>NC_133539.1:28655000-30054166 GCF_048773025.1 Camelus bactrianus
GTGCCAGATCTTAGAGGGGTTTAAGAGCTGGACAATGCAGTAAGAAATGGAATAGGAAATGTTATCTTAGAAAAGCAAAAATTGTGTTGTATCAATGTTGATTACATTATTAAAAGTAATGAATTACTCTAACATTTAGATGACTGAAATCCAGTTCACAGTGATCATGACTTTTATTTTAAACTGTGATATTTTCACAGCACTGACTGAAAATATTTCTATTTTTTTTGCAGGGGGAGAGACATGAAAAATATGGCACATAATTTTATGATAACCTAAAAAGATTTTGCATATGCAGAACAATAATTTAAAAGATTTGAGCAATTCTAGTTTCATTAACTGAATATTTCTATTAAAGATTGTTACCAGTAGTATAGAACTGCTGTTACACACCAAGTTCTTATTTATGGACTTATTTTTCATCTTTAGGGAACTTTCATAAATGAAACATTATCACACAACAGCCATTCACAACATTTCAAAGATCTTTCTCTTTTTAGATACTCACTTTAGTTTCCTCCTGAAAACTCTTCTACACAACCTATACGGATATGCTTAAGGAAATCTGACATTTCCCTATTTCATCTCCAATAACCACAACATTTACCTGTCTAGTTTAAAACTAAAAACATGCAAATAAAATCTATGGATAAACAAGAAAATTTTCCCCTGCCTAAAAATCACAGCCAATTTGATTAGAAACCCAGTGCTTGACTTCATCCATTAAAATCTAATGTTTCCTTTAAAATACAGATAATTTCCAGGATTAGTCCTACTCCGAGGCATCATTAATTTTTATCTGAATTACCAGTTACGATCTCAGCAGGCGTTAATTAGCAACCAAAAACAAAAAGAGATCCCAAAACAAGTTCTGAGTTTGTGAGAAGGTTCTTCAAGGAGAAGGCAGTCTACAAAGAATGTTGTTGTTTATTGAAAGAGGGAGAATTATCACATATTGCACACCTCATAAATTTGATGAGGTATGTGATAGATTCTAACCTAAATATGTTGTTCTTCAGGTCTACATAGGAATTTTTTTCTTTATTCTCTTATCCAGGTGGTTCTTAATCAAATTATCATCATTATTGTAAAATTCTTTTTCATAATGTTCTGGACAGTAATAGATTTTCCATTTCTGAGGCAGGGGCCAGAGTGTGGCAGACGAAGGAGCCAGTGGAACACATTAGCTGGTACCAGGATGAGCCAGCTGTCAGATAGGCTCAATTAGACAGTGGGCTCATTTGAAGAGCAGGAGGCACATAGCTATTGAAAGAAGGGGTAGAGAAATACTGAACTTTCAAGATCTGGTAATTGTAAAGTATTAGTAATCTTCAGATTCATAGGAGTATAGATGAGGCATTGGTTAGATGAGGCAAAATGAAGGCCTGAAGAAAGGAAGAACCAGTTTGCAATAAGGCAAACCAGGACGAAGTATCATTCCAAGCAGTGGTTTTCTCAGTAACCCGAGGTCCCAGGCACCTGTCCACAGCACTGTGTTGCTGACTGGGGAGAGGGAGGGCGAGCCAATTTCAAGACATGAAGTAAGCTCAGCAGAGAGAATGTCACACTAAGAGAAGGCAGACAAAATGCCTATTTTTCTTCTTTGTTTTTCTCATCAGCCTCCTGACCTTAGGCAAGCTATTTCTTGTTTACACAGACCTCAGTCGACATTCCACACGTCTGTGGCAGAAGTGTGTAGGGCACTGGGGATGCAAAAATGAATAAGGCATCAGCTTAACAATATGGCACTGGCCTGAAGGCAGCAGACTAGACTAGAGGACATTATAAAGTCCCTTTACATCATTTCGTAAGGGATGCAATGAAAAATTTGTCGTAACTGTTTTCTGTATCTTTGGTTTGTTTTGCTTGTGCTGAAAAATGATCTCAATAAATTGGGGAAAAAATGACTTGTTAACAGAAAATCTAAAGGAAGTGTACGTATATGCCCATTAGGATTTTTTCTCTATAGTTCTTAATTTGTTAAATAGTATATTTAACTTCATGACTAGGCAGCATATCCAGGTCATTTTCTAACAGGAACTATGGTACATTACAGGGACTGAGAACCACATCCTAATTTTGACTTTGAGGCTTACTTGATTTGATATTTTCATCAATGTGAGACATGCTTTATGTTAGGCAAAATTTACAGTGGGGATTTTTCCCCCTAGACTATATTACAAAAAGTTTATTCTTTTTTTGATTTATAAGCAAAATCCTTGACAGTGGCCTCCCTCTGTCTCTTATATGCAATCATCATCAAAATCTATCATTTGTAGTTTCTAAGTGCATTTTTCAAATCCGTCTAATTCTCTTCAGGCTAAGAGACCATCATCCACAGCTTGGATTCCTTTCTTATGTCCCCACATCTTTTCGAAGCCCTCCTCATTCACTCCTCAAACAGCAAACAGGAAATCTGCTCACAACGTAAGTGTGATCATCTCGTGCCAGTGCCTAAAACCTTTCAGCAGCTTCTTTTCTCTATTTTTAAATGCATATAAATGTTCACACACACACACACACACTGGCCTGCCTGCCCTCTCTCTCCTGCCCATTCCCCTAGTGCTTTCTCCTTCTGTCAATATGGTCTATGGTCTTCTATCCGTTCCTCCAAAGCACAATGTTTCACTTTACTCAGGGTCTTCTCTGAGGCTAATTTCTTCTGACATGTCTTCCTTTCCCTTTCGTCCTAAGCAAATTCCTCTTCATTCTGTGAGCTTTAGATTAAATACCACTTCCTCAGGAACATTCCCTATCACCTCAAACTGGATTAGTTTTCTCTCTGCTTAGTTTAATCATTCTCTATACATTTACTTCATATATCTATCAAAATGACAATTATGATACATTAATAAGTAAATTAATCATATAGTATTTATTTCTATAGGAAAACAAATTATAAAAACAAAACAAAACAAAACATGAGGACTAGGCTTTAGTGTTTTGGGGTCTGGGCTCCCTTGGACAAGGGGAGATTTAATAGCATTTTATATGCATCACAAATGTCTGACCTTTAAAACAGCTCCACGCTGGCCTTGGTTCCTGAGACCTGTGTCTTTTGTAGGCATTTCAATAGATCTATTCCCTGAAGAAGGAAACAGCTTTCATGTCTTCATTATAAAACCAAGGAGGAGCCAGATGCCTAAAATATTTTTTGTACTCAGCCTCTTCCATTGGATGTGATGCTCTATGAGTGCAAAATTATGCCTGATTATATTTCTAGACTCTGGTACTGCACCTCACATACATGAAGAATACAACAAATCTTATCAATGAATAAATAAAGCATTATTTGAATGCTGCTTATGTGTAAACTTTTTATCCTATGTCTATCCTTAGAGTCACCTCAATTAATCCTTAAAGTATTTAGATACACATTTATCATTCTTATAATACATACATTTGCTTCAATGAATAGCACATGGATGTATAAATTAGAAGTCAGAAGCTTCATGTATTCAACACTGTTTTCATTCCACAGACCTAATGTACTTTGAAACCACGAACAGTTTTTAACTCAGTAACTTCTAATTAGTTTTTTGAACAACAAAAGAGAAATTGAAGGGTAATTGAATTTATCCAATTTGAGTGTTCACATCTCAAGAGACAGGGCAGGAGCAAGTACTAAAGAGAAAATCAGAATAAAAACATTAAGGGAAGAAGCATGACACCACCAATTTTTTTCATGTGAGACATTTTATGGCATAAATCTGTTTTCACACAATATGTTCAATAGTTTTCATTCCAAACTAAAGCACATTAACTTTTAATCATACATAAAATGTCAGTTCTTAGCCAAAGAACAGAAAAATTCTTTATAAAACTTACCCTGATAAATTAAGGCCTGATGTTAACTCTGCCAAACCCTCTAGCAGAATTACTTTAACATAACTAAAAGAAAGAAATTACAGTTCAAAAAATTGGTAAAAGACGTTTTAGTTTTGACTTTTTTCTCTGTGACTTACTTTAAAAAAGAAAATTGGGAGAAAGGGAGTCTGTAAAATGCATTGCTTTACAAACTAAAGTTCGCACTAATAATCAAGTATATATAATAGACTAAGATAAAATAGATTTTAAAATATGTTGTAAAATATTTTTTCTCTCCTACCATGCATCCTATTTTAAGTAAGAATCTCATTAAAAATTAAAAATGTTATTTATGCAACAAAGTTAAAGATTTATAATTTCTGGATGGGCAGGACAATGCTGTTTTTAACTAAGAATCTTAAAAGAAAGAGAGTAAGGCATTTGGCTTCTATTGAACAAGTGTTTATTACTGATGTTTTTTAAAAAGCTATTTATGCAAATAGGTTTGAAGAATTTTTAAATGGGCAATAAAATTAATCAGAATCATAAAATAATGTTCAGGGAAAATAATCATTAAAACCAGAACCATTGCGGTTATAAAGAGTCAATAGAACAGTCTGCAAATTGGTAATTTTATTTCTCAATGATCTTAATTTGTGTGAGGCATAAATACCACCACATCTCATCTCATCATGCTGGGCTTAACACCAACGCATGAGTGAACACTAGTGTTCTTTTCCCAAATTGCTTTTTTCATTCTTGTGTTCTTTAAAATGACAGTTCTTGAATATGGTTTAAGTATCCCTTTCTCTATGAAGCCTTGCATTTTGAACATCTTCACTTAAATCCCCGCCCCAAACCACATGTTCCCTTACCCATAATAAGCTGCCTTCTGCCACTCCCCCCGAGCGCCCGTAACACTACTATCGCAGCCCTACATTATGTTTGCGTGAACTCTTCTTCTCCAGCCCCACAAACCACCAAAGTCATCTTTGGATCATGTTCTTGCTCTGCGCCTATTCCGAAGTAGGCACTTCGGACATGTTGAGCATTTTAATCTATGATATAAAATCTGAGTTAGTGAACAGTTTCTACACTTATAGTGAAGGAAATCTACATTTGTGTCCATAGGCTATTTCTTTTAGAGTACTTCATTAGTTCCATTTTGAATATGTGAAATAGATTATGTCACTTTGACACAAGGTTTTTTGTTTATTGTTTTTTTTTTTTAATATCTACAAGGCTGACTTTAAACCATGAGCAGCAAAGTTATGCGCTGAAAGGGATAAGAAAACCAGCACAACTGAAGTAAAATAATAAAAAATGAATGAAAAAGCCTCGTACGGGATACGCAGTAGTGGGGGTTATGGCCAAATAACGTTCATTTTTAGCATTCTAAAGGGGGCAGGCACTATTCATTTTCAGACAATTGTTGCACAGAAAGAGCATATTTTTGTGTATCCTGATTTTTTAATTAGAAATTAGATCTTACATTAATTAGTTTGGCTCTCACTCATGATGTATTAATGACAATTCTTCCTTCATTTATTTTTCTTATGCAACTTCTCAAATTTAGGCTGTTACTGGCGCCCATCTAAACTGAATGACCTTCTTAGCTATTCACGCTAAAAGAGGAAAGATGTAAATATCTTGAGTCTCCAAGGTCAGGCTTCTGTTGAACATCCTCTCACTTTCTATCATCAGTGAGAGAAATCCAATGCACCTCAGCCTGGAATTCAGAAGTCTAACGCCAGTCACCTAATTCAGATAAACATGTTGTCAGACTTCATAATTTGTAGTGAACAATCAGTAAAAGCATTGTGTTGTTGTAGGGGTAGAAATTTTTTTCTTTTTCTCTTCTAGATTCTTTGAGGGGGTCTAATAATTAAATTGACAAAACAGATTAACAGGAGAAAAGCAACTACTGTGCACATGGGAGCCCCATATAAATATGAGACTCAAAGGCAGTCTGGCAATTAATCTGCCACTCGAAGTGAAGGGATGGGACAGAGCCTGGAGCTTCCGAGGGCTGGAGGGTAATCCACAGGAAAATAAGAACAGATGTTTGGTAATCAGATGTTTGTCTGACCATGCAGGTCATTCTTTCAGATAAAAAAGTTATCTCTGCTACTAGCTCTGTCTCTGGGCTAGGCCTCCTATCAAAACTCTTTTAGGCAGTTAAGGTAGAGGTCAAAGTTCTTCCCGAGTCTGCTAGACCCTGACAGCCTTCAGCTTGAAATAATCCACACACCAAAGTAGCATATTCTAAGGAGTTATATTCTGCACTCCACCCTTGTCTTTGAGTCGGTAAAGCACTCTCTTAAATGAAATCTGCAAGGAGACTTAAAGATTAACTTAAGATACTACATACTTGATTAGTTGAGGGTCTGATTGAACACATCTACTATTCGATTCATGAATTCCTTTTCACATATTAAACACATTAATTCTATAGACTGAAAGAGCAAAACTGTATTTTACGTTTTCTGACTGTTTAGATAGAGATTACATGAGTCTTTTTAATAATTAAAAGAAATTATTCCAAGTAATAATTTGCACTGAATAATTTCAGGAAGGGTCTGAGGAAGTAGAGCACCTCTTGCTTTTCCTTATTGAAGATAAATTAGAATCAGAATCTTACACTGTAAAGTGCGCTCTTTTATCCACATGTCATCCTTTTTCCCTTGGTCTCTCATAACCAGAATATAAATGTTCAACTCCCTCTACATTGTCTTACTGATCAGTTTTAGTTCAGTGCTCTGATAATTCACAGCATTGGACTTCATCAAATCTTGGTCTGAAAATTTTATTATCACCAATAATTTCTATTAATTTTATCCAAAGCCAAATAACATTTTATTCTAAACTTTTCTATTGATAAGAATGAAAAGCTTTCTCACTATTTTACTAACATGCCTGACAGGTACTCGTATCTTCATGCTTCTTCTTTCTAACCCTAACTTCTCCTTAATTTATACACTATGAAACATGGAAACTCTTTTAATATTTTTGAAACCTCTTCCAGGTCATAATAATCCATTTTCCTGAACTCTTTGCATCATGTTGTATTCCATTGTTTGGAATTTTTAGTCATTTTCCCCCCCTAAACTTGCTATTAGTAACCAGCATAAGAACAATTTTTTTTCTCTTATATGTGTTATAATTAGCATAGTACCTTGAATATTATAATTGGTCAATAATGTTATAGAAAGAGGTACCAGTAAAGTTAGGCTGGTATTGTAACTTGGAACATAAAATTTGACCAAGGCTTCCAGTAATTCAAAACAGAAATGGAGGACAGTTATTATAATACTTTCATTATCTAATAAAAGGAAGTAAATGAATTCATAAGGAGAGGGAAAACACACTTTTGCTGGCTCTAAATGTAAAGAGAAATTCATTAGGTAAATTTTTTTTTAAAACAACCTAATGGGCATGCTTTTAACAGCATATTAGACTGACTTTTCATCTTGTTTCTTGTGTCTATCCAGAATAAAACAATACACGTAACATAGAATCAAATTTCCATGAGGGAATCTCTATGGGATTAAAATTATATTACAGCATAGGTTTGAAGAGTTCTTGCTGTGAGGAATAAACATTGAATGATTTTATATACCTGAAAGAGTAGAACTGTAGGTAGCATAGGAAATTGAAATACTTTCTAGGTAGGTTGGTGTAAATGATAAAGCAAAGGTATTTGGATTTAACTATGGGGAAAAAAAATCAAAGAACTGCAACGTGAGAGACACATGATTAGACTTGTATTTTACAAATTGTACCACTACTTCTAGCTGCATGTATTTATCCTATTGAAATCACACTGATATATTTCAAAGACTTCTGAAGAAGCAAAGCTTGACTGAAAAGCATAAATTTGTGACCATCAGTTAGGAATTGGTTACATACGATAACGTAGATCCATATTAATAAATACTCTACAGAACAGCAAAATAAGGAAGATTTATGTTTACAGGTAAAGAAAGATCTGCAAAATATGTTAATAAAAGAAAGAGATTCAATCTCTGTTTTTTGCCCCAGGATATAGAATTCTGGAAGCAGGATGATCCACATTGTGAAAGAATGAGCCTGACTAATTTTTCAACTTTTTTTTTAACCCCCTGGGGATCTGAGTTTAAAGAGTAACCAACTGGCCCAAAATCTACACAGAGATGGTACCGAGAGGGAGAGAGAGAGAGAGAGAGAGGGTATGTAAGAGGTGAACTAGAAAATCTCACACACTGGTTAAGACCGAGTGTGGACTGCAGAGCAGTATGAAATCCTGAAGTCGCAGAAATCCACAGTTGGGAGAATCCATGACTCTTTGACAGCTCTTTCTCCACGAACCCTCTAGAGACACAGAAAAGCTTGGAAAGATTTGTAAATTAGACTTGTAAAGGAGAGTGGCAGCCGTGGAAAAGATCCCCACCAGGAAAGTGGTCCAGTCTTCACTACAGAATGGAAGCCCCATCAGGTTCCTATGGTAAGAATCTGAGAAAGATCTGTGCTTGGCTCTGGCAGGAAAGGTGAAGGACAGTCGTTGTGAAATACACATAGAGTTTTCTCTGTGAAAAAGGCCAATTTTCCAGGGCCAGAGTCACAGCCACAGCTAATCTCTTCTGAGAATGAGAATTCTTCTGTGTCCAGCTCCTTCCAGCTTTTCTGTCTGACCTAAGGGAAGAAGACTACACTATCAGCAGGGGTCAGATGTTCAAGGAAATAGACTGGAAACCCTGAAACCAGGAACTGATTAGGGGAAAAAAAACTACAGCACTGGACAAACTCCTGTGAGTGCCAGAGACCAGAGGCACGGCCGCCAACGCCGTACCACCACTCCGGCGGGGCTCTAGGATCACAACAATGGATTACGACAGACAGAGTTGCCTGACAAAGACGCTCTTGGAGGAGGAACACATGGGAAGGCCACCATCAGCAGGGGACCTTGAAGAATGTGAAACTTCTGGCACCTATAAATTTCCATAGCTGTCTGATGAATGGCATGGAAATATAAAATGGCAAAAAAAAAAAAAAATAGTAACTATATCCTTAGTTCTTACTACGTTCAAAGTGACAGTCTGAAGGCTGTTTTAATCCTGTTTCTACGACTAATTTGTTTATATTGTTGATTTCCTGGTCTCTGACACCCTCATTTTCCAGTTGGCACTTGGGGCAGGCTGATTCTTAGCTGTGAGGTACTTTCCTGAGCACTGCAAGGTTTATTAGCACACAGGGCCATCTGGACACTCAGTTCTCCCAGACCTGCTAGTCATTGTGATAGCCCAGATTGCCACCTTCTATTTTTTTTTTAAATGCTATTCGAAAGGAAACTTTCCTTGAGTTGAGTGTTATATCCAGTTCTAAAATTAAGAAATTATAATAGTTTAAATGATTTTTGCACTCAATAAAATCAAACCCTTGTAATTTCAACACCAATAATGTTTTACAGGTATGGAAGTATCCTTGCTTGTGTCATCCAGGACCTATTTTATCTGAATTATGAAGTACTTGGAATTAGCAGTAGCTGTGTTTTTTTTTTTTTTCCCTGACTAGCACCGATTATTCTACTTCTAGCGACGTAGGCTACCTGGAAGATAGAGAAATTATAATGTAGAGTAGTGATAACTGACAGTCCAAATAAAAAGAAAGAATAAAATAAAGTAATAGAAAGAATGTGTTACCAAGGTTAATTTGTACTAATTTACACTTACAAAGCACCAAAGAGCAAGTTCTATTATCATAATCAACATAACATAATTGTCTTATGTCTATTAGTAATCACTCAATATCATTATTATTTCTAAATTAGACAGCAAGTCATGAGCGGCTTATTTCATTTTAACTACAAATTCTTAACAATTTTATATTATTTCTCTTAAAATAATGCCACATTATAGTGATAAGTAAGTATGTATATATGCATATATAAAATATTATGACCATATTCATTTCCTGAATTCATATTTATCATGTGGAATCCTTTTTATTTATACCTAGGAGTAGCAGTGAGGATTCTCTGAACATCTGCTAGAGCTTCTAACTAGGTTCAATGAGAGGAGCTCTCATATAAACAATATTATAATGCATCTTTGGTCAAATGAAAAACTTTTGATTATCTTTATCAGCACATTAGTAAAATTTAGTGTTAATTCTTCACTCCACACGATATATTGAGGGCCTATCATATAACAGGGATTCTGTTATTGCTGAGAGAATATTGTGAATCTAACATACACAATGTGAGCCTCATTGAACATACTATTCGGTGATGGAGACAGACAATTAAATATACAGTTTTTTAAAAAAACACCTTTATTGTGGTATGTTTCTTGTACAGTAAACTACACATATTTCAAATGGACAATTTGTTGAATTTTGATAGACGTATACACCCATGAAACCACTGGATGGGTACCACAATCAAGATAGCTAACATTTCCATCACTCCCCAAGAGGTGAAATTTTCAAACTCCCAATATATCCCTTCCTATCCCCTTTACCCACTGGTAATCATAAGTTTGGTTCTCTATGTTTGTGAGTCTGTTTCTGTTTTATAGATAAGTTCCTTTCTGTCTTTTTTTTTAGATTCTACATATAAACGATATCATATTGTTTTAAAGTGACTATCATTACATTGTCTGATTTTCAGGGTGCTATGGGACCACACAGGATATCAGAAAAAAAGGAAGTGAAAAACCAGAAGGATAGAATATAAAAGAGAAGAAGCTATTTCCTAAGGCTGTAGTGTGAAATGCAGGTCTGACAGTGAAAGATGAGGCTAGAGAGGAAAGCAAACTCCAAAGCCTGAAGTGTCCCTCAGTCTCTGAAGACGTGTTTGTCCTTCACACTTTCAGAAAAGTAGGAAGTCATTGAAGGACTTTAGAGAAAGGGCATGACCCTTTAAATTTAGATCTCTTAGACTTTAGAAAGACCCCTCCAAGTATAGTGTGGAAAACATTATAATAAATTAAAAAAAAAAATTAAACTACAACAGTTCAAATTCTTTAAACTGTTGCAACTATACAATTTTATTTAACCTATTAATATGTTATAAACTGCTAACATCATAAAACTTTATACAATGGAGTATTTGAAATACTCTGTTTCCTTGTGGTGCTTTTCTATCCCCTGACTCCTTTCCTTTCATAAAGTCAATTATCTTCCTTGTGTTTTATTGTATAGCTGTTAGGCTGAGAAATTCTTATGAGGAAAGTCTTAATCATCAAACCTTGGATGTCTTCGTTTTCTGTGACAAGGTTAAGCCATTGCCATCATAGATCACTGTGAAATTCAAGGCTGGTTGACCATGAATCCTTGGCCACAATAACTGGGGCAGGGAAGGAATGTTGATTGAACTGAGCTCTCTCCTATATGGTATTTAAACTCCTAATCTTAATGGTTGTAGTAGAGACCTGAGTCATATGATTGGTAGATGGAAAGACGAATGTTCTTCAAAGGTATTATATTAAAGTCTTTGGAACAGTATATGATTATAATCATCTTAGGATGAGTTTGTCAACTCTTCCTTGGATTTGATACGATGTGAAGTATTCTTAAAATAAATACATTTTCCTTGAGCTATTTTGATTTTTTGATTAGCTTTATGTTTCTTAGAAACAAAGTTATATACCTTCTATGTTATCAAAGTAATCATTTGAGAAACAAAAGAATTTGAGGTCTGCTAGTACTAAAATATCTAGCACACCGGCATTTCTTTACTGAGCAGAAATATTTTTTGTGCTCAGTCAACTTTCTTAACATATACCTGTTAGGTTTTAATACCTGTTTGGATGATTTCATCTGTATAAACAGATGATCCTAATTCACCAAATTTCAAAATTTGGGGAAAAAAATCACCTACTAGAGGCTCTGAGATAGGATAATAGTTAATTTAGCAGCTCATTGATATCATTAATATTAAGAATCTACATCTCTCTTTTTGTGCCCTCAACATGTGTTCTCTTTTTGTGTTTTCAACATGCCAACTGTATCCACACATTGTTCCAACACTGCTGCAGTAGCTATGATCATCTCATTCTCCCGTAACAATACCGTATTTCTGGAATACATGATGCTACTTAGAAATATCTACATTTAAAGAAATAATTTAGAACCTAAATTCTAAGTTCTAACTTAGAAATTAGAATCTAGGATACAGAAGCATTTTTAAGATCATCAAATATAACATTCTCCTTTAAAGATCTGAAACTGTATCTCCCAAATTTTTACTTAAATTAATGGCTTCCTGGCCAATAAATTCTTGTATACATAAACAAAAAGTGTGAAAGGGGATTGGCTAGAGTTTGGTTCAAGGAATAAAAAAGGCAGACTGTGTGTTGAAAGATTTGTCCTCCAAGGTACTGAGTCATGGGTAGTGATGGTGGGTCGTAGGGATGAGGGAGATAGGGAGTTGAGAAAGACAACAGATATATTTAATCAGCTCAATGATATCAATTTGCACTTGGCACCATGGTGTTTTATCTTTTGTATGTGTTCATTTCTAACTCTGAGATATCAAATTCATGTGGAACGTCCCTCAGGCCGCTGGAAGAATGTTTCATTCAAAATTCAAATTCTGGGAGGACTGCACTTGAAGACTTGGTTCCTGTTTGTTGGAAATTTACAATAAAATTGGGAATACAGAACTAACACAACTTATTGCTAATAATTATGGGTAAAGTGCTACAGAATTCTTGAATTCAAAATGTGCCCCACAGAGTTTTAAAATTTGAAAAGTCACTTGGAGATAAAGGCTACCGTTACTTCATTTGGGCACTGATGTTTTAACCAAAGTGGCATCTCCCCCCTATTTTACATACTGAGTCTCCAACAAAGATTGTATTTGAAGAAAAAGAGACAGTCACAAAATTTTGTAAACAAGGAACTAGAAAGTTACGGAGGAGTGGTATTTAAAGTAAGGCATAGAAAGTTTGCTCATATTACTGTAATGTTACATTTTATTTTTCTACTTTTTCCCTCATGGCACCAATGCAATGTAAGATTGTATGTGTAATGTATATACACAATATCTATGTATCTTTTGATATGAACATCATAAGTAGAAAAACAACCTTGCTTTCATATTAGTGAAAACAACACCTTCATAATAATAGCAAATATTGTTCACGTAACATTCTTAGCCTTTTTAGAAATCAAGTTTATACATAGGCAGCTTCTCTCTCTTATTTTATATTCAAAGTTCCCTTTTGTAGTTTCTTCTTTATGCCGGTTGAATGTATTATATCTATGCATAAGATAAAAGAAATCTTCAGTCAAGATTTTTTATTTTCTAGCCATCTCCTCTATTTGACCACAACAAGAGTAGTGAAATCAATCTTGAGGGGAATTTCAAAGCTAAAGTAGCCAATATAATATGCTCTCTGAGATCAGTTGAAGCTATCCTTCACTTGTTCTCCTTTTCTATTTCACTTTGTACCTCTTGGTTGTTGCTGAGCTGAATCCTAAGTGTCAATTTGGAAATCTGCTTTTCATTTTTGACTATCCTGATATAAGAGCAGTTAATTTTGGAGAAAGAAATACTTGCTCCATTGAATGCAGATGGTCCGTTCACTGCTGTTAGTACTCTGTATGAACGATTATTCTGAAATATTATTTTAAAATGCCATTTTATTTAACTAATTTTTTAAAAAATTGACTTTATTTTTAGAGCAGTTTCAGGTTCACAGCAAAATTGAGGGGCAGGGACAGAGCTACCCCATGTACTCTCAGCTCCCACACATGCATAGCCTTCCCAGTTATGAACATTCCCCCATCAGAGTGGTACCTCTGTTACAACTGATGAACCTACGTTCATACATCATAATCATCCGAAGTGCATAGTTTACATTGTGGTTCACTCTCAGTGTTGTACATTCTATGGGTTTTGACAAATCTGTAATGATAAAGCCATCATGACAGTATCATATGGAACATCTTTCACTGCCCTAAAAATCTTCTGTGCCTCACCTAATCTTCTAACCCTGCTCTCTAAAACCCTGGCAACCACTTATCTTTTACTCTCTCTAAAGTTTTCCCTTTTCCATGTCATATGATTCAAATCATACACGATGTAGCCTTTTCAGATTGCCTTTTTTCACTAGTAATGTGCATTTCAGCTTCTTGCATGTCTTTTCATGGCTTGATAGCTTTTTTTTTAGCTCTGACTAATATTCCATTGTCTTGATGTACCACATTTTATACACCTATTCACCTACTGAAGGACATCTTAGCTGCACCCAAGTTTTGGCAATTATAAATAAAGTCGATATAAACATCTTGTGAATGTTTTTGTCTGGACATAAACTTTCAGCTCCTCTGGATCAATACCCAAGGAGTGCCATTGCTGGACTTGTTTGATAAGAGTATGTTTTGTTTTGTGGGAAACCACTAAAATGTCTTCCAGAGTGGCTGTAACATTTCGCATTCCTGCTGGCAATGCATGAGTGTGTCTGTTACTCCATCACCTGGCCAGCATTTGGTGTCGTCAGTGTTCCAGGTTTTGGTCATTCTAGTAAGTGTGTAGTGGTATTTCATTGTTGTTCTAATTTGTATATCCCTGATGAAACGTGGCATGAACCATTTTTTCACATGGCAGTATATTTTCTTTACTGAGGTGTCTGTTGAGGTTTTGGCTTATTTTTTTTTTTTAAATCAGGTTGTCTTCTTATTGTTGACTTTTAAAAGTTCTTTGTATATTTTGGATAGCAGTCCTTTATCAGATGTGTCTTTTATAAATATTTTCTCCAAGTCTGTAGCTTGCTTTCTCATTGCCGTGACACTGTTTTGCAAAGCATATGTTTTTAGTTAATGAAGCTAGCTTATCAGTTACTTCTTGCATGGTCTATGCCTTTGGTGATATACCTCAAAAGGCATCACCATATCCAAGGCCACCTGGATTTCTCCTATGTCCTAGAAGTTTTGTAGTTTTAGCTTTTGCATTTAGAACTGTGATCCACCTAGAGTTAATTGTGAAGATGTTAAGTTCTGTGTCTAGATTATTATTTTTTTTTTTAGCATGTGGATATCCAGTCATTTCAGCATTATTTGTTGAAAAGACTACCTTTGCTATCTATGCTTCAGTTTTTGTCTTTGCTCTCTTGTCAAAGATCAGAATTCCTAACTCCTTTCACAGGAGAATTGTATTCAAAACCAGGATATCTCAGGCTTCTTGCTACTGGATTGTCTCTGATTCCAGGATATATATGTATACATATATATACACACATACACACAAACACACATATACATACACCTATTTCTGTATCTGTGCAAATATATATATGCATATATATTTTTATATATTTCCATACTGATGTCTCCAACTCTAGTCCCATACCACAGGTTTCATACTAGTCTTCCCTTCTTACTTATCTATAGCTTCCCTCTCTAACTGACACATTTAGCTCCCTTTTTCCAGCACCCATTAACTTGTTAATTCATTCTCAGTATACCTCCAAAGCAGGTTCAGAATTGCTAACTCAAACCCCTATGAGAAATTTATCAGATGCGGTGCTATGTACCATTCCTTTTGTCTTTATCCTTAGATTTCCCATCAAAACACTATTTTCAAAAGTTACTTAGGTCAAATCCTTTTCCTTGCCCACTGGCTTTCAGCTTTTTCCTGAACTTCATCTATCACAAAGCATTTTCTTTAATTATGAGAAATCTTGCATCTGATTACTTCAAACAACAACACATTGTGAAAAAATAGTATATTAACTAAGAGGGTGTCAATATCATTTCTCTATTTTCTAGGTGGGAATGAAGTAATTTTCATCAAAGCACATACTTTCAACCAGAACAGATGGTGCTATGTGGTTCAGGTACTGACTTATTTTTACACTTTAGGGAACTGATGACAGTCATAGCCAAGTATGGCTAAGCTGTGAGTGAGTATGCCCTGATTCAGTAAGCATGTTTTTTTTCTGCAGTATATGATTATTAATCATCCACTTCTATTCTTCTATCATCTAATTCTGAACTGTATGGAAGAGCTAGTACCATATACTAGGATTTTTATTCTATTGCATGCGATATTATTTTAAGAAATTCCTCAGTTGTCTTTTGACGTCATGTCATACTGATTTACAATTGATTGATTGTTACATAATGGTATAATTCTTAATGTTTTAATTGTCTTATTCCACAAATATTGGTAGGTTATCTAAGAAGTGCAATATTTATTTAATAGTTTTCTATTAATAAAAAATTATTTTCTATCGGTGTGTAGCAAAATACTACAAATTTAGCAGCTTAAAGAACACCTACATACTATCTTACAGCTTCCGTGTGGCAGGTCTTTTTCTCAGGGTTTCACAAGGCTACAATAAAGGTGTCATCTGGGCTGCATGCTCATCTGAAGACTCAACAAGGGAAGAACCCACTTCCAAGTTAATACAGGGAGTTGGCTGGATTTATTTCCTTGTGGCAGTATGAATGAGGGCCTTGACTTTTTATTGACTATTGACCAGTGGTCACTCTCAGATAGATCCTAGAGGCAGCCCCTACACTGTCTTACAACGTGGCCCTCTCCAAAGGCAGTTTCCTTCTTCCTCAAGACCAGCCAGAAGATCGTTTCTTCCATGTTGCTAAGACTTACTTAAGAGTAAGATAAAATAATCACGGATTGACATCCACACCTTTTGTAATATTCTACTGCTGACAAGAAAGTTTTAAGCCCTGTTCCTAATCAAGGTCACTCAGGCAAAGGGGGATCACGTCAGGGTGTGTCTACTTCAGAGGTGTTGCCGATGTTAGGATAAATGTAAAATATATATTTTCATTACTTGTAAGTTTTCTGTTTAGTGTGGCAGCAGAAAACTGCAAAGTAAACAAGACCTAAAAATAGTTACAAATATCAATATGTTATAAAGCAGAAGTAAACAGATTGCTAAGAAAGAAATTAATGTAGACAAATCTATTTCAGATAGACTACTATGGAATGGCATTTTGGAGGCCAGACATCTTTCTAAGAACCACAAGCTAAAGGATGAGAAAGAGCTATCTATGAGAAGAGCAAGAAAGGGGGAAGGGACAGAATATTTCAGACAGAGGAAATAGTGTGATCTTTGAAGTAGGGGGAAAAAGTGACTTGCTTCCAAAGCTACAATAAGGAATGTGCACTGTAGGTATAATGAAAAAAGGGGCATGGATATGTGAATGAAAAACATTGCTTGCCATATCAGTAAACAAAAGATGTTGCAGCCATCAAGCCACTACTGTACCCCCTGATCCCTGACAGTGAGCCCTGAGGAAACTCAGACTGGAGACAAATAAGCTGCCTGCTACCAAGCCCTCAGCCACTGCAGGTGCACCCAGAGGGGACTCAAGATGGGAAGGAACAGGATACTGACCCTAGATAGCTAAGGGAAAGATCAAAGAAGTGATTTCAATGAGCCAGACTCTTGCATCTTCCCATACATAGAAAAGCACTAAATTTCTTAACTTGAGATATCTGGTTTTCTTTAATTGACAGTAATCTTATGATGTTCTGACTACTTGGTCTTTGTTGCAAAAGCTCTGATATATCCTGGCTTCTCCTTTCCATCTTCAGAGCAGTCCCATTGAGCTATCTGACAGGCTCTCTCTCAGATTTAAAGTTCTCAGGAAATTTGCAGAATAAAACATAACTCTTAACTTTTAGGTTGTGCATTTTTTTCAGTTGACAGATCTGTAGAGACTGTTCATATAATTTTATGCCAGAAAAAGAGCTTATGCTTTATTTCAATAACAATGGGTGTCAGTGTAATTAAATAATCTTACCCTGTTAAATGAGAAGTAGTTAGAAGACTGGATGCAGGATGACCAAGTAGAAGGTTATTGCATTATTGCAGGCTAAAGATGGTTGCGGCTTGGCCAAG
Organism: Camelus bactrianus; assembly: GCF_048773025.1. Classification (NCBI taxonomy): domain Eukaryota; kingdom Metazoa; phylum Chordata; class Mammalia; order Artiodactyla; family Camelidae; genus Camelus; species Camelus bactrianus. The sequence continues at coordinate 28,672,664 of NC_133539.1, forward strand.
AATAGTGACAGAGGACACAGGTGAGGGGTATGGAGTCAAAATATATTCTTGAAGCAGAATATACAAATTTGGTCTTGATATTGAGATTGTGACACAACTAAATTAGCATACTGAATGCACATGTTGGACCTCAGAAGAGATATCAAATAACATTCAAAGTCATAAGAAAAGTCAATATCATGTAGGGAAGTTTTTATGTAAAGAAGTGTGCTTAGTATCCTAATACTAACTGCTCAATGGATTAAGAGCATATAGCAGTAGAATATGAATAACAATGACTAGTGAGTTTGGAAGAGGAGGGAAAAAAAGAAATGTGGAATCATGAAAGACAAGAGAAGGTCGGTTTCTTCACTAAAGAAGGAACCACCTGTGGCTGCTTCAGCCAGTAACTGCGTAACATGAGGACAGACAGTGCCCAACATGAATGACGTTAGTAATATTGACAAGAACAGAATTGGAGTGTAGAAGACTGGTATCAATGCAATAAATATAAGCAGAAGGCAGATTAAAGTTGATTGACAAGTGAATTGGACATGAAGATTTAAAGACTGCATATGAGCTTAACTATGAAATAAAGCAAAGAATAGAAGTGAACTTAAAGAGAAATGTAAAACATATAAAAGGTGTTCTTGTGAAATAAAATACGTAGAACACTTAACATCGTGTCTGACCCATATTAGTGACTTAAAAATGTGATATATTTTCTTTCCTTTAATAGACACTTGTATAAAGATGCCAAACAAGATGCCAAAATGTTTTTCTCTCCTTGTAGTAGAAAACTTTATTGGAAGAAGTCTAGGTTAAATGCTTCTTGAAACAAACTGCTTCTACCCAGATATTCACTTTACATCACTCCCTATGTCATACTAGTAGAAAACCACATGGCCTAATCACTGCAATGTTGCAGTAGTTTAACAATTTCAAAACTATGCAAGTTACTGAGAACTGACAAACTATACTAAAAAGGTATCTTCTAATTATAACTTCCTTGACATCTTGCCTCCCTCTTTCATCTATCAAATATTTACTTCCTTGAGTGGGTTAGGGTATAGCTCAGTGGCAGAATGTGTGCTTAGTATGCACCAGGTCCTGGGTTCAATCCCCAGGACCTCCATTAAAAAATAAATAAATAAATTTCACAAACCAGAAACAGACTCACACTCATAGGAAACAAACTGTGGTTACAGTGGGGAAAGGGTCAAGGGACAGGTAGCTTAGGAGTTTGAGAATAATAGATACACATTGCTATATATAAAATAAATAAAGAACAAGGACCTACTGTATAGCATAGGGAACTATATTCAATTTTTTTGTAGTGAGCTGTAATGAAAAGGAATCTGGAAAAAAAATATGGATGTATAGGCATTACTGAATCTCTTTGCTGTACACATGAAACTAACACTGTAAACTGACTACACTTCAAGAAAGAAAGAAAGAAAGAAAATATTTAACGGAAAAACCGTAAGAAAAAAGTTCTACTTCCAATTCTGCCTTACACTAACTCTAATTCTGGGAAAATCAATTTAATGCTCTGGACCTCAGTGTACTTATATAAAAGATACAGAGTGTGATCAGATGCTTTCAATGTTCAATTGTTCAAATGCTATGATTTTACATTTTGAAATGCCTCCTTCCAGAACAAATATTTTTAAAGAAAGAAGATATAAGGAGCATAAATCCATTTTAATTATACCTTTTTGCACTGCTTCTATGACATTATTATATGTAAGAAAAAATATTAAAGAAAAAATAAATTGTAATGTCATCAAGAGACTAAATCCAATTGTACTGTGGCTCTGCACTGCTTCAGTATGGGACAAAATGGACTTTTTCCTAGCCTACCACTTATTCAAAATCTGCATATTTTCACTTCTCGATTTAACAAAGACACATTACTTCAACCTGACAGAACATACTAAAACAATGCAAGCACTCTTATAAGAAGTCAAACAATAAGTCTGATCAGAACTTTCTCTTCCAATTGTTTTTCTTTCAATGAAATCAATATTTCATTCTTTATTATCATTTTAATTACCATCAGTCTCTCTCACTCAAGTCCATAAATTATTTTAAGGAAGAAACTAAATTCTATAAAGACAGTGAGCATCCAAGTATTTTAAGAGATAAATATTTAGATGGATAGGTAAAAACATGGAAGACTGTATACAGAGACAAAAGAAATAGCTGTCGCTGCTAAGTTAATGCAGCATCTATGGCGTTTACTGAGTAGGTTTCTTACAAATTAATATGACTCATTTACACATTCAATGAGAGGAATTTACTTCTACAGTCAGTTCTTATATGTCAATGTATTCAGATTACATAAGCCATACTATATTAGCTATAATAATTACCATAATTTAACCACCCTTTAACAAAAGATAAAGTTGAAGATATCTAATATAAATTTCTAACATGATGCATACTATTTTACCCAAAAAAAGCGCATATGTTTTATATAGACATTTTTTCTCTGGATCAGACTCTAGATTAAACCTGAAATTCTTTTAGTTTGCTTGTTTTAAAATTAACAGTGAATGAGAGAAAATTAAATATTAACTGTTCATGTACATAAAATTAATGAAATAAAAAACATGTCTACTCTATTAATTCTGAATGTCATTGTTACTGATAAAAACAACTGTAAAATCAGAAGTCAAGCAAGCAGTGAAAACTGAGGAAACAATCAGTTAGCAACTCAAACTGCCAGAATCAACACAATAGGAATAATTTGTAAGTGTTAAATTTACATTGTCTTTAAAACATATGTACATCTAGCTTACATATACTAGTTCAAAGGAGGCATATATTTATTTAATTTAATAACATAGGGGCTAAAACATTACATTATTATAAGTGTAATTTACTTTATGCACTATTTAGATATCATATGAATTATGTAAGTTATCTAAATTTATCATAGTAATTGGATAAAGGTCTCATATCCATTGTGTTATGTATGTAAGTCTACTTAGAAGATATTTGACTGAAGTTTGGCTAAAATTTGGAATTTAATTATGTATTTTCCACAATATGTGGCACTACTTTAAAATATTTAGTTTTGGATAAGAGGATATATAATCTTTTAGGTGATAAATAGAACACATCTACTTTTGAATTTGATATGCTATAAATCCAAGTAGTAAAAACAAGCAAAACACAATAGCAACAACAATAAGAAAAAAAACACAAAATCTTGGAAATACCAATCAGAAAAATTGTGATGAACTTAGCTCTTTATATTTTCAACCTAACACATATAATAAATTATCTTACATAGATTATTTTATGTAGTCCATGCACATAACTTATCAATTGGATTTAGTCTCTTGATGATATTATAATTTATTATTTAATATTTTCTTACATATAATAATGTCATAGAAGCCGTAAAAAAAGAGAAGACATTGCCTTTTTTAGACTAAAAATAACCATGACAAAAATGCATCATTTACATATTTATGGTATGTTTATTCAATGGAAATTTTATTTTAAAGACAGAATACACTAAGACTGACAAAGATATTGCAATACTCTACTCCATAGAAAAGCTTCTGATGTTTCACTATTGCCTGTCACACACAATGCATTACTGCCTATCAGAGCAGAAATGTCGAGCTCAGCTTGGCTCCAGTCTCCCTTTTCCACTTTATTCCCATCACACACCTTCTCACTGTATACAGCAATATCATCGATGTTTATAAACCCAGCACCCCATGTACTGTCAGTCTCTGGCCCACGCTCACATCCTCTCACTGCCCACACTGCCAGGTACCACCAAGTCCATCCTCCCACCTAGGAAATCCATGGTATGGTCTCCAGATCAGCTCTTATCTCTCAGAGAACTTCCTGACCCCTTCAACAGAATACATCACTCTTCCCTTTGTTCTTCCGAGGCACATTTATTTCTATATAGCACTAGTTATAAAAAGCCAATGACTGAGATGAACACATCTTCCTCACTACTGTATTCTCATTGTTTGACACATATGTAACATAGGCTGGTGAATTAAGGAACTCATTTATGATTACATGGAGTACTGTAGCATGGTTAGCAGCCTAAGCATAGATGAATATCACAGCAGCAGAGCACAGTTAGACTCAGGGTGGGGAGACATTTCACAAACTACATAATGTACATAATCCTCAACTTACCTAACTGTAAAATGAGTCTAATAACTGTAGCTACCTTCCCAGTTTGGAGTGAGGATGAAATGAGAAAATCTGCACATAATTCTGAGCAGTGATTCTACAATATACTAGTAATTGCTCAATAAATATCAGCTTATAAAAGCAATTACTATAATGATCAGGTTTCTCAGTAGTATGTTACTGTGATTACGCACACGGATCCTGGAGCCACCTGTCCGGATGAAAAGCCCTACTCTGTCCTTTACCAGCTAAATAACCTTGGGCAAGTCACTTAGTCTTAGATCGTCATTTCTAGAAAAGCATAAAAGTACCAACTTCTCTAGATTTTTGTGATAATTAATACACACCAGATGCTTAGATAGTACCCCAAAACAATAGCTGTTAAATGATCAGCTCTTATAACTCTGCCTAGAATAGATTAAGAAATAAGGTGTAGTATAATTCACTACCACACCCTACATAAAAGATTTTTACAGTTAGGTGATGGTACACTTTCTAATTTGAACTAAACATTAACAATTGAAAGTGTGCATTTATTTCATTAATAACTCCATTATGCTAATTAGACTTTAAATTTTAAAATATAATTACCGTGCAATCTATTAGTATTTCACTAGGACCTGAATTAAAAGAAAGCATGGAATTAACTCATAAATAACAACCAGAAACATTTTCCCCAAAGTGATCCACACAAGCACAAGTTCTATAATCATGATGTTGATTAGACATTGAAGTTTTTGCAGATAGTGAGTTAGATACACTTGTTATAAAGACAGCCAGTCCATATTTATTCAATATCTCAAACAAAATAAGTTGAACCGACAGCTTTTTAACTGTTTCCCAAGTATATCAATCAGCAATAATACTCATAACCACTCTAAGCAAAGTCTTTAAGGATTATCTATGACTTCCTTTAGTTTGATCTCTCTCTAGATTTGCATGAAGTCTTTTGAGGGCACACTCCCTAAGGCAGGTGAATTTGTTACACTGAAGAAAAAAAAAAAGGCTCTAACACGGATGCAACTCAGGTATTCCTGATGGCTAAAAGGCAAACAAACAGCAAACAAAGGAAACAAAAGCAAGAGCCAGAAAGAGAGAGAGAGATTGTTTCAGGCATGGAGTGTTTAATAGCTCACATATTTCTCTAAGATTTTCCCCAGGGTTAGTTCTATACTTGTACTTAGTGATAAAAGATTCCAACATGCTAACACACCAGCTCTAAATTAGCACTAACACTGTGAACGGTGTTCAGAATTCGACAGAGCTGTTATTCATTGAAGTCCCTGAATAGTAAAGAGGACACTCAAGGATAAATGAATTCAGGTTCATTATTAAATATTTAGCCAATATCATTTATTAACACAATAGTGCAAAGATGAATTAGTCTTCCTGATAACTTTAAGAGAGAGCCTCCACTTCAAATATGAGACATTTGTGAGATTAAGCTAAATGGTACATATAGTACTCATTTGGGGGATATAATTAGTGGCATCTGATCCATAACTATTATTTTTTCTTATGTGACAGGCATCAAATAGGAATAATCACTGTGAAACAAATAGGCCATGGTATTTTTCCAGATTAGGACCTAAACAATCAAAATTAAATGTTCATTTCCACTGTTCTTTTACTTTTCCATATTCAAAAAATGTATTTTAAATGTATGTTTTACAGTGTGACCGTCTTTAAGTCTCAATTAGAAGCAACGGCAGCAGGAAGTGACGTCTGTTGCTGGGAGGCCTGTGAAAACCATGCATAATTAAAGCTGCTAAGATCAACAGGGTGTTTTACACTCTATAAACCAATTTTATATTCAATTGTATTTGCTTATGTGAATGTGCATTTTAATATCTACCTACAACATCCATTTCTAGTATGTCTATCTTTCAAAACATGAAAAGTGAAGTCCAGCAGCATTAGTAACATTTGAGATGACACAGAAAATACATCACTTCTGACCTGGAGGAGTGCTGTGGCTGAGCACCAAGGCATCTGAGGATGTACTGTGTAATTCACCCTAAGGGTCATTTTCCCTTGTACCTACACAGCATGTAACCTCTGCTTCAAACAGGGGAGGTGAATTATGTACAGCTTGGATAGGAAGGGTGGGAGGAAGGAAAACGGCATTTCTGTCTTCAGATCTGGCATGATTACCAACGGCTCAGCAGCTCTGTCTGAAAGGACTTCGGTATATAGAATTCAGGAAAAGGAAGGAGACTGTGGAGAGAAATACGTCAACTGGAAAAAGTCTCCATACACTGATCATTTCCTTCTCTTTCACTAAAATATCTGTTCTCTTCATCTCTGAACACTCTGAATCATGAGCTTTTGTGTATCGTGTACATGTAGAGATTCATTTCATAACAGCTGATACCAAAAAATGTTAGAGAATAACACACTTGTTTCATGAATGATTTTTTTTTTTTTTTGCACTTTTTACTTTGAAACAACTATAGACTCACAGGAACTCACAACTAAAGCCTCATCCTCTCTGTGTCCCCCTGCCTCCTCTCTTCAAGCCTCCTAGTCACTTCTGTTTTGGCGCTGCCCCATTTGAATTGATTGCTGCTCAAATAAATGCTTACAAAAAGAGGAAATGCATGAGGGCTGTGTTGCTGAGCTGGTTACCTCTGTGGTCACTGGGGTTTTGCACCACCAGGGACCCTCTGAGAAGTTTGTATATTGTGCCTCATGGTGATCTCTTCGAAGGACAGGAAATGGGAGCAGTTAGCTACTGATGATCCTTCCTTCTGTAGTGGTAATTCACACATGCATCAAGGCTGCCTTTTTGCCTAGTTTGAGTTGGCCCTCATAGCTTCAGAGAAAAGCCCTGAGACAGAAAAGTGGAAGATACAGAAGGAATTTGAGGTGAAACGTGAGCAGCATGCACAGAAACTATTAATCAAGCTGCAAACATTGTCATGTGCAAGCTTCAAGGAGTCATCCCATCATCCTAGGAGCATCGTCTTTAGATTCACTGCAAAGTGTCATGGCTAGGATATTTAATGCTGAGTTCTTGAATGAAGTTCTAGGTCAATAACATCCCCTCTTGTATTTTTTTCACACCTTGGTCTTATATTCTTAAGATTCATTCCTAATTATACTTTCCCAGTTTTTACTGGGACACATCCCATAAAGTTTTACTAAAATATTTACTCTAATATTAAAGACCATAATCCCCTGCTTAGGCTATGCTGAACCCTGACCCAAGTTATTTTTAGAGGTTGTAAGGGGAGATACAGGTGAATTTGAGAAGACTATATCATCTTGCAAGACATGCAACTCAGTTGAAGTCTTAGCATGAACCCCAGGAAAGCAGAGTCTTCCATTACTTAGACGAGTGAGAGAGCTGTTTTCACAGTCTGGAGGATTCAGGGCATTTCACCCACACGCTGCCATCTCAGCTGTTAGCATCTCACTCCTTCCATGCCTAGTGCACTTCAGAATGGTCCTTCTGAAAGGCCAGAGGCTGTCTGCACCCTCCCTTTGTGGAATGTGAAACATTGACTCCTATTCCCCATTCACTGATTATAGTTTCTTTGAAATTCAGTATTCATAGACTTCTATCTCCTATGTTTGAGCAAGTTTATAACTTTGGAAAAAGCTCATCAGAACAGCAAAGAATGAGAGAGGAGGAGTGGGAGTTAGGCAGTGAGAAATCAGAAGGGAATTTGGCCGAGTGCCTATCTATTTTGAAAACAGATAAATGGGAGATAGGGGAATATGGTATGGTCACATCTGCTAAAATATGGATTTGGGAAAAGGTGACGCTGGACAGAGCTTATGTAGAAGATTCCCAAAGAAGACCTTGTGTTTGGAAAGAGGTAAGTACAGCAGTGATTTCTTGGGAGTGGCTGCTGAGACTAACTGAAAACAATGGCTTTCTCTTGTTGACACTGGAGACAGAACTTAAGCAAAGGCCTTTTGCCTGCTTCTCTCCACCTGGGGAAAGTTGTACAGGAAAGGAGGTTGCTTTGCTAGAGGTTACCTTGAATAACCTGGATTAATTTGGGGCCTTTCAGTGGAAATAGACATGCAAATAGAAACCAAGTTTTATCTTTGGAAGACGGAGAAAGTAACATTTCTTATACGCTGATGGACAGATAGTCATACATACTTTATAACAATTCTCCTTGAAGCAAGGGCTATAACTCTGAAAAAAAAATAATAATGTGTGGAGATGAGGTGCACTCTCAGAAGTCGTTTGTGATTTTAAGAATACAAGTAGACTGTGATGAGACTCAGGTCCACAGAAAGCTTTAAATTGTCAAGTGCCATGATTTACATCTGCATTCTAGAGAAAGACCGTAAGAGAGAATAGGGAGGATGATGTGACTTTTTAAAACCACTAAGTTTCAGATTGACCATTTGTGTTCCCCCAAATTTTATGTTAAGCCTAATCCCCAATGTGATGATACTTGATTGTGGGACCTTTAGGAGGTGATTATGTCATAAGGATGGAGCCCTTCATTAGTGTCCTTAAGAAAAGAGACCTTAAGAGAGCTTCTCCCCATCCTTTCTACCATGTGAGGAAACAGGGAGACAACAGCCGTCTAAGAACCAGGAAGCAGGTTCTTATCAGGCACCAAATCTGCCAGTACCTTGACCTTGGATCCTCCATCCTGCCCTCCAGAACTATGAGAAATAAATTTCTATTGTTTATAAGCCACCCAGTCTATGGTATTGTTATAGCAGATCAAACTGACAGAAACTGGCACAGAGAAGTGGGGGTACTACTATAACTAATTTCTAAAAATGTGGAAGTAGTTTTGAAAGTGGGTAATGGGTAGAGGCTACAAGAATTTTGCGGTGCTGGCTAGAAGAAGTCTACATCATCAGGGATGGACATTTAAGGCCAATTCTGGTGAGGATTCAGAAAGAGGAGAGCTGGAGAGAAAGCCTCACAGTCTTCTTAGGGATAAATCTAAGTAATCATGAACAGAATACTGGTAAAAATATGGACTGGGAAAAATAGTCCCCATTCAGTTTTAAATTAATTAGCTCCAGTTATTCCTTTCTTCTTTCCTGCTTCTCCCTTTTGGAATGTGAATGTCTGTCCGATGCCTGTCCCACCACTGGATTTTGAAAGCATATGACATTTTTGGTTTCACAGTTTCTAACTGTAGAGGAATCTGTCTCAGGATGAATCATATCTTGAGTCTCATATCTGATTTAGATGATACTTAGGTGAGGTTTCAAACTTAGACATTTTGATGCTGGAAAAAGTTAAGATCTTGGGGGCTGTTGGTATGGAATGAATGCATTTCACATGTAAGAAAGACATGCATTTAGGGGGATCAGAGCAGAAGGCTAGAGACTGAATTTTTGTATCTCTCCAAAATTTGTACGGTGAAACCTAATCCCGGATGTGACAGTATTTGGAGGTGGGCCTTTGGAAGGAGATTAGGTCATGAAGGATAAGCCATTATATTTGGATTAGTGCTCTCATAAAAGAGACCCCAGCCAGAGAGCTCCATCACCCCTTCTCCCAGGTGAGTGTACAGTGAGAAGGTGCCAGTCTATGAACCAAGAAGCAGTCCCTTACCCAGTACTGAATCTGCTGATGCCTTGATCTTGGACTTTCTAGTCTCCAGAACTGTGAGGAATAAATTTCTGTTGTTTATAAGTCACCCAGTCCATGGTATTCTATTATAGCAGCCTTTATAGACAAAGACACTAATAAAAAACTGAATTTTTATAAGAACCTAGACTTTTACTATTAGGTAATACTTCCAGATCCAGCTCAAGTCACCAAGGCAGAACAATCCATCCTTTGCCAAGCTGTGACATTTTCTTGATGTGCCTCTCTTAGGTCTGCCATATAGACATGCTGGTATAGGAGACTAGTCAAACACCAAGACTACTGAAAGATGTCTTTGCCCCACCTGGACCTCCTCACTTAGCCTTAGCACCATATCTCAGCTGCTGTGAGTGTTACTCTCTTCTCTGGAGAATTACCCATGATCAGGTACAGGAGGCTATCTAATTTCCTCAAGGTTTGACTAAATCTCTGAAGAAATTTGTGCTTCAGGGTTTACCTTGTGACACCAGACATAACAGTATTCAGCTGAGAATATCTTCTTGCTTAGATTTTCCTCCCACTCTATGTTATTTCCTTCAATCACCCTTCCTAAAGACACTAGTGATTGAATCACTTGACTAAGATTCCTTATCTCAGGCTTTTCTTTTAAGAAACCCAACCTAGGGAGACACCCAGGGCTGACGACATAGGTTTACGGCTTGTACATTCTCATGTCCTGTACTTGGCTTAATGTTCTGATGTCATGGAATTCTAAATTTCTAAACAAAAGGCCCCTAATTTCCATTTTCATTCAGCTCTGCTGACACCAAACTTTAAGGCCTTGAAACATACTATGTGTTCCTACACATGGAACAAATAGAGATATCAGCTAAGAGTTAGGAGCATTTCAAGTTCCTTTTTCACTTACTTTATGTTGAAGAAAACAAACAGTTTGAAATAAGCAGTATCCATAAAAAGAACTCACAAATCAGAGCATGAGGTATAAAGCAAACACTGGGACATCTCAAGAATCTGAGGAGACACATGGGACCAGAAAGGTTGAGTCTAGCAACATTTTGCCAGCTCAGTAGAGACTTCCAAGTTCTATGATCTCTGAAGAGGAGTCGGTTGAACAGCTTGGTTGAGGTCCCAGTTTGCCTCCCATCAGTAATGCAAAGATAGCTGTGTGCTCCTTGTCATTTAATGGGGCTGAGCTGAGTATTCCTCATCTCAGCCCAGGTTAGAAAGATAAAGGTTTTCAAGAGATGTAACCAAAATTGAATTAACATAGACTTTTCTGGAAGAAAAGGTAGAGGATGAGAACTTTAGGGAGGGAAATTAACAAACTTCACCTCAGAGGACTTTGGAGAAAGGACAGGCTCATAATTAAAGCATCATATAACAATGGGAGGTAGCATCTCCAAGTATCTAAATGAAGTCATTAACACAGGTTTCCTCTCTCTTTCTTGGAGATGGGTATGTACGGAAAATAAGTAGAGTTACTTGACAGAGAAACACAGATTCACAGATTTATCAGGAAGGCAGCAGGGGCAAATGTATGGAGATGCTGTTTTGTGTGAACTCTCCACCTCACTGCCATTTGTTGTGTCTCTGACCTTTTGTTCAAGGAGCTAGAGAGTATTGTACCTTCATTGTCCCAGGGACAGAGAAAAGATGCAGAGATTTAAATAATCATTTTTTTTTAAAAAAGAGGACAGTGTGAAAAATTTTATTAAGTACGACTTGTTTAATTTTATTCTGTAATAGAATGTATAGTCCATATTATCAAATGCTGCAGGAAATCTGAGTAAGATAAAAGCTAAAAAGAAGCTGTAGAATCTCCATTCAATCAAGGGAGAAAATCTAAGCCCTGGGCACTCATCAATGAGCTGAACCTTGAACTACTTGTTAGCCAGTTTCCCTCCAGAGCCTTACTGAGACCACTGACACTGGAAGATGACAAGTTAAGAAACATGCGGTCACTCATTTTATAAAGCTAATTCTCGTATCAAGTTTAAGATGGCCTGTTTTAATGGAAAGGGTGTGATGGTTCCATCACCTACTAACTGTGGTAAAAGGTGATAATAACACCTATTTCACAGGCTGTCAGAAAGATTAGAGTTAATGCATGCAGTATGCTGGTGCCACGTCTAATATACAGAAGAGCTCAGAAAAGACACTATGACTTCTATCACTAGAAAATTATAGCCTAGTGTTCAGTAGTTTAGTTTCCAGAGAATGCGTTCATTAAGCAATGTTTTAATGTTTTCATATACATTTTTATCAAGGATTTCCTCTAGCACATGGTAGACGTGATATTTTCCCCCATGGAGTGCATCATCAAGGTAGAGGAAAAGAGGTAAAAACGTAATTGCTCGTGTATGAAACAGGAAGTGTCGAGAGCTAGCAGTGCTGATAAAGACATGCCCTAACATCCAGCACGGTCTCTTGCAAACTCAGTTCGTGGCAGATTCCAGTGTATTTTCTGTCTAACACATGTGGTCTGCAGGGTGAATCAATAAGCAATCGTGACCATTGATGGCACAATGACACCACACGCATTAATAACAGAGAAGAACCACCATTGCTGCTATGAAGACAAGCAACTCCTAATAGCCAAAAGGAGAACAGGCAGGCACATCTGAAGCAGCTACAGAATTATTAGTTAGGTCTTTCCCTTGAGTTTTATCTACACTTTTTTCTCATGCTTAGGCATCTTAAGATTATATTCACAAAATTCAGTATTTTTAAACATATCAAAGTAGGAGAGGGCAGAGCATTCAGGGGAAAAATTAAATAAATAAATGAATCGTAAATGTTCATTGCATTGTGATTAGATGGTCAGGAAGGCTAAATAAACTAAGAAAAAGTGTTTTTTACAGGGTGCATTTCAAAGCTCACTTTAAATGATATATATACACAGTGCACCTGTACAGAAATAGCCCATAGGGTCTTGATTAAGTTTAGTTACACATCTGCCTAACAACTTTAAAATGAGTTTTGAATTACATTCTCATTATTCTTAAATGGACAAAGCAAATTTTATTTCTTCTGAAGTCTGCCATTGCTCTTTCTCCCAATTCCTTTTTTCTTCTTCTTCTTCTCTTTTTTTTTTTTCTGACAGAAAGTGCTTCAGAAAATAAATATTGCAACAGAAGCAAACCTAAGATGTTAGGATATTTAATGTATCTATTTAGTATGTTTTTTTCTACACCAGATAAAAATCGTTCAGGTGAGTTAAGAGGTGGTCTTTAAAAATAAATATTTAATGTAACTGTTACTTTTCCCTCAAGACATGCTAGTCTTTCTAGGTTAAAAAAATCAAGGATTTTTTTTTAAGTCATTTTTATGACCTGCAGAGACTTACATACCTAACAATCAAACTAAATATCTAGCAAATGTGTGGCAGAAAAAAGTCCACTGTTGAAAATTCAATTATTTTTACTATGGAAAAAACAGATAACTTTTCTTATTCAAGGCAATAGATACAGATTTGTCAGTGGCAGATTCTAGTGTATTTTCTATCTATATATATAAACTTTTACTATCTTCAGATAGAAGTACTCCCTTAAGACTATGTTTTTCCCTCCTTCAGAAGAACTTGTTATGCAAAGAAAACTTTCAAAGGACCAAAAACCTTTGAATACAAAATTTAGTTTTTAAATAAAAACAAGTATTTCATATTTTTCAGCCTCAATGATAGTTATTCCAGAATAACAGAATTTCTTATTATCATCAACACTTTTCCTTTTGACATTTGGTATTTCTTAGAAATTTTATTTTTTGTGGGTTTCTATCATCCTTTCAGCATCCTCTGTTTTCTTTGAAAGGCTTTTATGTGCTTTCTCTTATATAGGTATAGGGAGTGCTAATCTAAGAAAATAATTTAAGTGTAATTTATATTATTATAGTCTTCTAAGAAAATTGAAATGGTGAATTTATATATATATACATATGTATACGTATATATATATATATAAATATATACATATATATATATGATTAGCATAAAATGCTAAGATAAAATTATTCAATAAGAAGCCACTTCTGAATTTTTCTTATCTTGCTTGTTACTAAAATACTGCTTTTGCCTTAATTAAAGCAAAATTTGAAAACTAACAGGCATTTTCCAGTATTTTGTTTGTGACAGTTGGGTGACAACTCATATTAAGACAGCTTCTTCATAATTAGTATTCAATCAGGTTATCTATGTTACTTTAGGGAGCAATTAAATAATATTTGGTTGAGGAACAGAGGTCTAACTTTCAAAGCCAATTTTAAATAAAATTATTTGGCAATTTTTTTCTCCTCAAATACTTTTTATTATCTGCAGTTTGTAGCTTTACATGAGAATCATTTATAGTCTCAGTTTTAGAGCTTATTATATAATAAACCATTATTTTAATGAATATTAATATTATCAATGCTTACTGAACTACTATGGTAAACGTGTCAGTATGTTTGTTTACAGCTCCATAAAATCATCTCTACTAATGTAGCAGGATAATTTTATAATTTTATTTTCTTAATACACAGCATCATTGGTAGGAGAGAATGTCTAATAAAATTTCAGGAAAAGTAACAGAAATGAAAAATATGTTGCAAATGGATATTTTTGGAATGGCAATGGAAATATGTAGCTGATGTTTAATCATGATGAATAATTTTTAGACTATCTCCAGATGCCATATTCACAACAGTAAAACTCTTCATTACGTATCTGTCATCTATTCTTCAGCTCACTGCCTAGAAGATAGACATTATAAAAAGAATAGATAGTCTAGACATTAAATTTGGTTTAGATTTTTGCTGTTGGTACAGTACAATTTGCTTAAATGAGTCTTAAGTTAGTGATAATGATTTCGCAAGGGTAATTATTCTTTATTGAAAAGTACTATACCATACTATGCATTGTTCTCTTTATGAACCAATTGTATAATTAGAAGTAAGAACTAAACGGTGTGCAGTTGTGTATTTCATCTTTTGTCAAGGCCTGTTGTAAAAGAGGAATAGCAATCACCGATGAAAACCATGTCCCTTATGTTTTTGAAGGAACTAATAGCACCCTTTGGAGTTGCTAATTGGCAAAAATCTGCAACCACAGGCTTTTGAGGTACGGTTACCATGGCAAATTTGCTTTGTAGCTGGCACTTGTGAATATTTGACTTAATTTTCTTTCCAATTTTAGGGACTGGATGAAAAACATTGTCATTCTTCCACAGACAAGTCATTTTTGAGAAGTCCGATAAATGATTTCCGTGCCAGTAGTTTTGGGCATTTGTAGAAATAAGAAGTCAGTTTATCACAAAGGCACTTCTCCTGCTGTTCTGTAGTTATTTTCAATCTCTATTCTTCCTGGAGTATACGTGACCCATAAAAAGATGAGGGAGAAATTTTAAAAGTCATTCTCTACTATTGTAGAAGATCTAGCAATAAGGTGATTCAATTTCCCTATAGTAAAAATGCTAAATATCTAGTTCAAAATCATAGTGTTTAATCGGTAGAGTCATAGTGTTTAATGGGTATGTGATTCATGAATAAAGGTAAATATTAAAGTTTGTATACTTATTAAGATAAGATCATTTAGATTTATATTTTAGCAATAAAATACTTGTCAGGTATTTTTCTTTAAACTTGTACTTACAGGGTATTTATATGCAACATGTAAAAAATGTTTAAATCAGATAGACTCATAACATACATTTGAATAAACAGATATAAAGTAATATATGTCAAAAAGAGGAGAATTCAAGAAAACAGCAAGAAAGAAAAAATTTAAAAGTGAACATCATGCTGTCGTACAGTAATTTTAATGCAGTCACAGTAAGTCTGTCCACTAGGTATACTTCTATTGTTCTATTTCCTCCTTTCCCTGCCTAGTTGCACTTTTATGCTATTTCTTGATAATAGCAAACAAAATTATAAGCTTAAATCTTATAGAAAGAGTGCCTACGTTAATCAGACTAAAGGAATAAAAAAATTTGAAAATAGATTATTAAACAGAAGCCATATTTGTATTAAGATAAGTAAATAAATGTTGCTGTGAAAGAGTTTTGGATTTTGAGATGCTTTGTATCCCTAGGTTAAAATATACATTGCCTAATATTCACCAATTCTCTAGGGGATTTGAATCAACAGTATAAATGGAATAGTCATTATGTAATTTCTTTCTTAGCATTTCCTTTGATTCAGTTTCTTTAAAATAGATCAGAACTGAGGAAACAGGATCTTATATTAATTATTGTAATTAACTTTTAAAAAAGCAATGATAGAATGATTTCTTCTTAATATTGTTAGTTTTTCCTTATATTTCTTTATGTTCAAGGACTCAAATTATATATATATATTTTAAAATAACGTATCTACTACTGCTCTTTTTTTTGGAAATTAAAAAATAGTTGAAGAATAATAATTATTATATTGGACTTTCTGATCAGTAAAATATTTTTTATAAATTTCTTGGACCTATATTATAAATAAGAGGAAAAAGTAAATTAAGAAAACTTGGTAACAGGATGGGAAAAGTATTTTCCTAATTATGCCTCAAAACAATAAAAAATAATATTATTAGCAATTTATAGCATTATTCTAAAGATCTTGAGAAACCAACTAATTGTCCCGAGTAAAAATAGTAATGATCATGAGTTTGTATACTTTATCAGAACACAGACTATTTGTTATTTATTTTTTCTCTTCCAATGTATAGTCTACTGCCTTCCTACTAGGTCTTCAGTAAATTTTTTGAAAATTACAGTTTATTAAAAAATAATAGCTTAGGCAATAGTTTTAGGGTTTATTTTTTAAGGGATGAACTCCTAAAATGCTTTCAGAGTATTTTAAAATCATTTATCTATGAGGGCATTATTGAGAAATCAGTTCCTGTTTCAATGACTTCATAACATTTAAAAAATTAAGTGAGATTGAATCTGGGGCTATTGTTTCCTGAAAATAATAAATTGAACATTTGTTTATTCTGCAATCTTTTTGAAATTTAAGTTTCTCATCTATAAATTGAAAGAATAAATTGTACTTATACTATTGGATTGTTGTGAGGATTAAATAAGTTAGTAAGTCTAAAGAGCTTCAAGTTCGAATGACACATAGTTGACATTCAGTGAATGTATTTGCCTAAGCAGATATTTAATATAAATAATATATAACACATGTTAATATGCACATAAAAAGTTTACTGTTCTTAATTTACTGACAGTCAAAGCATTTCAGCAAGATACCCAAAGACACACATCCTAAGACACAAAAAAGGTTGAGAATCCAGAATTCTATCTGTATTACCTTTATTTCATGATTGCCGTGATAAAGATTAAATGAATTACACATCAATCAATGTAAATTGCAATGCAAGCCTTGGGGCTATAGTACATGTTACTTAGTCTTATTTTTGCTATAACATTCATTGAGTCTATACTTTTAATATAGCTCATGTTAAGAAAATTTGATAATGAAAGTCCTATTAAAAGTTAATTTCTTTTAAAATTAGAAATAAATTCTTAAAAACTCACACTTCTAAATCCATTAAACGATATATTTATCAAACATTTGAAACTGTTCAACGAAAACTATTTATTTTGCTAAAATATTGTCCAGCAAATGAATTAATGAATTAATGACTTTGCCAAACATTTTGAATTATGGGTTTCAAAACCTAAATCACGTAACACTAATTACTAATTCTTCATATATTTATCACCGCCAAGATTGCATTTCATAAAAGTTGTCTTAAAATTAAAACGATCTTGACAGATGTATTTTTATTATTTTATAATTTCAAGGTTTATGGCAACAGTATATAATAGCCTCATTTGTATGGTTTCTCATGTCACAGCATACATTGTGAATTATTATTTTGGTCTCTGCATCTTTTTAGGTTTGTCTTTTTCTAAATACAACATTAGCATTCTTCCAAAGCCCCAAACATAACATGGCCACCTAAAAACTAAAAGTCAGAGAGGATAAAAAATAGTTTGAATGTATAACTTGACTTCCCCAGACTTCAGAAAATTTTGATACAAATGGCAACACTTTGACATTGACATCTCAATGTTCAGTCAAACCAATGACTTTTCTCAAGCCACCAAGTTGTCTCGGACACATTTATAGAGCTACTTCATTGTATGTTAGTAGTTGTGAAGTTTTCCGTTACATAAATAAAGTACTAAATTTGTAGTACTTTCTGTATGTTCACATGATTAGATTTTGTAGTGTTTATATATTTTACCCCAGGAGTAATATGTGACCATTCATAATTTCTGCTGTTCTCCGGGGGATGAGGAACCAACATTCTTCTGCTGGGTCCTGCTTCTGTTCTGCATGGCCATACCTCTCCATCAATTCTTCTGGGTATGGAAACTTGCGGGCTGGGTTCTCAGAGAGCTTAGATAGTCAGTGGTGAACTTGGACAGACCATCACCCTGCCCTTCATAGAAATACCAGCTAAAAGAAGCCCAAAGCAGTGTTGCTCTCAGTGAATATCTGTGCAACTTACAGCTTCTTAAACAACAGTGGCTTTGACAATAATACAGGTTTTTCTTCTAAGGAAATCTCCTCCTAAAGTTATTATTGTAGTGGATCAAAATCAGATGAATAGACAACAATACTATTTAGACGTCAGTTCCTTGCTTTAATTTCTTTCATAACATTGAGAACATGAGGTGAAATTGAGTTTTTGTGCCAATTTCCTGAAAATAAACCTCTCTCTTTAGAGTCTAGGCATGTGTTCAATACATTTTACATAGAAGTTTTACTACCCTCTGAGGAGAAAAATGCTAAGGGTTTCATTTATGAAGTATGGTAATCATTTCTGGGTTTTTCTTCCCTTAGAATGAATGATTTTTATAATTGACAACTTCTTGGTCCCACACCAATTAACTTCTTTAGAATATGTCCAGCAATGTCTGTTCTGAGATGCAACTTGATTTTGCTTTCAGGAGGGTCCTCCTCAGTTTCCATAAAATATACTAATGGTTTGGCCCATGACACACAGTTACCATGTCTGTCCAGGTTTGTTTAAATTCCACTTACATCCAAACGAAACTCTGACAATAAAGTATTTAATGACACATCACAACCATCTGGCCACCTGAAGATTTTGTGGTTACATGGAATAGAACATTATTTTTACATTTATCATTTATTTGTAAAAGAAATACATAAGTTTAACATTCACTGATTTTGTCAACATGAGTGAATCTACGGCAGATGATGGGCCAAAGACCCTCACCTTTCTAGATGGCTGCACGGCAAAGCTAAGCTACTAACAGCAATGGATCAAGTTGAATTTAGTGTTCAAGAGACTGAAAGCCACAAACCCACATCAAATGCTATTGATTTTCCTTAAGTGCTGAAGCTTTTAAGGGGATCTTACAAAGAAATGTATTGTATAGGACTGTGTGCCATCAATTTCACTGAATTTTGAAAGTTGGATACAGTTTGGGAAAACTAAACAAACGAAGAGAACTTTGGGGTTAATAAAAGTCAAGTCAAGTTCCCACAGAATTGTTTAATGGAAAACTGGAAAGACATCATAACCATTCAGCTTTATTGCAGGGGAATGGTAGAAACCAGAGATTCTATTAGATGCTGACATCAAGGATAACAGAAAAGGGCTAAGATAGCACATGGGTTGTCATGCTTCACTGCTCTCCAAACACAGGGGACATGGCTGGCTCACCAATCATGTTCATGTGCCCCACAACAGCATCGGACATATGCATGACAAAAGCATCACACACAAAGCTCTGCATTTACAAATACTGTCACCATGCTAAATTATCTGTTTCAACTTGCCTGACAGTTTACTTTATACATATCACTCAGTACTTTGCATGGACTATACATTCCCAAGACCAATAACTAAATCATCTCCATGTAAATTCAAGAGCTTAAACGTAATCTGACAATGCCTTGAGTTACTTTATTTTTTATTTCAAGAATTCAGTCAAGAAAACGTTCAACATAATTGAAGTTAGGTGTGTTCCTGCCTTACATTTGACGTGTACATATGTTTACAGCACTAAGTTACAAAATGATGAGTGCCTCTTACACTATAGCAGATAAGCATAGAATGAAAGCAAAACTAGTTTTTCTTGGGTGGGGAGGAAATGTAATATTTATCATTGAACCTGAACCTTTATTTAATTTCCATGTATATTGAATGATTGGTGACCTATTATGTTCTTCTAACTTCTCATTTGTATACTGTTTATATTGAAATATCTTTTGTATCTAAAAGTTCAGAGTTTTGTACTTTTTCTATAAAATAAATTTTGTTTGACTTTTCTCCTTGACTTTATTAAGTCAACAGAACAAAACATTTTTAATTTATGAAAGAAAATAGTTTATAAATGTTTCTTAGATTTTTTTTGTTATAGTAGGAAAGCAGTTTGATTAGAAAAATTACTTTCAGTACAAAATAAGTGATATAGGGTATAATTATACTATGTAGTGGGCTATCCGTATAGTTTCCTATAAAAGCAACATAGATACTCACATCCATGTAAAGGTCAGTTAATGATGGACATTGTATAGAAATGAAATAGAAATTTAAGAATAAATAAAACTATGAATGAAAGGGCTCATGTATATTTAAAGTAGTATTTTATCATTAATACGCACTTCTGTAATAACTGGGGAAAATTAAAATCTATTTCCAATGGAAGCTGAGTAATGCTAAGATTGAAATATTTATTAGAACTTTGTCAATTTATCTAAGATAGCACATAACACAGACATAAAACAAATATTTCTCAGAGAAAAAAATTTGAGTATTTCTGAAACCACAAAGTATTTTCTACAATTGTATGAGAGGCAATTAAAATCGATTTGGATATATGTAGCACTGAAAAATATCTTCTATAGAAAAAATGTTATTAATATTTAAGTTGATTATGTTTCTAAATTACGTATATAATTAGAAAATGTTGCTGCTTTGTTTTATATTCTATGTTTCAAGGCATAAGAGTGATTAAGTACTAAATGTGATTATTTTCTTAAATTTACTTCAATTAGTGTTCATTCAGTGTCCCAAAATAGGGAGAAGAATATATTGTTAAAGTGTTATTAGATTTGTTTTGGAAAGATGGATATTTGGCCACCAGAGACAACTACATGTTATCCAGTGTGTGAAGCCACAAGGTAATATAGTAAACCTTAAACAGCAACTTCATTAGTATTGCAATTAAGACTTTCAAGAAAGCAGAAAAATCATTTATTTAATATTAAGCCAAAAAAAAAGTATTCAGCTATCTCAAACAAAATTTGCATCTTTTCCACAAAGTACAGAAGAGATTATTCAGCAATGAAAAAGTGATGTTTCTCCATCAAAAAATGAGTACCATAACAGAGTGATTTTAGAGAATTTGTCTGCTTAATTTTGGAAAAAGAAGTAAAGGAAAATGAGAATTCAGCTTTTTCATAAAGTAAATATCTTAGGAAACTATTTTTATATAGTTATTAAAGAAGGAAAAATCCTTGAATGATGAAGCAGTTTGAAAGACAAGTCACATTCTTGACTACACAAAAGCTAGCACCTCCCCCTGTAAACCACAAAGTTAATTTTAGATCAAAATTGAAATACTGACAGTAGAAAGAGAACTGAACAGTCAGCTGAAAAGTAGGCCTCTTGATAGTTTCTATTATACATAAATGCATATTCCTCTGAAATATCAGAATGCTATAGGAAAAAAAAAAGGTTCGTATTCCCATTGGTTGTAAGATATATTGTTTTCTATTAAGGGTTGAAGCTATTAACTAATGTGTTGGAAATTATTACATAATTACTGTGGTACATGTAAACCTTATTGTGGACATGAAACACTGTTTTCCTGTACAGAGCTTAGAATAAAAACCTCAGTAAATTGAATGAGCTTCAATCTAGTTTTTCTTAATCCAATCCCTCAAGTCAATTCATGACTTAATATACAGCTGCAGGACAGACCAAGACTCCATCCTGGCTTTCCATAGATGATTCACTGTCTTGAAGCCCAAGTGTCTTCCATCCAAGGAGGTTTGGGGAGGTTCACTTAAGTGGCACTGTCTTTCATATGTGAGAGGAAAAGAACTGTTTAGTTTCCCCTTGATGTGCCTGCTGCTAGCACGGGCGTTTGGCAATCATTAGGACTAAAAGCACACATTTATCTCCTTTGCACTTAGCTTTCTGAGGTTCTTGGTATATCTTAACAACTGATCACATCATGACTCAAGCTGCTTACCATCATCTGTGTGTGGCAAGCAGTCTGGCTCTTAATTCTCAGTTAAACTCTCACCTAGGCAAATGTAAAACTCAGACTTCCTAGACATTTACATAGGAGCCCTGAAAAAGTACGGAGGTGATGAGCAATACCTCTCACTGACGTTCCATGAAACCATCTCTTTTACTTTCCCTGTCTAACTAAGGGCACCTTGGGAGGCTGCCATTTTCAACTGTCTTTAATGGCTAGAGATTCAAAGTTCTCTTATTCTCAAATTAATTATATTTTAAATAAATTTAGCTTTGTTGTTCATAATTATTCAATTTGTTTGCAAATTATCTTCATTTTCCTCCAAGTCAATGTTATTTATGATCTTACTGATGTTGGTGGTCCCTTAGTTAACTTTTCAGGCATACTCATTTGAAGATACTGCACTGTTTTTTAATTGAAGGTTTGTGGCCACCCTGCTTTGAGCAAGTCTATCCATGCTATTTTTCCAACAGCATTTGCTCAGTTCATGTCTCTGTGTCACATTTTGGTAATTCTTGCAATATGATAACTTCTGCATTATTATCATATATATGTTACAGTGATCTGTGACCTTGGATGTTACTATTGCAAAAAATTATGACTTGCTGAAGGTTCAGATGACCGCATTTTTTAGCAATAAACCACTTTTTAATTAATGCATGTACTTTTTTTTTAGACATAATGCTATTTCACCCTTAACAGACTACAGTATAGGGTAAAAAGAACTTTATATGCACTGGGAAACCAAGAGAACTGTGTGACTCACTTTTAATGCAGTGGTATGGAGCCAAACCCACATCTCCGAGGTATGCCTATACTTTCAGATCTGTGATAAGTGCTGCGTAACATGTCAATAAAGAATTTGAGTTATTGTTTCATTATTTCTTAATGGGATGCTAGGGGGGACTTGGAAAGGAAAATTGAACACACTTTTGCTTTCTTACATTATTGATCTTCAGACATCAAGATTCCTCAGAAAATCTTATCACACTATCTACAGGCGTGTTTAGTCTTAGTCTAAGTCTGTTCTATCAATAAGGCTGCCATACGCATGCAATACTTGGGGTGTACTTATACTTAAAACATATGCATTGTTTCCTTAAAATTCAAATTTAAATGGGCATCCTGTACATTTTATTTACTAAAACAGATTACCTTTACATTAGTTTCCTGAAGCTAGTGCCTTAGTCCATTCAGGCTGCTAAAACAAAATACCATAGCCTGGGTAGCTTGTAAACAAATGACAAATGTGTCTCTCATATTCTAGAAGCTGGAAATTCAAGATTAGGGCACCAACATGGTTGAGTTCTATGTCTGTTGAGGGCACGCTTCTTGGTTCACAGATAGCAGTCTTTTTGATGTAACCTTACCTGACAGATGCGGCAAGGAAGGTTTCTCAGGCCACTTTTATAAGGTCACTGATCCCATTCATGAGGAATCTGCCCTCATGAACTACATTCCCAGAAGGCCCCATATCCTAACACCATCCCCCTGGGGGTTAGGTTTCAGCATATGACTTTCGGGGGAGGGACACAAAATTTCAACAGTGCAGCTACCACAACAAAGTACCACAAACTGAGTTATTACATAAAACAACAGAAATTTATTCTGTCAGAGTTCTGGAGTCCTGAAGGATGAAATCAAGGTGTGGACAGGGACCTGCAGTGTTGCCTCTTCCTGGCCTCTGGGGTCTGCCGGGTATCTTTGGTATTCCTTGGCTTGCGGCTGCAGTAGCTGTCTCTGCTCTGACACCACGTGATGTTCTACCTTTGTGTGTCTGTCTTTGCATTTCTTCTCCTTTTCTACCCTTCTCCAGTATGACTCCGTCTTAAATAACTGCACCTCAAATGACTCTATTCCAAGTACAGTTGACCTTTGAACAACATGGGTTGGAAATGTGAGGGACCACTTACATGCCCACAGATTTTGTTCACTAAATATGTACTATGGTACCACACCCCACAGTTGGTTGAACCCTTGGATGAGCAGATACAGAGGGGCGACCGTAAAGTTATATGTGGATTTCTGACTGCACAAGGGTATGATTAAGTAAATCTGACACCCCTACTTGGTTTCCTTTGCATTGTCAAAAGTTTTTTTTTTTTAACTTTGTTTGTCAAAACATACCAGCATATGTAAAATGTGGCCAACTACAGATCTACAGTTTTGGTTTTACTTAAAAATCATGAAAAAATCATTTCTTTTTACTTTCCCAAAACTTCTGTAGCATTGGATTATTACTTATGAGATTAGAAAAAAAAATAAGTTCAGTTAGAAATTTTACAGGTGTATAACATTTTACAACCAAAAAATTGCAGAAATGTAATTTCTGTATAAACTTTTGTTGCAAATAATAGTTTGAAAATGCTATTGGCTTTGAAGCAATAACACTGTATTTACATTATTTCAGTCTTATTCTGAACTCTAGTTATTTCAGGATATTCTAGCAGTATATTTAATGAAGCAAAATGAATCCTAACTAAAGATGATCTTTCATTATTCGAGACTGTGAACGAAATGGCATCTATCAGGGCAAAGCAATCCACTAATGGAAATTTACCATTATGAATGTGAAAAACTTAGTCTATTCCTCCCTCACCTTTACATTAATTAAATAGCATTTAGGTTTTCCCACTCAATATTCGTTTCATTATGAATATAACTGATGAGATAAAGGTGAACTGCGATGCCAACATGGTAAATGTTTAAGGTTAGTATGTCACTTAGTGTATTTATCCCTATCATTCTTGGTCTTTCGTATGTGATTCATTGTGCTCATGTCTGTCTGTCTTGAAATACCACTGCTCCTAATCTCTTTATAATGCAATTGGCAGGCGCACAGCATTTTTGAACACCAACACCGAGAATACTTGATAATATTCCTTTGTGTGCTACCATTAAAATATGCTAACTAAGGTAGATTTGAGGAAGAATACAAAGGCACTTTGAAAGGTTATGATCTATGACAATTCACAGCTTTAGAGTCGGTTTAATTGGATTAATTGTTGCTCAGAAGAATCTGAGGAACAAAGAACACATTGACTGAACGTTTTCATGGAAAGAAATCTGACCTTTTCAATATTAGTGCATTGAGTCACAGATTATTCTCTCTCTCCCACAACAAAAGAATTTTATAAGGAAAAGGTAGATGTGATATTCGAAAGGATGGAAAATTTATTTAAAAATCGGTACTCCCACATCTGGTGGGAATCAGAAAGAATTACTACCACATACATTTTGTGTGACTTGTTACAGCAATAAAAATTTTAATTATATGTGCATCTTTTAAATTAAGAATATTATATTATCCTATATTCTTAATTTAAATTAATTAATTTGCACTAAGATAATTAGAGAAGAACTTCATTTTATTCAGTGATATCACTGATCTAAACAGAGGTTTTATTTGTTTCCTTCTGTTTTATAATTCTAAGTAATTATTTTATGAATTTATAATTTTTAAACTTAGTTACCTTAATCTCTGTCTTCAACAAACACTTTCCCTAGATAATTATAAGGCAGAAATCAAACTGTACCACATGAAAAGTGACAAGAGGATACTCAGAAGAAAGATTTATTCTAACTGAATGAAGCAGGGAAAGCTACACAAAAGAGTTGACAATCAAGTTGAGTGGAGTTGCTTGTAATTCCAAAAATACACTATACATTTTTGTAACTCCGTAACTCCCAAACTCCACAATGGCCATTAGATTCTGGCATTCCTAACCTCCAGTGTCTTGTAGTCTAGTCAAACTTGCGCTTCTGTTTTCAAAGCCTTAGCTGTCACCTCCTCTGTGAAGTTTTTTCTAACCTTTTCAAATCAAATTAGGCATCGCTTCTTGGAATGTTTCATTACCAATTACACACAGTAGCTCCTAATAGAATTTCCTATACGTGTAGTAATATTTTATGCTTGCCTCTGTGACAGAATAAGCACTTTTTGATCAGGGTTAATACTCCTGAATATGACATTTTTAGTGGTGTAGGGTTGTTATTCACATAAAATTGGAGAAAAAAAGGAAATGCATAAAAAGACATTCACTTAAGATTTAACAAGGCACTTTATCCTTGTTTGTCTTTAAGTTTACAATGCTATTCATTGTATAGGTGAGAATATTTATTCTGAAAAATGTATTCTAACTATCTAAGATACATGAAGTAATTTGATTCAATAACAGTCAAGGGGAAATTCATAACACAGTGCGTTAGACTCAAAGTACCCCCAGATCAGCAAACCTTTTAGTTGTAAAAGCAGGAGAGAGTGTGGAGAGATAACAGTGAATGCTTCAAGGAGCATCTCAAATGCCAATATGAATGCTAATGTATCTTGAATGCAAACTGACAGGTAAATCTTGATTTAGAAATGAAAACAGTGACAGTAACAGGAGATGGGCAGTCAGAATCCACCTGGCATTTGACATTTCCAATTAATGCTGATTTTTAGTTGCTAAATAATATTGTCAGAAATAATCATTGTAAAGAGTAAAAAGAAACACAGTGTATATTTTATGCATCTTATATTTAATAATTCATAACCATCAGATATCAGTAAAAACAGACAGATAAAAAGACATCCCTAAATGTTACCATTTATAATGATGAACTGATTTTTCCTTAGCACCAAAGGAAGTGGCTGCATATTTTGATATAATTATTTTTACTTAATCAATATTTGGATCCCAAATGTGTTGATTATCATCCTCATAAAGGCCGTTTTGTCTTCTAGCGAAAAGGCATAGGAAAATATCAGTGACAAGATGAAATAAGATACTCCATACATTAAAGAGCAAGTACACAAATATGTCAAAAAGAAGAAGGAAATAAAGAAAGAAAAAAAAACACTCTGCTATTACAGGCCAAATATGACATGACAGAGGTCCTAATTCTCAACAGTGCAAGATTGTAGACATTATGTATCTAGGTGTTTTTCTATATGTTTTTCAGGCATAAAGAAATAATTACTAACAAAATATATTAATGTTGAATTTTGGGAGGGGCACTGTCTTTCTTTTTTTCACTTTACCATTTATTACAATGGTCTAATTAGTGGGTTTTAAGAATAAATTAGTCTTCAAAATACACTTAACTCCAGGTATTCAGCTACTTAAAAAAAACCAGACATTTTCTACATAAGCTTTTTCAGCTGTATTTTTTTCAAATCTTTAGCTGCAGAATTTCTAACCAATTTTCAACCCCTTTCTCTATAAAAGTTTACCGAGCATCTACTCCATTTCAGATGTGCTGTGCCAGATGATATGGATAAAGAATAAAAACACATTCAACTTCCTCAGGAATTCCACTACTTACTGAATAAGAGATGTGCATAGCCTCAATTACGGCTTATTTTGGTAACTGTAAATCAGAGTGGCTTTTTCTTTCTTGACTATGGGTTAACTTCTTAGAAATTAATCCAGTGGCTGGGGAAATTCTATGAACACCCACTCAGTAAATCCATATTTTCACCATGCAGTATGTATTTATCGGAAGTGGTTACTGATTTTAATAGCTTTTAGAAGTCTTGTTTTTAAGAAATAACTTCCCTTTTATAGTATAGGCATACTTCAGAGATATTTTGGATCCCAGACCACTGCAATAAAGTGAATATCACAATAAAGTGAATTACACAATTTTTTTGGTTTCCTAGTGCACATAAACTGATATTTATACTATGGCGTAGTCTGTTAAGTGCACAATAGCATTATGTCTAAAAACAATGTAATACCTTAATTCAAAAAGATACTTTATTGTTAAAAAAAAAAAAAAAAGCACTAACCATTATTTAAGCCTTCAGTGACTGGTAATCTTTTTCAATAGTGACATCCAAGATCACTGACCACAGATCACCATAACAAATACAATGATAATTATATTTATTAAAAAGATTGAGATGTTGTGAGAATAACCAAAATGTGTTACAGGGACATGAAGTGAGCAAACACTACTGGGAAAAACGGCACTCGTATACTTGCCATAAACCTTCAATTTGTAAAAAATGCAGTATTTGTGAAGAGCAATAAAGCAAAGTGCAATAAAATGAAGTGTGCCTGTACCAGCATCAGGTTTTTATAGACAGTGGTTTCTGATTTTGTTTGAATGGAAGCATTTTATTCTCTGTGGAAAAGAAAGTTTTCTTTTATTATTCCTTTTTCTATTTTTGCTTCTGTATTCTTCCTTTTTGTTTTTCAATACTTTGTATATCCCATGTATAAAGAACTCCTACAGCTCAAGAATGACAAAAACAACCCGATTAAAAAAATGGACAAAGGACTTGATAGACACTTCTCCGAAGAAGACACACAGAGATGGCCAATAAGCACACGAAGGGATGCCCAGCATCAGTCCCTGCTAAGGCTTGGGACAGCTAATGAACAACATTAAGATCCAATATTTAACTCACAACAGGATAGAAAATTAAGCTATGAACACATCATTTTTATTGAGGTTGTGATGATAGAAATCCCAGAAGTGTTAATAATATTTTTGGATATCAGTGCATGATTGTGTGCAAAATAATTATCTGTGGATTAACAGATAGCAATTTTTTACAGTTCATTGCCCAAAGCCATTTGTTAAGAAAAAACCATCAGTTTCTATGAAATCTCAAAACCCTTAAAGCAACTTTTTTCTACTTCTTCATCTTTAACAAATTATCACAAGTCACCGCCTGAAGTGATAAGATTTTTCTGTAGAGTCATCCTCACTTTTATTTTAACCATAGATCTCTCATATATTTCTTTTTGGCCAAATAAGATCAGGGTAAATAAATCAGGGAATTCAACTAATAGGCAAACCGATCAATATCTCTTGCTTTTTGTATTAATAATTCTACAATGTCATTTGTGGAAGGTATTATGAATCACACGTTGCTAGGCTTATTTTCTGATGTGTTAGAATAACTGAATTCTGACCATTACATATTTTAGTCAGTAACTAGGCCAAAAGCCACAATTTTTACTTGATAAAAGACACTCATTCCATGTTCAAATTATCTTGGTAAGCTGTTTGATTATTTGGCATTTGGTTTTTAAATGTTAAGGGGGTCTTCAATAGTCAAAGATCATCATTAATTTTCACTCGTAAGCTTCACAAGGAGTCATTTTATACATATGTTTAAATTCACTTTTAGCTTCTCAGTTAAAAACAAGAAGTTCCTTTGAATAATGCAATGATGTTATCGCAAAGTTACTCTAAGTACTATCAATTTAAAATGCCCTGAGAGTATTTTGTCCTAGGTTCTCATGAATATTTTGCCTCTGAAAATAAAGGCTGCAGGAAACAAACACATTTCAGATTTCTGAATATGTATGTATTTCAGTAGGACAAATAAATGATTAGGAAAGCAAAGCAGATACGAAAAATGAAGCCTGTCTTAAGGCTCTTCTCCCTCAAAGGTATCAATATAACTTTGTCTGAGGTCTGATTTAATCGAAATCCAAAGGATTTTCTTAGATTGTGTGTGAGAACAAATTAATTTAAGCACTTTTGACTTCCTAAATGAAGACAAAAAATCTCTGAATTTCCTGATGAAACTTTTAATAAATTAAGCTATTAAAATTTATACTGCATTCCATATTATCTTTCCTGTATGAAAATGTGTGATTTCCTTCTATAGTCTCACACTTTTTAGTGACAAAATTTGAAGTTTTATATTATTAAAGTCTTCTTACAAATACATCTGCCATGATATGACCATACTCATACACTGGTGTAAGTGATTAAACATTTCTGGCAAAAAGTCAGAACAATATTTTTAATGAATTTGTTGAATTTCACTTCAAACTATTCAAATTGAATAAATAATACTTTGTAGCCTGTATTTATATGAAACCCCATGGCGTTTTACCCCTCAGATATCCCAGGGTTTCCTAAAACTTTTAATTTTTATTTAGGATAACATTATTTGGTTTTAAAGTTCTCATGAACCTTAGGTCTGGAGCAAGTACAAGTGGGAGAAAGTAACAAACAGCAATACTTTAAGTCAAAGCTATAAAACAAAAATAATTCAAAGGCACTTATTGTACTAATTTCATAAGATAAGACAATACGCTTAGTACTAGAATATAAAGTTCAGACAAGTTTAGTGTCAACATGTTGTAAAATACGGTATGACATATGGGGAATAGTTTAAAAATAATATGAATATTTTAAAAAGTAAACACATAGAAGATATAGTTAATACAGCAGTGTTCACATGTAACATTTTATTATCCAGAAATCATGCATGGTTGTATTTTTTTTGTATTTTTTTTTTGTTACTAAGCCTTTTTTAAACATGAAATCACTAAAGATGAGAGGGATTAAGTAGCCAGCCCAAAGTTACCAAACTATTGTTAGCAGTATATTTTAATAAAGGAAAAGAGTTTTAATAAAGCATATATAGCTTTAAATTCCTATTTACTACCTAGAAAATTAACTCCAGAGAGACAAGAGTCTTGGTTGCTTTCGTTCATTGGTGATTCCCGTGTGCCTTGAGCAGCCCCAGCGAGCACTAGGGAGGTACTCAGAACACATTTGTTGAATGACTGCACTTGTGTGGGCATGTTAATTGCTTTCTCTTTGTATTGGTGTTATTAATGACACCTACGGCATTGAGTTGTTGTAAGAATTAAGAAAGGCGATACAGGAAACACATCTAGTATCACTCGCTTAGTGGAGTCTGAAAACACTTGATAAACGTTAGTTCTGGGTATATATTTTGATAGAAAATCTTTGCTGTTATTTAAAGGCATTATTAAAAAATAAATCTATGGCCCAGGCCAGGCTAGACTAGGTTGGTACTTCTAAGGGGGCTTTTTCTTTTTTACTGGTTACCTTCAAATTATAAGAGAAAAATGCCTCTTTCGCCTATGATATTAGATGGCTCCTGGTGAAACTTATGAATATTAATTAGTTGACTATGTGATAAGAATTGTTATGCCCTTACCAACATTAACTCTGTCAGTCCTCCTTTTACAATTTCAGGTATCCATATTAAAAATGTAAGAAGAAAGCTAGTGAAATTAGTTTTAAGAATACATTTTATTTAAAGAAAAAAATCTAAATTATTCTTCTAATACTTAGTCAACAAAATATTATTGTGATATTTTACATTATTTCTGTATTTAATCTCTGAAATCTAGTGTGTATTTTATATTTACAGCTCATCTCAATTAAGATGGTAAATTTTCAGAGAGAAATAAGTAATCTGTATTTAGACTTCATAAAATCTAGGTGAAACACTAGATTCATAGACTCATAGGTTTTCAATAACTGAATAGAATATTAGTTGTAAATTTAAGTTAAATTATTTAAAATTAAGCACAGTTCACTTGTACTACCCGTACTTCAAGTGCTAAATCATTACATGTGGCTGGTGGCTACTATACTGGAAAAGTGCAGACATATATCATTAACAGAGAATAAGGTACCTAGAAAACAGATGTTTAAAAATACATTCTGAATGAATAAATGAATATATGATTTTTAAAAGGTATCTGTAGCCTAACAGATGTATATTTTCATTATTCATCAGTATTTTTTCATGTAAACTATTTACATCAGTATTTTCCAATCTAGCATTTTCTACATCTAATATTTTCTAAAGAGTAACAATTTTGCCTCATCTGATTTATTCAGCCTAAAGCTCTGAATCCTTCACCAAATTATACACAGAAAAATATTTTAATGATGATTGTATAACTCACTCTGTCCCTAAGACAATTCATTTGTATTTTTTAATAGATGGATACATTTTCTGTGTGTGTGAGTGTATTGGATGGTGCTTATTAGGGCACCATCCAATTAAAGGAAAAAATTAAAAGAGATGAAAATATTACTTAGGTAATAAATTGTGAAATAAACATGTTGCACAAAAAATAAGCTTCACATTTGATAACATTTATTTTTTTTTTCAAATTAAAGATTATCAATCTCTGCCATAATTTAGTTGCAAATGCTATAATAATTTATGGACATGGAAAAGTGAGCACAATTTTTAACCTGTCAAAAAGAAATATGACAAAAGTTAATCTAGGAGGCACAACTAATTCACATGAATTGTTTTAGACTTTGCCATTATTGATTATTGTGGCCCTGGTATTTTTGAATCCAACACTCAATCGCAATGGTGTCAAATTTGATAATGAACCAAGTTTGATCTCATTCTTTGTGGCTTTGCATGATTGCACCCTAAGTACATTTGTTCTGTTTAACATCAGAAAAGCAATGATGAATTTTGAAATTGGAGTGAATAGAGAATATAGTTGTTGTTGACTGACAAGTGGAGGTTGAAATTGTAACAAGTTCTCTTTATAATATGGTGAATTTGTTCAAACATTGACATCTGTTTTTGCTGGGAAACCATGAACGATCTCTGGGCTACAAATTGATTCTGCTTGGTCACTCAGCTGGTGGAACACAGGAGTAATTTACAGAGAGATGACTGTTCATTTACTTACAAATTTCCTCATTCTTAGGCAAGTGAGCATTCCAGAGGCAATACAACTACCAACAAGTCTGTGTACACTCTGACACTTCTAAAATAATTCAAAACGGAACTCTCTCTGGAGCTAGCGACTTTCAGTAGGATCCAATTATATACCTTTCACTTTTTATAAAAGTCAAAGTGAGAATTTAAAATCAACATAACTCTGAGGCAGAACAAAAGCAGGGTAAAAATGGATATTTTAACAAAGGTACAACAATAAAAATACTTATTTTAAAATTATAGTGATTTGACAACCACTGTGATTAACTCTGATCCTTGAAATGTACCATACCCTTTAATTATATTCCCCTGCCACCCTCCTGAATAGACTATCAAATAATCTTTTTTTAGATTTTTTTAAAGTACATAAAAACAGAACACATTCTTTCTTTTTTTTTTAAATGGAGGTTCGAGGGATTGAACCCAGGACCCATGCTGAGTACATGCTCTGCCACTGAGCTATTACCATTCGCCACCAAAACACATTCTATAATTAGAATCCATATTCTTTTCTTTAAAAGGCAAGATAATATCATTTGGAGCTGCTAAATTAATTAAACAAGGAGGCCATTAGACTGAGGTGGTTCTAATGCCTTAGCAGCCTACATAAGCAAACCCAAACCTAAGCCTGTAAATGTCTCGAGGTAAATAAATAAAAACCTAAGGACAATGAATCACAAACAGCCACCTAGGTCTTTCTTAAACAAGGCAACTGCTGAAGCTCTAGCCAAGCCATAATATTCCTGCTTTAACTCCGCATCTTCTCTATAAAAGTCTTGCCCCTAGCTCTGGTCAGTGGAGCTTGCTTCTAACTGCTTCTGGTTTGGCACTGCCCCATGGGAATTAATTTTTGCTCAAATAAACTCAAACATTTTACTATACTTCCATTTATATTTTAATAGAACTGACATTCTTTGATAAAGATAATAATGTGTTCATTCAGTCTCCAACATAGGTACTTCATAAATATTTGTTGAAGGAATGAAAAAATTAAATTGAATTGAATTAAGTGGATTATCTATACATGTAAAACTTCTTTGTATCAATAAGATTTTAAATATTATAAAAAGTAAATGACAATTTAGTAAAATATTTGCAATATACATTACAGGTATATATTTTTTAAGTCTGAGGATGTCTTTGCAAATTAATAAGAAAAAAATCAACAGTTCAGTTGAAAAAAGAACAAGAGTATGGGCAAAGATAACATGGATTATGTACAAATGATGAGAAATATTTTCATTACAACCAGTATCAATAGAAAAGAAAAAGTAAAAGAAAGCAATATGCACATGGTTTCATTTAGTGTATTGTGTAATAGGAAAACCAAAAGTTTTCTTACATACCCTTTGCAATCTACCATTTCTTTCTTCTCCAGCCAAAGGCAACCTCTCATCTGTTTCTCATCTCTACAGATTAAATTGTGCTTTCTATAATTAAAAAAAAAAATTACACCACACTGTAGATTTCTTTGGCTGGCTGACTTCTTTCACTCAGCATAATGATTTTGAGGTTCATTATCTTATAGATTCATTTTTCTTTTAGAGTATAGTGATATATTTCTTTATATTATATCCAAACATCCATGTTCAACATACTAATTGGCAGGACTGTCTCTCTCTCTCTCTCTCTATACATATATATATACACACATATACATTTATATTTAAGTTTTATGTTCTTATTGACTGTCATTCCCACTACAGTATAATTTCAGTGGGGTTAGAGACTTGTCAGTATCATTCACTGTTTTAATTCCAGTGGCTAATGTAGTTTTTGGTACATAGTAGATAATAAATACTTGTTAATAAAAAGTCATCAATATTTTTATTTTATAAAGCTTTGCACCTACAGCTGATGGTTCTCTGAAGCTAAATTTCAGAATATGGAATTCTAGATTTCAAAAGGCAGGACCAACTCTCTACTAACAGGTGAATGGATAAACAAAATGTGATATACACATTCATGACGACTTTTACATGAAGTTTGTGTAACTAGACAAGTAACATGACATGTGAATTTAATATATTCTGAGTTTGCTTTGAAGAATTTGTGTGTGGTGAGGTGCAAGAGATTATCTGTTATCTATTATCTCTTATTTATTTATTTAGGCTCCAAGAAACAGAGGTATACAATTATATATGTATGTCAAAAACACCAAAAAGACCTACAACAGCCTGTAGGCTCGATGATTCTTTTTCCTTTTACAATAATAGATAGTAATTGTGCTTTATTGCTCTCTTTTTTATTCTGTTTTATGTCCTTTACATTTTCTCCAGTGAAAACCAGTTACGTTTATAACAGAAGAAATGCAGGCCATATAAATTAAGTTTACTCAAGTACACAGTTGTATTTGTATTTATTTCCTTGAAAATTGAAAGTGTGACTGGTAATTATTTGAGTTTGAATGGGACTAAAACATCTGGACAGGCTATCCACAAGATAAGGGATACAAATAACCAATAAATAAGAAAAATGTTTAGGCTCCCTAATAATCTAAGGAAGCACAGAATTAGATTAAATAACAATGAGCTACCATTTTAACCAACCAACTTGGCAAAAATAAATGTAACTTTTTGTTATTGATTGTTATTTCTGTGATTTTTATAATATTTATAATTATTAATTAGTATGCTTCTTTAAATGTGGTCAGAAAAACAGAGAAATCATTTGCTAGAATTTTTGATATTGTTGAATTCAAAAAAGGAATCACAATGTATGTGTAAGAGTATTGTAGTAGTGGTAATTTCTGATTGATGAGGGTGCTGATTTTTTCATTTTCTTATACATGCTTTTATTACTTTTTATGGAACTACAGTCAGTTTACAACGTGTCAATTTCTGGTGTGCAGCGTAATGTTTCAGTCATACATATATATACGTATATTCCTTTTCATATTCTTTTCCATTACAGGTTACTACAAGACACTGAATGTAGTTGCCCATGATATACAGTATAGACTTGTTGTTTATCTATTTTATATATAGTAGTTAGTATATGCAATTTTATTATTTTTGTCAAGTTTTTAAGGAACATACACTGTGCTGAATTAGAGAACAATATCCTTTAATTTATTTTAATAGCTGTTTCACTTTCATACTGCACACATGAAAGCCTCTTCAATATATTATTCTAAGACTACTGTCATTTTGTTTCCTGGCTTCAGTGCCACCAAAACTGATCCCATCTCAAATTATTTTCTATTATGCAGCAACATTCTTCCAGGTCACAGATACTGTTAGGCATTCTACAGTCTGACTGTAAAATATTTCATTTTCTGCTGATCTGTATACCAAAATCTCTTTGAGTTTGTGATTTTCTCCAAGTTACTTATCCACTATCAGTATCGCTTGTCACCTAGAAAATGAGGCCAATGCTAGCACCATGCAGTGCAATAGGCTAAATACAAAAACAAACAAACACATAAACAAACCTTGCACTAGTTTCACTATAGTTATTGCTTATTGAAGATTAACTGCATAATAGAAATAAGGTTAAAGGTTTTACAAGGATGGTTTCATTAAACTCTAATCGCAAATATTTTAGCTAGGAATTCCACTTTATAGATGAACATACTGCTAAATCAAAAAGTTTTGCATTTACCCAAATTAAAACAGTCACTAAAAGATAAAACCATGATTTAATCCTACACAGTCCTGATTTAATCCTTCAGCTTGGCAGTCATTTCTAGTGCTTTTTATGCCTCTTGACTTGCAGTTTTATTTATTTATTTTATATTTTACATTGTTACATCATTGTCGCCATGATGGAAAAATAAGGTTAAAGGTAATTTTACAAAGAAAATAATAGTCACTCTTGAGGCAATTTTGCTTCATCTAATTGATGAAAAATAGTTCAAACGGGGTACTCACAAATGTTACAGGTGTTAAATAATCAGAAGATAGTTGTACTGAGTTTAACTTCCCTGAGCATCTGGTTTTGCTTGACATTATAAATATTATGCATCTTTTTCTTTAATAGTTTTGAGGGTTAATTTTACGCGGCAACTTGGCTAGGCAATGTTGCTCATTGTTTTGGTCAAACACTATTCTAGACATCAGTGGCTGTGAAAGTATTTTGTAGATGGATTAACGTTTACAATCACATCGTCTAAGTAAAGCAGATTCTCCTCCCTTCTGTGGCTGGGCCTCACTCAGTCAGTGTAAGTGTAAGGCCTGAAGAGTGAAAATTGAAGTTTCCTGGAGAAGAAGGAATTCTGCTTTAAAATTATAAAATAGAAATCCTGTTTATTTCCAGACTGCTAGGGAACCGTGTACTTGCTAGCCTTCACAATGAATGGTGTGAGTCAAACCTCTTTTCTATGTGTCTCTACTTCTCTCTCTCTCCATCTCTATCTCTATATCCATCTCTCTCTGTAGCTCCATCTTTCTATCAGTATATCTATCTCTTTGGGTCTGTTTCTTTGGAGAATCCTGATGGATACTAACATGTAAGAACACTTCGTATACAGAACTTTATCCCAAAATAATAATAGTAATAGCAAATCCAGTCAAATAACAGACCAAACTTTCCTTGATAGGAAAAATAATACTGATGAAGTAAATAAATAAAGGAAGAAAAGATAGAAAGTATTCAACTTTTTAGAGCTGACTTATGAAATAAATCCTTACAAACCTGCAGTATACCAGCTTACATTACATGGATTAATCACGTTACTTAATGTTAAAAGCTTTTGTTTTTGTTTTTGTTTTTGTTTTTGTTTTTCCTTCATTCTTTGCTGTGGAGATTCAGGGACATCTTTTCAAAAGCACACTAGCTTTCTGGCTTTTGAAAATCACTTTTCATTTCTGAACCATATTTTTCTTACTTTTAAAATGAAGGAGGTTGCTCCAGATGGCTCCTAAGACTCTGATTCTATTCTCTGATAACTGCACATTGTTCAAATTGAGAAGTGAAAAAAACAATTGTTGTGTATCTGTTGTTGCTACTAGTGCTGAATATATATGAACGTGTACTTTGTGGATGTCTGGAAAAATATATTTGCTTCTTTACAAAATTAATCACTTCAGAGGAAACAAATTTTTCTTTGAACCCAAGCCAGAAATGTTTTAAAGATCATATAGAAAATATCGGCTCATACTTCTCACCCTAGATTTTTCTGTTTCTACCCTAGTGAGTTTTGTTACTTTAATTGAAACCATGAGAAGTTATTTCAGAAATCCTCATTCATGCTTACTCAACATCAAGGAATATAAATGCAAACAAATTAGCCAGAATTAACTCTTTATTACATTTCTAATTAATAATCAGATTTCAATGCTGTGTTCCTAAAACTTCCAACTTTTTTCCCTTTCCATTTTTATTCTTTTAAACATTATTACTAAGGTTTTAATGCGTAGGTATAATATGTGGAGGGAACACTCCTTAAATATTAGGAATATTATCATAAAACTGATGATCAACTTATGACATTAAAGATTCACATAGCAGTATTACAAATTATCAAGTGAGAAAAAATAGCACATGTTAAAAAAGTAACATTATATTTTGAACTTACTTTCAATGGTCATTATACTTAATGGTCTATCATCATTTCATTACAAACTCAATAAGTGAGATGTATATAACTCATTTTAATTATCCCTGAGTTGAAACTTATTATACTGGTTAAAATCTATCTTCCTGAAAGATGCAGAACATTTTCTTCCCCTAGAGAAACATTGCTTAAAAATTAAATTTAAAAAGATGAACAAACAATGTTGCTTATGATACCTCAGTGATTTTCTAGAGATTTTAAAGCACAAATAGAAATTACTAAAAAAAAAAAGTCATCCCTACTGTTTGCTAAATCAAGTGAACTTGTTTTAAAATGCAAATGAGAATTAGCTGTCCCTTTCCAGAAAGGCCTTCTACATGCATACTTTGGCCTGTAGACAGGTAACAGATGATTGTGTTTGTACATCTTAGGAAGATATAGATTCAGAAAAAGTTTGCAGTTATATTGTCAGCAAAAAAATAAATAAATAAATGAAAAACAATAACAAGCTTTCTTTATGATCTATTGGAGATCATAAAGAAAGAAACAGTTTGTTATTTTGGTAGAAGTGTGCATTTGAAAGAAATATTTTAATCTCCTGTCGTGTGAAATAGAAACCTCTGTTAATGAGAGTATAGATTTACTGATCTTCATAGAAATATAAGAATGTCCATTTAGAATGCAAATGCATTTTCCTAATCTCTATTTTATAAAATGGAATTAGCTCTTATTCTAGATGTATACTGAAGATCTATTTTCTAAATTCTAGATGCTTATTACAAATTATTGAATATTATTTTTCTGAAGTCAATATTACAAAATGTAAAAAATATAAACTATACAGAAACCTGCAGTTTTAGAAAACTGACCAAAACCAACTGTACAAGCTCCAACAATTATTTTCTCCCAGTTAAAATGACTGTATATCACAAACACACAATCTTCTTTAAATATTAGCATCTATTTAATTCTACATGATGCTATAGTTATGTCAGTCCATTTCTAAGACTTTTAGCTGATATAAATTTTCAGGGACAAATTTAATCCATAATGACA
The DNA here is from genome assembly GCF_048773025.1 of Camelus bactrianus. Classification (NCBI taxonomy): domain Eukaryota; kingdom Metazoa; phylum Chordata; class Mammalia; order Artiodactyla; family Camelidae; genus Camelus; species Camelus bactrianus. The sequence continues at coordinate 28,711,591 of NC_133539.1, forward strand.
TTGTGAAAAATTAGTAACATGACACTATGCTCAGTATTATTTCATTAAATAAATGCATGGTAACCATTAACAATCATGTTACTCTTTCCTTTTACTCACTTCTCTTATAACCCATGCTTTTTGTAGTTATTTTGACTAATTTTCCTAATGCTTGGGAAATAGGTCCGGTTACACCCAGACACATTTCATGAATTACTGTATTTGAGTGAAGACATCTTTATTTTCAAAATTTACATTCTGATTACAACTCTTCTTTACTCTGGTCAATAAATGACCACATCTTTTCCATTCTGTCTCTGAAATATCTTCAATTTGTTTGTCTTTCTCCAACTTCACAGTACCTCTGAAATTTAGGATCTTAAATTTCTGGAGTATATTCCTCTTTGATTTCCCTGCTTCCTGAATATTTACTTTTCTAATTCTTCCTCCAAACTAAAAATTATCTTCTTAATGCATACTTGTAACCATTTACCCCCTGTCTAAAAACCACTCAAAGGCTATCAATCACTGTATGAGAAGGTAGATTCTTAACTAAACTTAAACTATATTCTCAAATTACCTTTCCCTCCTAACTTTTGAAGATAGATTGTTTTGAAGATGCACCTAGTCCACTAAGGTTTATACCAAGTGGACTTTTTCTCCTCCTTGTGTTTTATCATCCTGTAGCCTGTATCTCAAGTTCATGGTTTCTGATTCTAGTTTCAGTAATCTTAAGCCTGCTGGTCCTCCTATCTGAAATATGAGCAAGTGAGGATAACAACGTAAACTAAATCACATTATCACCCTGTTGTTTACATATTGTAACCTCTGCTGGCTAGTAGTTTGCTAAAGTCTTCCTATTCCCCTCATAGGAACCATTAGAATATATACCCCTTCTTGTAATTAGGTCTGACCATGTGACTGAATTCTGGCTATGGGAACGTGAGCAGAAGTAAGTTTGGAAAATTTCCTGCCCAACCTGTATAATTTGACTGACAAGCCTCCACATTCACTCTTTCCTCCTCTCCTAACTAGATGCAGAGTGCCAGTGGGGAGCCTATGGCAGCCTCACAGGATAAATAAAAACTGGAGTCCTCAGTGACTGCATAAAACAAAGCTTCCCTACAAAACGGTAAAACCTAGCATAAACACATCAATCCTTTTTGTGTTAAGGCACAAGATTTTTGTTCTACCAGTTAGCCTGCCTGAACTTTAAAAACATTCAGCACCATGTTTAGTAGATGACACACATATACTTCATCATTCCTCTGTATGAGCTCATGAATATTGCTGAAACAAACTCACGTGAAAATAGGAGATAGAAGCCTATTTGCTTATTTAGTCCCTATCTGTAGCTATATCCATCACCGTATCAATGTATTTTAGGATAATCATTATTTTCTAAAAGGTCCAGATCTGCTTCTATTTTAGTATAAGCAAACTTTCATTAAATTTAATACACACTTGTGTAATAGAATTTCAAATTATAAATTAATTTTATCCCTTTACCTAAATAGCATAGTATCACTTATACGAAAGAATTTGTAGCCAGAGAGACATGGGTGTAGACTTAATGCCATCATTTTCTATTTTCACTTTGCTGTGCCCTAAATTCATCAACTTTAAAATGATTACTTCAATAACCACATACTTGGTGAGGATTATTAGTATATTAAGGAAGATACATTAATAATGATCATCATTATTATAATTAGTTTCCAACGTAGGACACCTTTTTTATTTTTACTATGCAATTCAGTGGCTATTTTCAGATGAGCACATGAACAAATGAGAATGCTTTGATACAATAATAAAGACTTCAGTTTTATTACAAACATGGTACAAGATTAATAATACAATAGATGTGCTATTAAACCACAACTGGTGCTAAGCACTGTGTTCACTAATTTAAAGAATGATCTTATTTCAAAATAAAGCTTCACCACCTACAAGCTTTTTTTTAAGTTTGACATCTGATCATCTTTATTTCAATTTCCTTATCTAGTAATATGAGTATTTATACCAATACTCATATTTTGAAGCAATAGCTTTCAGACTATGTGAAATAATTACATTTAGCATGCATAATGCCATGTCTGGCACATATCAAGCACTCAGCAAATTAAGTTTCCCTCATCCTCTACACTGAAGCCTTTGACTCAATGGCCCAGGTCTCCTCTTCCCAGGCAGTAAGGTAGCATTCATTTCTTCTAGTTTCTCTCTCTTATTTCTAATTCATACCAAAATTTAGATTATCCAAATACCATCTTTCGAACTAGTGTCACAGAGGAAAACTACGCCATAATCATCTATCCATTTAAGTTGCATTTAATCACAACTTACTGTATTGACTTTTTACATTAGTGTATGGGGATTCCTGCTACTTACTAGCACAGAATTGTCTTTAAGGCCATGATATGACAAGATTCTGTGATAGCAAAATAGCTAATAGCTCTACAGCACTTTCTAAGTACAAAGCACTTTTTAAGCACTTTACATATATTGACCTATTTAATCATTCCCCAAATCCTGTGAGATCAACAGGGAGGTCTCAGTTTCTCTAAAGACTAAGTTTGAATTTGTGTTCTCAGCAGCATGTTTGTTTTGTTTGTAATATACTGGTTAAATATTCTAACTGTGTGGACTAAAGTAATGGCTAGTAGAATTTTAACATGTTTTTTTAAGTATGTCAATGAACTGACCCCAAAGTAAGGATATACCATATCCCCAAATGAAATAAAACTGGTAATATCAGAAGACAAACCTGGTGCCAACCATAGTCCTCAATTTGAGAATTTTCACTGAAACTTGGATACATTAGACTTCTGTTAGGTGACTGAATTGGGAAAGAATAAAATTCAGGGATGTCCATGCTGGGGAATCTCATGGGACAACACTGCATAAAAATGGGATTCTTGAAAATACAAATTTAATGTAAGAGTGAATGAGAAATTAATCCAGCTATACAGAAGAAGACAAGATAACTTACTCTAATATTGAGTAAAGGAAAATAAATACACCCTAAATAATTATATCCACAAGATGGCCCTCACTCGCATTATTGCATTTAAATTCATGAAAAACATGAGATTCAAAACAAAGCAAGAATGCCAACCATTTGAAGTCACCAGCCATTGAAATAAGACATGAAAAGAAAATATAAGGTTTACAGATTGAAAAAATTAAAACTGCCTTATTTGCAGAAAGCATAATTATTTACTTAGAAAATCTTAAAGAATCTACAAAATAGGAACTGTATCTAAGAAGTCAGTATAGTAGTAAGATTGCAGTATAACTAGTCACTATACTAAAATCAGCTACATTTCAACGTGCTACAAGCAAATACTTAAAAAAACCTTTTAAATAAAATCATGTATACTAGTGTTCAAATAAAGATTTAGGAATAAATTTAACAAAAGATGCTATACTTGTATTCAAAGTCAGGTTTTGGTACAAGCAATATTTGCTACTTTTTCTTTTATTTTTCACCGTATCTCAGTTACTTCATAATAAATGAAAAGAAAAATTATAATGTATAGAAAATTGAATTGATTACTAGATTTTTAATGTGAGATGGCTGCTTCCCAACATTCAGATCTGAGCTCAACTGTTTCTTCCTATTCGAAGTCTTCCCTGGTTACTGAAGTTGATAGACGCTCCCAACCCCCGACAAACACACACACACACACACACACACACACACACAGGTAACACTCTGTGGAGATAACTAGTAGCACCCCATGAACACAATACTTAATACCCATTCCCCTGTGTAGCCCTGTCCCATATTGACTGAACTCTGCTGTCTGACTTGCATAGGCCAATGAGACAAATCTGATGCAAGAAGAGGTTTAACAAGCGCTGCACATTGGGAGTTATCCTCTTTTTGTATTGTGATCATCATGTGATGAAGCCCTGGCAAACCCTTGAAGAGGCCCACTCAAAGCTAACTTCTAGATATGTGAATGAAACCATCCTGAACTTCCAGCCACTGCCAAGCCATTAGATAAGTATAACTGAATAAATGACCACAGATGAAACCAAACAAAAACCCAGTCCAAACTGTCAATTCAGAAAATTATAAGTGAGTAAGTAAGAGTAATTTTAAACCACTAAGTTTTAATGTGGTTTGATGAATAGCAGTACATAATTGATATGCTCTCTATCACATTGCTTAGATTTTTTTTTTCATAGCAACAATTACTATCTGGAAATGCCAAGTTTATTAATGTATTTATTTATTTACTTTGTTTATTGACTGAATCTTTTTAGTCTAGTAAAAGCTCTATAATATGAGAAATCTTATCTATTTGATTCACTGTTCTATCCCCATGGCCTAGAATATTTAGGGCACATTTTAGACATTCAAGCAATATTGTAACTTATTTTAAATAAATAAATGAATGAATAAAAGTACCTTTTTCCAAAGGATTCCTGGTAATTTATTTCCATGGAAGAGAACTTCCACTGACACACACTCCTATCCCTCAACTCCAGTGGATATTTAAAATACAGAACAGGCGTGATATTCCAGAACTCAGAGTTATAAAAAAATTTAACTTGAAGATATTAAATATAATGTATATTGCACACATGATATGACAGATAGTATGTTACATGTATTATGTAAGAATGACAATATATACTGATTTAAAAAATGACATAAGAAAAGTGAACAAGCAACATGCTACCAAATAATATTCAAAGGCCTTTAATTCATTTATACTGGGTTAAGATAGAGGACAAACCTAAGTATATTTTTCCTGCTGAATTCTGTGAGTAAATCTGATTAAGTTTTTGCCTCACTTTATATCCCAGGATTATCAAAGGTTGTTATAAAGGTCTTTGTAAAGTCCCAATAAATAGGATCATTCTAAATTACCTGAGCTTTGATTAGATTAAAAATTAGACTTAAATAAATTGTAGCAGGTGGAGGCCAAATTATCAAGGATTTAACTTTTTTTTTTTTAAACAGAGGCACTGGGGATTGAACCCCGGACCTTGTATATGCTAAGCATGCACTCTACCATTAAGCTATTACCCTCCCTGCTTGAGGATTTAACTTCTATGTGAGCAAAAGGGATTTGTTTTATACAAAAAACTGCCAGAATTTTTCATATTTATCTGTATGACATACCCAACAAACACATACAAACACATCTGAACACATAAGCACATGCCATGTTCATGTGTTTTGCAGAGTAAGATTTGTGGTCTAAAATAACCGAAGAAAATCCCTTCTCCCAGTACTTAGTTACTCCCAATAGGAAAAATGAAGAAATTGAGCAAAGCATGTTTAATTTATTTCCTTAAACAGGGAATCAGATGTCATTCAAAATACTCTGGGCAGAAAGGGACAGAGAGAGGGCAGTCACCTCAAACTATTTGATCTCCCTTCCTATGTCAAAAAAAACTAGGCATAAAGAGAAAAAGATCTCTTTTATTCAGTTGTTTTCCTTTGGAAATATTTAGTTTACTGTCAAATAGGAATGGAATGATGCTAACTATCCGTGACAGTAATTTTGCCCCTACCTTCATAAGGTCAAACTGAATTAAATCAAAGGCCTCTTTGCACCCACGACTGAAAATTCACCCATTTGTTCATTACTCAATACAAATCCTCTCCTTTAATCAAATTTGTAAGGAGAAATGATCAAATATCAAATGCTATTGCGAATTCAAGTCTAATAATGTTAATTTTCGAAGGAATTAAAGTCCAAAATAAAAGTACTTGACCCTTGTCAGTTATATTCCAAATAAATTAAATTATAAAATTCACCTTCACCTATTTACTTACAGTTTTGAGTCTGAGCTAGAGGAGTTCCCCGCACATGAGTAGAGCAGGGTCACTCAGCAGTTACACACAGAGAGAAAGCAAGAACGGGGATCATTTCTCAGGATCTCAGAAACTGTGTTGTCCCAATACCAAATCCCTAGTGAGTCTCACTTTTAAGGGTTATAGTGAGTTACTCAGACACACAAAATTATTAAAGTCTAGATCTGCACACCTACATTTAGGAAACAAGACAATCTCCAGATTCTAGAGCAGGTATCTCAGGAAAAATTATATTCTCAGAATCCAGTTCTAACTTTAACTACAGTTTCATCAGGATGCCAAACAGTCTTATTTGTCTACAAATCCATGACTTAATCTGTGCACTTAAACACAACTGGGAGAAACCTCTCAGCACATTTTATTATTATGCATTTACCAGAACGTGCTAGGCCGGCGGGGAAGGGAATGTCTATCTATTCTGAGTATCTTTTTTTAAGAAAATGGTACTTGGTACATTACTGATTTTTTTTCAAAATTAAAAAAAAAATGCTGGGAGTTTTGATCATCTATTCTATATTAAAGTTTTTATATGGTCTTTTTTGAGCTCTTTGATTTTTGCATTTCAATATTGCTTTTCTGGTGAGCCCTGCCTGGTGAACATGGCCACCGTATCTGTGTGCTGACGTTTCTAGCCCTGTGCCGTGGTTTCTTCAGAGTATTTTATAATTTTACATATACATCAGCAATTTATGAAAGTACCTATTTCCACACAGCTCTGCTAATAGAGTAGGTCATCACACATTGGATTTAAAAAAATAATTGATTAAACACCAGTAATATGAAGTTGCATTTCTTTAATGCATAAGAGTAAAGATCTTTTTTATATATCAAAGTGCCTTTTGTATTACTATTTTCTGTGAAATGTCTGTTCATAGTTTTCTATAATTATTATCAATATTTTTTTCTTTTTAAATTTCATAAGCACTGTAGGTTATGGGACTTAGCACTTTGTGATTTAAACGGCAAGTACTTTTGCCTCTGTTTTCAATTTTTGTTATTGTTGTTGTCATTACTATTACCCCAGGGGGTTTAAAAATATTTTTAGTAGGATATCGTTTATATACAATAAAATTCAGACTTTTCAGTATAAAATTCTGTATTTTGATAAATGCATACAAACATGCAACTATTACAATCAAGGTAGAGAAGAGTTTGATCATCCTTCACGTGGACAGTTTAAGGTGTCTTATGCACTTTAAGTAGGAATATGATTATATTCCCAAATTACTAAGGTCAAAATATCCTCTCTACATTCTAACATCTGAGCTCAAACACCACATCTTAGCCTGTCAGTCTCACTAAGTTTTATTATTTTCCACAAATAACACCTTTTTTATTTGTTTCTCATATTTGTAATCCATGAACTACTACATGTGTTGTTTTAGGGGAATATAACCTTTCAACAGTCCTGATTCCCAAGGGGTGGTCTACTGTCACTATCACATCTACAAATGTGTAGTAGTCTCTCACTCAAGTCTGCCACAACTATGACTTTGTGGAGATACAGTGGGTAAATAAAAGATGTCTCTTTCCTCCATATTTTGCATGCACGTTCATTCTAAGACTGACTTACCAACCTTTCACTTGTGAAAAAAAGTAACCCTAGCAAGATGAGTCAGGAAAAATACTTCCTCTCACATGATATTTTGAGTGATTGAGATTTTTTTCTTCTTCTTCTTTTTTTTTTTTTATGATTTGCACATACTTTCAGTGAATTTACTTAGGAATTTTGAAACCAAGTTCATGAACTGTTAGGGTTTTCCATTGTCCTGGTGAAAGCTTGTTTTCTCAAAACATCCTTACCTGCCAATAGGTCCACTTACCCAGTGTTGTGAGACAAAGGTGCAGACCAGGAGTCAAATGGCCAAGGCAAGGTGTTCAGTTGCGATTGTCATCGGAAAAATCTAAGTAGTAGAGGAGAAGCAAAGTCTGAAGTGTCAGGATCCAGAAGTTCGTCTGTTGAAAATTATAACAGAAGTTTCAGGTGGTAAGAATAACATTCTATTTTTCTAGATTTTTATTTTATTTATGGGTTTTATGATATGTTTCATTTCTAATTTATGGTGATTTATTTATCATTCTAAATTAATCATTCCCCAGTGTAATTAATTTTGAATTTTAAAAGTAAAATCTGAATATCCCTTTGATATGGTCTAAATGTTTGTGTCCTGCTAAAATTCATATGTGGAAATCATAACCCCCAAGGTGATGGTATTAGAACATGGGCCTTTGGGAGGTGATTAGGTCATCAGGGTTGAGTCCTCATGAATGGGATTAATGTCTTTACAAAAGAGTCCCAGAGAGATCCCTTGTACCTTTTGCCTTGTAAAGACACAAGCAAGAAGGCACAAGTCTATGAACAGGAAGTGAGCTCTCTGCCAGCACCCTGACCTTGGACTTCCCAGCATCCAGAATGTGAGAAATGTTCTGTGTTGTTTATAAGCCACCCAGTCTATGGTATTTTGTTACAGCAGCCCAAACGGATTAGGATACTAATTACTCTAATATCAACATCTGTTCCAATTTCCACCTGCCAGGAAGAAAGTCATAGCCTGCTTTTTTTTTTCACTCTCTTGAGGACGTCCTTTGCCATAATTCTTTAGTCATTTGTTTCCATGCTATTCTGTGGGCTGTAATAATAACTTTAACATTTTTGTATCACTTCCTGTATGCATTGTGCTCTTCTAGGCTCAATTCATTCTCTTGAGATAAGTACCATTTTTATCACCATTTTACAGATCAGAAAACAGAGAACAGAGTGCGTTCAATCAATATCTAAGTCGAGTTATGTGGTTGGTTGAGGCCAAATGTCTTGGCGCTTAATCACTGCATTAGCCTGGGAATTTGAGCCGAATATAAAAACTGTAACTCCAAGTTGTCAATTTACTGTTTTATGCCCTTTATATTTGTATTAAACATCAAAAATGTCCTTTCTTCCTTCCCTCTTTTTCTTTTACCAATATCATCTCAAAACTACAAAGAATAATGTATACAGAAGTGTTCTATTGAATAATACCTTGTCAAAACTTTGTCTTGAAAGTATCTCATATATCACTTAATATAATGGAAGATATTAGAGACAGAAAAGATCTTAGCATGTACATAATGATAGAAAATATGATAACAAATATGAATCCAGATTTTGAAGCAATTAGCAGGTCAGGATACCTACTAGGAAATAAATATTTCATTGTAACAACAGAATGGATTTAGGGGATTTGGTTCCTTCACCCAACTTGTCAGAAAATAATGAGATATAATGCTTCATAAATTATAAAACAAGCACTGGTTTCAGAATGACATGAGTTTTGAAATGCTTTTGTGGAATGCATGTAGTCATGAATAGCCCTTTGTCATCATTTGTTAATCAAAACTAGGGTTGTAGTCAAATCAGCTTAGTGTGTGGCAAGCTGCCACTGAAACTCTTTTTTATTGCCCTCCTTCTGACTAGACAATACCCACTACAGTACATCTCAGTAACACCAAGAACAGGGTTAATATATTTGACCCATATTTGAATCACCTCGTGTTGAGTCTACATATCCTCTGATTCATTAATATCTAACATAATACTGAAAATGCAAAGCAAGATGGAACTATGAAGAAATGTTGATTTTTTTTATTTCCATACCACATATTGATTTCTTTTTTTATAGAAGTATAGTCAGTTTACAATGTTGTGTCAATTTCTGGTGTGCAGCATAATGTTTCAGTCCTATATATACATAAATATATTCATTTTATATTATTTTAAATTATAGGTAACTACAAGATATTGAATATGGTTCCCTGTGCTATACAGTAGAAATTTGTTGTTTACCTATTTTATATATAGTAGTTAGTATCTGAAAATCTCAAACTCCCAATCTATCCCTTCCCACACCTTTTCTCCCCAGGTAACCATAAATTTGTTTTCTATGTCTGTGAGTCTATTTCTGTTTTGTAAATAAGTTCATTTTGGTCTTTCTTCTTCTCCTTCTTCTTCTTCTTTTTTGATTCCACATATGAATGATATCATATGGTATTTTTCTTTCTCTTCCTGGCTTACTTTACTTAGAATGACAATCTCTAGTCCATCCATGTTGCTGCAAATGGCATTATTTTATTCTTTTTATGGCTGAGTAGTACTCCATTATATAGATATACCACAGCTTCTTTATCCAATAATCTGTCGATGGACATTTAGGTTGTTTCCATGTCTTGGCTATTGTATATAGTGCTGCTATGAACACTGGGGTGCATGTTTCTTTTTGAACTTGAGTTCCCTCTGAATATATGCCCAGGAGTAAGATTGCTGGATCATATAGTAAGTCCGTTTTTAGTTTTTTGAGGAATCTTCATACTGTTTCCCATAATGGCTATAACAAACTACATTCCCACCAGCAGTGTATGAGGGTTCTCTTTTCTCTACACCCTCTCTAGCATTTATCGTTTGTGGATTTTTGAATGATGGTCATTTTGAATGATGGTGTGAGGTGATATCCTGTTGTCATTTTGATCTGCATTTCTCTAATAATTAGAAATATTAACATTTTTTCATGTGCCTGTTGGCCATCTGTGTGTCTTTACTGGAGAATTGCTTGTTTAGATCTTCTGCCCATTTCCAAAACCACATATTTGAAACGGTTCTCTGAAAAGGCTCTATAGAGTATACTTTAGGCTTGATAATATTAATAAAGACAGTGGCCAATTTCTTATTTGGCTAGACTAAGGAAATAAGTCAGGTATAATAATTTACTTTTGAATAACACTTTGAGGGTTGTCAGCTGTTTCACAGATTATATTTTATTTATACTTATTATAAATATCTGATGTGCTATACATAGATTTGTTATCTCCTAAGTATCATTTTATAGCTGGGAAAACGGAAATTTGGAGATGTTTGAAGCTATGCCCATGGACTTATGCCTAGCTCCTTATAGGGAGGAGCTCTCTCTAACTCTCTGCCTCTGTCTCCATGTCTCTCTCTCCCTTTCTCTCCCTCTCTATGTATATATATATTTTTTGATAGGGTATAGCTTCAGGTACTTTAGCTTTCATTACAGAAGCTTGTTGTTTTAGCCGTCCTTCTAGCTTGTAAATATTTTAGAAATACTGTTGTTACAGAGATTTTTAAAAAACAGTTTTCAATTGTCTAGTGGATGAGATTTTACTGTTTGCTCTCTTGTATTAGATTTTACGAGAGTTTTTTTGGGAGATTATTCTTTTAATGGCATAAAAATTTAGAACATCTTTCTTTGTCACTTGTCATACCTTAACAATGCAATGGAAGCCCACTCATGTGAAAATTATATAAATTTAAGCATATTTTATATCTGATTTGGTACATGTCATACAATCACTGTGATGTATTTGGATATAACTTCCAGGGAATATCTGATGTAGCTGCATGTCTTTTCTGGATATGTTTTTAGCTTTGAAATATTATCATTGCTTTTATTTTTGTGGTGGCCTCATTTGTTTGCTTAGCGTTAATGAAAATAGTCCATATTAGCTTAACACTTTTATCATTACTATAAAAAATATGAGGGCAGCTCCCATGTAAATTACATAAGATATCAACTCCTTATATATGTATATAAATAAATATTGCATATTATTTTATTAATATGCATACATTTACTAAAAGTAATGCATGCTCATCATAATGAATGAGAGTCACACGTCAATTCTTCACTCATAAATGCCCAATATTAAGCAGGCAATCCTCACTTTCCATGGTGTTGCAGTGGTCCTAAAAAAGACCATGTAGGTTTCACGCATAGGGATCTTACTGAGAAAAATTATGACGATTTTGTGACCTTTATAATTTTTAAACAGAACATTAAAACTCTTATTGTTAGTTATAAATACATATGGAATAAAAATAATAAAACTAATAATCATTCAATACATTATTATTTAAAATATTAGAAACTGAGAAAAAAGTATTTAATTTCTTTGCAAAACACCCATCAAGACTTCTTTGTACAGTGTTTGCCTTCACTGTTTGATATGCTGTGGATATGGAATGAGGAACTTTCTTGAATCTTGGCCAAGTATATTCTTTCTAAATTTGGATCAGTTTCCAACTTTGATTTTTTGTGTTTCAATGTTGTGCAATATCTCCAAGAGTGCGTTTAATGTGAAGGTTTTGTTTTTGTTTTTGTTTTCCCTGGTGTCACTTCCTCTGGGACATCTTTATCCTTTTCATTACAACTCACTTCTGTCTGTAAGTTTGCCTTCAGTAAGTTTCTCTGTATTCTTATTTGGAATACCTTAAATGACAGCAGTGTCAACATTCCAATGCTCAGTTATTTCTTCTCTAACTCCTTTCATATCTGATTCAGACTTTACTACCAGAGCTATCGCTTTTCATTTCTCTGTGCACTTTCATCTTTGTTGGCCCGTGTCCTCCCTGACTATTCACTTTTGTACAATATCATGTGGTTTATTACTGAGAGACAAGGAAACATAACTAAATGCTTTATGTTTGTGCATAAACCAAATAACAGATGTGCAGACTTTGAAAGAAGTGACATGTCTGTCATTATAATGTATATCTGTTTTGACATAATGACTTTTGGACTAAAGAACTCGCAGCAAAATTTGTTCTTCATGGAATTTCACAGTTAATACACTGTGGTAACAGAAATTTGATTTTTTTGTTGTTGTTGGGAGACTGGTGTTATTTAACTAAATCACAAAACCCCTATAACAGAGATCCACCACCTGTGTCAGGACCATGAAAACTGAGGTCTGTCTGTATTAAGGTTTTGACATATTCTTCTGTATGCATGTTCTGCCCAAATGAAGTTGTGATTCTGCATATAGTTTCTACACAGATTCCCAAAAGCATACATTGTGCCAAATTTCCCTCTGGAAAGGCATACCTATTTACATTTTTTTAAAAATTACATGAGTATAAGATATTGAACATTTCCCCCAAGATCATCCATTTGTTAGGCAAGTGCTATCTAGTTTAATTTATTTAAAAAAACAGTTCAAGTTTACTGATAAAACACAATCTATAAAATATTCAGTTGGTTGAGGAAAAAGCATATGTTTCTTTTTTTTCTCCCAAACCAATATATTTCAACCTACTAAAGAGTAAAAATACCTCCCCTTTGATAGGTACAACTAATTTCTTCCCTGAGATAAAATTATTTTTCATTCTGGACATGTTTCCAACATATATTATTTCCCAACATAAAGGTGTAAAATATTAGTAAACAGAAACCTAATTAAATAGAGTCAGGAGACTAGAAGGGGGAGCTCTCACACCCTGCTACTTACTGGAGGAGCTCAACAAGTAGAAAGACTCTTTTCCTGCTAAAGACTCAGTCAGGGAAAAGCCATGGACTCTGTTTACTGTAGCCTCTCAACTTTTCTTCCTCTCTATAAGGTATTCACCTTCCCTTGCTGTGCAGGGACTGGCAAGAGGCTTCATGGCTACAGACCCTGAATTGCAATTTTTTGCTGATCCCCAATAGACCAGTCTTTGTTTAAGACATACATGGCAGTCTGTTGGCTTCAGGTCAAGATATCGGTGCCTGTAAGGAGACCAAAGAAGACCCCTGACGGCCCCAGGGCTGGTGAGCAATAGGTACAGTGCCCACAATTGAGTTCAGTGTCACTCACTGCTTTCTTGTTGACCCCGGAGTTTGGAGGTACGTATTTTCTCTGGATCTGAGCTCACACCCTCTTTGTGTTTGAAGCTTCTAGGTTTCATTCAAGATCTACTTTAACATTCCCTCTTTCTGGGTAAGGCCTTTTTCTGTATATGAGCACCAGTTTGGCACTTTGGTATGATTTTGAGATCAGACTGTTTTAGCTGAAGCTGGCTGAAAATACCTTCAGTTCATTCCTTCTGGAACAGGGGCTGCTTCACCAAAATCGTGCTGGTTTTTCAGCCTTTGGCCTATTCATTTGTAAGGGGCTGTTCCCTGGACTGACCTGGCTCTGACAGGACCAAGCTGGCTCCTTAAAACCAACTGAGATTAGCTTACAAACTGTTTGAATTGGGCTGTTTGTGCTGTAAAACGGTTGAGCTCTGTTTCCTCTGGAAAAAGCCTCTGAGAAGCAGGATCCCAGTTACCTAAGTATTTTGAGGGCACCCCTGCCCCTTGCAAAGGGACTCCTGACAATTTTATGTTTAAAATCATGGCCCTTCCTCATGCTTAGTTTTAAGTAAATGAACTGATCTGATAAAAGGCAGTTTGGGATATCAACAGCCATTAGGGGGAGCTTTTGAAATCCCCAAACTAATTTTCTTAATACCAGGTTGGATAATAGCTCAAAATTTTCCATAACTGAGTGGAATGCTTATTTCACTTGGTATTTTGAGGCTTCCTAATGTTACCAGGAGTCTAAAATTGCCTCACTGTAAATTGATTTTAAGATGAATAAGTAAACAAAGGATTAAAGAAAGATAAAAGGCTCTCTTATCTAGAGACATCACCCAAAGAAGGTGTGAGCTCAGATCCAGAGGAAATACGAATCTCCAATGAACTCTACGTGTATTCATGGGCTAAACTGGGATGTTTCCCTTCCTGTAAACAAGACCAGGATGAAATGAGAAACTGTTCACTCCAGATTTAGTTAATCTGTCAATCCAGCTTTTTCTCAGTCTAGATGAGACACCTCAAGGGAAGACTGCCAAAATTCTTTATCTTCAACTCCAGCAAATGAAGGCTCCTAAACAAAACCGAGACAGGAGGCAAGGAGGCAGGGCACAGCCATTGAAAGAATGATGGCGGAAGATTCAACTCCCAGTAGACCTTGAGCTTCAATATACACTCATTGAAATACAACAGCATGCTAAATGGTACTCCCACAGGTGCCATGACAGTTTCAAGGCTGACCATGAAAAGTCAAAAAGTGGGTGATCGCCCAGTTCCTGGGAATCCCAGCACATGAAACTACCAAACCCATTAAAACTAGCAATCCCCACACCTCGGGGCCAATCGTATTCGTATTCTTCCTAGCCAGCCCCACGCTGAGGCCTCTGCTCTCCCTTCTGAGTAAGATGGCCCAAATTCTGCCTATGGAATTTGTATCTCCTTGGCCTTTCTCTTGCCTTTTAAGACAGCCTGTATCTGTCTATGGAATGTGTATCTACTTTTGCTTTAACCACCCCCACGCTTCCTGGCTTCTCCGGCCTTCTGGGATGGCCTATACTCTGTCTACGGAGTATGCATCTCTCTGAACAAAACTACTTTTACGCAACAATGGCTTGATCTTGGATTCTTCCCTGCACGAAGCCAAGGACCCTCAGTTGATGGGTCATGTCCCGGGGACTCATCCGAGACCTGGGACATGGTCATCCTGTCATGCCCCACTTTTCCTGTATCAAAACCAAACCCTCCTAGTTTCTGCTATTATTGCAAAGAGCCAGGACATTGGAAATGAGACTGTTACAAATTTAAGCACCTTAGAGGCTTTCAACCCTCTAACCAGCCTTTCCAACATCCTCCCAATTCTCAGTGATGGGCTCAAAGGAGCTGCAGGAGCTCTTCCCAATCTTCGCTCTTAATTGAAGAGACATTTCTCCAGATTGGGGTTGAATGTCTTCCAGTCCTAATTAACACCCAGAGGCACTTTCTGGGGCTCAACCTCACTACTATAAAACAGCCCCTACCTCAAATTCCTAAAAACCGTTCAAAGAGTGAGGATCTCTAATGAAACTCTAGAGTTCCTGATTGGAACCTATTACCTTTTGTTAAGGCCTTTTGAGAAATACATACCTTTTTCTCTTTAGTTCCTCTGCTCTTATCCATTTATTAGGCTGAGACTTCTTACAGAAGTATTATGTTGGAATGTCTCCGAAAGGGGGAAAATAATTCCAGAAATTGCAGTAGTCATCAAAGTAACCAACCAGGTGAATTAAATGACCATTTGACATCTTTTATTCATTCCTCCCCTAATGATAACTAGAGCTAATTCTGGAAATACTGATCATTTTTCCATATTGAATCAGCTACCACTTTCCTTATGCACAAAATCTCTAACTCATGTTGGCAAAATTCACAATGCACCTCCCATCAAGATACAAATAGACCCCTCAAAACCTCTTCCCAGAATTTAATCAATACTGTATAAGTAAAGAAGCCCCTCAAGGCATGAAGCTCATTATAGAATATTATAAGGCCTAAGGTTTTATTGTCCCTTGTACTAGCCCCTGTAACACATCTTAAGAGAAAATCTTTTACTGGTGAGATAACCTAAGAGCCAAGGTGGAGGTTTGTCCAGGACCTCTGAGAAATAAACAACATTTTTATCCCTGGACACCCTGTGGTTACTAATATCCATTCCCTCCAAAAGTAAATTATTTATTGTAATTGATTCATGCAGTGTATTCTTTAGTATTCCAGTTAATGAAGGTAGGCAACACTTTTTTTGCCTTCACTTGGTAAGAAAAATAATTCACCTGGACAGTAATGCCTCAGGGTTTTACTGAGAGTCCTTCTTCTTTCTCATAAATCTTAAAGGATCTGGATGATATAAAGTTCCTAAGAGGTTCTACTTTGTTGTAGTACATGAATGATTTGTATCTTTGCTCTCCGTCTGCCTCTACACAGGAAGACAACTTGCTAAAGCTTTTACCCTTAAGGAAACACAGGGTCTCCAAAGAAAGATTACAGTTTGCCCAAACCCAGGTTTGATATTTATGGCGTCTAATGTCAGAACCACAGCTACCTCTAGATCCAGACAGACTTCACAGTGTCTGAAATTTCCCAAAACCCCAAATTAACCACAAGCTATGAGGTTCTCTCAGGCTAATTGGTTATTCCTGAAATTAGATTCCAGTGTCTCTCTTATGGCCAAACATCCATATGCTGTACTCAACAATAACGACCTTGACCCAATTTTATGGGAAGAACTGGGTAATATAGGGTTCAAGGCCTTAAAGGAGTGTTTGATGAATCCACCTGACCTTGGCCATCCCAACGACCAGATTACCTTTTTTTTTCCTTTTTACATATAAAAAGGAAGGGAATGCCTTTGGAGTACTTACCCCTAAACACAGGGTCCACCATCGAGCCACAGGATATTATAGACAGAAACTGGATTCTGTGGCATGGGAATGTATTCCTTGCTTTAGAGCCATTATGGCCACTGCCCTTTTGGTTAAGGCCACTGAGAAAATCCTTGTGGGATCCTTCTTATTTTTGTGCCTCATGCAGTTGAAACTTTCCTGAATTTTGATCACATCCAACGTTTCTCACTCAGCCCCTACATCTGCTATGAAATCCCTTTGATAACTGCTTCTCACATAACTCTTTCATATTGTAATAACCTTAACCCAACTGCTCTTCTCTCTATGATGGACAAAGTTTCTCATGACTGCCCAACACTGATAGACCACTTACTTACTTCTCCTGATGATCTACAGGAAATTCTATTGGGTAACATTGACTTCTCATGGTTGACTGATGATTCTTATTTAAAAAGTGACAATGCCAAATATTGAGATGGGTACACCTTTACAACACCTTTGTATGTTGTTAACGCAACATCTTTACCTATGGCCACTTTGGCTAAACAGGCTAAATAATATACTCTTACAGGGGTTTGTACTTTAACCAAGGACAAAACTGCCAATATTTATCTTGATAGTAGATATGCTTTTGGAGTAGCTAATGATTTTGGAATGTAGTGGAGGCAACATATCTTTCTTACTTCCAGTGGAAATACAATTCAAAATGGCCCCAATATTCAGGAATTATTCAATGCAATACTTTAACTTGTCACTCTAGCTATTATTAACATTCTTGGATATTCTAAATTTCACTCTTTGGAGGCTAAGGAAAATCACCTTGCTGATATTTCCTCAGGAATGTTGCTTTTTTTTTTTTTTTAATTGTTAACAACACTGTATGTATATTTGAAAGTTGTTAAGAGAGTGGATTTTTTTTTCATTTTCATATTATTTGTCATTTAAGATTATTACAAGATACTGAATACATGGAAAAAAAACTGTTTTAAAATCTATTTTGATATATAATGGTTAACATTTGCAAATCTCAAACTTGCAAATTTATCCCTTCTCACCCTCTTTCCCCCAGTAACCATGATTTTTCACTATGTCTGTGAGTCTGTTTCTGTTTTGATTTGCATTTCTCTGATATTTAGTGATATTGAGTATTTTTTCACGTGCCTATTGGCCATTTGTATGTCTTCATTGGAGAATTGCTTGTTTAGGTCTTCTACCCTTTTCTGGATTGTGTTGTTTTTTGTTGTTGTTGTTGTTATTAAGCTTTATGAGCTGTTTATATATTCTGGAAATTAAACCTTTGTCAGTTACAATTAAATGCTTAGTAATAAATCTGACCAAAGAGGTGGGACTTATACATGGAAAACTACAAAACATTGATTAAGGAAATTAAAGATGACTTAAAGAAATGGAAAGCTATCCCATGCTCTTGGAATGGAAGAATCAATATTGTTAAAAAAAAAAAAAGGCCATACTGCCCAAGGCAATCTACAGACTTTATGCCATCTCTATCAAATTACCCAGGACATTTTTCACAGAACTAGAACAAATAATCCTAAAATTTATATAGAATCACAAAAGACCCAGTATTGCCAAAGCAATACTGAAGAAAATGAATAAAGCTGAGGAATAACCCTCCCAGACTTCAGACAATACTATAGAGCTACAGTAATCAAAACAGTGTGGTACTGGCACAAAAACAGACATACGGATCAATGGAACAGAATAAAGAGCCCAGAAATAAACTCACAGACTTATAGTCAATTAATCTTCAACCAAGGAGACAAGAAGATATAATGGAGAAAAGAGTCTCTTCAGCAAGTGGTGTTGGCAAAGCTGGACAGCAGCATGTAAATCAATGAAGTTAGAACACTCCCTCACACCATACACAAAAATTAACTAAAAATGTCTTAAAGATTTAAATGTAAGACAAGACACAATAAACCTCCTAGAAGAAAACATAGACAAAACATTCTCTGACATGAATCTTAGCAATGTTCTCCTAGGGCAGTCTACACAGGCAACAGAAATAAAAGGAATGTTGCTTTTAAAGGGACTAAGAGCAGCCAAATCTGTGTCATGGTCCAAAGAGATACTTTCCCAAATGATAATTTAGAAAAATTGGCTAGAGAAACCCAAAATCTGCCTCAGAAAAGAAAAAAAAAAAAAAAAAAAAAAGGAAACTCAACAATCATTGTTTTGATAAAAAGAGAAAGCTCTGGTTTGACCCAAATAAAAATCCAGTCCTACTGGAGACTCTAAAATTCCTACTCTTCACCACTATATGTGCATTAAAACCACTGGTCTACTGAACAAATGACAGCCTCCATGAATCAGTACTGGTGGGGAGACATTCACAGAGCCACAATTCTTGTCCTGTTTGTCTGAAGTACAACCCAGGGAAGCCTATTAGTACTGCTCCTGGGCATTTACAGTTGCCTAATGGACCATCTGAGGTCTGACAAATGCATTTCACACCACTACTTACATCTCATGGATAAAAATGTTTTAGTCATGGTCTGCATGTTTTCACACTGGACTGACGCTTTCCCTTGCAGACAGGCTACTGTCTCTTCTGCACCTAAATCCTTTTGGAAAAGATTATCTCCTACCTGAGGAACTCCTGTCAAACTTCATAGTGATCAAGGAGCCCATTTTACCCTCCAGGAATTTCAATACATCTGAACTGTTTGGCTGTGCTTCCCACCCTCTCAATCCTCTGGTTTAGTGGAATATATGAATGGCATTTTTAAGACTCAGTTGGCGACACTTACAGAAGCTCTCCAAATACCTTGGCCAAAAGCATTGCCTTTAGTCCTTCTGAATTTCAGATTCACCCCTTTTGGAACACATAAACACTCACCCCCTGAAGTAATCACAGGACGCTCAATGCACTGAGCTCCTGCTTCTTTTGACCCACAACTGATAAAAGAGATACTTCAATATTACAAAGGCCTAATTTTTTCCATTAAAATGATCATGCTTTGATACAGCAATCTTTTCACAGTGTGCCCTGGGGAGATGAAGACTCTAAGTATCACACTTTGCAACCTGGAGATTCAGCTTATTGGAACAGATACTTCCAGGAGAACTCTGGCTGGGAGACACCTATCAGATACTGTTAGCCAAACCTTGTGCTGCCAGCCTGCAAGGAATAGACTTGGATTCACGTGATGCACCTGAAGAAAGTGCAGAACCCTTACTACACATCATCTTGTGACCTGCAGCAAGGATTCCCTGGAAGTGAAGTAGAAGACATCTGTAGAGACAGGTTTCCCAAGATATCTAAACCAGACCTGTTGGAAGTTTGTCTGTCAACTTTTGATGATGGAATAACACTTCAGTTGATCTCCAGTGTCTATGATTTTGATAATGCATGGTCTTTAGATAAAAAGTGCCTGAGAGTTCTCTCTCCCACCCCTCTTTGTTACTTGAATGTGACTTTAATGTTTCCAATCTATGCACTTTTCTTCCAACATGATAGGGCAAAAAACCACTGAGACTAGAAAACCTGAAACTTAATCAGTGATGCTATCAGGGAAAGATACTGATCAATAGAGAAAAATGTAAAATATTAATAAAGAGAAGCCTCAATGAAATGGAGTTGGGAGACCAGAAAGGGGAGCTCTCACACTCTGTGACTACAGCAGAGCCCAACAGGAAGAACAAAGTCTCCTCTTCTTCCCTGGCAAGAATTCAGCCAATGAAAAGCATGGACTCTTAGTCTACTATCATCCTCCCAACTTCTTTTTCAAAAGCCTTCTCCTTCCCTCGCCATGTGGCTTGCCACGGAATTGCAATTATCTGTCGATCCCAAATAAACCCATTGTTGCTGGAGAACTATCTGGCACTTTATTTGTTTTAGAACAGCAAAGGCAATGAGAAAAGTTTTTCTCCTGCAGACATATACATTGAAACAATTTAAGTAGGTAATTTGAAATCACAGAAGTCTGTATAATAATAGCTTCCATTTAAAGGGTACCAATGCATGAAGTGCTGTTACGAGGTCTTTATTCGGCATGACTTCTATAATGTCCACAAGAGTGCTCTGAATTGGAAGTATCAGTATTATTCTTGTTCTATTTGAGGATCTGAGGCAAGGAATCATTAAGTAACATGACTGAAGTCCTCACAGTACGAAGCATGAGAGTACTCATTTGAACAAAGGCTGCCTGACCCCAGAGTCTGAGCACAATGATGTCTTGTCATTGTTAATGTATTCTGACAATTTCATTTTATTCAATTCTATTCTATTTTATCAAATCCCTTCTATAAAAATTTATTCTATCAAAAACCACTATTATAGAACACAGAAAATAGAATATTTAGTCTGTATCCCCACTAGAGGAAACTATTAAAAATACATTAATATCACCTTCTTGATATGAATGAAAAATTGAAACATTGCTCCCCATTTTGATCATCTTAGATATTCTACTTTACTCCCAATATACATTGTCTAGGTTGCATAAGGTACTTGGTATTCATAAATTTAAAGTATAAATATTATACTCAAACTAAAATTAGTAAGTCGTATGAATTGTTTGATTCTAAGCAAGTGTTAATTGCATGTTTGAATATGTTTATAAATTTGCCATATATGCAGGATTCTCCTCACTGTTAAAGCATTGTTTAGTGAATTTTGATTTAAATCAGTCTTTCTGTTTAGATAGTCTAAACAGTTTGTTAGAAATCTTCTGAACCATTCTGAAAGGAAGTAATACATAGTGATTTTCGCTGAATACTCCAACATATTCACATTTTTAAAACATTAGGATTACAACTCTTTTGTCAGTTATTAAAGCAAAGGGTGTTATACAGGCTAAAATTGTCTAGAAAAAGAGTTGAGCTTAATTCATCACTTTCAATATACTAAATGATAGATATAAAGTTTGCTAAAATATAGGAATTGTGGGGAGGAAAATATTATAAATCAGGAGAACACAGTATGACAGAAGAGCACATTTAGAATGTTGATGAAATTGGGATGTGTCTTGGGATATATAGTGAATATTCATTCACCCAAGAAAAAAACTCATCTAATCTTCATCTAATAATTCAGCATTTTAATCACATGGCTAGATCTGAATTAATATGTTTACCAAGGATATGCATTTTAATTTTACTTAACCCCATCATAATTTGATCCAAAAAAGGAATGATTTTATTCTGCTGAGTATTTGGCACTTTCTTCATTTATACAAATGAAAGCTTAGGTATCAGAAATTGACTTTGGGTTTTATACAAAGTCTAGTCTCTTTACATTGGTGTTAAATTGCTATATTAATAGTATAAAATATTTTTGAAATATTGTAGAAAGTAGCTGAAATAGTAGTATTTCTTAATGGAAGCTTTTTATTCTCTCATAATTTCTAGAAAATTGTATGGTTTGTGATATAGTAGATGATTTTTAATTCTACGTGTGGAAAAAAAGTGCTTTTAGGTAAGATTATACTTGAGAATTAAATTAAGGAAAATCTAATAAGCACTGACTTAGTAAACAAAGAAGGAATAAAGCATCTTTGTAACCAGCAAATTAAATCTTTCTTAATTCAGATTACCAGATCTTACAGACTTAGGGTTACATTTGGAGGTAAATATTAAAAATATAAAACAGCTTTTATTTGTCGCTGTTGATGGAACTTGATGAACTTTGATTCCAGGCACCTCTCCACTAAAGCTGAAATTTTTTATTTTTTTGATATTCAAAACTTCTATCACAAGAAATAAAAATGCCCTTAAACATTTTTTTTTAAATCATCTGGCTGTTTTGTTTAGCCTTTATTCGAACAGGAATAAACAAAACAAGCAGTGCCCTAGGTCTCTGCCCTTCTTAATAATTCAAAATTAGTCCTTAGTAATTACACTGCTTCCTAACCTTGGACAAGGAATTCATTATGGTTTAAATGGGATTATTTTTATTTTGAAGGCAGAGTGGGGATGGAACAAGGTTTCAATGACATTATGCCAAATGAATAATATCCTACAGAAAAAGAAACAGTGAAATTAAAAAAAAAAATCTAAGTTTAAAAGTCTGTTTTACAACTGAGAAATCCTGCCTCTCACTATTAGTTAGCATTGATGTTTCCCAGTGTTCTTATGTAAATTATAATAAAAGTGTTATTTTTAAAAGTAGTTTTGATGGTTTAATAAAATGTTATATTTTAAAAACATATTGTAAACCATAAAGCATTATGAAACTATACTCTAGCCATAACACAGTTAATTGAGTCCAAATTTCCCAAATGAAGCAAACTAATGAAAAAAATACAAAAATATACACAGAAAATTATATGGGATGATCAAAGAAAGTCAAAGAATAAAATTTTAATACATAAATCTAGCAGCAACATTAATTGAGCATGAAAGTGATGAAAATAAAAGATCATATTTGAGAATAGTAAGTTACTATTTCAGACATTGTAAAGTCAGGGCAACATTTTTCATTTGTAATTTATTCATCTAAAGTATACTATTTGTTCCTTGAGATTGAATTGTAAAAACTTCTATGTAGAGATATTTTTTCTTTCTATTAGCTCACTGAATGATGTAAAGAAGTTGTTTTGATAGATTATGGAAGAATAGAAATATTCTTAAATTATAGTTTATGATTGCTTTCTAACCTTACTCTTTCTAGGAATCTCTTTCTTCTGTGTATGCTTAAAATGTCACAGAAAAGATGTCAACCTTTTTTAAAATCTGATCTTAAAACAGGTGCTGCTGATATGAATTGTGCATCTGTCATTTAATGACAATATTATCTGATGCATGGACCTGAATGTTGTGTTCTGGGTTCTGGAGAGATGTGTGTAGAAGGCCGAGATTGTGCATTTTAGGATGTACATAAGGTCAACAGCAGAAATGAAGAAAATGCACATTCCAGCTCACTCTTCTGGCTTCACACTTTGCAAATTATTTTTCAAACATATATATTTGCTGTGTAAAATAAAATTTATATTTTACGGCCAGACACAAAAATTTAAACATAAAAATAAATTTTTCTCTGCCTTTTGGCCTCTTCTCTCCCTGTATTGTGCACCGTGCACCTGCATTATGCATTGACCAAACCTCCCCATTAACAGGAATACCTGCTCAACCATAAAGAATAACATTCTCCCAGCACCAACAGGACAGCTCATTAAAAGATAATATTTCTTCTTGATCTTCTAAGGAATCACATGACCCACCGAGATGATGCTTAGATCTGAATTATGTAAACTGTCAATAATACGTCATTTGATGTACAGCTCTCTGTCTCAAAAAACCTTATATAACTAGGCTAGATTTCTAATCAGTGGAACAGTTCTCGGAGCTCTCTGGGATGCTCTTCCTCAAATTGAGGTTATAATCCTCAAATTTGGCTCAAATAAAATTTTCCATGTCTTTCTTAGATCGACTGATTAATTTTTCATCAACAGCTGCAACGCCTGTTTGTAGTATACCCTGCTTTTATATATTTACTTCAATGTCTTATTTAAATTAATATTATTATGGGCTGAATTGTGACCATCCACATTCTTATGCTGAAGTTCCAAATCTCAGTACCTCAGAATGTGATTGTATTTGGAGATAGTGTCTTTAAAGAGATAATGAAAGTAAAATGAAATTATTAGTGTGGGCCTTTATAAGAAGAAGAGATTAGGACAAGGACAGACACAAAGGGAAGATAAAGTTCAGATAAAGAGAAGAGAGTCATCTACAAGCCAAGGAGAATGGCTCCAAAGAAGCCAACGCTGCTAACACCTTGAGCTCAGATTTACAGTCTCCAGAATCATGGGAAAAGAAATCTTTGTTGTTGAATCCATCAAGTCTGTGGTACTTTGTTATAGTATCTCTAGAAAACAAATACAAATAACAATAAGTCAAATAAGATATACTTGATTAGTTCCCACATTTGTTGGTCTTCTAATTTTTTGTTTCTTTTCTTACAAGAATCTCTAGACTAATCCAAATGTTTCACGATGGCATTTATTACCTAAACTAAAAAATACAGTAAATACGGCTTGTTACTATCAAGGACAGTCACAATGAGTTCATAAATCCCAGAGAACTGAAATGACCAAAAGCTACTACTTCTGAATCAAGGCCCAGTGAAATTTTATACATAATGCTGCACTTATTATTGTTTGACATATTGGTAAATATGTTTGACATTGTTTGTCTTCAGTGTTAGAAATGTCCTCAATTATGAAAAGTCTCAATTCACAGAATTTTATAAAACTTATTATTCCAAATACCGTAAGAAAATCAATTAACCTATCCTAAGGAAATTCATGAGAATTTTTTTGGTATTTCTTATCTTCAAGTTAAAAAAATGCAACTTTACCATCATATTTATCAGATGCTGGAAAACTATAAATATTTACTAACTGAAAGAAATAAGCAGTTTTACTATTCAAAACGACTGAGAATTCCACTGTTAACATGTATAGAAAAGAACAGTCGTGAGTGGAAAGTTTTTACTGGATTTTGGATGCTCATTTTACAGTTTGGGCTGTAACTATTTTTCTATTAAGTATCAAATAAAATGATGAGGGTCTAGAGTCTAGAGGATCAGTCAGGGTGGGTCAGGGTCACAGTGTGAAAGAAAATGTGTGTTTGACTAGAAAAATGATCGGATGCATTAGCATGGTAGGAGAATTTAGGACTAATTTTCCCTAAAATGTCAAAACACAGAGAATGCCCTTTAACTTTCTAGGCAGCAGTGTAGAGGGGTTATTCATGCTGATGGAACAGGGAAAGCGGAGCAGGCACAAGGGTCGGTGAGCAGAACAAAAGGGTCATTTGAGTCCTGGCATAGCATGGGTTATTAGAATGCTTCTCAGTCAAATACTCAATAGAAAGAGGTACTAATTAACAAAATTAAAAGTAAAACATCCTAAGACTAACATCTCTAAAAGAAAGAAGGCACAAAGTAGCACCACTTCAAGGCCTACTAAAAGAGCACCACACAGTAGAGGCAGGTTTTCCAGCAGAATCGAGGAACAGCTATGATTCAACAGCAAGTGAACTAGAACTCCAAAAAATGCCACCTGGAGACATTTTTTTCTTTCTATTAGTTCAGTGAATGCTTTAAAGATATTATTCCACATTTTAGGGAATGGTGGAATTATTCTTAAATTATAACCAATAATCATTTTTCAAGTTTACTATTTCTAGGAACTTTTTTCTTCTACATATGCTGAAATTCTTACAGCGAAGATATCAACCTCTGTCTCTGACCTTGAAACAAATGCTGTGGGGACAGGAGCGAGCCAGAGGCCTACAGTATTTTTCATTCTGTTGTGACTCTATTGTACCATCCACTTTGGTAGAGCCAGCCCATTTATATAGGCAGTTTCACTGTCAATAATTTAACAACACCCTATGTTCAAAATCAATTTGAAGTTCAAATACTACTTTAGAAAAATTTCCTTTTGCAATTAAGAAAAAAAAAATCAGTACCCTACAATGATTTTTACAACTGTTCTGGCATTTTAATCCTGTATTCCCTTTTGGATAAACTGTCTATCTTGTCAGAGCCTGGTTTACACTGGGCCACCATAACATGTTTATGTAACATAATTATATCCTGAATTCAGCTGCCAGCTGATTACATTTTCATTCATAACCCATCTCAACTGCTGTGCTCATTATTCTAGGTTAAAAAGGCTTTAGATAAAGAAAATCTTCATTTACTCACATGAAATTAGACCTGAATTTTGAATTCCATTAACCCATTCTTAAGCTTAACCAATACTAACACAAGAAATCATTTAAAACTCATTGATACTCATTCTATACAAAGCAAAATATGTAAATTAAGTGGTATTAAGGCTTTTGAAATATTACTTGGTAACAGCATTTTTAAGATGTTGCCTCTATTCCTTTTTGCAAGGAAAAAAATACTTTCAATTACCAGGAACACGTAAGAGCAAATTCTGTATCTTTTATTACTTATGTCTTCTCTTTCCCCAGGGTCTCAAGTTATCAAAGTGACTTAATAACAACCCATTTTAACAGGATTTGATTATTTTGGGTTATTACTTGGGTAGTGCAATTATCAAGGGAATGTTATATAATATTAAAACTGAAAGACTTTCTGAGAAAGAAAACTAACTTGATTTTCATTTCCTTAAATATTGTCCATAAAAAATGTGAATTTACACATGCTATTTTGGATTTCAGTAGGGGGAGTCATTTATCACTTTGGGTTTTTGTAAATATATATTTAGGTCAGCTGACCTTAATGGCTTGACTAAATTTCAACTTATATAATCACTATTTGCCTCTGCAAATCACCCCTTTAATTAAAATTGCATAACATAGCCCCATTTTCATGGCTTAAATTATGCCAATTTTTTTGAGTCATTAAACTTTATCAAGGATCGGCCATGCTTCTGATACAGGAGTTTTACAGGTTTACTTCTAAATCATATAACTGATGAGTTGGGACATTCTGCTGCAGCAGGTTTGTACAAATGATCCTCAGAAAATATAAAAGCATGCCATTTTTATAACCCACTAGTACAGACAAGCAGTATCTATCATCCATACCCCTATCCTCACCTAAATTATGACACTTTTGCTTTCCAAATGCCTATATTGTTTAATTTTTTATGGAAATGTGTTGTTTATTTAATTAGAAAAGTAATTGCTTTTAATTATGTTAGAATCAGGCTAATTTCTAAGACATTATCAATCCATTCTTCCCAAATCATTGTTATAAAAGAATCCCTGTGTTAAATGTTAAATATAATGTATTTGAAACTCAAATATAACAGAATTTGTGAACAGTCTGAAATATTTGAGCACAGGAAGAAGTATAGAGAGATATATACTGTGCTTTTATGTGAATGTTTAATAGTGAGAAAATTATCTCACAAAAGCAATAGCAAAATTTCTTTAAAAAACCACTTTTACTGTCTCTCCTTCCAAAGTTTTATACCATGTAGCATCAGATCCAGTCACTCTGTAGAGGGTCTCTGGCTCTGCTGTCTTACTGCCTCCGTACTAGGGTGTTCTTTCATTTTCTCTGTGTTTTCCCATTCACAGCTGCCTATGCACAGACCCCTGCTCCTTGTCACTATTCTAGTTGCCCTTTACTGGCATCTAAATACTAAATACCTGACAGATGTCATTGGCACCCCTCTTTCATCTATTGTCCTTGCTGCTTAAAGAGTAACCTTTCAGGATTGTCACATTCCTATTACAAAACTGAGCGTGACATGCGTTTTTTGCTTTCTCACTTTTTTTTCATTTGTTTTACAAGAAATTGAGGGCTTGAGCTTATTTACACATACAAAGGGGGAGGTAGCCAAGAGAATAAGGGGGACTGAAAATATAAATGAGAAAGGTGATAAATGGAAAAAGATCCCAGAGGAAAGGGAGGAGAAATTATTCTGAACTCTGATGAGAAACTAGCTTTAGGCAAGAGAAAATGTGTGACATAGATGCTATCATAAGAAGGAAAGGGAGAAGCTCACGTAAGATATCCTCGTCTTCTTAGGGAGGCAAAGAAGCAAATGATCTCTTAGAAGTGAAGAAAATAATAGTAGATTTTTGTTGACTTGCAAGGAATAAAATAGACCACTGAAGTGTATATCAGATATAAGTGAAAGCAAATACTCCCAAGGCTGCATCACATAATTGGACAGAAATCACGTTGCTTTTTTTGTAACAATCACAAATCCTCAGCTCATTCAGGAAAAAAAGAGACCAATATTGTTGGCTTTATAATCAGGTCAGTACTGCCTCCCATATCACTTTTTTATCTCACTGTACTTCATCACAGGATTTGAAATCATCCACAACTTCAAGGACAATGGTATCCAGGAAAGTTAGTATTTAGTGGTCCAGCCTGTCCAGAAAAGAGATTTTAGACAGAGGTTGACATTGATTTTGAACAACACTTTAATGTAATTTAAATTTCAATAATCTTCACCTTCAAATGCTAGTTCAGATTCTCTACCCTCCTACAGAATCCCTGTATTAGAGTTCTCCAGAAAAATAGAACCAATAGGATACATGACTAATATACATACACGTGTGTGCATGTGTATGACCCTAATACAAGAATTCTGTAGAAAGCTCGATTTAAGGAGGTATATTAAAGGAATTGTCTCACATGACTGTGAAGACCTCCCATCTGCAAGGTAGAGAAACAAGAAAATCAGCGGTGTTATGCAGCCCAAGTCTAACGGCCTGTGATTGGAGGGGGATGGTCTCAGTCCTAGTCTGAGTCTGAAACCTGACAAACAGAAGAGATGATGTCCATGGGTAGGAGAAGATGGAGTCTCAGCTCAAGCAGAGAGGAAATTTACTCTTTTTCCACTTTTGGTTCTATTTAGGCCCTAAATGGGTTGGGTAGTGCCCACATTTGTGAGGCTGATCTTTACTCAGTCTACTGATTCAAATGCTAATCTCTTCCAGAGAAACCCTTACAGACATACCCAGAAATAATGTTTTACTAGTTATCTGGGTATCCTTAAGCCCTGTCAGGTTGACACATAAAATTAACCATCAAAATTCCCACTGGGTGTTTCTATGCAAACTCCATCTGGCACTTCTACTTTCACCGGGGGGGGAGTCCAAGTCCTCTCTCCAGGCGCTGCTTCTTTCCAGCATGATGGTGACGCTCGTGCGTAAAAGCCTTTATGGCAACAAAGCTTCGCAGTAAAGAATTCTCAAAGAACTGCTGTTGCTCCCCATATTTGATAACTGAACAAACCGTGTTAAACAGAGATCTATTCTTAGTTAAGTTACATAAGGACCTAAAGTTAAGAAACATAGGATGTATTTTCTTATGGTTAGGCCAAGAGATGTAGGTTGATGATGGTACCATGCTGCATTCAGCATCACTACCCTACTCTTATGTTCAAGGCTTTCCTGCTGACCCAAGCTCATTACACATGGATACTTCTTGCCTGAAAATCACTGTCCCAGGAAGCAAGCATATCAGAATTAATACAGATATACAAAGTTCTGGCAAGTCTACTCTACTAGTGTTCCAGACAATAGAGAAATGTGATTTCTATGACATCATACCAAAAACCCAAATGCATATGTCAGATAGTCCCCCTTATCCTAAATATTCCATTCCTTTGTTCCTAGCAGCTGAAACTTCAGGCCATCAATATCTCTATATTTATATTTATACTTAACTATTATTGTTTTCATTCTCTTGCCACAGTTGAATCAAAAAGAAACCTTATAGTCATCAGTCTGCAGAAAAGATGAGTATTGGTTGTTGAAGAGCTGAGGTACTCAGGAAACTCCATAAAAAGAAAATGCCAAACACTGGGAAGGGAGAGAGGTTGTCCATATATTCAAGGGTCTTAGAGTCCAGCAGAGAAGTTTATTTCAGCTCTATTGCTAACTTCCCACTCTTCAAAGAAAAGTGAACTAAAGTGCAGAAAAGCAAATAGGGAACTTTCCTCACACAAGGGAAGTAAGAATGTGTATTTTGTGTTCCTTTTGTATTCCTTTATTTGGCAAAAAGCAATTAAGCAGGTGAGAGACAACCCCACGGAAACACAGAAAAGAAGAGGAAATCTGTCTAAAACATCTGTTTGAAAATTCTGAAGTCAGAAGATTAAAGATTGATAAAGAGAACTATTCTCTGTAATTGGTTTAACACCTGCTCACTGAATTCCCCTAATGCTCTTGTGCTGCGTCGTGTTCTCCAAATCATGGATAATTCTGCCAATCAGGAAATCACTTAAATGAGGCCAAAACACCTTGTGGCAAAAACAGCAGCAATAAAACTGCAGGGACCAGAAAATACTTAACACTGAAGATGTAAAAATGAAGAACTTAACACAGACTTTCATTTATGTTTTTTTTACAGTCCTTAAGTGTTCCTTGTCTTGCTAATTTATTTTCAACAGAAAAGACAGATTCTATTTTTCTATTGAGACCCCCCTTTTTCCTTTCTCTCTTGAGATATACCTAAGATATATTCCTAGGTTTATAAGCAGAAACTGCAAGAGTAATATTTGCTTCATATCATTATTTTCAACACGTTCTTTCTGTAATTCTGCTTAGCTGGCTCATAGTGTCACATCTGAAACAAAGAAGTTAGAGGAGAAAAATGTTCAGCTTCCAAAATTAGTTTATATTTAAAAAAACATTAGATGAGTTTTAAAGACAATTTATAAATTTAAATTTCCAGATGTCAAAATTTTTTTTGACAAATTGTTTAGAAAAAATGCTGTTCATGTGGCAGTTTTATGTATTTATATTTTCCATTTTAGCATAAAATGACTACTGAAATTTCAGCATGAATCTCAGCATTCCGTTGACCTCTGCTTTTGACCAAAGATAAATATGAAATCATGTGTAAATATTTTTTCTAATCTTGTAACTGCTTTGACTATTTTAATTCTGTTTAAATAATGGTTTATTTGTTTGGTTTTTCAGATACTGTTAACAAATGGTAACCAGGCAACAATGCAGAAACAGAAAATCTCTCCTACCAAGCATTGACATTTTAAGGAGATTAAACATGAGTTTCACTTTTGACTCTATTAATAATTTTGCTAATTTTCTCACAAAAAGGTATATTTATACTTGAAGACTCTAAATTGACAGCATTTGCAGTTTATTTTTCAGAAATGAAAAAATAATAGGAAACAGCAAAAAATTACATTTTGGCATAAATTACTTCTAGTTGTCATAGCTGTTTCAGTTGGTGG
Source organism: Camelus bactrianus (assembly GCF_048773025.1). Taxonomy (NCBI): domain Eukaryota; kingdom Metazoa; phylum Chordata; class Mammalia; order Artiodactyla; family Camelidae; genus Camelus; species Camelus bactrianus. The sequence goes on from NC_133539.1 coordinate 28,743,056, forward strand.
GACTATAAAAGACTGGTGTCATATTTTGGATTTTGAATTATGTTAATTTCTGAAATGTTTCCAAGATTTGTAGGCTTAAAAGTTTAAAAGCCTTTAAAGATGTGACTCCAAGTATGAGAAAGAGTTACATTCTCTGCAACTAGTTGAGCCCTTCAGGCCAATAAATTTGATCCGGAGTCAGCTGTCAGCTAATATAACAAACACTGAACCTGATGTCAGAATCACCGTCTTCTGGTCATGGCACTGCCGTTTTATCTCTAAATTCTATTTTATCATCAGCAAAAGTGAAGAATTAAATTGAAGTTGGGTTTTATATCATGTCAATATCACACGTATTTACTTCCTTCAAGTTGGTCTTGCGAGACAATGTCTTATCATGTGTGTTCAACACAGGCCCACAGTTAACACACAAGAGAGTCGTGTTGCTCTACTCAACCGGATTCTCATTTCTCTGGGTATATCAAAGACTCTCAGGGTTTTGAAAAGTGATTGATCAAGAATGGGAACAAACTTTACTGACCCATCTCTAAAATGGATGGTGAGTGACAATTCTACAATATTCCTGGCTGGCATCCCTGTTTAAGTGTGTGAGTACACTGGACTGGTACTTGACCTCCGCTCTCTCTCCATCCTAACTTACACTCCAGGAACACTGCTAGGGCTTGCTTCCTGCCTCCGTGCTGTCAGTTTCCAGAGATGGCATTTATCCAGTTCTGATGTAAAAAGACTCCTCATGTAGTTAAGGAAGGAAACTGGGATTGTGTGTACTTCTGTTGACATATACATTTATTGGCATTGCAATTGTTAGCCAGTTAACCACAACTATAGCATGCCCTGTTTGGTCCTGATCATGTGTACTTTACTTTACACAAGAAAATCTCATGCAGTGTAGTAAGGTATTATTTTGGAAAGAGTAGTGAGATTTGGGAGACCTTTTATCACCATCCATATTTTACCTCTTTGAAAGTGAAGTGGCAAAATGCAAGTCCAGCCACTGCCTTCTGTTGGCTTTTTCATGAGCTTAGGACTATGGCAGTGGCTTATATATAGACAAATCCTTAATTAGATTACACAATTAAACAAAAAAATAGCATTGCATATGCATAGACATTCTGCTTCACTTTTAGAATATCTCAACTTCTTATATAAATCTTTCAAAATAGGTATTATTCAGTCATCTGAGGGCCAGATAATGAAGTAAATTGCCCTTAGTTACAATGCTAGTTAGTGACAAAGATGACATTACAGTCCGTATACAACCAAGATCAAATCATTTAATCCCTCTGGACTTTAGGGTTCTCATCTTCATGATGCAGGGAAGGAGCCAGGTTATCATATGGTTGTTTTCTCTCCTATATTTGCCATCATTCTCTTCAGAGCACCATGAAATGTGATCAAAGAATGTCACTTGAGTACTTCCTCATATCTCTCTCATCCTATACCTTTGCTCCTAGGGTCTCCTCTCTAGATTTAAGACCTATTAGAAATACTTTGTTTTACAATCAATTAAAATCAGTATCAGGGTACAAATAATTGAGTTGGCATAGCAAAGTTGTGGAAGGAATTGGGAATACTGAGGAAAAGACTGTACATTTAGAAATAATTTTTGAAAATTCACTTTTCATCTAATTTAACTTAAAACAGGCTTATCTTGTGTCCAGACTAAAATTATAGGCCATTAGCAGTGGGAGAGAAAACAGTACCAAGATCTCATTAAAATAACAGAATAGCTTAGGAAATAAAACGTCCACAAATTATTTTTAAAAGAGGGATCTTTTGTTGGCAAAGCTTAAAGACATATAAAATCAACAACCACTTTTGGCAATGTAACATTTCACTTCTGGTCCTTCTCCAAAAACTTCCACAGGCATGGGTCAGTGAAGTGAAAGGCAGCACAGTGTAGTGGAGTTTGGGCTTGGGAATCCAGAAGAAGCATTCTTCAGATAAAGAATATAGCCTCCTTTATCCCAGGGCTGCCATAAGAAATTGCGGCACACTTGGTAGCTTAAAACAACACAAAATTATTCTCTCACAGTTCTGTAGGCAGAAGTTCTGTAGTAGGGAAGAACAAATCTGACTCCATATTAGATCTGTTTCTTTAGCTCTAACCCTGTGCTCTGTTTCCTGTGCTTAGTCATGCTGCTTCCGCATCTTTTGTAAAAGAATGTTGCCTATAGCCTGAAATATACAGGACAGCCCATCCTCAAGGCTCTGACCTTTAAGGGTGTAACACTTTCCCATTCACATAGAGATAAAAAGTTGCAGAACAGAGAGAAATATTTGTCTTGTTAGAGGTTTACAGGAACATCATGACCTGACCTACATGGATAGCTGCAAGAACAAAGGATTCTGACACCAAGAAGTTTGCAACAGCCAACTATACCCACCTCCTTTTTAGTATAAAAGGAGCCTGAATTCTGACTTGGGGAAGATGGTTCTCTAGGACGTTAGTCTCCTATCTTCTCAGTCTGCTGGCTTTCTGAATAAAGTTGTTATTCCGTGCCCCAACAGTGTGTCTCCCAATTTACTGGCCTGTTGTGTGGCTAGCAGAATGAGTTTGGACTTGGTAACCATTCCACATCAAGCTCTCGGGCAGCAAAACTGCCCCTAAAGTCTATAGGAGACAATCCTTCCTTGTCTCTTCCAGCTTCCAGTAGCTCCAGGTACTCTTTGGCTTGTGACTACATAACTGCAACCCCTGCCTCCATCTTCACATGCCTTTTCTTCCTCCTCCCTGTGTATCTCTCCTTTTTCAAGGACACTTATTGCATTTAGGGCTCACATGGATAATCCAAGATGATCTCATGTTGAGATCCTTAACTAAATCTTCAAAGATCCTTTCCCAAATAAGTTCACAGTCACAGATTCCAAATGTTAGTACATGGAAATATATTTTGGAGAGCCACTATAATAATTTTGTGTAGCTGTCATAACAAAGCACTGCAGACTGAGTAGCTTAAGCAACAGAAATTTTTTTCCCCACCATTCTAGAGACTAGAAATCAGAGATCAAAGTGTCAGAATGATTGGTTTCTTCTGAGGCCTCTCTCCTTGGCTTGTAGCTGGTCATGTTCTCCTTGTGTCTTCACATGGTCTTCCCTCTGTGCCTATCTGTGTCTAAATTTCCTCTTTTTAGAAAGATACCAGACCTATTAGATCAGGGCCACACACATAACCACATTTTACCCTAATTACATCTTTAAAGACCTTATCTTCCAATATAGTTAACATTCTGAAGCCCTTGGCATTAGAACTTCAGTGTATTAATTTTGGGGAACACATTCAGCCCAGAACAGTGACCATTCAATCAAGTACAAAGTTTAACTGAAACTCTTCATTTTCTTACTTACTGTTTATGTGACCTAAGCATAACTTTTTGAAGCTCTGAATGAGAACTGGGTAAGAATAATGTTGAAACTGTGTCCCCAGAGTTGCTCTCATACATGGTAAATGGTAGGCACCCGATATATATTTGTTGAAAAATCAGTAAGATATAGACCTAACAAAAATTGGTTCTTGATAAATAAAAATAGTTGCAGGGTATAATCAAATCTGATTTCTTTATATTTACCTTTGACAGATTCGGTCTGTCCACTGTAGACATGAGAAAACAAATCCCTTGTGGGATTTAGGCAAGAAACATGACACTCCCCATAATGTCTCTTCATATATTTTATCAATCAGATCGATTTTGGGTAACTGAGCTCTTTTCTTGGGTTGCAAATTCTCTCAAGATTGTTCAACCTATAATTCATTTATATTTGTGTCAACAGCTTTACAAAGTGAATGCGAAGATGGGATCAGCTTCAGTGGAAGTGGAAAAGGAACGGGAAGGGAAAAGCAAAAAGAAGAATGAGTATGTTATCTGGTTTCTTTCCATTTCTTTCACTCCATGTGATTAGATTACTTGCTGGATTTTCCTCCTTCAGAGAATCTATGGAATCTCCAGAGTTTTATACAGTATTTGTTGTTAAGCTATCCACAAATCATTTAACATTATTCATGAGCCAAATGTAGGACAAATAATGTCATATAGCCTGACTCTTTTTATAAAGGGAGCAAACATTGCTCTTACAGTAGGGTTTATAAAGCTTTAGTTACACATGGGAAAATAATTGCAGGATGATACATCTTGTAAGGAATAAACTAAGACAGACTTATCTGGCTCAGATTTTGAACTAAATGTTAGACTCTGTGTAACAGTTGGTCTTATTGATTTCTTTGGATGGACATCTTTCTAAGTATGTAGAAAAATCTTTATTTATATACCTGAGTAAATATGAGAATTAATGTCATCAGTTGGCACTTAGGAGACATTCTGAAATCATTTCTTAATTCATTTGCAATTATGTAACCATCATTAATAACACGTCACAGATGACATACGTCACAGAGAAACAGAGCACTTTAGTCTTCCTAGACATGCTACTGTAGCCAAGAAATATAGATAATGTTATTCCACTCTAAAGGTGTATGTCACAGAGACTGCTGAATCAGAGTTTAATTCATTTTACTATGAACTAACTTCTGGGTTGGATTAACAAGGGAATTTGTTCACATGCATACAATTCTTCTTGCATTAGGCTTGTGAGAAGCTCTGCATATATTCTCAGCAGAGAAATCTACAAACATGAAGGCGGCAAAACTTTAAGATTCCCCCCCTGAGCAGGGAGAACCAGACTTAGGATCTCTGCACAGTAGACTGAATAGTGACATCTCAGTAGAATGATGGCCATTACTCCTTATTTCAAGACACAGAGGACATTTTTCTTGAATCACAGAGTAACAGTAGAGTGTGTGCACTTCTGCTCTGGCTCACAGGCAGTTTTCCAATTGGTTATCCTTAGCGCCACTTGGTTTAGCCAATTAGTCGTTTCTTTCATGGATTTATGCAGACCAGAGGTATCTCTCCTCTCAACACAGACACAAAGACAGACACGCACACACGCACGCATGCATGCATGCACTTTGAGGCTTAAATGTGTAGGCATATTTTCTCAACTTAATCATAGTCTCAGCTGTAGATGCCTTCTAATACCATTCTCATTTATTTTTAAAGAACAACTTAGAGTTATTTAAGTGACTTAATAACATTTTCCAGATGCCAGGGGAGAACCAAAAGACGTGAGAAACAAAAAGATCTTTCATTAACAGAAATAAATCAACATGGTAAAAAGGCAGTAAGGGAACAATTCATGGGGGCATATTAGCAAATGTGTAATAGTTAAACCATAATTTTGATGTGTGTGTGTAAATGCTTTTAAAATGTAAAATAAGAATTGGTGCAGAGTTATGAGGGACTCAGCCAAAAGGCAAACTTAAAGATCTTCTCTAAATACCGAACCTCAATAGGTCCCACTCGTGATTATTTCAGTTCACTGTTTGACTTCTTTCTTGTGCTTTACAATCACTGCTCACTTCTCTCTGGTATGCCTCCCCAACTAGATTTTAAACTTCTTAAAGTCAGGGATTTGTTTTGTTCACTATTGGTCACCTAGAGTCCAACAAAGTGTTTGTTGCAAATAATGCTTAAGAGATTAGTAAAATTAACAAAGAGATGGCATTTAAAAATTCAGTTTCTGTCTTCTTTACATTTGTTATATTTCCATTGAAGTTTTTAAACACTTTCTTTAAAATTCTTATAGTACTTATGTGTGTAGGAAGCTACAGATGTAGCTCGGGGTGAAAAGCCATTGTTAGGGAGAATGTATTTGTGCATTCATTCATTAAGGACTTACAAACGTGCAAGGCTCTATGCTAGATTCCAGGTAGAGAAATATGCCTGTGACATAAAACAGCCCATAACCAATGGGGGAGATTGACATCTAAATAATTTCAGTATAACGTGGTTCTCTGTTGTATGAGAAACAAGGGAAAGACTCTCAGAATGAGATAGACGTGTTTTCACGGAGATGACCTTTAGTTCGGTCATTAATGCTGAGCAAACTTTTTATTAGTTAAAAGAAAGAGAAAGCACCCTCTAGACAGAGAAAGAGATGAGTGAAAGGGCACAGCATGGTCACGAATACCAAGCAATTTTGTGCAGTGTTTCTTGAAAATGCAGGGTAGACGGGGATGAAGAGAGAAAAGAACGGAAAATATTTCGTCCTCCATTATATTTAAGGTGCTAATCTACCGTTTTCCATCTTCACCAAGGTTATGATTAATAGAAATGATTGAAGAGGAAGCAAGTGGAGTTTGGATTAAGATTTTAAAGGAGATTTTAGACTTCCATCATTTCTAATCTTAAAGAGCAGGGCAGACCATCAACTTCTTTCTATAGTTTACATCAGCTTGATAATGGAGACATAGAATATATACTACTTCAGGGCCTTTCTTCTTTCTCTCTAATTTTATAACACCTTACCAAAAAAACTCTATTTGTAATTTACTGTGTGAAACGCAGTGTACGACTATACTTCTGACAATGTGAATATGAAAAACTTGAATCCTTATTACAACTGCTTTTCTATAATTTACATTTATAAAAGTTTATAACTTAGTGACTAGAATCCCCAAATAAAGCTTTATTTGAACTGAGTATAAATATTCACGTCCCATTTATCACTTTTTACATGGCAAGTAAAAAACACTGAATTTTCAGAGACAGGCACAGTTATTTCCCTGATGCCCTAAAAAATGTCATGTTGCTATTTCTGTAAATATTTTGAAACTTTATACACACATCTAGGTAATGAATCAGATATATAATCCCTTTATTTTTAAACTTTGGGATAAATAAGGATCATCTGAAAGATAACTTACAAATTCACAACTTACTACATTGAAGAAATGGGAGGAAAATATAATATTCAATAATACAAGGCTAGACTGTAACTTGGGGTTGAAATAAGCATAGGAAATGTGGAGAGGAGCTGGGGCCCCTAAGACCTATACTACAGGCTGTAATCTACAGTGATGGGTTATAGAACCATCGCCAAATGGCTCTCCTCTTCTTTTACAGAGGAGATTAAAGATGCCTCTTGTAACATGTGTTCATGTTCTATACTCTCCACACGAGAATTTTCATTATATTAGTTAGTATACGCTATGTCCCTCACATCACACACACACATCTTGCAATGGGAGATCATCCTTGCAGTGGGAGAACCCATGGGACCTTATCCTTCTTTCTTCCCAACACCTCTCCTCTTCCACATTCTTCTATCTAAATTACTTCCTCATATCCATTAATGTCTCAGAGTCAAATTCCTCAAGACACTCTGTTTTCATTTTCTTGCCATGCATGGTAAAATTTCTGTCTTTGAGGATATTCACAACAGGTATAAAAGATATTGAATATTAGGGTTTCATTCAAGGGCTTTCAATTAGGCTTCTGTAGTGTTTGGGCTGCCTGGTCTTTATACCCTTCCAGGGATGGTCCCATATTTACTCAAATATTTATCCTCCCTTAGAAGTAAGTACACATCTTCTTTGGTTTTTCCCATTCAATTTTGTCTGCACTTTTCCCACTCTATTATTCTCTTCATTACTTGTATTGCTTGTTTTTCCTTCTATTCTTTATGGGCTGTTGCCCAACAGCTCAAAATGTAAGCTCTCATTTTTGCTAGGAGCTTCATATCTGTCTACGTAAATACATACACACAACACATGCTCACACATCTCCCTTTCTAAACATTCTATCTTTCTCATATCTCTCAATTCCTCAAAGCTGAATTTCTCAAAAGACATTCCTTAGCTCTATTTCCTTACCATCTATGGGCCCCTTAATCCTCACCCCAATTCCTCTAATACTTGTCATTCAAATGAAAAAAAAAAAAGATTCACAAACAGAGTATCAATTCACTCCATGTCTCCGTAGCACTTTGCTAACTTCACGCCAAGCGCACGCTCTTCCTTCACCTATACATTTCTCTGGGCTTCTAGGAGGCTCCCTGACCGCTGGTGGAAAGCCATCCCTACTGGTACCTTTCCTTCATGTCCTTAAGAGAAGTTGGTATACAAACAGTACTTTATCCCTGTCAGGTTTCTCTTAACTCTTCTCCTCCTTTCAGAGACTATGCCTAATGGTGGCTTTCGAGGTTCAAACCCAAACTGCTGTAATTCTTTGATCACACTACGAACATCTCTGATCAAAATCTAACCATGATAACATCATGACAGAATCAATCATATGCAGCTACGTTCTTGCTCAGTTTCTCTGTGATGACTCAACTGCTCAACCAAAAGCCTCATCGATAGAAATTTGAAAGACAGAAGATTCTTCAGCTCCATGCATCTCCATGATGAGAAGATATTACCCATATTCCACCCCAGGTCATCTGTATCCTCTCCTATTTATTTGTTAAAACAGAGGACAGGGTGCACGTCAGTCTACCTGCTTTGAGGTGAAATGTGAGGAGCAAACACATAAACAAAACCAAGCACCTAACCAAGATCATCAAATGGCTTCCAGAGAAGAAATGTTCATCATGAAATGTGGATGACAAAGGAGGACTAACGTCAAAGAGGGACTTTTTGTAACGTTTGCTCTGTGTCTTTAAAACAAGTATCTATCATTTTCTCTATGTCTTTATAACAAATATCTATTGTTGAAATGTAATTTAAGGAGCTTCTTTCCAACTGACATTCTAAACATATGAGGTCGACAACTTATCATTACAGGGACAGTAATTTACTACAGTATATTCTTCCTCATGACCAGGTCACTGAGTAGGCAAAAAGCAGGGCAGTGACTAGCACAATGGTGAAGATAAGTTATCTTGCTATTATTACCAAGTTTTTGTAGAAGATGAGGGAATTCTTTGTTTATTTTTACTGAAAAATGTCATGAGAGATTCATTACAAAGGTAACATGTAAAAATACTTCTCAGACATGGAAAAAAAAAAACTGCTACCTTTATCTTTGATTCTTTAATGTCTCAAAATAATTAGGTTCCAATAACTAATCTCATCTCTGATAATAAAAACCAGTATCATTTTTAACCAATCTGTACTATTACAAAATTATTAAAATATTTCTTGCTTTTGTTTGTTTGTTAATTTTTCCAGGTATTTTAAACCAACAAGTAATAGGATCACACTACAACTGTAATATTGTAAAACAGAAAGTCTAGGTAGAACTTTCTTCGTTTTCTTTCCAAGAAAGACTTCTTAGTGCTGTCCAGCACCACTTGCAGAGGGCTGCTTTATCATATTAATTATGCTTGGGTTAAGGGCTCTGGTGCTCTTGGGTGCACTGCATGAGCTTTGTTATCTATAGGATTGTACAGTAACAACTAGAAGAGACAGTATACTGCACTGATGCTTGTCTGCGAATAGCATTTCTGATTATAATGGAGGGTTTATTGTGATGCATGAAATTTGTGCTTTTCGTATATAAATGACTGTAGTTAGATTACTGTCTTGGTAATGCCTATTTTCATCTGTAAGTAGTTAAGTATATACATAAGGCACTACATGTGATTTATTGCAGTGTTCAGTTTTAGTTTTGACTTTTATTAAAGCATTCAGTTTTGCTTTCAGTTTTATGTACCTTGGTTCTGAGTTAGATCTGCAGATGTGTATAGATAGCTCATATTTATGTATTGCATGTAATCATGCTATTCAGCATCAGTACTGTATTACATTATGTAAATAATAAAAGCCATGTACAGAGGGGAAAAAAACTATTTTCCAAGTGGTGTAAATTTCAGGAAAAAAGTGTACTGCTATTTATAATCACTTTTTATTTGTCAAATAAGTTAGCATCACTCCTAGATGCTCCTGAGTTTTAATTAGAATAATAAAAATCTTCAGTAGTATCTCAAGGGGAAATTTATTTTCCTTTGAAATTAATACATTTAAAAATGTCTCAAAATTACATGGATACCATATCATTTAGACAAAATACATAACAATGCATAACTAGATTTTATTTGCATGTCCCTTTAATGTTTGCTTATTAATAGATCCTAATGTTCTCTTTGCATGAAGGAATGGTGTAATAAAAATGAGATGCCTTTCTAAAACCATATAATCAGGGAATACTGCTACCAGCTCAGGCTGAATAAGTATGAGCTAGGGCACTTCTTTGCACAAAGTGATGCTTAAAGAATATGTTCATAAAAGGCTTGACTTAAGTGGTCAAGAATGTGCGTCCATTTATCCCTCTTTACACACTCCAATTTTGGTGTAATTCACTTGTCTTTATATGTTTCCATTGCTACTCACAGAATTCTCTTAATGTTAAAACATTTTCATAAAAATATGTATACTTGCTTTCTGCTGGTAAATAGTGATAATTATTCAATTGCAGCTTAATATTTTATTAACATGAGTTTAATCAAGGGGTGTGGCTTTTTGACCAATGATGTGAAAAAGATTTATTATCAAGTATGATGTCATTGACAGATACTCTTAGCAGTCTATGGTAAATAATATGTATCCATCCTAATTTATTTACTGGTAAAAGTAAACGTAGCACTTAAAAAGAATTTAATTTACACTTGAAAAGTATGGACATTATTTGCTACTTTAAATTAAATCTGATTCAATGTTGGCTTTATTTAATAATACTTATTTCTAGTTAAAACACATGATGTCAATTAACTATTGTTAAAATAATTAGACTTTAGGGAAATTAAGCATGATATGAATCTTAAAAGAAGAGCTATGTTTTCCTCACTTTTGGTAACACCAGTGTTGAAAGACAGAAAAGGATCAAACTTCAGATGGGTCATAAAAATGATTTTACTCAGATACTGTGTGATCTGTGTCATCCAGCTGTCCAGTTATAACAAAAGTCAAAAACAGATAAAATGGATATTAAGAAGGGAGACAGTCAACCAATATGTTAATGTTTGAAGACAAAACGTCACTTTTTCAACTTACTGCATATATTAGTGGAGACAATGCTCCCTTTCTATCCTCTTGGATGAGGGATACTATACAGTTTTGTTTTGTTTTTTAACCTTACCAAAATTTACATCTGCCCTCTCTGGTGTTTCAAAGACAAAAGATATTTGGTCATTCAACGCCAAAATAGTAATGTGGCATTTGTGATTGGTTGAAAACAATTTTATCTGTCTTGTCCTTTCTTACTCACCAGCTGTACACCCTTTCCCACCCCCTTATCTTCCCAATTGCAATTCCAATCACCAGAAAAGGGAAAATGAGCAAGAAAGAGACCGTCAACATGCCATTTCAAGACTACAAAGCTGCAACAGTTGTTTCTTAGGATAAAACCTCCAGAGGCAAAGTCAAATATAAGTTTATAACTCTACTGGCTCTTTGAAGGAATATGAGAACAGAGGCTCCGTGATCAGTTTACGGCATAGAAAGGGAAGTAAGGAGTGCGGAAATTTGTCTATTCTGATTTCACTGCTTTTTTAGGGGTGAAGTACTGGTGCCAAACGACCTAAACCCCAGTTCCTAGGCAGGCATAAAATGTACTGGGAATAATTTAATTAGCAACCCTTTTAAAATAATTTTAGATGTACCAAGTAACTTTCTGAGTATAACTGGTCTCCCTATGTTTTACTATAATTGTAAATCAATAATCCTTAATTCTCATTTATTAAAGAAAATTTAAGTTGGGGGACAGTTTTCTATCTCAATATACCACTCAAGTAAGTCCTTTTGCCCTGGGCAAGGAATATGATCTGAATTGTGTTTTATAGACACTAGTTTGGTGGTCTGAGCAAAATTCAACTGAGAAGACAGAGACTGGGAACAGAGAACAGTTAAAAGGGGGTGGTTTGAGAGTTAGGAAGACAATCAAATGATTAGGTAAAGGATAAATTAAAAATGAGAGCACACAGTTAGCATATAATATGGGACAAGATATAGGAGAATGATTTATGAATGAAAATAGAGTTTTGCTTGTTTTAATACTTGGTTTGGTTATGAACATCTTAACAGACTGAGAAGAATAAATAAGTATTTTATAGATATTTCTGGCGTAAAATTTTAAAAAGTGTTATCTATTTTATATTAGGGTTCTTGATATAAAATATTAATTGCTGAAAAGAAATTTTTACTGTTTTTTTTCATAGCAAAAGGAAATGAAAGGAACAAAATTTCAGCTGTTGCATTTTTCAGTCTACTTCTCTACTGGAATAATAATTTTTGCACATAAAATTATAACAACTTCAGAAATAGAACTCTCTTTTTCCAATCTGAAGAAAGAATGGTGGTAAGGTACTAATTATTTTAATTAACTTAAGAATTTTAGAATAATAATTATGATTTCCTCACAGTGTATCTTTATTTCAGTTTTTTAAATCAAGTGATGGCAACCTTAGGCAATGGTTACACAATTAATTGCTCATTTATTTGTCTCTCAGGGTATCCTTCAACTGTCCATATATTAACCTAAGTTATTTTTTTGTTTTGTTTAATTAAATATCAGGTTTTAATAATCTTTTACTATTCACCATCTAACTGCATGGGGAAACTGGAATTGCTGACAGTCATTAATTCCTTCATCAGACTCAAAGTTAATTTTATCTGCTATTTTCTCACCAAATAATAAATATAATTAAAATCAAACATAACAATAAATATATACTCACTCTTTTATTTAGGACCAATATTTTAGAAAGACTAATGTTAAGAAATGATTTGGCTTTAATTTTAAGATTGTACTAGTTCAGAATATTAGACTGCATACATATGCACCACAAAAAAAAAAATGAGCCATCATCCGTCTTTCTCTTCTAAATACCATTTTATTTTATTTTAATTTTATTTATTTTATTCTATTTTATTCTGAGTAATCACTAAAAAATTGGAATGAAACCTGTGATTTTATTTCAAAGAACAATATACTAAAATGTGGGAATGCTGAATAGAGTTCAAAACTGGATGAGCAACAGGCTTGAAAAAGGAGAGGACTGAGTATACATAAAAAATAAGCAAGGACAAAGCAATAGATTGAATTAATTAACTTCACAATAAGAAGTAATTCAGTGCTATAGAATATGCAATATACACCAAAGGACCCCCATTTTTTCTGGGTATTAGAACAATCATTCTGCAGAAGGAAAAATTATTTAAATTTCATTTGGGGTGGAGGTAAGACACTTTCATTGCTAATGATTTAGAAACATTCTTAAATATAGTGAATAAATCCAAATTCCTATGACTCTCAAACAGTAAGGAAAACATAATTGTAATCCAGTTTGAAGACAAAAGTAAAATATAAAAGAGCCATATATTTTTATTTTAACCATATAAAGAGGTACCATAAGGAATAGAAAAATATACTTCTGGTAGGCTAATGTCAATGAATGCTCTCTCTATATACATGTGTATACCTATACATATATAAACATCAAAATTAATTTATATATAATATATTAATTGTCAACATATGCACATATGCTAAATAAAAATGTAATATATTAATAAAATATAAATGTAATACTTAAGAATTATATATAATTCTCTACATGTGTATATATATATTTATATGTAGACATCAAAATGAAATATTAGATGAATTTTAAGATGATGCTCAGGAATTTCCATGGTATGGCTCTAACATAACATGTCTTCTAAGTCTCATCTTCAATTCTGTTTTTTTCCATTTCATGATCCAATTACAATACCTTATTCAGGATTTCCTGAATTGAGAGAATTTTCACATTCATTGCTACAGATATTCATCAGCATAGAATTCCCTACACTTCTGGTCAAAAACAAAAATGTTTAAATTGTTTCTGAATGTTTTCTAAAAAAGCTGTCTTCACCTTTACCATATCACTTATTTAATTTTTATTTTAATGGTTCAGCTTATTTGCAGTGACCATGCTTTCTTTATCCTTGTAGATTTTTTTCTGTTTTTTTAGTACTTCTCATAATGTTGTAATATAGTTACACTCCATCATCTTTAATTAATTTAAAAATATTGAACTGAAATAATATCTAGGAAAACAGAAGATGCAGTGACCTCAAGAGGATGAAATATATTGCAGTAAGGAGAGGACAGAGTCACAACAGTGTAGAAAGTTGGGTTCCAATGGCATTTTTCACAGAAATAGAAAACAATCCTAAAATTCATATAGAAAGACCCAAAAATAACCAACACAATAACTGAACAGGAAGAACAAAACTGGAGATTTCACACTCTTTGATTTCAAGTTATATTACAAAGCTATAGTAAGCAAAACAATATGCTACTTGAATAAAAACTAACACATAGACCAAAGGAAGAGAATAAAGAGCCCAGAAATGACCCCAAACATAAATATCTATCTTTGACAAGAGTACCAAGAATGCAAAATGGGGAAAGGACAGTCCTTCCAATGAACAGTGTTGGTAAAACTAGATGTCCACATGCAAAAGAGTGAAATTCAAACCATATCTGAGATCATATATGAGATCAACTGAAAATGGATTAAAGCCTTAAACATAAGAACCTAAAACCTTTAAAGTATCCAGAAGAAAACATAAGGGAAAAAACTCCTTGACATTGGTCTTGGCTATGCATTTTTGGCTATGCATTTTTGGTTTTGACAACAAAAGCACAGGCAATAAAAGTGAAAATAAACAAGCAGAATTACAGCAAGTGAAACAGTTTCTGCAAAGCAAAGGAGACCACCAACAAAATGAAAAAAATGATCTACAGAATGGGAAAAAATATTTGCAAACTGTATACCTAATATGGGATTAACATGTAGAATATATTAAAAACTCCTATAACTCATTAGCAAAACAAAAAACCAACAAACAAAAACCACAAAAAATCACATAACCACAACAACAACAAAACTAATTAAAAAATAGGCAAAGAACCCAGCTCACTCCTGGGTATTTAGCCAAAGAAACTGAAATCAGGATTTTGAAGAAAGATTTGGAAAGAACCTAAAGGTCCACGGACTGATATGAATAAAGATGTTGTATATGCATATGATGAAATATTATTCAGCCTTAAAGCAGAAGGAAATTCTACCATTTTTGACAACGTGGATGAAACTGCAGGATATTATGTCAATTGAAATAAGCCAGAAACAAACAAACAAAAATACTGTATGATTTTGTGTATATGTGGAACATAAAATGGTCAAACTCACAGGAGCAGAGAGTGCAAGAGTGATTGCCAAGAGGTGGGGAGAGTGGAAAATGGGGAGGCGACGGTCAAAGGGTACAAAGTTCCAGTTATGCAAGATAAATAAGTTCTGGGGATCTCCATCAGCATAGGATCTATAACTAACAATACTTTATTATATACTTAATATTTTCTAAGAAGGTAGATATTATATTTATTGTTCTTACTGCAAAATAATAATAAAGAGGGTTAGAGGAAACTTTGGGAGGCCATGGATATGCCTAAGACTTTAACTGTAGTGATGATGTCACAGGTGTATATTTATCCCCAAATTCATTGAGTTACATATGTTAAATGTGTACAGCTTTTTGCATTTCAAAAGCAAAAAAATAAATAAATGAATTAATTCCATTAATTAAAAGTCCTAATTTAATACAGTAACTTTATTAGGGCTTTGTGTGAGTTGTATTTAAAGAGGTTAGAAAAAAATGATTTCAAGTTTTCTGAAAGATAGATGAAACACAACTTTTTTTTCAAAATTTACTATTCCTGGGCACACTCCATTTATCTCAATTTGCTCTAATACAGCTGAGGCTCAGTGTAGAATACATAATAATCACATGTCCTTAAATCTGACTGCTATACTCATTTTGTGATTAATGGGAGGATGTATCACAGCTGTGGAGATGTAAGTGCAGGATTATTTGAAAAGGATATGCCTCATTATTACAAAAAAGGAGGAACAGAAAGTTTCAAAAGTCTTCTTGTAATATGTAATTCGTTGGCATTGATGTTAGATTAGAGAATACCTACGAGACTTGTTTTTACCTATATGTTAAAATTGCAATGCTTTTCAAGTATTCTTGCAAAGTGATTGGTCTTAAATACCCTTTGCACAGCTAACAGTACTCACTAACCACATACTTCTAGTTCTGGGCCCTGAAGGTCATGTTCATCATTGTTCTGTATCTGTACGACCTTGTACCTTCTTTTCATGACAGCCAGGGAGTTGGAACAGCAGTTGCTAGGAGAATTTCTGCAAGTCATTCTTATTCTTGGCAGTTTAGCAATAACCTAACTTAAACAGGAGAGACTGAACCACCTAAACATATGACACAAAATTCAAATGATACGAATCCTCAACTTCAGCAGTAGCCTCTCCAATACTGCATGGAATTACAGAACATGTGACAGAGGGGAAATCAGAGTATGAAGAAGCAGTCTTAACTGACTGCAATTATCATCTTTCCATTGCAAAATTTTACTAAAATATATAAGCATGAGGGTACATTGCTGGAATGCCTTCCTGGGCCTAGAAAGGGGCCATCATGAGTGCCATAGTAAATGTTCCTCTGAGCCCCAGGGGAACACAGCTGCACTATGAAGCAAACAGGAATAAACCCCATGGAAAAAAAGACAGCTGAAAGAGGCAAAGCTGGGCTTTAAAAAGGCAGCTTTAAGAAACTCTGAGCCAATGACTCTGGGAAGCAGAGTCTGAGCATAAGAACCATGGTTTAGGCATTTCAATTTGTGCTCCTTTGCAAAATCACTTGGGTGACTGTGACATCGGAATTAGCGGCAATCACTTCATTTTATAGATATTTATTGAGTGCCCATTATGTTCAATGCACTGGCTATTTTCCTCAGTCTACATAGCAGGTTAGGATAATGAGATTACACATTACTTAGATTATAAAAACAAGGGCCTATGTTATATGAGCAATTAAACATAAATCAGGTATGACAGAGTTGATATAATGGAGGACATTATTTTATCTACTTGAGGGGATCAATTTTCAAGTAGTCTATAAACTTTGAGGGGTCTTGAAGTTAATAGGTTTAAGAAGAAAATCCAATAAGGATAAGAGAAGCCGACAAGAGTAAATTTGTGTTGGAAGTTGAAGTTCACAGGGATATAGACAGCCTAGCATGCAAGCTCTTTGACAATCTCTGAGCAAACATTCCTTCTGCCGACTTCCAGCCACATTGGGATCTCCCAAACCTACAGCCCACCGTCTCACTCCTGAATTTTCCACCTTCTGTTCTACATGCCAGGAGCACCTCTGTCCGTTCACCTCTGCCTGGGTACTTCCTATTCATGCCTCATAATCCATCTCAGCATTGCTCTACTGTAAACTCCTTCTGCCGTCTCCGTAACATAATAAACTACTCTTTCCTATGTATTTTCACAGCATTTTCCATATCACATTTTATTATGGTGATTTTGTGTCTAATTCTGCCTGCTAAGAACGAAAAATACTGCAAGCCATATCAGTAAACAAAGAATGCTGAAACCATCAAGTTATCAGCCGCTGCCTCCACCCCCAGTGAAGACAAGCCTGCAGCCCAGCCTCTGCAGCCACTCACAATGGTACACCCTGAGGGGACTCAGAATAAGAAAGGACAGGATACTGGCCCATGATAGCTAGGTGCTTGTCAAAGGAATGCATTCAGTGGGCCCAAATGTTTGCTTCCTCCCATACATAGAAAAACGCTATATTCTTTAACTTGAGATGCCTGGTTTTCTTTAGTTAAAAAGTAATTTTTAATGTTTCAACTACCTGGTCTTTGTTGGAAAAATCCTATGTATCCTAGCTCCTCCCCTACCTCTTCGGAGCAGTCCCTGAGAGCGACCTGAGAGGCTGTCATTCAGGGCTGAGTCCTCAGAAATGCCCACCGAATAAAACATAACTTTCAACTTTTAGGCTGTGCGATTATTTCAGGCGACACTGCTAAGCTGAAGTCACTGAGGTTTGGGATGATGATTAACTTTGTAACCTCTGTGTGCTTAGCATAGTGCTTTAAGTTCAGAGGTTCTTGATAAAGATTTACTGAATGAATGCAGGAAGAGAACTTTAAGATATGCAATGGCTCTGCCAACTTCCCTTATGGCTCTTCTTTCCACGCTGCCGTATTCCTGAGAAAAATTGCAGCAATTCATTCTACTTTACACTGGTAAAAATAAACAAAAAAATACAAACTTACTAAAAACAAAGAAACAAATACTGAGGTGAGTTTTATGCATACGTATAGCTACGTACAGATACATGTATACATATGCATAATATATACATATTTTACATAAATATTTAAAGGCCTAAAGAAAATATGCATTAAGAACACATTTCTGATAAACTAAGAGAATCAAAATGTATAAATTTGTTGATTTTGCTAAATATTACAAATTCCCTGCCTCATCCCTATTCATCGATTTGCATTTTTATTACCATTATAAAAAGAATAGGAAAGTCAACGGTGAGTTTTAATTCAGTCTACCTAAATATACATGTTGATTGCTTTCCTTTCCAAGGTCTATAATGATCTAAGGGGGTTAAAAAGTTGATTGCTGACTTACGATCATCTGTACTAAATGATGCATTGATAAGTTTAAATAAGGATAATAAAACAAACTATGCTGAATTCTACGCCCCCCACCAAAAAGAGAGAAAATCTTCCATTTTACTGGAGAAACTAGCCCTCAATGTGCCAACTCTTATAAAAGTGAGTGCAAAGTAGAAAATATAATTTAAGTATCAACTACAGAATATAGAGGTACTTCTCTTGAAAATTGGAAAAGACAAAGCACTTTAAAAAAATTTTTTTTTTAATCTGTGCAAGAAACAACAGAAGATTACTTAGTGGGCAGAAGGAAGGCTTTTTAGATATCCAGCCGGCTGGTGTTGGATTTCTTAATACTATTACATGTCTTTCTTCTTGCTAATTCAAATTCAACTTTACAACTTCATATTATAATAATAATGTAATAGAACATGCCTTATAACTAATACTTGGATTATCTAAATATTACAGTTACTATTGCAAGTATAAATTTTTAGAACAATAACTCAAATATTCACAGAAACTTTTTACATTTACTAAATAAGAAACAACATTAATTTTGTGAAACAATTCTGTTCTCACATTGTTCTTGCCATATCTGGAAACTTAACAGCTTTATTTCTAACACTTGCCTCCATTTTTACTTGTAACTGGGGGATGTCACATTATTTATCCTAAATCTCTTCATTGAAGACTTGCTTCCCACCTGAGTAATCTGTGTTGCTTTTACAGCTTCTGTTGCCCTTGGGAAAAAATGTCAAGTCCTCTGACAGCCATAATTACTCACCTCCACATACTAGGAGCTGTAGCTTTTCCAGGGCACTGCCCAGGCCCACAGTGTGCCAGAGCAGGGCAATGGAGAGGCAAGGTCCTGTTTCCCACTCTTTCATCAGCACTGAAATCAGCAATGCTTGTGCCTTTGGTTTCAAATGTATTCATTTTAGATTCACAAGTTCACTCCTTCAACCAGTTGCCATTCTTGAAACCTCTATGATGTAGCTCAAAAAATGTCTCTGAACAAAAACCTGCAGAAATATCATGCCCTTCACTGATCTTGTCTCCTCTTTCTTCTTAGTCTTTGGTATAGACACACACACACACACACACACACACACACACACACACACACAGACAGTTTCAAGCAGATAAAAAATTAACAGCTAAAAACACTTAAAAAAATCTTAGCTTCTTTTTTCAATCCAAACAAAAATCTTTTTGCTTGCCACATGCAGGTACTACTTGGAACACAGGTAAATACTACTTGGAAAATTTCCCTATCCCCCAATTCAGTAAAGCTAGACCTCAAATATAACTAACTACATATTTCTCTTGTTGTATACTGAGCACCAAAAGCCAAAACTCTATCAGAATTTATAATGATTGTTATTTTATTTGTAATATTATTGAGCTATTTTTAGATAAGTCAGCAAAAAACTTTTGAAGTGAGGGGATAATTCCAAGAGATAAGAAATTCAAACCTCACTCATGTCCATACTTCTAACATAGGATTTGTTAAAGGACTAAGTGAGTTAATATTCACAAAGTGTCCATAACAGTGTCTGGCCAGAATAGGTGTCATGTGTATGACAGACACAGCAGTTAAGTCTGATTTGTGTTGGGAGAAATGTGCCTGGAGGGAAATACATTTAAAAAAAGAAAACCAAAACAAACCATTACAGTCCCTGGCCTGATTTTATTTCTAGCTGTTCTTTAATATCAGTCTTCCTGTCTAAGGTCTTCGAACTTGCTCTGTCAGATTCCCTCCCATAGTTCAGATTCAGGCTTACAATGGATGCATCATGACAATATTTAGAATATTTTTTAGGTACGTACAGTCACCTAATTGCTTTCATTTCCTCATCTTCTTATTCCAGTTATGACATTGTTGCCTCTGGGGTTTTTTGTAATTCTAATCTCAGGTATCAGATGACAACCATTTGTTGCTGTCTTTCTGTTTGTTTTTTGTTTTTCAAAATACCCCACTTCCTCTCCAGCCTCTGATTTCAAGGAGGTGATCTGAGTTATATCCAAAGATTTTTAAGTAAACTTATACTTAAAAAAACTTGTAAAAGTTTAAGTTTTTACAGTGGTTGCACTAGTTTACAATTCCACAAGCAATGTAAGAGAGTTCCAGTTTATTTGCATCTTCTACAAATTAATTTCATATTTTTAATTTTCTTTTAAATCACACTACTATATGATATCCATCATTTCTGAGAGTTTGTAGCAAATGTGGAACCTCAAAGTATAAACTTGAACAAAAGTCAAGTCTAGAGAAATGCAGGTTGCAAAGAGTTATTTTTATATTGAATAATGTTTTGCTAATAAACTGTACAGTTTCTCCCAATCCTTCTTTTGAATATGTTGTGCCATAACTGAAAAACAATACTAAATCATAATGTTTCTTTTCTTCATGAAAATATTTTTAAATCTGAGAAATTCCTATTTTTTTATTCAAAGACAAGTTCATTTTTCAAATTGGATGATCAGAATTCTGAGTGATAGATACTTGCATAAATATTCAATAATATCATACCAAAGATTTATATACTCATATATAAGAACTGTGCAGAAATTAACTCAACTTTTTGCATGATGAGGACTCAAAAATGGTGTAGTTTTGCATATTATGTAAATGAAAAATACAAATAAATAAACCTAATACTGAAAATGCCTTTGCAAATATTTAATTAACTCAAACACTTGAAAAAGTTCATGAACAACTTACATAGTTTTTTTCAATTGACTTGTAAACATTTCTGGTATTTTCTACTGAAAATTCTTATTTCTTCAAACTACATCTTGACATAATGCATTGGGGTTTTGTTGCTTTAAATGTAATTTAAACAGCCATACACAAATACAAATGTCAACATACACTTCTGATGTTTTTTCATTTCCTCTCACAGGAAGCTACACTAAAAAGAGCCATGAGAAATCCAAATCATTCCCTGCTGGGGTTTAAGAATGAAGTAATAATCGTATCACATGCACAGAACTATTATATAGTGGATCCCACCAAGCTATCTGCAAACCCGCAACTAAAGTTACTGAAGTTGTCCAGGGATAGTGGAGTCAGTATGAATGATCTTAAAGTTATCGCCAACACAACGTGTTTAACAGGTCTCAAAAGCCTGATAAACTCATCACCTGGACTTTCCGTTTAGTTTAGAAGTAACAGTGTTTTCCTGAGTCAAAAAGGAATTCCCTCAGCATGATTTCAAGGGATATTATGGTTTTTATGAGCATGAGTGCACAATGGGATTCAGGAACCACACAGTATTCTGCGCATACGACCTCGTATGCATGAAAAGAAAATTAACTATACTAGATACAGTTATATCAAGCCAATTATTTCCTAAAGCAATGATTTCATTTGTAAAGGAACATGAGAAAAGGGAGAGTAGTAAGAATATTCTGTGAAAAAATCTAATAAGAAAAAGGCCACTACATCAGCCGTGATGAAAATAACCACCATTTCATTTGCAGTCAAATGATACAGAGAAATACATTAGTAAACTTTTCTTCCCAAATACTCATTGGTAATTTTCCTTATTGTGTTTTGGCTGATTTAAGCCCCTGCTGGTCATTCAGTTTGATCTATGAGAATAACTTTTTTATGTATATACAGCCAACATCGTAGGGTGTCGTTTCCTTCATGCCCATGAAAATGTTAGAAGGATGATATATTTACTTCTATTAGTTCCAAAAGAAAACCTAACCAACCAAAGAAAAGAAATAACCTCTCACATAGTCTGGACTACAACTTAACAACAAAACAAAATTAAAGCAGTGTTTTAATACTGAGTGGCCATATTGAATTCATGAATGTCCAAAGTCACATTTTCATTGAAAATATAAACACACATACCAGTTGTTTTCTTACATTTGGGAAAAGTGCCAGGCCAACAATACATAATCAGCACATTTAAAAGATTTAGATCTCTTCCCTCTGGCAACCAGTTTTATATTTACTACAGATGTTAGGTCCAATTCTCCTGCAGCGTGAAAGGAATATTAGTTCGTCTACAACTTGTCCTTGTGTGAAATGGCAGAAAGCTTTACTCTTTAAATATGTGTAGCTTATATATAGAATATAATGTGTACACCATAAAAAGTGAAGCTGAAGTCCAGAGTTACAAGACCAGATATAAATGAAAAGATTTAGCTTGTGACATTGTGTAGTCTAAATGTGTTTAGTTTACAAGTGGCCATGGAAGCCTATAATTTTTGAGCACTACTCAAGGGTTAAAACACATCCAGTTGTGAAATTTTTGAAAGTAAGACCAGTTAAGGGGGAATAAGAATGCCACAATGTTAGATTCATAAAAAATATTCTTATGTTTTATACATGGAGCTCTATTTGTCAAGCAGGGTAGGACCCCAGTTGTCCATCTCCGGGGAAGACTCTGAACACATCTCCCTATTGCACCTGTGGTTTGGAATCACCAAGGGAAACACAACACAGTTGAGTAGTTAACTTTCCACTGAATGGAAAGATGAAAAGATGTTTTGCTTACATTTAGAAGAGACAGAGCAGGATCAGCTTCAGTAGCGTGTGGGGCTGCCCCATGGCCAGCGAGTCTCTCACAGAAAACGTTTCAGGGCAATTTGCCTACCCACAGCCCTCCTGTTCAGCAGTGGAACCCAGTCCACGCCCAGTGGAGGACAGATGTAACACTGGGGTTGGCCAGGTGCTGTATGATACACACGCTTCAGAGGCAAAAGAGCATTCACTGACCCCGAAAAAGGGAAAGATATTTCCACACAAGGTAGTGAACCCAGCACGGGCTGTGTGGGCTCTTTATCTCTTGCTAAGGAAATGTTCCAGGCCCAAGGTCCATTCATATGTGACTAAATGGGGGCTGGGAAACTGCATTCAAGAGACTGCCTTTTCAAATTTATTTTGTGTTAAAAATTTCACAGATATCCACATCATTTCAACTGTCATTATATTAAATGATTTCTAGTTTCCTATTTCTCTGGCAGAACTAGTGCATAAAACTGTCTGGATTTGCTATTATTTGCATAAGCAGGAGTAGATTTAAAAATCAGCTGATTCAACTACCTTAAAAGTTTAGGATATTTTTGTTTCCTGTCTACATTTTTCTTAAAAAAATCTGTTTCATGATTTTTCAAGTTATTGGCAAAAGATTCCCATTTATTTGCGTTTATTAGAGTCTCTGCTATATCTCCAATCATATTCACTTTTCATTCTCAATATATCATTTTCCCTTCTCTACTGTATTACTGAGAAATCCATTTAGAATTTGATTTCTTTTAATATTCATCAAAGATTTATCTCTGAACATAGATGCCTTATTTGGAGTATTTTGTTTCATTAATCTTTGTTCTTATTTTTATTAAATTCTTTTCTCTAAATAATTGGAGCTGGTTATGTAGCTTTTTGAAAAACATTTTTTTAATTAGAAATGTCCTTTCCTAGATTAGTATCTGAGGTCTTGTATTTCCCTATAAGTACCTATTGACCTGTAACTCACAAATGAACAATACAGCATTTTCATTATTGTTCAGTTCTAAGTCTGTTCTAATTTGCATCATGATTTCATCTTTGCTTATAAATATTTTAATCATGATTTCTGCTTTTAAATTTTTATAAAAATAATATTTGGTAAAATTTATCTTATAAGTGATTTATAAATTATTACATTACAGCTGGAGATTATGGTCTGTACATATAATTCATTTATGCTTGCTAAGAATAACTTTATAGCTTTGCACATGGTCATTTTTGGTAAATATTTCATACATGCTTGAGGATAAAATGTATTTTGTATTTGTTAGATGTAAGTTTACATATATCTATGAAGTTAGGTGCTTTTCTCTGTACTCTTACTCATTTTTCCAGTTTTGTAGATCAAGCCTTTTATATTTATAACAGTTATTTTTAAATTTACTTGAATCAACTAATGAAGATGTGTTAAAATCTTTTACTATAGTTCTGTATTTAAACATAACATTCGAATTCCATCAGTTTTTCATACATTTTGAATATATGCTGTACATATAATTCATATGAGATTACCTTACTTTATAATTTTCTGGTGAAATTACACAGCTTCAACTATGACATCAAGTCTATTTTGTTTAACATTTCAGTTATACCTTGTGTAAAAAATCATCCCCAAACTTAGTGGCTTAAAACATTTATTTTGAGCACTGACCTTCAAATTGAGTAGTTTTCAGTGGGAAGAGATCATCTCTGCTCCACCTGAGTGGCTGGAAGCTTGGGGTCTGGAATCACCTGAAAGCTTCTTCATTCACATTTCTGGTGGCTGATGATGGCTGTCAGTTGACATATTAGCTTTTGGTGGAATCACCTACTCACAAGCCTCTCCTTGTGGCTTGGCTTCCTTACATAACAGTGGGTCCAAGAGCAAACATCCTGATAGAGAGAGGGTGCTATTTGCAAACTATTTCACTTTTCAATTTTCAGGTTCCCAGGCCAGAAGGTGAGTTTTTTCCCCAAGGACTCCCATTGCACCTGTGTACATCATCCAGCAGAGACAAGAATACACTTGAATTGCACCTCATCTCCCTTCCTTCACACAAGCACATACTTCTAACCAGGGTCAGTCTGCTTCTCTTCACTCCCAAGCTCTTTCAGGTAGTTGCTTTTTGTATCCAGGCTTTATAGTTTATTTTGCAGGGAGTGTCATCTGGTAGTGGTTATATTATTACGCTGAGAGGCAAAAGCTACAAATCCTATAATAAGTATGTGTTACAAGCATAGGTGGCCGATGGGATTTGTTTATAACTTCTGGATCATCAAGGAGCATCTGTGAGAATTCTTTGAGAGGTGGGTTGCAGGTTGTATTTACTTCTTTTAGACATTCTAGGACACTCTTAACCAAGGAAAACTTTTTGCTATATTCTCAGTTTGTAACTTACTAGCTTCTGAAAATAATGTAAATTTAAATCCCCAAACAGTACATGGATAAGCCTCAATTATTTATTTTCAGGGGAGACTCTGCTTTCAGCTTAGAGCCCATACAAAGACAGACAAACTTCTTGGTCATGTACTTCTGCTGATTTCTATTTTTAATTCCATTTCTTCACTGAGGATTAGGCCTTCTAAGGCCTCTGCATTAGATAGTGTATCATTTTTAGCTTCCTCCATGGCAGTATCGCCTGCTGTTTTGGGCCCTTAAAAATCTCACCCTCTTGTTTCCTGCTATTAGCAAGTCTCCAGGAAAGCAATACCTTCATCATTAGCTTACCACTCTAATTATTTGGCTCATTTTAATTCTTTGATCCCAAGTACTTTTCCTATTCTTTCATGATCTAAGGTGTTCATGTAATAGAATGTCATATTATATGTTCTAACATTTCCAGATATGTGCTCAGGATACATCATTTTGCCTATTGCTAAAAACAAAATTGTGGCATTGGTTTACAAAACATTTCCAAAATATTTTATTGTACAAAACAAGGAGCTGCCTCTGGGTGGTGGTGGTGGGTGAAGCTAGTCTCCAGTTGGAAACATGTTCCTGCTTATCTCTTGTCCTGTTTCTCCCAATCAGTTTCTCTTGAAAGCTCTCCCTTAATAAATGGCATGCACCAGAATCCCCTTTTCAGGCTTTCTTTTAGAAACTTCAATACATGGGTCCAAATCATGACTCTAATGTAAACCTCTTTATTCCCTTCCTCTTCATGAAAGGAACTAAACCCTAGGTATCAGAGAGAATATTACTGATTAATGCTTCTAATTCCTTCTAAAAGCCTGGATTTTTTTTCACACAATGGGGTACAGAAGTATTCTTCATTTGGAGTAGGGTAGAGGAAATAGCGGAAATTTGCTGAACAATAATAAGTATCAAACTTCATCTGTAAGATAGTCTTAAGATGGAGGTGGTGCATAACATCCCTAATTAATATGGAAATGTTAATGGAAGAAAAACGACAATATTAAAAACACAGACTGTTACACAGCTAACCATCCAAGGGCTAGTTTGGGAGGATTTATAATGACTGGAATTCCTTTATTTGATGTCTCTCATCATCATGGTAGATCGACCAAAATGGGCTTGTAATATCATGATTTATAATAAGAAATATCTATCTGGCCTTTATCCCCATTCCTGGCAACGATCTCCTAAAATCCTTGGGTATCCAAAGTGATGAGAGCTGAGAGTGATAAAGTATAAGGAGCATCATAACAAACCCCTTTCAACCACACCTGAGTTTAAGTTGATTAGGTGATTTTGGGAAAACCCCTAGACAACCACAGAATGAGGGCTAGTTGCCAGGGGTGCCAACCTTGTGAGTAGAAGGTTGGAACTTTCACCCTTACCCCCCACCTCTAGGGAGGTGAGAGAGGATAGAGATTGAGTTCAGTCATCACTGGCTAGTGATTTAATCAATCGTGCCTACATAAGGAAGCCTCCATAAAATCTCTAAAACAGAGGATTTGAAGAGTTTCCAGGTTGGTGAACAAGTGGAGGTGCTGGAAGGTGGCACACCTGGAGAGGGCATTCCTCTTCCCACATACCTTGCCCTGTGCACCTTTTCCATTTGGCTCTTCCTGAATTGTAGCCTTTTATAATCAACTAAACAGTAATCTAGTAAAGATACTGTTTTCCTGAGTTCTGTGAGCTGTTCTAGCAAACTGTTGAAACAGAGGAGTTCATGCAAACCTCCGATTTATGGCCAGTCAGTCAGAAGCACAGGTGACACCTGAATTTTCAACTGGTACCTGAAAGTGGGCGGGGAGACGTCTTGTGCAACTAAGCCCTTAACCTGGGGGCTCTGCACTGGCTTCGGACAGAGAGCGTCAGAATGGAACTGAATTGTAGGTCACTCCGTTGGTGGCCAGAGGATTGGTGAACTGCTTGGTGTGGGGAAAAAACAAGCAAACAAACAAACAAACAAAAAACCCACATGGCTGGTGTACAAACTGTTCTACGTGCAGTAGTGCAGAAAAAGAGTTTCTTTTGCTGGCCAATAGCTAATCAATCCCTGTAAGACATAAACCAAAACTTATACTCCTCCAAGGTCTATAGGTTATTTTTCTTCTTGTCCCTATTAAATTGAGTTTTTATATTTAATCTATGATAACAGGTGTTTTCCCTTTATCCTTCTTTATTTTTAATTCTCTTCAATTTGCAAATGGTTCAGTTATCTATTTAAAAAATTTCTTATATGATAAGAGCCCTAAATGGAGTATGAGGACAAATCTATTCATATTATTGAAATAAAGACATATCAGCACAGGGCAGTCTCATAATTTGTAATCATTTAGCAGCTTTAAACCCAAAAGTCATGCACAATAATCCTAGCAAAAAGTAAATTATTACTAAACAGAGTATTGACGTATCACAAGTGGCGATCAATTTTATGGAACTAAAGATAATTTGAAAGAAGTTCTCAAAAATCTGTCTTTGAAAACTATAAAATCATATGCAAGAAAGAAGTAATAAATAAGAAAGAGACAGAGACAGAAAGAGAAACAAGAGACACAAGGAGAGAGGGGTGAAATGGATCCTGGTTCTCCTTAGTTACACTCAAATATTTGATGGTTAACTAACTAATACAGAAAGAGAGAGATGTAACACCTTAGAAAAAAAATTAATGTGTTGAGTTGGTATGTCTTTATATCTTAATAACCAAGTTTATGAGGTGATGATCTTTTTTGAAGCCACTGAGAGAAAAATTCATGAGGTTTTATCTAACTTTAATTTCCTTTTCAGAAAGAAAAAAAAATCATCGGATTCTTTATAGGAAAAATGTTATATAGTGGGAAATGTCATATACAGTATTATATTTTAAGAAAAATTTTGTGAAATTTGCTATAAATAATTATTCTATTCTCAAATATATTGCTGTAGTAAGAAGGTATGTATTTATGTTTCATTGAAGTTACCAAGACAAGGACACTGTAACTTTAGTTTGGTGTTCCAATATCAATAAAGATTTAACCTACTAAAGATTTAAATCTTTATCAATAAAGATCTAACCTCCTAAAGATTTAGCCCATAACACACTCCTTTCCTAGAAAAATAAAACAACAGTAGCAAAAGAAATGCTGGTTTTAACTTCTAATTAGGAAACTTACTTACAGTTTTGCATTTTACAGAAAGTAAATAAACTTAAAATTTACATTTAGCATTCATATAAGTGCTGATGTTACAAAAGTAAATAAAAATGATTATTAGAAGAGCAAATAAATAAATATTAAACAAGCTTTTTTTCATATCAAATTTCTTTTATTTCCACACTCTATCAGTGGTATCAATATTGCAAGTGAAATAGGTTTTGTAGTTCATATAATTGCTGCACACAGAAACGTAACACTCTGCAGAAAAATCGGTACTAATTTTTTAATACATTTTCTAATGTGAAGTTACCTCAGGGAAATTTCACATCAGTTGACAGAATATTGAAAGCCCAAGCATGGGAATGCCTGAATCCATATATGCTAAGTGCACCATATCACGCAATCTTTGAATTATGTTTTGCTTATGAAGTCACCAAGAGCATTTTAGTTTCACTTTATCTTATTCTGAATTATAGATTCTGCTTATATGATGCCTATTACCGTTAATTCCTGCCAGCTGAGGCAAAAAAATACGTTTTTCTATTATAATAATCTGTTTTACTTCCCGAAGTAGATAGTAACAGTGAATGAGTGAATTACAATTTTTTAAAAAATTAAAAAAGTATTTATATGATAATGTGGTAAAAAGAAAATAAATAATAAGGATTATGAGGCTCAAAACACTATGTGAGTTGAAATTAGAATACACAAATGAGCAGCGGTTGGACATCACTCAAAATGGTGGAGTCAGGAACTCCAGGGCTCTGTCCCTCCACAGACACAACTAAAAAACTAGCAAAATTCTTAGAATCAACTTTCGCAGACTCTGTAATTCTAGTCATAAAGTACAACCACCAGGGGAGAGCGTAAGGAAAGAAGCCGCTGCGGCTTTGGGAGGTAGGAGCTCTACGGCATTTGAAACGCCTGCCTACCACCTCCCTCTCCCCTGATGGACAGCAGCCCGCGACCCTGGTGCCCATTGTCAGTGCCGGGAGGGAAGCAGACCTTACCGGCAAAGAACTGCGGCTGTGTGCTTCCTGTCTGGAGGGTCCTAACTTAAAGACTGGCCAAAAGCCTTACCTTTGATTCACTCAACGTGGAACATACCCAAATAGAGCAACTGAATAAACCTGTAACTATTAAGGAAATGAAAGTCCTAATTTTAAAACTCTCAAAAAGAAATCATCAAGCCTGTATGGTTTTTCTGGAGAATTCAACCAAATGTTACAGAAAACTTCACACCAATCCCACATGATCGCTGAAAGAAAATAAGAGAAAGAGGCCTTACGTTTTAAAGCCAATGTTACCCTGATACCAAAACCTAAAAAAGTAACCCCTAAAAAACCTATAGACCAATATCTCATAACATAAATGCAAAAATCTTTAGCAAATACAATAATGTAATATTTAAAATATATACATGTATATTTATATATATGCAATATATAAAAATAATTATACTATGGCTAAATTGAGTTTATTCCAGAGATGCAAATCTTTTTGATTATTTGAAAATCAATCAATATAATCCATCCTATGAAGAGGCTAAAGGAAAAAAAATCACATGATTATGTCAATTGATGCAGAAAAAAACTGTCAAATCCAACACTTTTTCATGATAAAAACTCTCAGAGAAATAGGAATAGAGGGGAGTTTCCTCAACTTGACTGAGCATTTACAAATGACCCACAATTAGCATTATGCAGTTGACCCTTGAACACACATCTCAGCCACAGTAGAACAGCATGAATATTACTCCAGGATTATTCCAGAGGAACTTTGAACCAGTTACCAGAGTAATTTTTCACAGAAACAAGAAACATTTAAAATTTCTGAGAGCTTTAAGATACTGTTTTTGACTGACTCTAATTCATGGTACCCTGAAAAATTACTATGGTCCATTAAAAGAGAACTTACTGAATTCAAGTTTTGAAGGAAGTGTAGACTTAAATCTGTCTCATCTTCTATTCCCTGACCACAGCTTTATATGATGGTTATTTTCCTTTCACAGAATAGATAATGAAACAAATATACTTAGTAACTGGCAGAATTTCTTGCATGTATTTCTTGACCCCAGAAATGGCAGGAAGGAAGAAATAGAAACCCAAAGAAGTGCCTCCCTCAACCAAAGTAATAAACAAAAGCAATTCTGCATCCATGGAGGTGACTGCAGAGTTTAGGACTATCATGAAATTCTTGAAAATTGCAGGAATGATCAATGTTACTAGATATTTACTTAGTATGATGATTTTGCTACCACAAAAACTAGGTAGGTTTGGGGGAAAGTCTATTTATTGATAATCTATTTGATAATCTATCATCAAAACTCTTCCATTTGGTGATACCAATTATACCTAAAGTTACAGAGGTGGTATATTTACCACAGCAAATAAAAGCAGACTTTGGAAACCAGAATGCAGTTATTAGCCTATTTTTCTTCCTTACCACTATTAGGAAACAAAGTCAGAAGTCGTTTGCTTCCATGTAGAAAGGACAACAGAATGCCTTTATATATTTGCCTCAAGTGTATGTCAAGTCTGCTTCCTATGACAATCCAGTCCAACAGGACCTTGATTAACATGCTATTCCACAGAAAATGATGCAAGTCCATTTCATTGATGAGATTATGCTAATTCCTAGAGAGTAGGAAGCAGGAGACACTTTTAACTCCCCTACTAAAATACATATCTGACAGAGGATCAGAGATAATCCCCAGGAAACTACAGCAGCTTGACACATTAATTAAGTTACCAAGGCTCTGGTGGCTTGGAGTACGTTGCAATATTACTTCTAGAGTGAGAGACAAGTTGATGAATCTCACACTGCCTACCATGAAAAAGAGGCTCTTTTTGGATTTTGATGGCACTATATATCACATTTGGAATAACCTGTAAAGCTGTCAGCTTTAAAAGGTGTATTGAGAAGGAAAAGGTACTTTTTCATCTGTTTTAGCTTCAGTGCTAGTTATTCCACAACATGTGCTATGCAATATAATGATCCAATATTTTCAGACATATGTGTTGCTGACAAGGATGTTCTATTAGCCTCTGTCAAGCCCTTCAAATGAAAGTCCAGTTCAAACACATAGAATTCTGCATTTGTGTCATGCTTACTATTATAAAAACTATTTTTTGTTGGAAAACCAGTTGTCAGTTTGCTCCTAGGCTCTTGGAAGGACTAATTATCTGACTGAGGGACATCAAATGGGCACTCCAAGTGGGAATGACTGATCCACCAAACTATAAAATTAGACACAAATGCCTTCATTCCATCCTAGATTTGAAGTTTTATATATATATATATATATATATATATATATATATATATATATATATATATATATATAAACAAGCCAAAGCTTCTTCCAGAAGGCACCAGTAAATTGCACAAAAAAGTATAAAGCACTCATGGTACCTGCTCCTACCACCTCAACGTCTCCTCCTTATCCAGCTTCATGACATCATGTGGTGTCATACACCAAAGGCTACATCTCCTATTAGATAACCCTCCTCCTCCTCATAGAGCTACCATCTCTCCTTTAAAGATACCAGTTTTTCTCACTGCCCCATCAGGCCTAAGTGTAGTTACAGTTCTTCATGGCCACCAGCCTTGAGGTAGGGCGCCATTGTGCTTGGTGCCTTATACTCTACCTACACTTTTGTAAAGTATTAGATAACCTTAAAAATACTAACTCTGAATGTTCAAACTGTTTCTTGCCATGATCAGATGGATAAAAAAGAAAAATAATGCATATTTTCCCTTTATAGTGGACTTATAAAAGAATTTTACTGTTAAGGGCTAGCCATTGCAACCATAGAAGAAAAGAAACAAAAATTTAAAAAAAAAAAGGATTGGCAAGGAATAAAAAATAAAAAAAAGAGTGACATTATTATGGATGTATGATTATATATTTACTTACACAGTGCAAAGGAACATGCAAATAAATTCCCGGAATTATTCAATTCATTTAGCAAATTTACTGAATACAAAGGCAATATATGTAAATCAGTTGTGTAACTATATGCCTTCAACAAGCTGAAAATTTAAAAAAATATATAATTTACTACAGAATTTAAACTATCGGATAACTATGAATGAATCTAATGGAGTTGTGCAAGATCTTCATGTATTATAATAATATATTATTGATCTATATTAAAGAAAAACTATATATATGAAGGATATATTATACTTATTAATTGCAAAGCCAACAATTCTAAAAATGTCATTTTTCCCCAAATGCATATTTATTTAATGCATTTCATTCAGAAATACCAAAAGGTTTCTTGGTAGACCTAAAAAAGTTTTCCTACACTTGATGTAAGAACACAAAAACCAAGAAAAGCCAAGATGCATTTGATGATGCAGAAGTTATAGGATTTGGCTGTTCTTAATATAAAGATTTAATGTATGTTTTATAGTAACTTTAAATGGCATCTAATCTATAAAAATGTCAAATTTACATAAACTAACATCAATCAACTATACTTAAAATATAAATACATAAATAATAAAAATTTTATGTAAAATTTAATTAGCAAAACCAGTTTGCTACTGGCGTAATAGTTTCCGTATCTATCTACGTTTACATATCTATGTTTACACCCATATATATGATATATTTACATGTAAATATACAAGTTATACACACACACATGCACACATACACTTGCTTCATGAGAAATGACACTGCTGATGAGTGGAACAAGGACTGCTTAATATACAGAACTGAAGAATCTGATTAATCATATAGAAAATAACTCATACTTCACAAAAATCTATTTCAAGTGGATTCTAGCTGTAATTGTACATAATATAATGATAGAAATTATAGAATGTGATTTAGCAAATATCTTCATGGCCAAATGAAAAAGAAGTTATTCCTTAAATAAGACATAAACATGAGCAACCATAAAGGGCTATATTAAAATTATAAAATCTGTTCATCCAAGTTTCTATTAAGAGAATGAAAGAAAAGTCATGAAGTGAGAGAAGCAACTTGCACCACACCTAATCTTACCTGGAATAAAAATATTAAAACTTCTGGATAAAGGGATAGGCAATACACAAGGAACTGTAATTAGCGTGATACCAAAGTTCTCAACAACAATAAAAACAATGGAAGTCAGATAACAATGGCCAAACATCTTCCATGTACAGAAAATTAATAAATGGCAACCTAGGTGACTTCTATAACCAGAAAAATATTCATCAAGAATGAATGTGAAATTATGATATTTGCTAACAATAGCCAAAAACAAATTTTTAATCAGTGCTTCTCTTCTAAAAAAAATTAAAAGTTATTCTTCAGGCCGATTAAAGCTAATCCTAGGAAGAATTTCCAAGATGTGGTATGGAAAGAAGCCCAATAAAAATCCTAAATATATGGTAAATACAAATTATCTTGATTTTCATAAATAATGTTAATATCTAACTCACTGGTTCACAGTTTATCAAAATACATGATGGCAGTAGTCACAAAGGAAGAGAATAAACGGAGTTGAAAGTTCCTAAAAAATTTTCATTATCATGAAAAAGAGAAAATATAACTAATTATCAAAATAAAGTAAGCACTAAAATACTAATACAATGCATAACATGCTAAGAGAAAAGAATCATTCCATTATAAAAATTACATAGTCAAGTTAAAGAAGATTTTTTGAAAGTACAGAATAAAAAATAATAGAACACGCAAAGCAGCTATGAAAAGCAAATAGGAAGATGGTAGATTTAAACTAAACTTGACTGTAAATGAACTAAATGGTCTAAATAAAAGACAAATATCCTTAGGCTGATATTTTAAAAAACCCCATATGTGTTCCTTACAGAGATACATCTAAAATGTAAAGCTATTCTAAGATTTGAAATAAACAGAAGGAAACATTAACTATGCAAATTCTAAACAAGTGTAACCATATTAATGTCAGACAGGGTTGACTTTAAGGGGGTAGTGCCATTAGAGTTGCAAACAAAACTTTCACAATAATAAAAGCTACAATTCAACAGGAAAGCGTTAACAAAACCAATATAAATGAAGAATAATCTATACTCATTAATTGCAAGGCTGATTGCTATGCAACCAATAACAAAGCCTCCCATTAAAGTAGTAAAAAGACAAGCCACAATGTGAAAAAAAAAATTTGCAATAGATACATTCAACTAAATATATAAATAACTCCTCTAAATCTATAACAACAAGACCAGGGATCCAAAAAGGAAAAAGAAAAAAAAAAAAACAAAAAAAAAAACAGTCGGCAAGTTACTTGAAGAGAAGATTGAAGAAAAGATATTAACAAAATGAGAGATGTATGAAAGATAATCAGGCTCATTGCTAATCAGGAAAGTGGAAATCAAAACTATAATAAAACAAACACCTCAAATGCCCCTACTAGAACAGCTAACAAAGAAATCTCAAAACACCTGGTGCTGGTGAGGATGTCGTGAAAGAGGAACATTGACACTCTGCAAATGTAAAATGTTAAATTCTAAAAACATATTTCTTAATCCAGCAACAACTTTTAAAATATAATCAAGGAAATGCTATTTTAATATCTTTATTTGTTACTCTGAGTAATATGGAAATTAGTATATATAAGGAAATTAGTATTTATCTTTTTTTTTCCATTCCTTTTAACCTCCAAATTTTATGCATTAGCTACTGAAGGTGTGTATACACATTTCGTATGAACAAGCAGAAGCCTAACAGAGTTAGACTCAAGAAAAATGTACATATTTGTACCCAGAGACAAGAATGCTCAGGGCAGCTTCATTCTTAATAGCCTGAAGCTGGAATCTATCTAAATGCCCATAAGAATAGAATAGATCAATAAGCATGGAACAGTCATATGATAAATACTATACAATAAGTAAAATAAAGGATTTCATCAATGTGCAACATGATGAGAGATAAATCTGGATGGTCTTGAAGGCTGATTCCCTCCCTCCTTTTGGTAGCTTAATAGAGAGTTGGCTTAACTGGACTTAGAGGCCTAGAGAGAAAGGGAGGTCGATTTCAACACTCCTGATGTTCAACAGGGTTCCTTCCAGTGAGTCCTTGGCATGCAGACCTTGCCTCTCTGTATGCACAGTGGCTGGAGGTATTCATGACCCTGAGGACCTCTCCATATATTTCTTGTTAACTTAGAGAAGTTTAGGATTACCTACTCCGTTTTAGGCTAACAAATAAAAACACAAGGTGGTGTGAGGGCACCTTCCTTGCTCTCTCTTGCAGTACTTTGGCTGCATGCCCAACCTGCTGGCGGATCCCAGACCCTTTCTGCTCAGTGATTGGCCATAGTGCACACAGAACATGTGTACTCTGCCTTGCTGCCAAGAACGAGTTCACAAGACTGCCTGTGCTCTACTGTCCAATTGTAAGCTTCCCCCAATGAACCCTATCTTCTGTCTGCGCTGTACATGACATGATCCACTTGGCTGACCTAACAACTTGGATATATCTCACATGCATAATGATGAGCAAAAAAAAGTCACTCACAGAATACACAGACTGGGTGATTCTGTTTAAACAAGTTTCAAAATAAGCAAAGCTTAAACACAGCATTTGACTTTAGGATATTGGTGCCTTTAGGCAGGAAAGAGGGAGTGGTGACTGACTGTGAGAACCACGGGAGTTCTGGGGAGCTAAAAATATCCTCTTTCTTGATATGTGGTGGTAACATGTATAGCTGATGAGTGATGATTATTCGTCAGTGCATTTATGTTCTCTGCATTTGACTTTGCCATCAAATGATGCTGTTTAAAGTTGATACATTAAAAAAAAATACGGTGTTAACATATTAGACATGCTGCAGAGAGAGTTTGTGTTCACTGCTATTGCCTGCTGTCCTCTACTTTTCTCAGCCTGTTGTGCAGTTAATTTTGAGACCCGTGAGCAGACGTAGCATGTGTCACTTCTGGGCTGAGGCTCTTAAGAGCTAGTGTCTTCTCCCGACTTTCTCTTCTGCTGCCGTGGTGTCCTTGGAGGCCACATGTTCCAGATGGTGTCACTACCAGATGGAAGGAGGCTTCCCAAATCCCATCAATCTTTATGTGTGTGAGAAATGAACCTGCGTTGCATTATGCAGCTGGAATTTTTTTTGAAGAAACTAAAACTAATTATCCTAATACCAAATGTCAACATTATGAACAATATACAAATCGATAAAATTTGGTGATAAAAAGGAAAGGAAGAAAAAGAATATGTACTAATTTTTCTTACTGTTCAAAGTAATGATAAAACAGACTAAAGATAGAAAACTTTGGTAGGGTTATGTTTAAAATATTTTGGATTCCATTTATAAGTACTAAATTATTATGAGAAACACCCGAAAGCAAAGCAAAAACAGCTCTTTGTGTGTGCACAGATTGTATCTGTAAGATACACAAGAAAATATTAACATTGGTTATCTCCAGAGACAAAAACATGTAAATGTATCATATGAATAAGCTATAAATAAGAATTAAAGTTACAAAATGTTATAGCTGGCCTCAATAAAAATGACATTCTGTTCAGATGTGTACTTTCTATTAAGAAATCATCTGCAACTACTATTAGAGTACCTCATTAAGTGTGTCTATCTGTTTATCCTTCCCATTTATCCTCCTTGAAAAGTCAGTAAATTATAGATACAGAGATAAACTATCTGATTTAATTTAAGAGGATATACAGCTGATCTCTGCAAGTGATAATTAGATTTACCAAACACTCAAGATTCGGTAGGTAAAAACATTCTATAAAAAAGAAACTTAGCTCTTGTTTTCCTTCTTCATAGCTCATTAGGTTTCAACTAGTTAAATGGCTAAAGGTCCGTGGGATTTAAAACACAAGAGAGAATTCTTTTTTTTTTTTTTTTTTTTGATAACTCTGATTTTCTCTAGATAAAATTTGGTGATCATCTTAATTCTGGAAGTAGATAGGGTAAATAAAATTTAAATAGAGAATTTTACAAATAACTTGATGATTTTGACTGCATTGATAATGACATAAGATAGACATTCAATATATAAGTTTTTCTCTGTATGAGCACGGCCTACCAATTCGAAATAGTACTCTCAAATTCTTTCCCTGCCTGGGACACAAAACTATATTTTATATGCAGATGTTTTGCCTATGAAAACAACCTTAACAGGTCAATGAAATGCTCTTCAGTGGGCCAAATTCTATTATATTATCCACTTAGGAATACTTACCAGCCAAAATTGTATGTGATTCTATCAATATGGTCAATAGATAGCTCCTCACAGGATAATAACAGCTGCACATCTCATAGGTTTAAGGGGCACTTTTAGTAATGCACCTTAAAAATGCATCTTTTAGTGGTTGAAGCAAGCATCATAGTTCTTGCACTGTGAAAGCTGGAGAATACACTGTCCTCTTCAAAACTCTTTGTGATTTTACATGGACCCTTGACTCTAGAAAAAGTTAAATCTAAGTCCCATTATGATCAGATGATTTAGTTTAAACTCGGGAGAAAGCAGCTTCATCCCCCCTTCATCATTCTGGCTGCCCTTTTCTGACCCTTCTCAGCCCCATCACAACTATCTGATGAAATGATGTTATTTTATAGTTTGATTGAGGGGTTTATTGATTCCAGCCACTGCTCTCTACCATATATAAATAGGTCTGAAAGTGAGAAGGTTTAAATTTGGTAAGGAAAGGGGAGCCTCTGTCATGACATCACAAGCTTTCTGTGATTATTTTTCAGATGAGCTGTCAAAAAAGAGTCACACCCAGGAAAACTCAACACTTGAGCAAGAAAATGACACAGACAGTAAACTCCACAAGTGTAGCTCTAGAAATGATAATGGAGAACTAAAAGCTTTTTTAACAGAGGTGGTATTTTCTTTTTTTTTCCATATAAGAGCAAACATTTGAGAGAAAAAGCTCCTAAGAAGTGCACACTTGAACAGGAACTTGTATATGTATAATTTTTCTTTCTCACTAAAAGCTGAGCCCAGGGCAAAGGGTTTTATACAGATAGTTTACTTGGAAAGTGATCCAAAGGAGCAAGAGTGGCAAACATGGGAAAGTAAGAGAGCATAGAAGAATGCAAGACGGGAGGATGTGTTATCCATTGCGCAGCTGCAACAGGTGACTGGTGCTTGATGTGACTAGACAGGGAGAGAAGACTTGTAAAATGTGCTTCAGAAGAGTTGCCCTGGGAGGCAAAAATGGAAAGCATTTATCTCTTAGCTTCCATCCACTCCCTGAATAAGGATGGCCCCTTGAGTTTAACTACCACCACCGCCATTTGAGTTGTATATACAAAAGTGCTGAGCTGGTTCCCTTGGTGACCCACACCACACGCTCATAGGAGACTTGGAGCCAGAAGGAAGATTTAATCCGCATTAGACAAGCTCTGCTCACAGCCTGCTTGGCAGTGCTTTGCTGCAACAGTGGCTGGAACAAGAGTTTGGGCCAAGAGAATTTTATAAACAGTATTCTATGTGCCTGACAGAGTTTTCTATTATAAAAGCATATTCAGATTTTAGTGTTTATCCTGCTTGGTCCTGATTATATGAAGAATCCTCTTTATACTTGATAATCTGTGGGTGACTCAAAAAGAAAGTTAAAAGATTGTTATGCCTACATCGTTATTAAATATCTGTAATATAAACTAAGAATTAAGCAAATTAACGTAATAGCATTTTATATTCAGAATAGTATTAGTGAGTAGATATGTTCTTGAGTATCTGGGGTACCTAAATGGTAATCTTGGCCATGGACCCCCACTTTCAACACATATATCCTGAAATACTGAGAACAAGTTCGGCAGTATAGTATATGGCATTCAAGCAGCTATTAATAGTAACTGATAACCACTAAACTGCATAGATGCGAAATTTTCATTATCATCCTAAGTAAACATCTTAAGACACATTTAGAATTATGCTATTTGAAGAGGATAACATATTAAACTAAAAATCATCCTAATGACTCAGCTCAATAGAATGGAACAGAGAGATTATATAATTATATAACCTACCTCAATAAAACGGGATGATGAAGAATTAAACTGTGATTGATGGAAGAATGTCAGTGCATTCATTGTTACTAAACAATCTCCCATACCCACCCCCTTGTTGTTGGGTATTTTTTGTTTTTTTTTCCCTCTCAGAAGACCTGTATCCCCTTGGGACATCTGATAGATGTAAAACTAATTTCAGGTGATTTGTTGAGTTAATTAATTAAGTAATATATAAATATAAAAGTGAGTATGTTAGGAGTGTTAATTTCATGGACTTCACAGATTACTGAGTCAAAGGAAACATTGCATACATAATACTGTGCTTTTCAAAGTTTAACTTTCATACCAATTATCTGTAAATCTTGTTAAAAGTCATCTTGTATTAAACATTTTGAAGACTATTACATGCTATCTGCTTTTGTCCCTCAAATTAATTGATATTTGACATTTTCAGCCTTGTTAGCCACTTATTAGAATGCTATATAGTAAATGGCCCATTTTTTTTTAAGTAGTGACTATGGCAACATCAAGGTATCATTTTAATATATTCACTGGACTCAAAAAACTAGTCTTTTGCCCTGAGATTTAAAGTTCTCCATACATTCGACATATTCTTCCATTACTACGTTTCCTAGATTGTGTGGTCCCTCCTGACTCATCACAAACCTCACATTCTTTTGTGTGTTTCAAAAGCCACAGTAAGACATCATAACCCTAATTCTTCCTTTATTGACATATTCACTGTTTAATATTCTTATTCACTGTTTCTTAAAAGAGTGAAACTCTTAAAGGAGCTTCTTGAAAAATATTGTATCTAAAAGGAAGGACCAAATATGATCAATATCCCTGCTCATGCTAATATGCACTGTGCCTTTTGTTTATTTTCATTTATATACGCCAGCAGTTTGGTAAGTCCCTGACTAAAATGAGTGAATATAATAATGCAGTTATTCATGATTGCAAAATTACCCTATAATTCTCTTAATTAAATTATGAATCAAATCAATAATATAATAATTAAACTATGGCTATTTCATATTATGAGTTTTCATAAATATAAACTATAAAAATTTAGGGCCCTAAAATTATAAAAATGGAATGTTCCTCAAGATTTAACAAAATACAATTGTGAAATTAATTTTCTAATTAAAATTTGTTTTAGTGGCAATTTTTTACTTTGAATTTTATTTTTAAATTATCCAAACAAACACACTAACAAAAAGAAAAAGAAAAAAATCAAACCCACAAAGAGAAAAGTACTAAATCTTCCATATACTATGAGAAACCCCAGTATTAAAAAAACTACATTTTCAGGCAAAATTTGCCATTTCTAGTGGAGATGGTATTAGAAGAAAATTAGCTATCATATTAAAGCAGTAATGAGATCACAGTCTTCTCTGGAATTAAATGTCTAATTTAATAAGTGGGCCTTCCAAAAATGTTCTAAATATATGGTAGTGGAGATATAAATTTTCATGTTAGGACTGCTTGCACCATTAAAAGGAAAATTGCCCCTTTCTTGCCTTTCGGTTACTTGAGATCAAACTGTTGGCTCAGTGTCTGATCATCCCGGTGGCTGCATGCCAGATTAGCAATATTGCGAACCTGCGTCTATCAGCTCGAGGTAGTGTTGCTGGCAGGAGCCTCTACAGCACTTAATTTAATTAGATGAAGCCTCCATTGTTGAAACTGCTGAACACAGTATTTTTGACTGAGCCAAGGAAGAATCTAATTTATTAGACCTTTGAAACTGTGCGGTAGAAGTGTCACTGTGGTGTCTCACAGCAACTGCAATGTTTTGAATATAAATTCTGAATCCCAAGGAAAGCAGTATTTCAGGTATCTATCCTGTCTTTATTGCTGATGTGCTAGGCGTTTTACTTTAGAGCTATTATGGTCTTGGTTATTGTTGGCTTGCAAGTTCGAATATAGTCTCCCATTATTATTCCACACAGAAATTTGGTGCCGTGATGGGAGTAGTGAGTGAGGATTAAGGGGACCTACGTTTTATTTTATCTTTGTTTTATTGTGTGATATTGAACCTGCCATCTCATTCCAGCAGGCTTATATAGAAGAAAAAGGACAGACATTTCTTTAGAAGCAAGAGCTGTTATAAAGCTTATAAAATAAATTCTAAAAGGAGCTTTGAGATATAGGGAAAATGAAATTAAGTTTTATTGAGCAACTGCTGCATGCTTGCTATGAAATGGCAAACAATCAAACAAAATAAAAAATAACAACAATCAAAAACACCTCAGTCTTTGTCTTAAAAGAGATTATACCAAGAGAGAAAGACTAAAAATGATCAATGTACCTGCTAAGAATACATCTGTTTTGTAAATAAAGTTAAAAATAGTTTGTGGATTATATTCAACTTTGGCAAATGAAGGAGCATTTGCTGTTTATTGTACTGATGTAAATAAAGATTTAGGCTAAACACAAAGAAGAATAAAATTGCAAATATATTTCATAGTTGGTTTAGGAAGAAACATAGTTTAGAATCTTCCTTTAAATGCAATTGAAAGAATTTGACTCTGGGAATCAATGTTCTGTACATAAGACAGTGGATATACCTGTTAAAGGAATAGGGATTGGGTAAGACGACCCCCTGACAACACACAGCCACTGCATCTATATTTACCAAGAAAAGATTTATCGATTTATCATGTGTGATTTAAGCTATGTCCTAGGTCCTAAGGATGCTGCAGAAAATGACAGACATAGTCTTTATTCTAATTTTCCAGTGGGATTTACAATCGAACAGGGACATTGACACACACACAAATAATATCAAGTATTACATTACAAAGGATACTATGGTGCTATGAAGGATGTAATGGAAAGATCTAAACTTGGCTGATGAGTCCAAACTAGGCTTTCCTGAGGAAATTATGTTTAAGCTGCTATCTGATGGGTGGATAGAAATTAGCCAAGGAAGCTTTGAGGTGACTAAGTCATTATGTCTTTCTGTTCTTATTGAAACATATATGGCTTCCCATTTTTCCAGCTGGAATAGCTCTGTTCTTCACCAAGGAAATACAGAGTAAGCATAATAAAAAAATAAGTGTCAATCTAGGACTAAATGTCTATATAGATTCAAATATTTTTAGATTACTTTTAAGTGAAAAGGGAGGGAAAGGGAAAACTTTCATTAAATACTCAATTTTTGCATAGATTTTTACTATAGAATAAAAATAGTTAAAACACTCAAATGCTTTAAAAAAATGCAACTCATTATTTGCCACTGAGAAAATCTGTATGACTTTAAAAATAGAATTTTTATCTACCATTACTATCTTATTATCTTCACCCTTATTATTGAAATAAAAACTCTTTACAGCTTTCCCTCTTTATTTTTAGCACACTGGAATCCCTTGTTATTAAGTGACTACCGGATGGGAAGCTGATCCCTGGTCTGGCTAGAAAAAAGGTAAAGAGAAAAGATCGTTAAGGGCCTTTAACACTAGTGCTTTAAAATTTCAATGAGCATCTGTGTCACCTTGGGATCTTGCCAGTATGTCAGTAATAATTCAGTATTACCAGGGTGGCACCTGATAATCTATATTTAGAATAAACACTTAGGTGAAGATGTGTTTTTTCCTACAAAAACACACTTTGTGTAAGAGTCAGATTTCACTAAGGATTTTAGATCCCATTTTAGAACAATGGGAAGGCATCAAGGCATTGTAAGCAGGACAGTGGCATGATGTGATTTTTAGTTTTAAATGATCACTTAATGAAAAGACATAGAGAAAATGTTAATGCATATTGCTGAGGGAAAGAAGCCCGTCTAAAAAGGCTCTATATTGTGTTATTCCAGTTATATGA
Source organism: Camelus bactrianus (assembly GCF_048773025.1). Lineage (NCBI taxonomy): Eukaryota > Metazoa > Chordata > Mammalia > Artiodactyla > Camelidae > Camelus > Camelus bactrianus. Next base: position 28,786,238 of record NC_133539.1, read on the forward strand.
CATTTTGGAAAAGGTAAAACTATGAAAAGAATAAACAGACCAAGAATTGACAGGGGCCCAGGGGGAAGGATGGAGAGATAGATAGGCAGCCTGGGGGATTCTTAGGGCAGTGAAACTATTCTGCATGATATTGTAATGGTGGAATCACATTACACATTTGTCAAAACAAAAAGTGTACACCATGTAAACTATGGACTTTAATAATAATACATCAGTATTGGTCCATCCCTTGTAATAAATATGTAAGACTAATGCAAGATATTAATAATAGGGGGAACAGCATGGCGACTAGGAGAAGGCTTATACAGGGACTCTGTATTTGCAACTCGATTTTTCTGTAAACCTACAACTGCTCTAAAAATTAAAGTATATTAACTAAGAAGAAAAAGATCATTCTTGCTACAGTGTGACAAAAAGTTTAGAATTTTAAAAAGCGATGCAGTGAACAAACTAATTTTACCTTGCAACTATTTCCCAATATCAAATCAGTTTAATACTATCATACGACCATCACCATAAATAGATCATCAATGACACAAAATATGCATTCCCTCAATTCCTACATGAATATGAAAATAAAGATACAAAATGAACATTAGAATCAAATGGATTAGTTTTAAAAAAAACTCACTATACCCACAAATATCAAACTGTTTTATGCATTTTGTACAGTGTATCTTCAGTGTGTGGTTCATGTGGTTTATTGGGCAGTGACGATGGCTGAGAACATTGGAATGGGAGTGCAAATAAGAAAAGAAACACCAATTAATGATATATTTACAAAAGAGAATCATAAGACTTGATAATTCATAGGATATGAATGGCCAAGAGAATGTAATGCCCAGGATCACTTACAAGCATTTGGACAAATGACTGAGTGGATGGTGGTATCTTTTACTGATACAGAGATTAGGAGAAAATATTAGGTTACTGCAAAGGCAACAATAGAAACAATGGATCATAGATACTTGCTGTTCTAGAGAGAAAACAAAACAGTGGTAATAGATGGAGAAACATAAATAAAGAAGAAAGAAAGAAAGAAATTAAGCCATAATTCTTGATAAACTCAGCGTAAAATTGCATTGAAGGGAGCTGGGAGGAGAGGATTATCTTGTTTTAGTAAACATAATTTAAATTATTAATTTTAGAGGTGAGTGAACCCTGGCTGCTAGTACGTTCCAGTGTACAAACATAGGACTTTTAACCAGAAAAATGGCATAAAAAATAGTCAAAGGAAGAGGCTACCAGAAAAGTGAAAGACCCGAATGTTGGATGAGTTATCTGTGAGGATGATGGGATCATATTTGACGGATAGAAGGAGTAACCATGAAAATTAAGAATGAGTCAGTGCCAGTATCTTAAATAAATGAGGGGGCACATCGGTAAACCTGTATACCACAAGAAGGAAGCAAGTCTTCCATACCACAAGAAGGAAGCAAGTCTTGTAATCAAGTCTAAGAGTTTTAAGACAACAGGAGTTTTAAAAAAATATGGTAGAGGTTCAATGGCAAGGAACTGGCTATCAGGAACAAAGACACTGATATGTACGCGGTGAGAGAACATAGATGCTCATCTCTATGCATATAGAGGAGGTTCTGACCATGAAATAAAGAATTCCAGAGTAGGATTCCCAAGGGTTTGGAACAGAGAGAGGATTTTAATTACAGGACAGGAAGAACAAAGAGGTTAAATGTATGATGGGACATGAAAGACACTTCTACTTTGGACAGATATGAAAAAGAGGCTTTAGTTTTGTCAGATACAGGGAAAGATGGAGGAAAGGCACAGAAAATCTCACCCTGCTAACTCCAGGACGATATAGATGGGGGATCGTACACAGGATATCTGGGGGTATGTAGGCACAGGAAGACGGAATTCCAACAGCATCATTTCAATGACTCACAACGGAGAGCTTATTTGGATGTTAGTGGACAAAGAGTCTTTGTATCAAATGTTCATGAGTTGATGGGATGGGGCAAGCCAATATTAAATTTTTTTATAGAATACCTCTATTCTAAACTCATAACAAAAATATTAAAAAAAATTATGGGTAATTGGAGTTTTCAGTTACTCTCCTTTTAATTAGCAATTAATAGAATTTCAAACTGCATAAGTAATCAACCATGGAAAAATTAATTTTTGTTACCAATATTATCACATTTATTTGGCAGTTGAGCTTTAGAAGGTTCATATGTAAATTACATTTCTATTTATTTTAGGTGACTCTTGAGAATTACAATAAAAGTTTCTTCCATTATGTGGAGTAGTGGTTCGGAATATTTTTAGAGCACTGAAAGTGCTTTTTAGCAATTCTCCTCATGGTGAGCCCTGGGTCATTTAAAATTTATGCTATGCACTCAACAGGAAAGTTATCAGGATCCTGGGCTGTGCGAAAATTGAGAACATTCACTGATCAATGATGTATGAACTGAATCTACAACTTGTTTATTTGGCTTCACCTGCACTTTACTGACATTTTGATTGATATTCTTGGTAATACATGTATATATATAAAGTCATATACATGCTGGAAAACAATCAAACCATTTTGATACTCTAATGATATCTAATTTGTGCAGTAGCCTGACTTAATCTTATCCAGGGATCAAAATCTTCTGAGTAGCTTCATGTGAAACATGTTCATTAAAATCCTTTGAGGATTTTCTTGGGGTTTATCCTTTTAGTAATACAGCTGTCACAAATTCTGTGCATGTTTAAAATAAATGTACAGACTGATACCTATTTTCTCAATTTGGAGAATTTTACTATAAATATAAAATTGTGTAATACTGTAGTGAATTTTTAAAAAAGCAGACCAAATGTATAAGAAGGTGTCAAGATTATTTTATTAGAAAAATCTGGAAAATCCACTAGGCTTCATTTCTTATGGCCTGTTTGGGTGATTATCTTTTTGTCATGTTCTGCTTGAATTTTGTGCTTCTTACCATAGTTAGTAAGCTTTAGTGCTTTCTGGACAAATCTTGCCTCTTTTATTACATTTATTATGTCTCCTTGTCAATAAATTCATAGTTCATGTCTGACTAGAGTTGCTGTTAACTCTTCTCTTATCTTGGTATGTCAGGTTTTCATAAGGTTTATACTTTTAAATTGAAGTATAGTCAACTTACAATGTTGTGCTAATTGCTGGTGTACAGCACAAGGATTCATTTATATACATACATATATTCTTTTTCATTATAGACCATTAAAAGGTACTGAATATAATTCCCTGTGCTGTACAGTAGAATCTTGTTTATCTATTTTATATATAGTAGTTAATATCTCCAATGCCTGTCTCTCACCTTTGCTACTAAGAAGTTAAGCTTTGCTTTATTAGTGAGTCTTACACTCAAATTTTCTTTTGGTACTTAATTCCCCCAAAGAATGAATATCCTACTCCTCCATCTTGAGCTGTTGAAACATCTGGACATAAGTATGATGTCTCTATCCTGCAAAGTATCCTAAAATGTCCAGTGGAACTCAACTCAAAATTCTGCTGCTTGTAGCCTGGGGCTTGGAAGTTTGCACTCTGCAAAAAACTGACAATATTTGAACCACTTATTACCTATTTGACCTTGGATTATTTGTCCGATTATCTTCTGTGTGTCTATGTTTCCTCTTGTGAAATATCGTGATGTTAATAAAAGTGCTTACCTCTTTGGGTTGTTATGATGATTAAGTGAGCTAATAGTTTTAAGTGCTTGCAAAATGAAGTGCCTACCTAATATGTATTCATTATTTATTTGTTTATTTGAGTTTAGATTTTTTTTGCTAATGATGTTTACACTCAGCCCAACACTCTTATCCACTACCACCCCTCTGTGGATTTATTTTCTCATATAGTATTCAAGTTAGGTTTCAAAACTATAAATCCTTTAAAATTTTTCTTGCCTTGGCTTTGTCTGTCCCTGTTTTCAAATTGCTAGTGACTTGCATGTATTACTCACTAAAGATTTTTCACGCATAAAATATCTCCCATATAGTTGTTTCAAGGACAAAATAGATAATATATGATAAATACATACCAGAGTGCTGAGCACTCAGTAAGGCTCAATAATTCTTAGCTCGACACACCATTTGTTATGCCTACTTGAATAGGTCTCTGCTAGTCCTACTGCAAACCAAGACTTGTCTATGACATTTATGTTTTAGTGATTTAGAACCAATAAATTTTGGGGCAGTAAGATCTCTTTGAACCTATGATACTTTTGACACCAAACATGTAGGTTTTCCTCACCAAGCAATTCTCCAACTCTCTGCATACACCAACGGGATGTCCTACAAGTCAATTCAGGCCTGATGCTAACTACCAAAGTCAGAACAGATCCCACAGGTTAAGGACTCAGTCTCACAAGACTTATCCCCACTTCGACTGCCAATCACGAGTCTCAGGCCTCTCATTCTTCTGGCCCATTGGCTATAAATCAGAGGTTGCCATAACTTCCTCCTCAGTGTTGGTAACTTGCTAGAAAGACTCACTGAACTCAGGGAAAACTTACTTCCTAATACCAGTTTATAATAAACAGTATTATAAAGGATACAAATGAACAGACAGAAGAAGAGGTCCATAGGGAGAAGTCTGGAAGGGTCTTTCAGGTAGGAGCTTCCATCTCAGTGGAGTGTCCACTTTTCTGGAAGATGCTTGAACTCGATTGTTTAGGGCGTTCATTGAGGTTTATGTAGGCATGACTGATTATTAACTCAGTCTCCAGCCCTTCTCTACACTGAAGGTCAGGAGTTGGGGCTAAAAGTTTGAACCCTCTAATCACTTGATTGGTTCCTCTAGCAACCAGCCCCCATCCTGAAGCTATCTAGGGGTCCATCAAGAGTCACTTCCTTAGCATGGACCAAGGTAAGTTTGAGAGAGTTTTATCATGAATAAAAAAGACATCTCCCTCAACCCTATCACTCAGGAAATTATAAGGGTTTTAGGAACTCTTTGCCAGGAACCAGGGACATAATGAAGACCAAATATGTATTTCTTATTATATCACAGTATCGTAACGTCTACCAAGAAACACAGAAGGGAGCAAATAAGAAAAGAGTTTATAGATAAACAAGTTTCTTCTGCATAGCACAGAGAACTATATTCAACAGTAATCTATAATGAAAAAAATATGAAAACTCATATATGTATGTATATGTATGAGTGAAACATCATGCTGTACACCAGAAATTGACACATTGTAAACTGAATATACTTCACTTAAAAAAAAAAAAAGTTTAACTGGAGTCTACTGCAATTTGGGAGATACCAACTTGGTTAAAACTGAGCATGTTCCAAGGAAGAGAAAGAGTCAAGGTCTTATAAAGGTAAAAACTACAAGGCTGTTAAAATTGTCTGACAATAATTATGATTGAGCCCGATGCAAGAAAGGAAATGTTTATCCTTAAAGGATTTGCTGTGAGTTATTTTAAGGTAGGGGTCCGATAACTCTCTTGAGTTTCCGGAACACTGGGCATGTGTACCGGATACCTGTGTTAAAACAGTAAGTGGCCAAAGTCAGAATCCATTTAGGCTGAGACGTGCATAAGCCACACTTCCTCAAGGGTCTGCCAGCTCCATTTCAGAAAGCTCTTTACCAAAACTGACTTCATTTTTATTTTCCTTTCACAGCGGGCAGTGCCTTGAATAGCTATCTCATCTCTTAACATTATTTTTGGTCTTGGCTATCTTAGAGATCAGTTATCCACCAGTTAGCTCTCAGTAAACTTGACCATTACCAATGCTGACTGAAAAATTAAAATCACTTGGAAGTGGAAAACACAAGATAATTGAAAACAATTGCATAACTGAAAACAGCAAAAGAGAGAATTTAAAAAATAACTACAGGGATAGTCGGTAGCAATAGTTTACTAAGGATAGGATTTTTCTACAGAGAAAGAAAAAAAAAAAAAAAGGAAAAGAAAAATCTACATTTTTGCCAGGAAAAAAAAATGCATTTGGTGGCGACTACTGATCTAAATGGAACTTCTAAGGACAAAACACTCAATAAGGTGTATTTCTCCCCTCCCACTGGAATATGTCTTTATTTTTTCTTAAGTCTCTTTGAGTAGTAAATCAAATTTTCCATGAACTCTGTATGTACAATATACATGCAAGAAAATATGTATGTGCAATAAAGTATAAGATTTTTAATACCTATCTGAATTCTAATCAGGCATCATAAATTGTTCATAGGGTATTTTAGAAAATGCAATAATTTTGAGAAAGAAATGCTGCAATGTTTTTTCCATATTCTGATTGTGGATTAAGCATTACCAGCTACGTACTCAGAATAGGGTCTAGGAGAGAATTCACTGATATGCTGTTAATTAATGACTATAAGTCATAAAGTATCTAAGTGGTAGTTGAGAAAATTGCAACTTAATATGTAAGGGACAGAATTTAGTGAAAATAAGCTCTAGGCTCATAATTTCTCAAAAATTTAGTATAAAATTACTTAAATATTAGCTGTATGAATTAGTAAATATAACAGATTTTGTGATCATACCTGAGATACTAATTAACATCTATATAAAATAAGTAGTAGTTAAAATTATCATTTAGGAAATATATCATCATATGAAATTACCCATTTAAAATTGTATGGATCCATACACAGAAATTGATTATTGTGTTTTTTCCTTATGCATTAACTCATCCCAATTTATATTGATTCAATAAATACTTGAACAGCTCACCATGTGCCTGTTATTGTTTCCGTTTGTATGTAATATGCTATATGCCTTGCAAGGGTTAGATAATACTGTTTTATGTAAAGAGATAGCTATTATGCTTTCAAAATAACCAAAATAGAAGATGCAAAATTTCAAGGTGAGATTTATGTTGTTTATTAGCCCACGTAATCTAATCCTTAAGGCAATCAAAATTAAAATAGGATAGATACAGTCTTTTTAAACATTGTATGTTAATCTTGGAAAAAGATAGAGGACCATTGTCATAAGTATTAATTAAATAGCACAGTCTTTAGAAATTTATTATGAATGAAAAATGTGTTTCATATATAATGGACGTTAACTACACCATAGATCCTGAAGTAACATGTTTTCATCTTTTATTTTAGTATATCAAAGTTATCAGTAAAGCTTTTCTCTAAGCACATGGTTGGATCCAGAGGTAATCAGTTCTGTCCTTAGGTGCTTTTCAAAAGTCACCTCATTAATATAAAAAAAAGCCAACCCTATCACTCTCATCACTTAGGAAATTCCAAGGGTTTTAGGCTCACTATTCCAGAAGTGGGAATGTGGACCAAATAAATATATTTCTTATAAATCACAATATCACATGAAATGTCTAGTATGGCTGGAGGCAACAGGTACTCTTCCAAACTTTATGTGTGTCCTCTAATCCTTTCTGGTGGTTATTTCCCCAACCTTGGTTAGATACTCAGATTCATCTGTGGATCAGTACTCAACACAAGAGCATTGTGTTGAAAAGGACCCTCTGCAAGCTCCAGAGTTCTTTATCCATCTAGCTCGCTCCTTGCCTGTACTCTGCTCTGCAAACTCCAGCCCCTTTGTCTCCCCAAACTTGCAGTACTGTCTTCTCAACTCAGGTACTCTGCCTTGGTTTATCCTCACGGCATCATAGCCTAGAAACTCTCTTAAGTCTAGAATCGGGGGCAAAAGGAGGGCTTTCCTCATTTGTTTTTCATCACTCAGGAATCACTGTCCTTCAATGTCTATTGCGTCATAATTTACAAAGTGTTGTTTTATATATATCTGGTCTGTTTTGAGGATGTTTCTAGCAGAAGGATAAAATAGGTCCCTGTTACTCCATCTTGGTCAGAAGCTGAAGTTTCAGCAATCTCTAAAATAATTTTTAAAAATATTTTATAAAAAGTTTTATTGTAAGGTAATATTAAAATTACATACTTTGGTCTCTGACAATTACCTTACAAATCTGTATATCCACAAAAATTATATTATGAAAAAAATCCCTTGAAATACTGCTAATTTTCCTAAGGCTAAATTTGTTACTGATGTGCTACAATACATGAGAGTACAAATAAAAATATTAACTTGGGAAAATTTTTTTCTTATCTCTGTATATTTATAGTAAACACTAGCCAGCACCAATGCTCAGTATTGATTGTCAATAAATACATTAAAGTATATAAGATAAATTATACATACACATGTATCTATGAATTTATATACATCCTAAACATACATATTACCTAAATATAATATATTAGGCACATATATATTTAGATCTAATTTATACTTAGGTTAGATAATGTCTAAAAATATTTAAATTGGGACATATTATGCATATTAATTGTATGCCATAGTTTAAAAACTGTTCCATTTTAAAATGCATTTTAAAAATTAAACTTAATCATCTATACTTACTTTAACATGTGCAAAATCAGGCAGATTCTTAAAAAAAATTTTTTTTAATCTACTGAATTTTGATACTACCTCCATCTTAGATTTACTTGTACTTGTTTTTATTTTATCTTTCAGTTATGTCAGGACATTCTGTATAAGCATACACTCATCATTGGTTAAACTTGTTATAGATAATCATATTTACTTTACTTTATCTTTGCAGAATAGTCACATTATGATCCTTTCAAGGGCTTATCACCTTGAGTACATTCTGTAACTATGCTTTGGATATCCGTCATGAGGTTGAACAGCAACGTTCTTCCCTAAAATTAAGGATGGATCAAAGACTATTATTTTTTACAATAATATAATTGTATACATTATACCATAACTGCAGTACACACATAGTTATGTATTATTTGTTACTGGTTTTAGATAATTCAATGATAGAAAAAAGCAGTGAATACAATTTCGTTTTTTAAATGAACATCACACAATTTCAGAAAGATGTTTGAAGTCAGAGAAACATGGTTTAATTGATTCACTTATAGCTGAGTCTCACTTACCTTACCTGCGCTTGTATTTTCTTTGTAAAATGCAAACTAAGAAACCTACCTTGTGGGGGGGGGATGTTTTGTAAATTACTGATTCAAAGCTAGCAAAGCCCTTGGTACACTGTTTGGTGTGCCCAGGTGTTACATGTGTGATAGTTTATTTCCTTCTCCTACCTTTGAGATTCCTGGTAGTAAAGTGGGGAAAAGAAGCGCACTAATGAACACTTCATTGAAAATGTTCAAGAATACAAACCTCTTTTATTTCAATTTAAAAATTTTTAAATTATTTTATTTTACTTTGGGAGAAGGTAATTAGATATTTATATATTTATTTTAATGGAGGTACTGGGGATTGAACCAAGGACCTTGTGCATGCTAGGCATACACTCTATCCCTGAGCTGTACCCTCCCCCTCAACAGAAACCTCTTTACATTTGTTTTGAGGCCAACTTTTTCAATACAACTTTAAAACTGACATCCTATTTTGCATACTTGAAAGACTGTAATGTATAAACGTTGGTTAATCTGACAAGCTGATTCAGGTTAAGGAAAGAAAATGTCTGTTGTAGCTTGTACTCATCTCAGGTTTCACATTTGCATTTTAACTAGGACTTTCAAAATATTAACTCATAATTATTCAGGAAAACCTGCACATGTTTATAAAGAACAAAGTTGGGACCATCATCTTTCAAACCCACTTACATCACAGCTTATACTTCATAAATTACTATTATCTTTCACCTTCATTTTAATAACATCATCTCACAACAGATATTTAAACTTCTCTTCTCACTCAGAAAAGCACTACATACGCCCGGTACTAACACAAAATATGAAATACAAAAAGATAGTAAGATTGGGCCTTCCTAGGGGAAGAGCGCAGTGTGGGCCTGATACCTCTCCGGTTCTCAATCATGAAGTGTAGCGTGTTTCTTTTCATGGGTTGATTCATTACTGAAAGACTCAGCAGTCCCATCTACAACATTTCCATTTTATAGTTACTCACAATACATTAATTATAATAAGGTAGACACTAAAATTTCACCTCTATTGCCAAATGCAATGAAATAAAACTTTCTCATTCTAGATATATTAATACCTTTGGGAAATCTTGCTTTCCAGCACTATACATCCTCAAATTTTCTGATGTGCATGTATTATTCAGTACAATATTTATTTAGACCAAATGATTAATAACCACAGTTGAGATTTCAGAGGAGAAAAGCATATCATTCCTTACCTAACCAAACATGCTGTCAACTTTAAGAAATAAAGATTATCTACAAGGAACACTTAAACTACATTAATGAAGAGTAGTTTGTATGGTCTATATTTTATTGTTTTAGAATGTATTATATTCCATTTCCTTTTTAATAGTATTAAAATATTAGAAAATTTAAGAAGTTTCAGGATAACACTGCTTATTTTTAGTTTATATCTGTTACGGAAGATAATAGGTGGATGGATGCATAGACAAACAGATAGATGATAGACAGAGGATAGAGATGTTTTGAAATAACTAGCCTTTAATCTACAACAACATATTGTTTAGTTGTTTGAAGTTTCACTGTATAACAGTAAAAAAAAGTATCCAATCCTCTGTTGCTGAACTTGAATTTGTTTTCTATATTATAAAAATGCTATGAATGCATCCTCCTCCTGAATATTTGAGCCATCTTTAATAATTAATTTGAGATGAATTTATGAAAGTAGAATTACTGTAGTATGCACACTATTTAAAACTATTGGTTAATATTAGTTGAGATACATATGTTAAATAATTGTTTGCTATTTTTGGTCATATATTTTGTTAGATGCTGAGAATATACAAGTAACTAAATTACATGCACACAAATAACAATAATTCATTTAACTTACAGTCTAATGTGTAAAGCAAACATATATTAAATGACTAATCCTTAATAACAGACTGGTATGTGTTCAGAGCACCAAGAGACCATATTCAAAGCAACCTGAGTTTCTTAGGAAGCCTACAATGGAGAAATAACATTTGCATTTTCAGATCTCAAGTAGAATAGGAGTTAGGGTGGTGATGAAGTGGAAAGGTGAAGGAATGGATAGTGCCCTATCACCAGGGGAATAGCATGGGAAAATGCAGGAGGCTGGAAGGAAAAATGGCCGCTTAGATAAATAAGAAAACAAACACAAACTGGTAGTTGAGCAACAAATGGAAAGAGTTGAGAGGAGACTGAACAAGCAGACCAACCCCATGTCATACACACATCATACATTTTAAGATACCCTTTTTTTTAAAGAAGATTTTTAATCAAGGAGATGGCATAATCACTTTCACATTTTGGAAAGGTAAAGTTGACCGCAGATGAGCCAAAAAACCTACCATTTTGAAAATCCTATTTGAAAAGTTTACCCATATCAGTCAACTTTTGCTATTATAACAAGGAGAAGAAAAAAAGAATACTTGCAAGAAAAATTCTTTAAAGTCCTCATTTAGGGAAAGTGGATCAATGCAAAAGGACAAATATTAAGAACCTAAGAACTCTGCTTTTTCCTGGGCACAAGATAGATCCACCTCCTCATTTTATCCCCTTAATATTAGCCCCTTGAGAGAGTTATATGGAGATATATAATGATTTCCCCATGCCTTTTTCTCTGACGTGTTTGGCAGAAACATTTGATAAAGAGGGTATTCTTAACTTGGTTGACAAACAAAATTAGCCTTCAGGTCTATAAAGGAGGTTTAAAAAAATTTCCATATATATTTTAAGCTATATTTTCAGAGCTCCAAATGCTAGTAGATAGAAAATTTCTTCCCTAACACCTTTACAGGCAATCAAAATGGATGTCCACAGACCTGAAGTTCTCTTCTATGTGATCTTCTCTTAGTCAAGTCACAACTTGTCCTGCTTCACAAGTTTAAAAAGTGGAACCCAAGATAGAGGCCCACTTTCCCTATGAAATCAAAAGAAATAATTCCATCATGCTTTCCAGACTTTTTAAACTAAGCCTCTGAAGTCTTAACCTCTTCAGTCATCCACCATCACCCAGGCTTTTATCTCTCTTGCTTCTTTTATATTTCTTATTGTATTCAAAATTCGACCCCTTTTTGACTCTCATGACATCTTCTACTGTGTCCTCTACACCTCATAACATGACCTCCAGCAAAGTCGTATTCTAATCCAGTACTTGCTTGTGAGAATACTGTTTTCTTTGAAGTCCTTTAAACTGTAGGCTACTTTAAAGTGCATTCTCCAATGCCCCATTACAACTTACCCTCCTGATTTCCATTTCAAGACTATTATTCCCATCATCTAAGAAACCTACTTCATTTGAATTTTCCCCATCAATCCAACTACTCTCTAGCCTCCATTTGATGAAAACTCAAACTCTCAATTCCAATGGATTCACTAAAGAGTTTATAACTCCTCTTCACTACTACTATCATCTTATTGACAGAATTACCTGGTTTAAGCAATAAAACTGTTAAAATTCCATGTTAGTTATTTTACTAAATTAACAAAATTAACAAATATCCAGATTATTACTCTCTCTCCACTCTGATATCCATAGGCTGTTATTTTGTACTTAGTCTATATATTGAGACTAGAAAAGAGTGTTACAGGTGGTGAGAATTAAAATATAGATCAGAGTAAGAAATTGCAAATTATATTCAGTGGAATTTTGATTGAAAACTAGGTTTATATAAAATGAAAACATGAACTTGGAAAATCGGTGGAAAATAAAGCTATTATTATGAACAGTTTCTTCAAATAATGCAAATAAGTCTAAGTTCTGCAGTAAAGGGTTTGGTGGGGAAAATTTTTTTCTGGTACTTCTACCTAATTATTAAACTTATATTCCATATGACGTCAGGAAAGTAACTATAAAGTTTTATACACCACCTCTCCATTTCTAAATATTTAATATTGATTTCTTTCTGTTCCTGAAACTCCATCCTAATTCTTTCCAAAATGGTTTATAAAGACCAAACTTGAAGTATTAGAATAAAATGAAGAGGATGAAGAGGCAGATGTGCCATGAAGTTTAGACACAGTTTTTTTAATACAGAAATAAGAAATTTTGCCTTTATTATTATCTATTTATTTTTATTATTTAAACAAATAATTATTTTATTATTAAAACATTTGATTCTTCTTAAAGGGATTACAAAAAAACTGTAAAGACTGACGCAGGTCAGATTTTGAAATGTCTATAATGGTTTTAAGTGAACAAAAAAAGGAGTATTAAAATAAACAGAATTTGAAATAATGTAGAGAAACTGAGAAAAGGAAAAGAGTTTGTAGAATATTTTGTTTATGGATGAAGTAATAAGAACCTAAAGAAGGCTATTGGAAGTGCTAAGGGAAAAGAAGAGACATGATGGAAAAAAGCTTAACTCTGCTGATGATAAAACATGGAAAGCAAGATCAAATTTGAAATATAATTTGATTGAAATAGTTTGGTGACAAAGAAAATGACAAAACTTGAAATTAAGTAAAACTAGAGACAATTTATACAGTTTGGAAGATATAATATTCTATAAAAGGGTGAATTTCATTTATTCATACAATAAAATGTTCTATTTTCTTCAAATTTAGTCAAACAGGAATATCATGAGGTCTTAAAATATGCTGTAAAATTGTAAATTAACAATGGACTGAATGACATAGATTTGCTTCTTCCTTGCATATTGTTATTTGGAGCATTTGTGATGTTATCAGAAAACCGTAAAAAAGATGGACAATAAACAACACTTTATTATTCTTTAAGCTTTACTTGAGTCGTAGCAGAATCAATAAAATTGGAATGAGTGGAGAAACAGCATAGCTATCCAACATTCTATGAATTGCTCATACGTATTGAATTATTTAGTATTTAACGAAATGTGCATGTTAAGAGGGTAAGGTTATGTGGCTCTTTATTGAGCTTGCTACACCCAGGATGTTATTTCTACAGAGTAAATATTTTATAATTTTGCTGCAATCTATTTTGTGCAAGGGCATTGATTTATATCACCAAAAATCCAATAAGTCTGTGTTCGTATTCATAATTTTACTTGTTAAACACAAATGTCAGAAGCAATGCTTATACAGAGATACATTTGCTTTGTATTTATGTGTGAGTTAACTATTGAAAATTATTTACATTTTGAGGCTAATTCTTTTAAATCAGCAGAAACACACTTAGAAACTTAAAAGGTTGTACAAATTCAGATAGAGATCTTCTGTTAGCTTTGTTTGGTAAATGCACAAAAATGATACTGAAAATGAATTACATAAAAATAGCATTTCTAAATAGAGCCATTAATAGCAATTCACATGATGGTAATGAGACTCTTGACAATCCATTGTGTGATGATCTAGATAGGATTTAGTAAAATTGCTCTAAGGTGAGTTTTTGTAGAAGGCATTCTGATACCCTGTCTTCATTTTCACATGAAATCAGAGTTGCAATCCTAAAAAGAAGTAAGCTTTCTGTATTTTGGTAATAAAGTTAACTCAAAGTATAAATAGGAAGAGTAAGCCAACAAAACAATAACCTTACTGGAAATTGCAATCATAGAATACTGAAGACACAACTTTAAATATTGTCTAGTTTAAGCCCCTCACTGTGGAGAGAAAGAAAGGAAAAATGAAGGCTAGTCTCATGAATGTTAAAAACTAAAAAAAAATAATATCTAGTTGGGAGAATAAAAGCAAGGAAAAATGAACAAGTCAATAGGTAGCATCTGAGATGATAAGAAGTCCAAAGGCTTCTCTGGGAGATAAGTTTCTGCTTTAATGACGGTAGGCCTTTCTGAAGAGATGATATAAAGTAATGATTTACAGGAAGTTAGGAAGCAAGCTATGTGGGTATCAGAGGGAAGATACTTTCAAGCAGAGGGAATTAACTGTACAATGATTATAAGATAGGAGTGTTCTTGGCATCTGCAAAAAGGAGCACTATATGGATGGCAGTGTTCTTGGAACTGAGTGAGTCAGTAAGGAGGAATATGGTAGGAGATGAGGTCAGCATAATACCTGGGCCACGGAAAATGCCTTGTCTTTACTCTGAGATGCAAATCCATGAGTTGCTTGATAACTTCTGAGTGAATCTAAATTATCTAATTCTTTCATGGAAACAGCAGATTTTCAAGCTTATTCACAATATGACAGCATTTTATGTGTGTTTGAATAATTTTAAATAAACGACACAATTCTGTGTAGATTAAATATAATGAAGAAACAGCTAAAGGAAAAACAAAGCTCTGTTATTAATTTAAAGATAGATTTTATTCTTTCACTCTGCCTCTGATTTCAATTCAGTTTTTGGTTTAGTTCGTTCTTTCTCTTTATTTCCCATATCCTCTAAATGATTCCTCTATGAAAGGTGAAGTATCAAGTATATTGTTTCCTCATTACTTCTGATTCAGTAGTAATGTACTAATCTGTATATTGTCCCCTAAATAATCTTTTCATTAATAGTCTAGTTGCTTATTTGACTTAGAATCCAGATAATTGCAGCAATGATAATTGAATTTACTGTCTTTGGTTAAGAAACACAATCCAGATTGTTTTCTTACTTCCTCCCCCTCACTCATGTGCATCACTGATCTCTTTCTGTTGACAACATTGTCCTACTGTAGCATTACTTATTTCCCAGGAGACACACCAGCATATAGGAAATTCTTAGTCTAGAGCATAAAACCATACTGAGTCAAGACTTGTAGACAATAAATGATATTTTATTGTGGCTGAGGAATTGTAAACAGATGGGATGGACCTTTAAAAAGAAAAGCCAAGGAAATGTTTTATTCTTGTTAAAGGAAGACCTACATAAACCTGTCTGGACGCCTGACTCCAAATTCTCTGCTAGACTCCTCATGCTATATGTAAGTTATCCTATAACTTAGTGAAGTCTTGTATAATATTTTACTTAAACAATTTTAGTAGCTTCCTAATATCCATCTTGCCTTCAGTGCTTTTTTAATTCTCCCATTTACAGCCAATTCATTCTGCGTAGTGTTAACAAATTCATCTAAAGTTAATAAATAAAAAAAGCAAACAAAAACATATTCTCTCTCTCTACTGCTTAAACAAAAACACCACCATCACCACTAACCAACAAATAAGTAAAGAAGAAACACAAAAATAGTCTCAGCTCTTTGGTTTTGTTCTCAAATACCTATAAATTCTCTCTCTAACCTTCTTTTCAGCCAGCCTCATAGCCACTCCCTAGCACAAACACTGCTGTCCCACCAATTTTATCATTCTGCCCAAAGCAATGTTTTGTTTTCCTGCCTTTTAAATCCTCGTTGTGCACACTGAATATTTTATGTTCACTCAAGGGCAAGCTAAAACATAAATATATTTTGTATCTCTCTTTATTAATTAATGTGTCCTTGATTACTAATCTTTTTCCCCCTTTCTAAAGCAGCTAGATTTCACACCATCTCTTCATACTTCTGAAAGATCAGTTGATGATGAACATACCTGTCTTCTTTCTGAACTCAGAGATCCTTGCATTCTGAGGTTACATGGTAAACCTCTGTGCTTGAAGATGATGCCTGTCATGTACAGGTACTGAGTTATGCAGCCTGATGGAATGCCAGCTACTGCTTAGCTCATTCTAGAAACTGGGCTAGGCTTTGGGACAAAAATAAGATAGAATTCTCCCTTGCAAGAAGTGTTAGAAGCAAGCAAAAAAATAAGTCAATTTATAATAATTTGTAAAGGATGCACTCATATACTGGTGATGTATATTGACACTGGTCTGACCAATCTGAAGAGAAATCTGTTCAACTGTATCAAAAGCCTTGAAAAAATATACCATATGACTCAGCAATTATTATTATTATTATTTTTTATATTTTAGAGATGATCAAAGTTGACTACAAATAAAATATTCTTAGCATAGGTTATATTGGAGAATCTAGGTAGTAACTGGGACAATCGTAGGGCTTAACCTCATTTGCTCTATCTTCCAAGGATTATCATTCTTCATTACCTAAAGTCTAATATCTGGAATATTTTTGTTGCATACAGTTTCTCTCTCTTTGATAGTTGTTTCAAATAGTAGGGGAGCTCTGGTCACTGTTTCTATATCTTGGGCAGAAATGAGTCTATTACTTTCACTTTTCTCCTGTCTGTAATGATTCTTTTTATTCTTTTTGACTATAAACAAAGGTTCTGTTTATCATTGGTTTTCAATAGTCTTACTATGAGGTATCTTGGTTTGTTTTTCTTTATAACTATCTTGCTTTGGATTCTCTGAGCTTCTTGGATCTGAAATTTGTGATTTTTCATTAATTTGGGAGAACTCTTAGCTGTTATCTTTTATATATTTTCCTACCTTACTGTTTTCTTTCTGAAACAAAAATTACATATATATTACAAATTTGATATTGCCCTTTTAGATTCTAAGATTTTTTCCCCCTATCTGGGATTCCCATTTTGGTTCAGTTTGCATAATTTCAATTGATCTCTCCTCAAGTTCACTTATTCTTTATTCAGATCTATCCAGTTTGTTGTAACTCCACTGAAGAAATTCTTCATTTCTGACACTGTGTTTTCAATTATTAGCATTTTATTTAGAATTTTTACTGTTTTACTCTGATGACATTTAATTTTTTTCCATGTATGTGTACATTTTTAAGCCTATTTTTTAATATATCAATTATATTACTTTGAAGAATATGTTTGATAGTTCCAACACCTGGACTTTATCTCTTCCTAGTGTTACTATTTTATCTATTCATAATGGGTTGTCTATTATTGCTTATTTTGTGTGTTTCATAGTTTTTTGATGACTTATGTGCAAGAGAGCTGTAGACACTGCGTCAGATACTGTGTATGCTTTCACATTGGCGTGCCTCTTCTTTATGGTCTCTGTGAGGTCTGAATCAATCTAGACAGGACTTGATCTTGGTTTGAGCTCTACTGTTGCTATAACTACCTTCACTGAATCACAGGCTTAAAATCCCTTCAGTGGCTGACAGACACTGCCTTATTTTTAGTGTGCAGCCTAAAGTGCCAGATAGCTTTTTTGTTTTTGGGTTTTTTTTTCCTCAGTATTCTTGCTCCACGTTCTGTCTTCTGTGGGTTCTGCACACCTGCTGCTCCAGAGACCAAGTTGCTCTCCAAGTATCTGTTCCTCCTCAGGTCGGAGCAGGGTCAGGTCGACGGTGGTCATTCCCCAGTGGAAATCAGATTTTGCTTCCTATCAAAGGCTCCTGGTGCTGGCATATTCGGTCTCTCTTCCCAGCTGATACTACTACTCTGCACTAATGCAGGGCCTGGAACACAAATGGGCCCTGCTCAGCACTTCCGTTCCAGTCTCAGAACTCAGCAGTCCTGCGTGCCTCCACCACCAAGGGGCTCTCTCAGGGCACCTGCTCCTGCTCCCAAACTTTCTCACGGGCACTTGATGAAGGCCCATTATAAAGGGCTAGTTAGTAACTGAGGACCCCTCTTGCATCCAGGGTTTCTACCAGTTCAAGACTCTCAGGTTAGTCCACACTCGGCCTTTAAGAACTCACTGCATTTTCCGGTGTTTTCTTCTTAAGTACTTTTATGCCTGCTACCTCCTTCTTCTATCATCTGCCAAAGTTAAAATTGTTCACAGGTTCCCACTGTCCTCAGAGTGGCTTATCCTCACCCTTCAGAATTCAGTTCACCTGCTGCCTGGTGACCTCAGTGTCTCTCATGGGTTCAAAACATATAATTTTGCAGATTGCCTGGATTTCTCTCATCATCAGTTAGGGTGAGAGAGACCTTGCTGTGCAGCTGTCCACATTCTAAGCTAGAGCAAAAGTCGAACATATATAGTAACTATCGACTAGACCTTGAACATCATACACTTAACATTATTGAGTGTTGGATACTGTTGTCTCCCTTTACAGAGTATAGGAGGTTTTATTTTGTTTTGTTTTGTTTTGTTTTGTTTTGTTTTTCCAGTCAGGCAGTTACCAGACTTTCCAATTTTCTGGATCCTTTTGAAACTCAATTTAAGCTCTGGTATGAGTTAAAACAGGCTGCAATCTAGGAATAATTCAAGTTTCCTAAGATATGATTTTTATCACGTGTCCATCAAGTGAACCAGGTGTTCAGTGAGGACTCTGCACCATGACTAGTCATCACTAGAAGGTCTCTGAGAGCAGCCTAGTGTGAGCTGTGAGAATTGTCCAGCTTGTATCTCTGGAGTCATTCTTTGCCTGTCCTAATGGGGTTGTATCTTACTCACCTGCAATTCATTACTGGGCAATAGATCCAAAGAGAAATCCATCTAGTACTTAGAGATACTTTTTTCTCTATAACTTCCTCCTCCCCGTTACTCTGCAAACCAAAGTGCAGACGTGTCTGCCTTCCTAGTCTCTTATCTCCTCAATTCAGTGAGGCTGCTATCCTGTACTGTTATCTAGAAACTAACTCCTGGCAGAAAGCCAATGAAATCGTTGGGCTCATCAGGGATCATAAGAGGATCCATTTTTCTGACGGATTAGAGTCTGCGTTGCCTATCGTTTGAAGACTGAAATTAGTTGGGATTTTTTAAATATATTTTTCCAATTTTATAGTTGCTCATAGAAGGGCATAAGTATGGTGCCAGTAATTCCATCATGTCCACAAGAAGAAGACTTTTAAACATTGTTATGCATAAAAATTTGCCCACCTCTGTTGAAATTTTCTCAAGAGAATGTGTGAATGTTTTGAAAGCCTGTTACCTTGTGGGTCAGCCTAGACTTCAAAATTCGTGTCACATATTCTAGTTAAGTGACTATCATCCATGCTTTGGTTTAGTGGAATTCTTCTCAAATTCAAATAAAGTATGAATTGGCAAGTGAATGTCATGTTATGTAAACTTTTATTTCAAAAACTAAATGTGTTTTGCTTGGTCTTTAGATTCATAAATGTTGCCACTTTGCACACCAGTCAGAATGGCCATCATTCAAAAGTCCACAAAGAACAAATGCTGGAGAGGCTGTGGAGAAAAGGGAACCCTCCTATACTGCTGGTGGGAAGGCAGTTTGGTGCAGCCACTGTGGAAAACAGTATGGAGATTTCTCAAAAGACTAGGAATAGACTTAACCATATGACCCAGTAATCCTACTCCTGGGCATATAACCAGAAGGAACCCTACTTCAAAAAGACACCTGCATCCCAATATTCATAGCAGCACTGTTTACAATAGCCAAGACATGGAAACAGCCTAAATTTCTACCAACAGAAGACTGGATAAAGACGATGTGGTATATTTATACAATGGAATGCTATTCAGCCATAAAAAATGACAACATAACACCATTTGCAGCAACATGGATGTCCTTGGAGAATGGCATTCTAAGAGAAGAAGCCAGAAAGAGAAAGAAAAATACCATATGAGATCGCTTATATGTGGAATCAAAAAAAGAAAAAAAGAACATAAATACAAAACAGAAACAGACTCACAGACATAGAATACAAACTTGTGGTTGCCAAGGGGGCAGGGGGTGGGAAGGGACAGACTGGGATTTCAAAATTTGTAGATACTGACAGGTATATGCAGAATAGATAAACAAGATTATACTGTATAGCACAGGGAAATATATACAAGATCTTATGATAGCTCACAGCAAAAAAAATGTGACAATGAATATATGTATGTCCATGTATAACTGAAAAACTGCTCTACACTGGAATTTGACACAACATTGTAAAATGACTATAACTCAATAAAAAATGTTAAAAAATAAATAAAAATTAAAAATAAAAAAAAATAAATGCTGCCACTTTGTTTTCTAAAGCTTATACAGCTTTTTATTATTTATAACTTTTAATACTTATTTTCTGTGTAACAATGCAAAATTCTTTTGGCATTTGTCTTTCAGGATTGGCCTACACAGATGAATATATTTTCTCTACTTCATAAGACTATATTACTATTACTTGGCATGAAAATGTAATGGCAGGAAGCCACCCATCATTTAAAAAGTAAAGTCTGGCTCATGAAGGCAATGCACTTACAATATTAAAATATCCTTTAAGGCATTACTTAATCAAAAACATTGAACATATGGAGAAACAAAACTTAGCAATTTAATTTAATTGTTACAGAAAATACTATATTAACTGCTGATCCTTTGAAACATTCAGAACAAGAGAAAATATTGCCTCTTCTTAAAAGCACTGACAACTGTCTATTGAGTTTGGAAAGGCAGCGTACACACTCATCAAACAAGCATTAATTTATTGGATCATTAGGTAAAAGGCAATAGTTATTTGAAGAGAGTGGTACTTTATCCATTCAATATGAAGCAAGCCATGGTATAATAAATTAAAAGGAAAAAATCAGGTAATTGATGTCTAGTAAAAAAAAATTTAAGTTCTGTATTTTAGAGTATGGTTATTCAATAAACTGAAGTATGAAAACAATATATTTCTTGGTAAATTAAATTAGTACAGCATGACCCTATGGATATCATAAAATTGATAAGTATTCTTTCACTTTGAAGGTAAGTTTCTTTAAAGGTTTCATTAGTGACAATATGGATGTGGGAGTGTGGTTTATTTAACACAAATGGATACTTTTCACAAATTTTATTATTTTCTTCACATCATAAACTAAACACAAGTGACCACAGCAATGTGTTACAAATTCCCATAGGTCATTTAGCATTTCTTTATCCAGTATTCTGAATAAAATTTTGAACAGAACAGAACTCTACATCATCAAGATGTGAATTTTTTCCAACTAGGTTTTGCTGCATAACACAAAATTTATATTAGAAATGCTGCTCTTAACATAACAGTACATGATTTTCTATCTGTTCTCTAGACTAAATTATGATGTGAGAGATTAAATTTGTAAAAAAATTCTGTTACTGATTTTGTGATCTAGAAAGGAACAAAGGAGAACAGGATTGGAAAATGACAGTGCAAATTCTTGATTAGGAATTTTGACAATTATCCACTGCCAGCTACCAGTAAAACCAGTAAAAAAGAGCCTATACATTATCCTCAGGTTATCCAATTATGAATGTCTGCTTCACCTACCACTGGCAGTATGTAGGTTTGTATGACTAATGCACAAGGAAACAGAGTCACAATTTGTTCTTTACCAAAACATTAGCTCATTCTACGAGACTGTCCCTCATATTGCAACCTAGTATTTCCACCCAAAATGTCTGGATTATCATTGTTCTATTTAAAAGGTAGCCAATGATAGCAATCAGACTAGTCAAAGAATCCTAAGGGAGAACATTTTTTTCAAGGTCATGCATTTTATGATTTGAATCTAGTCTCAGAGCTTTGTACCCAAGAAACAATTTTGAAAAAAGATCTTCAACAAGTATTATATATATAGCCAGTATACTCAATCTGAACTAAAACAGATCATTAAACTTTCTTCTTTTTACATATTTTAGTATTATTTACAAAAGGATTCATAGAGTTACTAACAGTATATTTACTTAATGTCCATAAATAAAATTTTGTTAAATTAACAACCCACAGTTAATGAACAGTTCCAACCTGCTAAGCTTTATATGTAATGCACCCTTTATTGGTTTCAACCAGCCTATTGGATATTCATTATTATCACTATTATTATTGTTAATATTATTATTACTATTTTAAAGAGTAAGAGATAGGAACTTAGAGAAGTTTAACTTGAGGAAAATTACACAGGTATTTAGTGACAAAATACATCTGTCTGACAGCAAAGACTTGTGCTTAACCCTCATACTATATTGCCTTTGATTTTTCCACAAGGTCAATATTTTGCTAAATTAAGTTAGTGTTGTAAAATACTAGGTGACACAGAGTAGATGTTCAATTCTGAATATAATATTAGTTGATCTGTACTCTGTTATTCCATTTATTGGATTCATATACATTAAAAAAGATAATTTTCTGTTCTTAGGTACATTATGAGTAAATTACATTGCCAAAAAGTACCAACTAAGGGTGTATCATGGTACTTGGTTAGCTCAATAGTTGCTGAAAATCAAGATTTGTTTTAAAATAAAGAATTAATTATCCACCAATATAATATTGAGATGAAGTGTGAAAATAAGAATTAACACGTCTTCTTGCTCATGTAGTAACTTTCTTATGACATAGCATGTAAGGTACATGGCAGATTCTTTTTTAGCTGTGTATGTTACCTACCCCAACATATCATTTCTATTTTTGAGTAACCTTGTTTTAGTTATAGAATGGTTATGCATCCTTTCTATGCATCACATACTGATAATAATAAATTAGAAATAATATTCTTGAAATCTCACTTGATAAACCTTTTTGAATTTAGTAGTAATTAATTCCAAAATTCTATTCTGATTGGTGAATCACGTTACACTTTATGATGACTTTATGGTGAAACTATAGTTTATGGACAGGAGCACATCACCATGGCAGTTTTAGTGTCCTTTCTAAGAATACTCCTTTTGACCTTCATCTCTTTACAAAAAGTACACACAATATGAGATTTTCATTTTTTCTCACTGTCTATATTTTATTCTCTTTTAAACTGCCTTACTTACATAAATCATTCTCCTTAGATTGGATATTAGTAATTTCATATAAGACAGGAACAATTTGATGGGCAATTTAATCTTATTTTGGCAAGGTTAAAAAAAGGCAGGTGTCTTAGAAATCTGTCTGAACTAATTTAAATGATCTCATTTCAAGTGTGACCCAATCAAGGCTCTTCTATGCTACTAAGTATCAGAATTCCAATGCTTAATAGTCGTTCAGAAAATATAAATATTAATTGCTGTCTTTTTAGGTTCTTGCAGTCAAATGTGCATCTGTTATCTTTGATCTCTCTACCTACTGATGTAAATTGCCATGCTTTAATGAAAAAGATAAAGATTCTATACACACAGTGGCTACAACAACATTACAGAAAGGTAAAAGCATAGAATAGGTTTGCAAGAATTATAGGAAGTAAAAGGAAAACCTGGTATCAACAGCTATAAAGTTTGGGGTCAAAAAATAATTGACTGAGGTCAAAATCACTTCTTAATAGCTTTATGATACTTCACAATTTTGAATACTTTTTAAAGCAATTCTTCTTTACCTGTAAAATAAGGCTAATAATAGCTACTATATAGGCATTGTCTAGCAAGAAACACCTGTTTCCACCTTCAGGAGAGAAATTCCACTGCGTAGAGGAAAACAAAGGACATGGCAATGCTGCCACCAGGAGCAGCAGTTCCAGGAGGCCAACTCACTGCAGGTGTCAGAGTCACCAAGAAAGACAGGACTCATGCAGAGACTGGAAAGAACAACACTGTGCTCAAACATAAAGAAGAGACAGAGCAAGATCAGCTTCAATAGTGAGCTGCAGTGGCCCATGGTCAGTGGCCCATCACCCCACAACTGACACAGAGAGAGGGTCTGCATCCACCCCTCATGTGCTGGAGGCAAAGGAAGTTTTCCCTCCTCCCCTGAGAACAGATACAGCCAGGTGCTATGTGATGCACCCACCTTAAGCAGAACAAAGAAGTATATACATCAAACCCAGAACTGGAAAATATTCTCAAACAAAGGCATGTGGCCTGCACAGGCCGTGAGGCTCCTTCTCTCCTATAAAGAGGCGCCCCAGACCTACGGCAAGCTCTGACACTACCATAAAAGGGCGGCTGAGTATGTCTGCCTTTCCTAATAGGCTTCATTTGAATATTTAATAAAATAATATATGAGATATTTAAAATATGTTAAAAATGAATAAACATACCATACTCTTACATATGAAAAAATGTTACACACTGCTTGTTTGAATTAATTTATAGTTCACAGGAATTAAAATAAAATTCTAGTAGAATTTCTATTGGAACTTGGAAAAAATGCTCCTAAAATTATATTACTAAAGGAAATACCAAACATATCATAACATATTTTTTAAATTAAAAATGACTAGACCTACAGCACGAAGATTGGGAAACAACAACTCACAATAAAGAGCAGAACACAGTTGACCCTAGAACAATGGAGGTGTGAACTTCAATCGTCTACTTACAAGCAGAGTTTTTCCAATAAATAATAGTACTATGTTTATGACCTACACAATAGGTGGAATCTGTAGATAATGAATCTACTGATAAGAGGCCTGATTATGGGACTGGAGCAAATAGTGATTTTGCCAGGGAAGGTCCTGAAGCCAATCCATCACAGACACTGAGAAACAACTGTATTGAAATTTGAAAATTATTTAATTTGAAGGTTAATGTGTAACTAGCATTAAGTGCATATTTAATGTCTAGATTAATGCTAGTGAATTAGCAGGACTGATATCATTTAATTATCAGGAAAACACAGTATGATATTGTCTACCAATTAAGAAAAAACAAGAAAGAATGTAATGAAGCTATGGTCATTGTAATTTGACCTTGCAAGAAATAATGCAAATACAGAATCAGGTACGATACAGGGTTTCACAGAACTAAATTTTCACAGTATACCTTTGTATAAAGAGCATGAGCTCTGATGTCTGATTGCCTGATACTGTATTTGAGTTCACCGTAATTCCTATGCTCACAAGTGATATAACCTCTTTATTTCTCAGTCCTCATATCAATTACATGGAAACAATAGGAGTATCTACCTTATAGGATTCATGTGACAATAAATAAATTAAAACACATGTAATTCTAACATCATACCACATGAAGTTCTAACACTGTATCATAAGTGCCAACCATTTCTTTTCTGTATGTAAAACAGAGTAAGGATTAAAATACGAATGTCACACATGTAATTAACATAAACATCATTAGTTTTATAATTAAAACAGATACATGTATAATTAAATATACAATGAAAGTTTAAATATGTAACTATATACTACATAATTTGCTTTAGTTTAAGAAATTAAAATTGATTCACCAAGTCATAATTAATTTCTTGTTTATATATTTTAAAAAAACCTACCAAACCTCATATCAAACTCATATCAAAATCTCCCCCAAAAAAAGTCTTTGGCAATTTCATTTTTAAAAGACTCCTGTAATTTTTTTTTATTAATCTTGTTGTATAATTCAGAATCTGTGATCTCCAACAGAGTGTCCAAGTCCTGAAGTTAGTGTCAGACCTCATGGTAAAGATTTCATGGATTAGAAGAATTAACATTGTTTTAACATTTTTAAATGTCCATACTACCCCAATCTACAAATTTTACATAATAACTATTAAAGTCCAGTGTCATTTTTCACAGAAGCAGAAAAAATAATCTCCAAATTTGTATGGAACCACAAAAGACCCCAAACAACAAAAGCAATCTTGAGAAAGAAGAACAAAGAAAGAGGCATGTCACATCCTGCTTTCAAACTATATTACAAAGCTATAGGAATCAAAACAGATTAGTACTAGCATAAAAACAGACACACAGACAAATGAAATAGAATCAAGAGCCCAGAAATAAACCCATATATACATGGCCAACTAATATTTGACAAGGGATTCAAGAATAGATCATGGGAAAAGGGTAATCTCTTCAATAAATAATGTTAAGAAACCTGAAATAGCCACATGAACAAGGTTGAAACCGAACACCTATCTTACACCACTCACAACACATAACTTGAAGTAGATTAAAACTTAAATATAAGCACTGAATCCATCAAAATCTCCTTGACGTTGGTCTTCACAATGACTTTTGGATTTAACACCAAAAGCTCAGGCAACAAGTGTAAAAATAAGTGGGACTGCATCAAACTAAAAATCTTCTGCTCAGCAAGAGAAGCAATACATAAAATGAAAATGCAGCCTATACAATGGGAGATAACATTTGCAAACCATATATCTGATGAAGGCTTAATGTCCAAAATATACTAGAAACTACTATAACTCAATAGCAAAAAAAACCCCAAAAAAACCCAAAAAACAAAATAGCCCAATTAAAAAAATAAGCGAAGAACCTGAATAGACACTTTTCCCAAAATAACAAATGACCAACAGATAAATGAAAAAATGCTTAACATCACTAAACATTAGGGAAATGAAAAGCAAAGCCACAATGAAATATCACTTCACACTGGTTGGGATGGCTATTATCAGAAAGATAACGAATAACAAGGGTTGAAGAGGATTTGGAGGAAAGGGAACACTTGTATACACAATTTATGGGAATATAAGTTTATACAGGCACTAAGGAAAACTATGGAGGTTCTTCCAAAAAAACTGAAAATAGAATATCATGTGATCCTGCAATTGTACTGTTTGGTATATTCAAAAATTAATTAAAATAGTAAATATCATGTTAAATGTTCTGGCCACAAAAAATGTACCAATATATACATAGATATTTGATCAAATATCTTTTTAAAGAGAAATATAAGAGAAAAGAGGGACAGAGAAATTAAATATATAGAGTCCACATTTATCAAAACTCCACTGAAATGAACAAGAATCTCTATATTTTGAGAAAATTCTATTACAAGAGGTTCTGTTTACACCTTGTAAAAGATAAATTTAGATATATTTATACATGTTTTATTTATATATCTAGAGTGATTCCCAAGAGTTTTTGAGTCTGTATATGTTAACTAAATTGAATTCAAATGATAAAAAAATTTGAAAATATTCTCAACAGTAGAATAATTCCTGATATTCTCTTAATACAAGAAAGAAAACCTTTTGCCTAAATGCTTAAGTAAGTTCATTTAACTATCTTTCTTTAAAGGTTTTATACAAAATCCTTACAGAGTGAAGTTTTAATGACTGGAATTTCTCTTTACTGTAATGATTTTAAATAAAAGTTGGAAAATTAAGTGAATAGTTAGCCAAAAGGACATGTTATCCCAGTTCAGTTTCTTAGCTGTAACTATTTTTATAAATGCCTTATCAGCTATAAAATAGTAAAATTCTTGTATACAATTGGATAAAATAAGTAACCATTCAAATGAAAACTGGATACAAATAGTATTCATAAGATTAATTAAACTGTTTTCTGTTCTGGGAAAAAATATTTGAAGTCTAATGAAATAAAAATGCATTTTTCCACCTGATGTATAGCTCTAATATCAGAAAACATTATTGCAGCTAGGTATTAACAGGTAAGATAAAAAGTATAATAAAAAATATTTCTGAAAATGCTAGTCAAAGTAAATGATTTTGTTTTCAGTTGACAGTGACAGAACGGTCAGTGTTACGTTACAATTCCTGCTCCTTCATTTGTCTTTGTCCGTAAAATGAGGACTGTCAGAGATTGAGAGGGTTGAGCTCATAGCAAATTTAATGTGACTTGCTTTATCTCTGTTCTGAGCAGTGTTTCACAAGATTAAATATTAAATGTACAGAGCACAGGTGCATCTTCCTTGTTTATAATGAAAAGTTTGTAACTCATGTTTGCTTTTTTTAATCTTGACAAGATCATAAAGTAGATACAGTCTGAGAAAAGGGGACTATATTCTTAGCAATAAAGTCACGGATGACTGCTTTTAATCATTGTATCTTTGCATATCTTGACACTTTAGAGTTGTGAGTTATCAATTATCATTAAGATAGAGAGACAGATATTACCAGTCCAAAATATAATGTTAAAAAATATTACAAAACACATTCAAATTGTGCATGCTTTATTTGTAAGTCTTTAGATCACTTAAAAAATTTTTGTCAGTGCTTTCTGAGATTATTAGACATATCCATATGTTACCAGTTTACTACATTATTTGTTTTAATACATAATTCATGATTTATGATTTTTGAGTTGTTAATTAAATGTGATGGAGAAAATCTATAGCTGTTTTCTCTATCATCTATAGAAACCACATTCATACTCGTCCACAGAGGGCAGAAGGGGACCAGAGAAGTATGCACTGATTTCCATCTTATACCTTAAGTCTGCACAATCATGTTTAATGATAGACCTAAAGAAGCTAAATAAGAGAGCTAAACTATCTAGCGTTTTGTGATATATTTCTAGTTTCTTTAGGGTATGCTGAAACCATTCTTTCGTTGCATTGAAAATGATTTCTTCAAAAAAGCTACCTACTACCAAATGAATTCATTTGAGTAATAGTCTAGGAAAAAAACAATGCAAGCATTAATTTCATCATGCTGTCTTGGCATTTGGGAGATTGTAATGATCAAAAAAATATTTGAAAACACAAACAGTTCATGAAATTGGGCTCAGAAGGTAGGAAAAAATCTCTCTGTCTCTCTTCTTTTGCTGTCTCTTCCTCACCCATTTTTTTTCTTTCTTGTATGATCATAAAAAGTTTGAAGGGAAAATATAAATAAATTTAATGAATTCCCACAGTAATGACTTAGTTTCAGTTGAACTAATTTGGATATATAATTTTCTCAGAATCAAACAACAGCCTTAATTTTTTGAACTACTGGAATTATGTGTTCTCTACTTAGACAGACTGGTTTAAAATCTTAGCTCTGCCACTTCATAGCTCTGTAACCTTAGTGATTTTACTTCTCCTCCCTGTGACTCAATTCCATCACTTGTAAAATGGAGGCTGTAATACAACTTCCTAGGGATATTGTGAAAATTAAATAGGTTATACACATTTTAAGCAGTATCCAGCATGGAGCAAACACTATTAAATATTAACTTCTACTACAATATTTTCTTGTTGCAGGCATTTCACTTTCAATTTATCATTTTATCTTCACAATAACTTTGGGACATATGTAAGCCATTGTGCCAATTCGTTTCTTCTAGTCCTTTTTCCCTCCCTGCCTCCTTTCATCCATCCTTCCTCCTTGCTTTCCAATCTTTCTATTAGCATGTAAAGAGCAAGGCACTGTGGTAAGCCCCAGTGCTACAAAAGATATATATGACATTAAAACTGCTTGAGAGTTCATCAAAATCTAGGAGAGAAAGACACCGTTTGAGAACATTGCTCACAAAGTGCTCTACTGGATCATTTTAAGGTGATATGTCTAGTCGGTGAGGAAGGAGGTACCAGTTTTCAAGAGTCATAACGTGTGCAGCACTGGGCCCTGTAAAATTTAAATATAGGTTACTCGGGCTTTTTGGGGGGAAGGGTTTGTTTATTGTGTTTTGTTTCATTCTTGATTCCCCCACCCTCATTAGTTGGGATGCCTGTACTACCTATGTGAGCAATAGCTGGTGAAGACATTATATTACCTAAACATTCTTTTTAATTCTTAACATAATTGAGAAATATTTTTTTTTTTGCAGTTTGAAATTTGGATGCTAGACTGTTATCTAGCATTTGTAGTAAAGTGTGAGCTGAATTCTATCTGCTTGAAAAGATAAGTTATTCTGCTTTTTAACATTCATCCTTCTGCACACATCTTTTATTCAGTTTAACTGAAGGACAGAATGGAACGAAACAGATAATGAGCTAGCAGCACAGAAGACTAACCTTTTTGAATAATAATAATAATAAAGTACATTTGCTCCCTTAGGTTATGTTTCAACAGAAAAGACATGGCTCCATCGCGTCAAAAGGAAGTGAAGGCGCCTCTAAACATCAAAATGAAAAATTCAGAAACGCATTATTATTATAGAGGGAGGATCTGTATGCGAGTGATGTTTATCACAAAACAAACAGGAAAGCTGGGTACTTAAGTAGTAATGAATTTAGTGAATTTAGGGATTATAATAAGGGAAAATGCAACAATTAGTTGATGAGATATCTGGGAATTTCTAACAATTAATTTCAATACTGAATAGAAATTGATCAAATTATTGAGATGGAAAAGAATAGCAAATGGATCACAGACAAAATAGTGAATTTCTTATACAACACCACCTTCAACAGGGATATGTTTAAATTTCAACTAAATACACACATGATTAGTGTAGCAGACTGGTATAACGCATTTATGTCAAAGCTATGATTTTTTATATAGGAATTACTTAATTAGGAAGTAAAAAATACTATATTTTGAGTGGCAGTCGATTTTCCTAGACCAACCACATCTCTAGAGTTTCATGATGAAGGTCATTAAGTTAATACGACATTCTATCAATGCATTTAAGAACTGACTTAGCTCCAAACTTTTAAATATCTCTAATAAATTGAATTTTTCTTAATATAGCAAAGTGCTGACATTATGAATAGTCTTAATGCTCAATTGTGTCATAACAAAATACAATCCAAAAAAGTGACTTAAAAATAGCTCTTTCAGGTGCCCCGTGTCATAGTTATTAATTCTTCTGGAATGATTCTATGGAAGGAAATTCCCGTACTGAAGGTCAAATGATCACTAAAAATACTAAAGGAAAGGGCAGGCCTCCCGGTCATCATTTTGCTGCCTCTTGATAACACTCTTTCTCTTCTTGTTCTTTAGTGACTATGAATGTGAATAATTTATAATTTATAACCAGGGAAAATTCAGAATGAACAATAGTGTCTCCTAAACTTAAATTAGAAAATAGCCAGGTTGATTGTGTTACTCTCCTGAAACAATTAATGCAGTGTTCTATGAAACCGCTTTTCATTTGAGAATGTCTAGAATGGAAGGAAAATTGAAACAGATATGAAATCTTAAGTAATTCAATTTCATGTAAATTTATGTATGAAACAAAAAGCAGCATGACAATGAAATCTTCTGGGCTTTAATTTGATTCAAGGCCTGATACATATTTTGACCATCTTTTCTTCATGCAAAAAGGGAAATACTCCAGATAGAACAAGTCATTGACTGCCTAATGTACATCAGTCAAACTTGCTAACTTATGATGTTTCTCAAGGGTATTGGCTCTTTGGTACTCGTCAGAAATATAAATGGACAATGTGGCGTGGGTATACTGTGCAATGGAGCAGAGAGGCGTGGCATTCCCTGTGCCATATCCCTTCACTTCAAACAACTAATTAATGGTCTGCTGTATATCCTGTTTCCTCAAGGGTCAGAGGTATTGTTAAGAATCCGCAATGTTGCCTGTTTAAATTAAAAGAGATGACAGACAGATTCATCTAGGGTGTTAAGCATAAAGGGAAGATAAAACCCTTGTCTCTCTAGGAAGCGCATGCCAACGAACATGAGCTCAGGAAGCCAAGACATAGTGCCCTTTGGTAAATTTTCATTTATTAAATTTTTAACCCCTTAAGAAAGAAAAATTAAAGGGGGTTCATTCTGAGCAAATAATTTGATATATTTTGCCTGTGAAGCCACTTCCCTGAATCAATTTCCTGATTAAAACCACTTTGCTATAATCAACAGAATGATTAAAAAAGAAATCACATTTCTAAGAACAGTGTCACCAATTTGTAGAATTTTCTTCTCTCTTTTGCTAAGCAAAATACATTATTTAGGTGTGTTTGAATACTGAAGTTTAGAGTTTAGGGCATGTTTAGGTTATAAGAAAAGAAAATCAGTAAACTTAGGTCAGCTTCATATATTAAATGGGGCAACACTCACAATGAAGTCAAATTTTGCCTTGATATTTACAAAGAAAGCAACTTCTAATCGAGCATATGTTAATTATTTTTTGGATTATAAACACTAATAAAAATTGGGATCCTCTTTTTTTCTTTTGTATACTGAGTGTCATTCAATGCTGAGCTATCAGGTAGAAGATCAGAGGCAAATGGAATTCAACACAAAATTAATGCTACAAATCTCTTCCATGTGCTAGACATTCCTCTAAGTACTGGAACTAATGGCAGACGTCATGAAGCTTACAGTCTTACAGGAATGATACATAAAAACATAAACGTAAATAAAAATTTAGGTAATTACAAATGGTGTTAAACCATATGAATGAAATACAAAGTGTGAATTCATGGTAACTGGAAGAAGTCAGTTTAAATAGTGTTGTCAGAGAGCCCTTGAGAAGGTACCATCTAAACCAAAACCTGAGAGATGACAGTGGATCAGTTGTAATAAGAACCATGGAGGGAGACATACTCAGTCCCCCAGCAGAAAGAATGGGTTGGGATGTCTGGGAAACAGAAAGGAAGGCATAGTAGCTAGAAAATAAGGAGCAAGGACACAAATGGTGAGAAGGAAAGAAAAACAGTCAAATCTTCGAGATAACTGTAACCCATAAAAAGCAGTTTTGGTTTGTTGATGTTTTTCCCTGAACTCAACGGCAGCCATAGCAGTATATGGGAACGGGTGTGGGCATTCCTGGTTTTGTTTTTAAAAGTTCACTCTGGTTGCTTTGTGAAAAACTGCAATGGTAGGTGTGTTTCAGTGTATGGTGGGCAGGAGAGTGTGGAAATGGAAGTGACTAGCAAGAAGAGAAGCAGGGAGACTGAAGTTTTTGGTATTTTTGTAAACATACAATACCACATTTTAAAAATTTATGTTGAAACTGTCATTTCATTCTCTTTTATTTATTTTTTCCATCTCAAACCAAATAATCTACTTGGAAATTCCTTGAAATGCTTTACATTTTTGTCTCTATGCTAGATCATGGCTTCATATTTGTTTACTTACTCTGTTTGGTTGTCGAGTTTTATTTATTTGGTTCTGCTGAATGTTAATATTTTCAGCAAGTATCTTTGTATATGTTTTCTAATTTAATTCCCAGTATAGCTCAGCAAATTGTGGCTTGTCACCATTTCAACAGAAGATTTAGAAACTTTAAAAAGTATCTTGATCTAGACCATAATGCAGAGCTGTAAATACAAAGAGAAGACACTCAGTTTGTATTTGCAAACTTTGTTCTCTCTTCTTTGCTAAGTTATCACATCAGATAGAAGAAATAAAAGAAATTGGATTTATCTTATAATTGTTATTTCATATTATGTACTCAGAACCCTGAACTCCAATGTTTGTACACAGATGGAAGAAATCATAAATCATTAGAACTGTCATTTTATTTGATTAGTGTGAACCTTCAAACCTTTTTTTCTATTGCAAACCAAATGATGCCATTACATTTAGAAAAACATTAATCAGCAAGGAGAGTTTTTTTTAATGAGACTCAAGACTTCCTATTCACATGAAGAAATAAGTCCAGAAACTCACCTCAAAATTATTTTTCTTTTACTGTTAATATTATCAGTTGATATTTTAATTTTTTTGTCAATTGTTTTCTGGCTGTTTTTATACTCTCTCTCTTTTCCTTTCTTTTCCTTCTCTCATCCCTTGTGTTTTGATAGTTTTCTTTAGTGTTATGGTTAGATTCATTTCTCATTTTCTTTTGTGTATTTAAAATACCTATTTTCCTTGTGGTTACCATGTGTTTCACTTATAACATCCTATGCAAATAGAAGCCTATTTCAATTGATAGCAACTTGGATTTGAACCTATTCCAAAGTTCTGTCTTTTTAATTCTCTCATGTTTTATAATTTTAAATACACATTTTACCTTGTTTTATTTTATGTATCCCTTAACTATTATAATTTCAGTTAATATTAGTATTCTTCTTAACATTCATGTTTGCTTTATAAGTGGTTGATCCACTAGCTTGATTATATATGTACCTTTTCCAGTGAGAGTTTTACTTTCACCTATTTTCTTATTCCTAGCTCCTGCCACTCCTCTTCAGCTTAAAAAAGTCCCTTAACACTTCTTGGAGGGCCTGTTTAGTATTAATAAACTCTTTTAGCTTTTGCTTATCTGGGAAACTGCTGATCTCTGCTTCAATTCAAAATGGTAACCTCGCTGCTTAGAGAATTCTTGATTAAAAGTTTTATTTTGTTTTGTTTCCCTTGCAGGTAACTAGTTGTTCTCTTGCTGCTTTTAGGATTCTCCCTTTATCCTCAACTCTTACCATTTTAATTATAATATGTCCTGGTGTGTGTCTCTTTGGATTCCTCTTATTTGGAACTTTCTGGGATTCTTGGACCTAGACATCTCCTTTCTTTCCCCAGATTAGGGGATTTTTCAGCCACTATTTCCTCAAATAATTTTTCCAGTCCTTTCACTCTCTCTTCTCCTTCTGGGGCCCATATAATGTGAGTGTTATTCCATTTGATGTCCTGAAGTTCTCTTAAGGTATTTTCACTTTTTAAAATGTATTTTATATTAGGTGTTAATGTGTGAAATGTTGGTAGTGATACTTTTTCGTTCATTCCTGGTATTGGTAATCATTGTCTTCTTTCATTTTCCCTTTGTCCATCCTACTAGCAGTATATTAATTTATTGACCTTTAAAAAAACAGATTTATTTCTTTGAGTTTCCCTTGTTTTCAATATTATTAATTTCTGTTCTTATCTCCCTTATTTTCCTTCTTTTAATTGCTTCATTTATTTTTTGTATTCTTTGCCCACTTTCTTAGCATGTAAGCTTATATTATTAACTTGAAAACTTTCTTCTTTTCTACTATAAGTAATGAATGCTGTGTGTTTCCAAATCTGTATTGATTTAGCTATATCTCATAAGTAATTATATGTTGTATTTTTATTTTTATCAGATTTATATTTTTTTGAAAGTTTCTCTTTATTTCGTGGATTATTTACAAATGTTGGCTAATTTCTAAATATATGAAGATGTTTCTACTGTTATTCTGGTATTGACTCCACTTTAATTTCATCATAATCAAAGAACATGAAATGATTTTAATTATCTATTAAGTTTTGTTTTATAAACCAGATATGGTCTACCCTAGAGAATATATGTGTATGTTTAAAGGCATATTGTTGGATAGAGTGTTTCAGAAATATGAATGAAGTGGAGATGTTGTTCATCATTTTTTGTCTATTTTGCTGATTTTGTTTACTAGTTCCAGTAATTAAGAGTTTTGAAGTCTCCAGTACTTATATCCGTGGGTTTGTTTATTTGTACTTTCAATTTTTATTTTCTATATTTTAAAATTATTTTGTTTGACATACACACATTTAAGATTATTAACGGTAACTTAACCCATTTACCATTATTCAATATATCATTATCTCAATGATATCAATGTATCATTATCATTATTTAATTACCTTCTTTTTCCTTATGATTTATTGGGCTCTCAAGTCTTTTTATCTGACATTTATACAGCCACCTCAGCCTTTTTAATTTTTTTATTGGTGTTTGCATGATATAGGACCCCCTATCTTTTTACTTTTTTTCCTACTGATAGCATTATATTTGAAATGAGTTTCCTTAAATAGCATGTATTTGCATCATTGTTTAATCCAGTCTGTCATTTTCTCACTGTAATTCATGTGTTTAAATTATTTATAATAAATGTAATTGTTAATATGTTTTGATTTATATATACTATTCTACCTTTCATTTCATTTGTTCTCTCTTTTTGACTTTCTTTTCCCCTTTACTGCCATCTTCTCAGTATATGAACTTTTTAGCTTTTCATATTAATATATTCTGTTTTATTTTCTTCTCTTTATATTTTTATATATTATTTGTCTTTGTAGATGATCTATAGATCACAGCATATATACTTAATTTACCTCATCTACTTAGGATCAACATTTTAGTAGTTGAAGTGGAATGTAGGAACATCACCACCATATAGGTCTCTTTACATCCGTTTATGTTGCAGGTGCCTTATATGTTATATCCTTGAATATTAGCAATTTCACCAAATATTGTTGTAATTTTATTTTCAACCAACAAACATACTGTAAAGAGATCAAGAGGAAAGGAACATTTTATCAGATTTAGCCAAATATATACCATTTCTTTTGCCCTTTCTTCATTTTTGGTATTCCAAGTTTCCTTTTGGTTTTGTTTTCCTTCTTTTTGAAGAATTTCTTTCAGTAATTCCTTCAGAACAGGTCTGCTGGCATAAAATTCTTACTTTGTGTATCTTATTCTTTTATTCAATCTCATTCCTAAAGGATATTTTTGCTAAATATATTATTTATATTTATTTATATATTTTGCTAAATAGCATTCTAGGTAAAAATTTTTTTTTTTTAATTTGGATATATTAGAATGATACTTTTGGTCTTCATGGGTTCTGATAAAAAATGCAGTCATTCAAATAATGATTCCCTCCTAAGTAGTGTATTGTGGTTGTATAATTAATTGCTTTCAATAATTTTTCTTTGTCCTTAATTTTCATCTCTTTGATTACAATGTTCTGGATGTATATTTCTGTGAAGTATCCTATTTGGAGTTTTCTGAGTTTCTTAATCTGTTTATGTGATTTAGTTTATTCACCAAATGTGAGAAGCTTTCAGCATTTATTTTATATATACTCAATCACATACTTCATTTTCATATAACTGAAAGTTGGTAAAATAATAGGGCTAATTGAATGTAATCATTATTTTGCATTACTGTCTGTTTAATGGACAGTTATAGTTAGTGAGTTACAAAATAGACATTCATAATTAATAATTATTTGTTATTCCATATTATATACATATATAGATTCCTTTATTTTAGGAAAATTACTAATTATGTTATAAACATGACTTTCACATAAGTCCTATTGAAAAGAATGTCAAATAAAACAAATATTCTTACGTCATTACAGTTCTTTGATTTTTAAAATTAAATTTATTTTAGCTAAACCTCTTCTACAAAGGCAATAGCAATAGGCAATATTAAGAAAATACTTAAACACTATTAAGATTCATAAATAAATCATGAATTATGTATTAGAACAAATAATGTAACAAACTGGTAACATATGGATATGTCTAATAATCTCAGAAAACACTGAAAAAATTTTTAATATTATATTTTGGACTGGTAATTTTTCTGAAGCTCTTTGACCTGGATCTCACATATTGGATGAAATAAACTTTTTACCTCCAAACTCAAAATATTAGACCAGAAATCACTGTAAGAGTTTAACAAAAACTACAGGGTCTGGATCTGGGGGCAGTCATGCCTCTGAGATGACCAGATGAAGGATGCTAAGACCACTACGAGGCAGCCAAGTGTCTGGGGCAGCAAAGTTACCAACACAGATTCTATGTTTTTAAAAGTATAAACTCTTGGTTAAAAAGAGTACAGTCAACAGCACTCAGGTAAAGATATGGTTTCATTCAAAATGAGAAATAGTTGTACTTTCAAAAAAAGGCAAAACCAGCCAGTGGTAGATTATAGAATGGATACTCCTTAATAACTCTGTGATCTTGGGGAAATGACGCATTCTCTTGGAGCACATTCTCAATTTATTTATTGGCAAAATGAAAATTACAGTAGCACTTACTTGAGATATTAAGAGGGATTATTAAATTCAAGCATGTAAATGTTTAGCTCAATGTTTAAATCATAATAAACATTCAGTAAATGCTCACTCTTATCAAGACCTCAGTTTAGGAAGAACTGTGACCCATCTTCCCTGGGCAGAGAAATAATATATCTTGCTTTCCTACTACCCTGTTGCTTATCTTTAAAATACTCCAAGCAAAGTGTGGTATAGCTATAAATCTTTTATGCAGTCTTAGACATTTTAATAAGAGGTAAAATATGAAAACAGGATTTTCTCCCTCGTGCAAAAAAAAAAGGGAGGGGCAAGTAGATAAATGCATCTTTGAAAACAGAGAAAGCCCTAAAGAATTTGAGTCAGAAGTACTACAAAACTTCTCTGATTTGTTTATTTCATATATCGATCATGGTTATCTTTGCATGTGTGGTTTAGAACAAATAATATTCCAAGGAATTCAATTTGTTGCAGAAGATTACTTTCTTAGGTCTTCCTTTCACATTTTATTCATCAAATAACCTCCCTATCATTAGGAATTTTCTCTAAGACATTATCCAATTGATGAGCAGTATCTTTCAGTATTCGGCTAGAAGTTTGTTGAAATTATTATCTGTTTTCTGTGTCTGTACTCACTTGCCTTAAATAATGGACACTCATAGGAAAACAACCTGGAATTATGCCAATAAAACAAACATTTCATATAACTATAATAACAGGTACGTCTATTTAAAAAGCAGCTTTCTAAATATTCACATTTTGATAATGTGTATGTGCTGTGAATATGTATGAAATATGTATATACATATAACCCTCCTCTCTAATCTCAAATTCACAGATGTGATAACCAAGTGAAAGCCTC
Organism: Camelus bactrianus; assembly: GCF_048773025.1. Lineage (NCBI taxonomy): Eukaryota > Metazoa > Chordata > Mammalia > Artiodactyla > Camelidae > Camelus > Camelus bactrianus. The sequence continues at coordinate 28,824,921 of NC_133539.1, forward strand.
CATTCGAATGTAAACCTGAGAGGCTTCTTTCAATCTGCTGCCCATCTTCCTATACTGGATCCCAGACATCATGAGAGGAACTGATTCACATTTATTTCCTCTTTGCAGTCCAGCCCTTTCATGGAACCCACAACTCTTCAGTGATTTCCACTTCCAGCTGTGTCCTATCCACCCCTCTCCATGGTCCTTCCATTCCTCCCTGGGTACTCTGAACTATAGTGATGCATTAGGCACCATTACTTTGTCATCTCATCTATAAGGTAGACAAACACTGGCATTCCTTTCAGGGAATTCAGTTCAAAACTATCAAGTTAGTGTCTTTTTTCACATGTTGTTTTTGTTTTTAGCAGCATATTACTGAATACTCTTTTCTACCCAATTAATAATGGACTGGATTCTTGCCACAAATTCAAGTGCTCTCTAAAGAGAAGGGATTTTCAAATGACGGATCTCATTTTCCCTTCCGAAGTGGGAACTGAAACAAAAAAGAAAGAGGTGGGAAAAAATATCAGAAAAAAGGAGAGGGTTTTTGAACAATACAGAAGGGCATTTGGGAGCTTAAATGGATTTAAGTCTTGGTCTAGTGGAGACCAGCACAGGAGAGAGGAAGCAGGAAGGAGGTGACCAGGAGAAATAACAGTCCCCACCTAGTCCCACCCAGATTCCAGAGAGAACAGAAGGGAAAACAGTTTTCCCACAGTATGTAAAACAGGGTTCCTTCAGTTGTATGTGACTCTCAACTTACCGGGTTACTCAAGATGGTGACTGTTAATAAGCATAACGTCCGTCTTCCCAACATTCAAACCTAATCATTAATCAAACCTCCCAGTATAGGACTTTTTTTTCCCCACTATGTCAAATCTCTCAAACAGACAAACAAAAGAATGAAAAGAAAAAGGAAAACTCTCCACTTAATTTAAATGTTAAAGCTGCGTAACGCTCACACAGAAAAGCTATGAAACAATGGGCCAATGTTGCTTTTTTTCTTTACACCTCACACTTCTATTGATCTTGAGCCCCAGCATAGCCCTGGAATGACAGGTTTTGTTGGCCAGTCGGATGCACCCCACTGATAATCAGAGTTATATCCCATCCCAGTCTCCAAAATACCATTTCAGATCCATCAATCCAAACAGAAAGAGGAGAAACACTCCACCCACAAGCCCCACACACTTTAGCCTTTTGCCCCCGTCTCTGCACTCTGTCACACAGCGCACCCATGACTTCCAGCTTTTTTCCTCTTACATCTCCATTAAACTTTAGCTTTGCAATCACAAAGCCTTCAGACCTGAGATAACTATCTTAAATCCTGGGATTCACTTACATGCATATTGTGGAGTTTTATTAGATACTCTTAGAATGATCTTCAAAATGTAAATCCTAGTACTACCATACCAGTGATGAAAGAATAGCTACAATTACTACTACTACTACTACTACTAAATAATATACATCTACTGAGTTCTTACTATATTGTTGGCATTCTCTTAAGCAATTTATATAAATTATTGCAGTTAACATTCTTCCACTATGTGTGTTAGATATCATCTTACAAAGAATTTAAAGTTCCAAAAGTTTAAGTCATTTTCTAAGTCTTAATCTAATGAGTTGGAAATCTTTCTTTTAAGCTTGCTTCTATTTCTCTAAAAAGATGGCTACTAATCATTAAGGAAACCTACTTGCTTGTCTCTATTTAAGAAGGGCATGCACACTATTATTCCCAATAGGAAGGTGGAGAGGACAATATTACCCTCTCTCCAGCATCATATAAATCTGATCATCAGTGGGCTCTAATGAAATATTACACGGTTCTACATTCTTTTCAGGATAAAAAAAAAAAAAAAAACATGTATTTCTTAACACTGCTGTCAGGATCGGGGAAGATCTTGCCCTGGGCATTGCTCTGGGTTTGTCACTGCACATTCCCCCATTGCCCCCTACTCCTCTTCCTCCAGGGTGTATTTCCTTCATGCCTTAAACATGACTGTGATATGTACCCTTACTTTAATGCTACTGCTGTATTGTATCCTTTCTCTGAAATGAACTACAGCCTTATCAGCATTGTCACTTTGGGTCCTGTGACTCTAGCAACTGCACGCTGTGTAACTGCTACCAGCAAGTCAAATGTATAAACAGTTCTCCAGCATTTACAGAAGGGAAACTGCTGTATCCCAGGACACAGCATCTTTATTTTTGCTAAATATTTCTTAACTGATCTCCACTTCATTGTAACTTCCACAAGCTGTGTATGAGAGTTCTCATTTTTCTAGGTATTGTTAGACAGTAAAACATTTGCCAAGCTAATGGATAAAATCACACCTAACTGTCTCTGAATTTGCACTTCCTTGATTGCCATTGTGTTTGGACATCATTTCATGTATTTACAGCCCATTTGTTTTTTATGCTTGGAATTTGCTGAAATATTCTTCCAAGTTTCTGCATGTCATGCTCATTCTCATCTATCAGTTCTTAGCACGAATGGCATTGCTTTAGAGGGGCCACATCCTATATGTGATTTCTCCTAGAGGCTTCTTTCTCATCTCTCTGAAAACAAAACACAACATGGATCACAACTCATACGATCTTGTGTATCTGATATTCATTTACTGCCTTCTGTTTTTCCAAACCTCAAACCCCAGTGCTGAAAAAGACCTCAGGTGTATTACGTGTTAAATGAGTCCTTGTTGAATAAATGAATTATAAATCAATTCATAAATCAAATTCACCAGTCATTCATAAATCAATTAGATCCACTGTAGAAAATTTCCACCAGAATGCACTTTCCAGGAAAGGAAAATGCACTGCTTGCCTAAAACTGCCTGGCAAATAGTAGGCATTCTATATGTGTGTGTGTGTGTGTGTGTGTGTGTGTGTGTGTGTGTGTGTGTGTGTGGAACTGAGTGGCATTTTAGTTGGGCAGAATATTTTGGTTAGCTGCTGGTTTTCATCCATCTAATGTATAGTCCACACTGCTAAAGAAAATGTAAATAGAAACAGTATTACTGTTTTCAATTCAAATAAATACCTGGTTCTAGTTATATCACAAATATCCACACAGACAGAAACTTCATTTCAGCAAAATATAATTTGAGGCCTCATCTAAATCATGGTGAAATTTTTCATTTAAACAAGAAAAAAATAAGAAAAAAGGCAAAACCAGTATTAATATACTAAGTCTGTTTTAGTGGACGACTGAGCATGGTTACGAAGAATCACGTCTAGAGCCTCCCTAGGCATGATGAAACAGCTCTGTAATTTTGGCAAGCACATAAAACAGTTCATTAATGAGATGACACTTTGCAGGTAGCCATGATTGCCTTAGGTAGAAAGTTTAAACGTTTGCTTTCCTTTCATGCATCATGAAGGGGACAAAGGTCTTCCAATAAGTAAAAGAGATAATGATGTTTACACAAAGCTTACAAAGAGCCATGTTTCTTTGAAAAACTGCCTGAAATCCTAGCTGCAGATCAAAACGGTCTTCTACAAAGCACATCTGAATAACGTGTGATCTGAAGATGGAGGGAGCTGTACTTCCGCCTAGAGTTTATCTTCTCCAAATGTTACTCATGCTTTTTATTTATTTTTTGAGCCATTACTTCAATAACAAAAAAAGAAAGATTATGTTCCTTCCTTCGGCAAAGATGATGAATAGATCACATTGTTCACTGCTCTCTCTTTATGTCGGCTTGAGTATATCAATAGCAGTTTCTTTTTGTGTAGCTAGGTCCATGTCTGTCACAGTTGTGTACTTCTGAATAATCCAACTTGGCTACAGCTGCCAGAGGCACAATCCTTACTACAGAGGACCTTTTGGGGAACTGGAAAATAAACTTCATGGGAAAAATGAAGTTATTCTTCTTGGCTGACCTAGACTGGGAAGCTGGCTACCCTCTGCTCTCTCCTAGGCAACTTGCTTTCTCCACCCAGGATAGCACAAGAGCCTAAGCATGTCCTCAAGGTGATACTGGAACTCAAAATTGCAAATGGAACCCACATGCACACAAATCTCCTTAGAACCTATATTTCTGCTTCAGTCTCTCCAGCACAGCACACATATTTCCAAACCCAAAGCCAAGAGGTAAAGAAGGCTGCTCTGTTCGGAGATGAAGGACACCATCATTTACTAGTCCAAAAACGTGGATACAGACCAAACAAAGATGAAAGAAATTGGATCCATCTATACTTTGACCATTTCCTTCTTTTTCTTTTTTTTTAATTGAAGTATAGTCATTTACAATGTTGTGTCAATTTCTGGTGGACAGAATAATGTTTCAGTGGTACATATACATACTTATATTCCTTTTCATATCCTTTTTCATTATACGTTATAACAAGATATTGAATATAGTTAGTTCCCTGTGCTATATAGTATAAACTTGTTTTTTATTTTATATATAGTAGTTGGTATCTGCAAATCTTGAACTCCCAATTTATCCCTTCCCACCATTCCTGTCTATAACTTTCTCCAGCAATGCTATTTTATGATGCTAATATGGGTTAAGTCAGAGAGCATATACTTCAGAGAGCTGAGGTCTCTTAACTGACAGATTCATGGATCTATATACTTACATTAGAGTTATAATTACACTATGACCTGAGTGTTTGGGTCCCTCCCGAATTCATATGTTGAAGTCCTAGTAGCTAATATGATGGTGTTAGGAAGTTGGTTCTTCAGGAGGTGTTGAGGTCATGAGGGTAGAGCCCACATGAATGGGATTAGTGTCCTTATAAAAGAAGGTCCACAAAGCCCCCCACCCCTCCCACCATGTGTGGAAAGTGCAACAAGCCTGCCATCCAGAACTGTCCTCACTCAGCCATGCTTGCACCCTGATCTTGAATTTCCAGGCTTCAGAACTATTTTCAGATTAAAGATTAAATCATTATATAATTTATTTAATAAGATGCTTTCTAGAAAAATGTGATGACGACCTTCACTTTACTGAAGTTTAATAATGTTATTTTGCTTTGTAGATTTATTTATTTCTAGGGAAATATGTGGCAGGAGGCTCGGAGACATACACAGTTTTCTGTATCTACATTTATATGGTAATCTCTAAATGATTAAATATCTTATTAAGCTAAAATCTCTTTGACACACACACTCCAAAACTAAGACCTCTGGTTCAAGGAGTATGAAATATGCCAACTCCTACGTGATGTAGTTAGAAACACTGACATCAGCCTAAAACCTGGGAACAAAGTTAAAGAAAGGTCTGATTTTTAACTAATATATTCTTTAACATGTTTGTAGAAAAAATATTTTTTTCCAAAATAAGTCAGCAAGCCAGAGACCCAAGAGAGCTGACCTTCAGTCTGAAGGTCAACAGGCTTGAGATCCAGTAGAAGCTGATGATTCTTTTCAAGTTAGTTTCCCACCTCAAGGCAGTCGAGCAGAAGTTCTCTCTTCCTTAAGAAAAAATTGGCCTTTTGCTTTAGTCAGGCCTTTGACTGACTGGATGAGGCCCACCCACACTAGGGAGAGCAATCTGCTTCACCCAGTCTACCAATCTGAGTGTTCAACTCATTTAATAATACCTCACAGAAATATTCACAATAATGTCTGACCAAATATATGGGCACCCTGTGGGCTGGGCAAGCTGACACAGAAAATTAACCATTCCGTCAACTATATAAATACTGTCAATCAGTATAATTTAGTATTTGCTTCCTAACTGTGCTTCCTATGAAAGTTGCTTTAAACTTTAATTTTTTGGCTTAAATGTATACTTTGTTAGGTTTTCAATGTATACTTCTTCAGAATTCTTATAACACTAATATTTATGGTAATTTATTGTACCCCTACTATTTGCCAGCACTATACCATCATCCCTCAATATCGATGGTGGACTGGTTCTAGGATCTCTTGTGGATACCAAAATCCATGGATGTTCAAGTCCCTTATATATAATGTTGTAATATTCACATTTAACCTATGTACATCCTCCTTTACACTTTAAGCCATCTCTAGATTACTTATAATACTGAATACAATACAAACGCTATATAAATATTTGCTGATGCACAGTAATTTTAAGTTTTACATTTTGAAACTTTCTGGAATTTTTTAAAATATGTTTGAGCCATGGTTGACTGAATCCATGTATGTGGATCCTATGGGTACACAGGGCCCATGGTATTAAGTATGTTTCCATGTTATAATCTGATGTAACTCGGGTAACATTCCCAGACCAATTTCTATCTTCCTAACACAGGAACAACCTGGAGTCATGATTGTTCTTTTATGTATAGTAGTCAGCAGATTACTTAATATAAAAAGAAGTAAGACCAACTATATGATAACTGAGAGGAAATATAAAACAAAAAAGACTTCTGTTGTTTGACACAAATTCTGTCCAGGAATCCTTAACTGCCCAGCTCCTACACATGTAAGAACTTAACCTTCCAACTGAATTTTTTCCAACTAGCTTTTCCTAAACAGTTAAGCCACAGGAATTCTTTTCTTGTCATGGTCCTAGATGTTCCGCTTGGAACAGCAGTTCTCAACCCTGATTATATTAGAATCACATGGGGAGTTTTTTGTTGTTGTTATTTTTTTATTGGTTAACATCCCCATATATTCTGACTTATCTATTTTTGTTTGCAGTATGAATCCAGACATTTCCGAAAGTTCTCCAAGTGTTTCTAACACACAGTCAAGATTAAGAAAAATTCAACTGCAGTGATAAAACTTCTCAAGGTTCCTCATGGGAGAAGAGAAGCTCCAGTTTCCTGAGACTTGAAGTAGGAGTTTTCCTAAGCTTTGATAATCAGATCTTGAAATTAATTCACAATCCTGACAAAGCTTTCTGCTCCTTTCTGAACTAAAGGTACACATTTCTGCTTTTACGTTTGCAGCAATAGAGAAAATAGATCAAAATTAATAGCATGCTTTCAGATTAGATTTACCTTGATGTTATGCCAATATTGTTTGTGTCTGTTTCATTCCAAAGCTTTCAATAAGAAACACTAAACCTCTGTAAAAGAATATCTGAAAATAGTGAACTAAATATCTATTTATTCATTATTCAAACTTTTCCTGATATATCTAATTCCAAACTTATTAAGACATATGTAAACCTGTGAAAGCACTGGTTAAATGGTTAAAATTAGGTGAATTTTCACTTAAAATGTAACATAATTATGAAAGTCATCCACACATGGTCATCAAAATAGTCATGTATTATGGGAGATGTTTATGCCTGAGACTTTTACAAGCATCCTCTCTTCTTAAAATCCACCTAAATTCACAAGCAATTGTCCTATGGCATAAGGATTTGATGTCACTGTACCCATTTCCCCAGAGAGGGTTTCAGTAAAGCTCTTTAGCCATTACAGATTTGTATAACATACTTGTATTAGTCAGGATTCTCCCAAGAAAAGTAATCAATAGGGCATGTGTATATCTGTGTGTGCATATGTGTGTGCACATGCATATATGTGTGTGTGTGTATATATAGGTACATATATATGTGTGTATATATGTACACACACCTATCTACTTAATGAGAGTTAAAGAGAAAGAGAAATTTATTTTAAGGAATGAGCCCACATGACCGTGATGACTGAAAAGGCCAGCAAGTCCAAATTTTGCAGGATTGGCTAGCAGACTAGAGACCCAGAGAACTGACATTGCAGCTCAAGTCTGAAGACAGTTGGCTGGCAGAGTCCCTCTTCCTTGAAAGACATCAGTCTTTTCTCTTTTAAGCCCTTCAACTGATTGGATAAGACCCACCCATATTTTGGAAGATAATCTGCTTTAATGGAAATCTATTTATTTAAATGTAATCTCATCTAAATTACTTCAAAGCTGCATCTAGACCATGTTTGACCACACATCTGGGTACAATGGCCTATCCAAGTTTATACATAAAAGTAACCATCATAACACTATAAAACTAAGATTTTAAAGTGATGTTTGAACTAATTTTGCTTTCTTCATTAGCCCTTTGATCAATTCTTTAGGTTCATTTAATTCAAAACACAAGCAATACAGATATACAGTTGGGAAAATGAGACGCCTGGAATGAATCTGTTTGTTCCCAGGCCCTGCCCTTGCAGAATCAGTACATCATGATGATGATGATGATGATGATGATGATGATGATGATGATGATGAAGAATCTGAATAACTATTTGCTATGTTTTGCCAGTACAAGCACACTTCCAGGTGATTTAATCAACAGCTTCCCATGTTCCCTTATGTTCTAAATATTTGAGTCTCATAAATATCGTTAGTAGAGCAATTCTAATCAAATCTTGGTGAACTCCTATGAGCTCCAAGAAAGTCTTCAAAAAGCTGCAGAAAAGCAAACAAAAGTTAATCATTGTAATTGTTGCAAGCTTGCTGTGAATATAAAATGAAGGGTACTTATAAAACACTTGGACTAGTGCATGGCAGAAAATAAGCTCACAGTAAATGATACTGTAATTTTGAGTACTACTTTAGCTTTCTGTTTGTAGAGCAGGCAATTAACAGAATAAGGATAAGAACTAGATCAACCTGGATGAAATCCTTTTATCTAAACCCATGCCTTTACCCATTGTTTAAAATGCCTTTACATCTTTCAAGATCTTAAATGGATTACCCACTTAAATATAATATCAGAATGTTAAAAACAAATGAACAACAATCACAACATCATCAAAATGATTCTATTAGCCCTTTTTGGGGAAAAAATAACTTCTGAACCATGTGTATCAACTTCAGTGGGTGTCTTGCAATTGTATATGTCTTGTCATAATAGAGACTGATTCATAATAACATAGCTACGTGTAAGTCTAGCTTGTCAGTGTGATATGCCATCAAAGGGGGAAAATAACTACTTGGGGAGAAGTTGGGTAAAGAGCTCTTTAGGCTGACCTTTTGCTGATACGTTGATGATGTTCTCATTAGCAGCAACCCTGCTGTTTGCCCTCAATAAAAGCTAACATCCTGCTGTTAACGCAATTTCCATTTTTGTGACTTAATGACACAATTATATTAAAGATACTTTTTCAAATGGATTAGGGTTGACACATGATAAAAATGTTTTTTATAAATTTTCATTCTCTTTCCCTGCAAACCAAATAATATTTTTCACATTGTGTGATTATATGAGATAAATCTGACCAAAGGTTGCCGATATTCAAGTGACATTTTATCACATGCTTGTTACTAAAGAGAACAATCTGTTGCTAAACTCTTTTACATATTTTAATATTTTTAAAGTATAGCTATCATTATTTCTCAGACACACCAATTTAATTTCTTTCTACTGCAAAAAAAACTTCATCTTTAAAAAAAAACAGTAATTATTTTATAATTATATTAAATTACAGTTGTTGCAGGAGTTTGGCCATGAGGTATCATTTCTGAAGGGACTATCATTGTGGGAAGAGAAAAGACTGAAGTCTGGCAGAACTATGTTTAAATTTTGGCTTCACCACTTATTAGATTTCTGTGATCTTGAACAAGCTATATTCTCTCCTGGAACAATAAAAGTTGTTTCACTCATTAGGTAGTGAATGGAAAATGAAATAATAAATATAAAGCCCTTGGCTCATGGTAACTGTTACCAAAGCATAGACTCTTTAAGCTGGGACCTCTTTGAGTGAAAGAGGACACTAAGGAAGGAGTTTCTTTGCTGAGTCTCAGACCCTGAGTTGCGGACTACATAAATAATGTGTAAATTATGAAACATAATTTTTTTCTGTTACAAGCACTTAAGTTTGCTCATTTTTATTATGATTTGGATTTAGGCCTATAAAATACTATCATGATATTTCTTAATAGGATTGGTCAATTTGTTTGTGAGAAAAAGACATTTGTTTTTAGGAAAATAGGTAAATATTGATCACATAGGTAAAAGCATTGGGTTCCTCTGATTCTAAGATAGAGAGGAAGCCATTATTGACCTGCCTTCCCACCACACACACACACACACACACACTTTCCTATAGACATGAGACTCTCGAGAAGTGACAAAAGTGTGAAGCTTATGGGGCAACTGCTGTACTCAGAGGAAGGACAGGAACCACCCCCCATGCCAGCCACTGCACAGCAGGGACTCGTGTGCCCTGCAGACAGCAGAAAAGCCATTTTTGATTAGTGAAGTACAGGAGTTCTGGTAGAAACAGATACTTTTATGACCCAAACTGAAACTTCCTTAGATTTTCCTGGAAATATTGGAGGACAGATCTGCAGAAATTCAGAGGTCCTTTATAACCAATTAGAGACAAGAAGGAGGGTAAGTCTGGAAACATTTTTTAAATGTATAACTATCTAGTTTTATGTAATTCTTATATCATGTATTACCACCATGCTATGTTAAAAACAGTGCAAGTCTATTCTATACAAAGCACATATAAATTCACACGTATAATAATGAACATAATATATTTAATACATATTAAATTGATAATGAACTATGTTGATCTGGAGAAAAATCTCAGGAGCATAACAGCATCTCTAAATGATCTCTCAAAGTCTTAATTCTACATTTCATTTTACTATACACCCAGATATTAAAAAAAATTTTCAACATCCTACATATTAAATTCTAATATGCTCAAATTGCCACATTTTAAATTCCCAAGCCAATCCTTTGCAAGCATGTTGTCAATACCTCAGTAAAATGCAAATATTTTAACTCATCTTTGTTCTTACACAAAATTTAGTGTCTGAACTTATTAAATCATTAACACATATTTAGTATATAATGACAGTCATTTTACTCATCCAAATTGGAAATTTTACCTTTAACATTTTTCTAAACTTGCATAAAAACCATGATGGTTTATTTATCTGAATACATGACTTACTTTGCTAATTCAGTATCAGTATTCTTTATCCCAAGGTAAGTGTTAAATTTCTCATCATTATTCAATTCAAGAACCATTAAGCATTACCTCAGTTTTAAACAATCCTTTTAACAATTGTCTATGGCAAAAGTTAAAAAAAATTAAATAATATTTAAAGTTACAATGTTTCCTATATTAGAATATTTTTTAAATTCAGGACCTTATACTTCATTTGGCCAACTATCTTTGATCACCTGCAATATACCAAAACCCACAATTAAGGCGGATCTCCTGCAAACAGTTTAGAGTACAAGTTCTTAACTGTTTACACTGACTCACTTTTGAAGTGAATCATCTTTTCATCTAAGTGTTCCCAACCATATTGCTCCTTTATATCCCCACACTTCATTCTGACACTGGGCATTGTCTTTCCACATTCAGCCTTGGCTCAGTGTCATCACCATCCATAATCTTTCTCTCACTCGACTTTCATGTCCACTTTCCTGTCTCAGCAATTCCTGCATGAATGGCAGTCCTGCCCAGCCACGGAAAACAATCAGCAAGGTAAATGGGCACTTTATCAAATGCATTTATAAAAATAAGACAAGAATAATGAGAAAAATCTTTAAATCGTCCATAACAATATAAAAAGAGTACCATTTCCAACAATTAAGTTTTTACTCAGATTTTCAAATTACTAGAATGCATTATTAGTGGAATATATATATATATATTTTTTTTATTTTAAGGAGAGTTTTATTCATTCATTAATCCAGTATTTATTGGAACCAGAACAGTTGGGCTGTGCTCAGTGCGGAGATGCAGTTGCTATGTCTACCAGTATGCCCTGGCCCCCACCCTGGTCACTACATACAGACAAGGGGCCTGCTTGGATCACTTTCAAAGCCACCTGGCAGAGCCCATGGGGCGATGTTTGGGGCCCGAGCTCCAGAGACAGTGCTGTATAATCATTCTTATTATTTCACCAAGCAAGAAATGACGTATATTGACAGGGACAGATATATACTGGTATTTATGATTTATTGGAATAGAAAAACGGTATATTATATAGGGGACAGTTTAATACTTTTTATAAAAAGATACATGTACATTAACAGATAAATTAACATCCCTCAAAGCATGAGTAAATCTATAGTTATTATTTTTCATTGTTTTAAAGCTTTACAATAGTATTTCACAATAAAGTAATAATAGAAATAATTCCATTATATAAGCAAGAGAGTAAAACAACAGTTACGTAGGTCAGTCATGTACTACAGGTTCCTATCTAGCCAGAAGCAGTATTACATCATCTACAATTATAAGATATTCAAATCCTGTAAGACTGTTAATTATATTATATTCCACCTACTCTATGAGCGAAATTCCCAGCTGGAGAGGAAAGGAGAGGAGTACTATGATATTACATGCACAGGCTCACCCACTTCTCTCCAGTTCATGTCTTATTTTTACTGCACTCTCTTGGAGAGCTTTCTGTGTGCTTTGGCTACCCAGTTTCTAGTTCATGATCCCCATATCATCTATTTTTCAGGATCTGTCATTTGTGTATCACAAATTCCTCTTACTACCTGAACAGTATATACTTTTAACTTCCAGAGAATTAGACTGTATTTATATAGTGGCTATAAACAAGCAATTGGTACTTCTCTCCTACATCATTTCAACCCCCATTAGCCTCCTATATAATATGTACGTGTGCACTCACACATACACTCTGATGACATTGACCCAAGTCTCTGAGTTTTGCTGTTTTTTTTTTTTTAAAGAACTGACACCAGCACAGTGATTTGAACATGAAAGTTAGAAACACCAAGCTGACATGTAGCAGAATATAAAGGAAATATGGGCAAGAACAGAAGGTCAGCAATAACAGTTAAGAGTCAACTGGCCAATCTTGGCACCTACTGAAATAAGACTTGACTGTAAGGCTTCTCTTGCAACTCCAATGTCAGTAAAGATAGGAATCTCAATTTAGTATGTACACTATAATAGTACCTAACATTTTTAAGGAAAATTAAAGCACTTGGAAGTATATTCCTACCTTAACCATAGGGATTCAAACTCATACTCAAGGCTCTGGTTAGCTGTTATATTCTTTAAATGGTTTTCCAATACACTTGACACCCAGAAGGGGAAAAAGGAAGCTTATTATAATAAAAAAGGATGCACTTTGTTGAGCGATCAATAGGTAATTTTGTCCATTGGCCTTTTTTCTTCTCTCTGTCCACAGGTGCATAAAGAGAAACAGTTGTATGCTAAGGCAGTGGTTTTAGATTTTTATGTATCATTTTAAATCCATTAATTCAGGCCTATACAGGCATTTGTCATTTTGTAAGTAATGTATTCAAATATACACTTTTCTAAATCCTTTAAGTCATAACAAGAAAATAAAGGCATCTTTAGGGATTCTTTTACCTTCTCAATTTTGATTTAACAAAATCTCATTCTTAAGATTATGAAGACTGATTTTAGTGGCAAAGAAACAAATACTGATGTATTTTGATTTAAGAGATACTTGGAGAATCTAACAAATTTCAAACATTTAGGCCCCAGATAATTTTTATTCTTGTAAGTTAGTGCATGTAGTATGTACAGTCCTAAAACCCCTGTATGGGCTTTGCACCAACACTTTTCCTACTGGGCATAATTTTGTTTAAATGTATATTTGATGCCTTCAAGACAGAGTGATTCAATCTTAGGATAAAAACCACAGATGCATTACAGTAAGACAAGACACCACTCAGGAGAGTAGGATGGTAGTTTGAGGAGGGCACCTTCAAGAATGCAGAAAAGGAAGGGCCGACCCAGCAGATCATCTGGGTCCACTTCTCAGTGTAGCCAAAGACAGGCTGAGGGAGGCAGCACGAAGTTGTGTTTTGCTGCTGTTGCTGTTGCTGTTGTTGTTTTTCGAATCATGAAATCAAACATGATTTTGGAAAACTCTTTAAGGGAGTATAAAAATTAATTAATTGAAAAATAAATAAATTTTTATGTGGTTTTGTTATTTAATGCTGTTTGAGAAAATTAAATTCTATCAGGAAAAGTTGAAATTCATTCTTACTGTTTCAGATTCAGAATCAATGGAAACAACATACTGAATAAGAAATATAAAGTTAATGCCTTAGAAACCTTTCTATTAACTCAGGCTACTAGAGCCACATAATAATCCTAATGTGTGGTAAATCAATTACATGAAAATATAATCCTTCTCATGAGGCAGTTTTAATTGTTGAACGCTCTTTATCTCAATAGAATATATGTATTTAAATGAGCAGTCCTTCAAGTAATTATCCTGTTAGATCTTTTATTATTAATATGAAAGTGTTGGGAACTTGTTTTAGTATATATAGAATTTATAGCATGCTTGGATAAACAATATTAATGTTGAACAATTAAATTAACATATATATTTAGAATTATTTTCACTACCATTTAATAAATTACATTAATTAAATATCTTGTCAAATTAATTAAATATCTCCCTCCAGGTGCTAGGCTAAGGCTATTCTCTCTCTCCAGAATGGGAAGACTGCCAACACTTCTCATCTCATTTTCATCCTTCCAGTCTCCATATTAAGCAGCTCTATTTCAGGCAAGAACAGCTGAGAGGTAGGGGTTCCCTTCTCTACCCAGCACCTACTTGCAGCAAGACAAGAATCCTGGACCCCGCTCATCCCTGAAGCAGCTCACTCATGGGGCATGAGCTGCATGACGGACAGTGGAGAAGACCAGGGACTACTGCCCCCACCCAGTGACCCAAGTATGAAGAAGGGCTTCCACTCTGAGAGAAGTAGGTTACTCTTTCTGTGCCCAGCATTGGGGTAGTAGCACAGAAGATTATCCCAGAAAGAAAGGCAAACTCACTGCTTTTTCAAAGGGGAGTGACTTTATGTATAAGAATACCATTAAAAAATCAAGCTTTAAAATGCACTTGAAAACAATGGTGATTTTTGTGATAAGCGAGTTTTAGGAGTCGGTGGCTCCATAATAGCAACAAGCTAAACCACTGACCACTTACAAGTTAAAAGAGAACTAGGGAAAGAAACAGCTAAGAAGAGCCCTGTTTGGGTCAAAATAAGCCTTAAGACTGGACTGGAAGACTGCTCCCACAAGAGGCTGGAATTTAACTGGATCAGATTGTGGAGCTATTTATGCCCAGGACATTGACAAAAACACTAAATTATTCAGTGGGCAAACAGTGGAGGCCAACAGCTGGGTATGGTCTCAATAGAGGTAGATGAGTTAGATCTTAACAGAGAGATCGGGCAAGAGGTAATCAAAGAAAGTCCTGCTAAATCACTATTATCCCAGGATAATAGTGTCTGTCCATGTTTGCACTCGCTAAGGAAAGACATCAGAGGCTACAAGTTGTGGGGAAAACAAACTTCACTTACATAGCACAGCCAAGTTACTAAAAAGATACATAAGGTAACAACAACAATCCCCAGAAAGAGGCTCAGAGTCCACATTTTCTGTAATATATTATCTACAATGTCTACTTCTGAACAACATATTATGGGACATGCAAAGGAACTGAAAAGTATATTCCACACACAGGAAAAAAGCAGGCAACAGAAACTTCCTTTGAGAGGGATAAGGTATCAGCTTAGCACAACTTAGTAGACAAAGATTTAAAATAGCTATTGTAAGTATGTTCAAAGAACTACAGAAACCATGCTTAGCGTAGCAAAGAAAGATGATGATAATGTTTCATCAAATCAAAAATAGAGAGATTAAAATTATAACAAAACCGAATGGAAATTCTTGAGTTGAAAAGTACAATAATTAGAAAGAAAAAATTCATTACAGCAGCTCAGTAGTTATAAACTGGCAGGAAAAAGAATCAGCAAACTTGAAGACAGATTGATGGAGATTCTACAATCTGAAGAACATAGAGAAAGAAGAGAATGAAAAAAAAAATTAGCAAAGCCTCAGAGAAGTGTAGGACGGCATCATGCACACCAACATACCCATAAAGGGAGTTAGCAAAGAGGAGACAGAAAGGGCTAGAAAGAAATATGTGAATAAATAATGGTTGACAATTTTACAAATTTGAAGAAAAATACTGCTATATACAACAACGAAGCTCAACAAACTCCAAGCAGCGTAATTGCAAAGGGGCCCTGTGGATCCAGCCATAGGACAGTCAAAATATTGAAAGACAAAAATGAAAATCTTGACAGCAGGAAGACAAAAACAATTTGTCATACAATGGGACCAAAATCAGAGTTAAAAAAACTGACTTCTCATTAGAAACACTGGAGGTCAGAAGGCAGAGAGATGATATTTCAGAGTGCTGATAGGAAAAAACAAAACTATTGCTAGCACAACTGACAAGAAATACTAAAGAAAGTTTTTTTTTTCCCCAGACTGAAAGCATACAGTATCAGACTGTAATTCAAATCCATATAAAAAATAATAAATGCCAGTAAAGATAACTATTTAGGTAATTATAAAGGGCACTGCAATTGCATGCTTTTTCTCTTTTCTCTTAGTAACTCATTTAAAAAGCAATTGTATAAAACAATAGGTATATAATTGTATTGTGAGGCCTGTAGTATATAGAAAGGTAATGTACTTGATATTATTAGCATTAAGGGTATGGGTGGCAACAGAGCTGTTCTGAAATAAGAAAAAACACTAGATGGTAACTTAAACCCATGGGAACAAATGAGAACCAGGAATTGTAAATAAGAAAATTTATATTAAAAACTATAAATATATATTGGTTCTCCCTTCTTTAAGTGTTTTCAAAAGGCATAAAATTATATAAATTATATAAATATATTATACATGCCTCATTTTAACCATGTATTTTGGGGTGTTAATACATACGGGTGGAATATGTATAAAAATAAGAGCATAAAAGGGGGCAGAGGAAACAGCTCTCTGTAGGGGTATATCTCTGTAAGTTGGTATAAATATGAAGTGGATTCTGATAATTAAGATGTTCATTATATTCTACAAAGCAACCATTAAGAAAATAAATTTTTTAAAAATACTGAAAAAAAATAATTAAATGGATTCAAATGTTACATAGAAAAACAGAGGCTAGCCACAAAAAACTATGCATTATATGAATCCATTAACGTGAAGTGTGTAGAGTAGGTAAATCTATATACACAGAATGTAGATTTATGGCTGCGTAGAACTTGCAGGAATGAGTCTGAAGAATACAGGAGATACTATTATGTAATATGAAGCTCCCTTTTTGGGATGAGGCAAATGTTCTAAAATTGTGGTAAGTTTTGCATAACTCTGAAAATATACATAAAGCTATTGAATTACATACTTCAAATGGGTTAACTTCTTGGTGTGAATTATATTTTGCTAATATTATTGAAAAATAAATACCATTAGCATTTTTGTGTTCATAAGTTTTCTGTTTTGTAAATTCTGGAAGTCTTGTTAAAATTGACTTCATGAAATGCAGCAACATAAAAAAGAAAATTTAAGCTATGTTAAAAGAAAAATGTACCATATAAAAACAAAATGTGACCTCTAATGACATACTAAGACATATAGGATCCCAGCATTTGTAATATTTTTACTTTTTATAATACTTAAGAGTATTAGCTTTCCAAATAGTGTTTAACTTATTTATTCAGGATTAAAGAAATAAATGTACACTAAATAATGGAGAACACCAATCTTTGACTGAAGGTAAAATTTTCTAGCAGCTGCAGGAAAATATATAAGCACATACTTATTAAAGCTCTTCTTTTGGGCCTGTTTTTGTTTGGGTAAGAGAAGACAAAATTCATCAAAATTTCTAGACACCACTCTTAAATTCTGCTGTGGTCAAAGTAATCTGGAGAAGGGGTTTACTAACTGTTAACAAATGGAGCTCTCACAATCTAGCTGCAAATCATCTGTATGTAGACTCTTTATGTTTCCTCTGAGGCCAACAAAGTTGAATACTATTGAGAGGTCAAGGAGACATGAGTATTTCCAGACAAAGAGAGTTGGGAACAGTGTTAAATGCTTTTGACCACAGTATAAGATATAAAGAAGTGAGAAGTCATTAAATGTCTGGATGTAATCCCCTCATGGGACTACTTTTAGGGAGAAAAACAAATAAATGACTTTATGTATAAAGCTATTTGTCCCGGGTAATATAAAGCTCTTAAAATAATCCATCCTCCGATACATCAACTTAAAGAGCCCATTATTCCTCATATAGGATTTCAACAGGATTCTGCATATTCCTTTGTCATTTGTCAGTATACTTGGATAGATACAAATGAATCATAATAATAGGGATTTTAATAATAATGCCAGCAAATTTAATGTTGTATATATTTCCAAAAAGTTAATTTTCTCAAGCTAGAAATTTTATGTAGATTCTACTGAAAATTGATTGAAATTATCATTAGGAGCCAATTTTGTTTTAGTTTCTTTTGCTTAAAATATTTATGCTTAGGTTAATTAATGGTATATCAAATGCATATATTTCCCTTTCTAAGTTTCGCTTTTCTATTTTGATTTCTGAATGAGTATTAGTAAATTCAGTTAAAACTAGAAAATATATGTTAGTAAAATAAAAGACACATCACTTACACCTTTACATTACAGACATAGTGGAGATAACCACATTTAATGTTTTGGTATGTGTCCATTTAGCGAGTCAGTGATTTTAGCCCAGTAGGATTCGTGTAGTACTTCTAACCTACAGAACTGTTAGATAATATATTTGTGTTGCTTTTGAGCCACTGCATTTGTGGAGATTTGTTAACAGCAGCAGTAGAAAACTAACATGCAAGTGCAAGACTTTTGCTTCTCCCAGGGTCACGTGTGATCTCCCAACTAATGAGCTGTTCTGGAGACGTGGTGCTCACTGCCACATGTGTTCCCTGTCTGAGTTCCCAAGACAGGAGGAATATGTTATCTGGAATGGATCTCAGACATAATCTAAAGATTAGAAGGTGGTTGTGACAACTAAATATAAATTTCAACTTTTAAGAAATGGGCTTTATCAGTTTTCATTTTCTTAACGCCTTTTAGATTTTAAATTTGCATTTGTGTCCAATGAGAAAAGATTTAAATGACTGCAATAAGTAAATTCCTAACATTAAAACATTTCAATAGAACTAAATGCTTGGTAAAATCTCCTAAAAATTTATAAGTTATAATCAGAAAGGCTCATGACATGTCAGAGATCACTGGACCTCCAACAAGATATTTGGGAAATGAAAATTTCTTCATATTTCTTCAGATTCTCTAAATCTAATATCTTAATCAAAGGTTTTAGGCCAATTAAGAAAGAAGAGAGTACTGGAAAATATTTTTCCTGACTGTATGAGTCATAGTTTTCCAGAGGAACAGAATCAGCAGAGTGCGTGTGTGTTTGTGTTTGTGTGTGTGTTTGTGAAGAGACCTATCTTAAACAACTGGCTCATGCAATTGTGGGTGTTTGGCAAATCCAAAATTTGAGGGAGAGGTTTACATGTTCGAAACTGAGGACAGTGGTACTTGAGTCCAAAAGCAGTCCACTGGAGAATTCCCTCTTGCTTGAGAAAGTTCAGTTCTTCTGTTCTACTTAGGTCTTCAACTAATTGGATAAGGTCCAGGCACATTACGGAGGGCAATCTACATTACTTGAAGTCCACCAATTTAAATATGAATCTCATCTAAAAACACCCTCACAGAAACACCCAGACAGTTTGACCCTTAAAATTAACCATCACAATGATCAAGAGTTACTTTATTGATGGTCCAAGAACGAAGGAATTAACAACTGTGGTTTATCAAGTAGCACAGACAGGCACCTGAGTGACAGTGCAATATTATCTATTGATTTTTATTTAATTTAGAGGCACTCTTAGAACACACTTATTACAGAACTTGTAAAGCTACTTTAAAAAAAGGAAATAAAATTTTATATCCAGGTTAGCATAACTTGATGATCACTGCATTGTTCCAAGTCACATCATCTGAAGCATTGCTCTCAACAAAATTTGTACTTTTGCCCTTTGCTGTTTAGCTTATATACCACAGTGGTAATTCTTTTCTGCATTGCATTGTCTTTCTTAGGAGCAGTTGAAAGTGCACCAATCAATTATTTTCTTTTCATTCTAGTTCACAATGAGTTTTTTAAAAATTTCTTTTCATAACCTGATGCTAATTTTCCACTTCAGTGACTGTAACACAAATGAATCAGTCCCTTTCAAATAGGTAAAAAAATTAACCCAATATTTCTTTTCCTACTAAAAGACACAAACACCCTCTTTTGTATTTTAAATTCTTATATATTACAAATTTAAATATAAATTTCAGCAGTAACAAAGCTCAACACTCTTTTATCATTCCCATTTATTTCAGGCCACCCTCTGTTATTTTAATTATTATATTATTTTAAATATGCCTAATTTATTAAATGCCATGTCATTGCAGCTTGACAATGACAAGATAAAGGCAGTGGTTTGAAAGACCAGTTATTACTACCAAGGCTTAAAAGAGGTCAATTTCTTGGTGCAGTCACCAGGTCCCAGAGTGTACCTCCATCCCCCGCTGACTGTGTTACAGATATAAAAGGTTAATATTATCCAGATCTAGAAGTGTTATTCGTTCTCTCACTCACTCAAGACATCTACAATAATGTCAGCTTGAATATTAAAGGAATATATATGCTTTCCCATAACCAGACTGCTTGTGTTTGAAAATAAGTGCTTCTACTTCCTGAGATCAACGACTTTGGAGCTGGAATTTTCCTTCACAGTGTTGATTTGTAAACACAGAATCAGAGTGTGCTGAGAGACATTTCACACAGATGGTGGTTAAACCTGCCGAGCTATTCACATATTATCACAGAACATAACTCTGAACATGTGTCTGCCAGATTTCGAATCTTTCTTTTATTAATTTTTTTCTTTTGAGAGACCCAAGCTGATCATCCCTGTTCTCTGAAGGTAGTCCTTCCTCAGACTGGGCTTGATACACTTGGCCAAGTAAAAATCACTCAAAATGAACAAAAGGCTATTCTATATAAGAAAATTCAAATGTAATTAAGATATCACATTTCTATAACATTGAGGGTTGTAGTATTAAACATAGACATGACCAGTGATAAGTTTAGATGCTTTGGAGAGCAATTTAATGATATAATTTAAATCTCATGATCTACAAATCATAGTAAGCTGATGCACTGGTAAACGCTAACAAGTATAGACATTTATCTTAGAAGAATGAGTAATTTATACATGAGTTTCTACTTAGCGACTAATGGCTTACTGTGTTTTTCCACTTTTTAACATTGACATATGATCATTATAAGGTACAGGGCTAATGCAGGAAACGTGGAGGAGAGTTAGCAAATTGAGCAGAGTCGGAGATGTAGTAAAGGGGTAAGAAATGGGTGCAGAGGTGATAAATCCTGCAGGGAATTTGGCTTTTACCATATTATGGAATCCTCAAGACAAGACTTGTCCATAACAGTGACTGCCGAATACTGTATATATAAAAAAGAAAATAAGAGTAACTTTTACTTTCAAATGCTCACTGATTTGGTATGATAAATACTGGTAATTATGCACGTCCATAAGATATATATTAATACAATTATATAAGTGGGTTTGTTTATACATTATTTTCTTAAAAAATCAAATTGTTACACAATCATGGTATTTTTCATAGTAGGCACAGATTTGTAAAAAGAGTAATCACAGAAGTATCACGTGAAATCACACAAGATGTACATACCCAGGAGGTACAGAAAGAGTTCAGTGGAGTCAGAATACTGAACAGAAGACCAAGAATACTGCCCAAATTGAGTAGCAATTCTTACAGGTTAAATTGTTTCCCATCAAAAAAATTATGCTAAGTCCTAACATCTGGTACTTCAGAATGTGACTTTACTTGGAAATAGAGTCACTGTCAATGCAATTAGCTAAGATGAAGTCATAACGTAGTAGGGTTGTCCCCTAATTCAATAGGACTGGTGTCCTTATAATAAAGATGGCCACGTGGAGCCAGAGACACACAGTGACAGCTCCACGTGACGGCAAAGGCAGCTGGAAGCCAAGGAACAGCAAATATCACCAGCCAAGCGAGGAAGAGACGAGGAAGGATTTTCCTACAGGTGTGTCTGAGGGAGAACAGGCTGGTGGACACCCTGGAACTGTGAAGTAATACATTTATATTGTTTTAAGTTATCCAGTTTGTGGTACTTTGTTATGGCATGCCTAAGAAACTAATACAGAATATTTTAGATTCTGCTTTCTCCAAAGAGATTCATGGCAATGTCTAGGTAAGTGAAGATTACACCCACTCTTTTGAAAAAGAATTGTTTCCTGCCAGGCCCAATTTTACCTTCTGAAGGCGGAAGCAGTCTAGCCAAAATACAGTGTTACTTTGTGTGATATTCCTTCATGGATGGGAGCAAGAACAAATACTAAGAAAATTCCATATATACATATAAATATATGGAGAGAGAGAGAGAGAAATTTAGAAAATGGTAAAAGAGGCATCTCAATGTCATGGAAAAAAGATAGATTAGTACTAATAATGATCTATTATTTTAATAACTAATATTTAGACAACTAGGTAGCTATCTGGACAAAGTAGATACATATTTCATACCTTATACCAAAAAAAATTCAAGCTATATCACAAATTAAAATGTTAAAATCATGTAAAACTAGAATTTTTATTTAATGTCACAAAAATCACTCTTACATATGAAAGAAAACTTAAAATTCATTAAAAATTTGGTAAATCTGACAATATTAAAACAAAATCCATGGTAAATATTCAAAGAAAAAGATTAACAAACAGTGAGAAGATACAGTCTGCAACTTAAGTGACAAAATGACAGAATGTAATTCTCCTCTACACAAAAAAAGCCTGTATAAGTCCATAAGAAAAAGATGAACCCACTCACATAAAAATGAGCAAAGGATCATAACAAATGATAGAAAGTAAAATATAAATGTTTTAATCACATCAAAAGATGTTCAATGTCACTTTGAATTTTAAATGCAAATTTAAAATATAATGAGATACTATCTTCACCTGGCTGGTGGATAAGGATCAAATATTTGACACTATTCAATATAGATTCAAAAAACTAAGAGGTACTGCAATAGACTGAATATGTAAACCGGTATTTTCCCCAAGAAGGGCTATTTGGTTCAGTTAAAAAATATACATATCTTTTGACTCAACAATTGTATATACTATAGCTCTGCCCACACTTGTACAATGATGCTGTATGTACAGGATTATTCATTGTAACATTGTTTTTAATAGAAATATATTCAATGCACATCAAATGTCTATCAATAGAAAACTGGTTAAAAAATGTATCAGACACTTTGATAAAAATTGATATACTCTATAGCAATAAGTAAACTAAGAAACAAATGAATCAAAGTGATGAAACTCTTTTAGAACTAATATGAAATCATCTACAAGTTATATTATCACCAAAGTAAAGCAAAGTGTGCTACAGAGCACATGCTATAATCTACCATCTGTATAATAAGGATATACATGCACACAAACAATGCATATATAGAGATATACTCATATATACATTTATATCCACATATACGTATAGGTACATATATATATGTATATTTACACATTCACATTTAATTGCTTATGAGTGTCTGAGTGTATGTGTACATATATCTAACAGACTACAAGCTTGATTGGTAACTTTAGTATTGTTCTTTCTAGATGATGAATTTCTTATTTACTTTTTGGACTGAATAAAAACACAAAACTTTCCACTGTGTATTTTTTGGTACATTTGGAATTTTGTAATATTTTGTAATAATAATTTATAACCTGTAACTATTAAATATATTAAAATTAAATTTTTTAAAGGAAGTAGATAATAATATAATCTTTCGTCAAATCCAGACCCTGTTATTTTATAGACCTCAGATGATTGGGTTCTCATACACACCTTTAAGTGCACCTATCTGAAACTAGGAAACTTGGAACAAACAAATAGACAGTGAGAAATATAAAGAGGAAGCATGCCTTTGCATGGAATGGGGATAATGTGGGACTGGAGAAAAACATTTAAGGGGGGTTGAATTACCTTATGTAATACAGAATGCTGTCATAAGCTTTTCATAAGCTTTTCTTGTAGGACTCTCACAGATTAGTGGATAGAGAGAATACACCACCACAATGATACCACATATGGTCTAGTCCTATTCACATTATCTATCTTGACTTTGAGTAATTCATAAATGAGGTAGAGGAGAAAGACAAATAAAAGCAAATGCTAATTAAAGGAGCAGAATTTAATCTTTGCCCATCCATGAGAAATTCTTAGAAAAGAGGATGAAAACTTCATGTCTTAGATGAAAATGGGTGCAAACTCTTTACCACTCTTACCATCGAGATGTGAGGTTGATTTCCCTTTCACTTGAATGTGGACTGGCCCTGAGGTTGCTTAACCAATGGAATGTGGTAGATGTCACACTATACAAGTTTGTTACGGGGACTGGCAGCCTCTGATTCCTCTGTCTTGGTAACTTGCTCTGGGGAGAGCCAGCCTTTTTTTAATATTCAAATCTTTATTTGATTTCTTTTATTTGAGGTGAAACAATTAAGTTTATTTAGTCACTTATTTTAATTTATTTTAATGGAGGAACTGGGGATTGAACCCAGGACCTCCTTCATACTAAGCATGCTCTCTACTACTGTTACCCCCAGCCCCCACACACAGGCCAGCTTTGATATAAGACATTGAAGTTCCCTGAAACCAGCAAGCTGTGAAGAAATCTAAGTTAGCCCCATGGAGAGACCACAGGGAAGGAAGGAGGAAGGCAGACAGGAAGGAGGGAGAGAGGGAGAAGTGGAGAGAGAGAGAGAGAGAAATCCTTAGCTCTCAGATGTCCTAAGCATGTAATCTGAAGTTCTAGGCATGCAAGTAAAGAAGACATCTTCCAGTCTGGCTCTGACAATCTTCCTAATGACTCCAGATCCAGCTGCCATCCCTCTGTAACTACATGACGGACCAAAAGAGTGAAGCACCCTGCTGAGTGAATGAACCATCAGAGATAATAATAAATTGTTATTTTGAGCCACTGAGTTTTGGGATGATTTGTTACATAGCAATAAATAATCAAAGAAGAAACCAATTAGTGAAAGTAGGCTGCTGTAGTAAAAAAAAAATTAATGAAAACATGTGGGCTTGGGTATGAGCAGCAGGTAGATATTAGAAGGGCCTTGGGAAGATTGTTAGTAAATACTGAAATGACAGGTAGGATTTTGCTATGAGACCTGTTTAAAAAAAAAAAATCTCAGTGGCAAAAATTGATGATCTTCTCATGTGTGGTAATGTGGAAATGGAACATGCTTTCATTGGATTTTTGGATTTGGATATTTACAGGCAGAACCTTATAAGGGCATCTCATTTATTATTTAGCTCCATACAATAATGTACAGGTAGGGACAAAAACTAAAGAAGGAACTGTCTAGTCTGAAAGTAGAATCTAGAAGAACTTTCTGAGGCAGGATTTTCCGTGTTCAAAAGTGAAATGTTTCCTCATTCCCAATCTCTCCCAGGAAAATTCTCTGAAAGTAAGAAATTTCTTCAAGACAATAAATGAAATCAGGACACCGGTTATGTTTTCAAGGATAAGGCTCTGAGATCTCTCAGAAAAAACCCTCAGAAATATGTAATGCAGTGGTTCATGAACCCTTCCAGATAGATAATGTCATCCAACACTCTGAAGGGCATGGTCCTCTTACACTCTGACTCTCCACCAAGGTACTTGAAGAGACTTGTGGGGGTGACCTGCCTAATAAAGTGGGTAATAATTGTATCCCAGAGTTTTAAAGTAAGTTTACTTACCTGGACTGAAATGGAGAGAGAGTTCAAAATGTAAGAGACGTTAAGATCCCCAACATTATGAATAAGAAACAAGCTCTGAAAACTACTCAATTAAAAACAAAGAAAATAAAAGAAAGGGAAGAGGGAGGGAAGGAAGGAAGGAAAGAAGCAAGCAAGCAAGCAACCATTTATTATGCAAAAGGAAGGAAGGAAGGAAGGAAGGAAGGAAGGAAGGAAGGAAGGAAGGAAGGAAGAAAGAAAGAAAGAAAGAAAGAAAGAAAGAAAGAAAGAAAGAAAGAGAAAGAAAGAAAGAAAGAAAGAAAGAAAGAAAGAAAGAAAGAAAGAAAGAAAGAAAGAAAGAAAGAAAGAAAGAAAGAAAGAGAGAAATGGAAAGAAGCTATTTATTATGCAAAAGGAAATACGACTCAGAAAGAGAGCTGAGAACTTAGAGAGTAGAGTCAAGTTACACAGAAAACCAATCCTGCAGATCAGGACTGGGCTCTAATCAAGGAACTAGTGACATGTGACCGTATTTCAGAACTGCTCTGGATCTGTGACTGTCCGTCCCTCCTGAGCCCACGTTAGTCTGGAGTAGGAGTGTCAAGTGCAGTTACCCTACGACTCTACCCTTTTCATGTCAGATATGAGGAAGACAGACAACGCGTCTTGTTAGTTCAGAAGGCTTCAGATCAACAGGAATAATAATCCAGATCCAATCCAAGGAACTACACCCAAAAAGTCTTACTTTCACTTGGAACTGATTTAAATGACAAGATCTTGGAACTAAAAACTGAATTTGATATCAGTTTGGTGTAACGAAGTTGAGGAAATTTTAGCAGGGATAAAGTATTTTGAATTTGTGAGAAATGGAAATAGCCTATGTGCAGAGGCTGGATAAAGACGGGCAGACATGACAGATTCCTCTCCTCAACAAGAGCTAAATGTGGTCTTGACCTATGAATGTTTAACTATTAGAATGTGTCAGAAATAACATATAAGCTCCAGTTCTAGTATCTAAAGTAAGAGAAACTTCTGCTTCTTGTTTTATAGAACACGTGTTCTGGGGGTAGACAACTTCTGGGTAAGAAGTGCTACTAACCTGAGAACACTGTGCTGTGAGAGAGCCCCAGATCACCACATGAAAGAGAAAGAGATACCAGCCAAATCTCAATTGTCCCGCCCACCATACTGGTATTAGTTTCTCATCAACTCCTGTAACCAATTCCCATAAACTTAGTGGCTTAAAACCATGTAATTTTTTTATCTTACCATTTTGGAGAGCAAAAGTAAAAATTAGTAACGGAAGGCTAACCACCAGGTATCAGTAGAGCTAGTTACTTCTCAAGTCTCTGAGGGGAGAATCTGTTTTCTTGCTTCTTGTAGTATCTAAAGGCCACCTGCATTCCTTCGCTCCTGGCCACTTCCTCACCATGACATCACTTCAACCTCTGCTTCCTATTCCACATCTCCTTTTCTTCCTCTGACTGTCTTGCCTCCCTCTTTGAAGGACTTCTATGATTACATCAAGTCCCCACAGGTAATTCTTCCATCTCAAGAGCTTTAAGTTACTCACGTGTGCAAAGCCCCTTTTTTCATGTATCACATGTTCCAGGGACAGTTAGAATGTAGACAACATTTTTTGGTGGGGAGGAGCACTATTCTATGTACCATCCCACCCAAGGGACAAGACATATAAGTAGGTTAGTATGTAAGCTATCTCGTCTATTCAGTGGAAGTGAACCTTCACATCACTACAGCTTTAGCCACCACTGAAAGCAACGGTGCTACAGACCATAACAAAGAGATGTCCTGACTTCAATCAATTTTCAGAAATATGAAAGATAACATTAAACTAAAGCTTGGGGATGTTTTTTTAAAAATAGCAACAGATAATCATAATTCTGTAACTGGGAACAGAATTTTCTCACTAGGTATCCAAAAGAAATGAGGCCATGTACTGGGTCCTAGATGGGTTGGTAGTGGAGAGCAGTGATCCCTTAAAATTCTGTATACTGGGGCTTAATACAGTCACTCCCAGAAACTGTGATGAATCTCTCATGGCCATGACAGGAGAGCTGTGGATGTGAGGAAAAGGGAGGTGATCCATTAACAACTGTTCGAATATATTCTAAGAATTATTATTGTTATTCCAATAATAAAATACTATAGATGTGAATAATGACTGAATACAAAGTACTGTCCTATATACCTAAATAAATAGGTAATGGATATCTCCTTTGCCTGTGTTTAATTGGTCCTTCTGAGTAGGAATACATCCAAGATGTAGACTGTGGAGAATACAAAACACTATAGATTCCCTGAAAGACTGCTAATCGTTTTTCAGTATTTGTTTTCCCACTTTTGTGTAATAATACTGGGCATTTACATACCTTGGACTACATTTTCCAGCTTCATTTGTATCGGGTGATAACAGATGAATCATCACATCATGCCACTTCTGAGTCTTGCTCATAACATGAGTGCCCTTCTTTCTTTTTGTTTTCCAATTGTAGATGTACACAGATATGGAGATGGAAAACAGTTCCCACTTGCTAGGAGACTGCTGGATGACGCAACGAGAGGAAACTGGGAACCCGAAAGTTTGTGAACTTGAGCTAACTCATCAAAAAGAGGTGTTAACTTTCAGACTATGAGAGAAAAAATTACCATCTTATTTAAGTTACTATATTTTGTAATCAGTTTTTTTTTTTTTTTAGTATGCGTTAAAGCTAAATAAGATAAAAGCACTGTAGTTAAGATAAAAGCTAAGTTTACCCTAACTAATATAAACCTGGAAGAAACCTCTATTATGCTCCTGGAGATAAACATATATAAAAACTCTTATTGAAGAAATGGTAACTGTATTATGTTATGACCTGGGTTAGCTAGTAACCAAGAACAATGGGAAAAAAAAGTTACATAAAGAGAACAATAGTCACTCCTTCAGATATGATGACTGGATTGCACTGGTTATTTATTGCTGAGTAAAAAACTATCTCAGAATGTAGCAGCTCAAACCAACAAATATTAATTAATATCTGTTTCCATGGTCAACAATCCAAGCACAGCTTAGTCTGGTGTCTCTGACTCAAGATCTCCTGTGAGATTGTAGTTAAACTGTTGAACAGGGATGCAGTTGTCTCAAGACTTGACTGAGGCTGAGGGATGCACTACTGAGATCACTCATGTGATTGTGGGTAGCCTTTAGAACCTTTCGGGCTATTGGTTCAGGCCTCATCATCATATGTGGGTCCCTGTATAGGGCCATTCACAATTCACAGCACTTCTTCCAACACTAATGATGAGAAAGAGACAAAGGAGAGAGCAAGAGAAAGCACCCAATGCAGAAGTCACTGACATTTCAAATATGATCTCAAAATGAAATTGCAGAACTGAAAAAAATGCAATTGTTTTAAAAATGTGCTATATGGGATTAATAGAGTGGAAAAGACAGAGGCTAGGATCAATGAACTTTCGGACAGATCAATAGAATTTGCCCATTTTGAATGACAGACAAAAAATAGACTGAAAAAAAGGAAATTTTTAAGTCTCAAGGACTTACAAGACAATTACAAAATTTCCAACATTTGTAGACAGTCTCAGATAAAAGGAGAAAGAGTGATACACGAAAGTGTCCCAAAAAATGATGCATGAAAACGTCTCAATTTGCTGAAAGACATAAGCTCATATATGCAACAGGATGAGCAAATCAGAAACAACATAATCCCACAAAAATACACACCAAAAATATGATAGTTAAACTTCTGAAAATAAAGAAAAAATCTTGAAAGCAGCCATAGTGATACTTACAGCGGAACATCAGTTCTAATGGCAATACATTTCTCATCTAAAATCAGAAGAAGGTGGAATAATATTCTTATTATTTTTCAGAGTCTATAGCTGGTGTAACTATTTTACATGAATGAAGAGGAAATAATGACATCCTCAGAAAAAAGAAAGTTTGAATTTGTCACTAGCTGACCTCCCCTTAAAGAACGGCAAAAGGCACTTACAAAACAGAAAAGGAAAAATAAAAGAAGAAATCTTGGGTCATCAGATGGGAAGAAGGTAAAATTGAAAGAGCAGAAATGTAGGAAAGTATAAAATAGACTATCCTCATTCAGTTTTTAAATACGTGATAATTAAAAAATTATAATACCATCCAATACTCAGGATAATTTTATTTAATAGTGGGGAGGGTAAGTATATCTAAATGGAAGAAAGATATCCACGCTCTACTTGAAATGATAAAATGTTGATACCTGTTGACTGATAGGACTTATATATACTGTACTGTAAAGAGGAACTACTGAAAAAGTATGTAACTATCAAGACAGAATTCCCCAAAATAGTCTAATAACTCACAGGATGGCAAGAAATGAAACCCTTTTATTCATAATAGTCAACAACTGGAAACAAACCAGAAGTCCTTCAACTGGTGAATGATTTAAAAACTGTAGTATGTCCATACCATACTTGGCAATAAAAAGGAACAAACTATGATACAGGCAACAACTTAAATGAGTCTTCAAGGAATCATGCTGAATGGAAAAATTCAATCCCAACAGGTTACTTACTGTATAATTTCATGTATATGACATTAGCAAAAGGATAACACTTTAGAAATGGACAACAGGTTAATGGTTGCCAAAAGTTAGAGATGAGGGAAGAGTGGTGGATATGCCTATGAAACAGGAATGGGAGGGAGACTCGTGGTGATGGAAATATTCTATAATTACACTAAATCGATGTCAGTGTCCTTGTAATGCTGTGACACTGTACTATAGGTTTGCAAGATAGTACCACTGGGAAAACTAGGTAAAGGATACAGGCAGTCTCTGTATTACCCCTTGCAACTGAATATTTTATGATAATTGGAGCGATTCATACAATTTACCTCTAGTTTCCATGTTTACATGAGTTGTGTTTTTATACCTTTCTGTTTTTAGTTTATATCTTCATAGTATCAACTGAACATTCCCAAACATCCTCTATGTGTAAAATAAAGATTATTTTGAATTTGGGTGTGAAACTGCAAAAGCTATTGATTTTCCACAGAGAGCTTAGAGATGCCATTCTAAATCCCTGTGGAAAAGATTCCTGGAGACCTAAGTGTAATTTTCATAAGTCCAAATATTTGTTGAGTTGAGGCAATCCTGTGAATTAAACATGAATCCAGACTTTCCTTCCTTTCAGTTAAAATATTATTTTCAAAGAGTAAAACATATATAATCTAGAAGAAAATATAGATATGGAGACCTAGAAAAAACACTGGAAAAATAGTGCTGAACTATTAAAAGCATCTTATTTAGTCTATAATGTTTTAACTAAATCTGTTTCACTACAAAATAAAAAAAAAAAGAATGTGTGAGTTGTTATAAAAATATGATTTATTTATATATTTTTTTCTGAGAAGTATAAATAATTCAATAATCCATATGAGCATTGACACCCCTAAACTTATTCATGCTCCAGGACTGTTTGGAAGATAATCACCTAGCTTTTTAAAACAGCAAAAGCTGAAGAAACAAGGCAGAGTTGAATTTTCATATTAGGAAAAATGTACCCCATACGTCTACTAATATATTCAAAAAGCCAAATAATAAATATGAAAAAAAATTATTTTTTGTGATATCTTCCTTTTTAATCACATTTGAGGAAATAATCTATAAGATCTGCCAAGCAGATGATGTACTCAAATAATGTTTTCTTTATTCCAGTAGACTTTCTAATTATTTTGTTATTTTGTTATTTGTTATTTCATGACATTGGAGGAATCTTGAAGGATCACTACCTTCATGCAGTTACCAACTTATTTGTCATCATTTGTTAAACAAATATTTATTTCCCACCTGCAGTGCTCAGAGCATGGTGTTATGTCATGCCAACAAGAGAAAAATGAATCAGACATGGACCTGATCCCCAAGGAACAGAACATGAGCTGATCCTGAAAATATCCACAAATCTAGATAGAATGCATTATATGTATGAAAATCCTACTGGACTTTAGAGGGGGAAAATATCCTTTGTAATGGGAGGGTTGAGAGATGACCGGGAGAGAAACAGATTGATTTAGTTTAAAAATAGTATTTGTTGTGAATTTGGCCCAGAAGAAAATTCATTCACAGCCTATCATTTTCCCCCCCAAATTTTTAGGTTTGGAGAGAAACTTGGCAAGAACATCTGCACAGAATTCCCTCTAATGGATTATCAGATAGATAAACTTAAAGGCCAGTGGCCTCAGACTCGTAACTGACATAAAAATACATGTGATGTATAATGGTACCTATGTCTCTCTGCATACACAGATACATGTGTATTAATCTAACGCAGCTGGTGTGCAAATTACAAATATATTTGCTGTACAACTTACAAATAAATTTCTATGATTGAAGAGTGAACAAATAAAGATGACCTGATAATAATTAAATGAAGAAAAATTCCTGAAGGTGGCAAAGCAAGCAGCAGTCTCATTACATATGGTGTCAGAATCCACGGCACCGGCACACCCGCTTTTGATAGACTTGGGAGGACACATCTGCATTTCTCTGCGTCTTATTAACAGATATCAAATTAAAGCTTTGTCCTTAATTATAGAAACTCTATGATAAGTGGTGTTCTTTTATCATTTTTAGAATAGTTTAAAATCACATGCTTGTACCATCAAGGCAAGCATTTTTAGGCAATACACATCTCACTACTATATTTTCGAATTTTCTTTACATTTTAATGGAATTATTTAAGATATTTTTATACACAAACAGGTGAATGGTTTTTACTCTACTTTTTAAAAGTTATAATGCAATATATACTATTCCAAATTGACAATTTTCCCCCATGACTACCTACCTAAATTGATTTGAAATGAAAGGTGAAAAAGAAAATGCAAAGGACTTTACTTTTTCAGAACCTTAAAGAGATGCAGCTGTTCTAGCTAGAGTAAATGATTATAAATTATTAGTGTCAATCAAAGACGTGATTTCCATTTCTTGATTAAATCTATACAAAAGCTCTTCAAAGACACAGTACAGCTGCCACTAAGTGACAAATCAATCAAGAACGACAATACAAGCAAGTGATTAGGCTGTAGGCAAAAGACAGTCGTATGTGGGTGGCATTTTTCCTCTAATTCAAAAGCCTGTTATTAATCAGAAAATGGGAGTGACCATTTATTGCATTTACTTTTCTTTAAACATTAAAAGGCCTCAATATGAGCATTCTGAACCTTACAAACATTGAAACAACAAAAGAAAAGGCTTCAATGGCTTTTAAATACGTTTGCTTTAGAAAAAAATACAGGCTTACTCCAAAGCATTCAGTAAATGTGGGTGGGTCAAAATCGCTGTAAAGCAAAACAAACAAACAAACAAACAAACTATAGATCACTTAATAGAACAACAAAAACTGTCAAGTTTTTTTCACATTTCCTAGATTGATTTACTCTCTTATCAAGTTGGTTGTCATGTCCAATGGGATTTGATTTCCATTACTAAAGTCAGAAGACTTCAGGCAGCAAGACAAATGAAATCGGAGGAATGCTGGCAGCAATGAATTCAAAGCTCAAAGAGAAACTCTGATTTCAGGAAATTAAGCATGTATTGTTTTGATTCTTATTAGTAAATATTTTTGAGAAGGCTTTTACCCTTCAAACATATTTAAGTTTAACAGCCTTTATGCTTGAAAAATTTCTGAATATGTTATTATGTCAAAAATTCAATTGGCTTTAGTGTAGTGAATTTCATATCTATTACTTATACATTCATTGTATAATCTCAGTATTTAATAACTTCATTTTAAAATAGAATAGATATTTTGATGTCTCACTTTAAAAGTGATTTAAAATTATCTTCAGAAAAACCTTGCATGTCAATATGGAAAATACTTTAAAAAGTACTTATCAAATTGATCATTTTGACTCAAATTCATGACTACAAAGTACTATTGCTTTTTAAAAAGGTAGACACTTTATGATTTTATGCATAAAATATATTAAGAAGTCTTAGTGTATATTTATAAAATTACTTTTTGGCTCATGTATGAAATAAAAATCATACTACTACTGTGAATAGCTAAGAATTCTATTAAGTATTTATTGATACTAACTTATATTAACAAACTTCAAGATAAATCGTATTTCCCATTTCATACATGAGATGCCTGAGGTACAAATATTTACATAGTCACACAGCTAACTAGTAACTAGCGGTAATTTTTCAAATTCTCTATGTATCTATTTTTAACACTTAAAGAGTTCATAGTGATTTCTCTAGATATATGACAAGTAAGCGATACCTGGGGATACTTGAGGAAAGGTAATTTCATTTTTCCTGAGACTTAGAAATGCCAACAGCACCCTCATACTATTTTGCAATCTCTTTCCCACCTATATTTTTTAAATTGATCTGCATGACGATCAGAGTGAGAGTAAGCCAGTTCATCCACCGCTGACCTGCACAACTATTTTCACTCTCCTTCCTGTTCTGTATACAAGAAGGAACACATTTTTTTTTTTTTTTTTTACTGAAGTATAATCAGTTTACAAGGAATACATTTTTAAATCCCACCTATTCACCATCCTTCAGTATCATTATTTTGGTACATCTCTGAAACTCTCTTAATTATTTCCTTCCAGCGTAATCACTAGGAAGTAGCACTGTGAACTTCCCAGTTTTATATGCTTAAAATACATATAAACCTTGAATATGTGTGTTTTTGCACATATATTTTGAAAAACTGGTTGTGAGTTTTCCACAGAATGACTGCCCTACAAATCAACATTTTATTTTATTTAAATTTTATTGACGTATTTTATTTAAAACTCCAAACAATTTATTACTATTATTATTATTTTATAAAATGTCCTCACCACCAACTTTACCAGGGACTTAATACTAGAGTGTATACTTCATGTGAAGATAGATCTATACCTACAAATGCTTTTAACTCCCCCATAGCCAACCTATCACAGATTAATGGACACAGAGCAGGGACAGATATTAGCTTACTATTAAATTATCAATTAGCCTTAAAAATAAAGCTTGTAGCCCAAGTAGTTTTATTTTTTGTACCAATTCCTCTGCATCAATAATTTTCCATGTTTTGAATTAAATAACTTTGGAGATCTCTCTCAAAATGGGCTTTTATATGCATCATTTATTATACAGAAAAATATTTTTCACTCAACTATTTTGTTTCAAAAAAATAAGCATTAAAGGGGTCACTCAGGCTCTAAATTAGGCTTTTGGGGTAGGCTGCATGGTTGAGACATGTTCCTTTCCCTTTCTCATAGGATAATCGTGTGCATCATCTCATTGATGTCACGCTTGGTCACCAAGAGGTCTGGAGTGATATGCCAATTCTCAGCAGATGCTTTCAGATCTGTTGCTTAGTTCCTATAAGTTCTCTTCTATCTGAGCTATGACACATGCAATGCCCCTAGACAGGGACTATTCCTTTAGTTTCAGCCTCCAAATAGTACAGAGCTGCAGCAGAATCACTGCTTACCCAGGAGAGACAAATCTCTTTTGTTGGAAGCCCCTGACGTTTGTGGTTGTTAGTGACCACGTGGCCCTAGCATTGACTGACTGATACAGTCAAAAGAGACATTTTATTTAAAAGTCCCTAGTTTCCTGAGTTGCATGAATTTTACATTGTCTTAGTAACAAAAGAGCATTAGGTTAACAATCACCAGTACAACAATACATATTTGAGTGCTTACTCTATGTAAGCAATTGGACTAAGAATCTAAGTCATACAAAAATCTATAAGCAGCCATTGTCGCATACAGTGCCTAACGTTATGTTGTATGTGATAAAAAAAAAAAAGGAACATGAATTATACGAAATGTCACAAGGCAATGCATGATTCCCTGCAAATTGAATTCAGAAAAGGCAGCATTCTCATGAGTTGGAGAGTTGTTTAGCAAATATTCCTGGACAATGTGGAAAGCCAGGAGGACCTAAAGTAAATTTCAGGTGGGGAGAGGCTAACAAAGTGAAGAAAGGCACAGATGTAAGAATGACGTATGATCAAGATTAAACTCGGAGGTTCTTTGGGACAGTAGTTGAATATAAGACTGGAAACTTGATCTTTTGGATGCTTGTTTCCCCAAATGTTCTATCACAGAACATTATTTAACAGAATAAACATTTCCCACAGTTAGGGTCTATGAAAAATTAAAGTGGGAAATCTTGAAGTAGAGAAACAGTGAACAGTTTTATTCATGCTGAGTTTCTCAGAGAATTCAATATGCTGATATACACCGCTAATCTCCACTATGAGCTAAAATGTTCAGTTTTTCCTAAAATTAAAAGGTCACAAAACAACTCTTTTACATCCCATCTTTGTTAATACTTGAAACACTATTTGAAACTCAATTTAGGAAATGATTGTAGCACACCTGTCAATATTATACTCAGTAAGGGTTATGAAGCGCTCAATTCTCTACAGTATTGGCTTCCAAACTTTTAAAGTATGAGTGTTTTTTAATAACAAAAAAGTTTCATGAACTCCCAAAAAGTAGCAACTAACTGGGTGTATGATTAAAAGTATTCATAATTGAGTTGAAATTCCTGGGTTCAAATCCCAATTTCTGTTTGCTTACAAGGCATGTGGCTCTGCATAAGGTAATTTAACTTCTCTTAATTTCAGCTTCTTCATTGCAAATTGAAGACAGCAACTTTATGTCCATTCTTGTGTGTGTTTGTATGTCAGGGTATGCATCCATTTGAGTGGGTGTATGTGTGGGTGTGTATGTGTGCTTGAAAGGAAGAAATTAATCTATATAAAGTTGACTGGCACAAAATAAAAGCTCAAAAATTAGTGAGTTATTGAGAAATATGTAAAATCCCCACACTTACAAGCTGAGGAGCATTTGAAATTTACATTTAATTAACAGCATCATACACATTTGGAAAATAGTAGTCCCTATTTGGATAGATTTTTATTTAGTGTACCATCCATACCTGGCGTCTGCACGGATTTACTATTCCTTGTAACACTCTGGAGAGTAACTGCTCCAGGCACTGCAGAATGACTGAAGGCTTCTGAAGAGAGGAATGACAGGAAGAAAGGTGTATTTAAGAAGATAAATTTTGTGGAAAGAATGGAGAAAGGATTCCAGGCTATGAGAGAAAGCTGACAACAGTATCAGCGAAAGGACTCTCCTATTCCCCACGCGCTGTGTGCGTGTCGGCATCATTTCACTACAAAGTCCATAAATGACTTTCAGGCAAGAATTTTGTCATATGCTTTTAAAATGCTCAACCGTCTTCAGAACAAATGGAATAAATCAAATTAGAGAAAGTTCTATAAAGGAACACGAAAGGGGAGATAGAAGAGAAGTTATGAGATGTATGATTCTTGTCACCTGAAACTAATGCTGAAACTATTCTTTCCTGCCACCACTGTAGTCCTGTTGTGGCTGCAGTCCTGTGGTCATGTGTTGCCAATGATGTAAATCTTGACATGGAATGAAAGATGAGAAAAGGTATATTAACTGTAAGTCCCAGACCGAAAAAAGCTAGCACAGGTTCCCGACTGATCACTTATCCAAACTGTAGTCCAAGTCACTGAAATACTATTATCTTCAAAGAATACTTGAGACACAGGGTAGGTACAACATGCATGCATTTATTTTCTATTTTCACCAAGGACTTTCTAAAGCAGATGACTTGGAGCAATGCTGACTTTCATTTGGGGATCAAGAAAAATCTGTGGTTGATCCAATATGCATTTTTGCTGAAATACAGATTGGGACTAGAAACTAGGTAGCAATTCAAGGGAATTCATAGAAAATAAGATTTAGATAAATCATGTAAAAGCTGTAACAATTTCTCAGAGAAGAGACAACATAATGCTTATTGTAGTATTGCTAACTCTCAGGTTTGTTAATTAGCAGATAAAGCAATCTAGTTTAATTGTATCTTATTAAGATAATTTAGACTCCAGGGTATTCTCTGTTGTTGAAAAAAAAAAAAGGAAAATAAGAATTTGAAGAATACCAGTAGGCAAGGTAGGTTTCTTTGTATTTGCAGACACTTAAACTAATAATATTGTATCTTAAATTTTAAAAAATTACATTTAAATGAGAAAATGGGAGAAATTCAACTTTATCCTAAATTCTTATTCTGAAAAATAAATACATATGCTGCCCATATGTTATTTTAATGAATTAAAATTCATTTAATAACATGTTTTCAAATATTTCTATTATATCAAAATAACAGTCTTTGCTAACGGTGCATCTCACTTAAGTCAAATGTAGGATTTGTTTTAGTAACTCTTATGTGTGCAAGTCATA
Organism: Camelus bactrianus; assembly: GCF_048773025.1. NCBI lineage: Eukaryota > Metazoa > Chordata > Mammalia > Artiodactyla > Camelidae > Camelus > Camelus bactrianus. The sequence continues at coordinate 28,862,816 of NC_133539.1, forward strand.
CTTTTTCTTCAAGTTAGAGGAGATAATGCATGTACAGAGGAACCAAATAAACACCATTTTATATTTTGAAGCAAAAGAAATTCTAGTAGATAGAACTAGGACTTTATTGAAACTGAAGATGTTCTGGACTACAATACAAAGCAAAACCAGAGGCCCATTTTTAATAGATCTCGTCACCATTCACGTACTAACAGTGCTACCTTGCAATTGATTCCTCATCAACCTACCCTTCCTACCCTTTCTATGTATTTGTCCACTTTATATTCCGTATTCAGACAGACAGACATATACGTATATATGCATTTTGTTTAGAACTAAGTGGGCTTGTGGTATAACAAGTGAACATGTCCTTATATTAGCTCAGTTGTTGTAGTAAAGCAGATTTCCCTAAATGGAGCTCTGGCTATTGCATATTCCATGACTGATGCACCATGTATATGCCTTTAGCAAGGTAAGAAAAAGATAATCTGCTCCTTATTATAGTGTGTACTTCCAATACATGCTGACATTTTAAAACTCTTCATTAAAAGATCTGTCTTTCCATTAGAAATGCAGCTGCTAAAACCCAGCATCACATTTTCTTTAGTAGTCCCTTTTTGACAAGAGAAATCCAAATGACAAATTATTTCATTAAGAAATTTCAGTGCAGCTAATAAAGTGAATGATCTTTCAGCATTTTAGTTTTAATTCAAGTAGTAGATCTATATATGGTAACAAAAAATAGACACCACGTCATCCACATTTGACTTCATTCTCTCCAATGGAGAAAGAAAGAAAGAATAGATGTTGGTTCTGTGATTTTACCACTATACACAGGAAAATCTCTCAGAATATCTAACATGGATTCTTTATTTCTGAGCATAAAGAAACAGAGCAAGAGTCCTATGAGCCTTATTAGTAAGGTGCTCTGATACTTTCAAACTATTAAAAACCTGCAAATGTAAAAAAAAAAAAAAAAAAAGAACTCATCTGACTTCTAACATTAAATTTACACACAGAAAAGAAAATCATTTTAATCATCATTTAAAGAATGGCAATAGTATAAAGCAGCAGAGATCATAAAGTGTAATTTGTATATATTACTTTCATCTTATTCATTTAAACATGGTTATTCATAACCTATTTTGTTCCAGACACTGAGCCAAGCCTTCGGTGTATGTTATCACTTTCAAGCCTCACAACTCCCTTTAAGGTGGGTAGTTTTCTAATTACATAGATGAGGAAACTAAGAGCCAGGCAAGTCTCACTTGCCAATATCATGAATGGGTGTGTGCAGCCAAGATTCAACGTGAAGCGTGCTTCCCTAGCTGATTAGCTCTTCATCATAACTCCTTATTCCCAAGACACACTAGTAGAGATAGTGAGGGATTTATAAACATGATGATCTGTCTTGTTTTGTTGGAACTTATTATGTCCTTAAGAAGTATGAAAGGGTGCTCAAAAAAACAAACCAGAATAACTCACAGAAGAAACCACAGTAGGAACAATGTGCTCTGAATCTGAAGACCAGAGGTAGATGTTTAAGATTGTTTAAAGGAAGTTTAATGAATAAAATAGTTGTTTCTTTTTATTTTCTTTTTGCCCAAGTCTACACACCAAATAAAAATGTCCCTGACTTTAAGGAAACACTGTTTATAGATCTTATTGTTAAGAGTTAATTGACTTTAATTGCCTAATAAAAAGAACCAGGTAATCCTAGCAGCTGTAAAATCATTGCATGGTCATTTACTCTTTTTTATTGAGAGATCTCTCTGCTCTATCCTGCACTCCACACACAAGTGAATTATATGTTGCATAACATATAAATATGCAACAGCCCTCACAGTAGTGTAAACTCTGGGCAATTCTTAAAATAGGGTCCCCTGTGTCTCTCAGGCCTTTTTAAGAATGCACAGTGAGTTTTTCCCAAAATCATTTAAATGCTATATACCTCATGAGGAATTAGAGAAAGATGGGTCTGTGGGCTTCAGAAAGTATGGTAGGAAATATTAGTGCAACTGTTATACTGTTACTGCACAATATTCTGTGTGTGTATTGTTTGTTTAATTTCTTTGCCCTCTGTAAAGATGACTCAATTGAACTATGTGGAATTAAGATTAGTTCTTGTGGACCCGGCATCTAATGTTTATAGAGGAAGCAGTATTCTCGCCACCACACCCTACACAGGACAACATGGTGCTGCAGTGGCAACTGCAAGAGCTCCCAGGGAAGGGTGACTTGAATTTAAAGTTAGTTCTGTAAATTTCAACAACCTATCCCAATGGAGAGTTCTCCTTTCACTGGAAAATTAAGAACACTTTGGTTAAGGAAGGTGGCAGTGTCTTTACTCTTAAAAGTGAGCAGTGTTTTCTGGAATATCAGATTTCACAAAATTAATTTTTTTGATATGCTTTTTATCAAAGTCAATCCCAACTTTTCATTAATAAAGGAGACATAAGCAATATTTTCAGTGTTGTAGTAGAATAAAAGTAAATTATTTTTATAAAAAAGTTTTATTATTATTGAACTGCTTTTTCTTCAAAAGGTAATACTTAAAAGTATTTTTTTTAGAATACTAGAGATGATAACTTTGCACAGAGACCTTCTTTTTTAAATCAGACTTTAGACAGAGTTATCTAAGATGAATATGTGGCTCATTCAATGTCACCCCAGGGTCGGGGGAGGGGGGATATCAAACAAAAGTTACTTGCTCAGCAGGGGTCCTCCTAAACTTCTGTATATCAAAGTAAGATACTTAAGGAGTTCCTGCTCTATGGGATTCACTTCCAAGTTTTGCTATGCAGATTTACATTTGCTCTGAAGCCAAAGCTGGAGGTTTTGCTTTTGCAGACACCTAAACTAGACAGACCTGACTCTGGAAGTAGCTATTGACTTTCTGTATCCTAGGCAGTTTCGTATTGATCTTGAGGCAACTCAATTACCCGTACCTGGAAGAGGCCATGAATTTGAATAGTGTTCATGGCTTTTTTATACATCTTTTTTCCCCCTTTGTGAAGGGCAATGACTTACGTGTTGCAAAATGAAACAGCAAGGAGATACTCCTGTTCTCCTCTCGAAGGTAATAGAAAAGAAACTCTAAGATAAAACACTCACGAGTCCAGTGCAGAGATTGTTTATGAATACTCATTCTACTCAATTTTCATACTGTAAATGATTAAAATATTTTCCTTTTAAAAAAAAATTCTAGACTAGTGAAATGTTAAACCTCAAATAGCTGAGATGTTCAAGAGCAATCGATATCGCTTTTTCCCAAGTTAATAAAAGGTAAAACATTCTATCCAGAGAAGAGGAGAGATACATTGCAGGACAAGTGAATTACTTTTTATTGAGCAAGGACAAGATGATTTCTTTTTTATATAGAACTATAGCATTTCAGAGGTGGAAAGACATTCGCAAGCGAACTTTCTAATAAGAAGTGAACGCAGTCTTGGTGGTGACTCTACCAGATACTATGAATGGTAAATTACTTGACATTCAAGTGACTCCAGAGCTCCTGGAATAAATGCAGATAATTACCACACCATCTTATATGGATTGTTATGAAGAGTAAATTAGATAATATGTATAATTGCCTTGTCCCAGTCCCTGGGACAAATTAAATGATCATACAAGTTCACTACATTATTTAACAGGTAAGGTGAGGCACAGAATTGTTATATTAATTAAGGTAACAAATTACAGCAAAACTGAGATTAGAAGCACTACTTCTAGTATTTTAAAATTTATCATTTTAAATAGAAGTATGTTTAATTCTCACATTCATGTCAATAGATACTTTCCAAGTTAAGCATCATGTATATTTATCGAGCCCCTGTTCTGTTCAAAGCATTGACCTAAACACTGTGGGAGATGTATTCCTAGATCAGCACTCTCCTGAAGCTTTTCATTTAATTAAAAAAAAATAAGAATATACGATGAGGATAATAAAATAGGCGCAATATTCTATAAGAGGAACGATCACTTTTAGTTAAAGGCAATTGGAAAAAATTTCCCCCATGAATTGTTATTGAGATGTATTTTTAAAATGGATTTATCTTCTCCTCAACAAAAGCTTATTATAACTTACTGGGCTGCTTGCACTTTCTCCTAAGAATAGGTTACTCTTAGACCACTGTGCTTCCACTCACACTATCCCTTATGCCTTTTTCTTGTTGATGTAAATATTTTATTTCACGCTGAAGATATAATCACCCAAGAGTTTCAGTATTAAAAAGCTATAATCACATCATGTTTTAAAAACATTAAAAACAAACTACTAATAAAACTGCTTGGTTTCACAAGTTGCTCTAGTCTTTTGATTATACTTATTTTTGCACCACTGTCATAAACTCCACAAAAAGGCAATAACCTTTCCTTAACTCTAATGATCTCTTTATATATGAACAACTCCGTATTTCATTTTTAAATGATTTTAGAAATAAGACGACTTATAGCACCTGATTAACTTTTTAATCATTCTTTGTATCTTAGCTCGGCTTTAACCATCTGTCCAATATCACCCCACTTTCCACAAGAGTTAGGGACACATCTGAGGATTTCTCACAGCACTTTGGGTCAGGGTTCTCGTCACACTGAATGGCCATCATATGTATTTCCATTTTCTTTCCTACTGAAAAGTGAGCTCCTGAAAGGCTGAATCTGAGCCCTTGACCTCTGAAATTCAGTAAGTATTTTCTGAACAGATTAAATGGAGCTCGTCTACAAGAAGAATTTATTCTCTCTAGTTGGAATCCAAAGGAAAAAAATCAAGAGTAGTCAAGAAAACAATGTATATACATTATTTGGAGAAAGCAAATAGAAAAATACATAGAGTAGGAATTGTCCTGAGGTAAGGGAAAAAAGAAAGCAAAAAATATGAAGGAATTTTAAGTGCTGGGATTAAATACATTAAAATGGATTGCTTGCTTTAATTTTCTCATTTAATAATAATATTTCTGTTTGTTCAATATACTCATGTGAATAATATTGTGTAAGCATGTTTTATAAATATTAAAGCAAAAGTGAGTAGTAATTATGAAGGGAAAAAAGTTTAAAAAATAAAACTCACTTTGAAAGGAAATTGCTAAAGAAGCTTAGAATAAAAGCTGTGATGCCCTCTGGTGTGCATGTATTTTAAAACCATTTAAAACCAAATCTAACACATAATTTTCATATACATTTTCTAAGTACTAATTGCTAAAAACATTCCATTAGTAAGTGCAACAATTCACGACATATTTAATTTCCAAAGACCCTAAGTACTAACATAAAGATATTTAATGACATATATTAAAATATAAATGGAAATCAGCCCAGTCTTTTTCGTTTGTAAGTGAGGGTAGAAATCTCTGACTAAAATGCCGAAGCCTTAGTTCTCTGTGAGTTTGTCTGCAACTCATCACAGGATTATGAATAAACATGACTGGAGGAGTATGCAGATTGCCTAATAGAAAAGCCATGAATGTTTTAACACCCAGGGGTTCAAATTATAATAAAGGGATAGCAGCTGTCACTGGAGGCAAGCTACAAGATCACCTTTGCATCCCTGCAGCAATGAATTCAACAACAATTTAGCCTTTTTCTGGCAAGTAGAGTCTCCAAAGACATCCACGTATCTCTACAGCTCAGAGGTCCATGCGTAGGACTGTTGCCTTATATTACACTTACTCATTTTTTAGCACTATTTTCCAAATATCAAAGATTTTTTTCAAAGAAGTGTAGGGTGATTTCCCGTATTTTGTTAAATTATGGGAAGAGAGATTAAATGGCCCCTTCTAATCATTATTGTTGATTGCTAATATGGTGTGCCCTTTCTATTTTAATAAAATATCACTCTATGTAGTATGTATGCAGGTGTGATTTCTGCACTAATGCTTTTGTAAAAATATCTCAATTCATGTATCTCATGGCAAACTTTTACAGGAAAAATACAGAGAGAGATTTTACTGAATACTTCAGAGGAACTATGTAAAGTGTTTACTAGATATGCTGCTGCATTTAAGAGAGTGAAAGTGCTGGTCATTCTTACAGCCGCACTTGCGGGATTACTCATGCAGAGTCTCCTGGGTTTTCAACATCAGTATTCCACCACCCTGACTGCAGCTTTCACTCGTAGGATTTATAGTGCAGGAGGAACTCCCTGGGATGGAGGCTGGAACCCACCTCTCACCCACTCGTGGTGGTGAAGTCAATAATGTGGGAAACAGAATCTCAAGTTACAATTAAAAACCCCAAACTTGCAGTTGTATGTTTTCCCTGCTCAAGAAGTACCAGTGATATTATGACAGATGGACTTGGCAATCAACTAAAAGTCAAATTATCTTTCCTCTGATGGTTAGAAAACCTTTACAGATAAACTTTTCAAGGAGGCTTCTACTTGAACTAGACGGCGCTGATTGGCGATTTGGTATTTTAGTATGTGCTTTTCTAATTCAAATGCCATGTTCCACTTACTTAAATTACAGCATTATTCATGTGAAAGTCCGCTTCATACAGTCCCACATGCAGTAAAATACTGACACAATGCAATTATTTTTCCAAGTTTATAATACGTATAAACTTAGAGAAAAATATTCGCTTTCATAGTAATATGTAAGATTGTTTTGATCAAACTGTGTAAAACATCAAGGCTTAAGGGAAGAGCATAAACAACTTCTTCAATATTTTCTGCAATAGAGAGCTATTAAAAACATGCTCTCACTATTCTGGTACTTATTATTCCATGAACATAAAAGCCAGATCAAACTATTTTAGGTTTATTGATATTGAGCATTTGTCTTCATGTAGAATTTATTATTTATTTATTCTTATATAAAATTTAGTATGGAATATAAATGATGTGGCGATTTTTCTTTTTTTGCTTCAAATGCCAGATTAGAGAGCTATATATATATTTTTTGCTTTCCAGTGTCTTATATAATATTGATGAAGAATTATTTATTTTAAAACATTTTAAAAGTATTTTCTATAACATAGTTAAGAAAAAAATATATGTTTAAGTATCGTATAAGAGAGAAAGTACTTAATTTAGATACTAATTCTGAAGTATTACTCATAATATTTATATTCTAATAATCAAAACTCATATTTTAATTAACAGTTTAATTTTGTGTATCAATAGTTTTAATTTTATTAGCTATCATTAGTTCTAAGCATGTAAAAAACCACAAAGTATAAACTCTAATGTTTTTGTTTTATTTGCTGCTGTGGATACCGAGCAGTTGAGTAAGCCATGATCCTTTCCCTTAAGTGAAAAAGATTATACTATAATAGCAGAAAACATTTAAAATTGTGTAATATTTTTCATTCATTGTTCATCTATACTAGGTATTAGAAATACAAAATGAGAAACCATCTGCCCAAGGAAAAGTTAGATTTTTAGTAAGGAACAATTACTAGTACTTAGAAGGTAAATTAGAATTTTATGAATCTTATGAAAATAATTTGTTTTTAGGACTGTTGCTTAATTATTCATATATGTTAAGAAGTGCATTTATGTTGAGTATGATTATAAGAAGCATTAGGAATGAGTTATTTGATATGAGAGTTGAAATATGAAATATATATACAAAAGAATAATGTATATGTGAATATGTACATTATATATATATATTTATAAATAAACATGAAAGACATAGACTTCTGGGAGGTTTTTGCCATGTTTCATGAAGGAGGTAGCATTTGAACTGGGGTTTAGAGGATTGAGAGTATTCTTATAAACCAAAACGAAAGGGAGAGATCTTCCAAAAAGAAGAGATAGATTAGGCAAAGCAATTAAGCTGAGGAAAAAACACGTCAAATTTGAGGTCAGGTGAATGATTCAGCTTTGAGTCAAGTCTCAGGGCATATGGCATGGAGTCAGTATAGAGCTGATTAGAGGTAGCTCCTGCCACAAACTTCATTCAATATGGAAGGATGATTCTTACAATTTCTGGGACAGAGATATGAACTAAAAAGATTATTCCAACAGCATTTAGTAGGATGGATTACAGGCTGAGAGAAACCAGACATAGAGAAACAATTTGAAAACAAGGCGGGTTAGGTTAGTGATGAAAAAAGAACAGAAGCTTTGATGGAAGAAACCTGCTCTGACAGAATCCCCCAAGTACAGTAACATACAACGGTTAAAACCACCTCGGAGGCATACAGGCTGGCGTTCAAAGCCTTGCCTTTCATTTATTCTCCCTGTGAACTTTAAATTTCATTTTTTCTCATCTGAGACCAAGAGCTAGTAATAGAAACTACTTCACAGACTTGGGAGAATGAAATGAGATGTTGTGTGAAAAGTGCCTAACACAATCGTCATTTAGGGAGTAGTGGTTAAAACAGTGGTGGAGTATCTGATGCCAGATGAACTGAATGGGAGAGGCAAAAAGAAAGAATAAATTGAATGTGATTGAGGTTTCTATTCTGTGACTGAGCACTTAAGGGAAACAGAAAAACCTGGAAGAAGATGAGGATGATAAGTCACAGAGTTTAAACATAGAACTAAAAATCCACACCTATTCATCAAACATCTTGCATTGTTAGTTCTTATCATTTATCAATGATCTTAATTGCAGTTTGCTAATTTTCCCTAATTAATTAAGCTTTTTTATTCTATGGCACAGTTTGTATTAAACCCTCCAATGTTTTGTCCCACCTTTGCTACCATAAAGAGCAGTTGGCTTGCTTCTTTCCCCACAGGTTTCCTTGTCATTCAACGCCTTCTATTCTATTGATTAAATGACTTTTTTGTAAATTTGTATTCAATCCAACACCTCCCTTTATAAAAGGTAGGGCGTAGACAAAAGATGCAGTTTCTGGGACCAAATAGATTGTGGAACAGCTGATGCTTTGTTCACAATCTATACTGATTGCAATAACTGGATCGATCATGTAGCCATCTGTATTGATTGGTAAGACTGCTGACAATTTGAATTGACTGTCATTTTGCATTGAAACCATCGCCAAAACCTCTAAAATCAGCCTTCTTTTAAATAAAGAGTAAAAGGAAAGAAAAAACAAATCAGAGAAGAAAAAGGGTATTATCTATGAACAAGAAAAACGATACCACTATTTCACCAACATTACTATGACTACTACACACTGTCATTACTAAGCCTATGGCACTGTACAAAGAATTTGAATATAATATGCTTAAAATGAGTTTTGAAAAGATGGGGATAGATAAAAAATTAATAACAAAGAAGGGTATTTAGCAACATGAAGCTTTCCAAAAAATATAGGGTGAAATATAGACAGGTAAGACACTAACATCTTTAAAATAACTAGATATTTCAATCGACAATACAAATTATTTTCTTTGATTTTATTAACCAATCTCTATTCATGAAAGTAAATCATTCAAAAGCTAAATCTTTCACTTATTTACTTCTAAAAAATATGCCAGTGTTTTGATTGACTTGTCAGCAACTTTTTAGCATATAGAATTGCCCATATATTTAAATCTTCTGACTGTTTCAGATATCAGTGTCAAAAATTCTGTTTGAAAACTATTCAATTATTTAATTATTAATACTTTAATTTTAAGAAAACAAAAACCATAAATGCTATTACTATAATCATAATTGAGAAATAGAAGACATATTATTCATAGCTAATAGACTTTATTAAATACAAATCTGAAAAATTAAAATATTTGACATAAAAAATTAGTGAAAATAAATTAAAATAGAATTATGGTATACAGTATTAACTAAATATTTACATATTGATTTCTATTTAATTTCTAAATATTAACCTACTGATTTCTATTTAATTTCTGTATATTTTGCTTTTCTATTTTTCTTATGGAACTAAGTTCAATGAATAATTTAAAAATTAAAAATTATACCTTAAAGCAGTTTTCAATTAAAACAATCTTGGTTTTTTTGGGGGGGGCAGAGCTCTTTGTAATACTTAATCCCTTAAAAATCAACTTGTTCTAGATTAAATATATTACTTATAACATTTACGTTTAGTTAATATTTAAATTTTAAAGTTTAAGGAAAAAGACATTCAAACATTTATATTTCCCATTACAGATTATGCATGACTGTAAATAAAAGTGAATTTACTTTCTTATTTAAAAGTTAGCATGAAATATAAAAATGAGTATTAGAGGATGGCTTTCTCATGGTTGCTAAAACTGACAAAGGAGACAGTCACAACTTCTACATTAATTTATTCTTTCATGTGAAGTGTTCTGAACAAAGAACATGAAAGACTTATTTATATTCTTCTGATGAACTTACATTACTCTGAAATCTAATGAATAAGTAAAACAACTTTTTCATTTATTGTTTATTAAATATAATATTATCTTCGCTCACCAATTAAGGCACAATTTTATTGCTAAAAGAAGATAGGGCAAATTTCAAAACCATAAGAGACTGAAATGATACACATGACATAAGCCTTATAGTTTTAAGATCAATAATAAACACTTCTGTTATTTATTAGAAAAATAAAAAAAATAAACAGAAAGTAGTTACTTAAAACTAAAATAAAATCACAAATCCTTATCAAATTCCATATTAAATTCAAAATCTTGATTTTAGTGATTGGCTGAAAAGTTATTATTTGCATTAAAAGCTCTATTCTTTCTTTTAAATATATTTTAAGGAAAGTCCAATTATATTAAGCAATCAAAAATGGTTTACATCCTCCAATTTCTCTACCCTCTCCTCTTTCTCTTACACACATACATACAAACACACATATGCATGCACACACTCACAACCTAGCTGTGCAAAATAGATAAGTGTAATTATTAAAATTAAAGCAAGTCATCGTCGTTCAATTATGCTATGTAATTATGATTGTTATCAATAGTTATACAAGGAGGTAAATATTGTGCTAAATGTAACTAGCTACAGATACCTCGCTGTACATACAGATAGAATATCACTAACAGATAAATTACTGCTGGTAGAAAGTTGATAGCAAAATAGCTCGATCAATGATTGACTGATAGATAGATAGGAATTTTACATATATTTTTTAAACTATTCACTTTTTAAATTTAGGAGAGTTTAATTTTCTTTAATAATTAATTATACCTCAAATATTTCTCATTCCAGTTTCTGCTTTTGGAGAGAACAGCAAATTTTCTTTTCTTTTCTAAATAAACTGACAAATCAATACACAGTTATGGAAAAATGTACATGGGGAATTCAGTTTTTCTTCATAGAAGGAAACTGGTGCCCTCTGCTGTCTATTTGTAGATTATTTTAGATTTTATTTTCCTGCTGTCTCTGAAAATATTAGAACTGTAAAAAATCTATCCTTGTATCATGGAATGGTATGATATTATATATATGATATGTAACTAATATGTAATTTTTGATTATAGATGTGATTTATAGATACATTTTTGAAAACAATAGGTATTGATGAATGTGCGAAGCTGAGGAGTTGGATGGAGATAGTTAATCGCATGTTGATATATATGTAACAGTAAGGAAAAAAGACACAAGCACAAATCTTTTAAATAAATGAAAATGCAAAGAACTGAGTACTAAATGAATGTTAAGTGAATTTTTAAAATAATTCTTAATTTTTCACTCTGATCAGTACCTTAAATATTACACAGCACATAGGAGTATTATTTTGCTGAGTGGTTTATCAAAATAAAACAAAGGAATATTATTAGAGCTAACTGATTTTTCTCTATTTTTCCTGATTCTCTTCCCAGTTACACAAAAATGCTTTTAAAAAAGCAATGTGAATGTTATGCAATAGGTTGTAAACATAAGAAAACATTTTTTTCATCATTTAATTTACAGATGTCACAATTTATTCTCAAGTTTCCTATTCCTTCAAATTCTGTCTAAGTTAGGAAATATAAGTCAATGAAATCTAAAATTTACAGGAAAATTATACAAAATATTACATATATTTAAAATAATTTTCTCCTTGTAACTATAAATAATTTTCACATATTAGTATCTTTCTTCAGTAACTATTTATTATCTTTCTATAACCCAATTACTCAGCTAAGCCTAAGCATAGAACCATGGGTTAAGTATATAATTGCAATGAGCAATTATACTTTATTTATACTACTTAAATATCACCATTTATATATATATATATATATATATATGAATGGGAAAGATTACAGTATACTTTTCCGTAAGGTTCATTCAAAAATTTGTAGTTTTTCTCCCCCAAAATACCTCCCTTCCATGTTGAAAGAGATATAGGTAAATAGATTTATGTATGTGTGTGCATATATATAAATATATAGGTAGAAAGGTATCAACTTAAAAGGATGCTTGCACAAATCCCAGTCAAGTATTCCCAGTATTCACCATAGATGACTACCTCAATGTTTCATGATGCTGTCAAACCCAGGAGAGTCCAAACCAAACACCCAAACATATTCATTGTCCTATTCTAACACACAGGCATATAAATATATATTAATCTATCTATTTATCTTTCAATCTATCTATCTATAGAGAGAAATTATTTTTGAAAATACCTTCCTAGTAGAATTATACCCATTATCTTGTAACAATCTATAATGGAGTATAATCCGCAAAAACACTATGCGTACACCTGAAAATAACACAATATTGTAAATCAACTATACTTCAATTTTTAAAAATTCAGAAATTTAAAACAACAAAATATATTAGCATAGTACTAATCCATAGAATTAAATATGCATCTCCTTTCACTGTTGTATTTGTGCACACATTGGAAAGAAATATTCTCCTCCCCTTACTGATCTAAAGTAATTTGCCAAACTTTCTAATAATTAAATGTAACAGACATAGCTTTAACAATCCATTCATTTTTGAGATATTTTCTAAGACATTTTTCTCCAAAAGAAGAAGAAACTAGGTTTCAAACATGACCTTACCCATGCAAAGGACATACAAAAAAAGAGAAGAGTGGCCTTCAAAATCCTGCCCATTTATTTTGATGTACCTTGAGGTACATTAGAGCTACTACCATGACTTGATGCAGTGAACAATTCCTATAAGAACAGTGGACTCTGAATTAAGCTGCTTTTTTAATTTGTCATACAACTTCCAACTTGTTCTTAAGTATTCTTTGTTCCTTGAACATTAATCATAAACAATAGAAAAAAGAATTATATTTTGCACTTCTAATGAATTATTTCATTAAAACAAAATAAGGATCCTTCAAGGAAATATTGTCCAAATGTAACCGCTCAAGCATGTAGTTATTACTTTCTATGGAAGTAGGAGCTAGACGTAGGACACTACTCAAATTCCCATTCTTTCACATATTTTCTTAAAATTTCAATATATAATGGCTTAAACTGCATTAAGTTTCATATAGGAAAAGAATAAGAAATTTTGCTTAATATATCTATTCAAGAATCTCATACATGCACTATTACTATTAAATATGATTGACAGTTAAGGAACTTCAGTTTTCTCTCTCAAGTCTTACCTTTGACCAGTCTTCTAATCTTCAGCAGTCTTGTATTAGTGTCTGATGGTCAAGATGACTACCTACAAATCCCTGTCACTCAAAATGCAAAATGGTGTAATCCTGATGAGAGAGAGGCAGTGTCACTGGGAAGCAGAGGACCTCTCTTTACCTGTTTTTTTATATGCAGAATGAAAATGACATTTTGTGTAACTGTGAATACAAACTGTCTCAGTGCAGCATCCCATTGCTCCAGCCTTATCTCCTTACTTACTCCCTCCACCCTCCTCTGCATTCTGTGCCCTGAAATTAACTAGCCGTCCTCAGAAAGCCAACTAGGGGTCCCAAATTTGGAAAGCTATGGTTAATTTTATACACAACTTTGACATCCTTAGCAATATAGCAATGTTGTTAAGAGCTTGGCTCAAGAGTCAGACTGCCTGCTTCAGAGTCTTAGCTCTAATGTTTCCTGGTGGTAACTACGGCCATTTATTTAAACCTCTCTGAGCCTCAGTTTTCATCTCTGTATACAAATTTAGAACTTGCTATGTCATTCGGTGAAGTATTTTATGTAAAGCTCCAGATACAGAATGAAGACTCTATAGATATTACTTGTCATTAATTATTATTGTTCTTATTAGCTTTTTAGCTGACAATTTAATAGGAAGATAATAATTTAATTGAGGAGATTAGTTAACTTGCAAATGTGTGGTAGCATATAAGGACTTCTGGGAATATCAGATGTGAGAAACTAGAAGGTAAAAGAAGGCCATAATGTTTTCCAAATTTATTGACTGGTTTGGTGTTGATAACATTAAGAAAAATAGTTGAAATAGGCCTGTGTGTTGGGATAGAAACATAATGAACGTGTTTGACTTGGATGCTTCTGGGATTGACAGCACCATGAGACATGCAGGTGGTCATCTACAGTGAATACGGGGAACACTTCAGTAGAATTTGTGCAAGGGTCCTTTTAAGTTGATAGTAATAGAATTCCCCATGGTATGTACATTGCTTTCTTCTGTTACATAAATAATATATTTTTACTTGAATTTCTTCCCTATACCTCCAAACTTATTTTTTTGAATTATAAGTGGTTATGTTTAAGAGAAATTCCTATTTCATTTAAGTCCCTTGAACTTGATCAGAGCCTATTTATAGGTAACTTCAGTATCCTCTAGGTTCTGAGAGTTACAACTGTTCTTCCTTGATACTATCTAACTATAATGTTCTAAGACTGGGACATTGAAGAAAATCACCAACTCTTCATTTTGTGTCACAATTTGTCCCCAAGACTCTGGGGCATTACTGTTTGAACCCAGAAACTCATATAATCTCCCATGAATATGTAACCTTTTTCAGATCCTAGCAAACATGTTCAAACACATTAGATCTTCAAACGCTTATTCAGACATTCTACAAGGAAAACATTACAGTGTTTCTGGGTCCCTACCATGCTCTTGTTAAACAATGGTAAACAAAACACAATACCAACGCTCCCTATTGCTACAGAACTAGCCCTCCAAGGTGAAAACCAATGTTAAATAATAATGCTTACATTCATGTGTTCATTCCTTAAATTTACTTAACAGATATTTATTCATCTCATTCTACGCATACTTATTCGGTTCCTTCTCCAGATACTGCCTATGGAGATGCGAATGAAACAGAAAACCCCTACCTATGTGGAGTTTAAATTCCACTGAAAAAAGACAACAATAATCAAATTAACAAAGTGAAGGAAAAATGGAGAGTACTTTGCAAGAAAAGAGAATGACAAGGAGAATTTACTCTATGGGGGGAGAAACCAGTCTATTCTTTCCATTAACATTTAGACTATGAATCCTTGCTAAGCATTGTTTTTCATTTTATCTCTGTGATTGTATCTTTAAAAGATACACTGACATCCAATATCATTTTATACCATGGAGAATTCTGTGGGCTAAACACGGTAAGTAGACATTTGAGTGCAGCATGATTAGCTAGGTAATAAAGGTTGCAAACTTCCACTTCCTCAGTGAAGACTTCCTGTCCTCATCCTAACACATTTTAGAATGAATCGAGACATGTTTCCCCTTGTGTGCAGTTACAGCTCAGCAATCAGATTCAGATTAAAGTCCTCTCTGGGGCTATCCTATTTCTCACTCAAAGCTGTTTATCTACACTCAATTTCTAATTGCTTCTTTGGTTTTACACTTTTGTTTCCCTAATGCAACTGCAGCTCTGTCCTTAACAAAAGTTGGTTCTTAATAATTAATGTGATTGTCCATGTGATTATAAATCTGAAAGGACTTGGATTTTGTGGTCATAAAATGTCAAGTTTTATTTACATTGACTGAAGAAGCCAACCCACCTTTCATCTCCTTAATTATTCTCATTTATTTAACATTATCTCCTACTCCTATCAGGCATGAGGATAGTCTACATTCACCAGTTAAATTCCAGACATTCAGTCTGTGACTATTTAAGAAGATCTGTGCTCTAACTGCATTTTACACAAAATTCTATTTGATTCTTCATTGTAGTGCATTATAATCATGAGGCTCCAAGTGTTAAAGGCAAGAATAATTACATCTGTGATAATAGGTGAGAGATAAATGTTGTTTAATAAATGGATAAATCAACGCACAGAAGAAAAGGACTCTCCAAAATTACCTGCTCTGTAGTGCAAAATATTATCTGAAATAACTTATTTCACAGTTTTGAATTATCCCCACTCCAGAAGTCCTCTCTTGCTATGGCTTACTATTTAGTGTATTCCTGTGCTTTTGTCAGTAAAGGTTAGCAGTCAGTTAAGAGAATGTGAAGATATGCCCCTGCCTGGGAGTACAAGCTTAGCTGTCAGAGTTCTGGAGATCCAGAGAAGGGCACGAAAGTGGAAAGCAGGTCACTGCTGCATTTTGACTTGTAATCAGCAGCTCCTCCATTACCCCCATCCTCAACCCTATTCCCGCATCACATATAAAGGCTGCCTGAGAGTTATGGGTGTTCAAAAATTCTAATTTGTTATTATGTTGAGAGTAACAGAATAATGGTTTCATTCCTGCTTTTTGAGTTTTTTCCTATTGAGTGTTATTGGATTAGAAAAACCTTATGATCTCATTTTGGTTATCTACTGCTAAAAGCAATTCATGTGTCACGAAACATATTTTCTGGATATGTCAAACATAAAATGATCCAGTAACAAAGGAAGCAATCAGCAGTGGTTTGGGTTCTGGGTCATGGTTCTAGAACCTGCCGATTCATGAAAAACTTAAATTATCCAATAATATTATTTTATCCATGTCTCCAGTTTTGTTTATAAAATGAACATTGTTTCAGCATTGGTTACAATCATTTGAAACTCAGTTTAGATACTAGACCGTGTAACTACCCTAGTAAGATTTATATTACTGTAAATAGTAACAGTTCTTCTTTAGAGGTGACCATATACTTTATTCTGTCCATTATTCTTGTTAGGAGAATATATCAATAATTTCAATAATTAAGGATTTTTAAAATCCATCTTCCACATCTAAATGCATAACAAAATGAAAAATTGAGCCATCTCCTTCATAAGATATATTTTCAGATTCTCTTCTTCCTTTTTTTTTCCAATACTTTGTCATATTTTTCTTCTGTTTTCTAATAATAGCTCTTGAATTTTAGTTTATCCATCAGGTGGTTTTAAGATAGGACTGGCCTTAAGTTAATGAAGATATTATTTCTATTTCAAATTTTCTTTCTATAGATAAATATTTGAGAATAAACATATATTGGTCAACTCTATCCCTGATTATTTAGTAGGCTTTGGAAGTACAAAGGAAATAGTATTTTGCCCATACCCTTGAGTATGCTGAAGTGCAGTGTAGGAGTTTTCCAAAGTGCTGCCTGTGGAGGTCATGGTGGGGCACCCCACATCCTTCTCATCATAAGAATCTGCTGGGAGATGTGTAAGTTGGCACATATCCCCCCACCATCTGCTGCACCTTCAGTACTATATAATATTCACACTATGGCCAAAGTCTCTCACAGATGCCCCCAGCCAATGAATAAGCACAGTGCGGTAAACAGAACTGGGTTATTCCTGCTGAATGTTGGAATCATCTGATGGGAGCTCTTTGCCCTGAGGCGCGCCATGGGCCTGGACAGAAATTTCATAATAATGTACTATAGAGTAAGGTTACTCAACACTTCCCTCTTCTTTCTTTCCTCTTCCCCTTCTTCTTTCCTTCCTTCCTTCACACATCATTGTCTTAAGGTCTTCCATGCCTAATTCTTTGTTCTCTCCCCTTTATTTTTCAAAAATAATTCCCCCAATAAATGTTATATGTGTCTAATATCACCTTGGGATCTGCTTACTGAAAGATCCAAACTGATTCACACGTCTTTTATGTGGTAAAATTAAAAGTTGTAACTGAGACAAAAAGTAGGAGGGAATTATACTGAAAATCTGACATTACTGAAACTCTGAAAATACAGAAATTGAGAGAACGGTATAGTGTGATGTGGGAAGGAAGGACATTTGAAATTTTTGCTTTACTTTATGGGTTTGGTAAATACGCATCATCTGCATTAATAGACCTAGTTTAAACTTGGGGTCACCATATACTTATTTCTTAGCTTTGTTTATTAAGCCCTTGATCTTTTAAGATTTGTATGGGAATTTAAGATAATGTATGTAGAACACCAAGTTTAGTCAGACACCTAATACTTAACAACTGTTCAAATTATTTCTGACCAATGAATGCAATCATAATTTAAATTGTTTTTATGTAAATCAAACCCAACTATTTCTATGCTAGTACATACATATGCAAAATTGAAAGAATATAAAGAACATAGTAATAACATAGGACTGCAATTTAAAAATTTTTATATACCAAAAAAATAACCTAGGAAGTTAATTGAAATGTATATCCCTGGGCCCCCATATATAGATTTTGTTCATTATATCTGGAAAATTTTCCAGGAATTTGTCCTTTAAAGAAGCAAAAGTGTTTCTGATGTTGATAGTATATGGAACAAATTTTGACCAAAAAAAATGCTTGTATAGCATATTGAAATGTACTCATTTATTTATTTAACATGAACCCATAAATTAAATTCAATTTTTCAAGTTTGAAACTACCTGGAGTTAATATATGTATTTTTATAAATAAAACATCTTAACTAGAGAAAAACATCATATTACCAAATATAATGTACTTTACCACACTAGTTATATTCTTTCATGAGTGCAATTTCTCACCATTTGTAAACTCAAATAGAATGAATGTGCAAGTTACTCATTCCAAGTAGCATAAATAATTTTTAATTGTCAATATCTATTATTTAATATTTATTTAGTGGAATGTTATCATCTCTCAAAATATGAAATTCAAAAATTTGTATCATTATAATTTTACATCTCTATGTAGGTAACTAACAAATCTATTTAAGTTTTTATTTTAATATATCATTATGGAAATTTAAAGTTTTTAATATACAATGGAGAAAAGACAGTCTCTTCAGCAAGTATGTTGGGAAAACTGGACAGCAGCACATGTATTAATGAAGTTAGAACACTCCCTCACACCATACACAAAAATAAACTCAAAATGGCTTAAAGATTTAAATATAAGACAAGACATGATAAACCTCCTAGAGGAAAACATAGGTAAAACATCCTCTGACATAAATCTTAGCAATGTTGTCCTAGGGCAGTCTACACAGGCAATAGAAATAAAAGCAGAAATTAACAAATGGGACCTAATTAAACTTATAAGCTTTTGCACAGTAAAGGAAGCCATAAGCAAAACAAAATGACACTCTATGGAATGGGAGAAAATATTTGCAAGTGATATGACTGACAAAGGTTTAATTTCCAGAATATATTAAAAGCTCATACAACTTAGTAACAAAAAAAAAACAAACAACCCAATCCAAAAATGGGTAGAAGACTTAAGCAATTCTCCAATGAAGACATACAGATGGCCAATAGGCACATGAGAAGAATGTACAATATTGCTAATTATTAGAGAAATGCAAATCAAAATAACAATGAGGTATCACCTCACACCAGTCAGAATGGCCATTATTCAAAAGGTCATGAATGATAAATGCTGGAGAAGGTATGGAGAAAAGGGAATTCTCCTACACTGCTAGTGGGAATGTAGTTTAGTGAAGACATTATGGAAAACAGTATGGAGATTCTGCAAAAGTCTAAAAATAGATTTACCATATATGATCCATCAATCCTACTGCTGGGCATACATCCAGAGGGAACTCCAATTCAAAAAGATACATGCACCTCAATGTTCATAGCAGCACTATTTACAATAGCCAAGACATGGAAACTACCGAAATATCCATCGACAGATGACTGGATAAAGAAGCTGTGGTATATTTATACAGTGGAATACCACTCAGCCATAAAAAATAACATAATGTCATTTGCAGCAAATATGGATGGCCCTGGAGATTGTCATTCTAAGTGAAGCCAGAAAGAGAAAGAAAAATACCACATGATATCACTTATATGTGGAATAAAAAAAAAAAAAAGATAAACTTATTTACAAAACAAAAACAGACTCACAGACACAGAAAAGAAACTTATTTGTTTGTTTCCAAGGGGGAAAAGGGCTGGGAAAGGATAAATTTGGGAGTTTGAGATTTGCAAATGTTTGCCACTATATATAAAAATAGATTTTAAAAAATCAAATTTCTTCTGCATAGCACACAGGGAACTATATTCAAAATCTTGGAATATCCTTCAATGAAAACAAACATGAAAATGAATATACATATGCATATACATGACTGGGACATCTTCCTGTACACCAGAAATTGACAGATTGTAACTGAATGTGTTTCAATAAAAATAATAATTTATAAGATATTAGAGTTATTCTAATAATATGAATCAGGGTTTTCATAGTGGTATAAATGAGGCAACCATACGATACGTCTGAGTAAAAGAATACCACCTACCCAACTAGCATTAGGCAAAACTTACTATCTTTAACAGAAATTAACACTTTATAGTATCATTCATCACTGATATGTGTCAATGTTTATAGACAATTTTACAGTAAGATCAGCAAACAATTTTCATTCACTGTTCCTAAGTTTTTCTCTGTGTGAATGAAACATTTTGACTTCAAATTATAAGTAAAGTGGCTTATACTACATTTCCCTTGCATAGAATAGTATATGACTTTTTTTTACATTAGACTATGTTTACCATTGCTTGAAATTTAATTTTTTATTAAAAGCCACAAATCCTAAAATAAACTTGCAAAATTATACTAATATCCTCCAAATGTAGAAAATAAAGACTTTTGTGGAACTTATTTTCACAGAACAAAGTTTTAAGAGAGGAAGGATGTTTATGGTCTACAATGATAAACTGGAACAAGAAATATAGTTAATTTACTATAGAGAAGCAACCAAGCATAGCTTAAAATGTTCTTCAAATCTGTGTCAATGTGTGGCACTAAACTATTACCTTCTGAAGAGTAATCTACTGATAATGCAGCATAAAAAAATTAAGTTGCTTAAAAATCAGAACACAGTTATTATTAACTTTTCAAAATACCACATTGCTTTAGGAATAAAATTTACAACAAAGTACCTTTTGACACGAGGATCCATGGAGTAATGCTGAATTCATTGTACTAAAAGGGAAAAAAAATACAGGAAATGCATCAGATTCTGACGGTGATTGATAAAAACAATTGACAATAATAGAAAAGCTGTGAAGAGAAAATGGACACATATTAGGGGGAAGTTACAGAGGAATACAGGAGTTTCCTTTGGATGAAAGGTGGCATTAATAGACAGATAAATAACATATCTCTGGAAAGCCACTGATATTAAGTATTTGTCTGATTAGATATGAGTACTAAAATGGCAAAGAAAAAGCGTATAAATTTTGCAAAGAATTTACAAATAATTTCACTTGCAAACAATTTTGCTTCTAAAATAGGTTAATTTCTTTGTTTCTTTCAGTCAATGCTTTTTGCTAAATGTCTCTTTCATGGCTTGAAAAAAATTTTTCTTAGCTTACTGTAAAAATGAAACTTAATGCTACAGCTGATATCAGAAAACATCTATTCATTCCAGCAAAAATTAATTTGAACTTTAAAATGTAAATTAAAACTTTAAATAACTCCTTTAATATAAATGATTCTAATTATTATGAGGTTATGCTCAATATATTTAATTGACCACAAGTTCAATATTATGGCTTATAATCTCTCCTTTGTAGTATCTTCCATTCCTTTTTTGTCTATTTAACATTGGGCGAAATACTATTCTAATTAAATTATCATTTTATTATAGTTTTTGGGTTTCTGGAAAGTACTTTAAAGAAGCTAGCCAGAAAAAATCTCTATTCTTGTTGTGTAGAAGTCAAATATTTCAAAATCTGACCCCCCACCATAGTAAAAGAAGCACAAGAACTGGCAGATTGCTTTTTTTTCCTTTAAATTAAAACAAAATAAGGTTAATTGCTAAAGTAATGAAACAAGGAGATGCCATGAAGAGCAGCAATAATAGAAAACCTCCTAGAGATTGTCAATTTAACAAATGATTTGTAAATTACAAAATCTCTCATTATCAAATCTATTTGCCCATGGTGGCATGCTGTTCGAAAGCAGTTTGCCTTTGAATGTTTGCCCTGTTGGTGTCATTCCCTGCAATTTAAAAAAAAAAAAAAGCCATCCATGATTACGAACCCTAAATATCATTTTCCTCCAAGAGTTCTTTTTGAAAAACTATATATATTGAAAGAATTGTATGTGAATATTCAAAAGGAAACAATGATGCTGAAGGGTTAAGACAGAGACTTCGAGAATAAGAATGTTAATTAAGCACTTTTCAATTTGCATATTCTGTAAATAACTCTACCCAAAAGATCAACACAAAGTGTTATTTCTTGCAGAACCCTGATTGCCTGATCTGGCATCACCACACTCATTTGTACACAGATGGCCTGGGAAAATGGCATAACCAAATGCTCATATGACTCTAGGCACTGCTGGTCTCTATCAGTCCAACCAGTGGTATAATGAAGATAATGCCCCTCCTGCGTGAATTCAGCTGCTGCCTGGCAAAACTTATCTAAGATTTCTATTTTTACAAATTAAGCAATGTAGAAAGAAAAAATAATTTATTTAAAAGACAACTGAAGGAGGGAGGGATATACTATGACTGAAGAGTCCTAGTATTCACTTCTGGACCCAAGTCTTCCTAAGTATCTACATCTTTATCTATATCTGTATCTGTCTATCTATACGCACACACACAAACATCTATTGTACCTTTCTGAGCATCAGTTTCTACAAAGTAAAAAGCATACTGTAATTACCTACCAGCCCATAACCTGTGTTAGAAGGTCATACTAGCTAAAATGTGTAACAATACCATTCAGAAGTATGTGTTATCTTTGACTGGAGACACTTTCTTCAAGTTCTAAAATCATTGTGGATTTGTTGCAGATGAATTTTCTAATTAAGAACAGGGACAAATTATTTCTCAGAAGCCCCTTTTAGGGCATTTATTCATTCCCGCATTCATTTATTCCTCTACTAAATAATTAATGAGTGATTTCTTTGCTTCAGTCACTGTGATTGGTCCTGGGATACAGAAAAAGGCTGTGTCCCCATGCAATTTACATGCTAGTGGGGAAGAGAGACAATAAACAACATAACAAGTATTCACTAAAGCATTTGATAGTGACAATTACTTAGAAGAGAAATAAAGCAGGGTAAAAGGGGAGTTATAAGCTAGGATAAAATTGAAGATATTTATTTGAATGAGTGTTCATAAAATGTATCTGAGGAAAAAGCACTGAGATCAGTAAGGTTAAGTCATTACCAAGGTCAAATTCCAAGAAATTTTAAACCTGGGTAGAACTCAGACATCCCTACCACTAAAGAATGCACAAACCATTGTGCAATATTGTTCCCAAAAACAATACTTATAAAATGTCACATCTAAATATTTAAATATCAAATATTTCAATATTAAAAATAAGTGGCCATGTCAATATTTCTAGAATAATGGAATTTCGTAGAATAAGAAAAATAAGAATATTTCCAAATCAGTCTTTCCCCTGCTATCCATAGATGGTTTATTTTTCAAAATATTAGGAAACATCATACTTGGAATGTGAATATTTAATTATTAATATATTTTCTTGCATACTATTTTAATACTAAGCAATAACAAAAATGATGAATGTTAATACAATGACGCAGAACCAGTACAGTCTTATTTATGAGCATATAACTAGGATTTATATATTGTAATAGAATTTATTTCAGTAGTAATTTATAAGAAGCTGCACCAAATAACAATTACTAATGATCATTGACAACTTTAAGTATGCAATATGATTAGCAATGTTAAATAGAAAAGGCAAGTCCTACTGGTAGTTTCATTATCTGTCAAATGAGTACATACAGAGAGAAATACTAGGTTTAAACGGATGGAAGTACAAGTATTTTTTTCTTTAAAATGCTGAATCAAAGAAAGTAGAAGCATCTATATAATGCTTATACTTTATTAAGCAATATAAACTATCAAATAAAATGTGAAACAGTGGGTATAAGTGAATTTAAAAGTCAAGTGATTAAAATAACGACCTCTTAAGAGCTACGAAATTGTTATTAAATGATTTATTTTCCTACAATAAAATTAGAATAGAAACTTATGATTTTAAAATATTAGAAAAATAGGAGTTTTCTAAAGAAAACATCAGTATTTCAATGTTAGAAAACAATAAATTAGATCTGATTTAAGGATGAATAAATAATAAAAACTTCCTTTATCCAATGCAACGTGGCATAAACGGAATTCAAATTTCACAGAAGAAACTAAATCAGTTCAATCACCATTTCTTTTTCATATAAATAAATGTTGTACTTGTGACAAAATTTTAGGAGTTGGGATGTCTAAAATCAATTTAATGTTAATATTGTTCTGAAGCCCTAAAATATGGTGGTGTATACACACACACACACAATGAAGAGGTGTAAATAATCTATATTCATTCAAATCACTATGCAAGCTTTCCTCAATAAAATGCATGGCTGGGTCTCCAATAACTATGAGGAACAGGCAGTTCCAGTTGCAGCTCGTTTGTAACTGGCTGTTGTTATGCTCAGTTTCACCTGATGGAGAAGTCTATTAGAACAATTTTAAACTCTTTCCTGCATTTATTGGCTTTTTTTAAAATTGTGATTTCTTAGATCATAACCACATATGGGCCAGAACACGTTGCATAGATATGTAAATTCAAAGCTTTGATTACTTTTTCAGAAAAGTATTCTTGTAACAACATCACAATAAATTACAGAGGGTCACATGAATTAAGAGAATTTTTGCTATTAAATGGTAAAAAGCATATAGCTGTATGCCAAAGGATAAGGTTACAGAATTTAGATAAATCTGGTCCTCACTTTTCAACATTCTTGTGTGAGAGAGAAAGTCCGTCAAGAAAAACTCTTCTATTCTGATAAAGTCTTACTATTAAATCCTATGGTTGGTTTAAATTGATTTTATGTTGTTGTTGCTCAAAAAGTACCAAGTAATTTAATAACAGCACTGCCAAAATATATCACTGCTTTTGCTGACACTCTGAAACATCTTATGTAATCATTGTTAACTGTAAATTTTACATGTATACATTAACATTTGTACAAAAAATGTAATTACATCATCATATTAAAATTATTTTTAGCTATTCTACCTAAACATTTGCATCAAACGCCACTGAAGTTTTCAATGTACTCTCCTCTATGCTTTCTGAAGGAGTTGTCTGAAGTTTGAGTTGAGCATGTGTTCCAAAACTTGAGTAGATCTTAAAAGACTTATGTAGAAAAACCTTGACTTTGCTTTGAAACACTTATGTTCTACTTTTGTGCAGAGAATACAATTAAAATTAATTCGTCTTTATACATAATATACAAAAAAATGCAAATATTGATTTAAAATAATTATAACATTGGTGTTATCTATTGCATTTGTTGGAAATAGCACACTCCCAAGACCCCAGTGGAATCAATATTCCTGCCAATGACAATTTCTTCTTCTCACCCTAAAGGCAGCCACTTTCCTGGCTTTATGAATGTAATTGTTAGGCAGTTAGATGGGACTATCTATCTAAGGGGCACTGAGCAAGGAGAGTAGAAAAGGGAGGGAATAACCTAGAAGAAAACAGTACACTTGTGCTCAGAATAAGGGCCTTGAAAAAGTTTTACTTTCTCTAAATGAGTGCCAGCGTAAAACCAGATAGAACCAAACAGCTGCTGGTTCTCATGGTGGGGAGAAGGACCCAACCCAACATGACCCAGTGTTCATTATAATGTAATTAGCATTGCAGTTTTGACACCCACAGTGGGCTTTTATGCATGCATTGTGGGAAAGGGCATATGCAATAAGGAAAAGGTAATATAACCTACACATGCCACTCAAATGATGTCAACTTTCAAATTAGCTTAAGACAGCCCCTAGATAACCTCACTAAAGAAACAGGGGCGGGGGGTTACAGGGAGACTTCACTGCTTTTCCTCTCTTGGATCAGTTCATTTTTGGAAGGTGTACTTTTGCTTTGCTAGTAAAATCCTTAATTACACAACTCTTTTGTCTGCCATTTGAATTTTTCTCCTTCGGGCAAGACGAGAACCAAGACCTTTTTTCCTTTTCTGCAGTAACATCATTATTTATTTATATTTCTTAATTGGCAATTGTATTTCCATTTCTAAGTAGTAGAATTTAATATTGTTTGGGAACTCTACATAAGTGGATACATATGGTTTGTACTGGGGGGAGTTGGTCTATTTGTTCAAAATCAAGTTTTTAAGATTTCACACTTTGTTTTATGTAACCATTAACTAGAGTATATTTACTGTCATTCTGAATAGTATTTGAAACTTTAATTGTATAGAAAAATAAAAACTTAGTCAACCATGTGACTAATGTGTTCAATACATTTTTACTTTCAATCACCTTTTGGGAATTCTATACTACCAACACATCAAAGTTCGACTAAAAAAAATTACATTAAAATTGTATAATTTACATGCTTTCACTTTATTTTTCTAGTTTCATGTTATTATGATCTCAACTTAGGGCAACAGAAACTTAACATGCCCAGAACATAATATGCCACTTCCCCAGCATTCTCATAGTACAATTTAATATTCTCAAAAGTTTATTGAGAATCAAAATTAAAAATGGTAATAAAAATGTTTTAACACTCCTATAAAATTACTCTACTTTTTGCATTTTCTTACTGTATACTTGACAAGACAATGTAATGAATACAAAATTTTAATTGTATTATCTACATTAAAGTAGAGTATTTCAAAAACATTTTTATAGGTCCATTTAACTGATTTATACATTTTTATGTTAAATAATGAGAATTATTTTTATACTTTGGCAGTCAGGAATATCTGAAATTAGCTTTGCGTTTATTTGTAGAAACAATTAACCTGGATTTTCTGGTGCTTCTTTTTACTATCCATTATTCATTTCTTGTCTCTATTTGCCTTACTGTTGTCTTAAAGTTTATTTTGTGTATGTGTGTGTATATATGCAAACTATATAGATATATATTTCTATAAATACACACATGTATTAAATGTTTATATATGTATATATAATATCTTACATACATTATTTATATTTATGCATATGCATATAAGTAATTTGTGTTTATATCTGTGTTCACTATGTCTCATCAAATCCTATATTTTGAATTATAGAGTATGAATATAGAAATTTAGATTTATAATTAGATTTTTGAGCTTGATATTTTCTTTTTGAATTGCCACATCAACTGCTTATATATATGTTTACATAAATTGCCTAGAAAAAAATAAGCCCTAATAAAAAGCAATAATTCTGTCATCTAATATACTGATATTGACAATTTATATGCATAATCTACATTTTCCTACTTATTTTCACATTTTGTCACAAAAACCAAAGAAAAACTTCTCATTGGTCAATTGTTTTTGAACAATTTACATATTTCTCTAGAGATTTTATTTCTATGTGCCACATTAACTTTAAACTTTCTGGTTTGACCATACCAAAATTCACACCAGGTGCTTCTAATAATTGGGAACTATTTCAACTTGAGATATTACAGGACTGATAAACTTTCAAAACATGTTCCCATTGGTCTTGGTTTACTTTCCATTTTAATGAACACTTTTTCCATCAGTTTACACTGTTCACCAGATCTCATATCTCACAGCTCTCCTCAATTCATTTTCATGACTTTCTTCTTTATCATTGCTAATATTCCTCAGCAATTTTTCCTTGTAAATGTTTATGAGTGAGAAATAAGACAACAGCTATCTCATATGTAACATTTCAGTTATTTTTCCTTCATTTTCTACCACTTCTTATCCATTCTCTCAAATGTATTCAGTTCTTAGTAACAGTTACTACTGTACTATATTACCATCTTTAATGAACTTATGTATTTTTAATTTCATCCTTTTGACTATATTTTTAACTTCTCAGTGGCAAAAAGTGTTCTTTATTGTTGCATCTTTATTATTTACATAGTAAAAAAAATGCAAGGCAGGCACTAAGCTTTTTTTGAAATGATTAAATGAGGCAGGGCTTTGTGCCTCAAAATTAGCAAGTAGTTACTATTGAACCTCACAATTCACACTCAGTATTTTTTTCTTGTTGTAAAATAGAAAAGCTTTGATTGGAATTGTTGATTTCTTTCTAATCCAATCTGTAGTTTGCATGAAGTGTAAGTATAATTAAGAAAATGCCAGGCCCCAGTAGAATTACTTGTTGAATTAATCATTTTAAAATTTAACAGAACTATTCCTTTTCTTATCCTAAAGTGGGGAAAAATAACACTTTTTAATTGATAAAACAGACTTTAACACTACTCTGTCTTTGCAGGCAATCCCAAATAATGATCTTAAAATTCACCATATTAGGATTCAGTTAACTGAAAAGTTTTAGTTTTCTAAGTAAAATATTAATAAAAAAGCTACTGCCATTTCTGAAATAATTTAAAAAAAACACTTCCCAAGTAACAAAGGAGAAAGCAGATAACCAATTTAGACAGAAAAAGGTAAAGCTGTCCAAGAATATTTCCTCTTCATGACTAATTCATTTTCATGGGAGGTTTTATAAAAGAATCTCAGGGCTAATTTACGACTATCCATACGACTTTTGCTACTCCTTGCTATACAGGTTTGGTTTTCACTGTGGCAGTAAATATAGGTATTAATGAGATTTACAGTTAAAGGTTTTATATTTCATTGGTCGGGTTTCAGTGAGGGAAAAAGAAACCACAATGGCTGTCTCAATTAAGAAAAGGGATAAATTGGGAGTTCGAGATTTGCAGACACTATTATATATAAAATAGATGAACAAGTTTATACTGTATAGTACATGGACTATATTCAGTATCTTGTAGTAACCTGTAATGAAAAAGAATATGAAAATAAATACATGTATGTATATGTATGACTGAACTATTGTGTGTCACACCAGGAACTGACACACTGTAAACTGACTATACTTCAGTAAAAAATTAAAAATAAATAAAAAAGAGAATATAATAATAGGAATTTATTAACCAGGGGATAGAACACTGAAAAAGACCAGAAGGGAAGACTAAATTTGCAGTTAGTAACTGCAGAAAATACCTATGTCTGGGAGAACAGAGGAAGTGAGGTTGTGGTATCTGAACTGGGAAGGTTGGAGAAGGGATCCACTAGGTTAGGAACCGACTTCTCAGAAGGGGTGCTGGGTGGCTGTGTTTGCAGCTTGGAAGAAGGTCGTTCCCACAACCGGGACTCAGGCCTCTACGTGGCAGTACCACAGAGCTGGTGCCTCTGAGGATGCCAGGAGACTAGCTCTGCTAGGGAAGAAAGAAACTGGACACCAGGGCAAACCACTGCTGCCAGGGAGAAGGATTTTTGCTCAGCAGGGACCAAAGACACAAGGATAACCTAGTCTCCTTTCATTCTTCCAGACTTCCAATCTCACCCCCTGCCCTCTACTGGAGGACCCTAACAGGAAGCCAACTGATCATGAAGAAATGTCCTGTGTAGACTCCAGTGTCAGCGTGACAAAGCAGAGTACAGAAAGATGTATTTGGAGCTGGGAAATCATGACTTAATAACTCACATAAAATTTTTAATTGTACAATTATGCCTGGAGTGCTCAACTGAGGTGAGGCTTAGGGTAACTGGGGTTGATAGAGGCAGTAATCACAGGTACGAATAAATGTGAGCTATGAAAATACCAGTACCAAATGGTAGTGTATAAAATTTTAAATACTCAGAAACAATGTTATATACATACTTCCAGTCATGTATATTTTTCAGTTCTTTTATGTACTAACTCCAAAGAAGAATTTAATTACAAATTTTCATTATACTTGTGAGTTATAAATTTTTGTCCTACTACGGACAGTAAAATGGATAGTAAAATTTACACAAAGAAAAGAATGATTTTGTTTAATTTACATCTATTAATTCATTAAAAAATTGTATCTGAAAAAGCAAACTTCATATGTGGGTTTTTAAGATCATGTAAAATATTATGAAATAATTCCATCTCTATATGTAGCTGAATAAAATATATATATATATATATATATATTTTAAGATGCTTCCAGATGTGCCCTTGTTTTTGTGGGCAAATCTTCCCTAGGATTTTCTTTTATGGCTCTTTGAAAATCAACTGTTAATTCTGCAGAGTTAAGGTTAGTGGTTGCATAAGCATTCCTGAGGGAAACAAGTACCAGAGCTTCTTGTGAAGTTAGCAGTTACAATCCATCCTATGCAAAGTTGCTTACTGAGAAGGAGATGAGCACATTTTCATAGGATCCAAGGAGCTGTCCCCGAAGAATGATGAAGATCATTTCCTTGTTGAGCTTTAATATTATTACTGCGGGCTGATGAAGTGAGATGGTTCCAACCAATGAGTGTTAGCAAGAAAGAGTCATAAAAATTCCAAAATGGATCATACCAGGAAAGATGATTGTCTATACTGACTTTAGACACAATTCCAGGGTTAGAGGTTTATTGGGAAGAGCTAGTTTCAGCCCACGTGTGGCTGAGGTGGAAAAGCTTCAACATCCATGTACATTGTCATCAAATCTGTTGTTTGGGATCATGCTGAGCATGAGTGTGCAAATTACGAAAACTTCAAACGCTGGGGTCGCTGAGGCCTGAGCAAGAGCAGTGAGTCTGTGGTTGACAGTGGCCAGTTTTCAATGGCAGAAAACGTAAATATGAAAGCATGTAAAAATCAGGAGCAAATATGTCGATAAAACTTTACTTTCCCCATTTGTGGATTAGATACTGGACTAATGCTATTGTTAAACTAAGCTCCAGTATTCTGAGATGATTTTGGACTGTGAGGACTCCTAATAAAATTATATGGTAAGGACTGAGTGATTAATAGGAAATCTAATGAGAGATCTGTATTTGTATTTCAATCCAATAAAGAATGCCCTAGCAGCTAGCATCTATGTCTCTCATACCAATTTCAGCATTGCAAGTTTTGCTGGTTGTAGTTATGTAAGAAATAAAGAACCCTTCATCTTCTATGCCTGTAAATAGACACAAGGAGGTTTAAAGCCTGACAAAGAGTCAAATACCTAGTCATGGGCAGAGATGGACTGGAAAAAAAAAAAAAAAAAAAAGACTGATGTCATCTACAATTTATTCCAGAATACTCCTCCAGGACTCAATATATTCAGTAGAAGCACATAGTTTAAAACTGCCATTCAGTGCCATCACTGTTTGACATCAAGAAAAAGAGTGATTGAGGTAACACCAACTTAATATTTTATGTGTATTACCATAATGGCATATGTCTCATTCATCTTCTGATATGATTAATGTTTAGTATGTAGAAAGTAATCAATAAATATTTGTGGAAAGAAGGAAGGGAAAGGAAAAGAAAAGTCAAGTCAAACTGCAAGTTTATCACCGTCAATTCAGGATCAATCCACAAACTGAAAAAAAGTATAATTAAGAATTGTTCCCTGAGTTAACACCTAACTAGAACCACTAAATCCTTATGCTTAATACTCATGTGCACCCGATTTCATTCTAGAACTACTTATTACTTGTATTACACATTGAATAACAAGGAAATGGTAGCAAAGGCATATATCATAAAGGAAAAACCTGATGCAATTTATTATGCAAAAATAGAAATTCGGGGGAGGGTATAGCTCAGTAGTAGACCATGTGCTTAGCATGCATGAGATCTTGGATTCAATCCCCAGGACCTCTATTATAAATAAAGAAATAAACAAACAAACAAACAAACCTAGTTACCTCCTCTCAAAAAAAAATTTTAAAAATACAAGTTTTGTTCCATAAATTTTTAGATACCATGAAATAAAACTAAAGGTGAAAATTACAAAAAATTATTAACTGAATAACAATAATTGTAAGAGATATGACAGATAACAAGATAAAGTCTTCTTATATAAATAACTTCTTCAATTCAGTAAGAGACAAAAGAAACAAAGGCAAGGGTGTGTGATAAATAAATAATAGATAGTAGTTAAATCTTCAGAATTTGTGGAGACATCAATGATATATGAAGTAAAAAAGAAAAAAGAGAGATTATTCATAAGTATGCAGAGCATCACATATATATATATATGTGTGTGTGTATATATATATATATATATATATATATATATATATATATATACACTTACAATGATCTCTGGAAAGATTAAATGTCAAGGTTGGGTGAATAAACTCAAGGTTATTTTTTTTACAGTGATGATGATGATTATCTCTTTCTCTCTCCACTTCCTCTGCCTTTTAGCAAGTCTTTATTAGCAGAAAAAAAAAGTAATAAAATGAAAACTTTAGAGGAGAAAAATAACCGAATAAGGAAGAATTTCTAGTATGCAGCCATTGGTTGGTATTGAATCGATATTTGTAATTCAAAGAATGGAATAAACATAAAAAAGGAGCACTGTATACTACAAAAACATTGTGCTCTAATTACAAAGAGCAATAGATATGGTGTCAAATAAATTGGATTCAAAATATATTTCTGTGATGCCTAACTGTGTGGACAAAGATATATCACCTAAAGGCCCGGTTATGAAGTGTCACCAATGTCTCTTAAGTTTTAGCATTTGTATGTGGTAGTAAGGGAGAAGTGCGGGGTAGGGATGATATATTCAACTTATTTTTTCTGTTCTTTGAATTTATTGTGTTTACTTACAGTTGTCTTGCTTTGTTTTTGATTTTTTTACAAATATATTTATACTGGTCTTTGTCATCTATAAGATTTTCAATATATGGCAGTAAAATCTACCCATTATTTCCTTAATGATTTAGTTAGTCTTTACCTTTTTTTTTTTTTTTGGTTATTGTTATTTGTTGTTTCAAGAAAGTCCTTCCAGCTTAAAAAAATTAGAAAAATAGTTGCAAAATATTTTCAGGTTTTCGTTTTTTACATTTCTCTCCAGTACAAATGAGATGTATTTTTCTTTGTGGTGAGGAACCAAACTGTCCCTTGTTTAAACAGAGAAATTATTTCCCAGCATCAACTTAGATTAATCTTACTAATTTCAAAATGTCACCTAATAGCGAAGAACATAATATATATCTTTTACGATAACAGGATCAAATAAGATAATGTATACAGAGTGCACATCCAAGTGCCTGATAACATAATGCTGTTCAGTTCATTGTTGTCATATCTGAACGACTTTAATAATTTTATAATAATCAATTCATTGTCCCTGAGGATTAACAAAATGTGCTACATTTGACTTCTACATCTTTGGGAAAGTAGTACACTAAGTTTTAGTCTGTTATTCGTCACCTATAAAATAATGTCTAAATTTTTTAAAGAAAATGGGATAGCGGGTCTTTCCCAAAAAAACCTACAGTTCCTTTGAGTTTCAGAATCTACCATTTTATAACTGTTTTGAATCACCAAAACTTGGACATATTCTGAGATATTTTAATGAGTTTATATTTACATATACTTATAATGAGCCAAAATGTACCATCTATACATTGCTAGTCTGTGTGAATACTGACAAGCATTTATAAGTGGCTTGGGACACAGATGCACTCTTTAATAAACACCCACGAGGCAAATCTTCTCAATGATATTCCTGTTTACGTTAAAACAAAAGAGGCAAAGAACTAATAAATGAATTTAACTTTTCTGGATAATAAAGTTGTCTCAAATTATGAAACCTAACAAATTCTCTTAACTATAGTTAGATTTTATAGCATGCATACTTCACCTTATTTTATTCAGCAGAATTTCTGCTCAAGCTTATAACCTGAAAAAAGAGTGTCTTAGAATTTCCTACTGAGATAAATTAAAGAGAGCCCCTAATTGCTTGTCATTTTTTCCACAGAAAAATGTGACCTTCTTTCCCTCCTTTGAATACAGACAATGGGTAACTACGATGTTCAGTGGTGTGATGAAGAGACACTGTGTCAGTTTCGAGCTGGACTTTGAAAGGAGTAGAAGCTTCTGCACTGGTATCTCGAGCCCTAGTCCGTCACGTATGAGACAAAATGGAGACGCCTGGAGATGGTATGCAAAGGGAAAGATGCCCACTGAGTCCAACCTTCGTGTCCACCAAAGCACTAACTAGGTAAGTGAGGGAAGAAGCCAGCATGGAAATGTTCTTTCACTTCCTGGCCCTCTAGTTTATGACACATACATTAGACACACACATTCCAGCCAAGTCTTCTCATATTTCCAGACTCAAAAAATTGTGAGCACATTTGTCCAAACCCATAGACTGTACATCACCAAGAGTGAACCCTGATGTAAACCGTGGACTTTGGCTGATTATGGTGTGTCCACACAGGTTCATCATATACCTCTCTGGTGGGAGATGCTGATAAAGGGAGGAGGCTATGCATGTGTGGAGGCAGCGGGTATGTGACTAGATATAGGGGGTATAAGTACCTTCCTTTCAATTTTACTGTGAACCCAAAACTGTGCTAAAAATAAAGTTTTAATTAAAAAGTTACAAGCAAAAATAAAACAATTCAGAAAGCAAGTATCTAAAGTGTGCATGATTTTATAATATTCTTGTTAAAATATATTGGGGAATTGAATTTTGAGAATAAAAAATAAGTGAGAATCTGGTTTTGATATAAAGGGAATTTTGCATGTTTGAAGCTTTTTTTTAATTCAAAACCTGAAATGTTTAGATTATCTTGAACACCCAGAATATTTTGTTCTTATAATAATGTAATGCAAATACTTAGACATATGAAATTAGATATAACTAGTTTATCTAGTATAATTGTATATATATGTACTCTTAACACAACTAGTAAGCTAAGTCAAGCATATAAATCATTATCAAATAAACCTAAAAAACATACACCATTGCAAGTAATATTAATATTGTAGTTCCTAAACTGTGTGTAGATTCTAGCCTGAGAAACTGTTTTAGCTAATTTAGTTCATCTACAAAGTTAAATTATTGTTATTATGTAATATTTTCCCAATATACAGGATCTAAGATTATATAATGTTAATTAGAAATCAACATGAAAACTGAAA
Source organism: Camelus bactrianus (assembly GCF_048773025.1). Lineage (NCBI taxonomy): Eukaryota > Metazoa > Chordata > Mammalia > Artiodactyla > Camelidae > Camelus > Camelus bactrianus. Next base: position 28,897,736 of record NC_133539.1, read on the forward strand.
TGCTTCCAGGCAGTGAATTATGCATATTGGACAAAATGTCTCATCAAAGATTTTATTTTTTTTCCTGCTGTCACTGATAAGGTAACTGCAACTGCCGAAGGCAGATGTTTACTACGACGTACAATGCATGTAAACTGACTGTCAAAAAGCAGAGTTTGAGAATGTAGTCCATAGACAAGTGACTCTACGCAACTGTACGTGAGCAGAGATCCAGATGTCCGACACTCCGATAAGAATGGGGTGGGCTTGATAGCAGAGAAACAGTGAAAGAAATGTAATGTGTTCATCTGAAAGGCCATCTCTATCCTAACAAGTGAATCAATACCACTGTGTAGTTGAATTTCATATGAATATTTACATCAAAAATTGCATTTTTAAAGCATTGGAAAATCCAAAATCTAAAAATTTTGCATTAAAAATCTTTGCATTTACTGGGATGCATTTTCCTAATGAGTAATAAAGTAGAATGGTTTTCATCAAGTCTCTTCCATCTTACTAATACAAAGATCATGATGTAATTTTAACTGTATTATCAATATGACTAAGGATCATAAGCACACAATCTCTCAATTTACACAAATATCTTATTAACTTCTTACTAATGTGTCGTGATACATTTCACAAAAGTAATTTGACTAAAGATTTTATAGTATTTTTTTCTGCTGTAGAGACCATTTAATTTGCTTTCACCACATATGATGCTGATACTAAATTAGTAACGTAAATTATCAGTGTAGGTCTCCTAAATTCGAGTAGGTTTTTAAAGAAATCATATTCTAAGTACTTTGGCAAATGTATTTCTCCCTTCAGTTTTCTTGGTAACAGCTAACACAACACATTTAACCATGAATTATTCCTGCAAGCATTATGTATCTATTGGTGTGATAAGCAAGCTGCAGCAAAGAGATATATTCTCTAGTAAGGTGTTTAGATTATATTCCCATTGCATACATGCAAGTGTTTGCCAAAGTAAATTAAGCTGGAAAGCTATCATTTTCTTGTTACTGATAAACTTCATCTGTATTCACTTGCATTTCCTTTTTAATATACATTTTACTATCAAATTTCTTCCACCTCTTTCTTTCCTTTGGGTTAATCTTTTGTTACTCTCTCTCATTATAATGGTTTTAGAGAGTAAAGCATGTCTTATGAACCCTTACAAGAGTGCTGAGCAAGATAATTAACTTTTATTTTTTGTTCCCAACAGTTAATACCCATTTTAATAAACATAAACAAAACATTGTATTTTATTTCCTTTAAGTTATCTAATATGCCTTAGCCTTCCAGGGTGTCCAATTAATGTCTGACATCAAGGGCACCTCATTTTGATAAAGCTTTATAAGCATAAAGAAAAATAAGAGAACTTGGCAAAGTACTATGCACATAATATGGTTATAGTAATTATCACATTGTTTTCAAAATACTCATTTGTGTATCTCACCTCTCTATACCTGTAACCTCTCCAATGAAAAGAACGTATGTTATTCATAACTGGTCTCACGAGGGCAAATCTCAGTGTCTGCTACAATGGGAGTTCTGCAAAAATTATGGCTGAATAAATGGGTGGGTGGACGGAGAGATTGTTGAGTGAACAGAATAATGCATTAACTCCCTGCCAAAAGAAAGTTATGATAGAAAACTAGATTCCAGACATAAAAATGCTTCATACCAGTATGTATTATTAGAGAAATAAAGTGTCATAACACTTAGCATAAATTTGGCCCACTTTTGTTCAGGGCAAACAGAAATAATTATATATAAGAAGGCATTTGAAATAATTCTGAAAGACAATCTAGAACAAAATCTTTAAATCCACTGATGTCATCTCTCAAAAAGCAGCACTTAGACATGCATATAATTATACAAGTCAATCACTTACACAGAAGCATACAAGCATCCTGCAGAGGCAGAAAATTGATAAGAATCAACAATTAACCTTTTTTCATCTATTCAAACATCTTAAGATTTTGAAATATAAGTTATCATGCTACACAATATCCTCTGGAATTTAGAGTGATGGCACCAAGGAAAAGGAACCATTATTCTCTCTATTCAAAGCTACTGAAAGCAAGAGCAGAATTCAGAGAGCTAAATATAGTTTTGAAACCTGCTGTCACATCAATGCATTCAGCTGACTGCTCAGCCTTCTTTCCACTCGCCACATTGTGTGGCCCTACTGGTCAGTTTCACCTGTATTTTGTTCCTCCTCACGTGGCCCAGGTAGAGCTGCATTCTACCCTTGTATATGCTCATTAGTGATGAGGATGGCATTCACTGCAAGTGTGATTTCTCCAGATTTTGCCATTAAAGTGCCCACCTTACCAAGCTGTTCAGTTTTTTTCCAAGGAGACCACCCACTCCTACTTTTATGCCAAATTGCACATTAATGTTATTTAGCTTCAACATCTCGCAATTTTCTCTCCCCTCTTCACACTCAATTTATTCATTTTCTTCATGCAGGTTCCTCTCTCTCCAGAGAGTGTCAACAAGTTCTACAAATCTTGGCTGGAGTATTAATTACTGAGAAAGGTGGGGACAATCTTTTGTCAGTTTCCCACAGACTAAACAACTACATTATCTTCTCTCAGCTGTAAAATTCTGATGTGACTTGATTCACAGGAGGCCTAATCACCAACTAAACTGACATATACCTTTGATTAACAAATATTTACTGTACTAGGCACTGTGTAAGGCACATGGGGCAGAACAGTAAACAAGAGAGACAATGTCTTTGCTTCCTGGTGCTTACATGATTGTGACTGAGTGAGGGTCAGATAGACAGTTAAGTTAACATACAAAGAAAATAGCAAATAGTGAGCAATATGTGGAAGAGGGGAAACAAGAGAGTAGAACATCTTTGAGCAAGACAATACGGATATTGTGGACTAGAAAATACAAGACTTGTGTGCCTTATTCCTAAAGGAAAGGGCACTCCTACACTTGTTAAACCTTCAGTAATATATTTCAAATGGAGAAACAGAGTCCAACTCAGAGAAGATGAGAAAGAAATGTTTGTTTGTAGGGGGAAAAAAAAACCAGTATTGTTGCCAGAATGTGGTATTCTCAGCTGCAGGAATGGAGAAAATGTTTGTGTAAAGAAATTCCACCTTGGTGGAATTACAAATACTCATATGTATAAAAGAAAAATATTTCTGCTGAGAAATGAATGACTGAAAAAAGAAGTTATATCTTCAGAAAAAGAGAAAAAAAAAAAAAAGACCTTTCAACAGAGAAAGAGAAATACAAGGCCTCTCAGAGGAATAAATTCAGAAGTTTCCAGGAACATAAAGACCAGTGCATCTATAGTGTGATACATAAAAATGGAGTGGTATTAAGAGGAAAGAGTTAGAATAGGTCCAGATAAACCAGGGTAAAGGATGGGTTTTTATTTTAGAATGATGGAAATCTATTGGATAACTTTAAGTATAGCTGTGATATAACCTGAAATATCAGTAAAAAATAATAAAGGTCGTTTATCATTCTACACATGGAATCGGTCAGCATGGAACACAAGAATGAAAGCAGGGGTGAGTTAGGAGGCTGCTGTGGAAGGTCAGGAAAGAAATAATTATGGCTTATCCCCAGAAAATGAAAAAGAAGGGACAAGTTTTGAAAATAACATTATAAAACTTGATAATTTAGTTAAATGCTGGATGGGAGGAAAGAGGAGAATAATGGATAATTCTCAACTACTTGGCTTTTACAACTGGCAAGATAGTTGTTTTATTTCTGAGACAAGGAGGTCTGGCGGGAAGAGAGTATTTTGGCCACATTAAATTTAAGTTGTATATTAGGCATTAAAGGTGAAGTGTAAACTGGATAGTAGAATATATGAGGTTAAACTCAGTAAAAGGTAAGAGCTGGAAAAGGTAAACCTTCATGTAAAGGAATTAACAGTTGTAATATTAAGGCAATCACTAAAGGAGATATGCAGACAGGAAAAAGACAAGGACCCTGGAATGACTCATAGGGCAATATAATGTTAGGCATTGCAGGAGTGACTTATTGCAGGTATAGGATATTACTACAAACTTAAAGGTTTAAAACAATGCAAATTTATTGTCTTAAAATTTTGGAGATCAGAGTTGAAAATGCATCAGCATGGCTTCTGTAGTCTTTAGAAAACAAATCATTTCCTTGCTTTTTGTAGCTTCCAGAAGCTGCTCACATTCCTGCGCTCTTGACTGTGCAAAACTTCTATGTCTGCTTATATCATCACCTTTTCTGATTCTCCTGCCTCTTTCTTTCTCTTATAAGGTCCCTTTTGATTACACTGGGCTCACCTGGATAAACCAGCATAATCTCCCCATCTCGAGATCCTTAACTTGATCACATCTGCAAAGTTCGTTTTGCCATATACTTATTCAAAGGTTCTGGAAATTAAGACATGAACATCTTGGAAGGTCATTATTCTCATCTATGACAAGCATGTAATAGAGTCTGGATTCAACTATGTGGCTTCAGAGTCCACGTACTAGACTTCTTCTGGATATCAGTTACCCTTGGAATTACTGTGGAGAGAGGTGCAATTTTGGGAAGAAACTGTATGAGGCTAGAGTAGTAAATTTACAGAATTTTTAAGATGAAGGAAATATTACAGATCACCTAATCCCTCCCCAATTTTTATAAAGATGAGAAAAATAATACTAGGAATAATTAAACAGAGTTAGTTAGGTCTCATTAATTCATGGTAAAAGTAGAACTTAAGTCCGGGTCATTTTATACATAGTTCATAACACCTCCCTCTTCATAGTACATCTGGCTTTTAATAAACTCATGTTAGATTGTAGACCACCATTGTCAGACTGCTTGGGTTTGAATTCTGGTTCCATCCATTGTAAGATATATGACTGTGGTTATCTCTGTCCTTAGTTTCTGCATTTGCAAAACCGAGACAATAAGAGCACTTACCTACTAGCATATTTATCAGACAGCCCAGGGCTCATCAAAAGAACAGAATCAATAGAAGTGGTATCTAGTATGGGATTCCTTACATGGATTCAAATGATAATACTGTGGGGGATGCTGGAGAAATGAAAGGTCAGAAAAAGGAGTATGAATGTCCAAGCAGGAATCACCAGCCAGTCAGTCTGGAAGCCATTCATGCCCAGCAGTGAAAGTGGGGCTGGGAATTAGATTCAGTGCAGACGCCTATAGGAAGCTACTGTGCTTAGGTGGTTTTTGCCTCAGTGGGTCCACAACCGAGCCTCTGGGGGTGGGCCTAGAACTGCTGTTGGGCAGCAGATCCAATAGCTGGGAAGATGGCCTCTCAGGGGGCACAGCCAGGACATTCCAGAGCCCACTAGGCAATTCTGTGTCTATCATGTCTTGGCATCAAAAGACCTCCTGAAAGTACTTCACTTCACTTCTGCATTTAAACCCTCTCACAAGTTTTTACTGTGGTCAAGTCTAACTCAGAACTATATTAAGAAACAAGATTCTTGGAAATATACTCTACAGCTTAATCAAGTTGACACAATTAACAAGTACCATTTTCATTAGTATACACACTTTTTTTTTTACAAGTGAGAGGCTAATAAATTTGATGCAAAAATCCAATATTTCACAATGGATCTAAATTGTCAATAGATGACATTCTTTAAAATTCAGAAGACCACTTAGAAATAAACTGTATAAAAGGTACGAATATATATGTTTCTGACAATGTAAGAAAGTTTCCCTGAAGAAAATTAGAGACCTATTTATGGATAAACTGTATTGTTTAAGAAATGTTTTATACTTTTGGGGGATGTGTACTTATGTGTAACTATGCCTTTATTTTTTAATTTCTATTTTAAACAAAGCATTTTTTCATCAAGTAAAACAAAAATTTTTCAGTTACTAGAGATACAGAAATGCTCAATTACATATTATATTGATTATCCAACTGTTAGAGCAGGCAGATACCTAGACAGGAGCAGAGAAAGGGGGACACAGAACAAATTGCAGGAATTGGGCACAAAGGAGGCACACAAGCCAAATGCAGGAAACCACACATCATGTAAGCACCAGGGGTTCCTGCGCAGAGAAAGAAAAGCAGGAACCTTTGGGCTGGTAAGGGATCACACCTTTTGGGGTTATGAATGGCCTGGAGAAGAACAAAGAAAGGTGAGAAAAGGCAGGAATTTCCAGTATCCAAATGTAATCCTTTACTCATTATGCCCTCATTTCAATAAAATTAGCCTTGCAGATCAGAAGTACCCATCATGCACCGATGCCATGACACTTTCGATCCAGACTAAATAAGGACAAAAATCCCTCCTCCTTTTGGGAAGGTGGAGTTGGGATGATAATCAGGGAACACGACCCCAAACCCTTCCCTCCCCAATGAACATTCCGCCCATTCAATTTTACACCCTATGTAACTCACTTGCCAAAGAAACTCAGGGCAGCCGCTCCCCTGAGCCTGCCCGCTCTCCCCTTGAGAGTGTACTATCCATCCTTTAATAAATCCTCACTTTACTTTTTTAACCACTACATCTTATCTCTGAATTCTTTCTGGGACAGGACAAGAACGCGGAACACTGGTTGCATCTACCAGCAACACAATATTAGCTATAGTTTCTCTAAGATTAGTTATTGATTTGCAATTCATCTGTCTTAAATATAACATGAAATTGAATTGCTGCAATCTTTCTCCAAGTGCTAACTTTTAATCTAAAATATTTTAATTTCTCTACAAAATAAGAAAAAAAAACTGTTCCACTCAGATGCAGTTTTAATGGTCTTAGTGCTTTCTTGTAATATTTTCCAACCATAGATCTAGAATTCTTTCCAAAAGTTTACCACAATTGTACTGAAAATAGTTAATCTATCCCCATACCAAATTTAGAATATTGCAAATGAAAATTATTACTTTGAAATTACAAAATTAGATAACTGTTTAGATTCTGAAAGCTTGGGAAGTTATTTTTCACGTATACCAAAGTGTGTTTTTTTGTTTTTTGTTTTTTTTTTGGTTTTTTGGTTTTTTACAAATATTGAAACTTAAGAATGCTCAAGTCTCATTTGGGGGTAAATACTGGAAAGAAAATACAAATCAGAGGTTAGTAACAAATATAGGATCTTTCATATTGTGCCAAATGTATTTTTGTAAGATCAGATCACATTTCAAAATGAAAACTTTACCTGCATCATAATTACATTGCTCTTTCAACTTACAGAACATTTCTTCTACAGGCATTTTTACATATAGAGCTTCAAGCCCCATTCTCAGTATCTGTGGACTTTTAGGAGAAATATTCACATCTAACTGAGCAGCCAAGTTAGCATCCTATCTTTCCTGGCCTCCTTTGCAGTACTGAGAAAGGTTTCAAGAAGATGTTTAATATAATAAAATACTAATTAGTGTACTATTAACTGTGAAATTGGTTGCATTTAGCTGATAATATTGTGGTTCCACAAACATGAATCTTAAAAATTATTATTGACTTATTTGGGTACATTTGGAAAGGGCTGGAAAAAGGGAAAGGAAATAAAAATCATAGTTAAGTAAAAATAAAGATCATACTGAATGTTCTTTATTGAAAGAAAAATTCGTAAGACCCAGATTCACAGCTGCTTTTTCAGTACTTTTTCCTACTGTGAATGAAAAATACTGCAAACCGTATCAGTAAACAAAGAATGCTCAAGCCATCAAGCCACCAGCCGCTGCCACCACCCCCCAGTGAAGACAAGCCTGCAGCCCAGCCCCAGCAGCCACTCACAATGGTGCACCCTGAGGGGACTCAGAATAAGAAAGGACAGGATACTGGCCCTAGGTGCTTGTCAAAGGAATGAATTCCATGAGCCCAAATGTTTGCTTCCTCTCATCCACAGAAAAGCACTAAATTCTTTAACATGAGAGGCCTGGTTTTCTTCAGTTGACAAGTAATCTTTTAATGTTCCAACTACCTGGTCTTTGTTGTAAAGCTCCTTTATATCCTAGCTCCTCCCCTACCTCTTCAGAGCAGTCCCTCAGAGCCATCTGAGAGGCTATCATCCCGGGGTTTGAGTCCTCAGAAATGTCTGCCAAATAAAACATAACTCTCAACTTTTAGGCTGTGCATTTATTTCAGTCGACACTCCTAAACATTTTGTTATAAAATATAAAGAAAGGAAATCAAGTATTCTCAATTACAATGAGGGAAGTTCTATTTTGTATTTCTCTCTGCCATAGTACTTCATTTTACTTTTTCTCATACTACACAGCCAGAATTAGCCTGGGGGAATTTTCTATGTGGAAACATAGATACCAAAGACTGGAGAGCACACTTGTAATCATCTGGCCTGATATCCCTGCTATTCGAAGCCAACATCCTCAGTACAGCATTGCTCATTATTTCAGAGATAGGGAAATCATTGGCTATGGAAAAAGACTTTTAATCCTTTGGTCAGATAAATCATTGTAAATTCTGCATTATTCAGAGAATCTGAGTTATTTTTTCCTGTGCCCACAGGTCTTATGTATACATTTGCAGATATATAGAACAATTTACTTCTTAACTCCACATGATCACTAGTAGTAGAAATGAAATAATATGTGTGCATATGTTTCTCATAACATAAACTAGACCCAATGTCTAAGCATGGCTTCCTATAATCTCATCTAGTCTTAAAAAGAAAAATTCCAAACAAAATGTCAACTAGTCTTTTCATTTACCACCTAATTAGACAGGTAGACTTGGAATGGTCATCTTCTACTTATAGAACCACAATAGCAAATGTCTGTTAGGAAGTACGAGAGGATAGAGCACTCTGCCTTTTCAAACACTGCCTCCACCAAACTACACCAATAAAAAGGGAATAAATAAAAGTTTCAAAAGATAGAACTGAGTTAGAGAACTGTTACTGAATTCATGAATTCATTTATGCCTTTGGCTAAAATACATTACTCTTTGAGTCAGTTTGAAGCTGTTTGCACAGTAGGGTGTTTCACCTACTAATGATCTCACAGCTGGCACGTGCATGGCATCAATGTTTATTGACGTCCTCAATGTCAGTTATTTTTAAGAAGCTCCCTTCCAGGCCTCTGAATAAATTATCTACCAAGTGCAGCAGCGCATGACAACATCCATATTACAATCTGCAGCCTTGCACAGGCTCTCATTATTTGGCGTAAATGAAATCCCAAGTCATTAAACTTTTTTAAAAAATGAAGGCACCTTGTATTAAAAATATAAGCAATTGAAAGACCTCCTAGGTCATTCTTTCAGTCCGTAATATGCATAACAATGAGCCTGGAAATAGGTTCAGTTCCTCAGCAATTGTTGACTCTCCTTTGAAAGACAAAAGTTTCTGTCAAACACATCATAGAAAAAGTTCAAGCAGGCTAGTTTTATCTATTCTACTGGGAATGCACTTAGAAAATTGGCCTAGAGAAAAGACAACACAAGCAATGATGATAAGAAATAACACACTCTGAAATTTACAAAGTTATAACTTATAAGTCAACAAAAATGCAGGGTGTCTGCAGAATAACTATCAGTGATTCATACTTCTGTGTGTCAGAAAGTTTTTTTTCCCCCTACATATGCTGTAAGATTTATTAAAAAAAAAAAAAAAAGAAAAAAGAAAGAGAGGGAGATGGAAAGAGCTTCTCTTTAATCCGGTTATATGGGTCTTATCAATTTCAGGCAAGATGGCAATACTTCCTTGACAATGAATTTAAACAGATCTGCAGTCTCCCCTGCTATGTTTACTATGAATTTTGATGATGCCTTATATGAGCCTCAAAGCTATTTGATGTTGCTATGCTTTTATTCCATGAAGTGAGGTTCACAGCCCATCAAAAAACATTTAGTCACAAACCAATACAGAGTAAATGTTATCTACCACAGCTTATTTTGCTGTTGGGTAACCAATGCAGTAAATACATACAATGACACAGTGTAACATCTTAATAATGTGCATGTTGAGGAACAACATTAAACACTTATAAACTAACCAAGCTTAGGTATGATTTTACTCTGCATTACCAGTATGTTTTAGACACAATTAGACACAATTTAGACACACCCCTGTATAACTGAATCTGTGGAATTGAAAAAAAAAAAGAAAAAAGAAAAAGGAAAAGAAGGGAGGAAAAAAAAGAAAGAAAAGAAAATGAAAAAAAAAAAGAAAAAGAAGGAAAAGGCTCTAACAGCTTTATCCAGAAAAGTCCAAATGCAATCAAACATTTGATTAATGAACTTCTTAGTATTTCAAGTTTCACGCATGAAGTTTCCTTTTTTCTACTCCACCGTATTTTCATTACTTGATGTGGTCTTAGCATGGTAGATACTCAGAAAGTATTTGTTCAATGAATGAATAGATAAATGAAATGAAATGGCATTATTCAAATTCTTGAATCATACTGCTTTAAAATGACCCTCCTAGGGCAGGGGTTGCTTTGAAAATATGTCTTACAAATAAATACAAAGTTTTTTGGTGTCCCAGGTACTGTGATGATAAATTTATCAGAAAAATTTTAGCACTGAAAGAAATTTAGAGCTACAAGAGGATAACTGCTAACCAAATACAGAATACTCTTTAAACTAGCTCTGATCGTGATAGGCACATTCTAAGATGATTCCAGCCTCTTGGTATTGATGCTCATGTGTCATGTCTTTCCTTTGAGTGTGTGATGGACCTAGTGCCGTCTCCTAATTTGGAAAAAGTGATGTAATGTTGGTTCCACGATTAGGTTACAAAAAGAACATCCAGTCTCTCTCTCCCACCCACATGCGTGCACATGTGCGCACACGGGTGCATACGCATACACACACACACACACACACATCCCTTGAACTAGGAGAAACAAGTTGCCACATTGTGAGCAGCCCTATGGAGAGGTTAAGCCCCTTTCCAATCTTGAAATGACAAAAGTCTTTCTTGAAAGCCTGGCTGTAAATAAGAGACTCAGAGGCAGAACCACCCAAGCTGCTCCAAAATTTCTGACCCACAGAAATCAGGACATTAGAAACGTCTGTTGTTGCCAGTCACTAAATTTTAATTTTTGAGGTGATTCGTTTTGCAGCAATAGATCACTGATGCATTAAGATACAGTACCCTGTCTCAGATTTAATGTATCTATAAATGGGGAACCCATGGATGTAGGGGACCCTTGTTAAGATATGCATTCTTAATTTTAAGCTGAAACATACAGTCTCATTATTCTCACCTATTGGTCCCTAAATGCTGGTAATGTATCAGTTAAAAGGCAGACACGTCTTCTGGAACTTTAAAGATTACATTTTAATAGGGGAGACAGATAGTAAGCAAATTCAAAAATGAAGAGAATAATTGCAGATTCTGTTATACACCAGAGAAATGAGATAGCAAAGAAGGGGTAACTGGTGAAGGCCCCATTGGTTGGTGTGAGTGAGAGAGATATCTGAGGGGATGATATTTGAACTGGGTTTAAAGAATACTAGTGAGACAGTCATATAAAGAGCTGGGGAAAGATTCAGGGAGGCAAATGGAGCACTAAGAACAACATTCCAGAAATGAGAAAAGGCTTGATAATATTTAAGGAATACAAAGAAAGCCAGTTAGGTGGATAAATAATGAAAAATGGGGCAAATAGTTTGATAATTACAAAGTAGAAAAGCCTAAAAGGAGCCAGATGTCGCGGGGTCCTATTAGACAAGGAAACATGCTCACTTTTAAAAAACACAATTAGAAAATATTAACTGGTTTTAATCAGGGGAGTTCATGACTTCATTAAAACCCTCATACTTGGGCCAAGGAAGGCTGTTCCTTAGGTGTACATTTGACTGTTTCAAGTGTATCAAGTGCCTAGGAGTTAACAGTAACTTGGATTATTACATAAAAATCACAAAATTCTCTGCTCTGGCTGGTAGAGGAACTTCTGGCTCTTTTTTCTAAAAGAATTTTCAGTCAAAATATCATACTTATGTTCAGAAAGAATGGTGATCTCCTCTCTGAAATATCCCGTTTCCGATTAAAAAAAAAAGAAACCCAAAAAACTCATGACAAAAATTAGGTCCTGGGAGAGGAAGTACTGCTGAAGCAATTATTATAATAGCAGGAACATTAAATGAGGCATAGGTTCTACATTGAGAGACTAAGATGAGTGAGATGTTCTAAACCTGGCACCAGAAAACATCAGTCCCCAGCAGTACAGTACAGTATAGGAGGTGTTCTAGAGAAGCAGTATTCCTTGGCTTCATCCATCATCCTCTCATTCTTTAAGCAAACATAAGACAGATGCAATAAGGTTAATATATCTGGGTATACTGGTTAGCTATTGCTGTGTAACAAACACAGGAAACGTCTCAGAGACATAAACAATAACAATTATGCAGGTTGGCTGGAGCAGTTTTTTGACATCTGCAACACTATAATTTCTACTTTTCTGACTGTTCCTTCAATCAGAATTATTTACTGGGTCATTTATTCCCCTCTCTACATCCAATCAAAAGAAAATCCCCAAAGAATGGATTCTCAGCTTTATTTTCTTCTTTGTGCCTAGGAAATAGATAATCAAATACCCTAACTTCAGCTTTCCTATTTCTGTGAATTACTTCCATTTCTATATGTCTAACCTTACATTTCCCCATGTCACATGTCACTGCTATATTTCCGATTGGAATATTTATTGCCAACATACTGAAAAGGTATTCTATCTCTTTCATTCATTATATCTATTCTCTCTTTCCCTCTCTCTCTCTCACACACATATTCACATGCACACACACACACACAACACACACACACACTACTAAAGTGACTCCAGGTCACCCTGATTGTGTCATTTGGCCATCACATCTACCAACTGTTAATCTGTAACATTCTACATAGTATCTTTGCTCTTCATTCCTATGATTATTAACTTAATTTAGAAATTCAGTCATTTATCATTCAGTTTACTGAAAGATATTGAATGAAATCATTCAATATGAATTGAATATGAACTATATTCAATATCTTATTGTAACATATGGTGAAAAAGAACACGAAAATGAATATATATTCCTATATGACTGAAGTATGGTGCTGTACATGAGAAATTGACACATTGTAAACTGACTATACTTCAATAAAAATATATTAAAATAAATTAAAAAATTAAAAATGAATTGAATATGAATGAAATATGTTGAAAGTATATGTCCTTCTTTAGTGTCCCTTGCCTCTACAGTATTTTACATACCATTTGAAGAACATACTACTTTCTTGCTTAACATCTACCCCAACCTTAAGCAACCACTAATCTACTCTCTGTCTCTATAGATTTGCATACACTAGACATTTCATTTGACTGGCTTTTTTGACTTGGTATAATGGTTTCAATGTTCATTCATGTTTTAGTATGCATGCTATATTCTTTATTACTGGAATAATACTCTTTTGTATGGATAGAGCACATTTTACTTGTCTGTTACTCACTTGATGGACACCAAACTCCATTTTGATTAGAGATCTGGACAGAAAGTGATAGAACAATTATTTGTAAATATTTGAAGGTTGGATTTTCAGTTGATTTATTTACTCTCCAATTTTATGTAAATGCCTTAACAGCTTTGACAGCAGGGCAAGAAGAACAACACTGATGTTCCAGTTCCACATTTAGTTGCTGGTAGTTATTGAAATGCATTTACACAGTTTAAGAGAGATGGAAGCTGAATAGATTCTGAAAAGTGGAGAAACAGCAGAGAGTCTGTCTAAGGAGGCACTATCTATTTCCCCCCTTTTACAAATAAGACAGTTGTTAATAACCCAACCCTTTTTTAAAAAGTGCCTTTCTATCTTGACAAAAATAATAAGCAATACCAAGAGAGTGATCTCTCTAATAAAGGATCATATTAGTTCTTATTAGTAGGCTGGGCTATCTGAAATTGCCATTTTACAGATGGAAAAATATTGCCTAGTATATGGTTAAGTCGACTGAAATGACTAAAATCCACTGGTGGGAAGAAATATTTTCCTTGTGATGGATTGATATTAAAATGAAAGAAATAAATAAGTACTATTGTTATACTCAACAAATATCACAAAAGAATCACATTAGAAATACTTAATGTGCTTTCTTCCATATTTCTTTCTGAGAGCGTTTCACACTTCTGCATGTTTTCCAAATGTACACTCACAACTCCTTTTATGTGGGGATTCAAACTTCATAGCACTAAATTCAAAAGTCTTGACTGCATAAACCAAAGTTAATTTATTTATAGGCTGGCTGGTAATTTATGACTTGGCCCAAAAAGATAACCTTGGACAGATTTACCAACAAGAATTTGAGAAAAGAGAAGAAAAGCATTGAGGGAAAAATAGGCAAGAAGAAGGTGGTTCATAGCTAGATCCAATGCTGTTTTCCTACTACCTAAGCCTAATTTCACCTTCTTCTGGATTCCCATGAAAAGTTTATGAAAAAAATTATATTTTATTTTTATATGTTATATATTTATATATTATATTATATTTCTATTTTAAAATATAGTTTGGCAGTAGCATATATCCACTGTAAGATAAAAACCATGAGGGCAGGATGCTGTTTGGAATGTATCAGAAATTAAATAGATATACATATTTAGGTACTGTCATCTTCTTTTTCTGATAAGAATGTACAGCCAAAAGAGCTTTCAGACATTAATATAGATAAAGATTTTGGTGCATATCCTTCATTACAAAAACAAAGAGATTTTTTTTTAAAGTTTTCTTTGCAGTGATAAAACTGTCTTGAATTATACACAAAAAAAGATTCATTGTATTTGTATGTTAAATGCAAAAAATTTAATGATTATTTTTTGTTTTGAGAACCACTGTACCCTTTTTAAATAGTTCTAAACTGGCAGTTTCAGCGTAATGGTAGTAATGTGAAAAAAAGAGAAAAAAGGACATAAAATATTATTGCTTTAGAAACAGGTCTATTATTCTTAATGTTCCACTGTAGCACATAAACCTTCCATGTAATTCACCAAGTATAAGTACCACATTGTAAAGCTATTGGTGCTTTTCAACTTAATATGCCTTAGTGCTTGCATTCTGAACATGAAATAAGAAAATAAAGTATCTATTTTTTATCATTTTTTAAAATGCTTGGAATCATTCTTCTTGTCAGCAGATGTAGAATGGATTACTATAGAAAGGTATTAAAAGGTGGACCTTCAGCTGGATAGCAGGAGCAAAGGGGATGAACATTAAATACATTTTAGAAATAGTATTTTTTTCAGAAAGTATTAATTTTAGAAAATTCTTTAAGTAACAACAAAGTAAAAGAAAACATTTAGATGGATCATCTAAATCATCAGCTATCAGTCAGATATAAATAAGTATTATTAATATTTTGATATGTACCCTTTTAATATTTTATTTGTATATGTAGTATTCATGGATATACACAAACATGCATTCATATATATATATATATATATACACACACACACCAAAAAGCATTCATATATATATATATACATTGAAAAGCATGAGACTATGGTGTGCATTTTTCTTTGTAATTATTTATTTTCAACATCTTTGCAGATATTTATGCATTAATTCTTTATAATAAATATTTAAGATGTGTCATATTAATCACTATTATAACAATACATAAAAAATTATATCTGAAGTAACACTTTACAATTTTTTTTTTATTATTTTCTTAGAGAAAGCCTTAGAGAGACTTCGCGAGTCAAAGGATAAAGGCCACATTTTTATTAACATATCATCACTCATAATATATGTATCAAGTTAGATTCTAAATAAGAATGTAGGGGAGTGGCCTTTTCTTCATACTCTAACTAAACTAAGATGTACACTTTTCCCCCAATGCTAAAGCCATTAAGCATTGTTTTCATTTTAATTCACTAATGGGATTATACATCTTCCCCTGTTAGCTATTGTGCAACTTACCCAACTTTACCTTAGAGTATTCACTT
Organism: Camelus bactrianus; assembly: GCF_048773025.1. Lineage (NCBI taxonomy): Eukaryota > Metazoa > Chordata > Mammalia > Artiodactyla > Camelidae > Camelus > Camelus bactrianus. The sequence goes on from NC_133539.1 coordinate 28,913,596, forward strand.
CTGTAGTTTACTTATAAAAGTTTTTTTCATATTGAATAAATTAGTAATTTGCCTATCATATACATTTTTAAAAATATACTCAGATTGTATTTATTTCTTTTCTTTTTTTCCTGCTCTACAAAAGTTTCAAAATTAAGGTAATCAAATATACCAATTTACTTTTTATGGTTTTAACATATGGAATCATGCTTATAAAATCCTTTTCTTTCCCAGAATTATAAAAAGAATTATTCACATATTTTGAGTAATTTTATAATTACATACAAAATAATAAAGTGGGAATGCTTCTGAAATTTATGTTCATTTCTTTTATAAAAACAACTAATTTTATTTTTATTCAAAAACCTCAAATTCAATTTTTTCAATCCAAAAAATTACTCTTTCCTAATTCATTTGAAAATTCACCTCTATATGCATTTTCAACCACATAAGTATATATATGATCAGTTTCTGACATTTATAGACTATTCCACTTATTTTACTATTTATCCTTGTGCCTGTATTTTGATATAAACAGCTCTAATTTGGAATATTTTTAAATAATTGCATAACATGGAATACAATCAACAAAGATTTATTTTTCATTGAATTTTCTCATTCTTCCTCTCTTCATTCACCATTATGAAAATGAGATACTGAAGATGAAAAAGGCAAAAATGGATTATTAGAAAATTATCTCTTTCTCTGTGTATTTCTTTTCCTGAATCAACTATGATAAATTTTCTAAATACCTCAGCATTCTTATCTAATATTGTACTATATTCCGCATACTCTTTCCCATTTTTAGATTTATTTCTTTGGGATTATGGTAAAGAATTCATCCACACTGAAGGCTACATAAATTTTCATAACGGCGGATTCAAAAGAGTTTTCAGAAGCCATTTCTTTTCTCTACAACTACATTAAAACAAAGACATCAAAGCCTTACAAGAGACAAAATTTTCCTTTCCATTCATATCAGCCACTTAAAATTGACTGTGGCTTCCTTGGCTAGAAATAACCAGTTAAGATGCTATTGAATTTTTGACATGAGTATAAGAAAAAAGCTTTTAAACCCAGAAACAGTTATTCTTAGCAAAGAGTAGTGAAAAGGAAAGAAAAAATTATATTGATACCTCTCTTTTTTTATTTCAGTATTAGTTTTCTCAAAGACACAGAAAAGTAAGAAGGATTATATTTAAAAAAATGAAATTTGAGCACATAATTTTGGTCAGAATATATCTAGAATTATATACATAGAGTTTGGAGTTAAATATCATCCGTACTAAGTTAAAAAATAATTTTTTGGAAAGTAAAAAATACCGAATGACCGCCATACAGTGTGGACAACAACCTATGGGAATTTTGTCACTTTAAATTACTAAATTCATAATTATCTGTCAAATCACCCAGGACTAGAGTTAAAGTTTTAGATTATTACATTAGTAAATATGATCAGAGAGCTGGTGCTTTATAATATCATAAATCAATAAAAATAAAATTCTTCAGATAATTTTTATTTGGTGCTTGGCTGCAGTGTTTTGGTTGTTGTTATTTTGGTACATTTAAAATAAATATCATTAGTGTTCTGAAACGTCACTTCAATTATAATAAAGAAGGACCAAAGGAAAAGATGACTCAGTAAGCATTAGAAATGTATCTATTCCACCCTAAATCCAGTTCATCATCTCTATTTACCTCTCGTATAACTGGAAAGATTGTTCCTCTCCTATACGATGGCAAAGTCTTTAAAAAAACTAAATTGCATCATTTCTAAACTACCATCAAAAGGTTTAAGGGTTAAAGGCAAAGAGAAATTAAAAAAAAAAAAAAACAGATACATAGAAAATAAAATACAAATAAAACAAGGAATTTCACAGTCTGTATTAGTTCATCACATTAAAATCAAATCACATTTTATCTGCAATGTTTATCATTAGAAAATTGAGTTAACCTTATTTTAAATAGTCATTTTTAGATCAAAGAGACATGTATTTAAAATAATCAGTGAAATACCGTTGACAGGTGAAATAACAACTTCAAACATCTAAGTTTTTTTAAGAATACAACCCTATAGGAAAACAAAACTGAGGCTTACTCATGAACAATCTGGGACCCTAGGAAAGTGTACAGGCATAACTTTTTTATAGGGTTTAGGTAGATACCGTAAAATAATTTCAAAGCATCACTGTGAACGATTTAGTGTTTGATTAGGATGCAGGCTGCAAATACTAACTAGAATGGTCCCAGCTATTTATTCAATCTATTGTTTGTGCACTAATCTATGAAATTTGATAATGAGTTTGCATTTTTAAATCATATCAACTTCCTGTGTCTTTTTTTCCCTGAAATCACATCTAGCCAGAAATCCATACCTGATAAAAGGAAAGTTGGAGTTATAGTCATGTATTTAAACACCTTTGAAGGGATGAAAATGTAAAACAGTAAAATTATTCCTAGATCCTCTGCAGAAAATTCTTTCAGAGACATTTGAAAAATCATGCTGGTTTCTTTTCTTGAAATGATCTGAACGATTGAACACATCAATAGAGGGCACTAACAGGCTGTTCTCGAAAGCTTTTCATTGCATTGCTCGTGACAATGAAACTAAGCTGGGAAGGCAGTACCTTTCAGCTGCATAAAGTTGCAGATGCGGTAGTGGAAAGAACAAAAAATCTACACTGTCCTTGAGCTGGAAGATAAATTCACAAACCTAATCCATCAGTGATTCACTTCTCTGTATCAGATAGTAACTACTAGCTCTGGGTATTCCCTCTCTAACATACCTTATTTTCTGTGTCTTTCAAATGAAATGTATTTCTGATTTTAGACCTCATTACTGATAACTAATCTCAACCTAAGAAAATATGTAGTCATGCAGTCAACACTTGGTGGTCTATATTGGTGGAGCTATATAGGGCTATTCCCAAGTAAGAATTATTTACAAATAATCACTGGTCTTGGCATCCTGCCTCTATATTTTGCTTTTGAGGTCATTTTTGATATTTAGTTTGCTAATGATTATAAGAAGAAACCTACGGTGATATTCAAACTCTAAAACAAACAAGAAGTAATGGTGATCCCGAGAGAGCTGCTTAAACATTTTGGAATCACAAAACAAGAGTAAGCTAGTGAACAGCTAATGCTCCCCAGGATGTGATTTCTGGAACTTGAGGAAAGTCTTTCTGATTTCAGGGGAGTTGAGAAGTGCAGCTCAATCAACCATGTGCCCAGAAGCAGAAGAAATGGAAGATTCATGAAGGATGTTGGCGAGACTAGGGATTATCAATATAGAGACTACAAGTGAAGTTAGGAAATTACCTACAATGGGGCTAGAGAGTATACGATGGGGCTAGAGATTATATGAAATATATATACTTCCCTTTATTTGATAAAATCACTCTATTTTGACTTATTTCAATGTTAAGTAATTTGCACCTATATATTTAATTAAATGCTATCTTTTCTGATAAAGATTCTTTGATTTTTCTCTTAGAGGTTTGAGTAACTATATGAGATTTCTTCAAAAAAACACCAAAATGCAATTCCAGCTGCAGACTATACCATAGAGAATCACATTAAGAATCAGAGAGATGCATTCACACTACCTCTACAACTTTCAAGTAATCCTGTGACCTTTAGAAGTGTAGGTAATGATTCCAGTTTCTTAATTTTAAAATGAACAAAATTTCAGCTGATCAAGTTGAAGATTATATAGATATGTACGTAGAGCACCTGGTATATTTCAGGCTTTAATAAACGCTGCTTCATGTCCTTACGTCCTTTTCTTTCAAACATAGCCCCTTCAGTTATATTAATTTTTTTTTTTTTGAGCAAAGGTAGATTTATCTAGAGAGATACATCAAAAGGCAAGAGAAAGGCCATGAGGTGTGGGGGGTTGGCTGCTCAGATTAGAGTAACAGTAGGTACACACTCCATAGACAGAGTGCAGGACATCGCTGAAGGGAGGTAGAGAGAGAGTGTTGCTAGTTTTTATGGACTCAGTGGCTTCATATGCTAGTAAGTTGAAGGACCAGTCTATCTAGCCTAGGGAAGGGGCTGGGATTCCCAGGAAGTTGGCCATTTCCCACTCTTTAACCTTTTGTGGCTAGCCTTGGGACTGTCATGGCACCTGTGAGCATGTTATTATTCACCATGCTATTATATTACAATGGACATATAATGAAGCTCAAGGTCTACTAGAAGTCAAATCTCCCACCATCTTGAGCCTCAAGGCCGACTGGGGATTGAATCTTTCGCCATTCTCGTTGTTAACTGCTGTGCTGTATCAATTTTAAATTGAATATAACATTGTCACAGAAACGGCAGCCCAGCTAAGAAACAAACACCACTTGGAGGGTTGGAGAACTCAGGTTTATTACGCCGGCAGACTCAGAGGGGCTATCACTCCAGAGATCTGAGTGCCTCCTGGAAGTGTGAGTGAGGTTTTATAGGGTCGCTTATAAGCTCGGGGTCCATCAAACAATAGGGTGAGTACAGCTAGGCGGAAACAAAGGGTCGCTTGCAGTAACCCAAAACTGGTCTAGCAAGGTTAAACTTAAAATTCATGAGTTAACTTAAAATTTATGAGTTAGCCCAGCCCAGTCTTGGCCTAGCCCAACCTTTTCCTTCTCAACGTGAATTGGCAGAGACAGTGTTATTTCTACAATCATCTTACCAGAACATATGCCGTTTGGTCTAAGCTTTTTTGTTTTCTATCTCCTATTGTCCCTTTGCTAAGTTTTTATTATCATCAGCTAGCCACACTAGTGAATATAAACTAGTATTTTATTGTGGTATTTATCTGCACTTTCTTGATAAGTAATGATATTGAGCATCTTATGCGTACATCAGTCGTTTATATATTCTCATTGGAGAAACATCTACTCAGAGTTATTGTCCATGTTTTAGGTGGAGTATTTATTTTTAATTAATTGAGTTGCAGATGTCCTTTACACACTCTAGATACTTTTTTCTTTTTCACCAGAAGTGTGTTTTACAAATCTGTTCTTCCATTCTGTAGTTTATCTTTTCATTTTCTTATTAATGTTCCTTAAAGCACAAGGTTTTAAAGTATCTCTCCTTTCCTTGGTTATTCTATTTACTGTCTGTAAGCAACTTGATGCACAGAAAATGTTGCATTGGATTCCCAGAGCTGCCATAACAAAGCACCAGAGATTAGGTGGCTTAAGCAACAGAAATTTGTTTCACAGTTTTGGAGATTACAAGTCCAAAGTGAAGATGTCTGTAGGGTTGGTTCCTTCTGTGACAGAAAACCTATTCCCTGCCTCTCACCTATCTTCTGTGGTTTGCTGGCAATATTTAGCATTCTTTGGCTTGTAGGAGCATCACTTGGATCTTGTGATGAAAAATACTGCAAACCGTATCAGTAAACAAAGAATGCTGAAGTCATCAAGTCATCAGCGGCTGCCACCAGCCCCCAGTGAAGACAAGCCTGCAGCCCAGCCTCTGCAGCCACTCACAGTGGTGCAGTCTCAGGGGGGCTCAGAATAAGAAAGGACAGGATCTCAGTCCTAGATAGCAAGGTGCTTATCAAAGGAATGAATTCAATGAGCCCAAATGTTTGCTTCCTCCCATACATGAATCCTTTAACTTGAGATGCCTGGTTTTCTTTAGTTGAATGAGGCAGGTAGCCCCCTAAAAAGACCAGCAGGACCTCCAGGCACAGCCACTACTCTCCTGCCAGCACCATCCGGTTCCCTGGCCCAGAGGCTCTATCTCACCTTTTGCCTCTGAAACAGCTTACTTACCCCTAAAGTTCTATTGGTTCCCTGAGCTCACTCCTGATTGGTTATTTCCCTCACTCCTGATTGGTTATTTCCCTTACTCTTGATTGGTCCATTTCCCTAACTCCTGATTGGTCCATTTGTAGTACTTCATTTGCATGGAGCTCACTCCTGATTGGTTATTTCTCTCCCTCCTGATTGGTCTATTTCTACAAAGCTTGTTCTTAGTTGGTCAACTTTTGTTATACTTTATTTGCATATGATGTTGCAAAGTGTAAACGGGCAGCCTATAAAGGCCTTTGTAAACCTACATATGGGGTCCAGAGCTTGGAGTGTTAACTCCTCTGGGCCCACTGGGGTAATAAACCTGAGTTCTCCAACTCTCCAAGTGCTGCTTGGTCTCTCTCCCGGATCCAGCTTGCTGTCACAATTGAGCTGTAACACCGAGCTGTAACACATTTTTCCACAACAAACAAGTAATCTTTTTATGTTCCAACTACCTGGTCTTTGTTGTAAAGCTCCTATGTATCCTAGCTCCTTCCCTACCTCTTCAGAGCAGTCCCTCAAAGCCATCTGAGAGGCTGTCATCCCAGGCTCGAAGGGGTTCGAGTCCTCAGAAATGTCCACCAAATAAAACATAACTCAACTTTTAGGCTGTGCATTTATTTCAGCTGACAGTCTCTACCTTCACCTTCCCATGGCATTCATGTGTGTGTGTGTGTGTGTGTGTGTGACCAAATGCTCCCACTGTATAAGGTGATCAGTCATACTGGATTAGACGTCCAGTCTCCCCTCACCTAAACATAACTAATTACGTCAGCAACAACCCTGATTCTAAGTTAAGTATACATTCTGAGGTACTTTGGGTTAGGACGTTCACATATGGGTTTTTGAGGGACACAATTATCAAATTATCAAGTGAGTAAATAACCAAGTAAATTATTATTAATGAATAAATTATCAATTTTAATAAATTAATTAAAATAAATTTCTAATATACTTATCAAATAAATAAATACTTGTTCAGTACTTATTAGTCTTCACTTAGTAAAATCTTGAAATTTACATAATGATTTGCAAGTTTTTCCCCCTACACTGTCTCCTTCTTTTTTTATAATTGTTTGGTGTGACGATCAGTACTTATATTTTATCTCCATTTTACAGATAAAGCAACTGATGTTTATAGAGAGAGATTTCTGATTTGCTCGTTTATTAAGTTTCTGTGCAACAAGAACGCAGGGGTACAATCTCTCACTCTACATCCTCTCCAGGGTCTTTCACATTCCTAAGGGTAATGCTTATGACTCTATCTATTCAAAGGAAAGGGAACACAAGTAAAAGTTACAGTTCATACATATATCCATGAATATGTGAGAAATAAATGCTATAGAAAAATGGCATACATTTTTATCCAGCCAGCCTAATGCCTATCTGCTTCGAGTTCTACTCAGCTAGATAACCTGGGAAACACAGAATGAATGAAAAGCATTATCTCTGCTTTCAATATACTTATTGTCTATCAGGGAGGTTTAAAATAATACAGAAAATAATGAATAAGAAAGCAAGGTCAGAGAAACTATGATGAATTGTTCAACTGTGTGATTCAGACAGTGGTCAAAGGAGAATTACATTTGGGCAGATTGAGGAGTTCTGGGATGGCCTTATTATAAAAATTGGACTTGAATTAGGGACTGATATAAAGAGATGGAGCCTGGAGTCATTGAAAGAAGGCAAAAACATGAACCAAGAGAACAAGTGGGAATCGTGAATCCTCTGTGGAAGAGGGACAATTCGAATTACAGTGGCAGAAGGAAAAAAATTGTAGACAATAATGATAATTATAAAATAACCTTGTCATTCTTATTTCACTACTTATGTCTGTTAACTAATAAGTGACTGCACTAATAGTGCACAATTCTATGTTAATTTCAAAGTATTCATCCAGTAGGAAGAGAACCACTCTCAAAAATAAGATCAGATTTTTAACTCATGGTATTAAGAAGAATTAGAGCATATTCAAAGTAATAGAATGAAATTGCTGATACCTTAAGGGCTTCATTAGTCTATCTACAGAGTAGGGGTGGAGTGTGGGCCAGGAAAGAAAAAAATTTCCCTCCAAGGAAAGTCAACTCTCATCTGGTGGGTCAGTACTTTAACCTCACAGCCTACTCAATCCATCTCTATTTTTCTGGAACTACCAACAAGGCTGCCAAATGTGATCCATGCACTTGTCCAACTAGAAGCTGAATGGGAGCCATCAACTCATTTCACACAGGTCAGCAAACAGCAATCAAAGGCTAATGGCTTTCTGTCACCACCAGCCCAGACTAGGTACAAAGGCCGACCTGGAGGTGAGAGGCTCTGCATCCCATTACTATCCCAGGAGCTATCTGGTCCCCCACTAAAAAGCAATTTACTTGGTGCAGAATTGAAAAGACTTCCTGATCTGCTGTTTTCCCAATGTTACTTTCAAAAATACCTAAGAGTTTCTAAAGTGACAGAACTGATGGGCTGGTCTCTTTGTTAAGTATTTGGCAGGTTTGAGGAAACAATAGTGAAAGAACTAATAAAGAGAAAAGTCAAGTTATACCAAGAGGTGAATCAACATTCAATACCTGACAAAGACTCCTGGGCTAAAATCCTCATGCAACTGTTGTTAAACACAAAATGTAGTCACCCAAAAGTGCTTTCAAGGAAAGCTTTTTTTCACAAAGTGACCATTAATTGATATGAGTGATTAGAGATGGATTGGTTGAAAATAATTACTTCTCTGGCTGCATCATTAGAAAACTGAAATTATCTGAAGAGTAGCTGACTTAACACAACATTTGATATTAGTACACTATGACTTTAGAAATTATTTTTTCAGAAATAGTTTGCCTTTAAATTAATAGAAAACTTGTCAACAAGCGCAAAGTCAAAAATTATGGGTGAATGTACTCTGAAATTAATAAAGATTAAGCTTTAGGTACCCTCAAAAGCTTATAGGTCATACCCAAAGCTCTAGAAATGTTTTGTCAATTCATTTTATTTATCTCTTCAAGAAAGTCCTTCAAATTATGCAATATTTAAGCCACAAACAACTTGGATGCACCTCTATCAACTGACTAATCATTTTATGAATCTATAAAAATCTATAAACATTATGTCTAACTGTGCTTCTTATTCTACATAAAAATCACTAGAAACACTGTTTGAACAGACTCCTCTCTGTGGGCCTCTGGGGGGAGACACAGCCTAAAAAGTGGTTGCAGCATTTTCTCATGTTATTTCACAGCGTAACTACTCAGAGATTCACATACAAACACAAACACAAATGCAAATACAAAGATAAAGGAGGAATGAAAACAGATACTAAGATCTGAAAAATGCTCAACAATTCTACTTTGGAAGAAATCTAAAATATCTCATTCATTCTAATGTCTAATTGCATTTAATAACACTTAAAATTATGGTTAGTTAACATAGAAATTACATAACTTTCAATAAAAAAAAGTCCCAGCTTGTCAGTGATGCTTTGTAGTATGAAATAATTCTTAGAATTAACAAAGACTTTACAAGACTCTCTATGTTATTTATTTTATAATGTAGCTCAAATAATAACCATCATGATTCATCACAGCCATTGATTTTTGCATAAATTATATATATGTGTGTATATTATTCAGCTTTATATATAAAAATTATATATATATATATATATATAAAATCAATCACAAGGAATACACCAGTCATGTTTTTCAGCACATCTAGAAATCTGTTCCTAGAATTACCTTTAAAATATTGACATATGAAAAATATCTTAGCGCCAAATTGAAGTTCAGGAATATCCTGAGTCATGTTGTTTTAACAGATACAGTTTAAATTCTAAAATAACTTGCCTTAGAAGCTATGTTTTTTTGCTAACACTTTTTTAAAACAGTTTATTTAGACTTAGAGAAAAATTGGAAAAAGTATGGAAATTTCTTGTACACCCTTTACACAGCTTCCATAAATATTAACATCTTATACAATCCTAGTACATAAATCAAAGCCAGGAAATTAACAGGCTACTAAGCTACAGACTTTATTTGAATTTCATTCATTTTTCCCTAGTGTCCTTTGAGGATCTAATCCAGGATCTCACACTGTATTTCATTTTTTTTTCCTTAGTATCCTCCAATCTGTGACAATTTTTCAGTCTTTCCTCATCTTTCATTCTTAAGCTTCTCTTTTAATAGGAATTTCATTTATTTTCTGAAGAAGACAGACATCAATTTCCACTGACTATTGTCACAATGATGTTATTACTATGCTAACCACTAGTTAAATGTGAAATCATCATCCATTCTGTGAAAATATGTAAAACAGCACAAATATTTAGCGTCATGTAAGGAAGAATAATTTGAATTTGTATATTGTTCATATACAGTCATATGACATTTTCCATTATCTTATTAGCACAATATCTGTTAGAAATAAGGGTTGTTTAATCCCACTTTATATATTATGGAATTAAGGCCCAGAAAAGGTCTTCCCCCTGAATCACTTAGCTGATTAGTTGCGAACCAGAATTTTAAAATAATATTTTTTTGAATTACAATTCATATGGTCTAGGCAATCTCAAATGTATGTGTTCTGCTGACAACTACGTGTGATTAGATGTTTGTAGACTGTAAGACCTAACTCCTAAAGAATCTACATCCTTTTTAGCTGTCTTGCACAGCTTCAGCTACCCACTCACAATAAAATATGACACAACCCAATAGAACTGTTGGTTGCCAAGTCCTAGTGCTATCAATAGATTGTTAACCTTGCACTTAATTTCCCTATTTTTCCATTAGGCAGTGTCAAATATTACATATACACAAATAAGAAGTCTTCCTAACACCATGAATTTCAATGAGCCAAAAAGTCCCTTCTGAACACCAGTACTAAATTTCCCCTTTCACATTACCTCTCAGTTTTGAAATGAATTAAATTCAGAGAGGTCTACCCACACACCTTTCCCCAGATTCCCTTGTCACCAAGTTATCTTGCAATCTGAACAGTCCATCATGGACTGGGTGTTTTCTGACTCAATAAGCCATGAAGTTGTGCATGCATACAGCACTCCCGTCATCAAATGGAAGTGGTATACACATGACAGTGGTATATGCAGGCCCAAGAAGACCCTGAAGGTACAAAGAAGCTACAAGAAGAGTGGTCCAAATGCCCAAGGTCCCTATTTCCGCCACATCGCCTACTTTCCCTCAGTCTGCACCTAAGGCTTCATGTGGAGTTCCCTACAATGAGTTGACAGAGAAAGAAAAGATTCAGGCCTGGTTTAGAAATGTTTCTGCATAATATGTAGGCATCTCCCCAGAGTGGACAATTACGGCACCCCAGCCCATTTCTGGATATCCCTGAAGGACAGTGGTGAAAGGAAATCCTCCTTATGGGCAGAACTTCAAGCAATGCACCTGGTTAGTCACTTTGCTAGAAAGGAGAACTCGCTAGATGTCCAATTATATACCAATTTATGGGAAGTGTATAATGGTTTGGCTGGATAGTCAGGGACTTAGAAGAATGCAAGTAGAAAACTGTTGACAAGGCAACTTGTGGAAGAAGTTTATGGACAGACCCCTCTGAATAAGCAAAAAATGTAACGATATCTGTGTTGCATGTGAATACCTACCAAAGGGTAACTTGAGCAGAGCAGGTCTCTAATAATCATGTGGATATGACCTGTTCTGTGCATACCAGTTAGCTCTTTCCCCAACTACCCTCATCATCACTTAAAGAGCTCACGGACAAAGTGGCCAGGATGGCAGGGATGGAGGTTATGGATGGGCTCAAAAATACAGACTTCCACTCACCAAGGCAGGCCTGCCTATAGCCAGTGTTGAGTGTCCAATATGCTAGCAGCAGAGACCAACACTGACTTCCAGAATATGGCACTATTCCTTGGGGTGATCAGCCAGACACCTGGTGGCAGGTTGATTACACTGGACAGTTTATATCATGGATGGAGCAGTGTTTTGTTCTTACTCAAAAGAGACACTTAGTCTGGATGCAGATTTGTCTTTCCTGTATGCAATGCTTCTGTCAAAACTATCATCTGTGGGCTCACAGAATGCCTTATCTATCCTCCTAGTATTCCACACAGTATTGCTTGTATTTGAGAAGATCACCTCACAGCTTTGTCCCCTTCATCCTAAAGCAGTTAACTTCATACAACAGTAGAACGGCCTTTTGATAACCCAATTACATCACCAGCAAGGTGGTAAGAGCTTGCAGGACTGGGGCAAGATTCTCCAGAAGGCTGTGTATATGCTCTGAATCATCGTCCAATATATGGTGGTATTTCTCCTGTAGCCAGAATTCATGGGTCAAGAAGGGAAAATGGGAATGACCCCACTGACTCTAACCTCCTAGTAATCTACTGGCAAAACATAGTTTCTTGTTCCCATGACATTATGTTCTATTGTCCTGGAAGTCTTTGCTCCAAAGGAAGGAATGCTTCTACTAGTAGACATAACAATTATTCCACTATCTGGAAGCTGAGGCTGCCCCCTGGCTACTCTGGAATCTCCATGTCGCTCAAACAACAGACAAATAAGAGTTACCGTACTGGGTGGGGTGATTGATCTTGGTTACCAAGGGAAAATTAGACAGTTTCTGCACAGTGGAGGCAGGGAACAGTATGTCTGGAATACAGGGAACATTCACTCTCTGCCTGACTGTTTTCAAGCCAGGGCATTGATTTTTTGCACCCAAATTGGAAGTTATACTATCAGCTTTCTCAGGTCTCCAGCTTATAGATGGTAGATCATGGGATTTCTCAGTCGCCATAATTTCAAGAGCCAACTCCTTACAATGTGTCTTTTCCTTTCGTCATAAATACATACAATAATAAATATGTGTGTATACATATAAATATATCAATATAAGCATATACATAGCTGACCTTGAACAACACACGTTTGAACTGTGCAGTACACTTATATGTGGATTTTTTTTCAATAAATACATATAGTACTACATGATCCATGGTTGGTTGATCGCACAGATGTGGAACCACAGATATGGAGGCCCTACCATGGGACTTGAGCACCCACAGTCCTAACATCCCCAGCAGGTAGTCAGGGATGACTGTAAAATAAAATCTTTGTTGTACTGCTATAACAAAATACTACAGACCAGGTAGCTTATAGATGACCGACATTTGTTTCTCACATTTCCAGAGTCTGGAAGACTGAGATCCGGATGCCAGCGTGGTTAGTGAGGGCCCTCTTCCAGGTCTCAGACTTTTTGTTGTACCCTCTCATGATAAAAGGAACAAGGGAGCTTTGGGGGGCCTTTTATAAGAGTTCTAATGCCATTCATGATGGTTCCACCTTCATGACCTAAGCACCTCCAAAGGGACCATCTCCAAATACCATTATTTTGGACATTAGGATTACAAAATAATAAATTTTGGAGAGACACATACTTTCAGACAATGGTATTTCACCTCCTGGTCTCCCCAAATTCATATCCTTCCCACATGAATAACATGTTAATTTCATCCCAACAACTCTGATAGCCTTAATTCATTCCAGTAAGTCCAAATCTCATTTAAATACCATCTAAATCAGATAAGCCCGACAGCAAGGTACAATTTATTCTAAGGCAAATTACTCTGCAGCTGTGAACGTATGAAACTGAATGTTTTATATGCTTCAAAAATACAACAAGGTACAGGCATAGGAAAAGTAGGAAAAAGGGGTTACAGGTCCTAAGTAAGTCTAAATCCAACAGAGTAAACAACATCAAATCTTAAATATCAATAATAATCTTTAACTCAACGTTCTGTCAGCCATGCCCACTGGGAGTGTCTGCATAGGAAAGAAGCCACACATACCTTACCACTGCTTAGAAATAGCTTCAGCCAAATACCCAGTTTCATTGCTCACAAGTTCTACCTTCGATAAAACACTAGGACACAAACAGTTCAGCCAAGTTCTTTGCCACTTTATAACAAGGACGGTCTTTCTTCCATTGTCCAATAACATGTTTCTCTTGTCTGTTTGAGGCCTCATCAAAATGGTTCTTACCACTCATATTTCTACCAAGATTCTGTTCATAACCACTTAGGTATTCTCTAAGAAGATTAGGGTTTTCTTTACAACTCTCTCTGTTTTTTTTCCAGGCCTCACCAGAAAAGGCTTCAAAAGTCTATTCACGGCAATGTAGGCTTTTTCTAGCATGCACCTTGAACGTTCCCCAGCTTCTATCCATTTTTCAGTTCCAAAGCTGCTTCTGCATTTTTAGATATTTGTTAGAGTGGCACCCATACTTTTTGGTACCAATTTTCTGTCTTAGTTCATTTGGGCTCCTATAACTGAAAAAAAAAAAAAAAAAAAAAGAAAGAAAGAAAGAAAAAGAAAGAAAGAAAGAAAAAAGAAAAAGACAAGACAACACATATCTGAGTGATGTACTAACAACAGAAAATTTATTTCTTCTCCTTTCTGGAGGTGGAAAGTCCTAGTATGAGGATGGCAGCATGGCTGGGTGAGGGCCTCTTCTGGGTTGAACACTTACCCTCCTACTGTGGAACCTTTTCTCAAGTCCTTGCCACTTGGACCCCTCCATCTTTAGGGCCAAGAATAGAGAATATCTCTACTATAGAAACTGTCTATCTTTAGGAAGAACCTAGTATTTTTCAGGGGTTCATCTGATGATGTTAGTAACACCCAGATAATATAGCTTTTAATTGACTCAGAGTCAACTAACTGGAGTCTAATCATGAGAGTAGTATTTTATCATATTGATGAAGGGAGATAATTCCAGAAGGCATGTACATTAGATGGTAGAAATCTTTGGGGCTATCTTAGGTTTCTGTGTTCCACATACATAGAACAGGTAAAATGTATCCTAGTGGTTAAAAACACAAATTTTAGAGATGGACTTCTTGAATTCAAATACAACTGTGTTGCATATTAATCATGCAATCTTGTGCAAGCCACTTAAATTCAATGTGTTGTTATTTCCTTATATGTAATATATATAAATTATAAGTTAACCTATCTTGAAATTGCTGTGAGGATTCAAATTTATAGAGAGGGAGAGAAAGTGAGAAAACTTAGAAGAGTGTGGCACAGAGAACTAACTATATACATCATAGCAATTTCAATATTAGAATAAAAATTTGTTAAAGCAAAGTGAGAAATTATATTTTATTAAACTCCCCTGACCTGCTCTTGACCCCAGAGCTCCTTCATAACTCCCTATTCACCAATTTCTTCTCCAGTGCTGTGACTGCCTACCTAACCGCCAATTAATATTTTAGAATATTCATTAAATAATTGTTTCTCAAGTTATATCAAGAGCTCAACACTATGCTAGGGTAGAAGGTGGCATTTAAAAACCAACAAAACTATAATGATCTAAAAGAAAAGATCATTTATGCTCTAATCTGATAATGATCTGGACAATATTTTGAAGAATTCCTCATTCAAATATTAATCATATTGATTGATCCATATTCTTCACAGCAAAAAAATGAAATGCAGATTTTACCTTTAATAGGCTATGGTTTTCTTAATATAATTTGATTGATACGTATTACAAAAATATGGTATTAGAAATGGCAAACATGCTGTTGAAAATGGAGAAACTGGAAATCAAAGCACCTAGTTCCTAAAGTCAGTTTTTCATGTAACTTTCTCTGTGACATTGCAAAAACCTCTCAGTCATTGTGGGATTCTCCACGATAGTTCAACAACAACAAAACAGTAACAAAATGGTGAGTAAAAGCTGAAGACTCTTTCTATTTTATAAGTAAAATGCAACATCAATATTAGCTTCATTGGTTAAATTTATAACAAATATCAATCACTGTTTTCTCAATTCGGACCCATAAACCCCCAAATTCCAGCATGAACAATTTTTGTAATAGCTAACCTTTTCATTTGAGTCTATTGTTTAAAACAGTTTTTATATCCATTATCTCATACCATCTTACACACACATACACACACACACATATGAGGTGAATAGAGTAGGAATTAACCCTAAGTTAGTATTAGCCTTAGTTTGGAAATGGAATAAGAATGATTCAGAGAAGTTAGGTAACTTGTAAAAGAAAAAAAACCCCAACAAGACACAGTATCTAAAATCACAAAACATTGAAAAACAAGATCAACTTCCTAGAAGTTAAATAAAGAATGAATTGACAGAGTGGTAGGGTCCAGCACTTAATTACAGTTAGGAAAAAAATATTTTAAAGTAGATAACTTAGAATTTTTTACTCCATTCAACTACTTTCTTGTATCTTATTTGATGTGAGTTAATTCAGAAAAACTGACTAAACATATTTCAGTCTTATGCTTATAAAATTTTACCAGATATAGAGATGATTCAAGAGAATATCTTTAAGGAAGGGAATATACGGTCTTCAGGGAAGAATTATATTTATCTGTGCTACACATACAAGGTAACTTTTATCAATGTTGTCAGCCAATTCTGGTTGATAGAGAACCAAATATAAGTTGGATTTTCTTTTTGTCCAAATGTCAGGCTATTTTAACTAAAGATGAAGATGAAACTTTAAAAAATTTGGAACACTAAGAGTTGCTACCTAAAATTTTCAAATCCTGAGTAAATACAGTTACTTGCTACAATTTTAGGGATTGGTTTATAGAGATGTTGATTACAATTCAATAGTTTCTTGAAATTTTTGGTTTTACAATAACTTTCTTAATTCTAATGATCCCAGCCTCCATATTTTAAACTACCTTTACTTTTTCCTTTGAGAAATATGAAATAGCTAGGTTAAAGACATTTCTCTATGTTGACTTTGAGATCAATATAAAAGTAATAGCTTTACAAGTACAATTCGTTGATCAGTAAGGTGTCTGAGTAGCACATACCCTCTTGAGTCGTACCTAATTACCTCATCGTTCACATCTGAGTCATACTTTGCCACACCAATGCAAACCAGCTTTTAAGATGCTGATTGAACCTTTGCTATTTTTACCTTATTTCTTATAACCTATGATTATTTCTTATTTCATACGGGACATCTTGTCTGGTAATTGTATGATTCCATTGGTAAGAGTTCAAAAAGAGAGACAAAACATTTACAGTGTGGTTAAAAAGTGCCAAACTATAACTTCAGCATTAACGATATGAATCAAGAGTAACATTTCTAACACAAGAGGAAACAAACTGAGAATTTATCAAGCTTTTCCAGTGATTACTTATATGATTTGGGACAAATAATTTAACTTCTGTGTTCTTTCATCTCCATCTGTTAATTTATATTCTATGAAGTACTTTTGTGTTATAGAATATTTGCAAGGTAAAGTAATGTTAAAAAGGAAAAAAAAACCAAAAGTGTCATCTGGAAAATGAGGATAATGATATAGTAATTGTCAGTTAAACAGTCTGAATTTTTTGGAAGAAAAATATGAAGCAATTTGAAGCATTATTATTTAATGAAAACAGCTATTCTGTTACATTTACACGAGCATAACTGTATAAATTATAAATGAATCTTTTTGCTTTGGATAGAAGATGGGAGGTAAAAATTGTCACTCAGCAACAACTTGATACATAAAAAGTAAAGAAATTAGCTTTGTCTACTTGTTTAACAGGCAAATCAACCTAAGAGTGAAATCTCTTTCAATGATAAGAAAAAGGTTTAATAAGCTTATCTTTTGGGCCTAGCTCTGTCTTTTCATTGTTTGTGTAAAAGTTAAATGTAAAATATTTCATCCATATTTTGGTTATTTCCTGCCTTGAAAAATTTTTTAAACATAAACTTAAAAAGGGATCTTTTATCATAGATGTGATAGCATCACCTCTCAAATTTCTTATTGGACGTTGTCACTGTTTATATCCATTTTCCAATAAATATTTATTGGTGACCTATTAAATACAATGTACTAGGATTTGTGAGGTTTAAAAGGTCATGTAAAGCTCGCTAACTATGGTACATGGTAGGTGGAAGCACCTAGTTTTAATGACCCAGCAGCGAGTGTAAACCAGCTCCACTTCGGGAAGGGAAGAATGTGGTCTATAAGGACACTCAGTGTCTCTCAGGCCAGTTTCCATCTACATGACGAGAACATGGTCCAGGGAGTCCCACAGTCTTTCTCATCTCTCAATTATACTTTTTCCCTTAAAGTCTTCTCTGTTGAGACTGGATACTCAGGAAGCATCACTCTTTTTCAAATTCTTTTCACTTTTCTAGTAAAAAAATAAATACTTGGCCTGCCAGTTTATGAAGGTGTATTTTTCCTCCTTCTACTTATTTATACAGATGATTTATTGCTTAATAAAAAGAAAAGTAAATTTGGAATTTTTAGTTAATGAAACTTTCACTTAAATTCTGACAATAACATCTTGGCATATATTGTGAGAAAATTATTTAATACTTATTCACTGTCTGTTGAATAAGGATGATGTGAATTGGCTCTGTTACTGAGTGTGATTAATAAGTTAGGAAGTATTTTAGCAACTCTTTATAATGTTCCTGTGTATGTAGAGTACTGTGAGGATTTCTGTCAATTACCAAAAACTGGCATTAGTTCATACCTTCAAATAACTAATAGTCCAGGGAGGGAATCTGATATGTATAGTACGTTAAAAATCACACAAGGAAATATATTTTAAATGCTTAGAAGCTATGCAAAGTATAGTGCCAGTGCCAAGAATTAAAAAAGAAAAAATAATTTATAAAGACAAATTCTAACTGAGGATCAGGAAAAAACTTAAGGGAGAGAAAGATTTTGAATATGAGTAAATTTTCCATTGGTGAGTAAGTGTCAGAGCATATTCCTACAACAGGAATTCTGTAAGAAGAATAATTCCGAGGGAGGAAAGTGTGGCTTGTTCAAACAACAGTTTTAAGTGAGTCGTGCATATAATATAAGAGGTCTAAAAGAGGGAAGATGCCTAAAATGTGACCAAATCAATATCAGGCTTAAGTTTAATATAAAAAATGCAGAGCTAAGATAATACATATCAGACCAATTGATTCATCATAGCATCAGTGTGTTCATAAACTCATAAGCACATGAAGGTTCTGTATGTTCATAAACTCATAAATGTGTGAAGATTCTTATAAGGCAATGAATGTATCAATACAAGTAGGAGTTAATATTATACATTTCAAGGATTCTTAGAAAAATTGAGTACATATTAAGCTAAATAAGGATTCATTTCTTTTTTCGAAATGGTTATATAAGCCTCAGGTAGTGCAAATAATCATATAAATGCTTGCTAATTGAAACAACAAGTCCCCTATGACTTGCACTTCGTTGGTATTTGCAAGACTTTTATGTTATCTTGAGAGAAAGAGAAACTGCAAAAGGTTAATGGCTTGTAAGAATTAAATGAATATATGCATTTTATTCATTTTTTAAATAGAGCACTGTTATGTGTTGGGGAAAAAATATATTTTTCTGGAACTGAGTTGAGCATGACAAGACATTTACAATGGGCAAAAGACATAGTCACCTGCCTGAAAATAGGAGACAAAATATTCTAGAGTATCCTATGTGTTTTTATCCAGCTCACTATTCCTGAAATATAACTCCTGATGGTAGTTATATCATTCATAGCCTTCTTAATATGAGCGCAAAATATCTTAGAGGCCCACATACTCAGGGTAAAAAATGCATTAGTTCTAAAAGTGTTTAGAGTCTTCTCTCCCACAGAGTAAGGAATTATAATCAAATGAAAGAAGTTTAAATAAAGTTTATCCCTTTCTGCATATTAATCTTCTCTTTTAGATAGAAATTGTAAGTACAATTTCATTTCCAATAATAATTATCATAAATGAATTAATTTTAATATTTTAAAATATATAAAAGTTCTTATCGTTTCAATACATTTCTAAGTGAGATTTTCTTCTGAAAGAATTAAAATGACACCATCTATGCAACTGTTAATCAATCACCATCTAATAAAATGTATCACCATTAAATGCTAATGTATATTTATCACAGAGGCTATGAATGAGCTTGACCCAAACTTGTATTACAAGAGCGTAAGATGTTATCGCTTGTAAAGCTTCTCATTACACAATGTAAAAAAATACAAATGCAAATAATAAAGTCTAAAGTTTTAATGACAACTTTCAAAGAGATATTGTATCAGAATTCTGCTTCAAATTCAATCTAGAATGGCAGGCTTTAATCAGCACGGAACTAGTAATACTGAAAATAATATATATTTGAGATTGATCAAGATAGCTTAGTAAAAAGACATGGAGCTCACCTCATCCCATGAACACATCGAAGTTACATCTACATGTGGAACAATTCCCACTGGAAACTGAAAACTGGCAGAAGGATTCTAACGCAACCAAGGCTGCAAGAAAGATACACGGTCATTTGTAGGAAGGAAAGAAAATCAATCCAGGTTCAGACCTGTGCCCCAGAACGGGACTCAGAGGAAAAAGGAGATTATACAGGACAACTTCTGCCCTGGGAAGTGAGCTGCAATGCCACAGAATGGATGCCATACGCCTGGAGTCCTACACAGGGGAGATGAGCTCCCTTGACTGTCTGGAGGACCACTAGGACTGACAGGTGGGCAGTGGGAGGCCTAATCAGCTATCAGCTGATTTCTTTGTAGAAAATTTGCAGGCTAGAATGGAGTAACATGATACACTCAAAATCCTGAAAGGGAAAATCCTGCAACCTAGGATACTTCCACACAACAAGTTTATCATTTAGAACCACAGAAGTGATAAGGAACTTCTCATACAAGCAAAAGCTAAGTCAGTTCATCAACACTAAACTATCCGAAAACAAATGCTAAAGGGTTTTCTCTAAAGGGTAAAGAAGTAAGAAGAGACAGGAAAGGGACAATCCCACTAGGAGAAGCAAATATATAGCAAGGACTGAGGATGAACCACTTGAATAAGCATGATTGTAAAAGCGACTCTGACTGAAATAAATTTAAGGGATAAACATGAAAATGCAAAACATGACATCAGAAACACAAAATGTGGCGGTGGAGAGTAAAAAAATACAGATATTTTAGAATGTATTTAAACTTAAATGACTACTAGTTTAAAACAAATAAATATAGTTATAGGTCAACTGTTATGAACCTTATGGTAACCACAAATCTAAACCTACAATAGATACATTAAAAACTAAAAAAGTTAGGAACACAAGTATGCTACAAATACAATTACTGATGAGGATGAGGAGAAAAGGGAACTCTAGTACCCTGTTGGTAGGAATGTAAACTGGTGCAGCCACTATGGAAAACAATATGAAGATTTCTAAAAAAACTGAAAGTAGAACTCTTCTATGACCCAGCAATTCCACTACTGGTATATATTCAGGAAAAAAAAATAATGAAAACACTAACGTGAAAAGATACACACACCCCAATGTTCATAGCAGCACTATTTACAATAGCCAAAGTTTGGAAGCAACTCAAATGTCCTTCAACAGACAAACGGATGAAGAAAATGTGTGCATGTGTGTGTGTGTGTGTGTGTGTGTGTGTGTGTGTGTGTGTGTGTGTGTGTGTGTGTATACAAACACAGTGGGATACTGGAATATTACACTGGGAAGAGAATCACAAACTGAAATCAGAAAATAAATGGGTATACTTTCATACATAAGAAATTATTAAAGATTTATCACAAATTTAGCCTTGAGTTTTCATGCAACCAAATAAAAGAAACATATGGGCAAATTTTACAGGATCACGTTCATATCTTTAAGGTAGTAATATGCTGGATTTAGTAAGATTTCACCATTTAGAAGAATTATCTGCCGACCCCCATTGCACCTCAAACTCGTTTTGGCTAACATGCTTATAGAATGGTTTCCTTTATCTTTAAAAATAGGTTTGGGGTACCTGGCTTATCTTTTTGAATTCCAGAATCACATCTTTCTTTTGCTTAATAAAGTTAGTTTGTATTATATTTTGCTTTTATTCACTGTTTTGCCCAATGAACTTTCAGGTTTTATCTAGAAATTTCTTACATAAAATTTGGATCTTTGGCTCTCCTAGCATCTCTGATGTTATTTCTCATTGTCTCATTCACTTTCTCGTTGTCTTAGTCTGGATGGAATGTATCAAGTTAGACTCTTCCTTTACTAAAACTTGTTTCTATAGTGTTTAATGATCAGAGCTACTGCTATAGTTTTATTTCAGCAATGAAGGCTTTATCTCTCTGTATTATTTCCCTGATAGAAGATTACTGCCTCTTAGCTCTAGGTTCATGTATGTAACACAACCTTAAATTTTATTTTAACATAAATGTGAAATTACTGTAAATCCATACAGAAAGAAGTAGTTTCTCTTATTATTCAAGATGGGCTCTTCCTTTCAAACTGTAGTGTTTCCATAAAGCTGCTGATATTTCACTAATTGTTTATTTCTATACGCTCCTCTATATTTGCCTTTTAATGATCTAAAATGAAAAAAGATGTGGGATGGTTCTTGATGGGCATTGTAAGTAACACAATAAATCCATCCTGTTCAGATGAAAAAAGGATTTATATAGTTCAGACTGGGCAAAAATTCACAAACAGGGCATCAATCCTAAATTTTTGGTTAACAAGGAAAGAATTAGGACTAGAATGGAGGAAGTAATTGAAAGCCAGAACCCTAAGTGGTCTCTACAAAATATATCATCTCCAGACATATTTTTCCCTTCTGAGTTAGTAGGATCAGATATACTAGAAACAAGTCTTGGCAGTTTCTGTTCTACTCCCTTTTGTTGTAAACTTGTCCAGAAACAAGACCCAAAGGATGCCATGGGTATAGGAGGAAGTTCAGAAGTAATGTTTATATGGAAAGTCATGAGATGTGCTTCTGCCTGGAAGGAGTTCTACTTCCATCTAGAATGCAGAAAGCTGGAAAGAACACTGCTACCACCCTAACAACAAAAGGAAAGTAGTCTGAAATGTAAAAAAAGATGGGGACTTGCGAGGAGAGACAGGATACAAGCACCGACACACATGTGGCCAAATAAAGGAGAGGAGATTCTGGGTAACATAAGAAGATTCTGGGCGCAGGTAAGAAGAATGCAACTAAGTTCAATAGACTGCTAAAAGTCTAAATGTAGTTAATTTAATAGTACAGAAAACAATAGGAGCCACAGACACAAGGGAAGTTCATAACCATTCCTAGGTTCTTCTCCACCACACTCACTGGCTGTTCATGAGAAAGATTCAACAGAGTGGGAGCTGAGAGAAAGCCTCCAGTGGTGGTGAAGGTCTGGAGACAGTGGGGGACCCCCATGGGAAAAGCAAAAAGGCCATCCCAGACAATTCTACCTTAAGCAGGTAGTGAAAAGGCAACTTACCCTGTCTCCTCAAGGACATGGAGAGAGGCTTAGGAAAGGGCACATACCTGCCACAGGTACAGACCATAAAAGGGTTTTGCTAGTGGGAGAGGAGTAGAGAATTCTTTCTCTGATAAGATCCACCAAAGACACACAACATAGTTTGACCAAGAACAGAATTACTGAGTAAGTGATTGTGAGATGTAAAGACAGAGGTAGCCTAAGAATGATGTTGGACCAGAATGAGAGAGAACATGCTTACACACACACACACACACACACACACACACACACACACACACACACACACACACCCCAGCACTAAATAACAAGCAACAGAGTCAACTATGGAGGGAGGGGCAAGAGTATAGGGAGAGATCACATTTGAATAATAGGCACACAGGGAAAGTAGAAAGTCGAGGGTAGGTCAGAAGTATTGAGAAAGACTGTTTCGCAAGCCAAACATAACTGATTAACAAGGAAAGAGATAGGACTAGAATTAAACATAACTGATCTTTTATCAAAACTGAAAAGAAAATTTATTAGAAAAAGAAGTCTTTTTAAATAAATGGTACTAGAACAATTAGATATCTGCATGCAAAGTAAATAAATGAATGAATGAGTTAATGAATACATAATAAATTTCTGCTCTTTGAGACAGATGTAATAAAAAATGAAAAGATAAGCTTCAGACTGAGAGGAAACATTTGCAAATATATTTCTGATAAAGGACTTATATCCACACTATGTGAGGAGCCTTAAACAACGAGAAGTCAAATACAATTAAAATGGGCAAAATATTTCAAGATACTTTATCAGAGATATGATGACAAATAAGACAAAGATAAAAAAAAGCTATACAAAATTAGTCATTGGGAAAATACAAATTGAAACCACGGTGAAATTCCATTACACCTATGAGGATAATCAAACAAGAAAACCAACAAAAACAACCAAACAAAAAAGTCTAAGTGCAGGAAATTATGTGCAGTAACCAGAACTCTTATAAAGTACTGATAGAAATGCAAAATCATACAGCCAGTTTGGACTACACTTTGGCAATTTATTACCAAAGTTTAATATTCATTTACCATAGAACCAAATAATCCACACTTTAGCATTACCCAGGAGGAATGAAAACTTATGTTCATATACAAACATGCACACAAATATGTATAGTAGCTATGTTCATAATTGTTAAAAGTGGAAATCACACAAATGTCTCTCAAATGATGACTGGATACACCAACTGTGGTACAGCTGTAAAATGGAATACTATTCAGCAATAAGAAGGAATAAATTATTGATATAAGCAATAACATGGATGATTTTTCAATGTATATTGATAAGTGAAAGAAGCTGATCTTAAAAGGCTACATTCAGGATTACCCCCTTTATACGTCATTCTAGAAAAAACAAACAGATTAGTGGCTCTCAAAGTTTGAGGGTAAGGGGAATGAGTGCTTACGAAGGGGCATGAGAAAACTTTTTTCCAGTAATGGAATCATTCTATGTAATAGGGTTTCATGAATCCATACATTTCTCACAACTCACAATGGCAAGCTTTTTTTTTTAATTATTTTTATTTTATTTTTAATTTTTTTTTAGTTTTTTTTATTTTTATGGGAGAAGATAATTAGGTTTATTTATTTATTTTAGAGGAGGTACTGGGGATTGAACCCAGGACCTTGTGCATGCTAAGCATGAGCTCTACCACTTGAGCTATACCTTCCCCCAGAACTGCAAGCTTTAAAGGGCAAATTTTCTGATTGATGATAGTTTAATAATCTGACTCAAAACAACAGTGTTAAAGGTAAACACAACTGGATATTTGCCAAAGCTAAACAAAGAACACTATGTCAGGCATTCCTATTAATACTAAATACAAAATATATTTATAAAACATGATTAATGTCATAGTAATGGAATTTTAAGTCTGGCAAATTGGGATCAAGAATTACATAAGTTTTTCTAAGGTAGAAATGATGTGTTCATACTCTGCAGTAGAATCATACAGATCCCATGCTTGTAGAATGTAGGTCATAACAAAGAATAATGGTGTCTTCACTAGAAATGAGCCATGTACATTCTATTAACACTCAGTGAAAGAAAAAGACATATGCCAACTCTTCTACAATAAGCTTTAAAAAGTATTCTTTTCAGAAAATGATCTTGAAAATATAAAGGATAAATCATAAGTTTAGATCATATCAGGTTTACTCTGAATTAAAATACCTCGATATTGATCACAGAATAACCAATGATCGATTTCTAAGTAGTTTGTAGAAGACCATTTCCTATACAAGGTAAGTGACTGCCAAAGGTTAACTTTAGTGAAACAATTAATGTTAAAATAAATGCAGATATGTTAACAAATAGACCTAGGCCAGATACCCAACATTAGCAATTCATGTGCTGTTTTCATTTAAATAAATAGTGAATTTCTTTTTTAACAGAATTATTTTATCATAATCTTCACTAAGTTCCTAAAATCTTACCAACATTACACATCTGTTAAGAAATCTGACACCAATTTTGTGTATATTTTGTATTTTGGGGGCAAGGATATTAGCTGCCTTTGTATAGCAGTAACATTTTTTTTCAATATATTATAAAATTCTGTAGAATAATGATGCCATGAATCCCACTTTATTTTTACAACACATTCAGTGAAAACTAGTAAAACAACACAAGGATGCAAGCCCAGTCATCTAAGTAACTGCTTCTTTGGAATATTTTATTGTTTTATTTTATTTTTTCCTGAGGGAAAAAATGGTTCAAGTGTAACTAGGAAATATTCTGATTACCTTAATATTTCCCCACAGTACTGTGAACTGAAGTGGATAGAATAAAATTACTACTCCAGTAGCCAGGAGTTTGTTGTGCTACGTTTCTTTGGATCACTGTTTTCAGCATTATGGAGGAAGTCATATTCTAGTTTGACATATGAGATACTAATGGATCATCTAACATTGATAGCACTTATGTATGGTTGTCTTAAAAAAAAACAATTTTGTATATCAAAAGAATTTCTAACCAAAGAGTTTAGACAGGAGATAAGAGTTCTATTTGCTTCAACCTACTCTCTCTCCAGCACTAAACATAACATACACTCTCTAGTGTCTTTATGTCTTCATTGATAAGTGAAGTTAATCAGTTAGAAAATGTCAGAAGTCACAATTTTTGATGAATCATTTTTTTGATTCATCAGATATTATGAATCTTTTTTTGCAGTTTGTCAGTGAATATTTTTACTTTTTCTATAAAATGAATTTAAATATAAAATATAATCTTTCTTCAATTGAAGTCATTTAAACAAATTACACACTATAAGCCAGATCCCAGACATGTTTTTTACTCACAATGTTCTATAAAACAATAGTTAACACTACAGAACCTCCTATAACTTTGCTTTCCTAAATGTTTAGGGTTTTCATTTAGCTTTTATAATCCTGTGTTTTCTAACTAAGCCATTTCCCAATAACTACTTTTCAAAGAAGTGATTCTGCTTAGGTCATTTTCCTTTGATAGTATGCACTTATTATTCCAAGATTAAAAATAAAAGGCTGGGTGGGATATATATTATGGTTTTCCAATAAAGAAGTTTTTGTGTGCAGTCAAGTTTTGATTATTACCTTGACAATTATTGGGTTTTAAGGATTGTCTTTTTTTTTCTTATTTCTCTGCAGATTGTTCTCTAAAATTTAAGAGATGTGTTTTATAAACTATTGACATAAGCCCTTTTTTATACAACTTTAATTATTTCAATTTAGAGCAAGGAATCAAGGAAGCATAATGAGGTAAGAAGAAACTTATCATATTTTCTTGATGGAAGGTGTAGAAACCAGGAATTTCTCCAAAGTGATTCTGTGTTATCTTAGATGCATATTCTATTACAGTTATGATTTAGACTGATTCGTTTACACTGAGAGTATATTTGAGTAAAGAGGAAACTAGATTGGAGAAGGCACTGGAAAAATCATCACAGAGTAAAATTAAAGTTCTATCCTTTTTTTCGTTTCTTTTCTGCCTGCCTTCATCTGAAAATTTGATCCTTAATTCATTTTTCTTGATAATTTAAATGCAAAGTAGTATGATCAGCTAACCTACTAACATGGACCACTTCTCAGAGGGCAGACTTATCAGGGTTTAGGTTTTGTAAGACAGGTAAAGCTCACCAGCTGGATATGAGATGTTATCATACCTTCACAGTGTAGTGTGAAATTAAGTGTAAATTTGCCTTTCCTGGGAGTGTATGCACTGTATGTCTTAAAACTTTTTGAAGAGTAAAAGATTGGTGCTCAATTAAAACTGTTGGGCTTGAGCACAGAATGGGGAGGACTGAGATAAGAGAAGATCTCAGAGACTAAATTCATGCTGTGCAAGCTGTCTCTGTTCGCCCTATACCAATCGTATTTATTTTCATTGATACATTTGTTGAATCCAGGTTAAAACATTCTCTATAACTGCTTAAAACAGCATCAGTCAGAATTCTGTATAAACCATTTGTCACCCGTCCCCCACCCACTGTCCAACAAGAACCCCCCTGAGTTTTATGTAACACCGTTCAGTTGAAAGGACATTTACAGAAAAAATATGTACACGCTATAAATTTCAGCAAACACCAAGAAACAATCTGCCTCCGTAATTCAGTGTGCAGGCTAAGTAAAAAACAGAGCCTCTGGTGAATTATTGTTCCCTGTAGTCATAATGCACCTTGTTTCACTGCCCATAAAACAATATGAAAAGTGGCACTGTGATGGGTTCAGCAGTTATAACATGTGCTAGCATATTTTCTTGAAAATACTTTCTCTTAAATACCTAACAAAACAGGTAGCTCATCATGGCTGATGCATATGCAAGTCTGAAATATTTCCTGCATACTTGAAAAGGCCATAAAGGATAGTAAAAGGCTTATAAGTTGCTAGCATTATTCCAATAATTAAATGCTCAGGAAGTTATACAGTGGCACTTGCAGGTTCCTAGTGCTTGATCCGTAGTCACATAATCATACCCTATAAAGGATATATGCCTACAGCTTTATAAGGTCTGGATGCTAACAGGCCATCTGTGCCAAAAATCCTAGAGTATTTCAACTGCCTAACATTTAGGTGGTGACGCTATTCTGGAACAGTAATCTTTTCAAACTAATACAGTGTTTGAGAAAGATGTTCCCATTCATTCTTACAATGTTAGTGTAATAATGGCAAGTAAGGGAACACAAAAATCAAAGCAAGACTCTGTACTTTGAGGGGGACAATTAGTCGTTTACTATTATTCAGTAATGGATAATAGGATAGATTCATTTGAAATGTATGATACAGCTGTTTTCAAGCCTTGCTTTAGAATATATGGATAAATATAGCTAAGCATGAGAGCACACACTCTAAATAATCAGCAGACATTCTAAACTTACAAAAAATGCTCAACTGAATTTTCACTCTGTCTTATCTGCTACTCTATCACCACAGAAAGCCCAGGGTTAGATCCATTAAAAAATAATAAAACAATAAATAGACTTCAAATAAATGATTAAATGAATAAAGTACTTTTCTTAACACTAGTTATTTTAAAAAACTAAATGTCAATTTTTTCAAGTCCTTCATTAACGAAATCTGAGATTTTTCTTTTTTCTTCATCTCTTTCATCTTCCTTCTCTTTCCTGTGTATTTTCTTCTCCACACTGTCTCCAAGCAACTATTGAAAGATAAGAAAGTGCCGAAGGATAGGTTTTTAAATTATTTATTACAAGAAAATATCTCACAATTTGAAGAAAAATCAGTAACTAAAAGGAAGTTAAATTTCACAAAGGAGGGAAAATAAAAAAACAGCTGTGTGACCATGGAATTACTCTAGATAATTCAGGGCAATCAGTCCCAGGCTTGCTCTTTGGAGGAAAAAAAAAGAAAAAAAAAAAAAAAGAAAAAGCAGGTAATAACTTTATTGTGAATATACTACTCAATTTCTCTTTGAAAAAAACACATAAAAGTAGGACAATAATAATTGTCTTAATTTAATTGTTTCATTTTTGTTTGTATTTTCATAGGAGTTAACATGGTGTATACTATACAGTAAGTACTTGATAGGGTTATTTTTTTTCATTGTGGATAAATACTCCATATCTTTAAAAACAAAGACTGCCTATCTTAGCTCACAATTGCACTGTAACACACTATTAAAATATGCTAAAATGGTGCAGAACTAAAAGTTCATTGTGAGTAGGATATTAGGCATGAAGGTTGGCTTAAAGTTATTCACCTATTGGTTGCTTGCTCTCAAGGAATTCATTTAAGCTCTGAGGTCTCCTCATCTGTAAATGAGCACGTTATCAATATAATACCCAGTTCTATTACAAGGATTAAGAAGACAATGACAAATTACTGTGCACACTGTACACAGTAAAATAAATATTTACTAAGAATAGATTTATTTTTCTTTCCTGCTACCTCAAGCGTGTGAGGCTCTTGGCTATTTTCCATGAGATGATTGTGGAAATGTAAGTTTGCCCTAGAAGTAAATGTAAATTGCAACTTGGAGAACATAGTACCAAAAAACTTGGGTGAGACAATCCCAAGATAGGTAAGATGACCCATTAGTAAACATATTTGTAAAGTATTTCTATCCTGTTTTGCGCCATGATAGATTGTGTATACTTGCTACTTCAGAAAAATTTTATTGGACATTGAGGAAGATGTTTTTGCTTGTAACTTAATCTCAGAAATCAAAATGGAAAGGAAAAGATGTTATGGGACATCTTAACTGTCAATGGTTTGGGGTTTAAAAAAGACTGCCAAGTCACCTCACTCTCAGGAAAACACTGACTATGTTTTATCTGTGAAGTATGTCAACATATAAACTTTACAATATTTGTCCCTCCTAAGACCGCTGGAGAGGATTCTGTATTGTTCAGAGTTTTAAAATGTTTAAGAACTCTCCCTCTGGTAGTTATCTCAGACTATAAATTAATCTGTTTTTTGAGTAGAAAATAAATTAGCTTTGTTGAAAAATGATATGACTCATATTTGTCCCTTACAGGGCTGAATAACTGACTGCCTGCCCCATGAAAATAAACTGTTCAGTTGGGGCTTATTAAGAAGTAAATCTCTTCTCATCAGTGGCCAAAAAGTCTCTTAAATAATGTCCTAGTCACTTACAGATGATTAAAACTCTTCATATTACAGTATTATAATCATACAGTATGTCAGAAACTCAGTGTTCTGGCAACAGTACATTATTTGGACCAAACCTATCCTAATATTTTATAGTTTAACAATTTTGCAAGTTTTCAAATATGCCCACACTTTGGGGCTTCTACTTTTGTTTAATCCTTATTTAATCACAATTTATTATTCACTGACTGCAAAATTTCTTCATCTTAAAATCTTACCCTTTTTATTGAGATTTCTTATGAGTTTACTAGGAAATTATTAAACACTTTCATTATTCTAATATGAATTAGAACTCCCAGTGAGCACTATATCTTAACCTAGCTGAACCTGAGGATAACATAATAAACAGGTATGGTAATGCATGTTTTCCTATGCAATTGTGTACTTGCAAATTAAGATACTGAGTTTAGCTTGACTTGCCATTTGACTCCATTTTCATCCTAGGCACACGAGGCTATACGTCTTAGTTATATAAAAGGTTACTATAGTAACATGACTTATAGATCATATGAAAGCCACCCACTTCTCTTCAGAGTATTCATCTAAGTTTCTTGGTCCATGGAGATTAATCATAACGAGAACATTTAGGGTTATTAATAGCTGCAAATAATATATCTGTTACTCCTAATAAATTACTTTACTGTAAGCTAATGATCAATTATGATAATAACTGAAATAAATGATGAGGTAAATTCTCTACTGGAGCCCAAAATGCTAAGCCACTAACATGAGTGAGATGAATGAGATTCATAATATACATTTTTCATTAGGGAATGAATATAATATGTCATCAAAATTTATATGCTGATTGCTACTTAAAAGCAATGTTTGTGATGATTATTTCTGATGTCCTTTTTCATTTAGGTACATCAGAGAGGTGATTTGGAAGACTGTAAAACAGATTATTTTACCTTCGGTTTTTTTCTTCATTTCTCCTCATTTTGACATTATCATATTAATCTAGAAAAGAAAATATCTAGCTAATTTTCTAAATTATATTTTTGCAAAATATATTGTTTCTTATGTAAAACAATTCTAGTGTCATTTAATTTCCTAATATTCTGAGGGTTGATGGCTTTTATTTTGTTTTTAGAATACAAATACTTTTAAGAATTTTGTCCATAAATGCACTTAATTTAGATCAAATTATATTTAAAACCACATTATTAGAATATCATATTTACTGATTTTCATTTGATTCTTGAAAACACCAGATAGTTCAAAGAATTGTGGATCAATAGAATAAGTCCTGTATTACTGTCTGTCTCTATCATAGCAACGTTTGGGCCTTGAGCAAGTCACCTATCATCTCTTAGGCATTTTTATTTATAGGTAGGCTAGAATAAATGTTAAGTGTTCTATATATTTTAAGGAACTTTTTTTCATCCTCCATTGTTTTTCTATGATGTTGACAGGAATATAATGCGTGAAAAAGATTGATAGAAGTTCAAAATGTGTAGGAGGGAACAGATTTATCCTCCCTACAGAAGTAAGTAAAACCTTAACAAACTATGAGGAGCAAAAAAAAAAAAAGTGTGCAGACTTAGGACATTAGGCAGTAGAGGATAGTTTGTAATCCCACCAGTAAGGTGGAAAATCCTTATAATTTAAAGGGCATTGGGTAAGTGTTCAGAAGGTTATTGCCTCAACAGTTGGGAAAAATTAGCTTTTGACTAAAGGCTGCTCTGGTCCTGCTTAACAGAGTTTATATGTCAACTTACAAGGATCAGATCATTTCTGAGGAATTTACCACACTCCAAAGTAAAGTAAAAGTATTTATAAGAGTACAAAACTATTCACCACCAAACAAGGTAAAATTCACAATATCTGCTATCCAGTAAGAAATTACAAGCCACTCAGAGGAGGAAAATACGGCCCATAATGGGGAGAAAAATCAATCAATGGAAACAGACATGGAAAGATGATGGGATTAATAGGATAAAACATTAAAAGGGCTATTAATGCTTTAGGTAATAGGAATAGGAACACTTGATCATGTTAAATAGAAATGCAGAAGATATAAAAATGACAAAAACCAAACTTCTGGTGATGAAAATGATCATATGTGAGATTAAACAATTTTACCAAGATAGGATTTACAGCAGATTAGACACTGTCAAAGAAAAGTTTCACAAACATAGAGACATAGCAGTAGACAACAAACTATATGGAGAACAAAGTCTAACAAAACAAAAATGGACAGAAACTCATGTCTGAGGAAAGTATTACCCTGACACCTAAGTTTAGAAAAAGAAATCTCAAGAAAATTAACCTACATGCCAACATCCCTAATCAGCATATGCAAAAATCATCAACAAAATATTATTAGACCAAATCCAGCAACATATAAATAGAAATATGCACAATGTTCAACTGACTGTAATTAAAAAACAAGTTAATCAAGGTCAGATGATACAATGTCAATATTTATATTATCTTTCTATATAATGGCAGTAAACAATAAGAAAAATTTTAAGAAAATATTAACAATAATACATAAAATTTCATTAACCATAATACCTCAAAAAGAATAAAATAATAAAGAATAAATGTAACAAAGTGATTGGATTTTCATGGGTTGGAAGATTCATTTTACTAAAGATATGTGATACATCAAAGAGAGGAGGAAAGGGGAAAGGGACAAATTAGGGTTATGTAATTAACAGATACAAACCATTATGTATAGGACAGGTAAGTAACAAGGATATACTGTACAGCACAGGGAATTATAGCCATTATCTTGCCATAACCTATAATGGAGTACAGTCTGCAAAAATACTGAAACCTATGCTGGACACTTGAAACTAACATAATATTGTAAATCTACTATACTTCAATTAATAAAAAAGCAAAAGATGCTCAACGACATTAGTCATTAGGAAAATGTAAGTCAAAACTACAGTGAAATGCCATATCACATCCGCTAGCATGATTACAACAGAAAGGCAGTAACAGGCATCAATGAGAATGTGGACAAACTGGAACCTTCATACATTGCTATTAGGTATGTTAAGCATTGCAGCCACTTTATAAATGATTTGTTCCAAAATGTTTAAAATACATTTATTATATGAACAAGAAATCCTACGTTTATTTACCTTAAATAGTGAAAACAAATATCCAAATAGCTGATTATGAACACTTCTAGCAAAATGATTCCTAACAGACACCTCTTGATGAGGCTGTCTAAAGGTTTATCAGTTTTACCGATCTTTAAAAAAAAAAAAAAAAAAAAGCTGAGTTGTATTGATATTTTCTATTGTTTTTTAGGTCTCTATTTTATTTATTTCTTCTCCGATCTTTATTATTTCCTTCCTTTTTTAGTCTCTCTCTCTTTTTTCCCTTAATTTCTTTAGATGAAAATCATCTTGTATATATATTTAAACAGTGCTGTGGGGGTCCTTCTCCTAGGGACATGGTCAGGACTTCTGGCAATGGGTTCTGAATCCAAAAATTGTCTCTATTTGGGAACTGAGAAAAGGATTATTGGGGGAAAACTTCCCATGGATTTCACTTTTACCCAAAATTGTGAATAAAAGTACTGATTCCCTTGTATTGGACTATCAAGGGTGTTCCTATAGAAAACAGCCTTTAAAGATAAAGTATATTTTTCCATAGCAGAGAGTAGATTTGTTTAGTACTCAACATAAAAAAACTTAGATTTGCTACGTTCAGAGTTTCTTTCTTGCAGTGCAACTTGTGTGCAAGCATCCCCGACTTTCTTGCTGTCACTCTATGCAAATTGGGACTTAGATGGCTTTCCTCCAAAATGCTGATACTTTGGCTACTACTCTTGCTGCAAAACATCAAGACCAGTATGTGATATCAAAGCAGTATTACCATCTGTTTACCAAAATTAGTAAGTTTACTTGAGAAAATTCTTCCAGGCCAATCCTAGGTCTAACCAATTCCAACACTGGGGAATATTCCTGTCATGTCATGTATGAATTATCCATCACGTTAAGATTGGTCAATAACTATTGATGTTACCTTTTGTTCCCTGCACCTTTACTGAGACATAATTGACATGCTGCCTTTTTTATATAAATACACATTAAAAATTTAAATAAGAATAAAAGACTACATTTAGGGCAAAAGGAGGATAATCTTTTAAAAGTTTCCAAGATTAAATGGCAGCAACAATTTTTATTCTTATTATTTTGAATAAGTATTATCAGGAAAAGAGACTAATGAAAAATTTCATAAAATCCAATTGAGCTGTGATTTTATGGACAACAGGTAACAATTATAATTCTGAGGTTAAACAATATTTAACACAATTAAGTGTCTTGTCATTTATTTTACTACTGCATATGTTTATTATTGCTAGATGTAATGGTAGACTAAAATTGTGACTAGATGTATGAATGACTCGACGGAAAATTGACTTTAATTTTAGTGTTGTCATCGTTCAAAGATAAACTGCATTCTTTATGTATTGTCATACTAGTACCTCATTAAGAATGCTGCACTGGATTTTAAAAAAGTAAAATAAAAGCAGATAGACATATTAACTAGTCAGACATTCAGAACATTCTCCCATCTAAGTATTTTTTTCCCCATCATTATTGATTTTGGCCCAGAGATAAACCCAGTCACTGTGAGTGATAAACTATCACCAAGTCCCATTGACTTTTTTCTCTTCCTGCCGTAGTTTTTGTCAGGTCAATGAATTATCCTTGGCTTATACTTTGCTCTCTAAGGCATAAATCAAGATTTTTTAAGAATGTTAGATCCTCACATGTTTGGAGGGATAAAATCAAGTATCGTCTAAAGAGAATATCTCTGTTTTTGTTTATTTGAAATATCTTGCTCTGATTCATAGAAAATCAATATAATTGCTATTCATTAATGATCAGAAGTGGTTTATTTTCATAAATTTCGAATTTGTTAAAGAACAGAAAAGGTTTGTTTTTGTTTTACTCATTCACTTCTAATTTGATAGTCATACTGATATAAATGACTTTTGAAATTGCAATTAGTAAAGATTAAAAGCTACAATGTTACTATTAATAATCACAAACTTTTATTAAACTTTTAGCTTTTGCCAGATGCTGTATTAAGTACTATACATGTGTACATCTGTCTATCATCATCATAATTATCTACTGATCTATCTATCTGAAGGATTCCTCTAAGTC
Source organism: Camelus bactrianus (assembly GCF_048773025.1). NCBI lineage: Eukaryota > Metazoa > Chordata > Mammalia > Artiodactyla > Camelidae > Camelus > Camelus bactrianus. The sequence goes on from NC_133539.1 coordinate 28,948,901, forward strand.
TAAGAAATAGATACTGTCATTATCTCTATTTAATAAAGGTAAAAATGAGGCAATGAGGCAATGAGGCTATGGAACCTGTCCATATTAACAAATTAAGTACGAGACAAAAATCAGAATCCAGGTCATCTTGTTTATTGTCTGTAGGTTTTTAACAATTACATGATATATATATGGCCTCTTTAATGTAACAGCAGAGCTATATGGAGTGGTTATTAAATATTCTATTTAAATTTTAAAAGTACTGATATTTAGATTAAGCTCTCTAAGATTATCATTCTATTAAAAGAAACACAAAAATAACAAAATACACTAAAAATAAAATAAGAAGTGATTTAACTCGAAACAAGGTGATAGTTCTACGAAACAGGTACTGCAATGGCTTAAAAGTAATTACATCAGTGGCTTAGCATTTACCTTTAGATAAGGCTAGAGTTTGGACCCTCTCTCTCACCCAGTAATTGCTCCTCCCCGTCAGACTAGTTCACTCACATTTTTTCATTGTCATGGTAATGTTTCATTTTCTGGCTATAAACAATTCATCTGGTATTGTGTAATTTTTAGCAAATAAATGTAACTTAGAATAATGTTATTAACATTTTTTTCTATAAATTATACTGAATATAATCTTTTGATTTTTTGGCAAACATATTTCTTATGTATCATTTCTATTAATGGGATCAAAATTTTCCCAAGCATTACCTACACTATACAAAAAGTTTACCAAATACCAATTTTCTAATTATCTTTCAATGACATTTTCTCACAACCAGTGTAACACAGACATTTAAGTTTTCACCAAAAGCCGAATAATTCAGTACAATTGTAACATAAAAACCTTATTGTTAATGCATGTGGTATTTTCACATTATTCAACATTTTGCAAATGGATCATCAACTTCTATATATTCTTTCTCAAACCTTGTTTGAGGAACAGGAGTCAAAGAGAAAGCTAACATAGGTATAATAGGAATGTTGAGAAAAATCAAAGGACAATAAAACAGGAAAAAACTAGGACTCAGGAGCCAACAAGATAAGGCTCTGTCAAGATTTAAAAACTTAACCATCAATTAAGGACAGTAACCACAATGAATTAATCAGATAAAACATGTTAAACTCAATGAGATCATAAATGTAAAACATTACTAATTATGATATTAAAAGAATGAAAGGAATCAATATTTTATTTTTGTAACTAAAATAAAAAAAAAGAATCAGATATTTAGGCTTATTTTTAGCATAAAATTTCTTTCAAGGTAACCACATAACTGATGAGGGAGGATTTCTCTTTAAGAAAGTGCTTTACATGGGAATGCAGAAAGAGTAATCAGTCGGAAATAAGGAAAAAAAAAAAACTTGAAACTGATAAGAGGTTTAAACCTAAGCCTTATTGCTAGCATTACAGTTACTAATAAAATTTTCTTGTTTCCTAAATCAAGAGCAAGGAAGGATGTTTCATTTTACTTCTATTCAGCATTTTAATTTAGGTTCTAGCAAATACACTGAGGCACAAAAAGGCATAAATATTGGAAAGAGATATAGAAGCTCTCCTCTGTTGATTACATGATTAATAATGTAAAAGTCACAAAGGAATCTACAGACAAGCTATCTGATATAAATGAATTTTAGCAAGGTCTCTAAATAAATGACTATAAGATTAGTATTAAATTTTAAAAATTACATGTTAGCAACAAACAACTGAAAAATTCAATTTAAAACTATCATTTATATTAGTGTCAACAAATACTTAATACCAAACAACAAATTTGAGAATTCATAAATTCAACTAAATTCACAAATTCAGCAAAAAATGTAAGACATTTTTATTGAGCACTGTAACATATTGATGAAAGAGATTAATGAAGACCTAAATACAAAATAAACATATCAATTAATCAGAAGACTCAATATTCTTAGAACAATTATTTCCACATTGAGTCACCACAAATCATTTTTTTGTTGAAATGGATACATAAAAATGTAAAGGACCTATAATATACCAGGGTATCAAAAAAGAAAGGGAGAGAGAGAAGGAATGAGTTAGATAGAAAGACTTGCATTACATGGTTTCAAACCTCCATATAAAAATACATTAAATAAGGTAATACATATTGGTGTAAAGAATGGAACATAGTGGAGAGTCAAAAAAACAGACCCACATATATATATAGTCATTCAAGCATTTCTTGACATAGATGCCAATCAATATAATGAGAAATGAAAGGTCTCTTCCCTAAACTGTGTGGAACAACTGGGTATCTTTACAGTTAAAAACTAACCCAATCTCATATATACAAAATTTAATCTGAGATAGAGGAGTAGGTCTAAATTTTAAGTGCTAAGACTATGAGATTTCTGAATGAACATGTAAGAATATTTGCATTCCCCTCATTTGGGCAAAGTTTTTTTTTGTTTGTTTTGTTTTTTACCTACATGGCAATTTCTTAGAAAGTTAAATATACAACATACCATATGATCCAGACATTCTACTCCTGGGTATGTAGCCAAGAAACATGAAATTATATACTCACAAAATTATTCTATGTGAATGTTCATAGCAGATTTTCTATAGTAAATAATATTTGAAAACAACATATGTATTCCCCAGCTGAAGGAACAATGAATAATTTTGTAATGTAAAATTATTTAAACAAGGAGACCATCAGACTGAGGTGGCTTTAATGCTATGGCAGCCTATGTAAGTAAACCTAACCTCAGCCTCTAAATGCCCCAGGTATACAAAAATCAAAATGCTAAGGATGACCAATCACAGTCAACTAGGCTTTAAGCTGTAGGCAATTATATAATTTCCTTTTGTTGCATCTGTACTTCCTCTATATTAGTCTTTCCCCTGGCTCCTGACTGGGGAGCACTCCTAACTGCTTCTGGTTTGGCACATCTAATTCCAATTGGCTTTTGCTCAAATAAATTCAAAATGTGAATATGCCTCAGTTTATCTTTCAACAGTAATACATCCACACTATGGGATATACCTAAGCAATAAAAAGAAACAAACTAATCTATGTAACAACATAGATGAGTCTTCAAAACATTATGCTGAACAAATAAAATCAGACTTAGAACATGTGTGATTCTGTTTACAGGAAATTCTAGAACATTTATAAAGCTTATTTTCAATGATAAAAAATTTTAACATTGCCTTTTTCTAGGAGATAATGTGGGAGTGAAAAAGTTAAATATCATGTATGGTTTCAGTTCCATGGGTATAAACATTTTTCAAAACACATTACACTGTTAAGATCTTTGCAATTCACTATATGTCCAATTAATCCTCAATGAGAAGGCTGAAATCAGTAACAATAGCTTTTTCTTCCCTTAGAAATCTTGTGAAAACAATAAAAATGCAAAGCCTTGAAAAATAATGGATCTAGCATTGAGTCTCAGTGACAACTAACATTACAAGAAGAGACTCAATTGCATCTTAAGAACCTCTTGTTGGAAAAAAAACAAAAAACAAACAAACAAACAAAAAACACCATCAATGAAGTTATTTTGCCAAAACATGGAACATTTACAGGATCAAATTTCTAGATCTAGCTGGCAGATTACAGGAAATACACTGTTAAGAAAATCATGTTAAACCACAAGAATGCAATAAAGCAAAATTCAGAATATGGAGGTATTCTAGAGGAAAAACACTATTTTGTCCATGGTAAATTTCAAAGAGATAAATGAGGGTTTGTGGAATCTGTAGATTAAAAGATATTTAGAAGACCTTTAAAGCAAATGCAATATATAAACATTTTTGGGTCCCAGAAATTTTGGGGGTTTTATACAGATAGTAATATAGTATGTATGTATTATACAGGTAGATTATAGATACATAAAATTATACATCTGTATATCTGTATATATGAACATTAATGTTGATATTATATATTAATATATGGCATATCATAACATCATTTAGTGAGACAATAAACATTTGACCATTAGAATTTTCATTAAGAAATATCTGTTACTTTTGTATTATAATGAAATTGTGTCTACATTAGAAAATATGTGCTCAATTTTAGACACATACTATATATATTATGTGTATCAATATTTATATTAAGTGTATCCATATACATGGATATAATTATAATGACGCCTGAGATACTTTTAAAAAAAATTCAACAGGAGAAACAAAGAAAAGAAAGTTATAAATGAAATGAGATTTGCCATGAGTTAGATTGAGTGATAAATATTTGGGAATTCCTAATACAGTTTTCTCTACTTTTGAATATGTGAAATTTCCATAATAAATAGCTAAAAAGCCATCATAATATAACAAACAATGACACTTGTGTAAAGTAAGCACATCTAAGCATTTCATAGGGGTTTTCTGAAACTTTTTAAGATGACAACAGTCCAAAATACAAATCAGTAAAAGCAGATTTATGTTGGCAATATATTCTATTCTAGATATGTCTCTGATGATCAGTATGAATAAAAACCTGGTTTTGCACTATAGAACAATATACACTCTTTGAAAAATTTTATTTATGTATGGAAAACTTTCTACAAATTAGGTATTGACATATAACATCAATAATCAAAGACCAAATGTTAATGACAAGGATGTCGCTCAGTCTTAACTTTTTCCTTCATTAGCTGGTAATTGTCTTAAACAGAATAGTAATGTGATTGCCTAGATATTTTCATACAGACTTCTGTTTGTTTTTCCTTCTAATTTAATGACAGAGTATTTCTGCTGATTTCCTTCATCTTCCTTGCCTGAATCTTTTAAAATTTCTAGTAGGTAAAACTAGTCTGTGAAAGCAAAATGTCAACCTTAACCCTGAGAGGCAGAGAAGGCCAATTAGAATCCAATGGTGATGTTCTTACTGACAATTTCCACCAGCACATACCACCAGCTCCTTACACACACACACACACACACACACACACAACTTCTATTCTGCTATCCTATTTTAATCACACTCATGTGGGGGGTTACGAACCTGTCACAGAAGAAATGAAAACGAAAATAATCAATGTTTGACATGCTAGGAATAGTGTTATCTTAAACACCATATATCTTCATTAAAATATATATTTTTCAGGTTAGCCACTATATATAAAACAGATTTTTAAAAGTTTATGCTGTATAGCACAGGGAACTATGTTCAATATCATGTAATAACATTTAATGAAAAAGAATATGAAAACAAATATATGTATGTAAATACATGACTGGGACATTGTTCTGTACACCAGAAACTGCCACATTGTAACTGCTACTTCAATTAAAATACATATATACTTTTTCAAAGAAGTTTAAGGCATCTTAATGTTTGTCTCCTGAGACAATATTAGAAAGCAATGGTTAGTAAAGTCTCCTGAACCTCTGATGGAAAAATATTTTTTCTTAATTTATATTTACCCAAGATCCACATGAGGCAGAGTGGATAACTAATAGAGGCACTAGTCTTTTCTAGCTGAACACTTAGTAGGTACTGGCTGGAATTGAAATTCAAAATTCTATGCCATAGCTAATAATAGAGCTCCTGCATATTGCTAGAGTGATGTGCTTTAATCGCCTAACATATGGACTGGAATGATAAGTTTTCCTTAACAATATTCAGAAACCTTATATATAAACAACCAATAAATTCTAATGTGTGTATGCATATATACATATATGTATATCCATCCCATTTCTAGAGAAAAGTAGCCCACAGATTTATTCATCAGTAAAGATACTAATTTCCTCAGAAACAATTCATTTAACACTTCAATAGATAGGAAAAAAAATGAAGAATCAAATTCCCAGAGATTTTTTATGGAAAAAATCAAACTAGAAGTGCTACATTTAGGTAATATACTACATGCTAAAGGAAGCCTATGTCTGTAAGTAAAATCCTCAGCAATACATCCGTGCATGTTCTGGTTGTGAGCACTGCTGACTTCCAACCAAGATAAACTCATTACTAAGTGCATGCCTAGGAAGAGAAATTAGAGAGCTGCCAGTGTTCTGAGCTCTAAGTTCAATTTAATATTATAGGATCATCTTTCAAAAATGATAACCTTGCTTTTCAAATACTGAGTGTTCAGCCAAGTTAAAAGATAAAAATAATCAAGAATTAAATAATATTTCTTGGTGAAATATATATACCCTGATAAAAACTATTATCTGATTCTCAGGTTCCCAATTTCCATAACTCTTTCAGGGGTGAGATACTTTAAATGAGAGTACATATGTAAATTTGTGCATTAAAACTAATCCAAAAACTAATTTCTATTTTCAGATTTCAGGTTATGGAGCACATAGTAAAAGTCACAATTAATATGAAGTTAATATTAAATTAATACAAAGTTTATCATTTGTTTTCAACACCCCCAGGGCAGGATTCTTATGATCCACTGCAATAAATAGGGCTTTATTGCTTATATTTAATGATTTTTCATTAGACTAATTAGCAGGGGTTCTGTTTTATTAGTCAATATCCTTTGAATTTATTATTCTTGATTTGTACCTCATTTTGATAATACTTCTTATATTCCATGAGTTGACAAAACCCTGGGATATAGAATCTTCTTGTTGAAGTTTAACATGATGGTAAGCAATTCAAACTCTCCTATACATAAGAATCCCTTTTTACAGATTCTTCCTCTAAATTAAATTTTGCATCTATCTCTTTATTTTCATTACTGATACCATCACATTAGTTTAAACCTATAAATGCTTATAAACTGTTTAAGCAACACTGATATCTGTACATCCTTGTCAACATTTTTGCTCCTCCATTGTATTAGTTCCAACATCCGGGTTAACTTTCTTCATTTCTGCCTAGATAAGTCTCCCAAGGTCTAGTTTAAGTACAGGCTTATCTGTGAAATCTTTCTTTATTATCCTTATCCACGACAATCTCCCTCCTCTGAATTCACCGTCAGCATGAACTCTGCTATCAAATGGTTTAAAATCCCCTGATGATTCAAAGAAAGACAATTTCAAAAAGTGACTAATGACATGATCCAGGGACTAGTAAGTCACATAAACCATAAGTGCCTGTCTGAAGCAAGAGAGATCACCAGGGACCAGTATAAGATTTGTGTTCATTAAAAAATGGCAACATGTCTATAAAGAGGAAGGCTCCAGATTTTAGGGATAAGACCAGGAAATAATAACTTGGAAATATATATAAATGTGAGAAAATTTTCTACAGATGATTACTATTACTGATATGTAGAAAATGTATGAAAAAATGTACATGAACACCTAGTATGTTAAATAAAACTAAATTATTTTCTCCAAATCACCAGGGTTCCTAAGATCTATCCCAATATAACTTCAAAGAGAGACCATTCCATGATTTAAATAAAATTAGATGAGTTTAAATCATTGTAACTTGCAACAGGAGACTTTTTTTTATGGCAGAAAATTTTGTTCCCTTAAAAGAGTATCATAAACAGAGCTAGATAATGAACATTATCTGGGTATTCTTAGCATCCTTCAAAAGAGAAATAATCTGATTCTGCATGATTTGTCCCAGGTATTCAGACAGGAAATTCTCTAGAGGGGAGAAAGGAAATTCATTTTGGTACTACAGTATAATAGAAATATTTCTTAAAGAACATTAAATTCCTTTGGTTCCAACTGAGTGCTCTCCAGATAACAATCTGATCTATCATTTGTTTTTCTGAGTAGGTATACTCAGCCCCATGAGGACAGAGTTTCTTATGATCCACTCCAATTAATTGGACAATATCACTCATTGCACTATAAATAGGCATTGTGCTTCATTAATCAGTGTCCTGTGAAAATGGTCCACTTTATCTGTCCTTCATTCTGACAATACCTCTAAAGTAAGGTAATAAAAGTCTTAAAATGGAACACCTAGAATACCTATACCTTCATAGCATTCTGAAAAATTATGACTTAACTATTAACAATTTTTATACTAAACAAACTATTTGAAGTAACACAAAACCAAAACATACGTGCCATTGAATAATCAGAATGAACTTAAAAGGAAAACTGTTTATTAATGGTTTTAGTATTAACTTTTGATAATCAGCATAGAACTGAAAATTAATTAATATGGAATAGATCATTTTAAGTATGTTACAGGATTTTAAATATTTTAATTATGATGATGTGTTGACCTTAGTCCTCTTTAGTTAGTTATATGATCATATGTATTGGTGTTAAAGATGAACAGAACTGAAAATACAACAGGAGTTTTCAAAGCCAGTTTTTGTATATTTAACCTAAAAGGAACTAATTAATTATAATTCATAAATTGCTTCTATAAAGTGAAAAACAGTTTTTAATAGTCTATACCAATTACCTTCTAACAAAGGAACAAGTTTAACTATAGTGAATTGTTAACGTTTCAAAATAAATATCATCTAAATTAAATATCCCAAATCTTTCTTTTTATAAAAGATGCAGTCTGATAAAATTATCCATTTGTTATATTATCTCAGTAATTTCAAATATATTCATAAATACTGAAATTCCTATTTGGGTAATGAAAATGACTTGTCAGTCAGCTAGGATAATGACTGTTGATTTTCTCATTCCTTCAAATTTTATTTTCATATTTAGAGAAAGTCTCAAGAATGAAGAAGTTATACAGATGGCAAATTAATACTGCTCATAATTTTCTTCATTTCTTTTACTGTTCATCACTTGGTTTATTTTCATGAAAACAGGGCCTGTTACTCTTAAGAATTCATTTGCATGAATGGTGTTAGCACACAAAGTCACAAGCCCCTTATTAAGAAGTACAACTGTATGATCACACAATAGAATGTCAAGGTGAATGGGAGCCCAGAGATAACACAAGCTACTTTTCACACAAACGAATACAGTGAACTTCAGAAAACGGAAGATAATACAAGATAACTTTGTATTTTTAACAAAGGCAGAATTCTGCTCAACTCTTCTGAATTCCAAAAATTTATTTATAATTACAAAACAATGTCACCAAGGCATTTAAATGACTTACTTTTAGATCTCAGGATACAAGTATTATTTTGGTCATGATGTTTATTGATGATGTTTTGATGTTTTCAATGCTATTCATTATCTCTTGGTACTATTTTGACAAACAGCACAAAGGATAATAGCTTAGTTAAGGGATAGTTAGTCTATGCCGGTCTCTTTCTACTTAATGCAAAATGGGAACAAGTGTAGAGAAATGTATGAGAAGCTTTATTTTTAGGTTTGTAGTTTTGGAAAGTTTCTTAAGGAGTAACACAATAAATAATTATCCAATTTTAAATATTACAAATGGATTTTTATTCTGTATTAATACTTTGTTTTTTAGAGAAGGCTTTGGTTTTCAAAAAAATTAGAAGTAGAGAGTTCCCATATATCCCCTCTCCCAATTCCCACCCTTCCACCCCCACAATCCCGACCCAATTTCCTCTGTTATTAACGTCTTTCATTCCTGTGGAACATTTGTTACAATTGATGAACCAATATAAATACATTATTACTAACCAAAAACTATAACTTACATTAAGGTCTATTCTTTGTAGAGCACAGTTTTATAGGTTTTGATTAATGCATGATGTCATGTATCTATCATAACAGTATCATACTGTTAAGTAATAGTTTCACTGCTCCAAATATTCCCTGTGTTCCACCTATTCATGCCTTTCCTTGCCCAGCCTTCCTCAACCCTGCAACCACTGATTTGATTTTTCACTCTCTCTCTAGTTTTGCCTTCTACACAATGTCATACAGTTGGAATCATACAGTATTTAACCTTTTCAGACCTGCTTCTTTTCACTTTGTAATATGCATTGAAAGTTTCTCCCTGTTTTTCCCTGGCTTGATAGCCACTTATTTTTAATAAATGAATAGTATTCCATTATAGGGATGTACCTCCATTTATTTATTTACAGATATCTCAGTTGTCCTTCAACCAAGTTTCCCAATTACAAATAAAGATTCTATAAACATTTATGTGTAGGCTTTTGTGTGGACCTAAGTTTCACCTCATTTGGTTAAACACTGAGGAGCAAGATCACTGGATCATATCGTAAGATTACGGTTAGCTTTGTCAGGAACCGCCCAACTGCCTTCCAAAGTGGCTAAAAATAAAACCTCTCAACTAACTAGAAACAGAATAACATTACATAGTAAAGGCCAAATACGACAAGTCCTCAGATAACATCTTATTTAATGGTAAAAAATAAAAAAAACTGAAAACTTTACCTCTCATTTTGGAAGTCAAGAGAAGTATTCATTTTTAACTTTGTAATTACACTCAGTGTTATTCTGCACAAGCAATTACATTCTGATTCACTTCATTTTCCCCATGCGCTGCCACCTCCCAAACTTTAGCCAAGAGTACAATATAAATATCCCAAAGTAAAGTATATTCAGCCTTTTTCAACTCCCTTAAAAATTTAATAAAGTTTTCTATTTTCTCAAAATGGAGATATATATACCTATACACGCACAACCTTAAAAGAAGTAAACTTAAAAGAAACCAAAGAAGAAGAAAGAAGAAAGAAGAAGGAAGAAGGAAGAAGAAGGAGAAGGAGAAGGAGAAGGAGAAGAAGAAGACAATGTTCTTCCATTGCACATGATACATTCCACATTCAGTTTTGGAAGCCAAATTGAATTCTGATAGCACCTAGAGGTGGTTATCTATAATAGAATCTTATAAAGTGATAATATACAAAGTCAAAAGCAAATAAATATTAAATCAGCCAGACATTAGTTTAAATTTGCTTCTGAAAATTGGGTGATGATAATAAAGGATAAATTTTGTTTTTGTTTTAAATATACCATCCAAATCTTTTAAAAAGTTTAAAAATCATACAAAAAACAAGGTCATATTAATCTCTTTATATAAGGCTAAAAAATTATAATACATAATACACACTCAGTAGCTGTGTAAATTTGGGAAAGACACTTGACCTGCCTGGGTTGACTTCCCTGTTTAATAGTAACATTAATTAAGAAATAGCATTATTATAAAGATCTAATTGAATTACATATATATATATGGCAATTAGAACAGTTGCAAGCATATACTAAGGGTTTGCAATTGTTTCTGATATTAACAGTATTCTTGCAATGTTTATGTAAGTAATACATACACACACTCCCACACAATGAATTTGCTTATTTGCAATTAAGCAAAAAGAGAACAAACTCAACCAGAGGAAACTACCATTAAACTTATAGTTTATTTTATTCTATACATTTTCATCATAAAAATACTTCAAGTAAGTTTATTAAAAAAATCAAATCACACTATATATTCTCTTCTATAACCTGCTTTTAATTTTGCATTGCCATTTCAAATTAATTTTCTACATCATCATTTTAATGACTATACAATATTCTATTTTCATATGCATTGCAATAAATTATATGTATCTAATTCCAATAGGCATTTATAGTAATCTTTGTTTTCCCTTGTTAAAATATTTCTGGAATAAAATTCTTAGACATAATATTTGGCATATTGGCATTCTAAAAAAAAAAACTAACATGATAAATAAGAAAGGATTCCCTCCTGTTTTAGGTCTTTTATTAGTGAGTCTTTTAAAAATTCCAACTTATGTTTATCAAGTAAATCTGTTCTCTTATGTAAAATCTACAGCAATCTTAAAAGATACACCTCGTGTCATTGTTCTATAGCTCTTCATGTACAAACTCAATACTAATTTTAGGTGCTACTTACTCAGATAAGTTCATCTAGATTTTTATTTAAACATACATACTTCAAGACCTATCCCTTGGAATTTCTAATTCAGTAGGTCTCTACAGGATCTGAAAATTTTGTATTTTTAATATGCTCTTCAGGTAATTTTTTTCTCCTTCACATAAATGCGTCAAATACAGCTAAATCTCTGCCCTAATCCTGGTATTCTTACTCAAGATATTTCTGCAGAACATTTAAAAGTTTTAATAAAGGTGGTTTTGCAAATATATCATAAAATACTTAAAGTCATGTACTATAAAATTGTCTTATGGGGGTTTTCAGTTGCCTCCTGTTACCATGTCCATTCATTATTTAAATTTTTCAGTTCTCAAACATCTTTTTAAGATGTTTCAAAATACTGTGGTTAGTATGATATGGTAATGTTTGACTTTATGTTTGAATTATGAATGGCTAAATGAAAAAAGCCTTTAGCTGAAATATTTTCCTTTCCCCAGATTCAGGACACACTGAAAATTATGAGAAACATATGTCACAATGAAATTGATTGTGTGTGTGTCTGTGTTTGTAGCTATGGTTTATTCAAAAGTCATAATGGGGGAAAGGAGATGGTAAGATGGTAAAATGTGGCAATGAAAGTAATGTTTTCACCAACATGAAGTTTCAGGCTTCTGGGACTACAGAAAAACTATCAATGATGATATAATTTAATACTTCTTAAGGCACAACTAACCAATGCAGCAGAGTATCTCGGTGTAACAAGTTTGCATTTCCTTCAGGTTAAAAATATTGTATGTATTTTATATATAATATATATAATTTACATATATGTTATATATCAAAATGTTATATATTATATATGTATATTCTTTTCTGCTATCTTCACCTTGGAAACAGGTGTGTATTATCTTTGAAATGATCTTCAAAGGAGTTTATTTTTCCAAAGTTATCACTAATAAATTTTCATACCCCATCATTACACTCATGAATGATATCCCAAGTGAAGAATTTTTAAGTAAAGTAAATGCTATGCTTATAAAGCTTCCTGTAAAACTAAACATTAAAACAAAGTTGGAGAGTTTTTTGTTCTTACTACAATGTCCCTCAATGTAATTAAAACAAACCCTAGAGACCCCAGCTGTCAGAATAGAGGATAACAAAGCAGGGAATCCAGTCATTAACTGTATCTTCCAGAAATTCCTGTAATGTTACATTAAAGCCAGGATATGCTAACAAATTCAATGACTTCCCCAAAGAAACTTCCCAAGTTAATGACAGCATTGGGTATAGAATGTTATTCTCAACATCTTCCTTTTTTTTGAACGCCTCAATTTATTATTTTTAAATTACTACAACTATTTGATGGTAATAAATTACAGTAATTAAAAAATACATTCAATGATTTTCTGAAAACCAGTGAAGTCAGCAAAGTATTTTTTCATGGAATTTAAATATGTGAATAATTTCTATACCTGTTTTTGTTATCGTTATGAGTCCTAGATCAAAAGAACTGAGACCTACTCTTTCATTGCCTGAATATTTCCTAAAAGTGTATTTTCTGAACTTGAAAAATAGTAATCAGATATAGCCACAGATTTACACACATAAAATAACATTTCTTTAGAGAAGGTCTCTGGTCTATTTCCCCTCTCATCTCTTTTGCTTCTTTTAAGAAAAAAAAAATTCCCCTCTGTATTCGATAGAAGATTTTTTATTTGCTTACTCTAAAGTAGATTTCAATCTACTATTTGGAAGTTTTCCCCCTCAAGATCCATACTTCTATCATCCAATTTCTTATGTGCTCCTGCTTCGGTTTTGTTTGTTTTTCATGGTATCTTCCTTATTCCTATGGTTTATCAACTTTAATGGAGGCAATGTATTAATGTTGATTTGTTTTTTTAAATCATTTTTAAAGTTACGTTTTTCTTCTGAATTACGAAATTTTATTCCTTTTTTCTTCTCTTGGGTGCATTTTCTGAAGACCCATGCATCTCTCATTTTGTTCAGCATCATGTGAGAAATGATATCCAAGCCTGATATTTCCTAGTGGACATATTGCATATTATGGCCTTACTTCAGTTAACTTTACCTTCAGCGTTCAACTGCCTATAGCTGAATGCACACAGCTCTCATTCCAATTCCCAGTTTCCAATAAGGATTAATCTAATTCACCTATTCTAGATTCTTTATCTCTAAAATGAAATAAACAACTATCTTCACATGCCCCTCCTTACTTCCAGTTTGGCTCTTTACTGGGATTTGTTCCTCCTCAGAGGATATAGAGAGGACACTGTTAGGAGAAGGAAGAGAAGGTGCTTACAATCCAGTTGCCTCAAAAAGATCACATCCTTAAAATAGAAAGGCTAGGTTAGGTCTAGGTTTCTGATATAATATTTTTAGTTACTATATGAAAGAAAAATAAATCTCTCTGCGTATTTCCTCTGCTCAGGACAGAGCTATGAATATGTGAACTGTCAATGGTGTTTCTTTACCTAACCTAGTACAATTCTCATGTTGTTACTGGAAATCCTTCCAAGATTCTGGAAATACATTGCTGGCATTTTTTTTCTTTGTTTTCCTGGTGGTTGTAGTTATGTTAAAATTAGTAAGAACTGTTATGGGAATGCATACACATCTGTCAGAATGGCTATGTCAAAAAGATGACAGTAAATGTTGGTGGGGATGTGGAGGAAAGGGAGCCCTCATACCCTGTTGGTGGGAATGTAAACTGGTACAGCCACTGTGGAAAACAGTGTGGAGTTTCCTCAGAAAAATTAAAAATAGAGCTGCCATACAATCAAGCAAATTCAAGGAAGATCATCTCTTAATTTTTAAAGAAGAAAAAGTATCAAAATCATTTCTAATATATCTTTAAATATGTGCTTTCTTCTGTCTTCCCCCCAAATCCAGTAAGATCAATTTGTTTTTTCCTTGGGACATCAGCACAGATAGAATAAAATCAAAACCCTTCATCAGGAGACTTAATATTTCGATGTTCTAGCTCCAAAATAACAGACAGATGCCTTTCCACTTCCAGCTCCTTAACTTAAAATACACTGATCTATGAATCATTTTGAGAATATGCCTACATGTCTATTGCTGTATATCTTTGCTCATTCTGTACCTCCCCTATATTCTTTGTATTGAAATCATACTCTTAGTTAAGGCTTCTCACAAATGCCACACATAATGGCAAGTCTTTTTTGATTTGCTGCTGTGGGTGGATCCATCGCCTGGTCCTTGTGTGCTATTCTGCACTACTCACAAATACTGAATCCTCTGTGTACTTTCCTTAATGAGTTTTCTTCCATCTCCACAGTCGCTCTTTTAAAACCTCACACTTGTCAAACACCCTTTCTCACTAGCCTCCATTTAACTTTACAGAGAAAATACCATGAGACAAGATCTGCATTAATTCCAAAGCACTGGTCTATATGTAAATGTGTCTTTCCCTCCCATCACCGTGGAAGAGACCTTCCATTTTATTTCCAAGACAAATTCCTTTACTCCTGCTTTGGGTTCTATCTGCCCTCACTCTCCAAACAACCACTAGTTTAATTGCTAGTTAAATTTTTTTTTTCCATTTACTAGTTCTTCATCAGTATTTCAATATGTTCAAAATTTCCCATCTTAACATCATTCCCATCATCACACATCCTACTTAATGAAAAGAAAAATAGCTTTCACACTGTAATTTTCTAAGTGTTATGAATATAATGAAAATTGATAGTCTTGGACTCCCATTTATTATTTTATCATTTTTAGGGTCAGTAAAGTGATACCTTTGAAGTCTTTGTTTCTGCCCTGATGTCTCTCCTGAGCTACAAAACTACAAACCCAAAGACATACTGAGCATCTCCATTTATCTCCCCAAACATTCCCTTCTTATAATGTGCTTTTCTTACAAAATTTCCCGCCTTGGTACTATATACAGTCCACTGCAGTGAGAAAATGAGGAACTTCTCTGTATTACTTGACTTCTTATTCTCCCAACACTAACCCTCATCATCACAGGCCCTCTTGTTTCCTTCATACCATCTTTTCAGTCTTCTCACTTCTCTTCTTACCCATGTTCGTGCTTATGGTTCAAAGCACCACAATTTATCACCTGGTTTTAGACAACATTTTCCTAACAGGTGTCTTTCCTCCACTGAGATCTACAGTTTACAGAGCAGTCAGAGTGATGTCCTAAATCACACAACTGATAACGCTGGCTAAAAATCTTAATGCACTGCAAAGGCTCATTGCCTTCAGGAAAAATAAACATTATATTAGTGTATCATGGAAGGCTTTTCCTAGACAGAAACTTAGTTTCTTCTTCCATAACTCCAACACTCTGGCTGGTCCCTAGAACTTAGTTTGAGATTTTTCTTATTCTTTCCTTTTGTTGTTGCTGAACAGAGGCAAGGGGCCTGAGGCAGGCCCTAGGACTCTAAAGAATGGCTGAAACATTCGGTGGGAAGAGTCTATCTCTGTGAAACGGGGAACCCTCAACTGATTTGCAGTGGACGATAATATGAGAAACAAACAATTTTTGTGTTCAGTCAATGACATATGGTTTTCATTTGTTAAAACACTTAATGTACCATAGCTAGTCCATTTAAGAGAAGAAATATTGATTACAAGAATAATATCCTCCAAAGATGACTGACTAGCACAATTGGCTAAAGGAATAGGAGAATTTTTGGCATAATGATTAAATCCAAGAATACTCTTAAATGTAGTACAAAGGTAAAAATACATGGAAACAATAAAATAAATACTATTAGTGATGGAAAATTCTAGATGTAGTAACATGCAAGTAAATTTGTTTCCAGTGTAATATGAGAGAATGGAGAAGAAAAAAATCAATGAAGAAATTTTAAGAAAAAAATCCCCACCTTAAGGGAGACACAGGATTTCACTTAAATTGCTTATTAAATGGTAAGCAGGATAAAGAGACTATAACTAGACCTGCCTTTGGGAAATATCAAAGTTCCAAAGACAGATGGATCCTAAATTCTGACAAAAGTGAGAGAAAAAACTGAAAAAAAAAATGTTCATTTACATGGATCAGCAGCTATTTTTCACCAGATTTCTTGTTAGTAATACTGAATACAACAACAGTGGTTGTCTTCAAAGGGATGAGAGAAATTGATGTTAGCTGGATAAACGTTGTACTCAGTTAAACTGTGAACTGTTAGGACAGAGGAAAACATTTTCAGACACATAAGGCCACAGAAAGGTTATTTTTGTTCACATGTTTTTTGAAAGATACTATAGGATATATTTCAGGGAAGTAGAAATGAAAAGCAAGGAGGAGAACTAACCAAGACGAAGAAGCCGGAACAAACCCGAGGTAGAGAAGGGGAGTCTCCCAGGAGAGGCTGGAAGGATGCCAAGAGAGCTGTGCGTAGAGATTGGTGTGGAGAAAGGGGGTCCTCAGTGTGTCAGGCAGATGATTAACAAAGTAAAGAAAAAGGTAAAGGTACATTGCTTTAGAGATAAAAAAAAAAAATACATAACTATAAACTCCATGGCAGTAAAATTTCAGAGTTGCTTGTTTCACATAGTTTTCATAATTTTGGTAGATCTACTGTTTGTCTTGAATAAGGAAAGACCAGACACTGAGAATCAAGAAACCTAAGTTTCACCTTTGAATCACCTTTGCCTCAATAAGCACTGATTTTCATCAAAAACAAAAAAAATTCTTTATAGTACAACTTAAGAAGTGTCTCTGTATAACGAAAGAGTTCATTTCTCAGGAGTACATTAAACTTAAAAAAAGAATTTTACTCCAGAAAGCATGAGATCATAAGTTATGTAATTTTGCAAACTTGGAAGTGTTCTTTAAATATATTCCCTACTTTATCTTGAGACAGAATTTGTTTACAGAGTGAATAGAAAATACGTAGTTTTTGTTACCAATATTTTTTAAATGTTTGAAAATAAAGCCCCATACATTCAAGATTAAAACTTACAAGATGAAAAATAGTATCTATAAGAGAACATGAAAAGGTAGATCATTAAAATGTCATAGTTATCACTAAAATAGTATTCTGCTTACTAAATATAAAACCAGTAGTAAACTTTCACTCATTAGATTGAACTGGCATCACTTGTTTTGGCTCTAAAACAGAAGCATTTTACTTTTTTACTAGCTTTTTCTGAACTTAAATACATATAGAAATAAGGACTGTATATTGTGTCCATGAAATACACAAGAACTGAATAAATTTTTTTTCATGTCCAAATATGAAAAAGACTTCTTTCTCTTTCTCTCTGTTTCTTTCTCTCTTTCTCTCTCTCCCTCTCTCCCTCTCAATTCTGGAGTTATATGAGTTCAAGCAATGAAATGAGTTATTTGTGTGAACACAAATATTGCAATCTTTATCACTGTGTCTTGTCTTCTACAATACAAAACTCCACGATAGGAATGAGTAAAATGCTTTCTGATGATGGTGATGAGGAGTAAGACGTTGTTGTTCAGGTAATCCACAAGAAAACAAGTAGCTAGAGTGTGCAGCCTAACGTGGTATATTGATCAGCTACAGGGAAATAAAGGGGCAATGAAAACAAGAATGTAATGGAGTAGCGAAGGAAGAGAAATTCTATTCTGACAAACAGATAAAGCCTAAAGCTAAGGTACAAGTAAAACAGAATTTGTAATAGAGAAGCAGACAATAAACAACATTGAGAACTCTAAAATACAAGAAAATTGAGATATTAATCATGACAGTTTCTCTTTTAAATTCATATTTATACAATATGGATAGTCCTAAACACCTAAAGGAAATGGGTCCATCACTGGAGGGGACATCTGGGCTGCTACTTTGGTATTCCATACTAATACTGGAGCTGAGAGTATATTGGTGGTTGTGAGAGAAACACTGTTATAATTCTATCAAACTGCCCTCTTAGTGAAATATGTCAAAATGATGGGTG
Organism: Camelus bactrianus; assembly: GCF_048773025.1. NCBI lineage: Eukaryota > Metazoa > Chordata > Mammalia > Artiodactyla > Camelidae > Camelus > Camelus bactrianus. Next base: position 28,967,461 of record NC_133539.1, read on the forward strand.
TACCACAGACATATGTTTTTTTGCTTGTTTGTTTTCTAGTAAATCTGCCACAAGGACTCAGCATTACCCTACTGTGTAGATCATGTTCTTTTTGCTGACTTTTTGAGTCTGTCCTCAGCCCTCTCAGCCTCTAACTGGTGGCATCCTCTTGCCCCTTCAGAGTTTTAAGAGTAAAATGTAAAACAGTGTAAAATGTATCAGAGAAAATAATTAAAGTTAAGGAGAAAGGAGTCAACTGGATTTAGAAATTAACCTTAGAAAGTAACCACAGTGTAATGTGTATTTGGAAGGTGGAAGTGGGGAAGAAGCCAGACCAGCAAGGCTGTGGAAAAAGAGGAAAAAGAAAATCAAAATAACAAGTGGAAATGAAATAACAAATAACAAATTTTTAAGTAATTTTATGATTAACGTTTTCTACTCATTTTTTGAAGTTGGAGTTAAGAACATATGTTTTGACTATTACTAATCAACAATTCAAAATTACTGAACACCTGATATTTTCTGTGTTCATTTAAGTTCACAATAATCTTATTAAGAAGATACAGTTATTATCTTCATTTTATAAATGAGGAAACTGAAACGAAAAACAAATTAACTAGCAGATAATCACACACTAAGTGGTAGTTTTGTTCCAAAGCCTACATTCTTAATTAGTAAAACAGATTAGAGAGCAGTTTTAGAGAGCAAAATTAGAGAGCATACAGCTAAAGTATTTTGGTCATAGTTTGCAATGGTAGATTTATACTTAAAATAATGAAAAAGGAAAACTTTAAGGGGTTATAAAATTTTTGTTTAGTTTTGAGGGTCCCCCTAACGTTGGGACTAGAGATTTCGAGTACCATTGATCACATTATTGTGTGAATTTCCTTTTCATTCAATATAACACTCCATTTTAATCGGGTACTACAAGAAATATGAGCCTAGAAAAAATACTTGGAAAATGTAAAAAAAAAAAAAAAAAAAAAGAACAGAATTTAGAGAAAATATAGAGAACTCAAACCAAAGGTGTTGGGAAGTGAAATCCTTTTTTAATCTCCACTTGTATTCATTTTCTAGGTCAGCTATAACAAAGTACCACAAACTAGATGAGTTCAAAGACCAGAAATCTATTATCTCACAGTTCTAGAGGCTGGAAGTCAGAAATCAAAATGTCAGCAGAGACTGACTCCATCTGAAACCTGCAGGGCAAGGATACTTCCTTGCCTCTTTCAGCTTCCAGTAGCCCTAAACATTCCTTGATTTGTAGCAGCATAATTCCAATATCCACATTTCATTTTCTGTTTTTTCTCAAAGTCCTCTCTCTGGGTATGGCTGTCTCTGTGTCAAATGCCATCTTTTCATAAGAACTCCAGTCCGACTGGATTAAGGTCATTTTAACCTAATTACCTCTGTAAGGCCTGTTTCCAATTAGATCACACGGCTAACGTTCTCGGGGCTAGGACTTCAACATATGTTTTGGGGGGACATAGTTCAACTCATAATACCAATACTTCCATACAGGAGAAGATTCTCAAATTAGTAATAGCCTAGGGAAATATTAAGAGCATTAAGATATACTGATTGGGTATAGACCAAACCAAGACAAGTCAGCCTGCCTTTGTTAAGACCTCTTAATGAACTATAGTTACACCTATTAGAACTTCTTGTCTGGTAAAAACTACTTACAGAAAGATTAAGAATACGGGCCTAGCAAAACCTAATGGGCCAAAATACCAGTGATTAACTATATACGGAGAGGCATGTCTATAAAAGAATAATCATATAACTTTTATACTAACTGAAATAAAATGCCTTGAAAATTTAAGTCTCTGAAAGAACCTGATTGACAAAATCACTGCCAGCGTGAAATAAAAGACAGTGAGATAAAGATAGACTTCCAGCACCCCAATTTCTATATAACAAGCAGCTGGTTGAGAAAGCAGCTTAACTGCCAAAAGGGAAGTATTACTCGAAAACCTTTTCAGATATAACCAAGCCGGATAATTAAAGAAACTTCCGTGAACAGAGTAATGGACTGTGGTGAAAAATGAACTAGGAAACCACTTCTAAGAAATCTAAATATGTTTCCTTAAGCCAGGATTGAGAGACCTGGTAACACTTCCTCAGCGAGATTTTGGACTTGCAATAAAACAGTGACTGCTATGTTTCCCTTCTCTTCATTACTATTATCTTTTCCCCGTCTCAACTTTACAGGGTAGGTGTTTGGGAGACAGATACAACTTGTTTCTTTTTATCATAGGTCATCGCTTCTTGTGTATCATAAAATCCTGGATTTCAAGCTGATGTAACTGGATGAAACTTGGCATTTGTGGAATAGAGCCAGCGAGCTTTGCAGGAGAGGAAAGTGCATACGGAAAAGACGCGGGAATAAAGCAGATGAGATCACTGTGAGGAAAATTCACTCCCTTCCCCTTCAGACCTCCTGGCGGCAAAATGCGCTCCCGCAGCCCCACCCCAGTCACCGCTCAACTGCGGTTTTGCGCATGGGATTTACCTTGCCAGACAGGACGCAAGCTTGGAGCTGGGTCTTCTCTCTTCTGCTTCTCCCACTGCCACAAAAAAGCCTTCTCCCAGGAGCAGCCTCTCCTTTATCCTTAATTCCCCAATTGAACACACTTGAAGCGGACGGGAGCCCAGCCTACGGTAGCCGCGAGGAGCCAATACCAGTCAGACCTGCTTTCGACGCAAAATCGCCCCACCAGGATCAACCTCCGTCAGGTGAGCTCCAGCTGAGATAAGGGCTGCACGTGCTCTTCCTGGATTCTGTGGTTATTTGTTAGCCAGCTTTGTGTGGGAATAGTTAACCAATACGTTCGCAGCTGAAAAGAAGTATGATAATGAAGTATACAACCTACTCTCCTATATTAGGTACTGAGGAACCATTCTTTTTTTTTTCTCTCTTTTCTTCATTTAACTCATTTGCTATTATATATCTTATAAATTCACATGAATGAGTTAACATTTGTGCTTTTTTTGTTTTGCTTGTTTTGTTTAAATCAACTAATGATCCCTCACCTAAAATAGACCCCAAATTGTTAATGATTGTTAAATTACCTTCTGCAATATTTATTTTAAAATAGTATGATGTCACTCTGAGAAACAGGAGGATGGAGGGTATGACCATCTCTTGTTTTTATGCACCTATGCTTAAATTTTAATCTGTTAACGAATTTCTTCTAGCATTCCTTTTCATGGCCTCCTGCACAAGTCCTTAAGTTAAGAATAATAAAACTACCAATGTGTCTTTTACATGAAAATCATCTTTATCACTTCCCAGACAGATGCTAGGCAATACCAAAGCTTCACTCCTTTACCTTACAAAAGGAAGGATGCTAGAAACATTTAGGTATGTTTGGAATTCTCTATATTTTAATTAGCTCAATCATATTTTAAGAGCTCTTCTATTTTTCAAACACACAATAATACAGGAAGTCAGCTAAATCAGAAACAGGATTACCCTGCTCTAGCTTAATTTTATAAGGTCAAAGTTTATTAATATAAATGGATTTTACTAGTTGTTTACATGTTTTTAGGTAAGTAGAGCCATACATGTATTTGTATGCAAATTTCAACACAGTGACCAATACACAAATTGACTTATTTAAATATTTCATTCCTAGACTTAAAAACCCTTTTCTACTTAGGAGGGTTATAGCTTAGCTCACCATTTTTCAGGTCAAATTGAAAGGCCCTAGAGATTTGTCAATGTCTTCAGAGTCTACAATACTTTCTTAAATTCGGGATAGTTATTACTTGAGTCCTTAAGAAACACAGATAAACCCACATATTTATATATTACATACAATAAAGAATTAAACTTTTCTCTATTCTAATATTGTCAGTTCTATAATAAATTTACTCAGGTATTAATGGTCAGTTTCTACTCATATTTACCAGAATGGAGAAGCTTGGTCTTTTGGGAGAAAACTAGAGTGTCAAATAAAAAGTATATAGAATTCCCAGATAATTTCAGTATAGAAATGACTTTCTGCCAGTAAACAATAATCTAAGACCATCAGAACATAAAGTTGGTAGGAAAATGTTCATTTTGATTCTTTACTTTGAGAAGTTTTAAGTACTATCATTGGCATTTCGTATTCCAATAGTCTTTTATGTGATCTTCATTGTTGGACAATACACAAGAATCTAAGAAGTTCTATTCTGCCTAGACTGGGTGTAATATACAGATCTGACTCCAGTTGGAGGCAGAAGGTATCTTCAAGTTAGTTTGTAAATGATTTTAGCTTATGAGGTAGAATGTACTGAGTCAGAATCACAATATAATTTAGTATAAAATAGTGTACCCAGTATTGTGTACTAGGTACCTAGTGGGCTGGAGTGATGCTTAATTTTATGTGTTACCTTGGCTTAGGTCATGGTGCTCAGTTGTTTGGTCAACAGTCTGGATGTTCTTGTGAAGGTATTTTTTTTCTATGTGATTAACATGTAAATCGATAGACATTGAGTAAAATAGATTATCCTCTATAATGTGAATGGGCCTCATCCAATCAGTTAAAGGTCTTAAGAATAAAGACTGAGCTTTTCCTTAGGAGGAAGGAATTTGAGCTTAATACTGCAACATCGAATCTTGTGCACAAGAATCTAATCATGCGGTTGGGGTGCCGTCTGCCAGGTTTCTCCACTGTGAAGTAATTTTCTCTTTGTAATTAATAGTGTTTTGGGGGAGGTATTTTTTTAAAAATACATAAATATCCTGTTTCTTATTATATTTTTACTCACTGATTTTTGGCGCCCATCAGTAGGTCTTGCCTGTAGCAATATTACAGTGTTGTCTTCCATTAATTTTTACCACTGGACTTGGCAGTACTAGGAGATGACACAAAGGATTGAGGGTTCAGGATATATTTTTCCTTTCACCTACTTTGTGGCATCATTCTTATCTTCCTTTGGAACTAAACTCAGTCATCTTATCCAAATAAAAATAAAAATTATTCTCTTTTATACTGATAACAGTGATGTAAGGAGTCCAAAAAGCCATATGGTAAACTAGGTTCCAGTACAATAAAACCATTGCTGTGCTTCTTGGTAGAAAGACGGCTCGTTTTGTTTCTGAGACCTTAAATCATCAGATCTAGTAGTTCTGGGATGAAGGAAAACATTTTGCCAGTCACTCATCAAGTGAAGTAGCTCCTAGACTATGTGCTCTTCAGTGGGAGAAAGAGCGCTGTGTATTGGTCACTGATTCAAAGCATGTTCTGCATCCTGTAGGTGGGCTTCACAACCTTGCAGGGCATGACTCTACAGATGGTGCCATAACTGCAGTTTCAATAGGCCATTCCAGCACCAAGCAAGATCAGCTGCTTCTGATAATGTGGCCCATGCAATCATGATGGAACACAGAAATGTCAGCCCATTGCTTTACTTATGTTGGCTGTACAATAAATTCTTTTATCACAGCCAATGTTAAGTTGGATACAAAGCTGATGATTGTAGCACTGAGCAATCCACAGGTGGTGTTGCTATCTGAAGCATGGCGGTCTTGTTGATAATGAAAGCCTGCTGGAACCAACTCACTACCAGATGACTCTGATACACCACAGGGATTTTGCCACATTGATAAGCTGACATAGATCTCTGATGCTGCATCATTGGCTTTCAGTGGGGGCAACAGCTGCATGAGCTTTAATCAGGGGACATATATACTGTTGAACACTTCTAGGACCAATATGCCTGGCCCCATGCCTACATGTTCATGAGCTCACTGAACAAACACTGGGGTATCTGGCGAAGAGGCAGCTCATCTTGTCTACTGACTCAAATGCAATGTGGAGAGAGCATTCTAGTCACACAAATATTTTCAAAGTCCGGGCCCATTATGAGAGGTCCATTCACATATTTCTTAATACATGTCACTGATCTTCCTATCTTCTTTCAGTTACCTATTAACGTAGCAAAACTTTTAACCACTGTTTAATGTCAATTCTAATGTCAATGTCAATTGTAATTCTCCCCTGTGTCTCCTATACAGTAAATATAGATTCTATGTACAAGTTCCAGTTCTATTCAGAGAAGAGTTTTACTTACTCACTGTCCATCAGGGCTGTCATAAAACAGTACTCCTTCAGCTCATATTAGCATATTAGTTTTAAAAATCTGTATACCAGTCTTGAATTGTTTTCCTTATTCATCCACTGTGCATAAATAACTGCCATGATGAGGTTTCAGCTGCCAGTGCAGCAAGAATATTCACATTAAGAATCCACCTATTAATACAATTTAACTATGATTTTTCAACCTGCTTGAGCCAGAATATATATACTGCTGGTCATGCCTGCTTTATGGTTTAGTTAAGTAAGAACACACCCACTTCAAGAAGAGCAGCTCAAATTACATGGTGCATGTTTAAACATGTCTCCATCAGGACCCAATACCAAACCTTGATCTCCATCTCAGAAGACGAATAATCATTTGCTAAAGAAGGCATAATCTGGTTATAAAAGAAATAAGTCACGGGATGTAATATACAGCATGGTAACTATAGTTAACAATACTCTATTGCATATTTGAAAGTTGCTAAGAGAGTAAATTTTAAAAGTTCTCATCACAAGGAAATAAAAGTTTGTAGCTATGTAAGGTGACGAATATTACCCTGACTTCCTGTGGTGATCATTTCTCAATATACACAAATATCAAATAATTATGCTGTGCACTTGAAACTAATATAATGTTATATGCAAATTATACATTTAAAAATTAGAAAGAAGAAGGCATAACTTTATTTCATAACTTGAATTGCCTCATTGTAATTCTTCTATGGGGTTTTAAACATGAGCCATAGAGCACAATAAACTACTCATATATGGAAAAAATATTCCTTAAAAGCCTATATACTTGGGACCATGTTAACGAAAACTTATTCAAAATAATTGAAGGAGATTTTTCTTTCATACCATCCTTATATTGTCATGTTTTGTATCTCTTGCCATTATATATATATATTTCCAGCTTTTCCTCCACTGTACATAAAGTTCCTTAGTTGCACAGCAACCTTGTTCGTAACAGAAATTATGAGGAAGTGCACTGTATCAGAACTGCACAAGTAACTTATAATAGTGGCCCTTCTCCCTCAATACCTTTCCATGTTCCTCCCATGATCCATTCTTTGGTGGTAAATAACAACAACAATCTCCTTCAAGCCCAGTCGCAACTCATGTGTTTGAATAGTGTTCTTTAGCTGTATTTTTGCTAAAATTGACATTAATTTCATAATGTTGTAATCATAGATGATCAGTATACATTCCAGGATCCCCAGGATAAAGATATAAAACAACGTATCACATGGACTTCAGAACTGAGTATGTAGGTGAGATAATACTTATGCTAATTAATGCCTCATTCTAGATATTTTTATAGGGATATAGAATATGAGCATCTCAGTTTAGAACCTGGGTTAGGTACTAATCTTCATTTTATCTCTTCATTTCCATTATAATTATCTTATCTTTTATAGTCCACTCAACCTAAAATGAAATTTACCCAAATCTCACAGCACCTAGAATCCATTTTCATTATTTATCTTCTTTTTTGCCCATTGCATCAGTAAATATATGATACACGTTCTTTACCTTCTAGCCCTAAAAACTGTGGTGAACGTTTTATTTTGTTTCTGTGTGAACCTTTTATTTTGACAGAACACTCTGTTATATAAATGGGCCAGAGTCTGCCCCTGTGTATTGATCGAAAATGGCCCCCATGCTGTTTACTTCTTTTACAGCAGGATACACTGTTAACCCAGAGCCTGCCAGTGCCAAATGCAAATTCTTATAATTCAAATGTTTAAATATAGTCCAACTAAACTTTTTTTTTTTTTTTTTTGGTCATTTAGAACCTTCATATGTACTCTACCCTCCAAAACTGCAGCTACAAAAGACCCCAAACTGCTTCTGCTCTCTGGATCTCTTATGACCCAGGGATTTGCCACCTTACTGCTGACCTACACCCCCCAGACAAGTCAAACTCCTCTGCAACTTCCTTTTCTTCCCCTGGAGGTTCCTGACGCTAATGTCCTTTTGAGTGGTAGCTTCTAGATGCTGTCTCTTGTTAGAAGGCACTTCCTCTTTCATATACTCCTGTCCAAGCACCATTCAGTAAAGCTTGTCATGTGTTACTGCCTCATGTGGTCCTGTTTTTCCCCCAAGGGCAACTCTAAAATCCTCTAATTTACCACAGTCTCAAAATTTAGCAAACTTCCAACCATGTGGCACTCAATATACCTCTCATAGAAGCTTTGAGGCCATTTTCTTCATTCTCAGCCACTTCAAAAACTCCTGGAAGAAGGAATAGTCTCTAACTATTGAGACATAGTAGGAGGGAAATGAGAAATCTGAAGTTGTGAGCAGCCAAGGGCTGTAGGAACTCTGTCCCCTAGCAGCTTGAAGAGAAGTCACTTAGTGTTTGAAACATCAGAAATATTGGCGGTAATAAGAACCCAGTGTGTGCAGCAGAGAGAAACCATCAACAGAATTCAGATAACAGTAATCCTGGGCAGGGGGCTTCAGGGCAGGACAATGGCAGCAGAGAGATAACAACCAATGACACTGGGAAAATAATTGTGTCCTAAACTGCTCCCTGTGTTGTTCATTACAATATTTCTAAAAAAAAAAAAAAAAAAAATGTAATTTCTATTTGTGCCAGTCTCTCTTTTTTTCCAGAGCTGGAAAGAGCTAGGAGTCATGTCTTGATATTCTTTGCTGAAATGGTGGGAAAAAAAAATAACACAAACACTTTTGCTTCTTTTCTCTAAAGTCCTGAAATGAAAGAGAGAGAGAGAGAGAGAGAGAGAGAAAGCAAGATGAAATGTTGATTATATGGTAGTCCGAGATGGGAGCAGAAAAAGGATGATTTTTGTGAGCCCATGTTCTTGAAACTCAATTCATCAGTTTGAAATTCAAACACTTGTCAAACAGGACAAGTTCTGCATGGTTATAACTTGGAAGCACTAAAGTTATTGATTTTTAAATTTAGATTCTTTGTCTTTTTTTATTTCTAGGAATACACTGAGTTTCGTAAAATTCACTGCAATTTCAGTGGGACGAAAATGACACAGTAAATACAAGAAAACAACTTGAGAAAAATGCTCAAAAAGTAGTTTTTGGAGAATTGTATATACACACAGGGCAAGCACATGTGTCAGATTTTCCGTTAGAGAGCTACTTATAATACTCTGACTTTTTCTGAGACAATGTACTGGACTATATGGCCTAATTTTTACCTCAGAAAATCACATTGCTCCATGTGCATTCTTCATTCATGCTGAAATAGGAAACCAATTCAAATGTACTGATGTCTTTTATATTCAATGAGTGAGTGTGTTACAATATTTATCAGGCTATATAATCTCAAAAACTTATATTTGTAATAGATTTGATGAGGCTGAAAATAGGCAATAACAAAATTTTGTAGTCTTAGAAGACCCAACTTAAATATTAGTTAAAAAATCAATCAAAGATAATAACATACTTACTAAGTTATTAGAACTTACTGTTATAACAGAATTCAAATTTAGTTCAGAAATTAGTTACATAAAATAGCTAATTATGAAAAAGCTGATTATAAAAAATCATATGTAACAATATCAACATTTTAAAGATTAATTTGTTAAACCTCTATGCTAGACTCAATCTGAGAAAAATTTTATCCTCAAACCTGAAAATATAGATTCAACTTCCATGTTACTCATTTTAACACTCCCATTTTCAGCTGCACACACTAAGCTCTAGTATTTTTATTATACTGATTTTAGTCAAATGTAGAATATACTTATAAAATTAATGAAAATATCCTCTTAAAATATTAAAGTGTATAAAATTATAAAAACAGTGCTTAACCAAAGAATCTAAGAGTTACTTTTTGACACATTTGCTGAGAGTTAAAATAAATAAATTGTTTTAGCAGTTGAAGGGAAATAAATGTTCTGTTAAATTAATATTCATATACTTATGAAAAATTTGTTGCTTTATTAAAGTGAATCATAGCTTTAGATGTGCTTAGCTGAGATAACTTGGAAGAACTGATTATTTAGGCATGAAACCAACAAAATATTCAATAAAAAATACTTTAGAAACTGGATTTTTTTTGCATCATTTCCACATATGTTCCTTTCCATTGGTTAATCAACAAAGTTAAAAAGTATTTTACAAAAGAAAACATACATTGCTTGTAATATTAATGATATTATTTAAAAATCTCAAACCATCAATTAATAAACAGAAAAAAGAAATCTTTACTCCTAATTATTTGTGTTGAAGGTATTCTGAAGCTATCCTTTATTAACTTATAAATTCTAATGTTTCCTCCTTAGGCCAGTGACCATTTGTCCTTCTTAATAGGCCCAGAAAAGAGAGTTTCCTCACAAATTACAAGTCAGTTTTATATTTAAGCAAATTCAGTACACAAAATAAACATTGATATATGTTTATTCATGTTTCAAACTCTTTATTAAAAGTTGGGTCTTTATTGCAGATGTGCTTTCTAAATCAAGGACAAAAAAGTACTGTGTAATAATTTCTAGAAACAAACAATCCTCCAAGACTGATTCAGGGAGAAATAAATAATCTGGATAGATCACTAATAGTGAAATTGAATTTTTGTTTAAAAAGAAATAACTTCCCAACAAATAAAAGTCCAGATGGCTTCAGAGGGGAATTCTACAAAACTCATAAAGAAGAGCTAACACCTCTCCTTCTCAAACTATTCCAAAAATCTGAGGAGGAAGGAACATGTCCAAATTCATTTTATGCAGCCACTGTTACCTTGACACCGAAACCAAAGACACTACAAAAAAAAAAAAAAAATGAAAGGCCAATATCTCTGTTGATTATAGATGCAAATATCCTCAACAAAACATTAGTAAATAAAATTCAATAATCTATACAAAGGATCATACACCATGTTCAGGTGAGATTCCATATCTCAAATAATAAAGGAAATTTATGATAAACCCACAGCTAACATTATACTCAATGGTAAAAAACTAAATTTTTTTTCTCTAAAATCAGAAACAAGACAAGAATGCCTGTTCTTGCCACTTCTATTTATCATAGTATTGGAAATCCTAGCCACAGCAGTCAGACAAGAAAAAAGTAAATAAAAGGCATCCAGATTGGAAGGGAAGAAGTAAAACTGTCACTATTTGCAGATGGCATGATATAGAAAACCCTAAATTCTCCACCAAAAAACAATGAGAACTAATAAATGAATTCAGTAAAGTCGCAGGATAAAAAATTAATATAGAGAAAACTGTTGCCTTTATACACATGGGTAGTATACTATTAGAAAGAGAAAACAAGAAGACAATCTCATTTAAAATTATATCAAAAAGGATAAAATATCTAGAAATAGACTTAACCAAGGAGGTGAAAGACCTATACTCTGAAAACTATAAAACATTGATAAAGGAAATTGAAGGTGATACAAAGAAATGGAAAGATAGTCCATGTTTATGTATCTGAAGAATTAATATTGTTAAAATCTCCAAACCACCTGTAGCAATGTACTAATTGAATGTGATCCCTATCAAAATATCTGTGACATTTTTTATAGAACTAGGACAAATAATTCTAAAACTTATATGGAATTACAAAAGACACTGAATAGTCAAATAAATCTTGAGGAAAAAAAGAACAAAGCTGGCAGTATCATACTCCCTGACCTCACAATATATTACAAAGCTATAATAATCAAGACAGTATGGTACTGGCACAAAAAACAGACACAGATCAATAGATTAGAATAGAGAACACAGAAATAAACCAATGCACCTATGATCAACCAACCTAAAATAAAGGAGGCAAAAATATGCAATAGAGGCAAGACAATCTCTTCAATAAGTGGTGCTGGGAAAACTGGACAGCTACATGTAAAAGGAAGAAAAAAAATATTTTATCACACCATATAGAAAAATAAACTTAAAATGGATTAAACTCCTAAATGTAAGACTAGAAACTATAAAACTCCTAGAATACATAGGTAGACCATTCTTTGACATAAACAACAGCAATATTTTTTGTTATCTGTCTCCTAAGGCAAAGGAAACAAACAAGTAGGACATAATTAAATTTAAAAGTTTTTCCACAGCAAAGCAAACTACTGACAAAGCAAAAAGACAACCTACTGTGAGTGGAAAAATATTTGCAAAATATATTACCAATAAATGGTCAATATCCAAAATATATAAACAGTTCATACAACTAAATATGAAAAAAACAAACAACCCAAATACAAAATGAGAAGACCTGAATAGACATTTTTCCAAAGAAGATATGCAGATGGCCAAGAGGCACCTGAAAAGATAATCAAAATCACTAATTAGAGAAATGCAAATCAAAACTACAATGAGGTATCACCTCACACCAGTCAGAATAGCCATCGTTAAAAAGTCTGTAAATAATCAATGCTGGAGGGGGTATGGAGAAAAGGAAACCCTCCTACACTGTTGGTAGGAATGTAAATTGGTGCAGCCACTATGGAAAACAGTACGCAGGTACCTCAGAAAACAAAAAATACAACTACCAAATGATCCTGCTTTTCTACTAGTTGGTATATACTGGAAGAAAACAAAGGCAGTAATTCAAAAAGATACATGCACCACAATGTTCTTAGCATTATTTACAACAGGCAAGAAAAGTGAGCAAACTAAGTGTCCATCAACAGATGAATAGAGAATACATGGTATATATTAATGATTGTGAAGTTCATAATTCAATAATTCAGCGAATTGTATATTCCAATATGAGTTTACCTTTACTATATGAAAAAAATGGCAGTTTGGTTTTATTTCTTCAGTATGAGAAACCTTTCCATGTTAATTATTTTAAATATGTGAGTATTAAAAGTTATTGCTGTCATAAATATAGGAATTAAAAAATTCTCTCATATGTATCTTGATAACTTAGTACACCCAAAGATTGTCATAATAAAACTAGATAAAAAGATTCTTTCTTGGAAAAGAATCTCAGCCCAAAGAGAAGATTGACAGTAGTTATATTGGAAGGAAAATGGAGCTGCTAAGAATAACTCAGTTAACTATTACTGACATTCTAAGCAAAAGTATTTAAAGCATTTCAAATTCTTGTTCACATATGAAGGGGTGGTTAAAAATAAAAAGATGCCCAAATAAGGCTCAGAATTGTGATTTACATATAAAAAATGTAGTGGGTTTCAAATTTAATACCATCCCTAGAATTAATTCAGAAACTGGATATAGCTGTATGAAGTAAATGAAGGTTTTGTAAGCAATAAAAGTTGCTTGTAATTTTAATCTCCGAGTAGAAAGTAACATCTGATAATCCCTCAGAGGAATCTTAGAATTTATTTTCCAAGTGATATTAAATGGACATGTTTGATTTATTTTCTTCTGATTGACACTTTGAACAAAGTTTTCATGAAGCCTAAGAAACATTAATTACAAGAGCTGTATTAAATCAGAAGACAGGCAACAGCCATTTGGGCTGCCTGGTAAGGAACATGGGGTTCTGGCAACATAAAATGACAGTGTAACAGAATCAAGTACAGAAGAGCACAGAAATGCTACAATCTCCAGGCAATGCTATAATGAACTTTATTAATAGAGGTATTCCAATCCCCTAAAATCTGAATCATAGACAGGATCTAGGAGTTCATCTTCATTTTACAAATGAACTAAGAACAACTTAGGAGGTCAGGTGAATTCCCTAAGATCATTAATAATTAATTCAAGGTTCAAACCTTATCTCAAGGCTTCAAATTTCTAGTCTAATGCACTTTTCTCCTTTGTCATGTCTCATTTTTTAAAGACGTAGTATCTGAAGTATGCTTTTTTTACAGGTTGCTAAACCCTTTAAAACATATTTACTTGAGATAATCTAAAGTTGATATCAGTGATTTTTATCTCAAGCTACTAACTGTATAAAAATAAACATCAATGTTATAATTCATGGTGGGATATGAATTAATATTTAATTCATAGATAAGTTGGGTTATATAATTTATACTTGATATTTAGAATATATATGGCAGTTCAGATATGCCTGTAAGTTCTTTATAATAAAATGGGAAAAGTTTAAATCTTTCAGTTAGTGAAATAATTTTTACATTTTTCAGTTCACCTGTCCGAAATATCAGGGACCAAAGAATATCTTTTAAACAGGATGCAAACACATAGACATTCCTTGAATAAGTAAATGGAGATAAATTCATCAAAATACCATCTTGTTTTTCTTATTCTCCTAGGAAATCAGATGAACTACAAGACTACTGCATTTGTTAAAATCCCATTACTTTCTTCCACTCCAGGGCTTTTTTAACTTTAGATACATCAGAATCATCTGGTTAAATTGTTGACATCACACCCAGAGTTTCAGATTCAGTAAATATGAGATGGGGTTTGAGGATTAACATTTCTAATAAATTCCTTGGTGACGCTGGTGTGGCTGGTCTCATGAACACGCTTCAAGAACCAGAACTGTTTCACTCTACCTAGTTTATTTGTATTTTAATGTAAGCAATTATACATTATTCCATAAAATTAATTACTAATGTAACTGTCAACATATTTTTTTCCCTTAGGCTATTTTTTTCTAACTTGGAGAAAAAAACTTGACCTGGGTTAATTTTCATATCTATCCACACTCTCCCATTGTTTTAAAACACAGTGTGCTTCAATCTATTCAAGCAATCATTATGAGATCCCAGTTCCCTATGATTTTAATCTATATTTCTCACTTTAGTATGAGGCTATTTCTTTATTTTTAAATACATCTGTCAATGGGAAATAATTGTGTTCTGGATTGTAACAATAATTTTTATAAATTTAATGATTGGTATTAAATAGACAATTGAGCCTCTCCTCAAATTTCTCCCATGAACAAACACCGATTGCAGCTCTTGATGGAAGAGTGCAAAATTGGTGAGTTGTGAAATACAGCCTGCCAGGGTACTGGGGGATCTATTAAATCACCTCGGTGTTTCTTCCACAGCCTGAATTACCAGTTCATTTATTTGTTCTTCCTTCAACTTCTTAGAGATTTCACCTGTAAAATTGCTCTCCCTTTGATCCTGCCTTGCTTTTCACAATTTAATTGAAATGTGGAAACAAAAAATGGATTCACAGAGAGTGAAATATTTTTTGAGTTTATACACTCACTAAAACATACAGTTCAGAATGTTTGTGTGTGGTGGTGGGGGTGGTATGTAGCTTCTCAGTTCTTGTGAGGGCAATGATCCCCTCTCTGATATAACTTATCCTCAAAAGCCGTCCTGATTTTTTATTAGATCGAGTCATTATTTAATATTATATAATGGTCTATCAAAAATGGAATTGTTAGGGAATAGAATTAAATATTTTTTGATGTGACAAAATTCTTACAAGACTTTCATAGTAGCTAAAACACTGGCAGGAAATTTTTTTATTGAATTATAGTCAGTTTACAACTGTCAATTTCTGGTGTAGAGCATAATGTTTCAGTCATACATATATATTCATTTTCATATTCTTTTTCATTATTGATTACTATGAGATATTGAATATAATTCCCTGTGCTATACAGAAGAAACTTGTTTATCTATTTTATATACAGTAGGTAATATTTGCAAATCTTGAACACCCAATTTGATAGCACCATGAGAATTTCTGTTCCCATGTCTCCTGTGTCTCTGAAAAGCAAAGAAAAACCAGTATTCCTTGAAGAGTTATGAAACTCACAGGAGAACTCCTAAAGTCAATTATGATTATCATAAATATGTATGATTTGGATTTTACTTAAAATGTATCATTCTTAATGAACTGCTTTTAGAATTCAGGTTAACCTTTTGTTCTATAAAATGCTGAAATACAAGGCTTCTGGACATAAAAGAACACAACTGGAACTAGAATTCTCCAAGAACTGGCTGTGGGGTTATTTGCATGAGGCTCTTATTCTGAAGTTTGAAAGGATAAATAAATAGACTGCATTTCTTCTGCAAGTCATCTAGAAATTAGAATTCAGATGCTACCAGGAACAACATTACACTGCAGTATCCGAAAAGGTATACTTTAGGTCGTGAAAATCTCAAGAAGCATCAATGTGTACCACATGTTGTATACCCTTATGGAAACAGGCTTGTGTGCTGTGGAATTCTAAAAACTTTGTTACTGGAATTTATTTTAATGTGTATTTCGCATTATAAATCCCAAATATGTGGTAAATTTTTCAATGTCCCATTTGGAAATAAAAGTGAATCATTATAACCCCATTATAAGGTTAAAAAACATTATTTTACCAATTAATTTAATACTTTATAAAAAAAGAGGAGTGGATATTTCCCATACACTGTGGAGCATAAATGGAAGATTCAACTGAGGCTTTAGAGAAGTACTAGCCCATGCAAATAATCCATGAATAAGACAGTTGCTCACACATTACCAGTCCCCTACCTAGCTCTTCTATTTGAATGTATTTTGTATTCTTCAGCTTAAAAGATCTAAGGGAGAGGAGGAGAAAAACCTCATTTCTGCTTTTGCTATACTAAAGCAGTACAAAGAATTACCAAATGTGATGTTTTTAACTCTACCTTAAATATCGTAAGTCTGATTTTGTGTCTTTGCCCTTAAAGTTTGCCTTTCCACTTTGGACAAAGGGATACTTCTCTACACACGGGACAAAACTCAGTGTGCATTTAAAATCAGAGTCACAGGCATACACAGTATTTACTTATGGGTGATATGTTACTTTTAAAAAAACTAATAAATGTTTACAATAAAATGGTATTACATTGAACGTAAATAACTTTAACTGGACCAACAATTATTTTAATGCTCCCAGTCCTGGAGGTTTCAGAGATTTAAACACAATAATTAAAAAGAAATATTTTTAATAAAGTAGGCAGGTAGGTACACTTCATACTGAGAAAGAGTATTATATTTCAATAATATAAATGCTTACACAATTGCTCTCTTTGTATTAATTATGGATTTTTAAACCTTTGCTTTATTTTTTTATTTTTGGCTTAGACTCTATTGTCTATTTTGGGGGAGGTAATGGACAAATACAGTGGATATTTCAAAAGATTAAAAAGGATGGGGGTGTATAAAAGTAAGTCTCACCCCTAGTTTCCCAATTTTCTTCTCAGCAAAACTATATTTTCAACTTCTTGCATATCCATTTAGAGATATTTTATGCAAATATAAGAAGTATTAAAAAGATTTAAAGTGGATATTCTGTCATGCCAGGGAAAGGAAATATATTTTAATAGCATATAGATTTCCATAATTACTTGTTCTCTTCCAAATATAAGCTTTAAATGTTTGCTTTACTTGAAATGTATTACATGATACATTTTTTAACCTTAGTTTTCTTAGATATTATTGAAATTATAAAGATATTTATTTTAATGAATAAATATACTCTAAAATATTTCACTGAGCTTTATAAAAAATATTTTTATTTTTATGTGGCTTTTCTCATTTTATTAAGTAGTGTCAGCTCAGACTTTTTTTTAAATTTGCCTTAAGAGTGAAGGTACATTGGAAATTGACACAACATTGTAAACTGACTATAACTCAATAAAAAAAAAGTTATAAAAAAAAGAGTGAAGGTACAATAATAACTTAAACATACTTGGATTTTTTTGAGAGGGTACATCATAACTAGTGTTAATCATTGATTGATTATCAGAATCATAGTAAGTTGTTACACTTCATTTGTAGACTATAATTCACATACATTGTACCCATATAGAAACCTGCTTTCCTAGTTTTTAAACATTTAGAGAATTAGAATTTGGAGGAGAGTATGAGAATAAAAATACTAATTGTCATTTTGCTTCAAAATCTTTGAAAATCAGTGTTAATTGGATTCTATTCCATTAAATTGTACACAATTCTGTCATTTAAAATCCATGAATTAAATATACCATATAGAACTCTCAGAGTTATTACAAAAGCTTTACCTGTGTAATATCTCTTGTTCCTTTAAACATACAACAAAGACAGAAATCTGAATTTCTTCAGAGAAATACCAGTCTATCCCAATACTGGAAAATATAATTTCTTTTTTTTTTTTCTGGTAGTTTCTTTGGTTTAGGTATCAGGATAATGTTGGTCTTGTGGAATAAATTTGGGAGTGTTCCATTATCTTAATGTTTTTGGAATAGTCTAAGAAGGAAGGATATTAGCTCTTTTTATATGTTTGGTAGAACCCGCTGTGAAGCCACCTGGTCCTGAACTTTTGTTTGCTGGGAATTTTTTACCACAAAGTCAATTTCACTAATGGTGATTGGCCTTTTCAGATTGTCTTTTTTTTTTTTTTTTCCTAATTCAGTCTTGGCAGGTTGTATATTTTAAGAAATCTGTCCATTTATTTTAGGTTGTCCAATTTCTTGGCATACAGCTATCTATAGTATTCACATAATTTTTTTTTGTATTTCTGTGGTATTGGTTATTTCTTCTCATTCACTTCTTATTATTCTCTCTCTTTTCTTCTTGATGAGCCTGGCTAAAGGTTTATCAATTTTGCTTATCTCTTAAAAAAAACCCAGCTATTTGTTTCATTGATCTTTTCTATTGTTTACTTGGCTTCCATTTTATTTATTTCCCTTGTGATCTCTATTATTTCCTTTCTTCTACTGACTTTGGGCTTTGTTCTTCTTTCAATAATTCCTTTAGATTGTAGGTTAGTTTGTTTATTTGGGATTTTTCTTGCTTCTTGAGGTAGGCCTATGTTGCTATAAACTTCCCTCTTAGAAGAGTTCTTGCTGCATCCCATAGATTTCGGAAAATTGTGTATTTTCATTTGTCTGGGGTATTTTCTGATTTCTTCTTTCATTTCTTCATTGACCCATTGTTTTTCACTAGCATATTGTGTTTGTGTCTTTCCCATTTTTCTTCCTTTAATTGATTTCTAGTTTCATACTAATGTGGTCAGAAAAAAACGTTGATATAATTTGTATCCTCTTGTTGACACTTATTTTGAGGCCTACCATGTGATCTGTGTTGGAGAACAGGTCATGTGCATTTGAAAAAAATAACGTATTCTGCTGCTTTTGGATGGAATGTCTTATAGATATCTATCAAGAACAACTAGTCTATTGTGTCATCTAAGACCACTGTTGTCTTATTAATTTTCTGTCTGAATGTTCTGTTCACTGATGTAAGTAAGCTGTTAGAATCCCCTACTATTATTGTATTATTGTCAATTTTTCCCTTCATGTCTGTTAATGCTTGCTTTATATATTAGATGCTCCTGAACTGGGTACATATATGATAACATTTATAATATCCTCTTCTTGTATTGATCATTTTATTATTATATAATGCCCTTATTTGTCTTATTATAGACTGTTTTGAAGTCTTTTTTTGTCTGATATGAATACTGCAACTCCAGGCTTCTTGTTGTTTCCACTTGTATGAAATATCTTTTTCCATCCCTTCATTTTCAGTCTGTGTATATCTTAGCTCTGAAGTCTCTTGTAAGCAGCATATAGATAGGCCTTAGTTTTTTGTTTTTTGTTTTTTGTTTTTAAATCCAATCAGCCACCCTGTGGTTGGAGCATTCAGTCCATTGACATTTAAAGTAATGATTGATAGGAATGTACTTATTGCCACTTTATTATTTGTTTCCTGGTTATTTTTGAAGTTTTTCTCTGCTCTTTCTTTCTTCATTTTATTTCTTCCCTTGTGATTTGATTACTTTTTTTAGTAGTATGCTTGTGTTCCTTTCTCTCTAGTATATTTATCGTAGGTTTTTGATTTATGGTTGCCATGATGTTCATATATAATGACCTATAACTATATCTACTTGTTTTAAACAAATAGTGCTTTAAAATCAAAAACATTCTAAAAAATCTACAGAAAGAAATAAACATATTGTGTTCTTAGATTGGAAGCATTAATATTGTTAAAATGTCCATACTGACAAAAGCAATCTACAGATTTAATGCAAGCTCTATGAAAATATCCATGACATAGTTCACAGAACTAGAATAAATAATCCTAAAATTTATATGGAACCAGAAAAGGCCCTGAATCATTAATGAAATCTTGAGAAAATGAAACAGAGCTGGAGGTATCATGCTCCCTGACTTCAGACTATACTACAAAGCTACATTATGGTACAAAGCTACAAAACAGCCTGGTACTGGCACAAAAACAGACACACAGATCCGTGGAACAGAATAGTGATCCCAGAAATAAACCAATGTACTTATGGTCAATTAATCTATAACAAAGAGAGAAGAATATTCAATGGAAAAAAGACAGTCTCTTCAATAAGTGGTTCTGGGAAAACTGGACAGCTATATGTAAAAGAATGACATTAGCACATTACCTCACACCATATGGAAAAATAAACTCAAAATGGATTAAAGACAATAAACTCAAAATGGATTAAGGGAAGACATGAAAACATACAACTCCTAGAAGAGAACATAGGCAGAATACTCTTTGACATAAATCATAGCAATATTTTTGTATCTGTCTCCTAAGGCAAAACAAATAAAAGCAAAAATAAACAAATGGACCCAGTTAAACTTCAAAGCTTTACAAAGCAAAGAAATTTCATTGACAAAATGGAAAGGACAACCTACTGAATGGAAAAAGATATTTGCAAATAATATAACTGATAGGTTAATATTCAGAATATCTAACAGCTTATACAACTCAATATCAAAAAACAAAACAAAACAAAACACCCAAACAACCCAAACAAAAAATGAGCTGGAGACATGAATAGACATTTTTCCTAAGAAGACACACAAGTGGCCAACAGGCACTTAAAATCTTAAAATGCTCGACATTGCTAATCATTAGACAAAAGTAAATCAAAACAACAAGATATCACCTCACACCTGTCAGAATTGCTATCATCAAAAAGTCTACAAATAATAAATGATGGTGAGGAAGTGGAGAAAAAGGAACCCTTGTACAGTATTGATGGGAATGTAAATTGGTGCAGCCACTTCTGAAAACAATATAAAGTTTCCTCAAAAAATTGAAAATAGAAATACCATATGATCAACAAATTCACTCCTGGATATATATCCAAAGAAAATAAAAACACTAATTTGAACATATACATGTACCCCAGTGTTCATAGTAGTATAATTTACAATAGCCAAGATAATGAAGTAGCCTATGTGCCCATCAACTGATGAACAGATAAAGAATATGTGAGATTAATACTTAGCCATAGAAGAGAATGAAATTCTGCCATTTGCAACAATGTGGATGGACCTAGAGTGCATTACTGCTAAGTGAAATACGTCAAACAAGGCAAATATTCTATGTTATCACTTACATGTGGAATATTAATAAAAAACAAAAAAAAAAGTGTATTACAAAACAGGAACAGACTTACACATACAGAAAATAAACCAGTGGTTATTGGTGGGGAGAAGGGCAAGATAGGAATATAGGATTAAGAGATATAAACTACTATAAATAAATTAGATAAACAAGGATATATTGTACAGCACAGGGAAATAGTGCCATTATTTTTAACAGTTTTAAATGGAGTATAATCTATACAAATACTGAATCACTATGTTTTCTGAAATGATACAATATTGTAAATCAGCTATAATTTAATAAAAACACAATCTCATGTGTTTGCTAATATGAAAATGATCTCATAAATATTAAATATTTGAGACCCTTTGCACTAATATTCTAAAAACATAAATTGCATTTAAAATACCATTTAAATTATTGCAACCCTGGCTTTATTCCTGATACTAGTTCTGACATCCACATGTTGTATTAAAATGTAAACTCTTTTAGGAGATCAGTCCATTTCATCTCTTAAACAATTACCTCTATTCTGAAAGTTTGGTAGCTCCTTAGAGCTCTCTCTGAGTCCATTATTTTATTTGCTTTGTTTGAATTTAGAAATTTTGGAAACAAATTTGTTTAAACGGTAGATTCCCTTCTTATTCTCTATAGAGTTCATCTAATTCTAAATCAACTATTTCACTATTTCAAGAAGAAGTATAAAGTGTAGGTAAAATGTGAGCTATTAAGCAAGAAGGCACATAAATAGATGAGTGATAAATAGACAATAGGTAAATAAATAGAGGTAGATGGAGATGGATATATATATAGTACATAGGCTCAAAACTGATATCTATGTATCTCCATCCACACCTACATCTATCTATCTATCTATCTATCTATCTATCTATCTATCTATCTATATCTAAAGGAATTTCAAATGCAGGAACCTCAGGTGTATAGAATTGAGTTGGTCTTAGTCCATTCATAGGATCTTGTCATCAGCATCCTGCTCATTTTCATTCTAATGTTTTCTATTTAATCACTAGCCCTAATTGTACTCCTCTTCCTGACACTGATACTCAGTCTCATAGATTTATTGACTTTATGTCTAAGTATATATGTGTACAAATAAATATATAAAGTACTATTTGGAGGTTATTTATATAAATTTTAAAGATTTTTGTCATTTCTGGTTCAATATATTTCATACCAAGTTTTCCCAAATATAGATTGTTTTTTCTTTAAATTTGCCAAAAAATTAATTGTCCCTATATAGCATGTTTTACTTTACCTTCCACTATTGATGGAACACTAAGATATATTCAGTGCATTACCATCATAAGCAATGCATAGTCAAAGCTTTCTGTGCAGCAGAGTACATTCATTGGGCTATCTGTGATCTCACCTATAGCTGTCATTTAAAATCCCCATACATATAGGACAAAATAAGTTCTTTCTGTTTTCTCCTTTAATGGAAGCAAAAGAAGCTTGCTCATCAGGAACTGTGGAGAGTGCACACCAAGGAAATTATCCTCAACAGGTGGAGGACTAAATAGGTAACCAGAACCCAGCCTACAGAGGGCAACCCTGCTGTATAATCTCCATGTTGCCTCAGTTGGGGACCAACAGAATTCAGCTCTACTCACCCACAAATGTACCTAGCTCTATAAAATGTATCTTGCTGTTTTTCCTTCCTTCCCTGTCAAAATCTTTCCAATCATTTTTTCCAGATTGCCTGGATCGCCTCCCAAATGAATCAGCTTCATCCAGGTCCTTGTGACAGGCTTTGAAGGGAACCAGGTAAGCTACAATGTCATGACAGACATTTCTACATATGATTTCCTGAGAATTTATGTTGGATTGAGGATCGTAGGGTGTGAATATAGTGAATATGACATGCTGAATTATTGTACCCACATTTCCGCTCCTCCCTATTACAGATTTACTTACTCCTGGCCATGGCCATGTGACCTTGCAGTGCCTTCCACTCCAGTAGAAGATATTCCCTTATGTCACTGGTTTTGGAATTGGTCATGTAGCTAGCACATCTAGTGGAATTTTAGTGTCCAAAATAGAAACAGAGGCTCAAATGTGCTTGCATAATTTTTCTTTACCTCTTGTGCTCCTGAGATATACCCTGAGGAGAGCATGCCTCAGATAGCAGCTGCTCCTTCAGCCGGAACCCCAGATTATTAACATGTGGAGTTGACATAATCTCAACTGCAAGTCAGAGACCAACTGGGGCCAGCCAAACCCAGCCTAGATCAACCAAACTAGAACTGCAGATATATGGACAAAAATAAATATTTTGTGTGTCTGTGAGATTTCTGAGGTTGTTACCCAGAAGAAGATTAATACCATAATTAGTTTTGAGACAAGAGGGAAGGGGGCAGTGCACAACCATTAAAAGAATAACACAACAATTAGCACCAAGATGGTGGAAGATTCAGTTCCCAGTAGACCTTGAGGCCCAAGATGGCTAGAGATTTGACTTCTAGTAGATCTTCAGCATTATTATATGCTCATTATAACATATTAGCATGGTAAATGACACACCCACAGGCACCATGACAGCTCTGAGGCTGATCATAAAAGGTCAAAAAATGGGTGGTGACCCAGTTCCTGGGAACCTCTGCCCCTTCCCCAAAGTAGTTGGAATAATCCTCCCACTTGTTAGCATATGAAATTACCATAAAAACTAACAACCCCCACACCTTGTGGCTGATCTCACTTTTCTAGACAACCCCATGCTCTTAGGCCACTGCCTCTTGTCTCTTGCTTTTGGCCTTTTTAAAATGGCCCGCATTCTGAGTTTGGAATGTATATCTCTTAAGGGGCTTGGTCACTCTCTCCTGCCTTCTGAGATGGCCTGAACTTTGTCTGTGGAGTATGTGCCTCTCTGAATAAATCTACTTTTACTCAACTATGGCTAACTTTTGAACTTTTGCCAAGGACCCTCACTTGGCAAGGTGAGTCTCAGGGACTCAAATAAAACGTGGGACATGGCCATCCTCTAGCACCCTACTTTCCTGTGTCAGTTTCACTATAATGTCCTATTGTTTTACAAAATAGCTGCCTAGTTATTTATACCATGGACAATGGATATTCAAAGCGCTAATATTTGCCAATTCATTAGGTGAAAGGTGGCATCCTGCAGAGGCTTTAATTTGTATTTTTCTGCTTCCTGGTGAGGTTATATATCATTCTATACATTGTTAGCCATGTGAGTTTCCGTTTATTAAAAATGATTATTCATTTTCTTATAGTTTCTATTGGATCTCCTTTGAAGGAATGCATTTATATTTTATATATTCTTTTGTGCTATAGTGTTTTTTCAATATTGCAATGATTGCTTCTGTTAATTTGTCAGTATATGTCAGTATCAAGAAATTATTTTGACTTAGTCAATTTACATATATAAATATACATAGATAAAATGTATACATATATAATTTAATTTTGAAATTTGAGGATCTTATGTAAGTATGTTTCTTAATCTTTTGATAAAGGTATTTCCATATATATATTTCTTCTATTGATTTTATTATTTTACTTTCATGGTCAAAGTAATACGGATTTCTGTTTCATGTGGTTGGAGACAGACTGCTAATTTTATTTTTCTTTATCATTTCTTTTCCATTGATAAATGACATCACATACATACTTATACCAAGTTTCCAAAATACTTTTATTCTTTTCTGGATTCTTTATTAGGTTCCAGTTTTATTGCTACAGTTTTGTAGTGTTTCTTAAATACCTAGTGGAGAAGGCTTCACTCCCCCAACCCCACCACATGGTGTATCTTTTACAAGACAGTTTTATCAATTCATCGAATTTCATAATTACTTATTAATTTGAGAATCAGTTTTTCAGGATCCTTTTAAAATTCTGTTTGTTGAGTGAGTAGAATTGAACCGAGTTTTATAATAATTGGGGGGGGAAATGTATTCCTACAATATTGGTCTCTATTCCAATATAACATTTTCACTGTATTTGTATTTTTAAAAATAATATTTGATGGAGTTTTAAATGTCAGTCAAGTCCCTATGGACCCCTTCTTCCACTCATTGATCCTTTGTATGTGCTGTTCTCCACACTAAGAAAAGCCCCCGAGCACATGTTGCCCAGCTAATTTCTACTCTTCATTTATGGCTCATTTTTAACCTTATTTCCTCAAGGATACCATTTCTTTAAAACTGACTACATAAAATGGCCCTATTCATATTCAATAAGTATCATATATTCAAATATTGCTGTCAAGAGACTTGATATCCCAAGGGGCATCATTCTTGAAAAGTAATGTCAACTATACTAATGCACACTACTGTAATACATTTTTAAGGATTAATTTTACCTTGTGTCTTTTTTTTTACCATCATATGCTCTCAGAAAAGACATGAAGAGGTTAACATTTATATGTATTTTATATAATTGCATAATATATAAATATGTTACATGTGGGGCAAGCTTATAGAGTGCTCGTTTCCCAGTACTAATCTAGGAGCTTTACATATGTTAATTAATTTAATCATTATAACAACTCTGTGAGGTAGGTGCTATTATTATCATGCCTGGTTTATAAAAACTGAGAAAAAAGTTAAGTAAATTGTTCAGATCACACAGCTGAAAAGTAGTGAAACTAATATTTAAATCCAAAGTATGGTTTGCAGTCCATAATTTTAAGCCCTGTACATTTATATCATTGTTTATAAATTCCATGTTATTTAATGGTCACAATAATATGGCATAGTAAATATGACATTGAGTTCATTATTCAAATGAGAAATCTGAGAACTCATGTCAATACTTTCATAGGGCATATAAATACAAAGTTCTGCAGCAAGTGCTTACAGGTGTCTAACTTTATATTTTACATGCTATAAGTTATGAAATAATGAGAGGAACTCCATATTATAGAATGTATTATACCATCTAGACTATGGTAATAAAAGCATAATAATTTCTATACATTTTCAAAATATAATTTTCAATCATTATTTATCCTAACATATGCATATATTTCCTGTTTGACCACAAGGATCTATAGTGATCTTTTCAAAGATGTCTCCATTATGGAACAATACAGATGGTCTTAAACAGGATGTCAGTTAACAAAGAAAACACTGAAATTTCAGAACCTCTTTTCAGCAACTTTTTAAAAATCTGTATTTACTCTCATAATTGTTATAGGGTTACAAAGGAAACAGTTAAGGGGGTACTTAATTTAGTAACTAGATATTAGATTCCCTAGATGTGGTCTAAATGTTATAGAGACTAAAAGATTATAAAATATAAATTCAATTTAAGTGTGCTGAGCACAAAGCTGACATTCTTAATCACTCGGAGAAAGCTGTCTAAACCCAGAATCTTTTGCTCATGTCTATTCTAACTTATGGAAATTTTGGGAAAAAAATAATAGCATTAAGAATTACATTAAAATTTAATAAAGTGTTAGGCTTTTTAGGCATGGATTTGCTTTGAAGTAAAGCTATTTCAGTTCTTACATATTGTCACAAAATCATTATTAAACCATTCTTTGAAGTTCCAGATGTTTGTAATTCTAGAAATTATACATTGACATCATACAGAAAAACTTGAGTCATTTTAAGAATTTGCTGTAAAGTCTAAAGTCTCAAAAGAGTCCCAAATTTAAATACACTTTTTTTTTTCAGGTAGAGACAAAAGAGCACAACTTTTTCATCTATGTTTTATAGTCATTCTAGCTCTTAATGCAGAAAAGCACATCGGATATTAATGGCAGAAAAGCACATAACAGCATAATCTTAGTTAACTAACTAATATCAGAAGCAACAGATAAGAGAAAAACATTATACTCGTATTGAAAAGAAAAAGTAGTAAGCAATCTTTATCTTAATAAAAGCATTTTCTATGTATCACAAGAGTTATACCTAGTTTTAGTATTCTTGATTATTTACATTCTCAATAGTTCATTTAATTCCTAAGTATAATTTTTACATTTTATTTTTTCCAAATATCCCAAACATACAGAAAAGATGTCATATACCTACCACCTCTTCTATAATGGTGAAATCTCAATATGTTTGCTTTATGATGCATCTGTCATTCTTCAAACTATGACTTATCTATCATTCTTCAATCATCATATTTTTGATGTATTTCATATACTTTGTTCCCAAGTACTTTAGAATGCATACATAAAATTGAGTTTAAGGTTTGGGGGAGCAATATTTACAAGCAGTGATATGCACAAAACTTAAATGAACCTAAGTACAATTTCAAGGCACCTTAGTCTTTCTCATTTCTGCTCTAAGTTTTGCATCCTTATCCTACACCAGATGTCTCTGTTTCACTATAATTCATATATTCTAAATGGTAGAAATCATAAAAAAGTCTTGTTGTTCCCTGGCTCTTAGCCAATATGCTGCTTATTCTCGTCAGGATACTAATGTGTCATTTAGACTGTTCTCTGTCACATTCTTACAGGAATATTGAACCAACACAGGCAACCATCAGCATTTAGCAGTAACAGAGTTAAATAGAAACAAACACAAAAATGCCAAAGCATAAGATAATTAATCCCTAAATGAAAGGCCATTTATAATTTGGGTATACAAAAGTGACATTACTAAAATTAATAATCAGGACTTCATACACAGGATCTATTTTCCTGATAAAAGGTAGCCTGCCTCTACGTGGGTTGTATTAGTATGTGCTATTAAAGGCAACATTGTTAGCCTAAAGGCATGGTACACTGCTAATGTGAAATGTTGCCCTAGGTTTACAAATGATACCACTTGACTGTTAACAGGCTACCCTATAAAATCAATTACCTCTGCTCTAAATAAAATTTTAGTAGTTTTATAAATAATTTAAACTAAGGGCTACATAGTATTTGAATATTTCCATCGACCTTGAGAATAAGTTTGTCATTGCCGACTTATCTCTTCATTAAAGGATATTTCTCAGAATTAAAAAAGTGTTAAAACATAGTGCATAAAATTTTAATATCTACAAAACATGTGGCTTCTTTAATTCTCTAGCCAGTCCTATATTCAGACAATATTAACATACTTTAGAAACCAAACCATCCCATCACTATTTTTTCAATGTGTTTAGGTGAATCCTAACTCACCATAAATAAGAAAAATATTGCTATCATACTATATGTAAAAAAATGTATTCCAAGAAATCAGAGTAAATCAAATTCTTAGTGAATACAAAACACTGTTAGGTGAAATTGTAGTTTGCTTATGTGTATAATATGAGCTGAATAATAATATAAGTATGGTGATTCATCCTTCTACATTGTCAACAGTTTAATGACACCAAGAATTAGACAAGGGTCATTTACGAGTAAAGTACTAAACTTAACAGTTTATTAGTTAATTCCAAAAGGAAATATTCCCAGGATTTAGAAGTTAAATACTTGACATTTCAGGAATTCTAATTCTTCACAACCATTTTCCTTTGCAATCTTTTACTTTTCACTTTTTACAAAAATGATCGCAAGTCCTAAACATAAATCAGGTAGTCTAGACCCTGAGACAGCTCTAGTGTTGTTTTACGTGCATTTGTGGTAGTCAGCCCAGAATTTTAAGTATGAAGTTTCTTTCCCTCTTGTAATCTATTGAATGTCATAAAATCTAAAAGTCATTATTTTACTCCAGCTATGAAATGTCCACATTTCAAAACTATTAAAATGAAACAATCTGCATCTTGTCAAATAATACCAAACTGCATGGCACAAAGTGGTGCCAAATAAGGTAAAGCAAAGAGAGGAGGATAACAATTTTTCATACCCATCGTTTTATTCCAGATGGGAACAATAGTGTAGTAGTTTTATTTAAAAGTAGGTTAAGGGGGGAGGGTATAGCTCAGTGGTAAAATGTGTGCTTAGCATGCACGAGATCCTCAGTTCAATCCCCAGTACCTCCATTAAAAGATAAATAAATAAAAACCTAATTACCTCCCCCTCAATTTTTTTTAAAGTAGGTTAAGATGACAAAACGTCCTTATCAGTTATTACCATTTTCTTCCTAAAATGATAAAATGGAACATTCACTAATAAATAGTTTAAAAGAAATGTGTTTTTCCAGAAAATATCCCAGCAAAACATTTTAAGTTAACTATTATCTAAAACTGTGCAATAGCTTTTTCCCTTTTAACTGTACTGTGTTTATTCAGCAATGGTCTCCTAGGCCGTGTGGCATTTCATTTTTAGGGAACAGCAGGAAGGGTAGTGGGGGGTGAAGCTCTGTATGTTAATAGAAACTTTAAAGTAAACCAGAAATAAAAATGCTGCTCATTCATCCATTCACTCCTTTATCCTGAAAATGGTCTCTTGATTTAGTTTGTAAATGGATTTTGTAGTAAATGCCAAGGCAAACTACCAGGCCCCTGAAGTTGATTTATTCATGAACCAAACCAAGAGATACGGGCTGGCTCAGTCCAGCCTGGGGAGGAGAGTGCACATCTGGATGGAAGTGGCCTTTGTCTAAGAGCCTGGCACTCAGACAGCAGTCTGACCCTAAATATTACCTATGTTTCCTCTGTCCTCTCTGTTCTGATAAAACTGCTCATGCTTCTACCTTCCTTTACAGTTAGCTTTCATAGTTGATAAATAATGATGCTGTAGTCCTCTTGAGAATATTTATATGCCCAAAGGTAAAGCATTAGGCTGTTTTGATCTGCACGTATCAGGTGTAAGGAAGTATCGCAGTAACTAGGTGCGTGGCTGAGCCACACTGACTCCACTTTGCAGTTCAGTTTTAGGCCCGCAGTCCTACCCCTTCCCCTTTCTGTGTGACTGAGCTTTAGCCCACTCACAAGGAGTGCCCCCAAGCCAGATAAGTTTCCAATCAATTTTCACTCTTGCCTTCATCTGATATGAAAACTGGAAGAATGAATTTTGCTGAGGAATATGGTTAATGGTCATGAGACTCCAGGGGAGAGGAAAAACCCCAGTTCTGATCAGTACTTCTCCCTCGTAGTCAGATTCTATTTTTAGCTTTTTAGCTTCGGCCTCTTTAAATTCCCCTGTATTCCTTTTGGCAGCTGGGAGGGCAGCTGCACCTGCCTCTGGATCCTTGTCTGCCCCATCCTGCCTGTAGGTAAGTTACCCACAATAAACCTCATGATTACACTTTACGGAGTGGTCTGCTTCGTTTTTCAGTCTTAAATTTCTTCTCAGTTCCGAGGACATTATTCAGCATTGCCCCATTATTCAGTGCCTCCGATCATAAAGCAAACTGATCCAGAGTCACCTGAATGGGCTCAAGTGCTGGCTCTACTTCTTACTCTCAGATGACATTAAAGAGCCTCTCCATTTTCGTATCTGTAAAAACAATCATAATTATAGGACGTCTTTCACAGAGCCATTATGAGCGATCAATTAAAAATTGTGTTTTAGATACTTAGGAGAGAGTCAGGTCCACAGCATGCACTAACCCTTTGTTATTCTATTGATGGAAGAGATTCTAAAAAAATTTTTGAAAAGTGAAGGTAACCAAAAACAGACAATCAAATGGATACCTTTGTATAAGGCAGAAACTGCATTTGAGTTTGTCTTTGGATCTTAATATAGTGGACGTGACCTCATGTAATTTTGTATCTTTCTTATCCTTCTTTCTGCTGAACTTTCAAGAGTATGTGTTTATTTTGAGGCTCTTAGAGGTTGGTTTTCTTTAAAACAAGCCTCAAGTTGAGAAGAGGATCTATAGCTCTTTTAGATATAAGATCCCTGAAACATACCTGAGACTTCAGGAATAAGCAAAGGGGTCTGTATGTGGATTTGCTGACTGATGAATAAGTTGATAAACATATTTAATAATTCAAAATCAAACATTCACTTAGCACCTCATCCTTCAGGGGATTTATTCTAAAGAGAGCCAGAGACAAAGTAAATATTAGAAAACAATATGATCTTGCTACAGTGGAGGGCTTAGCTGATATTGAAACGCATCAGAAGGGTTCCCAACTGAATCCCAGGCAGTCAGGGGGAAGGGAGTTAACAGCTCTTAACTAAGTAGAATGTGAAAAAAAAGAGAACATTCTAGGCAAGGGAACAGCATATGCTAAGACAAATGATTTAGCATAGCTGGAAAATTCAGGGCAAGATTGAAGATGAAGCTAGAGTGATAGGCATGCAACAGAAAATTAAAAAGAATCAAGAATATGAGTTTGGGATTAACATGTTACTATACATAAAATAGATAAAACAACAAGGATCTACTGTATAGCACAGGGAACTATATTCAATTTCTTATAATAACATAATGGAAAAGAATCTGAAAAAATGTATATATATGTATGTATATGTATAACTGAATCACTGAAACTAGCATTGTAAATCAACTACACTTCAATGAAAAACAAAATTTAAAAAAAAAAAAAAAAAGAGAATAACGCTATGGCCACACAGTGACCGAGGTGAGAAGTGATGAGGATACTAAGCAGGAAGAGAGATGTCTGCAGGTGTTTAGTCACAGAGATCTATACAGAGAGGCTGTTAGCAAGTGATCTGGCATGAAGGGAGAAGCATGGCATAGACAGGCAAGACTACATACTGTGGTATAAAAACAAGAGTTGCCTATGATTGTTTTGCTTTCAAAATCTTTATGGTGAGCATCCACTCTGGCAAACTGATAAAACAGGAACTAGGAACTAACTCAGAGACTTAAAAGCAAAAGAGCAGAAAACACTTAGAGGGTCTACCAAACAAAATGCCTCCGGGTGAATACTGACAACCAGAAAGAAAAAGACATACTCAAACTGTAGTATTAGACGTAGGTGGGAGAATGGTAGAAGGGAAGTCAGAAAAATTAGCATGGATCTGATTTTCTTGGCCAACTTAATAAGTTGGATGATATACTTAAAGCAGTAGGAAAGATTTCAGGATTTTAAACAAAGATTAAGTATGAGATCTTTAAAAAAAGATATTTCTGGAAGCAATGTGGGAGACTTACAGGAGGCACCAAGGCCAGTTTGATGTTTATGCTATGATCCTGGTGAGAAATGATTAGAGGCTGAGCTAAACCACACAGCGCTGATGCATTCCTAGAGAGAGTAAAAGGAATTGGTAACACTACAGTAGGACCTTTAAGCTATCTGAACCCCTTGTGCTCCTCTGCCCTAACCTCCACACTTGCTCACTGTCACTGAGATTCATGTTTGCACTTTCCATTTGTCGTTTCTGTTTTTAAAAGGGATAGAGAAATTTGACTGACCCTTGAGTCCAAAGGAAAGATGACGACAATAGAGGGTGGCATGATTTCAGTCCTCAAGTACCGGACTGTTTTCATGACCAGAATCTTCCAATGCTCACTCATTCATGATTTTAGATGTGACTTCTTTGAGCTCCAGGTGAGTAAGAGTTGGGGTGAGAGCCGCACTGTGCGTGCAGCTCCAGCCCAGTTCTAGCCCCTGAAGACTGGTGTCAACCCTGCTGACCTGTTGTGCTTTGTTGACAATCAGAGATAAGGGGCCTGCATGGGCTTAACTAGCAGTAAATATCAACAAGTAGAACTGAAACAAGACGAAGAAGAAGACCAGTTTCTCATGGTGACTGCAGCACACAGACTATTTATTACAATTATACTATTTCTTTTTTTTAGTTTTCTTTTTTTGTTTGTTTTTTTGGGGGGGTGGGGAGGAAGTAATTATGTTTATTTATTTATTTTTAGAGGAGGTACTGGTGATTGAACCCGGGATCTCATGTATGCTAAGCACGTACTCTACCACTGAGCTATACCCTCCCCCCAAAATTATACAATTTCTTATCAAAGAAATAAACACATAAAGATCTCAAATCAACAAAATTTTAATTATAATACAAAAGTAGTTCCTTCCTTTCTCTTTCTATCCTCCAGTCCTGTTTTCAAGAGGATATCACCATTCATTTCTTCAGATGTTTCCTTAGGCATTAATTTTACATTTCTAAATAATATGTTCATATTGTTATTTCATGATTTATCAGTGTTAGAAATATTACATTTACTTCCTTATAGAGGATGAAAATTTGCTTCTTTAATTTCCCACTGCCCTCTCCCCATATGCCTGCTTAATCTACTCATTTTGATGAATGAATCATCAATGTTTACTATTTTCACATTTTAAAAATATTGTTCACTACAGAGTCAAGTAATTTATTATAATTACATTTTCTTACATGTGCTGCTTTTCACTTTTTCTAAAAACAATCAGCTTATTTTTCTTAGAATATCTGCTGTCAGCATAGCCATAATAGTCTAAGTGCCCTATCACATCATGTATTCCAATGCCCCTTTTCCTTTATATTCCCTTTCATGAAAAAGCAATAATGGTCACTGGCTAGAAGCAAAAATCATGCCTGCAATAAAGAACCACTGCATTAAAGTATCCTTTCTCCCATCTGGAAACATAACTGAATCTTCACTAGGCCACTACAGTGTTCTTCACAATGAGCTGTGTATAGTTTTGGGGATAGATGGTCAGACCTTTAATTTCATCAGTGTGTGCTCATTGCAGCACTTTTGTTTGCTGTGAGATAATTTCCTTCATCAGAATCAATGGTGGTGAGTAAAGTATCCCATATGTCTATAGACAGTTGTGGAAAGACTTAAGTAGAACTATATCTAGAATGAATGTTGATTTCAATAAGGAAATATCACTGTCCTCTCTATGATGGAAAGTATTTAATATTTTTAATGTCTAAATAATGCCATCTATTTCCCAGGGTCAGGAATCAAACTGAAGTTTCAGCATGTGTCTCTTCCCAGCGGTTAAGTAAACAAGGCAAAAGCCAGACCATCCTTGCAGTGGAATTCCACGTGTTGGGCTCATACAGAGCCTGTATTTTTCCTGATATGCCCACACTGAGCAAGTACTAGGTAGACAGATAGGAAATGAGGTTTATTAAATCCACAAAATGTGTCATCTTGTCTATATGATTATTCAGAGCCTCCTTTTAATGGATGTCCTTTGTTAAGCAGTTACCTATAGCACTGATATTTGCGTATTTCAGCCCATCTTCAAATATCCATCTGCAAGCCTCTTCCCCAGATATCCTTGGAATCACTGTTCCAGTGCTGTTCTTTCCACACTTTGACTCAACAACCCAAAATACTAGCAACATTAGTCTAAATTTGCTTAGATAAAACACTAATCTGTTAATCAGTTTAGATGAGAAAGAGCTACCCAAGCAGCTCTCTGACCTCAGCAGAAGGATGTGAGACATGTGAAGCTGGAGCAGTCCCCACGCACATGAGCATGCCAAGGTGGGATCAGCCAAAGCCCAGCCTGGATCAGCGGAACCCTGACAATGCATGAGAAATAAATGTTGGTGGCTTGACACCACTGAAGCTCCTTAGTCATAAATTATCTATCGGTTTTATACCAATAGCTAACAGATACAGGAATGTTCTATCAATACCAAACTGATCCAAAACCAACTAAGCTGTTCAGTATTCTCCCCAATAAGATTTTCTTTTCCATGATTCTTCACGGATACTTCTATTTAGGGCTTTAATGTTGCATCAGTAGATTTCTGATTAATGCCAGCAGGTTGTTTAGAACCAAAAGGAAATTACTTTATCAGTGGTCACAGAGAACTTCCTATGAGATGGATTCAGGAAAAAGAGGCAATGAAACAGGAGTTGGTGCCATAGGCACGTATCCATGCACCAATTTTGACTGGTGGACCCCTGTGTCATTCGGGGTCCTCAATAACTAAGTTTGATTTACAGCCAGTTTCTAGTAACCCTTAAAATGATTGAATGTTTTCTTGTACAGAGACATCCTAGATAGAGGCTCTATTTCCCCTTGGGGAAGGATTAGAGGAGTAATTACATCTCACACTCACGTCAATATTATAGCATCCTTTCTAAAGAAGGCCCAGGCTCCCATTCAGACATATTTGAACTGTCTTGGGTCTGAAAGCTGGATTAAAAAGACCAGTGACTTGCCATTGTGACAACATAAGTCTGATTTTTGCCCACTAGACCTAGCTGTTTTCCCGTTATAGATCAAGTAATATTTTACTTCTCTACTATCAATTGTATCCTTAGGTACATATTAATCAATTAGATCACATAGTTAGGCCATGAGGATAGGAGGTATATGGAAGATTTGGGTTGTACCCCAGGGGAAGTGAACTAGCCCTGGAAGCTGAGAACGTGCACTGGCTGTGCAATGGTGTTCCATTATTTATTTCCCACTCTCTGTGTTTCTGTGTGTGGATTTAAACATACACAAACACACACATATCTAAATACAGAGATATAGTTTATGGATTGACAAAGCTCTTCACATTTTCATCCTATCCCATTTTTTTTCCCTTTCATTTTTGTAATCTGGCATTAAATGTTTGCCTTTGAATTTATATATGGACCTGAAAATGATGATTCATCAGTAATTCAGAATTATGGAAATATAATTTATTTATCAAAATTTCATCATATCATTTTGGCTGAAATGTAATTATTTCATATAAGTTACACTTGTGTGCTCTTAAAGTATATTTCTGTTTACTTCAGCTGGGAGTAAAGTATTTCAATGATCCTTTATTCAATCAGTAAGTCTTTTTACAGATACAAAAAAAAAAGATGCTGTAGTATTGGAAATTTGTTTTCATTTTAACTATATTGTAGTTACTTTGTTTTAGTAAACAATCTTTCCTTCCTTCCTTCCCTCCTACTTTTCTTCCTTCCTCCTTTCCTCCCTTCTTTCTTTCTTGCTTTCTTCCTTTCTTGACCTCTTTCTTCTCATCTTCCTTTTTACATCCTTGACACTGTGTTGGCTAAGAAGCCACTTTGTTGGCTAATTCATTCCTCAATGAATTACCATTACCTATTTTTATGCTATACCTCACTCAGCACAGTACTGTATGGAAAGAAGTCATTCATAAAAAATCGAACCATTTGTAATGCCAATTGAGCCTCCATATAGGAGACAAATCATGAAATGAGATGTTGGTACTGTGAGCTAACGTGGCTCCCAACTCCAAGGGAAAGAACCATAAGTTACACTTGAACTTAAGACCAACTTAAAACATCAAAAAAAAAAAAAAAAAAAAGAAAAGGCAAGGTGGTGAAGCCTTGAATTAAAGATGTTTCCATAGAAATTTCTTGCATCATGCCTAAGTCATGTTACTTAATTTAATGTTGATCATCTGCTGTAAGTTGCCATAAAAAATTGTATTAAAGATGGAGGTTTTGACTGAGTCTTAACATGCTTAAAGGAAAGATGATGAGAATGAGAAAAATTTAGAAATTAAGAAAAATTGAGTGATAATTAATGAAATTAATAAAAATCAAAACCCAAAACACTGAAAAGAAAAAGCAAAATGGTAAGAATTTTTTTCTCTAGAAAAGTGTTCTAGAGAAAAAGCTACAGTTGTGGTGATTTAGTAGGAATATCCCAGAGCTGTTGATTATATGTGATATAGCCACTTAGATTTGCTTTAATTAATTATTTAAAGATCTGTATAAAGTGAAGAACAAAATTCTGGAAGAGGTAAAGACTGTGGCCAAGACAAGTAGTCATATTTCTCCCAAAGTTTTTCTTTTTGCACAAATAAGAGTGCAAAGAATTGTAAAGAATGAAGAATTCTCTAAGTCAAGTCTTGAAGCAAAAACAAAACAAAACAAAACAAACAAAAAAAGGCATGCTATTTATGAGTTAGAATAAATAACTCATAAGTATGTATATATGCATACACACACACACACACATATATAGTCCTTATGACAATTTTTGTCCTATAGTATTCTTAAAAGCCAAGAAGCCAATAATCAATGTTTTTAAATATAAACATTAGCATTGAGAACAATGAAGTTCATATGAAAAATAAATTTAAAGGGCTCATTTACATTTTGCATATAAAATAAAATTCTCAAAAATTATAAAAATCAGTAAGTTAAATTTTAAAATGTTGGGTGGGGTCATAATTGCAGGTTGCTTGAAAGACAGGTAAATCTAAGTTTTATTTTTGTATTTGTAGAATAAAACACAAAAATAGAAAATTTGACTAATGTAAGATTTCATTGGTTATCAATTGTTTAAGGAAAGAAAAGTATCGTAGTGAAGCTAAGGTTAGTTTTCAATACTGAGAATAAACAAAGAGACATTTAACTACTTGGTTCAGAGTGAATACTGAAGGAAGTCATCAACATCAAGCAAACCTAGGATGCAATCTGTATTCAGAGTTCAGCCTGATTAAGTCAGGAGCCAGATGGTTTACCCAGGAAACAGCACAATATTATAAAAATTAGGCCAATAAAGTCTTCGGTAGTTTATTGAGCTACAAGGAGATGAACTGAGGGAGAAGTGCTTTTCTCAGTAAGCCTTGGCCTCTGGAATCTCATTTGTTGTTTAGTTAGATGGCTTAACACAGTTACATGCTGAGTTGCTAGAAAATTTAGCAAATGAAGACTTCTCTCAGTGGAAGCCTTGCCACCACTCTTTTAAACACAGCTGTCTCCGAGCTAACAAGGGACTGAGGCAATATAATAAATAGAGTCAGATTATATTGTATTGAGGACCAGATTATCCTTGGCTCTTCAGTTTTCTTCCAGAAAGTTTTTATACCATCACATTATTCTTGCAGTTGGTACTTTAATGGATGAAAGACGATGCCTCAAGGAATGTTTACTTTTTAACAAGACAGGTGAAAGAAAGTCTCCATTTTGCTACTGGAAAATAGGTATCTTGTCCAGCGCAGCCACAGTAAAGTAAAAGTAGATTTATTCAGGGAGATACACACCCCATAAACAGAGTACGGGCCACCTCAGAAGGCAAGAGAGTTGGCTCCAGAGCATGGGATCATCTAGGAAAGTGAGAGTGACCACAAGGTGTGGGGGTGGTTAGTTTTTATAGGGTAGGTAATTTCATATGCTAGCAAGTGGGAGGGCTATTTTAACTGTTTTGGGGAAGTAGTGGGGATTTCCAGGAACTGGGCCCCTTGACCACATTTTGGCCTTTTACAGTCAGCTCTAGAACTGTCATGGCACCAGTGGATATGCCATTTAGAATGCTAATATATTACAATGAGCGTATAATGAGGCTCAAGGTCTACTGGAAGTCGAATCTTCTGCCATCTTGGACCTGGTTGGTTCCAATCAGTTTATGTCCTATGCTCAATTGCTGTGTCATTCTTTTAATGGTTATGTCCTGCCCTCCTCCCTCCTGTCAGTTTGGCTGAAAAACACAAGTATCCACACATAGCCATCCCATCTATCTGATCTGGAGCCCTTGGCCTTCCCCTAGACCATTATTAGAACCATCAATGAAAGCTTTCAGTATTACAGGGATGAATACAAATTAAAAGAGACTTATTTTGTAGACCCAACTGAGAAGCTGTAAGAACTTTCTGTGAAGAAACACTGCCTAATAATTTTTCCCTGCCCAGTTTATAATCTGAAATCCACCTAGCTTGGGAAAAGATCATGGAAATGAAAACATTCTGGAGGCAGCCCAAATTTTAGAAAGCCTAAGGTCTCAGTTGATAACAAGAGATACTCAGGATGCTGTGGTAAGTGTTCCTATTTACAGAGAAGGCATCAAATTGACTTTGACTTATAATTAGCCTAACTCATCTAGAGGCAAACTGAGGTTTGTTAACTCACAGAAGATTTTAGCTCCTGAGATTAATAAAGGGAACATTAAATGTCCTGCCCCTGAGTCAACCCTGATTTACACAGATAACAAGGTATTAAAAAAAATATTCACTTGTGTATTAGCCCATTACTACACTGAGATGTAATCCAATCAGGGAGTTAGATTTCCAACTATCTAACACCTTATATGCACACTGCTGTTTGTAAAATTTTTATTGTTTTAATGCCTGGCATTTTTACAAGTTTAAGGTTATACTACCTGCATATTTTTACTAGTGGCATACACAGAAAAATCAGAGCTTGGGATGTGTAAAATCCAGAAACAATGTCAGCAAAACTAAGTATAGGGCAACCTGAGGACCAGAGTCTGAGGGACACTGGCACTGAGCACCAATAAGTAGAGTCTGATTTTTAAAAAATGATGAGCTAAATTAAAAAGTGGACTTTTAAAGGGGATGAGATGTCCTGTAGAAGTAAAATTCTACAAATCTTGGAAGGAATGATGCTCAAAATATGATGACACATTCACAAAGGCACAAAAGTGAATATATGAGGAAATGTATGTATGAATTAACTTGGTTGTGATAATCATTTTACTATATACTATATAAAAATGATATATAAAATATAATAATATATAATTATAATAATATAGTATTAATATATTATTATGTAACTGTATGTTATATATAACTATACACACACACACACACACACACATACATACACAGACATACAGTTGACCCCTGAACAACTCAGGGGCTGGGACACTGACCCTCCATGCAGTTGAAAAATCTATACTTAATTTTACAGTCCCCCTCCATATCTGCTGGTTTCCATCCTTGAATTCAATGGACAATGGATCCTGTAGTGCTATAGTATGTATTTATTGAAAAAAATCCTCCTATAAGTGGACCCATGCAGTTCAAACCCATGTTGTTCAGCGGTCAACTGTATATCAAACCATCGTGTTGTACACCTTAAATATATACAATTTTTATGTGCCAATTGTATCTCCACAAACCTGGAGAAAAAGACCCAAGTGTAATGAGATCAAACTATCAGAATAGGCACTGTGTGTAGTACTGAAGCTGAGTCCTGGGGGAGGGGGCAAGGGTAGTAGCAGGTGCTCACAGGGCTCAAGGAAGTACCTACATTCAGGACAGAGATCTTCCAACATTTAAAAAACAGTTACAGCTATATCATATACACCAGTTAAATGGCAGCTATGTCTGCACCATCCTCACTGAATGTGAAAGAGAGAGGTAACAGATTTATGGACTATTTATTACTCTACTGTATCAGAAAATGCCTGCTCTGCTCTCCAGTCCACCCCCACAGGATGGAGGAAATGTCTTCATGCCTTTCCTCTTCTGAAATACAGCTTGTGGTCCTGTCATACTCTCTTGTCCATACAGAGATTTCTTGGGCCCAGGTGTTCATTCCCTTTTCCTCTCGTCCATGGCCTCAGAACACTTCTTTATTTTTCTTCTTGGTCACAGAATCCTTTACTTTCCACAGCCAGGTCTCCAGGTTGCTAACCTCTGTTCTCTTTTTTCATAGATGACGCTTCTTTTGGCCACCACCCTGGCTATTCCCGCACTGAAACATTCATTATTCTCTTCTATCCTCTCTTCTCTTGCTTCTCCCCCATCAAAAAACATTTTTATAAATATTATGAGTCTAACAAAACACTTTTCCTTTTAGAGAAAAAAAAAAGCACCAATTCTTAGCATTTGGGGTACTTCATGAGGATTTCCTTTCTTCTTGGCAGCTCTTAGTGTTGACCTTTAACACGTACATTCTTTCTGTTCTCTTGCACTTTTGACTGTTTTGTTCTTCTGGGTTCAAAATCAGTAGAGATCGTTGACAGTCTAGGAAGTCCAGATATTAAGGTCACTCCTGACCCTGCCACTCACTAGCCATGTGACCTGGACAAATTACTTCTGTTCTTTGAGGATAGTGCTTTCCTCACCTACAGTGAATGTGCAAATCTCCACAATAGAAAGGCATATAGTAAATCAGTAAATGGTACTTATGCACATTGTAAAAAAGGGAGAGAAACAGGAAAATGTACTCAACACTTGGGGTCCTTCTTAGTTATTTACAAGAGATAGAGTAAAGAAAATAAAACGGTTCAAGGTTTGCCAGATTCCCCTAGTTTCTGCCCTACCACTCCCACCTTATCTCTCCACTTACTCTTTAATGGAAGAATTAGACCCTGTGTCCAAAGTTCAAGTAATGCCTCTTGGTGCCACAAGCAAAGCCAGTTTTTATAATCAATGTTAACCTGCTTATGAAGATATTTTAAACCAATGTTAAGATATATAGAATAAATCAAAATATCAGGAGTAGTCATGAGAAAAGATGAAACAAACTTAGAATGAGAGACATTTTATAATATCCCTGATCAGTAGTCTTTAAAATATTAGAAGTGATTGAGGAGGTTCTTTTGGCCTGATGTCTTAGAGGGGTATTTGGTCTTCACACAGGTAATATCTCAAAAGAATTTCTCTCTCTCTCTATTCCTCTCCCCAGCCCATCCCTCACTTTCTACACACACACACACACACACACACACACACACACACACACACACACCCCTGAGAAAGAATAAACTGATCTTATGTATTAGGAGTGTAACTGATTTTTGAAACAACGCAACCTAGATTATCCAAAATGATGACAGACATTAACCTCAAACTTGTTAAATTAAGAATATAATAAGTGGTACAGTGAGATGACAGAAAAGGGTTATGTACAGCCTATATGCTCTAAAGATAAGCTTCAACAAGATAGACTAATTAACGTATTCAAGCCAAGGTTCTAGAAAATTTTTTATAAATGATTGCTTAGCTCCTGAAAAAACGGAAATTGAACTAGTAGAGGAAAAAAGAAAATGGCTTGTTACGTGGCCTTTCTCTCCCTGTAAAGAAGCCTGAGAATGTAATCCTTGTTTAAACATCTCTTATAACATTACTCAAGACAATTTTTTAGGAAATTATTCATACTAATTTCAAGATACATGAAAGTCCAGCTGAGCACTATCTAGTAGATTAAATTCCTGCATCTATTGTTGAAATTTTTTATAGAGCAATGTCTGACCAATATTGTGAGCTGCAGAAGCACAAAAGAATGGGCACTCTCATGTACACCTTTGGGGACCACATAGATGAGTACACAGCAGGGGAAAGAGACCCTGAGCTGGCTCTCCTAAGCTGAGATCCCCCCAACACACTCAGTACTCCTTGTGTGACTATGAATGTCTGAACGCCAAAGGACCAGGGCCTTCAAGGATATGCCTGAGACTCATCCCTACTTCACACCT
Organism: Camelus bactrianus; assembly: GCF_048773025.1. Taxonomy (NCBI): domain Eukaryota; kingdom Metazoa; phylum Chordata; class Mammalia; order Artiodactyla; family Camelidae; genus Camelus; species Camelus bactrianus. The sequence goes on from NC_133539.1 coordinate 29,009,606, forward strand.
CTGAGGTGTTTAGACTCACAGCTCTCTTCTTTCTCCATAATGAAACAGTCACCAAACCACAGTCATCTGTTTCTCTTCCAGGTGATAGATAAATCTACCTACTTGTTTCCCCTTAGTCATCTTTCTGCAAGGAGTCTGATGAAACCCTTTATCCTGCCAAAACTTTGCACTGCTAATATAGTTGACTAATTGTTTTTCTTTTAGGCACTGATTTTTCTCTCCAGTCTGAAAAGGAATATTTATTTAACAAGCCTCTTTGAGCACAATGAGCCTAAAAGAGATTTGTAGTTTAATGAAAGACTTAATTCAAGAAACTCAACATTTCAGTGAAGCATCAAAAATCAAACTACTAAAATTATCAAGATTGGGTGTCAAATTTTTAAATTAACTTTAAAAAAAGTCTACTTGAATGTGCCATATAGGATATAAAATAAAGTAAATGAGATATAAATGGCCTGCTAAATGTATTAATTTGAATTGTAGGCACAGCTTGTCTTAAACTTTTTTAAAAAGTATATTAATAACTTTTTTAAAAGTATTTTAACAGGGTGCCATGTAATGTGGTTAGAAAAAACAACTGAAATTGCTTTAGCATAATATACTTACTACCTTAAGTAAGCTTCTGTTTCTGTGTTGAAAAGTATTGAAGCTGAAAATTCTAAAAATGAATTTTGATTTCTGCATGCAGTCAGCTTTAATAATAATCATAATTATATAACCTATCTTTAACTGAGTATATTTTATGTTCAGGGAAACAGTCTATACACTTTACAAGAATTTTTTTCATTCAGTTTTTGCAAAAATCCATTGAAGTAGGTACTATTATTGTTATGTTGTTTTGGCCATGAGAGAATGCGTGTGTGTGTGTATGTGTGTGTGTGTATTTGGCTCCATATATATATGTATGTGTGTGTGTATATATATATATATATATATATATATATATGGGTCCATCTCAGAGATCAAAAAAGAGTTAGTCTTGAGAATGAAGTAGGAGGGAATCTGGTGATGGATGAAGTATAAAATATATCCATCCTGTGAGGGATAGGACTATGCTTCCCAGAGTAGTGGGCTTAGTCTCACACACACACACACACACAAAAAGGGCAAATCTCGAGAGACTTGACGAGGGGAAATGTAAGAAATAGGCGTAGACTCCCAGGAGAGTGGATGAATAAAAACTCGTGACAGACAGGGTTCGATGTATTCGTCCTTAGTTACATATGCAATTTATCTTTGAAAGCAACTGGTATTTTCCTGTATTTACCCGTCCTCTGGTCTCCAAGCTACCCTAATTTAGCCAGTGAACTGCTGCAGGACAAACCTGATTACATTAAGTAGCTTAGTTATGTGAGGCCCTTCCTGACATCTCAGAAAGTCTAGTCGGCTACCATCAGAGGTCTATCTTAGAGACCACAAAGTTAGCCTTGTTGTCTGCTTACTGGGAGCAAAAGTCTTTCTTCACAAAGAAGGTCAAACCAACCTATGCCCTGCTCTCAAACCACCTTCATTTTGCTAGTGCACTTCTGTTACCTATGATGATGTCCTCATTTGTCACCGTTTATTGAAATACTCCCATTTCCTCAGATCTCACGTTTTCCATTGGGTCTTCACAATCCACCAGAGGAACCTCTTCTGAGCTTTTTCAGCAATCCAACACTTTTCATATTGTTGATATCTATTTTTTGTCTTGAAGGGTTATGCAAATACTTTGTTCTTGATTAGCATTTGATAATTTCTGTTCTACTGTTCCAGATCAAGAATCAATCCTTAGCAATCTTAGCTATCCCTTACTGATTTAATTAAATGTTTGTTGTTCAAATATGAATGGAAATATTTGTTTCATCTTGAAGGCCATTATTGTTTTTACTTGCCCTTCCTTCAACTTGTAGATAGATAGCCTCTTTCTTAAGCACTTTTAAAGAAATTTCTTCCAGGTACAACAGGTCAAGTGGTATCTAAAGGCATGGAGCAAGTTCTTAGAACAATTAGTTGCAATCTGCACTGCAACTTTATGCTTCATATGGTGGCTTCTGGGTGAAGAAATGGCACAAAAGAGACAGTCAAGACAGAATAAAGTTTTATATTCTACAGTATATTTGATAGCTTTTTCAATACCTTACTAAGTGTTTTTCCACAAGTATGTCTCATAATAGTATATCTGTTTTGCCCAGATACAGTTCAGTTTTCCTGAGAATAAGTCAATCATAATAGAAAGTTTTAGTGCTCAATAGTATTGATGGTCAGAGAGAGGCCACTGAAGACAAGGCTTCTTTGTGAAGAAAGTGAAAGGAATTAAAACTAGAACCAGTTGACATTTTTCCCCACAATGATGAATTTTTCCTTCTTTGCATAATTCTTTGTCTTTGTTCTCTGATCTCCTTGGCTACTGTCAAAACCAGAAACACTAGGCAGGTAATTGTCAATGTTGCCTAACACTTGCTCTTGTATTTTGCACTCTCATTTTTATCCCTGTTTTATAAGGATGATGGAAGACATAACCAGAAAAGGTTTCTATACCTAAGACAAATTGTCCTTAAAATCAGTCATTGGGCTTTCCAAAAATCATTTTTGCTGAATTAATCCTTTTAGATTTGTTCAAAACTGTTCAAAGTTAGTAACAGGAATTATCTATAGCATTACAACAAGGTCACTTTCTGTTCCAGCTGAATAATTTTAGAAGTATTCAGGTACATTCTCTCCTGTGTCTTCTAATGTTTTTGGCAAGTGGACCATAAAAGAATTGTATGTCTTTTTTGGTCTAATAGTTGCTACTTTCCTGCATTCCCCAGGTGAATTTTCCAGATTTTATTTTGTTCCTTCCTAAAAGAGACTTAGTTGTCTGGGCTAGACTTAAAGTAACAGTAAATGTTTATATTAAAATGAATGTATCCCTGTTATAAGACTTATCAAGTAATGAGGTTCTCTGAAACATGGGAAATTTCATGAAGCAAAAACTGACAAAATTAGAGGAATAGAGAGTTTAACAATAATAGTTACAGGTATTAATGCCATACTTTCAATAATAAACAGAACAAGTAGGCAGAAAGTCAACAAGGAAATAGAACATTCGAACATTAAAATACAAACAGACCTAACAGGTACATATGGAATACTCCACTGATCGATGGCAGAACACATATTCTCAACTGACCGTGAACATTCTCCAGGAAAAAACAAACATAAAAAGCAAAAAAAAAAAAAAACCCAAAACCAAAAAACTATATGCTAGTGTAAAAGACAAGCCTAAACATATTTAAAAGGACTGAAATATCGTCAAGTATGTTTTCTGACCACAACAGAATTAAACTAGAAATCAACAACAGAAGGTAATTTGGAATAATCTTGAATATGTGGAAGTTAGACTGCACACCTCAATAACTATTGGATCAAGAAGATATCACAAGGTAAATTTAAAACAACTTGAGATGAATGAATTGAAAACACAAATCCTCAAACTTATGAGAAGTAAATAGGGCTGTACTCAAAGAGAAATTTATAGCTGTAAATACCATTGCTAAGAAAGAAGATTTCAAATAAGGAATCTAACCTTCACCTTAAGACACTGGAAAAATAAGAGCAAATTAAACCAAAGAAAGCAGAAAAAAGGAAATAATAAAGATTAAAATGGAAATAAACAAAATAAAGACTAGGAAAACAACAGAGCATTATTGGTGGTACCAAAAACTGGTTCTTCAGAAAGATCAACAGAACTGACAAACCTTTAGTGAGACTGATGAAGAAAAAGAATAGAAAAATTCAAATTATCAATATCAGAAATCAAATAGAAGCTACCACTATTGACCTTATGGAGATGAAAAGGACTTCAAAAGATTAAGTGAAGATAAATTCTAACAAATTAAATAACACAAACAAATTAAATAACTTAGTTTGATTTCCTGGAAAAAAAAACATAAACTACAAAAACTGATTCAAGAAGAAACTGACCATCAGATAGATTTTTAACAATCAAGAGACTGAATTAGTAATCAAAAAGTTACCCACAAAGAAAAGCACAAGTCTAGATGGCTTCACTGGTGAATCCCATCAAACATTTAAAAGAGATTTAATATTAATCCTTCACAGATTCTTCCCAAAAGCAAAATAGGAAGTAACACTTTTCCAACTTATTCTATAAGACCTGGATTATACTGATAGCAAAGCCAGGCAAAGACATCACAAGAAAGTCGCATTTGCTTTTGATGTCATATCTAAGTATCTATTGCCTAATCCAAAACCACAAGTATGTACTCCTATTGTTTTTCTTTTAAGAGTATTACAGTTTTGGCACTTTTATTTAGATCTATGATCAACTTTGAGTTGACTTTTACATCCTGAGTTACAAACCTAGTCTACAATGTACATAGGCTGAGTTGAGAGGCACAGTCTTATAAGAAAAATTAGAGTTTATAGTCAAAAGAAAATAGAATGTACACAGGTGTTTATAGACACAGATGTCCATTGCTCTTGGACAAACGAGTTACTCCTCTGTGAATTTTCTCATTGTAAAACACAGGGTATAATTGTGTGTTAACAGCCTCAATCTCAGAATGTTGTGAGGACTGAGCAACATGACTGAATTTAGTACTTACTGATTTTATTACCTGTTGCATGGCATTTCCTCAAAATTGTTAATTAATATCCTTATAATGCTGAAACAAAGATCACAGGCAGAATATTTATTGTATACTTTTATACATGTATTTTAATACTAATGTGAACTCTCTGTTTTATTTGAATTTACTGTGACTATTGAGTGCTGGCATACTGTTTGCACGGCAACACAAAAAAACCAAAACCAAAAATAAAGACACTTCATTTATATAAGAAAATTAACTGAACAATTGGATGTATCAGTACGAACTCCACTCACCTGGGACCCTCTCTCTAGCTTTGGCACCAAGGGATGCAATTCTTTTCTCTAGCGACAGTCTTGAGGGCCCATGGTGGTTGTGTTCTTCAGAATCTCTTTAGGAGCCTGCTGTAAGTGAGAGAGACACTCCTGCCCAGCTCTAGATGTTAGAAGCCTGTTGTGTTACAGGAGAGCTAGAATATTCTTTCTGATAGATCCATCACTATCACTAGCTTTTCTCACTTCCTGCTTTTCCCCAGACTGATGTATTTTCTGTCCCATTAACTGTAATTCATGGTTACATTAGATTATATTGTGATCCTATAGCTTCAGGCAAGTTATAACTAGGTAGCCACCATTCAAGCTTCAAAAACCACCTGGCCATACCTCAGTTCCCCATTGTGTGGCTCATTCTAAGTTCCACAGGCTGGTGATCTCTGACTGAAAAGATGTTTTCAGGATGACAGTGTCCCAACTCATTCTATCCCACACCCTGCATAGCCATATTCTGTGTATCATATGTTATTTTAAATTCATGTACTGCTTCTGATCACTTTCTCCCCCATCCTTTACTCTTGTTCTTCTGAAGCGCATTATGAGTGTGTGTTTCCAAATTGTTTTTTCATTTGGCTTACTAATTTAGATATAATAAGTTTGGAATTTAATTCATCTCATTTTCCATGACATACTTCAACAACTTCCTGTACTATTTAAACTCTGTATTTATTTTCTACAAATTTAAGGCTTTCATATAAAATGCTAATCTAGCTTGCAGGGAGCTCATCAACAGAACTCTGGAGAAACAGCACATGAATCCAGTCTGTCAATATCCTTTTCAAATTTTTATTGTTTAAAATAACTTATTTTATTCAATAAAAAACAAACAAAAATCTCCTCTAAACTTAAGCAAATCGAAATTGATTTCTGTGCTTTGCAACCAAAAGACATCCACTTGTTTTCCTATAATAGAACTAATTTTCACAAGGCACCATTATCCTAACTTCTGCAATTTCAATTATTTTCTTACTCTGGAGAATTAAAGGAGCCACCAAGCTATATGAAATTAATACTGAGAAGCATGTCATTGTCTTTAGGTAATGGCCAGTTGTAACATCCTCCACAATCACATGAGTGATGCTTATTTGCTTAAACCCTAAAACAGCGAAATTTATACATCAATTTCTTCTTCAGGTTATTAGATGTACGTATTTTTGGTCCTAATGTTGCCATTAGAAATCACAAATTGCTTGCAACGTAATCTCAGCCCAGATGCTCTGTGCCTGACATGGGAAGTGGGACCTTGAAAGCTCTCCCTCACTATTCTTTTCCTTATTTTCTCTGCACTAGTCACACTTAGGAAAGCAGCAGCTGCTTCCACTTACTGCTTGACTGTTTCCGAATTACGCTGGACATAGATGATAATGCCCTTCCCATTACCTCTTTATAGAACATGTAACGGAGTCTGAAAGAGAGCAAGGGAAATATCTATGAAAGCATCTTGCTTATAGATGGATCATTCAAAAGACCTAGTCATGTTCAGATCTGTTTAGAGCTCCTAGTAAGTGAGAGTGTTGTTCTCTCTGTCATGCAGAAAGAGAAAGAGAAAGAGACTCTAATTAAAAAAAGAAACGTGTAGGCATGCTGTCAGGCCAGAAGGGATTTTAATATACAAACAGCAACTGCATGTGTTTGACATACACAGTGACAGTTTGAGAGGCTTTTTACATTCACCACATTTTCATTAAAATTGAGCATGTAAAACTAGACATTCTATTACCAGATCATAAAACCAATATATACTTGGTTGTTTCTTGAAACGAGATTTTCACAAATTCGCAACTGCAAGAATGTAACCTCAGGAAAGGTTCTGAGGAGCCAATCAAAAGTTAATACAAAAATGTGCTCAAGGAAAAGATTTTTACTTTAAAAAAAAGTTGTCTTCTTCTCCAAACAACATTATTCAATAGAGATAAAATGCCTAATTTGCATGAAGCTAGGCAACAATCATATGAATTCTGAATACCTATCAATTTAATAGACATTAAATCAGACATTAAAATTTCAGTTTATAATAATGTCAATATATAGAAGAAAACTATTTGCAAATCTGCTTTTAGGAGAGAGTGAAATCAATTCAAAAGTAACAAAAATAAATTTTGGAATAAATTTAAAGTGAGTTATATTCTGAGTTTATGTCTGTAATTTTGATTCTATCTTTTATTTATTATCACTTCTTTCATGTTTACATTAAATCTGTCTTGCTTCACTGCTTTTTTTTTTTTTTTTTATTCAATCAACAACACGGTGGTTGCTGACCTAGCTAGGGTATTTCTGTAGATTTCTTCAATAAAAGTTGATATTTGAAAACACTTTAATCAATTATCTTCACAATAAATACTCCCTCCTAGTTGTTCATTTTTAACTAAAAAATGAAATGAAGGCCATATGAAGGATGAAAAGCTAAAATAATGGCATTATGCACTCATTATCTAAAATTGTGCTTTTGACATTTGCTTTGATGGCAAAGGAAGTTATTTTCATTATAACTGTAGAAACAGATTGCATTCTGTATTACAGCCATTTCTATCTACTAGTGAGTGCTGATAAGGAATATATTTGATGTATTAAAATGAACACTAATTACACCAACTATTTAGCAACAGATTTCAAATGGTGTCATCCTGCTTGGGCAGTTAGATTTGCATAGTAATTTGAAACTCTCCTACACTTTTGAAAGCATTGACACTTAGTGGTATCATAACAAATACTGATTAGGCATCCAAGTTGGTCCAGGCAGTGAGCTAATTACTATACAGAATTAATAGAAGTGACAGCCAGTAAGGTTACGAAAGCTAGAAAAGACCTATAGAAGCTAGAAACTGGGTCAGTAAAAAGGAATTAAAGGAATGGTGAGTAACCAAGCCAGAAATCACACAATTCTGAATTCTAAAATGAGTCCAAGGAGGCACAGAGACAGCCTTATTAGAGCACCGGTGGGCACTGACTGGAGAGCATCATGAAGGGGTCTCTATGCCCAAAAACATGGTAGATATTTTAAAATCTCATTATGCAGACAACGTATAAAGTTATTTCTACAATTATAGGCCTCTTTCCAGGACAAACACTTTCTGGGTGGTAGCATCCTAACATGTTTAATTTTTGAGACTTTAAAAATTATTGAAGTCAGCTGGATATATCGCAGGTACTTGGCATGGGGAGGAGAGTAGGTTAGTAGAATAGTGGCACTGAAAATAGGAGAACAAAGAGAAATGATATATTTTTAACTTACTTTACCCTTTCACTTAAGTCAGAACACACAAAACTTGAAACCCCAGCCCTCCAACTATGGCAGGCACTGTTAGTTGACCAAAGGCTTCTCTTCCATCAAACTAGGATGCTCTTCAACCCATAACTCATGATCCACTTTTGTGGCTCAACATAGTTCAAAATGAGTTGAAGTCTATTCAATTGACCTAACATTCAGTGGATAACAAGAAACAGGAAAACAAAACAAAAACCAAACCAAAAAAATTATAATAAATCTGGCTTAAATAAATAATACAGAATTACTACAGATTAGCAGACCAGAAATAGGGATGAATAGCACAGAGCTACCAAAATAAGAGTTATGTTAATACCAAGCCTTGTGTATGATAGCAATGAATACACGGATATGTCCCAGATATCCTGGAGTTTAAGTCCCAGATATCCTGGAGTTTAAGTAACAGAGGCTCTGATATTTCTACTTTCATAAAGTATGCTAGAGGTTCCCACTTTTCCTGGATCTTAAGATTTTAAAAAGACTTGGTGTACTGTCACTCACTGATCTCCAGATTCACGTTAGGCAAACCTTCAAAAGACCTGTTATGAACAGCAGAATAGAGATCCAATGGTACTCCTCAATAGTAAGCAAACTATATTTATCAAAACTTGAGAATTAATTATTATTGTTGATGGAATCAGTACTCTGTACTTGATGACTCATTATTATTCTTGTGTCTCTACAGATGCTACTTTACAGACGCTCTGCGTGTAAAAGCTTTACCCAGCTCCCATCTTTCCCAGGTGTCTGACTCCCATAGGATTCAGCTTAAAATGTCAGTTCCCCTACAGAACTTTTCCCGTTTGTCCAAGTAGCATTAGGTGCCAATTGTCCCAGAACCTCTGGAATTCTGTAATTATTGCTTCCACAGAATTTTTCACATGGTGTGATTTGATTGCTAGTTTACTTATCTGCTACCAGACATCTCTAATTATAACTGGTAATATCTTTATCACAATTGATGGAGGAGAAAAGGTTCAAGGAACGAGAGCAGAGAGATAGGGAACAGCAGGTCAGAAAAGGAATAGACATCTCAAACATTATAAACATGCAGGAGAACACTTAACTTCTGAGCCCCTGCCAATACTGCTTCTCCCTCAGATTTCCTTTTCTCCTGAAATGGCACTACCATTCATTCATTTGTCCAGATCTAGATCTTCGTAACAAGGAGTATGGCTCCATTTATTTCCTTTTTAAATTAAATTAAATTAATTTTTTTATTGAAGTATAGTCAGTTACAATGTGTCAGTTTCTGGTGTACAGCATAATGTTTCAGGCTCCATTTTTGATGTTTGACAGCTGACAGCTTTTCCCATTTTCCCCTCGTGCCTCACTTCCAAGCAAGATTCTGATAAGAAATCCTAGGTGCTCCCTCCTTTGGCAGACAGGAGATTCAGATCCTGCCGGGGAAGCCTCCCTCCAGCCCCATCCCTAACCATGATAAAACTCTGAGCTCGCGTCCTTTCCTAATGTTTTTAAGGCATTTTGGACTGGCTTGAGAGGCCTGCCCTGCTCTTTCCAGTGACCTCAATTATGTGAGTAATGAAGCTTTTCACACCCTCTTAGTGTGTATCTGGAATCATCAATCTGGACAGTTTTGAGTGGTGTTCCTTCCTGCTTTGGAGATTGACTACAACAATTTTACAGGTTAGCCTTAATCCTTTTTTTCTTCATATGCCTATTAAAATCCTCTACCCACCCCTGTCAATTATACCTGCAAATTCACATCCTTAATCTGTCCCATTTTCACGGTCTCTCAAGTCCAAGCCATCACCATAACTCTTGGACCATTTATCACAATCCTTCCATTCTTGCCTCTTAAGAGTTCATTCATCACACAATCAGCACAGCAATGTTTGAAATATATACCTATTGACCTCTCAATACATTTAGAATAAAATGCTATTGATTTAGTTCCTGCATGAACCAAACCCTGCCCATGTATCTGCATGTATGATCCCATCTTCTACTCTCCGCATTCCATGGGACTTGCTTCAGCCACACTGTTCTTACTGCTCCTGGCACCATATTTATTCTCTTCTTAGGATCTTTGCAGAGGCTTCCCTGATCACCTGTGTTATTCAGGGTTCTCTAGAGAAACAGAATCAATTATATACACATATATATCTATTTATAATATATATTTAATATATTATATATTTATTAATATATTAAATATATTATATAATATATTTAATATAAATATAATAAATATTTATATATATATGTGTGTATATATAGTATTGGTTATATTGGTTATATATGTATAAATGTACACATACTAAAAATACATATATGTATTTATAAATACATGTGTGCATGTATGTGTGTGTGTGTATATATATATATATATATAGAAATAGAGTGAGGGAGAGAGAGATTTACTAGAAGGTGTTGCCTGACACAATGATTACGCAGACCAGGAATTCTCATGATCCTCCCCACAAGCTGAAGAACCAGGAGAGCTGATGCTGTAAGTCCCAGTCTGAAGGCAGGAGATTATGTTCCAACTCAGTCAGATGGGGAGAGATGGAAAATTCTTCTTTCCTGTGCCTTTTTGTTCTATTCAGACTCTCAATGGATTAGATGATGTGTACCCACATTAGGGAGGGCAATCTGCTTTAGTCTACTGATTCAAATGTTAATCTCGTCCAGAAACATCTTCATATAGACTCAGAATAATGTTTAACCAAGTGTCTGAACACTTGTAACATAGTCAAGTTGACACATAAAATTAACCATCACATCACTGTTACCTAAGCTATTCACTACCAACTTCTATCACATTCCAACCATTTAATCTTGTTTTATTTTTTAATCACATTTATTGATTCATTTAAATTGCATTATATTTTATTTTGTACCTTGTTAAATATATCTCCCAGAAAAATATATACTTTCAAGGGGCACAGACTTTGTCAGTCTTCACCATTGAAGTATACCCAGTATCCTGGAAAGTATCTCATAGTATTCACTTAGTAGAATATTTCTTGGTTAAATGAATAAATTAACAAATGTATTACTATATCTCCAAGCACCTGTACCCATCAAACACACACATATACATACACAGAAAGCAAGCTAAATGTATGTCATAAGACAGAATAAAAGAGGAAACAACCTGTATTAAATCTAAAAATGTAAAAAGTCCAGCCAGCAAGCTTTAGAGAACAGTGGCAAATGAGTATATAGAAAATTTATACTACTTAAGCCTCAGCAAGTTCATAGTAAGACTTCCCTTGATCATCAGTACTAAGGGCACAATACACTGCAGTACTAGGTTACGGCATGGGCTTCTAGTCATATTGTCCTTCTAGTCTCTGCATAATTGACATGCTACTTTGTTATACATCATTTTCCTCAATGCTATCTTATATGCAAATGACCTATTTATAAAAATTATTATTTTAATTTGTATTAAGTTCTCATATATTTAGTGACATAAAGAATCCCCTGACATTCTTTCACCTCCCCACTTCACCCTATGAAATTGGATGAAATCTAACCTAAGACTATAGGCATTGACAGGGGCAAGCTAGTCATCTATATAGTAGAGTAGACTCCTTATGCCCCTGAAAGCAGAAAGAGAACTTGGGAAAAAAAATCCAGAAGAGTGGTTAGGACACTTGAGGGGACTTTATGAGATATTTTGTAGGTAGAAAGAAATGAATGGGTATCCAAAGCACAGCTAGAAAGGAAGGAAACTGACTTGTTCAGCTTGTAAAATACATTATTTCTTTGGAGTCAGAGTGCAGCCATCTACCCAAGTAGGTTACAAAAGCAGGGAAGGATTTTTAATCAGTCCAATCACTTTAACATCTGTACAATGTAAGATTGGTAGATTTATGCTTCTCATATTTGTCTGTGTGTGTTCCTTATCATCTTCTACTTAGAAACTTCTTTTGGAAAATTCCAGCTGGAATCAACAGTGTTTAGAAGAAAAAAAAAATTAGATTACTTTTATCTTTTCTCAGGCCAAAGTTTTAAAGAAGAAAGACCATTCCCAATGATTCTCATGATTCTTATTAGCAAGGAAATGTGGTAATAGTGGCCATTTTTATAAATGAACCACAAGTGTAAGGTAAAAGATAGCAGAATGAGCACTATAAAACATCGTGTGTAAGATGTGGAATCAAGCAGGACAGTATCCAAATTCTGCTTCTCTCATTTATTGTAAGATATGGAGGAATGATTTAACTTAATATCCTGTTTCTACAGGTGCAAAGTCATTCTGACACAACCCACCTCACTAGGTTATTGAAGGATAAATAAAATACTGTATGCAGATTATAGCATAGAACTTAGCACATGGTAAGATCTATGTTACAAGAAGGCATTTCTGATACCATTGATTGACACAGACATGTACCATCTCCTCTAAAATTTTACAAGTACAAAGGACTGTGTATTATGTTTTCTGAAACGTATGTTTCACTCACCTACACACATATACCAATAAAATCATATTTCAACATAGTGATAATTCTTATTTGCATATAGAAATTTACCAGAAATATGTACTCAGAGATGTCCATAAATACTCATTAGATTACAATGTCAAATATCTATAGAAGGACAAAAAAATATCAGAAACATTTTGTAAAAGTTATTTTTCTTGGCAGTCTCAAATTTTGTTTGTATGTTTGTTTTGTTTTAAGGTCCATGCCACGCTTCAGTAGAATTCACTACTTGCTTGTCTTTAGGGCTGCTATTTGGAAGGATTTTTTCACAGCCCCAACAAAATAATACATTAATTTTATTTTACTCAAAACCTGAATCAATGATTTTAACGTCTTATGGCTCGATAATGCTACTGATGATGATAGTTATATTCTAGCCAGAGAGAGACAAAGAGGTTCGTACAGCAGATCTTAATGAAGTTATAATGGCCACTTAGACCATAGCTTCAGCGACTTTATTTTCAATCACATGAATATAAAAGCAGCTGGGAAACTTTAAGAGTGCAACTGTCATGAGAGAGGTTAGAAGAAATGAACAGAGCTAAAAGAAGTGAGTTCTTTCTGCTGCTGCTGTTTTCATGGACAAGATAAAAGAAAACAAAGAAATCCAAGCCAGGCACTGATTGCCATCTAAGCATTCAATTAAAATTGCGTGTCATGGTAGAAAGCTATCAACAAAGCCACTGATGAGGATAAATGCTTAGCCTCAGCCATCTGCTCCCTCGTCAGGAAAGGGGCACATTCTCAATTGATAAGTTGTTGGCTTTGATCCATGGCCTGTTTTCCTGAGTTATTGTAGGAATCAAGCCAGGCTTCAACCTCAACTTACTCCCTGTTTAAACTTCTGATACTTCAGGATATTTCATTTTAACCTACTTATGTTGAATACGTGGGAGGCGTTTCCTCCAGTATCACTATTTATTAAAGATATTCTAATAAATGCAAATGTAATAATTGGCAATCTTCTTCTAACCTTAGTTATAACCAAAAATTTTACTCTTTAATCCCCTGCTTTGTAAGTCCTCTCTCTCTCACACAGTTAAACATAGAATCGAAATATAGAATTTTAACCCAAGTTTGAACAGTTTCGTAGCTGTATCTCAATAGATTTTATGTAGTAACATTTCATTAAATATATATTTATATAAATCTTGACTCTGGAGATGTAATTCATTTGATTTCTGGAAAGTATCTGCCATACAGTTGTTGACCGAGTCCATTCACATCATCAAACCAATCAATCAAGTCGGAAGTAATTTATCTCAGAACAATCTAACTTTTTTTTTAACTTTAATAAATAGGTTTAATAAGTATCCTGTGAGAAATTTCTTCTTCTAAAATCCAATTTTAACACAGAAAAAAAAAAAAAAGCCAGCCTTCTTAGAATGTCTTAGCAAAGCTGTCTGGTTTCATTTCTATGGGTCTCAGCTTTAAGAGCAGTGTGTTCCTGACTTTGCCTTTGTTTGTTCCCCTGGTGGGCTCCCTACTTGAGACAACACATCATAGAAAGATGCCAGTGAGAAGCATGCCTTCTTCTGCAAAGCTGGAGAAAGACAGCTGTGGGACTCAGTAGGGTGGAGAACGGGTGGACAATCGATTCTCAGTCCTCTAAGTTTTGGAAAAGTTTACCTATGGAGTTGAGGATCTGGAAATTGCTATCCATGCCTCTGCTAAAATCTGAAAAGCCTCCCTTTTCTTTAATTTGAAGACATCTTCTACCTTGCTTTTTTTCCTATACTTTCTCCTAAAATCTTATTGTGATCATGTGGAATCACTGAAATGTTTGGAGACAGGATGTGCTGTCTAGATATTTTTCATTAAAAGAGGGGTGAAAATAAGTTCTGAAAACTACATTATATACTTGAATTTAATAATCCATAAAATTTTGACCGAGTTGTTAAATAGTTGGTTTATGAGGCCCAGGGCAACAGTCACATCGGTTGCTCAGACACATCATCTTGGCCTTATCTCTGATCCTGTTCAAGACTTGGATAAGTGGTACCATTGCAGACTTCCCACTCCAAGATTTACTTTAAGCTGGCAGGGTCTTCCTTCATATTCATGCCACCACTTAATTTTCAGGCCTGGGTGCAGACACTTGCAGCAGCAGGAGTGTCTTAGAAACATGGGGAAGTTATCATTCTGGGCAATCCTCAATCAATGGGAAAAAAGTGCTGATGGAAAGGCCAATAGCATGTGAAGGCAGTCTGTGTGCTTCTCAGAAGGCCCCAGCCTTTCTTGGTGATGACCTGATTAACTCTCCATTATATGGGCTTTTTCTCCTTCCCCATCTCACTCTCTATCCTCCACGGCTCTTATTCTCTGGGATAATTTAATGAACTAATTCCACCCAGGACCTTGTTTCAAGCTGTGTATTCAGAGGAACACAGTTAAGGTTATATCAATAGCAGCAACTCTAGCAAGCAGGCCCCCAGGACACTCACTGATTAGATGGTAAAGAAAGACTTCCCGGCTGGTAGGGGGTGAGATTATGATGATTCCTGGCAGAATCATTAAGACATTCATCTATGATGCATCAGGATAAAGTAAAGGTGGAAAGATATCCTTGTATTATGCACTTACAATTTTTAAAAAATTTTCCTTGCTTAGGTAACTGCTTTGGGAACTTTATTCTTTGACTTGTTAACCATTAACTGCTTTGTTAACTTCTTTTAGAAGTCAGGAATAAGGAGAAATGACAAGGTCAGTTCAATCAAGTATCAACTCAGGGAATGCTCTGAAATTCAGAAGTTCTGCATGGCAGTATTTAAAAAAAGATGCTTGACTCAATGATCTGGAGGTAGACTGAGGCAACCGGCTTGCTCATGGGTCTGAAAATGGAGTGCTGTTGCTCTCCAACTCTCCCCAGGAATATTCTGAGTTATGAGTGGCATATTTTGGTTGTTTTATTTTATAAAGAGGGAGGACTAGCCCCGAGATAAAAATACACATAAATGCCTTGACAGTAACAAATGCCTTTAATGGTTGATCAGGGGCCTTGGAAGATCTGATAAAAGGAGATTAGAGAAGAGACATGAATGGGGCTAGAGAAGTAGGCAAAAGTCATGTGCATTATTGTGTCTCATGTTAATGCCTACTGAGGTTCATTCACTGCACAAGAGGTACTTAACCAGTCAAGTGGACTGAAGAATCTTTACTTTAAAGAAAGGATCATTACTTCTCATCTTTCCCATTGTGTGTGTGATGAGCCCTTTAAAAGTGCATCAATTGTAGAAGGGATAAAGTATACGTGTTGGTTCAACAGCTTGGGGTCCTTCTACCCAAGTACACCGCACTACTGATGCTGCTGAATATTCAATCTGTCATCAGCAAATATCAACTGATATGTCACTTGCCCTTGTTATTAAACAAATAAGTAAAAATGCATAATAATACGACAGGCGAGAATTGGTGTTACAAAGAGAAATGGCAGTATATGAGGATAGGGTCTGAGAGAGATGGATGTCTTTCTATATGATGAATAAGGATTGCTTAGCAGATAAGGTAAGATTAAAGCAGAGATCTAATAGAATAAAGGGGAAAAGGAATATGGATATCTGGGGGAAGGAAATTTCAGTAAGTGAGAAATTCAGGTTCAAAATTCCTGGGGCTAAAGCAGGCTCAGTGTTATGGAATGATAACCACGAGGCCAGTGTGGTTGCAGATCTGATACTCCTCACTTAGAAAGATGCAAGGTCATAGTGGGAGGGATGATTTTAGGACCATTTATAAAATTCTAAGCTCATGATTATTATTATTATAAGTGAAATGAGAAGCCACTAGAGATTTTGAAAAGAGGAATCACAACATAAGTGACAATTCAAAAGGAACTTTCTGCAAGGAATGTCTCCTCCATGGGTTAATATTAATACCAGGAATATTAGATAAGAAACACCTATAAGAGACATAGAAACATGATCATGGCTTAGACTAGGTTAGTACAGGGAAAGGTGGTGAAGGGAAGTGGTCAAACTTTGGAGATATGTGCGTAAAGGCACACTCTTGCACACATCTGTAAAGGGGCTGACTAAGTTAGAAAGGGGATTAGGAAGGATAAGTTCATAAGTCCTTTTTAACTTCCAAATTTCTTGCTCATTAATGTCAAAGACATTGATTAGAAAAACACATTTTGTTTCTCTGAATATTTAATTAGGAACCTTCTAACTTGGATTAAGTACACATAAACATAAATACACATAGACATATGAATATGTGGAAATATATACCTCTTGATTAAACTCACAATTCATTTTCCTTCTATCTTTTGATTATATGTAAATATTTAGCTAAATGTGATTTGTGACTTGGATCTTTTTTTCCTTCACATATCTCAGAGATTTCCTAAAATCTTACAGGTTTAAGTTAAGAATATTTGTTTTATGTTTGTATTTAATGCACATGTACTTTTGGAGGTTGCTTTTTATATTGCTATTTATATTTTAATATTTCTCCAAAAGGAAATATGGGAGAGGAGAAGACTTTTTAAATTTTAGAAGTTTCTGTTTAAAAAACAGAGGCAATCTTTTGTAACTTTTTGTAACTTTTGGGAGAGATTGCTTTTATGTCATGATTTCAACTGATGTGCCTGCAAAAAGCCTGCAACCTGGATACATCATCATGATGTGTGAGATGCCATGGTTGAGATGTGATTCATTACCACATAGACACATTGTCTTCAACTTTTACAATAATGTTTATTGAAAAGTGCATTCATTAAAAACAGCAACTCTCTTTCCTCAGTAATCATTTTTTTTCCCTTTGATGTTAACATTTATAGCCCTTTGCACTAGCTTTCTATTAGTATTTTCAACTGACACTTGAAATGACTTCCTTACAGAAAAGAGCCCAGGCACCATGGATACTAACCTCCATTCACCTTGGGGAGTTCACGGTGAGCTCTTGCATCTCAGAGTCTCTTCTGAGAGCTGCACATTCCTGGCCTCTCAAACCTCTTGGAGACTTCTGCCATTCCAGGTTCTCCCTGCTGATTTATTCTAGCCCTCCTCTGCAGCTGCCACATGTGTATTTTCTATCATTTCATGGTTTAGCAGATGGAGAGATTAAAAAATAATGAAATTTTAGAGTTAAACTCATCACAATAATGAAGTTTCACATAAATGCTCCTTCCACCAAAACACAATATGCTTAGTTGGCACACTGGTTGTGCAGTTAAAACACAGGAGATAAGCCAATCCTCAGTTCTGTGTGTATTACCTCAAGATATCCAAATACTACTTTGCAAGTCACTTTACCAATTTTTTCTCTTTATATACATATTATAGGGAAGTGAATATATTTTTATACAGGATGAATAAGGATGCCTTGTGGACAAGGTGAGATTAGAGCAGAGATCTAAAAGAAAAGAGGGAATAAAGAATATAGATATCTAGAAAAAGAAATTTCAGGAAGTGAGAAATTCAAGTTCAAAGTCTTGGAGTTGATGTTAGTTCAGTGTGATGAAATAACAGCCAGGAGTTCAGCATGGCTGGAACATCCAAATGAGGAAGAAAGATATGAGGTCTGAAACACAGTGGAAGAGATGATTATAAGACCATTTGTAAAATTCGGAGTTGTATGTGGGTACTCATATATGTATGCATTATTACACATGTATTCATAATTATTTAGGTGATGCCTTAGATCAATGCTCATACTATTCAGAGAGACCCACAGGGTATGTGTGTAGGGTTGTATGTAGCATTGAGAAAAAAGACAACTTCTATTATTCCATTGCTCTGGTTCCTGATTTGTCACAGAAACAAAAGATTTTTTAGATGGGAAGAAGTGATAGATTGCATCCAAATTAAATGTTCAGTTTATAGATGAGAAAAACAAATCTCAAGGAGGTGAAATGACCTATCCAAGGACAGAAGGACAATTACTGGCAGAGCAAGGATTAGAAACCAGATCCCTTGGATTTCAATTAAGCATATTTTGTCTACAATACCACAGTTATTAATTGATGAGGATGTTCAAAGACTAGCAAATAATGGTTCATCTCTGAAAAGATGTAAAATTTAAAGAAATAATTAATAGATGAAAATATCTATAATTTATTATTAGGAAAAATATGCAGCATGAAACATACTTGTAAGGTCTTGAATTATGAACAAAACTGATCTTCTTAATAGTATCCTCAAATCTAAGCTAGTAAATCATAGTAACTACATTATAGATGTTTCAATAAGATTTACTTGAGAGGGATAACCCCGGTTTTACAAAGGAGCTGAGAGGATGTTTCAGATCAATATATTCCCTCAGGCTAACATTACATCTACTGGGCAAACTTCAAGACTTTTCTCAAACATCAGAGATGAGGAATGTGAATTATTGACCAGAGGAATAATGATTACTTACCACAGCTCTCCACTCCTTCAAAGACAAAGAGTTTCTCTGGATAAGACATAAACATTAATAAAAGCTTTTGTTCAGGAAACAGTGCTAAAATCAGAAAAGGGTGAAGAAACTGGACCTCTATACTGGAGTTAGCCTAAGAGAAAGCAGAAATACATGGGCTATGCTGAAAGGATGACAAATCTCAGGAATCAAGTACGAACCATTTATGAAGAATAGAAATCCTACTGAAGACGGTAGGAAAAGCAGAAACAAAGCCTTGGAGGTCCAAGCAAAAGGGACATAAAATTAAAGGAATACTTCAAACACACATTTTGGGTAAGACTGAAAAAAAAAAAAGAGAAAGTGAAAAATAAGTCCATTAAAAGTATTCAGAATGCACACAGAGCAAAATGTCTCTTTCACCCCTATGCATTCCATCCATCTGAATCCCTTTAGTTTTAGTTTAAAGGAGGTACTTATTTCAGAAATTCAATATGATTGAAAGATAATATAAAGTCCAGAAATGAAGATCTTCGCATTTACATGGACTCATTATCCTTTTCTTCCATAACTGCTGAAGAATTGTTCATTCGTTGCCTTGGGAAATATGCGAATCTCGTACCTTACTCTTGGACATAGTCTTAAAGGGGCCTAATGTTTGAAATTGTGCAACCTAATCCCTGCATGACTTATATTAGGTGACCCTGAACATCCGAAATAACTTTAAAATTCAAAGCCATTCTATTACCTTCCTTTAAACTGGGGGTTGGTAACAGATATTAAAGTTGTCTTTCACACGCCTATGTCATAAAATAGTTGTTTTACCCACCCTTTAGGGGAAATATTTCAAGCACATTTGCATGCATTCTGTTTCCTAGGTTAAATGGTCACTCTGAAAATTTGACACAGTAAATTACTGAAATCCTTAACATATCTGTTGAATTTCCTTAAAACCACTTAGTAAACATATCCGATATATGCATACTGGTCAAAATGGAAACTCAGTCCATGATTATCACACAGCAACATATGAGTAAGAATGATGTGCTGGCTTAGGAGCTGCATTAGGTTGTCCCACTCCTGCATCCATAACCTGGTTTTCCTCCTGTATTAGACACGAGTCCTCGATGTAAGATCATACAGATTCTGATTTGGTATAAATGAATTTTCTAGCTGCCGTGAAGCTATTGCAAAAATTCCTGAGGTTTTCTTCTCAAACATTTTGAACCATCTTTTTTTTTTTTAAGTTTTGCTTTGGTTGAAAAATTACCTCTCAAAAAAACTAGCATGTAAGTTGTTAGAATTGTTTGTATTAACAATTCTAGACCTAGAGTAAGTGTGCATTAAGTGCTATTTAAAAAAGAGTGAAACTAAGGCAAAATTTATTGCTTAGAAAAGTATTTTCATTAATCATAAGCCATTAATTAGTAAGCCATTTGATTATTGGTGGGGAAAGAGTTTTTCAAAGATAACTGGGCAATTATGTCCTTGGGACTAGAAAGGAGAAGATTCAGCGGCTGTAATCATTAGATAGAGGACCAGATATTTCATAGTTTCTGAGCCACAACATCTAGGGAGTAAAAACACAGGCAGTAAGAGAGTAAAAATAAAGTTCAATAATACCAACAAGGAACATTCCCTTGGCCCAAGCCTTCCTGCTAAATTGTAAGTTTTGCCTGGTTTCAAATGCCTCCCAGAGAATTCTAGGACTTCTTGGGAGGTGGTTCACCAGTGCTCATTGGAGGACTTCTGTTACAATCCTGTGGCATGCTAACCGTCTCTAATCCTACTCATGTATCTCTAGTACACTCAGTTCTTTCTCCTGGGCATTCTGCAAACACCTGCCAAACTCTGAGACTGACAATGCTTAATGTGCAGGGCACTGACGTCTGCCTTGAGCCATCGTTTCAAGCTACAGCCAAAGTAGCTGGCAACACCTTGCTATTGCTGCAGAAGCTTTTGGCACCATAACCATGGCTGCTTTGTGCTCTCAAGGTCCCAAGATGTTTGAGCTTTTACTCAATTGTTAATTACAGGCCTTAAAGACTCAAACATAAACCTAAGGGGGATGGAGGGAAGGAAACTCTGAATGACTAACTCAACTCTGATGTAGAATCATTTCTCCTCTCTTATGCTGGTACTTGAACCAAATTTTTTTCAACCATTTTTTCTTAACTGAAATCATATTTTCCCCCCAAAATTCTACACTGCATTCTCTAGAAATGTCTGAATGCATGAGAAAGTTAAACTCAAGAATGTCAGCTCTAAGGAAGAGAAAATCTAAAAAGAATTAGTAAGGTGTATAAAAATCAAAAGAAATCTCAACTTTTAGCAACTGGAAGTAGTTACAGAAAAAAAAAAATCCAAATTGAAAGAACCATTTCTGGATAAGTAATTTCACCTCCGTAGCCTTTGAAACAAAAGAAGCTATAAAAATTCTGTACAAATTGTTCTACACATTTTACCTAAAAGAAACAAGTAAATTACAAAAACATTTAAATCCAAATTTGTTTATAAAAATTAAAATTTATTTAGTACTGCATGGAAAATAATTATTAGTTAAAAAAAACGTTAAATTTATGTTTTCACTAATCACAAAGCATCAGTTGTGAACCTGAGAATCAATTATATTATGCTAGAGTTATGGTTTTAGTTAAAAAGTTTTCCATATGGAAAAGTCAAAATTCCTGATGTACATGACTTCCATTCTGAAAAATGCTATTGCTTGAAACTAAGTCCTAAGGCTAGTATTTGCAAGACTCATGGAACACAACACATAAGAAACAGCTTTAACTGGGTTCCTCACTGCCTTATTCAATCTGCTTGTGGAAAATTTACTTTGACCCAAGATGAGAACTTGGGAAAATCCCTTGATTCCTTTGGCAGTTTTTGTTTTGTTTTGTTTTATGTGTTTGATTGTTTGGTAACTCAGAGTTCTAGTGTCAAATTAAATCATGAACACAGCCTTAATAATTAAAATACTAGCCCCAGAAATTAATTAATTCATGAATTTAAAGTTAAGATTCTCTCCTCTGTGATCTGAGGTTCCCGACGACTAGGTAATGTACCCTAGGTAAAGGGGTCATTTTGAACTGCTTCTAATTTTCTCCCTCTGGCAATTCTGTCTTTTTAATCATCCTTGCTACAAGTTGATAAATTTTATTAACCTTTAAAGAGAACAAATTTCAGCTTTGCGATTTTTGTATGTTACTTGCACAATTGATTTCCACTCATGTTATCATTTTCTCCCTTCTACTTACTTTTAGTTTACAATATAGTTGGTCTTCATGTCTAGAATCTAATGTTGGAATCTTAGATTCTTATTTTCTAGTATAAGCACTTTAATTTGTAAGATTTAAAGCTAATATATGCCTTTTTTCCTAAATGCTAGTTTGGATAGATCCATAAATACATAGATGGATACACAGATGCATAGATAGATATCCCACAAGGTTTGCTATGCTGTGATTTTAGTTTCATTCAGTTTAAACTGTTTTCTAATCTACCTTGCTTCTTACAGGATCTATGGGATATTTAGAATTATTTAACTTTATGCCCACATATTTGGGAGCCCCTAGACACCTTCTTGTATTGCTTTCTAATTTAATTCAGTTGTGGTCAAAAAAATATATCCTGTACAATTTAAATTCTTTGAAATGTATTTAGACTTCTTTCAGGCTCTTAAATATTACCTATTTTATTTAGTTTTCTATGTGTATTAGGAAAGCAAAGTATATCTGCATGAGTTGAGTACAGTGCTGTATAGTTGCATATGGGGAGATCAGTTAGGTCAAGGTGGTTGATAATGCTGTCAGAACTTTTGCACTTTTATTGATATTTGTCTTCTTATTCTAATTCCTGAGAGATGAGTATTTAAATCTTAATTTTACTTGTGTTTTTGTTCCATTTGTTCTGCCACTTTTTCCTTTATGTGCACTTAAGCTGCATGATTATTGGATAAACATTAGGGATTATTATCTTTTTTTCTAAATAAATGGACCCTCTTTGTGAAGTTTCATTCTGTAAAGATTTGTGCTTTGTTTTTCCCAGCGTTTTCACTATGATGAGTTTATGTATGTTTTTCTAGGTATTTCTTATGCTTGGGGTTTACTGAGCTTCTTGGATACCTGTGAGTTAGCTTGAATTCAAATTTAAAAAATAATTGGCTTATTTCAACACACACACTCTCTCATCCTTTCTTTTGGATTCCTAATTGTATAATAATGAACACTTGATATAACTGACACCCCACATGTCAATGATATTATCTTTTTTCTCTTTACTCTTGAATTAGTAGCTGTGTTCTTTTATAGTAACCACTACTTTAATTTTTAATATAATAAATATTGTATTTTTGCTCTTCTAAATTTCATTTGATTCTTTTATTTAATGTCCTCCTTCTCTGTTATTTCTGTTGTTGAATAATCTGACATCTGTTCCCATTGACTATGTTTTCTCTTGATTGTGGTTCCAATTTGCCTGCTTCTTTGTGTATTTTATGTATCTTTAAAATTATATCCCATAAACTGCGTAAAAGGAAAGTAGTGAATAATTCATAATCTTTCTTTCAGTTATTTCCTACAGAGTGAAAGTTCTTTCCCCTATCCATTAGTTACAATCACGGTCACTCAGATCCTCCAAGAATAAAATTGAACTGACTGTGACATTAGCTACAATTGTATTAAGTTTACCTGTGATCAACATCCAGTTATCTGCGCCATCATTACTTTTAGAATGTCAATATTTGAGTTAGATAAGAGTGGTTGACTATAATTCTGCCTGTGACTTGGCTGATTTCTCCTCATCCCTGCAGAGTCTCCCCATCTGTGACAAGTCTGCTTCTCTAAATAACTTTGCCCAGTATAAGTACCCACATACAGTATAAGAGCTGCCACAAGTCTTTGCCCACTTTTAAGGGCTCCTTTCTCTCTGTAATTCATGCTACTGAAGTTTCCTGGCATCTACCACTCTTTGTTAGCTGTATAGAAAAATATGATCTTAAAAAAACCTTGCATGTTCATCTTATTGCTACCATAAACAAACGTAGCAATGATCTTCTAATTTCCCCATTCTATCTAGAAATCAAAATTCCTCTTTGTCACCTCTATTTTTTCTCTTGTCTTGCTAACTGAAATTTCTGGCCCTTTCTGTGTTGGAGTAAAAAGAAGAGGACAGAGGATGTAATGCACAGGAATTCCTACAAGATCGATAATGTCACAAATGACTTTATGCTCTGTGATCTCATAGATCTATAACATTTCTTTTTTATTTGAAGTGTTCCTTTCTAGGCCAATCACACATTCACGCTGTCACTCTCGTATGTTTCTTCAACATCTAATCACAACACAGCTTTTGAGGTATTGATTTACAATTGGTCTTGTTTTTCTCTGACAGAGAACTTTTTAATCAGGATCTTTTTAAAAGTGACCCCATGAGACAGTCCCACCATGGTTTCCATATCTGTCTTCAGGGAATTATACAGCCTTGATTTACCATGAAAGGAGGGAAGGCATGGGGTGAAATGGATTGTCACCATTCAGAACCACCTTCTCCTTCTCACCAATCACTTAAATCAGGGTTTTTTTTTTTTTCCTTTAAGCTTTTTAATTGTCTGTGCTTCAAAACATAAAGGAAGAATGCTTGTAAGTACAGATCTTATCTGTCTGTTTTAAATGCACCTATTTATAATGAAGCCATCTACCAGCATTTGAATTTCACCTAATGTTTATGTTTTAAAGATTTGGCCATGAATAAGCATTATTTCAAATAGTTAATCCCAAAGTTATCTTGATATTACTCTATATTGAGAAAGCATTGATGCTAATCAACCAGTACACAACATCTGTTCTATTTATGAAGAAAGCCATTTACCTCTCTTCACCTATTCTCGAGTTTGAGTATGTTTCAAAAAATATTTATGATAAAGTCAGTATGATTTGTAGCTTTTTAAGATGATATTAATACTGGAATCTAGCAGCTCTTGCATTTGGAAATGTTTCTGCCTTGTTCCTTTGCTGACATACTCACATGGAACATGGAAGAATTTAGAATTACAGAACTAGTAAGAAATAATGGGAAAATTTTTTTTCCAATGGCAATAACTGAGTATATATTCTAACAGACTCTATAGATAAAAACAACTAAATAGCCTGCATAAAAAGGAAAATAAGTATATCTATGATCCAGTAAGAAGTCAGGAATATTTGGAGGCCAAATACATTTGTTAGATATTCTAAAATATTTTCCTTGAAACTTGGTTAGATTAAGCTGAAAACAATTTTCTGACAATTTTTAAACATAAATTCACACTATCTGGGTATTCTTAAGAACAATAAGCTATAAATAAATGCAAAACCTTTCTTCAACCATGGCCTTAGGATATTTCCACAGAAATTATTTCAAGAATCATAAGCTCATAGTTACAAATCGAAAAAAAATATATATATATATGCAATAGACCATTAGTGAAAGTCAAAAAATTTAAATGAAACAGAATCAGACATGCAAGTATTTTAGATATCTGAATTAATAGATTCAGAACATATAATAATTATATATAAAAATACTGAAAAATAAAATAAGGATAAAACTATTAGTAACAGGCAAGAAAATTTTAAAATAAAGAAATTTTTAGATACACCCAAGTGGGATTTACTGAACTAAAGATATATCTAAAGAAATTATTCAGAATTTTATAGTGAAAGATAAATAAATGGGAATCGCAGAAATGTTAATGCATGTTTCTCAAAGTAGAAGAGAGAGTAGGAATATGAAGGAACCAATATCGAAGGCACTTGAGAAAAACCCAAAGCAGTTAGAAACTAGGGAAGCTTCAAACCACGAAAGGAAGGAAACACATTGGATGATGTTAATATTTTAGTTCAGTTTTTACCTTAAGGGAACTACTTAGCCTAAGGCATATAGAGAAGAGAGTTTAATTAGAAAAAAGCAGTCTTACTGACATGGGGGATCAGAAGTCAGAATTTCAGTCTGCGGAAACAGTTAAAAAAATAAAGAGCCAGTATTCAGCCAAGGAGGAAGGGAAGAGTGGGACCTTCCAAATCTATGTGCACACTCCCCTTAGTTTGAACTGCCTAAGTGTAAGGTGAAAGTCCCACTCAAGGGGAAAAAAAAAAAAAAGATAATTGGTTTTAACGCTGAGAAATTATTTAAGTAGCTGCTTAACATTGGGAATCCAGATTTTAGAGTTCAATTCTTGAGAAGTAAGAGGTGTTTGACTTAATCATTCCATTAAAGCCCTGGATATGGCCACAATTTAAGAATAAGAACTGTATCCTCAGACTAAGGTTTTGACCCTAAGAATATGGGCAAAATTGAAACCTACCCTCTCTAATAAAATTTAAAACCAAGCTTATACAAGGTCAAGGTTAGCTGTAAGTAATTTAATGCAACTCAACATTTAACAGAGAAAGTTAATAGAGTCCAGATTCACCACATATATCATCTGCAATGTCCAATATACAACAAAAAGATACTAGAGATTCTTTAAAACGGAAAAAAAACTATAGTAAATAGAGAAAAGTCAGTAGAAATAGACTAACAGACAATCCAAATGATAGAATAGTATGCAAAGACTTTAAAGTAATTATAATAAATATATTAAAGAAACTTTAGGAAAAGTGAAAAAATAATTAGGGGAGGGCTTGAGCAAGATATAAAATCTCTTAAAATTAACCAAGTGAAAATTCTAAAAATAAGAACTACAATATTTAACATTAAACATTAATTGAATGGGAATATCAGTGTTGGTAACAACAAGAGAAAGATTAGTGAAGTTGGGGAGAAGTCAACATACATCATCCAAACCTAAATTTATTTTAAAAAATAAACAAAGCCCTGTGATCTGTGGGTATCAAGCAGGCAATCATATATGTAATTAGAATTCCAGAAGGAAAGAAGAGATAAAATGGGGCTGAAAAAAATTCAGAGATATTGGCTGAAATTTTCCAAATCGAGTTCAAAATATCAAATTGATCCAAAAAATCTCAGCAGACTTTAAGCAGAATGAATATAATGAACACCAGAAAGAGATATGTCACAGTTCTATTACTAAAAGTCGACCCTAAAGAGAAAAATCTTAAAAATGCCAATAAAAGAACACATTACCTACCAGGAAACAATGGTAAGAATGGCAGTAGAAGATCTGATCGTGTACAGTGGTAATACATACACAGCAAAATAATTTGAAATTTTGAAATGTAATTTTCAATATGATATTCCATTCTAACTATATTAAAAGTTAATTTAAAAGCAAATTCCAGAACTGGGAATAAAAGGGTCCTTACTAGGATAACGCTGTAAAAACAAATATGGTTGGCCCTCTGTATCTATGGTTTCCACATCTGCAGATGCAATCAACTCTGGATTGAAAATCTCTGGGAAAAAATAATTCCAAATAGTTTCAGAAAGTAAAACTTGAAGTTTCTGCATGCCAGCAACTATTTACATAGCATTTACATTGCATTCTGTATTATAAGTAATCAAGAGATAATTTAAAGTATGGAGAATGTGGGTAGGTTGTGTGCAAATATTATGTCATTTTATATAAGGGACCTGAGCACCTGCAGATTTGGGCACTCATGGGCTGATTCTGGAACCAATCCTCTGTGGATACTGAGGGACTGCTCTATTTCATTTGCAGATTAAGCATATCATTAGAATTTAAATCTACCGACATAATCATATAATGGAAGGCAAATTCCTATTACTTTCCATGTTTTATAACAGAATATTATGAAATATATATGTACATTAAAGATATAATTAGTTTTGTTTATGTGATGGTTTTAAAATATAACCCTTATTAAACTGGAAATGCATGATCTTAGTTTTAAGTATTGTCAAATCCACAAAGTAGTTATCATTGAACAAACCAATGAAGGTGGTTGGAATGACTTTAGATATAAGACTATTCAATATTTCTATATTTATTTGGTAGGAAAAATGACAATGTGCTTATTAAGTTTTTGTATTTCACTACAATTGAGATTTCTAAGACTTTACGGTGGGAAATGACGCTATTAAAAGTCAATAAGTGTTCCATTATAATTTAGGATAATTATGAAATTCATAAAGTTAAATGACTATATATGTTTTTCTTAATTTCAAGTAAAGAATTTTGTGTGGTGAGATCTAGATATACCTCAACAGAATCAGAAGTGCCATCTGTGAAATAAATAAATGAAATAATGGTGAATATTAAGCAACAAAAAATGAAATATATTACCAATATAAATTAATCTCTTTCTTTTATTCAAATATCATCTCAAAATCATATTTTGTCAAATCAGTATATATATGTGCAAAGAAAAGATTACAGTATGTTTAAAAAACATCTGATTATACAGTCAATGAAAATTAACAGAAATGAGACTATTTAATACTGTGTAACTATCTCAAAGATGTCAATAATCAGTTCAACTTTACGTGGCTATTTTGAAAAAGACAAAATAAAATTAATCAATAGAGGCTTGGACTGCATATAGTAAGCAGCACTACTAGTAGTAATAGATGTACAAGTTGTTGCAGTGAATACTTACTGAGCATTTTTATGTATCTCAGTCCTAAATAATTTCAATACATTAGCCTATTTAATTACTAGAATATTGCAGATATATGTCATACAATTTTTCTCATTTACTAGATGAGAAGATTTAAGCCAAGAAAGGCTAAGTACCTTGCCCAAGGTAACACTGAGTAAGCAGCAGACTGAATTTACAGACACAGCTGTAAACCATAATGTAATGGGAATATAATGTTTGGATTTTCCTTCAATCTGAACACTCTGTACTAGAGTGTATTATATTTTGTTTTCTGTAAGACAAGAAATTGAATTACATTCTCTCTTATGTTTCCTAGATACTTATGTTTACATTGAAAAATATGAAACATACAGTTCAACTCGGAAGAATTTATTAAATGCCTTCTCTGTCCAGGGAAGTGTGCAATTTGATCCAGTAGGTGTTTTACTTGATCTTGTGTTACTCATCTATTTTATATATCAGAAGGGAAACAAAACCCAAATAGAAGTATTGAATAAGATAGCTTTTATAGTTTTTACAGAATCATTCCTACTTTCTTGCATAAGTAGTGCATTCCTGAGAAAGTACTTGAAAGTATAATACAAAAATCAAGTTCCCAAGGAGTTGGGAAATATTATAAAAACTTTTAAAGACAAACAGCTTGGATTTTATTCCACATAAGTGTAATCCACTTGAGATAATGAAGCTTTATATGAGGCAGCATACAACATTGTTTTTAGAGCTCAGATCTCGTTTTAGTCAGTTTAGGCTGCCGTTACAGAACACTGTAGACAGTGTGGCTTAAGTAACAGTGATTTCTTACCACCCTTCTGGATGTTGGGAAGTCCAAAATCAAAGCATTGGCAGATATGGTATCTGGTGAGAACACTCTTTCCAGTTTACAGATGGCTTTCTTTTAGAAATCATCTCAGGTCTCTTCTTAAAAGGATACAAATTTTGTTTATCAGGGATCCACCCACAGGATCTACAGTTGACCCTTGAACAATGCAGGGGCTGGTGTGCTGACCCTTCCCACATTTGAAAATCCAAGTATAGCTTTATAGTGGGCCTTCCATCGATGCAGTTCTGCATCTTCAGATTCAACCAACTGCAGACCGTATAGTATGGTATGTATTTACTGAAAAAATTCCTTGTATAAGTGGACCTGCTAGAGTTCAAACCCTTGTTGTTCAAGGTCAATTGTAATCATCTCCTAAAGGCCAATCACACTGGGGCTTAGGATTTCAACATATGAATTGGAGGTGGGGCACAAAAATTCATTTGGTAACCAGCCTGTAACTAAGCCCTAATTCATCCATTTATTGAATACATAAGTGTGGACAATGTTCTTAATTCTATATCCCATTTTTCTCATATGTAAATTGGGGATAACACTAATATCTGGTTGATTGTTCCTGTGAGGATTAAAGGAACAATAGATGTAATTTTTGGCAAATAATAAAAAATAAACCAAGTATATTATTATTATTATTTTATAAACATTATGGCCACAAATCAAACATAGACATTCAAATAGTCTTTATAGCAATTAAAAATGGTCACTAGTGGGACTGAGATGTTTGCTACGAAGGAACCTAATTCGTTGATATTTATATCAAAAGAAAGGAGGATGGCTGCCTTCATTTATGGCCACAGAGTCATAATAAATTTTCTCTCCCTCAGCAGTTCTGAACTTGTGAGCTTCATTAGTTTTCATCACAATCAACGTGTTAGGAAGCACACTGAAGTCATTTAGGTGGGGCTCTATTTGCTGATCTTTTTTGCAAATTGAAAGTGGCTTTGAGCTACATCCACTCTGGCAACCCTCATCTTCTAATAATTGCACAAATAACTACTGAGCTGAAAAAAACTGATGACAAATCTAATCTTTTATAACAGTCTGTGCCTATGTGATTATTCAAAGGCATTACTCAAGAGTTTGGCTGCTGATGTACAAATTAGAAGATACAAAGGTATAACCTAATGTATGTATGTACGTATCAAGCAAATGAGAGTCCAGATCACTCTATAAGAAAACATTTAACAGATCTTTTACATCCGTATGCTTGTTGTATTATTGTATTCTTATTTGTTATTTCCTTGAAGACACCACGCTTTCTGTCTACTACTCTTTGGCAGCACAATAAATGTCTTCTCAGTTAAAGAATGGGTAAATTCATGTTCACTTTTCCCAGGAGATAATTGGATTTTTTTTTTAATTTTAAATGAGATAAGCATCCTGGATAACTTACAGGAATACAAAGCAACACACATTGTGTATATATTCATATATGGATATAATTCTAATTCTAGGGGTTTGTTTTACACATACAGTTTTATTTCTTAATATAAGTAGAACTAATCAATATTCTCAGGGAAGTTAAGATTAATTTAAAAATAATTGCTTAACATAATTTCATATTTGATACAATTTTTATTCTCGTAAGAAGCTCTATGACTCCTTTTGTCACTATTAAGTACTCTTCCCCACCTGATTCCACTAACTGTCTCATGTTCATTTGTTGTTTTTAACAGACCTCACAGAAAGTTAGGAAGAGCCCAGTTTTAAGGTGAAGGAATCAATGAATTTAGTTAAGTCTACATTCAAGGAATTACTAGTTAACAACCTTGCTCTCCCACCCACAATAGTGTGGTTTCCATTTGTCTAAATTATTTGGAGGATTCAATTCTTTACTCTCAATAAAGTGACTAACAAAACATCAAGCAGTTAAAGGTGAGAGGTGAAAGCAGCCGGGGAGGGAAAGGAGAAGGCGAGTAGAGAATAAAGAAGCATTTTGTGTTTGTTTATTAGGAAAACAAAGGAATGGTATAATAGATTTGTCCATTTCCCAATCGTGTTTGTTGGACCCAATTGTTTCTAAGTATTTATTTTCTTAAAATGTTTGTCTTTTCCAAATATTGTCACTTTTCTGATGAATGTGAGTGGATTTATAAATAAGTAAAATTAAATACATGAACTCTCAGCGTAAAATAGTGAGCAAATACATTCAAATCTTGTCATTGCTCATAAAGCCTTCAGACTCAGACGTTACATTTGCCAGAAAAGCAGGAACTGAATGTAATTGCTTTTCAAGAGTGAAATGAAATGCTTCCTCTCTAGAACATTTCAGTTTTGTATGTTGGTGGGCAGTGGGGAGAGGCGGGACCATTGTTCAGTTGCTGACTACTGTTAGAAAAGTTTTCTTAGCGTTAAAATTATAGTAAGTCAGTCAACAAACAATATTTGTGATGACTTATTCACCAATACTAAACTCAATGTGCCTCCTAAATTTAATGTTGCATCAACTTCATTTTGCATTAACCTCAAATCCACTACTGAGTTATGGGTCCACAAATATCCTTTTTTTTTTTCTGCCAGCATTTATTTGTAAGATTCTTCCGATTGCATCAAATTTCCTGTGCTGCCTTCCAATAATGACATTGTTTCAGCTGTGAGAACTTATTAGGAAATATATGATGCTTGCAGTTTTGCAGAAGTTGATTCCCCCCTGTGGAATAATCTCCATTCTAATTGGACTGTAAAATTCCTATAAATTATTTCAATCTCATTTCAGACTGGGACATATTTCATTGATTGGTAATAGCCTTAAATTACTTTTTATTGTGATTGTAATGTTTTCCTGTCAAGTAGCAGGAAACAGTAAATTATAGAGTAATTTAACAGGTGGAAATATACAGAAGCAAGAATTGTTAGAAACAAAGATGAACCATTAGAACAAATTGCAGTCTGCACATACCTAATCAGTTCTTTCATCTCTATGCCTTAAGAAATCAGTTCTGTCTCCCATAAAGTTTAATTAATCGGCAATCCTGAACTAGCATGGAAAATAAAACCTGTGTATTTGGGAACCATGGAATCATAAAATTAGAATACAACAAAATATATTTGAATGCATTTATTTGGGGATAAGAATGTTTTATTTTAATACCACAAACTCTATACTGAAGGACCAGTACTAAAGTATAAACCAGTAAATACCTCTTGGCCTTAAATGAGCTTTTCCACCACACACTTAGACAAAATAACGCCGTCACTCTCGATAAAAGAGAAGTAGGTTGTACACAAGGAGTATAATTTTGTTGAGAGTTTTGTAAGCACAGGGCCTTCGTGGAATTTCTGTGCACACTTCAGATGGAAGCCCTCAGGGACTGCTAATGGGCTCTAATCAGAAGTGAAAATTTATGAAAATCAGTTTTCTTTCATAGAAAGACTGAATCTGCAAAACCTCCCAGTTATCTGAGTGTCACTGTTATTTAATCTAACGTGAGTACTCTATTTCTAAATCTAAATGAGATTCACTTTAATGTACTTAGAAGATACTCTGACTTTTCCAGAATCCAGGGACATAAAGAAACGTAGTTTTGGAGACTTTCAACAACTATTTAGTCATGGACCTGTCTTTTGAAAATTTTGAAATCATTAAAACTTACTAAATTAATTAATGAAATTGGCAATAATTGCTTCCTACATAACAAAATCAGGGAAGAAATACAAAACAATATGCCAAACAGTAAAATAGATTTTATTTTGGAAAGTGTTGAATGCTTACGTAGGTGAAGGTGTGTGAATGTGTGTGTGACTGTATGTATTTGTATATCTAAGTAAAATTTAAATTCTTCAGTTAAATTTAATACTATATTTTAACCACTTGAATAGTATATAATACCTTGACATTAAGTTCAACTAAAATAAATGTACTGTATGATTTTCTCAAGGAGGTAATGTAATGTAGTAGAAATAACATGAATTTATGAGCCAAAAAGGTCTAGACTCCATTCCTGGTTCTAGTATGTACTTTCATATAACTCTGTTTATAGAATCCTTTTCTACATAAATATAAAATGAATAGGATAGAACCTATTTTGAGTTATGGCATGAAGATTAATATAGTCATTTAAAGTTACCTTATATCTTTTCTGAAGAAAATAATGCCATAAATTATTTAATAGAGATTAAATGCTCACTAAACCTTAACCAAATTTTAAATTTGATTTCACTGAATCCAAGCTATCAATTTGTAAGATGTATATTGTATTCCTCTAAAAAAGGCAAGTAAATAGTGACACAATACATTAAAGTAGTACAATATGGCACATGTTTTGTCCTTATTAGCTTCTACTTGCTCTGAAATGTCTTCTCTCTCTTCTGAAAGATTTGAAATTTCTTATGCCTTCCATTCATTTCAGTAAAAAAAAAAAAAAACAGTTTCAACTAGTGTATCTTCCTCTTTTAGGTCTCATAAACCACTTTGTAGTTGACCTATTTCATTCATAAAATGTATAACCAACTATACATTCCATGACTGTGTTCTCAGCAACTTTTTGTTTCAATGCTAATCAGTGAATAGTGGGGTTTTTTTTAATTTTTAAGTAATTATTTGAATAATTTATAAATGGAAATTATGCTCAACATGGGAAATGCCAAAAATGCATGTAAGCCAATAGCTGTGGCTGCATTATGAACAGTTCTGACCAACTGGTGGCTGAATAGATGTTCACTAAGTCATGACTGCCATCTGGCCAATGGCAAACACACAATGCTGTTGATTGCAAGCTGCAATTCAATTTTGAAGATGATAAAATGTGAAGTTCTTTGCATCTTAGAATGGATGGCATATTGGATTATTGCTGATGCAGGACATTTAACACCTGTTGAATTTCTATTATATTCCATAAACTCTTCTTAGAAATGCCTGGCCCAAAGGGTAGATAAAAAAGAAGAAAACATATTTTGTGACCTAGAGAGGTTAATTAAAATGTCATCAAGGTTATAGCAACACATTTTAATCTCTTGTTGAGCTCAGGTCTACCTCTAACTCAGTACACTCCCCAGTGGAATTAGCACTTGTTTCTATGACTGAGCCTTACTGTTGGGTCTGGCCATAGCTCTTTTATAGAAAAAACTTTTGAATGGGTAATTCATTTTAGATGATTTTGGATAGTTTCCCTCATAGAGCTGGTGTGATAAAATAGCCCCTCTGAGAAGAAGTAATTCAGCCCTTAGGTATCTAATTAAAGCTGGGTGAACACAAAACAGAGCCTCCACTAATCCAGCTATTCAAATAATACTAACAACTTAACTATGGTCATTCACTTTTTCCCTTCATTAAAAAAAAATCCATGAAATCCCTACTATGTGTGAATCATTATATTAGCTGCTTGAGATACAGCATAGTTAGTGAGTTGGAAACAAAGTATGTTTTGAATATAAAATTCCTACTATTAATAAAAAATTGTGAATCTTTTGAATACATACTTTCTATACTATTGTGGTGGACCCAAGGTAGCTATGAGTATTTAGGTGAGGATTCAAATAATCTGATCATATTTTTTCAGAGAAGATTAATGGTAAATAATATACTATAAGTCAATATTAGAGTTCATGTATATATACATATATAGATACACATGTGCTTCACATGTTTCATGAAGTTTCAGCTGCATATGAATTTCATACAGCTAAATTAGACAGCGAACATGCAAGTATCTAGTAAATCAAGTATCCCTCACCTGTCCATCTATAAAGGTTGTTTGACACTAGTAGACAATAGATCAAAAGGGACACATTGTAAATTATGAGATGTGATCCACTTAAGCAAATGTCATATGGAAGCAATATGAGATCCATAAAATATGTGTTAATGAATTATAACAGAAGACGGCAAATAGTTTATGGAAACCAAATGAAGTGCTGTGCCCATTATAACATCAACAAAAAAGGTAAAAATGAGGGGATAAAATGAGAAGAACAAATAACTATGGGAATATCAAACACAGGTCTTAGATGAAAATAATTACCAAACTGCTAATTGTGAATGATCAAAACATAGGAAAGGTGATTTTTTCCTCTTTTCAGCAGCACAGTGATTTGGGTATTATTTGCATGCCATGCATATTTATCATTCCATATGAATATTTCATATTAAAATTAAAAGTTTCTCATATTTTATCAATTTCTATAGCCACCAACAAGGGACAAGTCACACTTATGAGAGACAAATTTAGAACTGCTGAAATAGCAATCAAGTATATGTTTATCTTTCAGGATTTTACATTGGGACTTATCTTTAGTATCTGAGAGGACTGTATAATCACCTAACAGTTCCTCAAAAATGCCTCTAGAAATAAATGTACCTCCTAGAAACAGTTACTTGAGTTAGAAAAGTCTTGATCTGCACCCCCTGCCAATGTCACAGCAATACCTTCATTTTTATGTGTTGTGTTCACTGATACCTTTTCTCTGACTGCTAAAGTTGAGCATAATAATTATTGAAAACTGAAAATACTGAAGTTGTAAGGAGAAGAAATTTTTAGTATTGCCTCCTGGTATGGGATTATGTTGAGCTATTGACATGAAACAGTTCATTAAGCAGCATCATGGAAGCTATAACACTGGACACTTCCCTTAAAGTCTGAGCTGTTCTCTTTTATGAAAGCACACTGACCTGGGGAACTCTAGTTTCTGGGCTATGAAAATGCCTCAGTCCACTAGACCACTACATCATTTATTCCTCTGTTTCTGTGTATCCAGCAGTCGTTCCTCCAACTGCCTAGCCCACAACATCCAGAGATCATAGATGTGGGTCTTTCTCAATGTGAAGGAGGTCGACCTGCAATGGCTTAAATTTCATGCTGTTTTCACCGCTGCAACTGAAGCAGGAAAAGCTACTTCTGGTTTTTC
Organism: Camelus bactrianus; assembly: GCF_048773025.1. Taxonomy (NCBI): domain Eukaryota; kingdom Metazoa; phylum Chordata; class Mammalia; order Artiodactyla; family Camelidae; genus Camelus; species Camelus bactrianus. The sequence goes on from NC_133539.1 coordinate 29,045,820, forward strand.
AGTCTTCGCAGTCAGACCCATATTTTAAAAACACCCTTCAACCTGGAAGCATATTGCCCACTACTTTCCCTTTAAGACTTAACAATCAGATCATCTACATGATTCACAGATTTTATCTCTTCACTGAGAGCATCTCCCTTGTTATTTCAGCACTTCTATTGCCCTGAAAAGATAGGTTCTCTCTCAGAGCAGCCATGATAGCATAGCATGAATACATTTTTTAACAAAATTAATGTCACAAAATAATTTGAACTTCAGTGATTTATAGCAAAATTCCAAATGACTTTTATAGTGCATTTTCTCATTTCTGCTATCGTTTTGGCTTAAAACTTTACTTGGTGTAATTTAATGATTGAGTTCTGACTGAAATTAGAAGTTGTTCTCTGATCTGACATAGAATAAAGTTCCTAACCAAACCAACTATCAATGTAGAAGTTAATTTAGCAGATTCGACTGAGGAAAGCAGACAAAAAGTCCCAAGTATGTCCCAAATATGAGTATTGACAACATTTTTTAAACTTGATTTTTTGTCATAGAAAGTTAATATACAAAAGTAAAGAAACCAGAGTTACCAATGATAAATCTCTTCAGGGAGAAAAATGCTGAATTTAAATTTATTTGCCCAAATAGATACCTTTGAATGATGACAACAAACATAAAAATGTTGTACCACTTCAACAATAATCTGTAAACCTATATGCTCAGTAATAAACATCCAGAAGTAGCTGGGGAAAAATTTGCTTAAATATATAGATATGTTGGACAAATAACACTGACAATCAGAATATTTCAAAAGTTTCTTAGGAATCACGTATTCAAACACTTGGAAAATGCAAAATATAATTCTGTACATCCATTACAGATAAACTTTGAATAAATTCTTCAAATGGTAAAGATTTCATTTCAGGTCTCCTAATGCAGCCCTACCTTGCCAAGCTGTAATTGTTATAAAATATTTTATCATATAATGAGATAATTATCTTCTCATAATTGCCAATTGATTCTATTCCTGCCTCCCTGAAAAGCATAGAATAAGAAGTCACCTCCACCTCTACATGGTTATTCTTTAAATATTTTATGGGACTATGATGTCTCTATCTTTTCCATGTCCCTCTAAATAAATTAGACTTCTTCAAACATATATATATATACATATACATACATACATATATATATATATGATCTAGATTATAACTAGCCAAACTAGCCCCTCTGACTCTGAAGCACTCTAGTTTGTCAAATTTCATCCTAAAACATGGTTTCAAAAGTTGAATCAATAGTTCATAAGTTGCCTGATTAATTCAACATTCATGAAAAGACAAAAGAAATTGGATCAACAATTAAGAATTTGTAGATTCATTACACTTCTGCAAAATTGATGTCATTACGTGTGTTTATAATCGCTCAAGAATCTTAAATTGATTTTAAATTTCTCCTTATAAGGGAAAAGGATACCTGATTTTCTGAATTCTTTAAAAAAAAATCTTTTCTTTTGGTTGTGTGGGCACATCCAGTGCATTTGGTCTACCTCATTTCTACTCTTCCCTTCACTTTCTTGCTCTAGTAGAAACCTGATTCTCTCTTCAAGACACTGATTTCTCTGCTCTCCTCCTCAGTCTTGGCAGTTTTTTCTCCCACAACCTCTGTTGTGGCTTTTTGTTCAGTCTCCCTTCTTTCTTTCTAAAACCCCTCAGCTCCAGTTTTGTGTCATCAACTTCTCCACACAGTTGCTAATATTTGTGAACCTACTCCCATTTCTTAATTACTTAAGCTCCTGACATTCTTACTTTTTGGCAATTTAAATAAACATATTGATGATGCTTTCCATATGTTAACATCACAAATCCTTTAAATCTGCTCCTTCAATTATATTATTTTTTTTTTACCCTTCTTCAGCTTCTCCTCCCCATGGTCATATCCTAGAAATTATCATTACCAATAGTCCCATCTCCTTCAAAAAGTTATTTCCATGCATCTGAATGACCACCAGCTCCCATCTTTCAAGCCAATTTTTCTGCACCTAGTTCCAAGAATTTTTTCATCCCACTGAGATCACGAATTAATTTTTCAACCATTCCTCTCCCCTTGTATGCTCTCTCTCATATCCATAACGAAGTTGAATTTAATAATCAATCATTATAATCATTCCCTTACATATACCTTAGATTCTATTTTTCCTCTTGACTGTTCTCATTTGGCAAACCACACCCACGTTTAATCCAATTCTGGACCTGCTCCACACCTGTACCTAAGAGGATGAATATAGCTGTAACCACTTGTGTGGTTTCACTTTACATTTTTTACCTTACTCTTAAATGCATCACAATTCTGTTGTGTATTCACATTATATGTCTCTTCCAGTCACTCCTGTAATTTTCTATGACAGAGGTTGCTAAATGTTTTTTTAAAGGGCCAGATAGTAAATATTTTTGGCTTGCAGGTCATACAGATTCTGTTGTAATTACTCAGTTCTGCCATTGAAGCTTGAAGAAGCAATACACAATATGTAAACAAATGGATGAGGGTACATTTAAGTTAAAATTCAAATAGACCGGTGGCTTGTAGAGCATAGATTGCCAACCCCCGTGCCAACAGACAATTTTCCACTGTATCCTCCCTCTCTCCTCAAACCTATAATACCTTCTCTACTTACTCACCCAATGGAAGACTTGGCTTTTACCTTCACTGAGAAAATGGAAGCAATCAGAAACAAACATCCATAGAACACCATCATTACATGCTTGTCAGCATGTGCTTCATATACTCTGTCTTCCTCTGTTTTACTACAGATGAACTATCCATGTTCCTTTATAAAGCTAATACTTCTGGGAATATTCTCTAGCTCTTAAAGACATCTCTCCAAGAATTTCTCCTTTTCTCTCCTATAGCATCAATTATTCACTCTTTGTAAAATTATAGGCATGTTATTAGTTATTCTGTTTTAAAAATAATCTATACCCATTGCCTCTAATTTTTTTTAAAACCTTTCCAAGCAGGTGTTTGCCCCAGTAGGCCACTGATTTATTCTTGTCAATGTCATCGATAGCCTTCAAATTGTTAGATTTACTGGTCAGTTAACATCACAAATCCTTTAAATTTGCTCCTTCAATTATATTATTTATATAGACTTGATCTATCTATTGATGATCACCTATTGGTGATCACACAATTTATCACCCAAATGGAGATTTTTTAAGTGTAAAGGAGCCCTGTTATCATGTCTACAAAGACATGACTATACAGAAAGAATGCTTTGGAAAAACAAATACATCTTCAGCACCCTTTCACAGAGTTAATCACTCTGTCCTGCTTGGTACACTCTTCCAACTTAGCTTCCAGGACAACGGTTCTACCTGATAGCCTCATACTGACTCATCACTAACTTTTCAACTCATGAAGGTGATGCCACCTCATCTTCTTTATCTCAGGCCTGGGTCTTTAGTGCCACTGGGCTAAGTTCTGGGCCAACTTTCCTCTCTATACCCCTACCCTTGCTGATCTTACCCATTATCATGTATTTTAATGCCATAAGAATGCCAGATGATTCACAAATTTATATTTATGGTGAACATTTCTCATAACCTCCTTCACCTTCATCTGAGCCACCATTATCTTTTAGTCGGATGACTTATCTCAATGATTCTAACCTTGTCCTTCCACCTCTATGCCCAAATCAGCACACAGTGTGATACTCTTAAAACAGAAATTAGGCCATACCACTCTACTTCTTCAAACCACCCTTCAAGCAAGGGAGAAGCCAACTATCCTTAGGTTGTATTACTTCCCCATCCCTATATTCATCTGCAGCCACAATAATCTTCTTGCTCTGTTCCTTAATATGTTAGGTGTGCTCCAGCCTTAGGAATCTCATTTTGTCTGTTTCATCTGCCTTGAATGGGCTTCCTAAAGATACCTCTATAAACTCTGACCATTTCCTTTAGGTCTTTGCTCACCTATCTCCTGGTTAATGAAACCTACATGGATCACTTATTTAAAAATTTTATCTGTCTTTTGCCACACCCATCTTGATTCTGCTTACCTTGTTTTGTTTTTTCTTTTTAATGTAAAAAATTTTGGCCTTTCTTTACTAAAATGTAAGCTCCACTAATAACACAGATAGCATTAGCATTTCTTTCCTATTTAATATACACCAAACACTTAATATACTGTCCAGTAGTCAGGTACTTAATAATGATGTCATTATGTAAAGAATGGAGGCTTGATATAAAGAATGTCTTACCTTCACTATTTATATGATGTGTAAAATATCTTACAAAGCTAGCTCATCCTTAGGTAAATCTATAAAGATATTGTTTTTCACTTGAAGAAAAATGAAATTTATATTCTCAATTGTGTAAAATATCTATTTTAATTCTAGGTAAGAACATTTTAAATTCAAGAACAGAACTGACATGACAAATGAGCCTTGGCCTTTGAAACGATTGCCTTTGGAGGCCAACTATTTCATTCTAGGTTTGCTGCCATATTTGGAAAATTTTTGAAGTGTATTTTCTTTATTTTTTAATTGAAGTATAGTCAATTTGCAATGTTGTGTTAATTTCTGTTGTACAGCAAAGTGATTTAGTTATGTGTATATATATATGTGTGTGTATATATATATTTACTTTCATGTTATTTTTCATTACAGGCTATTACAAAGTGTCTAACATTGGCAAACTTTAAAAAAAAAAAGTCTGCTGTATTTGGAACCAATTTGTAAGGCAAATGAAGAAAAACAATCCCATAACTATGCATTCACAGCTTATTTTTTGACCACACATTGTACTATCCTATTTGATAACTTACTTTATTCTCTATGTTTAAAATGACATCTTTTTTTTTAAACCTAATTTAAAATCAACCCTCAAGGCATGATTATTTGCTACCATTTAGGATGTTCAAAAGAATGAGTAAGAGATTTGGAAGGCAATTCAAAAAATACATCTCTAGAAATAGCAACATCATTTAAATGCATTTTTAGAAGGAACAGTCATTTGAATATTCGAATTTTAGAATGGTTGTTAAAATCCAGTAGCATCACTGCATAGATACACTTTGTATCCTCTGCTAACTTCCAGACACAGGGCTCTTTAAAAACATTCAATAACACAATAGCAAGAAAATCAGCAGAAACTTTCTTAATATTATTCTCAAAAAGTAATAATATTACTATCAGCACAACAGCAATAAAAGATGAATTTGTTTCCTTTCTTGTTTACATCTAAATTTTATGTATGTTCCCACCCTCTCTTCTTTTTCTAACTCTTCATTTACTAACATTCTGCAAATATCAGTTTCTACAATGCTAAATATATTGACATTTCTATTAACTGTATATGGTATACTCTATAATGTGAATATACACTTAAGAGAAATTTATGAAAATTATGACCCACAAATAGATAAGGATTTAATTTTGAAAGCATAGAAAGTAACAAGACTTGGGGGAAATTTCTGAATTACAAAATGTTCACAGAATTTTCCTTTGCTAATATAATTCCCATTTAAGTTATTCTGTATCAATTTCTTAGATCCAAAAGTACTTAAAGACTTTTTTCTGGACATGAAAAGCTCATGTTTACCTTTTTGTTTATCTGATATTAACAAATAAGACGAAAACAAATGTAATAGTACCAATGTTCTCCAATTTATTTGTACTTGCCTCATCACCTAGAGAGTATCATCTATTTCTGTTTTATGGTATATGTTAAATATGGTCAATTTGATTTTAAAATTTAAGGATATAATCAAATACTCTCATTTTTGTATAGCATCATCTTACCAATGCTTTCCCAACTCACAAGCCACTTAAATCAATATGTTTAAAATAAATATATCTATTTCAATTAAACAATATATTAAGATAAATATCTCATTTTATATAGCTGTCAATTCCAATGACATTTTTCACAGAAATAAAACAATCCTAAAATTTGTATAAAACTACAAAAGACCATTAATAGCCAAACCAATCTTGAAAAAGAAGAACAAAGCTGAAGGCATCATACTTCCTGATTTCAAACTGTATTACAAAGCTATAGTAAGCAAAATAGTAAGGTAACAGCATAAAAACAGACAAAAATTAATGGAACAGAATAGAGAGCTCAGAAATTAACCCATGCATATACAGTCAATTAATTTATGACAAAGGAGACAAGAATATATAATGGTGGAAAGGACCGTCTCTTCAATAAATGTTGTTTTGAAAACTGGACAGCTATATGCAAAGTAATAACACTCGGGCACTATCTTAGACCATATACAAAAATTAATTCAAAAAATATTAAATACTTGAACATAATTGAACATAAAACCTGAAACTATAAAACTCCTAGAAAAAAAAATAGGTGAAAAGCTCTCTGACATTGGTATGAGTGATATTTTTTAAAAATTTGATACCAAATGTAAAGGCATCAAAAGAAAAAGTAAACAAATGGGACTACATCAAACTAAAAATCTTCTGCAAAGCAAAGGAAACCATGAACAAAACATAAAGGCAACCTACCAATGGGAGAAAATATTTGCAAAGCTAATAGCAGATAAAGGGTTAATATCCAAGATGTATAAAGAACACATACAACTCAATAGGAAAAAAAATGATCAAAAATGGGCATAAGATTTGAATAGAAATTTTTTCAAAGAAGACATACAGGTACATAAGATAGCCAGGTACATTAAAAGATGCTCAACATCAGTAATCATTAGGGAAATGCAAATCAAAATCACAGTGAGATATCACCTCACACCTATCAGACTGGCTATTTTCAAAAAGAAAAGACATAACATGTTGGTGAAGATGTGGGGAACAGGGAACCCTTGTGCACTCTTGTTGTGAATAGAAATTAGTGCAGAAACTAAGGAAAATGGTATGGCTTCAGAGCTGTGACAAGCACTTTACTCTTAGCAGATTTCTCTCCTCACTGTCTGCTGTGTTTTGTGTTGTGTCCATCGTGTAAGACACATGTGTTAATAGGTTTCTCCACAGTGTGTTCTGCAGACTGAGTCTAGGAACCTGTGCGAAGGTACCATGAGATCTGGTTTAGATTTACTTTTTTTTTTTTACCATAATTTAATTAATTATTTCATTTCTTATGTTAACATGAAAAATGAATGCCAAATGATTAGTGGATTATGGTTTTTAATTTAATATTTAAATAAAATATTTGGGGAAAAGACATTGAAAAAATATGGAGGTTCCTCAAAATATTAAAAAAAGAACTACCATATGATTCAGCAATTCCACTTTTGGATATTTATTCAAAGGAAACAAAAACAGTAACTTGAAAAGATTATCTGTACCCCCATGTTTATTGCACCATAATTTGTTTATTAAAGCATAGTTTATGTACAATATTATGTAAGTTACAGTTGTACAGTGATTGACAATTTTTAAAGGTTATACTCCATTTGTAGTTGTTATAAAATATTGGCTATATCCTCTGTATTGTACAATATATACTTATAGCTTATTATATACACAGTAGTTTATACCTCTTAATCCCCTACCCTTATTTGGCCCCTTCTTCCATCTAATTCATGGAAACAACCTAAGTCCCCATCAATGAATAAATGGATAAAGAAAATACGGTGTATATGTACACAATGGAATATTATTCAGCCATAAAAAGAAGGAAATCTACTATTTGCTCTAACATGAATGGATCTTGAAGGCATTATGCTAAGTAAAATAAGTCAGACAGAGAAAAGCAAATTCTATGTAATTTCACTTATATGTGAAATCTAAAAACAAACAAAAAACTCCCAGAAAACCAGAACTCAATAAATACAGATAACAAACTGGTAGTTACCAGAGGCAGGGGGTGGGTGAAACAGGCGGAAGTGGTCAAAAGGTACAAACATCAAGTTCTTAAAATGTCACAGAGATGTGATGCAAAGCATAGTAACTATAGCTAACATTACTGTGCTGCATGTTTGGAAGTTGCTAAGAGTAGATTTTAAAAGTTCTCATCAAAAGAAAATGAAATCTGTGGTGATGGATGTTTACTAGAATTATTGAATATGGTGATCATTTGGCCATATATACATATAATGGGTTGCTATGTTGTACACCTGGAACTAAAATAATGTTATATGTCAATTATATCACAATTTAAAAAATTGTATTTCATTCAGTTTGGTCACTACATTCATTACTTTATTTAATTATTCCTTTTTAGCAACTAATTTTAAAATTATTCCTGGAATTAATAAAACAACTTATTTCATCAGAATTCATGCCCTCTATAGATATTCATAATCTGATTTGAAGAAGTTTAAGGCAAGTTTGTTTATATAGCCCCAAAACCAAAGAAAATATGAGGTATGAAGCAATTTATAATCCCCATGATAGTATTATGCTTTATGCCCTCAACCAAATGAAGTTATGCCAAAATTAAAGACTCTGATTTAATTTTATTAATCTACTTAAAGCCAGAGGACTGAATCATAGTTTCTCCAGGCTTCTTGCATATCTGCAAGGAACAGAAAAGTATTGATACTCACTAATTTGTAGTAGACACCATATCGTTTACCTCTTTACTTTTACACAAAAATGTCTTTGCATAGCAAATGCATTACACAGTATACCTGGAAAAAAGATGCTTTAACTCTTTAAATCCTTGTCTAATTCACAACATGAAAACTAGTGGGAAATTACTGCTAATCTAGACCGTGATTGGTGCAGTCATCAGAACATAGAGTCACAGTTTCCCTTCAGGAGGGAACTCACGGAACACAGAGGTTCTGGGTGTGCCTAGGCTGATGCTTAGACACTTACTCAAAAATCGGTATCAAGAGCATTCAAAACCTAGAACGAACATTTCAAAGCAAGAAGAGAATATAATTGGGGGACAGTCTCTAATCTACCTAGATTTTACTTATTTAACAAATATATACCCACTTCTTACTCTGTTTCAAGTACTGTGTTAGGTGCAAGGATAAATCTGTGAATAATTTAGACATGGCTCTAAAGGAGTTTCAATTAATGGAAACATCACACAAAGACTACTCATTAATCTAGCCAAGTCCTTGGGTTAGAAGCTTCACTGAAATAATTGAGAGTTAGGATCCAAATTCATTTAATATATATTCTTATTGCATAGAAATTTCTAAGACCATAAGAAATGTCAATTGTTTATGACAGGCTTATTTCCTATTAAGTTACCAAGTAATCCTCGCTCCCACACAAATATCCCTGAGTAGGAAATCCAGAGGGTGTCCACGTTACTTGATAGCAGTTTAGTTTGTTTAATTGTATTTTCCTTTTTGTTGATGTTGTTGTATTTTTCACTGTTGAAGATAAAAGACAGTTGAGAGGATACAGAGTTTAAGGGTGATGAAAGTTTCACTTAAAGTAGGAGATTTGCTGGGGATTTACCAGCAACACAGGAGCTGCTTAGAACAGCTGATTTATAGAATGAGGGAGTTTCTGCTGAAGATCTTGTGAATGGGTTTTCTATGCTTTTACTTATTTCCCAGAAAGTTTTCCCCATTCAGCATAACTGGGAGACCTCTTGTTTCAAACTCCAAGAAGAATTTTCTGGAATCTATCTCCTCTCCTATTTTAGTTATCGACTCTTCTTTCTCAACACATTTTTTCTCTTTTTCAAGTTCAAATGCTTTATTTAATAAACTTCTTAATTGTGAAGTATAATATACATATTGAAAATAACCATACAAAAGCTTACAGCCCAGTGAAATTTCACAAAGTGAATATATTGTGGTAACTATCACTCAGACCAAAAAAAGGAGCATTTCACTCCCTAAAGCAGCCCTAATGCCTCTCCTAGTCATACCCCCCAAAATAATCACGTTTCATGTTTAACATTCTAGGTTAATTTTCCCTTAATTATATGTTTTGAACTTTTTATAAATTAAAAAAAAATATATATATATTTATTGAAGTATAGTCAGTTTACAATGTGTCAATTTCTAGTGTACAGCATAATGCTTCAGTCATATACGAACGTACATAAGGTTTTGAAACGTCTGTAAGTAAATTGTCAGAAATTCTCAGGCAGTCTTAAATTTTTAAAAAAATTTTATAGCTTTTATTTTTTTAGAGAAGCTATAGTGTTACAGAAAAATTGCATAGATAGTAGAGAGAATTCCCATCCATCCCCTATCTCTCACGATACAGTTTCCCTTATAACATCTTGCTTTAGTGTAATAGGTGTGTTACAGTGGATGAACCAATATTGGTACGTTTATTGTTAATTAAAGTACACAGCTGGCATTAGGGTTCACTGTTGTACTATCTGTGGGTTTTGACAAATGCATAATGCCATGTATCCATTATTAGAGTGTCATACAGAATAGTTTTGCCATCCTAACAATGCCCTGTGTTCCACCTATTCATCCTTCCCTGCTTCCCCCTGAACCCTTGGCAACCACTAATCTTTTTATTCTCTAAACTTTTGCCGTTTCCAGAATGTTACATTGGAATCATACAGCTTATAGCCCTTTCAGGGTGGTTTCTTTCACTTATTAATATGCATTTAAGTGTCCTTCAGGGTTTTACTGTGGCTTGATAGCTTTTTTTTTAAGTGCTGAATAATACTGAATTCCATGGATGCACCAGTTTGTTTATTCCTTCTCCTTCTGAAGAACAGCTTTCTTGCTTTCAGTTTTGACAATTATTTAAAAAGCTGCTATAAACATTCATGTGCAGGCTTTTGTGTAAACATAAGCTTTCAACTCATTTGAGTAAACACCTGGAAGCTCCACTGCTGGATCTAAAGGTAAGTATGTTTAATTTGGCTTCATCAGAACTGCCAAACTGCCTTCCAAAGTGTCTGCAGCATTTTGTACTCTCACCAGCAATGAATTAAGAGTTTCTGATGTTCCCTGTCCTCCTCAGCATTTGGTGCTGTCGGTGTTTATTTTAGGCATTTGAATGGGTATGTAGTACTATTTCATTGTTATTTCAATTTGCATTTCCTTAATGACTAGGATGTGGATCATCTTTTCAGATGCTTAGTTGCCCTCTGTATGTCTTCATTGCTGAGTTGTCTAGGTTGTATTTGTTCTCTTTCTGCTGAACACTAAACGAGGCTAAACTATTTTTGCCCCTTCACAGTTAGACATGGTCTGTAACTCAGTTCTAACCAATAAAAGATGAGTAGATAGTGTCAGACCCTTTTAAGTATAGCCTATAAGAAATTTCACTAATGATTCTATTCTTCCTACTTCTGCTGCATGGAAATTAACTTGGAAGATAAATAGTGAAGATGACAATGGTTCCATCAGCTGGGGTTCTGAATGACCATGTGAGACAATATACCACCATGATCACCATAAACATCCCCACCACGTACACAGTAATATGCAAGCAAGAAGTAAACTATTGCATTAATACCTGAAATCTTGTTATAACCTAACCCTAACTGGTTATAATCTTTGTTATAGCATCTAGAGAGACAGTGTAACTATAAGTATCTACCACTTCAAAAGAATAATGAGATGAAGTTGCTTTATTCTCATGTATGAAAAGTTACCTCATGTATTTGTGTGCCTGAACTTCCTTTGATAGTTTTATGAGATTTGATATCAATAAATTACGAGCAGGGAAACAAAGCAAGACAAGTACATTTCGGAATAGGTTAGTCAAACACCAGTATGTCATCTGAGGTCACTATGTCCATTAATATCTTGATAAAATTGGCTGAAGCTTCCATTTCTTGCTTGTGAATGTCCACATAGCATCCTAAAATTTCTGTGAAATCCAAGGGTCTTATGCCAATTGGTAACCTCCAAGCTCATTGAAAACTTCAAGTTCATGCTTCTGTTAACTTACTTCAATGCACAAATTATCTTTTTCTTATTTTATTTTTCTCAGTGGATATAAGCAAAAGAATCATGTAACCTCTTTATTTAATACATACACAGATACTCCCATATATATATATATATATATATATATATATATATATATATATATATATATATAAGCTAACACACACCTGCATACATACACACATACTCTCACTCAAGATCTCTGCATGTGTAGCAAACTTCACTGACACTTTAGCAAGGCAATCATAACACAGAAAAACTAGCGACTTGAATTTCAATTGTAAGCTTCCTTTCCTTCTCTCTTTCAGTAATTGATTCTGCTCCTCACCATCTCACATCAGTTTAAGCTTAGGAGACAGTTACACAGCTGAAAACTATATTTCTTAGACTCTATAGCAGTAAAATTCAGTTTTGTGATTCCATTGGATCCACACTCTCATATTATATGAAATGGAAACAATTGTACAAAATTATTATTTGAAAAATGTTCAATTTGACTCTGGTTCACTAATTTTCCAGCTTAAAAAAGCTTGATATTACTTAATATGTAAGAAAGAGTTTTAAGCCATGACTTATTTTAAGCTAATTTATTCAAAATTAAACTTCTACCCACCCTTCAATTTGTTAATATAGGAAATACATTTTTCTAACAAAAATTTGTAAAACCTCCTTTTGCTTGCTAAACGCAGTTTTAAGATTAGTAGTAAAAACTGTGTGGCTATTTACATTTTATATGTGAAGAACTGGTTTCCATTTTCATGAAGAGGGAAGAAAACATTTATATAACCTTTTTATAATTTTTATTCCCTAGAAGATTCTCTGATTAGATTTTACTAAATGGTACTATTCACTTGTTTTTCAAAAACCAAATAGAATATCATTTGACCTTCCACATAAATTTCAAGCACTTAAGCTGAAATCCATAGCATTCACTCTCTACTAACTGCCAAATTTGCTATCATACCATATGTCCAACATACAATTTGCATCTGAACTGGGAAATGCAAATGATGTTTTAATGATTTCACTTCCTAAAGAATAAAGTAAATGGCAGAAGAAGAGAACAATACACATTCAGTAGTCTTCTCACTTATGCTATTCTTTCAGTCATGACACTTTGCCAAAGACAAGTTGTATTCTCTACAGCTATTAATGAATAATCTCTAAAAATAAATATTCAGTTTAGGAAGAATTAGGAGTATGCCCTAATACTCTTATGTGAGATCAGCTGTAAAGCCATGTTAAATTGAGCATTGACTATCCATTTTCACTAAGATGAATATTATGATTAGATGATAACGGAAATTCCATTTGATGATTTGATGCCTCACATATAAAAAACTGACAACACATACTCAAGGTGCTTTTCAAAACTGAAGCACATTTTATTAATACTTCTAACACTGTGTATTTACAAAAAAAATCCAACACATTCCATAAAGATGCTAAAAAGCAACTGAGAATATGTTCCTGTTAAGATGACAAATATTCTTTCAGATAATCAAATGTTGATAATTCAGTTTTTGTTTTCTAAATAGATTTTGAAAACTTATACAATTTTATACCTTATCTTAAAATACAATATATGGATATATAATGATAACATAGTATATATGGTGATTGATTTTATGTTAAAATTTCATTTGAAGTTAAAAGGCATTGAAAATAAAAACATATGCTATAGTTAATACATATATTTCAACTATTTGAACAGAAATATACTGTAGGTCAGTATAAAACTGACCCAGCCAGTAGATCAGTAAGAGAAATATAAAGAAAGAGAAGCTAAGAAATAATGTTTGAGGTACCCTTATATATGCTCTCTTAATTCAGATGATAAAAAGTATAAATTTGTATAGACTACGAGGCAAAAAAATAGGAAATAGCAATGAAAATTATAACTCTACTTAGTAATAATTTGCTTTTCTCATTCTCACAGTTGATCACCATTCTCAATGAAACAACCAACAGAAAAGCTTCAGAATATAGTTGATACGAATACAGAATGTCATAGTTTACTATGACATTTGTTTTCCCCAGATAAAATAGAAAAAAATAAAATAGTTATGTTTATCTGTAGTATGTGTCAGTAAATAACTGGGTATCTTGAAATATCCAAAGCTTTAACTAAATTTTAAATTAGTGTAATATTGTCTTCAACTGTGCATTTACAAAGAGACAAGGCTTAAAATCATGACTTTAAACTTAAAGTATACTATGGCAATAATCTGATCCAGCCCTTCATTTTATGGAGGTAGAAACTGAAATGCATCAAGATTAAATGGCATGACTGTAGTTTCACAGAGGACAAACTGGGATCAAAATCTAAGTTACTTGACTGATGAGTCAAGAAGTGGCACTAGGTTATCTTCCAACCATGTAAAGCTCACGGGAAAAGGAGTTGCCAGGTGTGTATTACCAAGAACAGGATATAATGCTTTGAATCATAATAGCACATATATGACTTAATCTCATAACAAGGAAACCTAAATATTTGTAATAGAGAAATGTCATCTCCATCTACCTATTTTCCTATTTTTTTCTTTCCTCTCTCTCCTTTTCTTTCTCCCTTCCTTACTCCCTTCATCTCTTCCTTCCTTCTTTTCTTTTTCCTTTCCTTCTGTCTTTCAATAATCGATTCTGCTCCTTACCATCTCACATCAGTTTAAGCTTAGGAGACAGTTACACAGCTGAAAACTGTATTTCTTAGACTCTACAGCAGCAAAATTCAGTTCTGTGATTCCATTGCATTCAGTAGAGTGTGTCCGGTAAAGTTGTATGTGATGCCCTCACCATCTCATTACTGACAGTACCCCTTACCCCGAACTTGCTTTTTCTCTTCCTTCTTTTTTGTCTGGAAATGGCAATGGTCTGGAATCAAATCATGGACGGCAATCAAATATCCCTTCTATAGCGTGGCCTATAAATATAGTTTTTAAGTTTTAAAATTTTTTTCAGAATTTTTGCATCATTAATTGAATCCAGTAGAATCATTTAAAAGATGCAGGAAATTAACACTGAGTTAAAGAGAGTTTATATCCAAATATTTTATTCAGGGTCTACCCTGTGCATTGCTAACAGAAACACACAGTGAGATTTGAGTTTTATCAAAATGCCCATATGAGTTAAAGTCTATTTTACATTGACTTGTAGTGTGAATGCTTATAAACAGTTTTAGTCACAAAATATCTTTTAAATCATATGTGTATACTTACTGGCATTATTTTTGAGAGTAGAGATACAAGCTAGGAGCAATCTATTGATATATATCTAGCAGAGAGTAGGATCAGTATATCTGATGAGAAAAATGAGAAGATAAGTAAAACCAGGATGCAGTCCCAGGTCAGAAACAGACCAATACAAAACAGGGAGCCCTACATAACATTAAGAAACATACAAAAAATACTTTTCTAGGGCTTAAGCACCTTTGTAAACAAAATATATTAGTTCATTTAATTTTCATGATATACCTATAACTTAACATTATTATCATTATTATTATTAATTTGTGAGTAAGGATATTAATGCTCATGGTATGTACCTAGTAAATATGAGCACTGAGATTCAAATCCAGAGAGCCTAACTTTGGATCATCTGATTTCGCCATCATCCTGAAAGGCTTCTCATGAAGTTATGGGGTATCCGAGGCACCGCTAATCATGTGTCTGAAGCTGGAAAACCAAGGGAGAACGTTGGGACTCTCCTCTCATGCTCACCAACCAGTCCTAAGTTTTCAAATTGAACAACTGGTATTCCAGTATGGACAGGTCACTTTGAGATTCCATCCCTCTGACTTCCAAAGTGAGAAAGTCTTTCTGAGACAAGAGGCTTCAAAATCAGTCCCCCCACCCCCTAAAAAAATGATGTCCAAATTGTAATTCAGCAATGGGAACGACAGGAGAGATGCATAGTTGAGTTTTACAAGCTAAACCTAATCAACAGACTTTGCTAAAATATCTTAAATTAATTGAAAGATATTTCAGGGAAGCTGCCCAGTGTTGTATGGACACAGGTAAGATGCTAAACCAGCATCATGTCTCCTTGCCCTGAGCCTGTTCATTCTCCATATGTGGCTTGAATCACTAAGTTTGGACACTCTTTTACCCGTGACCATGACCTTCTTGCTGTGATTTAAAATAGAAAGAAAAGCACTCAGAAAAGGTTCCAGCCTAATCATTCATACTTTGGAAAGCTAGCCAACATGTATACCCATCATCCATCTGGGCAAAAGGCTTTACAGCTTTTAGACATTAAATGACTCACTCTGCAAAGCTCTTCCCAGACTAATGGTGGCCCTAATTTCTCTATTAGATGGACCAGAATATTAGGGAGGCGAATCTTTGCTATTATGTTCGCAGAGAATGAACTCCCCCAAAGCATAGATGAGCGTAATAGCTGGTAAAACCTTGGAAAATGCAAGGTTAAAATTGTGTTTCTCTGCACTATGCCATCTGTATCCCCTAACAGCTTGAACAGGAAGGATTTTTTCCTTAAGCATTATTCATTTTGCTAAAAATTGTCCTTGTTTTGCACTACCCTGAGGAAATAAATGGCATTGTAAAAATGAGACCACACTTATTATAAACCTAACCTATGGACCACTTTTCCAAAAGTAATTTGGTCATTTGACATCATACACCTCCCAGTGAGAACAAATGGAAATAATTTTTTGTTGTTGTTCTTTTCAAGTTCAACTTGCCCTTTATGGCAGTTTTCCTTCCAAGTTCTTTTTCATCCAGCTGTTTATATCATAATTGGTTTATATTAAATAAACCTCTTCCCCAAATATTCCTGAACTTATTTGTCAAATTTCATGTTTTATGATTTTATAAATATACTGCATTAGAAGTCACAAATTTTAGACGTTAGAGGCTTTCTTTTGTGAAGTGCTAACTTGAAGAAGGTTGGAGGGGGATTTCTGGGCGTTGGTAATGTTCTACTTTTTGGTGTTGGTGCCGATTATGCAGGTGTTTCACTGTGTGAAAATTCACCAAACGCTACACTTAGGATATGTTAACTTTTCTCTGTAAATATTATATTTCAATAAAGTTTACCAAAAAAAAAGAGAGCCAATTTAATAAAATTTAGTAATACCAAAAACATCTTCAATAAAAGGTCATAGAATTTGTCAAGAGGGACCTTTTCTAAGGAAGGCAGAAGTATTACATTATGTGTAAGATTTGCTTTTAAAGAAGCAACAAAGCACTGCGCCATCTTAGTTATCTCCAACTAAATTAATAAACTAGATTAAGAAAAATTATTTGGAGTTATAATGTTTGCTTCTCAAAATAAGCTGCCCGAATGTGCTCTGGATGCAATACTTACACACTAGCAGCTACACTGCTACTAAATTCAGATGGAGCAAGTACAAAAACTTCCCATATCCCATAGATGTGCACATATTCTTGAGAAAAGGTCAAGGTAGGACCACTGCAATGCATATGTAGGTTGGTTATAGAGAATCCCTGCTATGATCAGAGTTTATTTGTGGCATATTATACACAAAATTTAGTTTGCAACTTTCAGTAACATGAGAAACTCTGAAAGGCATAATCTCAAAGTGCTTTTACCTTGACTAAGAAAGAGACTGCTCTCAACCTTAGAGTGCTGTTTGAAAAGCAGTATATCCTTTCTTTATTAAGTACAAGAGTGGCATTATTAAAAATGAATTAAATCTCCCAAATTATCTAGTCCCCCGTTTCCTTCATATGACAGATTACCTGGGGTGTCTGTGAAAAATGCATAAGTTTCTGGGACTCATGGACTTCAAAAAATTGCATCTTGAAGATGTAAGAAAGGAACCACGAAATACATAAGAAGAATTTCAGATATTATTTTAAGCAGCTAACCAGTTAGAGGAAAACTGGTTTAGATACCCAAAATTTCTAAATTTCACTTCTCAGTTCACTGGGAGGAAGAAAATTCCAAAAATCTGGAATTTGTCTGCCAAAAGACATTTTGAAAGTGAGTAAGTCTCCCTGGCAGGACAAGATATTTGATAGTCTCTGCACACACTTGCACGATTGTTAACAAAGTGATCTTTTGAATATTGGGTAGCATTAGGAGCAATTCATAGGGAGGTTGTATCAGCTATAAAGAAACCTTGGGTAAGTAGATAATTTCTATCAGTGAAGTAATGTGTCTAAGTAAAAGATTATGAAGATAATATGATTAGAAGTTCCAAATTAGCCTCTCTATTGTTGAAGGAGTAAGTGAAATTTAAATCGCCTAAATGATAATGTGCTGCAATATGCTTAATATAAAATGAATAACCAATACAGAAGTCGGACTCGAATTAAACTAGAGAAGTGTAGTGGTTCCAATTTCGTTGCATCTCATAGTGTGGTAATTATTAGTCTTGTTTGCTCATACTCAGTCTTCACTCCCCTCCCAGGCACATGGTAGAGTGGCAGTATCTTGCCCCAGTAATAACATGAAGGAAAAGCCCACCGTCACCCCTCCCCATGTGCTGACTCATGCTATAGTAAGCGAAAGATAAACCTTTTTTCAATTGACAGAGATTTTTATGTTCATTATTACCACAGGATAACTTAGCCTAGAGTTAGGCGTACATGTAAACAAAGGGAAGCAATACTATCTAATGTTCATAAATCAAGAATCAGAGGCTTAGTAGGTACCTTATACCAAGTTATAAATGTCATTTAACAAAGAACTAAAAATAATGATATCGCTAACAAAAATTTAAGTGTAACAGGGGAGGTGAGATAATTTTGTACTTACATTGTTAAACAAAAGGCTCCCAATTTGTTCACATCTCCCATTATCTACACACTTGGACAATAACCTCTATACTGGCTCTGGTCTTAATTATGTAATGCATTTCGGTCCAAAGCTTTGTTGCAAATCTGAAACAGACCCGTGAAAATGCTTGTGTATTTGAGCTTAATTTTCTTCTAATTGCTCTTGGAAACCTGTGACATGTGAAGAAGCCAAGATAGCCTGGTGGTTGATGTGCAACACAAGGTCCCAGTCCATGGACCCAGCTGACAGGCAACTGACTGCAGGACACTAGAGTGAGATCTTCCAGGACCAATGTCTGAGCGAGCTCAGCCAAGCCCGGTCCTTCCCAGAGGATCTATACTGTAAAAACATGAACTAAGTAAGTGGCTGTTGTTTTAAGCCAACTGAGTTTTGGGGATAGTTTGTTACACTGGAAAAATTAACCCTTACAGATACTGGTAGCAAAGTGCTATAGCATTCATCTTGCATTCCGAATTTGCTAAATGACAGCTACATCAATCTGCAACTACCAAAAATGAGAGAAAATGTTCAGGCTGTTAACAGTTACATACAGTATGCAAATACACTTACTTCAGAGTGTTCATACTCTCCCCTTGTTTTCTTCCTTTACTCTGGAGAAGTTTTATTTTTATTTTTATTTTTTATCACTTTGTTGTACACCTGAAACTGACATAATATTGCAAATCAACTATACTTCAAATAAAAAGAATCCAGAATCCACTTGTTTTAGGTATCATCTTTTTATCTTTCACTTTTTTTCAAATTGAATGAAAGATTCTTTAAATTCCATAGTGCTTTATAATTTTCAAGTTTCACACACACAATTTCATATAATAACCCTTTTTCCCCCACCCCTCTATTGCCCCCTCTCTTCTCTCTCCCCACTGGTAACCACTAATTTGTACTCAATATCTGTGAGTGTGCTTTTTTTGTTTTGTTTTGTTCACTAGTTTGTTGTAATATTTTAGAATCCAAATATAAGTGTTATCATACAGCATTTGTCTTTATCTGATTTATTTCACTTAGCATAACTCTAGTTAGAAAAGATACACATACCACTATATTCATTGCAACATCATTTACATTAGACAAAATATGGAAACAACCTAAGTACTCATGAATAGATGAATGGATAAAGAAGACATGGTATTTATCTATACAATGGAATGTTACTTAGCCATAAAACAAGAATGAAATCGTCCCATTTGCAGCAGCATGAATGGACCTAGACGATATTATGATAAGTGAAACAAGTCAAACAGAGAAAGACGAATGGTGTATTATTTCACTTATATGTGAAATCTAAAAAATACCACAAAAAATGAGCCAATGTAACAAAAGAAAAACAGAGTCACAGGTACAAACAGGTGGTTGCCAGAAGGGAGGTGGGTAGAAGGAAGAAAGAAACAGTTGAAGGAGATTAAGAGGTACAAACTCCCAGTTGCAAAATAAATGAGTCACAGGTATGAAATGTACATTGTGGGAATTTTTTTTTAAAGATAAAAAAACCAAGTAATTCCCATTTCCACCTTACTGCTCACAACTAAATAATTTTTAGAATTTTTTTCTACAAAAAATCATATACTTGTGAGCAGTGGGGTAGAAATGGGAATAGGTTTCTATGTAAGAAACCCTTCACTTTATTCATTTGAGATGTGATTTATGCAAAACAAGCTACACATCTAAAGTGTATAGTTTGATGTGTTTAGACACATGTATACATCCAAGAAACTTCCACCACTATTAAGAAAATTAACATTTCAATCAACCTGAAAAGTTTCTTTGCACCCTCTTGTAATCAATCTCACCCCTTTCCACAGCACCCCTAGGTACTAACTAATCTGCTCTTTGTGACTATGGATTAGTTTATATTTCTAGAATTTTATATAAATGGAATCATAGAATATGTACTCCAGATTCATGTGGCTTTTTCACTCTCATCATTATTTTGAGGTTTAGTAATGTTGTTGAATGTATCAACACTTTTTTTTTTTTTTTTTACTTTTTTTTAAGTAGTATCTCATTGTATGGGTATGTAAGAGTTTTTGTATCCACTAATCTACCCATAGACACTTGGAGCTTTCCATATTTGTTTATTGCAAATAAAACTGCTATAAACATTTGTTTGCAAGTCATGAGAATATTCTTTAATGAAAAGAAAAAAGTGGCCATAAATGGTCAAAAGACAGACCATTATAAACTGATGTAATGGATCTTAGTATGTAGGGGGTAGAGAAAGTTAGCAATTTATGTTAGAGCATATGAATATATGAATTCAGGGGAGGATGGTCAAGATTAGTTTAAAAATGTTTCTGCTGCCAAAATGTTTGCTATCAAACAACTCAATATTTCAGCTGTGTACAATTAATATTTTTATTCCCTCATGAAGAAAAAAAAAATCTGACATCTTTTAGGCTTGGCTGAACTTGGCTCCAGTTGAACTTGTAGCTTAGGTTCAATTTGGTTCTATCTTCAGTCTTGTACCCATAACTTTCTGGGGCATGTTTTCTCATGATAGAGGTCAAAACCACCGGAAACCAAGCATTTCCATGCAAGCACTTGGTTTACGCACATTTGGTTATACTTAGTATAAATCATATTCATTCATTTCACACTGCTTAAAGGAAGACAAATGGCCAAATCCAAATTGAGTGGGTCATAAGGCAAAGAAGTCAGGGAATAATGCATTAATCAATAGTAACCAATCCATCACAGGAGTTTAAAACGGAAAACAAGGACCAGGTACTATGGGCCTTGGCGAGCCAGTGTAAGTATTTTGCATAGTACTTTAAGGATTTTAAGCAGGAGCATGATATGGTCTGATTAGTGTTTCACAAATATCCCTTGGACTGCCATTTGGAGAATGGATTACAGCAATATTACTAACTACATAAACCAAGCAATTATACCTATTGGGAAGTGATTGCAGGAGTTGGGGTTAGAGATGGGTGACTTGTTCTAGAAAGGTGTCCTGGTTACTCACTGTTTTCCCCAGGTCATTTGCACCCTCCTCTGCCCTACTCTATGGCCTAGGATGCCAACCCCTAAGGACTGCGCCACACAGGCTTCACTGCTTTCTCTCTTTCAGCTCTGTTTGCCATAGCCCTCAACATGGTAAAGGAAGACAGAAAGGCAGAACAGTAAGTTTTTTTCCTTCCCACTGCTCTCTTCCTGCTTCATTACAGAAGCAACAGGTGTGATGACTGCAGCTCCTTCCTGCTGGGCAGCCCCTCTTTCAGAAATCCAGCTCCCACTGGATTTTAGAGCATTTCTTCTTCTTGAAAATCCAAGCCTGGGCATGTTACAGCAACTTGCTGCTGCCAGTCCTGAGTGTCCAAATATCCCCTATAACCTCCTTCAATTCTATTCAACCCACTGATATTGTTCCTTTATTCTATCAATTTTAACCTGCTTAAGTGGATTTCTCTTCCTTTTCTGGGTCCTGGCAGGTAGGTCATAATTACATAGAAAACAAAAAGAAAAACATAAGAAAAAGTGGGCCAATTTTGGTTATTTAGAGGTAGAATCAACAGAATTGACTGATGGATTGGAAGTTAGAGAGTCAGGGTAAGAAATGAATTAAAGATAACTCTTGGAGTTCTGGCTTAAACTATCCTGGGAGTGGTGATAACTTTAATAAAATGAAATAGACTATAAAAGGAGTGACTATGCCAAACACATGTGAGTTACTTATTAGACACCTATATGTTGATGTCAAATAGCAATTGGATAAATGAGTTTGTGGTGAGTCATTACCAGATCAATAGCATTTAAAGCCATGAGTCTATGAAAGCCATCAATTTGGTGGAAAAATAAAGCAGCTCCTTGAGAGAGACCTGGGCTATTTTCACCTACAGAAGAGAAGAAGCTAAAAAAAAGTCTAAGAAGTGGGTACTTATGAAGTATTCAGAAAAGTATAGTATTATGAGCAGAAATAGGAGAAAGTTGTATCAAGGATAGTTGATCAGCTGTGGATGCTGAGATATCAAGCACAGAGAAAAGATAATTGAGTTAGTCACCGTGAAATTCATTGGTCACCTTGACGAGGGCAGTCTCATTGGAGTTTGGGGAATAGAGCTCAAATGTAGTGAGTGGGAAATATGTAAATGAAGATGATATAATAAACACCTTTGTAATATATGTATATATATTTATATGTAATATATGTATATTACATATATACATGTAGGTGATATATATATTAAATGTACTTATATACATATAACTTACATATAGAAGTTTTATTTTGAAATGAACATAGGAACTGCTTTAGAGAGGGATGAACCATTAAGAAATGTTTGTGTTTATGTTTATCTTTTGGACTGTCGGTTGTTATGTATGTTTAAGAATGGATATACCAGCGTACATTTGTAATCTGGATTGCAAGTTCCAGAATAAAGCCAGAAATCTATGACAGTAGTATTAGGAGTGAAATTTGCAAGAAACCAAAGGATGGGCATTTAATAGAAGTAGTGATATTTATTGTTAATATCGATGGGAAGCTGAGGAGTATGAGAATAAATGCACATAAGTTGGCGGTTTAGTAGTAGGAAGTTAAGGAAAGCACGAAATGTTTGCTTTTCTATTTTAAAATAGAGAAGAAGAAAAATACAAGCTTAGAGAGCAGTGTTTGGGGAAGAAATATAGGTGGCTTAAGAAGAGAGAAGGTAAGAAACTTTGTTTTTTCCTTCAGGCTGAACTTCTACTGCTTTAAAATAAGCAATTTCTTTTTGAAGTGATTGGGGTAAATTGTTGGAAATTTTGAAGAGAGGTAATAAAGTATAAAGATATTGGGATTTAAGTCCAAGTGTTCTTACTAAATGCACGAATTTGGTCAAACTATATAACCATTTGCAGCCCCAACTTTTCCATCTATTAGACATGAATAGTTTTCACCCTACATTCATTATGAAGATTAATCAAGATTAGATATAAACATCAATATTCTCTAAGCTCAAAAGGTGTATTCGAAAATTCCATGCTCCTTTATGGAAATCAGACTTTTGTGAGTAGTTTAGAACAAACTGAGTCATTGGTTTTTATACAATGATTCTTACCAGTATGAGTTGCACAGTAAAGGAGTGCATTGTGGAAACCTAGGACTCTAACTGGGAAAGTGGTAGCGTTTACGCCAGTGGGAGCGCCTTCTCAGATTCTTGATCTGGAAGTGAGCAAAGGGCAGTGTTCCCTTTATTCTCTTTCTCAACTTTGAGCCCCCTTCCCCTTTCCTCCCAGTTATTTGTTTTCCCTTTTATTCTTCTTCTGCTGAATATTTTGTATGAGTTTGTTCCTGTTAGAAGATCAGCGGAGTGGCTGGGTGTAGGTAAAATTTGTAGAAACCCACTACTTTCATTTGCTTCCTCAAGCTCCAGCTCCTGGCAGCTCCCTCTGGATGCTAAAGCAGCAGAAGGAGATTACAGCCAGTTACCTGGAGACATCTTGCCTGGGTTCCTCACTACCTGAGAGCACATAAGGCCTCAGAGAGCAATGAGGAGAGTATTAAAATACCCATGAGACTGGAAAGACCTGTGAAACATGAAATTGGCCCAAATCCTTCATTTTCTTGCTACTCAGCACAATTCTCTGTTTCCTATTCTGCTGAAGGGCCTATCAGTTTGAGTAATGAGGCTAAAAACCAACACAAGATTAATTACTTTAAGCCAAGTGAGTTTTAGGCTGGAAACAGCTTTAGATGGATTAACCACCAATTTCATAATACATGGCAGAGAAGGGTGGGAAAAGAATAGAAAAGA
Source organism: Camelus bactrianus (assembly GCF_048773025.1). Classification (NCBI taxonomy): domain Eukaryota; kingdom Metazoa; phylum Chordata; class Mammalia; order Artiodactyla; family Camelidae; genus Camelus; species Camelus bactrianus. Next base: position 29,070,128 of record NC_133539.1, read on the forward strand.
AAATAATGCACACAGAAAAGCACTCATACCAGTATCATTTTCAGGTAATATAAAAATGAATATCAATATCCATAACTATTAATACAAAATATATAAAATTATCATTTGATAGCTAAGTGTAGGTTTGGAAAAGTCCAAGATCATGAGTTTACCAAGTGACAGTGCTAGTACACAAACGCAATTTTTCCACCTCACTTTAGCCCAGAGGATTGTGTCTTGCTAAAAACTCACTAATCAAATGCTAAAAGAGCAATAGGAAAAGCTCTGGCATGAATTGGAAACAGTTTTCCTTTCATACGTAAGTTTTACATAAGAAAATTCAATAAATATTTCATAGAGTTTGTAGAACAAAAGTTGATAAATTAAAAAGAATTATGTAAATTGTCAAAAATCATTTTCAGGAGATAATTTATAATTTTAATAACATTTTATGGGCAGATGATCTTTATAAATAACTCCATGTTGAGCTACTTTGGCTATAAGAAGTTGTCTGTTTTAATTTGTATTAAATATCCTTGGTTCTTCTATAAATATAACTGTTTAACTCTCCGCATTTCTCCATCTTTCCCCCACCCAATATGAAAGAGCATTCTTCAAAGCAGAGTCTTTTGACTTTTGATTGTTGCATACCACAACTCAGAGCCTAATGTGAATTAAGCCCATGCTGCTGACTCTTCTATTAATGCTCTACCAAGCTAAATAAACCAAAGCATCTAGATACAGTACATGGAAAGCTGAGATTATAATGGTGCATTTGCTCTACAAGTTGTATTTCTCAACATTCAGCAAAGGTTTAACAGGAAATTAAAGTAATTGTGACATAATTGCTTGTTTCACTAAATAAGTTTACCACTTACTTTTTATGCCAAAAGCTTGGAAACTCAATTGCCAAAATAATACTTATAGTAAAATGGTCAGTAATGACATGTTTCATTATGTTCAACAATAATATTTCTTATACCTCTTTTGAGATGATCTCTTGAATACATATCTAATAAAATCATTCATAGTATTATTCAAAGCCTTATTTTTAGTTGAGGTATAACTGACATATAATATGTTAATTTTAGGTGTACAACATAGTGATTTGATATTTGTATACATGAGAAAATTATCACCACAATAAGTCAACACTCATTACCTTTTATTTTTCCAAAATTTTTTCTCATAACAAGAACTTCTAATATCTACTCTCAGCAACTTTCAAATATACAATATAGTATTATTAACTATAGTCACCATGTTGCACATTACGTCCCCTATGACTCATTTATTTTATAACTGAAGGTTTGTGCTTTTTGACCCTCTTCACACTACTTATTTGTTTTTACATGATAACACTTACAGAGTGCTTACTTGTGCAAGTAATATTCTAAACATTTTTGCTAATATTTAATTATTTGTTCCCAAGTCTTAATTGGGGTCCTCCAAGTAGCAGGCACTATGATAGGGTGGGACATGAAAGACATTTCTGAGGGGAAGTGTTCCATGTAGGATAAAGGTGAGGAAGCAGGAGTATGTAAGAGGAGCCTTCAGACTCCAAAGCAGGTACGGCACCTGTGAAAGGAGAAGGGGGAAAAGATGATGGGGCAGGGAGAGTCTCAGACTGCAGCACAGCACGAAGACAGACTCCTCACGCTCTGTGGTAGTCCCTGAGCCAAAGTTATCAGTGAGTGAAGCCCTGAATCCTTCCGGAATGGGTGGACACTAGAACCCCTGCCATGGTCAGTCATTGATGAGAAGAATCCTGGGAGAAGTATGGTTTCGATGCAAACACCCTGATGGCTCCAGAGGGTGACATCTGGGGAAAACACTCAACTTTGCTGCCCTTTGCAGCCAGTTTTAATGAAGGAGATCTGAGCACTGCAATCCCATGCCTGCCACGTCTCACAACAACCCTATGAGTTATGAATTACTATAGATCCATTCGAATTATGAGAAAACAGAGAAATAGAGGTTAATTAAAATACCCAAGATCATATCGCAACGTCCAATCAAGGAACACAAATTTTCCTCATTTGTTGCGCGATTGTTTCATACATTCTCTGACAAAATTTCACACACTACATATCTCTTTTGGCTAATTAAGTAATTTACAACATCACCAGATAACTCTACTACTGTCAATGTTAATATATCCAGAATATTTGATATCTATGTGATCTGTTTTTAAACTTCCCCTCAACAGAAATTGCACTGAACAACAAGGGATTGGGAAGGTAAAAAAAAGGAAATATTAGAAATTGCCTGCAATAGTAAATAAAAATTCTAAAGAAACTCAGAGAGAGTAAAACTCACTTTTTCATGAATTTTCACCTGCCCTTTTATATCAAGGTAATATTGACAACATTAGGTAGAGGAAGAATTCATATGCTAATACACTAGGGGACTCCTAGGGTTGTCAAACAGATCAGTTCATCTCTCAAAGGCTATATCCTGTGATCTAAATATTATTTTTTTTAAATCCATACTCCCTCAAAATCTATGAGTACTCTGCAATAGGACAACACAGTAACCAAGATGCTAAGCAATGTAGCAGACTATCAAACAGGGCTCTAATCTCCCAGAGAACATTTGTCTTAGCTCTCCCAATCTCCATTTCCTCATCTAACCACAAGAGGAGCTGGATTCTATCAGAAACGTGAAAAAAGAAAGGATCATCAAAGTCCCCTGAGAAAATATTAATAAATAAGTAACAGGTGTCCTGGCTCAAATGCAGAGAACCAGATTAAGCAAAATAGAGTGAGAACAGAATTTTCTAAAAGTTCATTATGACAGACTAGGTTTCAGAATCACTGAACTCGATGATCTGTAGTTAGAAAACACTTTTTTAAAAACTCTCTACTTAATGTTAATGTTAAAAAACTCCTTTGTGAAAATGTTTACATTCACTTAAATTTCCACAATTCTTTTTTCATCTCTACCATGGGATCAAGAAGAGCACAAAAAAGCACTGCAATAATGTTTTAGCCAAATATCACTTAAAATATAATATACTAATGCATAATGTAAATTAGAAACATAAGCCACCTGCTTAGTAGGATAATTAAGTGTTTTTTGGATCAAAATTTGAAGTTATTCATATATATATATAGTCTACAATGATATATTAATCAATTATCAGTAGAAACACTTGCCATTTATTAGAGAAGGAATTTCACATAATGACCTGAATGCAAAGTATTTTCAGGTAGATAGTCTTGTGCATTTGGAAGCCCAGCTTTCTACCATACTGTCTAAAATTTCAGTTGAATGATGTTTTTAATTTGTTTCTCCATTTTCATATATCAGCAGTAGATTACCACTTCATGTTACAATTACTCACCGCGCTTATCTGAAAACGAAATTCACAAACATGACGTGAACATAATGCGCTGCAACACAGGCAGAGACATCACTACTCCTGCTCCTGTCACATCTTATGTCAACATGCTCACTCATACTAATAAAAAATACACCTTCGGGGACATAATTTGATTAAACCTTATCAGAGCAACTAACATGTCCTATTTGTGTGTAACACTGAAAATACTCCAGAATCTTACAAGCTGATCTACACGGCACCGAAGTGCATCATGGCAGCATTTTTCAACACACATAAACAAGACACTGACTTCTGCTCTTGTATTTGTTGCCGTCTCCATGTGACATTGCAAGTGTACAGAAAAAAAAAAAAAAAACACAGTGTTTTGTTAATGTGGTTGCTGTTTTGAAACTCATACCATCACTGTTTAAAGCCTCCCAAGTAGAGAGCTGAATTTAAGTATACCGAAGAACTTAATACTGCTTCCCACTCTACTGCTATCACCACTAGCTCCTGCCCAAATATTTATGGTTGACATTATTTTAATCCAGAGTTTATCACTCTCTTCTACGGAAGCCATTGGAAACACAGCTATTGTGCCAATTAACTGCATGCACTACTCAATTCTGAAATCAGAAAGAACTCTGGATTGAACTGAAGATGACAGAGGCACAGGAAGGGGCAAGAGCTGTGTCATCCTTCTAGGGACTGTAAAAGACGTATTTGTAAAAGCATGTTTGAATTTGCATTATATAATTAATGGAACAAATCATGATCTTTGCAATAAATCAAGCAGCATAAATATGCATCAAGAAAAATTATTTTTTATCTTCATCCCATTTCTTTGTTATCTTAACTCCATTCCAGTTCCATCTCTCTGGAATAATCAATATTAATTGTTGAGTGTGTGCTCTGCCACACCTTTCTTTATTTTGTTTCTAGATGTAGAGATTTTGAGGCTTATGTATCTATTTGAATACAAATTACACACTGTCTAGTAATTTGATTTTTTTTTCACTTAACCTCTTCTTTCTCCTTTCTCTCACTCTCTCTCCTTTTTTTCCCTTTAATTTTCCTATTGATTGTGTACACAGAAGGGATACTAGATAGGGCTTTATCAGGAAAACAGAAAGTAATTTAGATTTTCCAGCACCAAGAAAGTAGGAGAGCAGAGTTCAAATAAAAACTGCTCTTGGCTTTCATGACATCTGAGGTGCAGGAATTTGTTCCTTGCAGGATTTGGGGGCAGTTCACACAGAATTCACTGCAAGCTCCATGCTCTCTGTCCTTTCATCTGTCTATTGCCCCCTATTTCCAAAAGTTGTGTAATAGCCTGTCATTGGCAGTGTCTAACCCAGATTTCTGCCAGCAGGAGAGTCTGGGAGATCAAGATCACAGTATCTATCATTCTTGAGACACATAGGAGAGTGTGGGAGTGGAGCAATGTTGATGTAACAACAAACAATCCAGTTAAAGATTTAAAATTCTTTACACTGACCAACTGTAAATTTTCTTTACATCACAAATGATCCAAAAATGATTAAGGATAAGATTTATGTTGGAAATCTTTTTCTCTTTCTCTCTTTATCGCTTGCTCTGGTTCTCTCATTATACAATCTTCTGTAACATTCAGGTTTTTGAAATTTTACAAGGATAAAATTTGATGTTCATATTTGTGTTTGGTTTGTTTGGGCTAGGCACTAAGTGGGGTTTGCAATCTGAAAACTAATGCTTTTCAATGTTAATAAATTTCCTTATATATTTTTATTTAATAATCTCCCAATAGCATTTCTCTGTGCTTTTCAGAAGCTCCTATTAATTGGATATATGCTCTAATGAATTGGTATCTATTTTTTTCTCTATTTTCTCTTACTTTCCATTTGTTTATATTTTAGTTTTATTTTCTGGAAGATTTTTCTCACCTTTTATCTTCTAGCCTTTCTATTAGTATGTTATTTTTAATAACCTAGATAATTTCTAAAATTTTGTACTTAAAAAAAAAATTCACTGTTTTATAGCACTCCCCCCCTCCCCCGCCACCCCGTGATGATATATCTTTTGCTAGATTTTGGCTATACATGTGTTAAAATTCTCCACTGCTGCTGAATTTTCTCAAACTATTTGGTTTGTTATATGCCTTTTATATGGAGGGATTTATTGGAAGGTCTGTTGATATGATCATCATTCTTTATTTAGTACTGAGGTACTAAAAAGCTACTTAAGCTCTGCAAAATGTGTGAGAAGTGTAGATGGACAGGCCTCTTCTTAGGGTGATGAGTACCAGGCTTTCTCATTGGAGGATGCCAAATTGTGCTCTGACTCTCAAGGCAAGCACTTTCCAAGGAAGGATGCTCACATGTAGGGGCTACTTGTCTGTTTCATTTGAAGTAATTAGCAAGGACTACTAATCTTTAGTTCATTTGTTCCACACAATTTTTCAGTCTGTTTTGCCCTTAGACTTTGTTCATGATAAAATTACATGCAATCTTCTCATTTTGGGGTACCAAAGAGTCTTCACTTGTGAGTTTTGGCTCTTCTCACATGTCCGAATGTAAAAAAACATTCTTTAGCAGTTTTCAAATATTGTATTGCTTCATTTTTAAAACTGAAATATTTATTCCCACTACAAGGATCTCTCCCTCCACATCATTTTTTTTCTTTCAATTGATGGCTTATACTAGTAATAATTACTAAGTTCAGCATCATTTTCCACACATTTGAAAAGCCAACTTTGTCATATATTGAGTTCAATAATATGGTAATATATTTTAGTAATTTTAGCTGATCTTTTAATCATTTTCAATGTAAAAATGCACAATTTTTAAGAGTAATGTTATAGGACATGTTACTGTCAGATAAGGAAAATCTCAATTCATTTTCCTTCCTTTGGAAAATATTCCCATTCTATTATTGCACAGTTTTCTCCCCCTTTTGAATTGCTGCTGAAAGAAAGCAGAGTAAATTTTAAGGATAAAATAATAAATATTTACATAGTGACAATATTTTCTGTCTTAGAAACATAAAATGTGTTCATTATGATATAAGTTTAATATTTAGCCAAAAATATTAATATAATTATCTCTTTCTGAATAGACTTACCACATGACCCAGGAATCCCACTCCTGGGCTTGTATCCAGAAGGAAATCTACTTCAGGATGACACCTGCACCCCAATGTTCATAGCAGCACTGTTTACAATAGCCAAGACATGGAAACAGCCTAAATGTCCATCAACAGGTGACTGGATAAAGAAGATGTAGTATATTTATACAATAGAATACTACTCAGCCATAAAAACTGACAACGTAATGCCATTTGCAACAACATGGATGCTCTTGGAGAATGTCATTCTAAGTGAAGTAAGCCAGAAAGAGAAAGAAAAATACCATATGAGATCGCTCATATGTGGAATCTAAAAAACAAAAACAAAAACAAACAAACAAAAACAAGCATAAATACAGGACAGAAATAGACTCATAGACAGAGAATACAGACTTGTGGTTGCCAGGGGGTCAGAGGGTGGGAAGGGATAGACTGGGATTTCAAAATTGTAGAATAGATAAACAAGATTATACTGTATAGCACAGGAAAATATACACAAAATGTTATGGTAGCTCACAGAGAAAAAAAATGTGACAATGAGTGTGTATATGTCCATGTATGACTGAAAAATTGTGCTGAACACTGGAATTTGACACAACATTGTAAAATGATTATAAATCAATAAAAAATGTTAAAAAATTACCTCTTTCTTCCTGTTTATACTGATGTAAAATTGGAAAATCTTAGCAATTTTATGACTAATGTCATTTTTAGTTATAAATATATAAGAATATTTACTGAAAAGTTATTAATCGCTGGGTAAAATGATAGCCACTTTTGATGCATTGCTTTGTTTAAATCTCACATGTCATGAAGTAGCCATTATTGTTTATGCATCTGTCATATCAGCAAAATCTATCTGCTCTCTCCTACGTTTCCTGTCCTCAGACTGTAATTTCTACTATTGCACTTAAAAGGTCTGGCATCCACTCAACATTCTATTCATTTATTTTATTTGCTGTTTGCTTTGTTCAGGAAGAAATATCTTCCACTTGCTTATCTCAAACCCTAGTTCTGATCTCTTAAATTTAACTGTTATTTCCTGCTGATACACTTTCTTCTGTCTCAGTATTCAGCTGAGCTCAGGCATTAGGAAAGCAGCAAGGAGAATATGGCATTCTAGCGGGTGGCTAATGAGTGAACAGAATGTACCACTCCTTCTTGTGTTGCTTGGGCATCATGTTCAGGTGCTAACAGCAGGGACTAGGCATAGCACGGGCATCAGCTGGATACTGCTTCTCCAGGGGTAGCAGGACTGCAGTTGCAGCCCTGTTGTCAGAGATGTCTGGTCCTTCTCTCTGCCCTGCCACCTTTAGTGCCTGACTTGTATTCAAAGTACCTTCGTTGTCCAAGAAGGCTTCTAATGTTCCAGCCATCATATTCAAATCCTAGCAAGATACAGAATAAATGAAGACAGGTAAAAAGTGATTTCCTGTAAGTTTCTACTACAATCTCTTCCTTAAATTTCTCCGATCAGAACATGGTCCCATTGCTGTAATTATTTGCAAAATTGTCTGAGAAGTGTGTTTGTCTGTGTGTGTCTGTGTGTGTTTGAGTACAGTTCATACCCCAATAATACAGATTTCTGTGTCTATGTGAATAACTTTAATGTTTTCACAGTCCATCCCTTTGAAAAACTAACTACCAAGGGGGTATACTGATTCCCAAATATTGAAAGAGTCAATCTTTTCACAAAAGGGACAGACCCAAAATTCCACCCAGGTACCAAACCATCAGAAAAGCACAGAATGTTTGCTTCTTGCGTGTCTGTCTCTATCAGGATGGTAGATAGCATCTCATAGTCCACTGATCTCAGGCTAATACATGAGTTCACTGTTTTCAATCATAATGAAAGCACAGTGGTGGGGATGAAATAATATATCTGTAATAAAAATTCCCATTTAGAAGACATACACAGACATTACTAGTGCATAGTTTTTACCATTTACAGCCAGGCAGGCACTACATGAATGGCTCTGAGGCAGGATCTAGCTCTGTTCCCTGCGGGCCCTTCCTTGTCAATACTCACTTGGCTATAATTAAACCGGACAAGGGGAGGATGTCCAGAATTCCTAAGGGATGCAGTCTGAACAACATACTCTGTGATGGTGTAAGTCCAGGGGCACTGAAATTGCTTTCAGGTACTTACAGTCACAGGCTACCATAGGGTAGGAATGGTGTTTCTTTTACAAAGAAAATAATAACAATAAAAATAAAATATTAATACTCTTATTCCCAAATATAATAGGTTTCAAAATCTCTCTTACACAGTAACATTGGCAGTTACAATTTAAAGTATATGCCACCCTAGTGAAAGATCTAGTACCTCAGTGAGAGATTCAGAATATTTGGGGACACGTTTTTTTTTTTAAAGACCTCAAGAAATATAATAAAGAGAGTACAAAATAAGATGTCACAAGATCTAAGTTTGTCCCTACCTCGATACTTACCTTTGGCTTTGAACAAGAAACAGCCATTCCATAACTTAGCTTTGCCTTCTTTAAAATGCTACCAACGTTTACATGAAACAAATGAGATAATATGAAGGGAAGTGTTTTGTGGATTATAACACGGTCCATTATACCAGGTATTATTGTTACGACAGCAATCACTGAAGAGCACCCACTATAATAGAAAATTTTCTTTATATAAAGTATGCCATAAAAGAAAAAAATTATATAATGTGCTGAGCATGCTATCAAGCATTGTATACTGCTCAAGGGACATTTCTGTGGAACTTGGCACTGTTCTCTCAGTGTCAAATGTATCATTGTGGCTGCAGTAGACAACATCATTATTTGGGCATCTTTCACAAATTTCACCTATAATGAATACATATAATTCTCCTTTTTGAAGCAAAAATGGAGAGTGTTGATTTCTTATGACTGAAAAGCATTGTAATTTATTATAGAAATAAATTCTTACCAAGGGCTGTGTGTCCTTGTTTCTACAAGCCTTTAGAGTCCAGCTCACGGATATTGCTTAACGGCTGATGATCTGCACAAAAACATACTGAATGCTGGGGAAAACATGGGGCTCTTCAGAATGCACAAATATAGATATCTTAGCCTTGCTTCCTATTGTGCAGGTGGGTTTTTCCTTAGGGTTCCTGGAATGAGTCCACGATATTCTGCCTTATACACACATCTAGGACTCCAGCCCAGGGCAGTCTCTTCATTATCAAGAACCAGCGGCAAAACACTGGCATCAGGTCAGGAAGATGAAGACAACAAAGCTAAAAGATAACCACTTGCACAGAGAATGCCATTCTGGCTACATAGATATTACCTTTGTGTAGAAGTAATTATTTGGACAAAGAGTGAATGATTCATTTTTATATAACTCAGGCAAATTTTTTAAACTTCATTTTCAGGGGTTTGTATATTTTAACATTAAAAACTTGTGGCGTGTATGTGTGTATCATATATATGTGTGCATATACATGCAACTATCTGGGCATATGTTACTTGTATATATTATATATGAATAAATAGGTATACTTACATATAATTCTTATACAATGAAAAATCTGTCTCATTTCTACCTGACACATATACAAAAATAAGGATTCTTATTGTTTTCTGTCTTTATTTCTTGATAATGTCTATATTTACACAAGTGACAAGAAATATATGCCCTAATCCCCCTTATTACTTAAGAAGTAGCATACTGCCACACTGTTGTGAACCTTGATTTTTTCATTTAATAGCAGATGGTATATGTTTATTAATAGAATATTATTAAATATTAATACACAAATACCTCATTATTTTATACAAGTACATAAATTCTACTTTATGATGACCCATAATTTATTTAATTGATCCCTTTTTGATGGAATAGTATATTAAATATAATGAAGTTTTTTTTTTCTAAACTACATCGCTAAAAACCTTCAACATGTTATTTTCTAAGAGTGCAACTGGACATGCTAGTCAACATAGACAACCTAGAAAACCTAGGTTTCTTCCAGGACAACCTAGAAGAAGTGGATACAATTTTAGAGATAACCAACCTAGGAAAACTGAATCAGGAAGAAACAGAAAATCCGAACAGACCAATAAGGAGTAAGGAGATTGAATCAGTAATCAACACCCCCCCAACACCCACAATAAAGAAAAGCCCAGGACCAGATGGCATCACTGGTGAATTTTATGAAACATTTAAAGAAGAAGTAACATCAGTCCTTCACAAAATTCTCCCAAAAAAATTGAAGAAGAGGGAACACTCTCAAACACATTTTATGAGGCCAGCATTATTCTGGTACTAAAGAAAGACAAGGTTACTACAAGAAAAGAAACTTGTACACCAATATCCTTGGTGAATATAAATGCAAATGTTCTCAGCAAAATAGTTGCAAACAGAATTCAACAGTACATTCAAAGGATAATACACCATGATCAAGAGGGATTTATCATTGGGATGCAAAGGTGGTTCAATGTACTCAAATCAATAAATGTAATACATCGCATTAACGAAATGAAAGATTAAAAGTACATAACCATTTCAACAGAGCAAAAAAGGCATTTTACAAAATTCAATGCCCATTCATGATGAAAAGTCTCAACAAATTAGGTATAGAAGAAATGTACCTCAATACCATACATGACAAGCCTACAGCTAACATCAGATCAATTGTAAAGTTGAAACCTTTTCCTTTAAGATCAGGAATGAGACAAGGGTGCCCTCTCACAGTATTACTATTCAGCATAGGATTGGAAGTCCCAACTAAAACAATCAGGCAAGAAGAGAAATAAAGGTCATCATAATTAGAAAAGATAGGGTTTTTTTTTTCTCTTTGCAATTGACATGATTTAATATATAGAAAATCCTAAAGACTCTATCAATAAACTGTTAGATCTTAATTAACAAATCCAGTAAAGTTGCAGGATACAAAAATCAACATCCAAAAATCAGTAGTATTTCTATATACTAATAATGAATTATCTGAAAAAAGTAAACAATTCTATTTATAAAAGCATAAAAAAATAAAATTCTTAGTAATAAATTTAACCAAGGTCGTGAAAGATCTCTACACCGAAAACTATAAGACTTTGATGAAAGAAATCAAAAAAGACACAAATAAACGTAATATATACTATGTTTTTAGGTTGGAAGACCTAATATTGTTAAAATGTCCATACTACCCAAAGCTATCTATAGATTCAATGCAATGCTTATCAAGATTCTAATGGCATGGCTTACAGAAAAATAGAAGAATTGCTAAAAGGTGTATAGAACCACAGAAGATTTTGAATAGCCAAAGCAGTCTGGAGAAAGAAAAACAAAGTTGGAGGCATCACACATCCTGATATCAAACTATATTACAAAGCTACAGGAATGAAAACAGAATTATACAGGTATAAAAACAGAATTGAGAGCCAGAAATAAACCCAGGCATGCCTGGTCAACTAATATTGACAGGCAAGCCAAGAATACTCAATGGAGAAAAGACAGTTTCTCCAATAAAAGGTGCTGGGAAAACTGGATAGTCACATGCAAAATAATGAAACTATTACTGAAACACATTCAGTCTATAGCAAAACACAATTAAAATACCCCTAAATTACCTGGTTTTAGAATTTGAAATACACTCTTCTAATGTTTTTATTAATTTAAAAATTGTTAATATGTCATAGACATAGATTACACTTAAGCATAGATAGGTAAGTAGATACAGACAGAGATGAAAAAAGATTATATTCAGTGTCACTGGACAGTTCACAGAATTGTAGGAAAATCTGAATACAATCAGATCTTCAAAATACAGATTTTCAATTTTTTAAAAAGAAGTGCTTATTTTAAAACTCTTTAAATTTGAATATGTTCTACTTGAGATTCTTATCCTAAAGAGAAAAAGTTGGATTAGTTTAGATTTTGTTTTGCTTATTAATATGTCAATTTTCATCCTCACGTCCCCAATGCTAAAAGAAGTTAAATAATTAGAAAAGAGTATAACCACCAAGAAAAAGAGGTGTTATCACCAAAAGAAATGCATATGTTGCTGACAGTTGTTAAGGCCATATTTGAAAAATCTTTTAAAATAGTATATTTTTTTTGATTAATAATGTTATTTATATACACATATATTCATATTTATAAACATATCCAGATATCTATGATTGCCATTTTATTTCATTTCTTAAGACATTAGATGCCACACAATAACTTTTCCAAAATTAACAAACAATAAAAGCACATGTCAACCTTTCACTGGAGTGAGTAATTTCCTCCACGTTTTTCAGGTATATGAAAGACAATCACAAGATTAATTTCCCCACCTTCTCTTGGCATTCAGGAAAATACCTGTACTATAAAATTTTTTCACAGTAATATATTTTATTTCATTACAACTTAAAAGATACTGTTTTAATTTTTCTAATATAAAGCAGCATCCACATAAAACTCATTTTTACCGAATACGTAAAACATCAACAGCCAAAGTAACACAATAACATTTGTTTTCAGAAACAAGTGGAAAGTTATTGTAATAATACATTTATCCCAAATATCAATCTAGGCTTATATTAAAGAGCAATGTTTATAAGAAAATTATTTAATAAAAACCATCAGAGTGCCTTCTTATCAAACAATTGACCACTGATTCACAGCTCTATTTAGAAACCCTTGCTAAAAGGTTAATGGTTATAGACAGAATGCAAACTATTTGATTATCATTTAATTCACTATTCTGAATGTGGTATGAAATACAGAGAGTGAAATGGAACAGAGGCTATATCAAAAGCCTAAATTTTTAATTAGCTTTATATAGAATAACTCATTAACTGCAGGGTTAATGTTGAGGCCCTAGTGTAAAACATTGGAAGTATATCTTTAAATGTGCTAATTAAAAAACCTTTCAGTTGCAATTATATCTTTAATAGAAAGCAAGTTTAATTTTATAGAGTAGCACAAGGACCTAAAATTAGAATTCTGATTTTACATACACACACACACATGAACACACAACACAATCAAATCACATACACCTTATCGGTAAATTGAGTTTCCATATCCCTATATTATTACTACTGAGGCAACTTTGTTATAAAAGGTAAACAATGACATGAACAGAAAACTCATTTGCACAAGACAAAAATTGAGGTGGGATAAGTATCAAGCTTCACTTCATAAGGTAACAATTTTTGTGAAACAATTAAATTATAATTTACATTAATATTGTGACTCATATATACAAAGACTTAATCTACAAATGTGTTGTACTATTTTTCTATCTTAAGGTTTATTTGTTGGCACAAAGTGATTAAGGACCCTGCATTGTAGTGGTAAGAAATCCAACTCAAACAAGCTGAAGCCAAAGGCAAAGGAGCAACTGTCAGGAACCAATGACTGAATGTAGCCCAGCCCCAGAAATGCAGAAACAGTCTCTTTAACGCCACTGGGACTCTCCCTTTCTCATCTCCAATTCTCTCTGCTTTTGCACTGGGCCAGCTTTCTCTAACTAGAAAGAAAATATGACTTTTACCAGTTCCAGAGCTTTAGATTTTTGTAGTTTGAATAACCTGTAAGACAAAATAACATGCTCCAAGTTTAGAAATCTCATGGAAAGTATTCATTGCCCTAGATGATCTAAAACTGATGCCTACCCCAACTTTGGTTGATCGACTAATTCCTCACATGAGGTTGGGAGCATCTTACTCTGTCTAGGGAACAGGTCATATTATTCTCAAAATTGCAATCTCCATGATAATCATGTGATTGAGAAAGAAAAAAATCCCTAAAAACAGGGGTCACAGTATCAGTCCAACAATTAGAAGAAAATTTGAAAACTTGAAATTAATCTGTTTTGTAGCCCACATAAGGGATTTTTCTCTGGACTCTGCATGAATCATTCCCTTGACAAAGAATTTATTATTTTGGTAATTATTTCTTGCAAAATAAAGCAGGCAAATTTGAGTCCCAGTTTTGAGTTTACCTCATGTTCCATGTGTGGTTTTTCACAAAAGCTTAACCTACATAATCCCAATTTCCTCTCCAGAGTACAGGTTTATTGTACCTTCCTCTTGGCAATGTTATAAAGACTAAATAGAATAATATGGCAGAACACCAAGCCCTTATATGGACAAAGCTTCTAAAAATGTTAGTTCCTTTCCTGTCAAAAATCCATTCACGTTCTGCTACAGATACCTCGATCTTTTGTTTGCTGTCCTATTTCTGTCATGGAGATCTAGGGAAACTAAATCAAACCTCTCTTCTTCATAAAAATACTTCAAATACTAGAAGATACTTAATATGTCCTCTTTAAATGTACTTGGCATTTTTTAATGTAATGCAGAATTTTATCCACATGTAAAATTTTATCTTGCTATATTTGACCACTTATTCCAGTCTGTCAGGATTTTAACTACGGCTTCTGGTATGCAGAACACTGGCTGTCAATCTCAGCTTTGCTTGTTTAATAACCATAACGTCTATGCCTTTATGGCCTTTATTAGTAATAAATATTGAAAAGTGTAGAACAGGACAGACTGATCTTCTCACTATAAAACTTTATCAAGCTTGACATCGATCAACATACACCAAATAAGTATATTTAATAATCTACAAATCCACCATTTGCTTTATTTTCTATCCTACATCTTTTCATCTTGTTCAAAAGTTGTAATGAAAGTGTTTTATCGGTGTTTTTTGTCACCTGAGTTTTTTAGGAGAGATTATGTAATGTCAGTAAATCTGTGTAAATGCACGTAAGTCCCTTACTATCTCAGGAATTCAGTTTTAACAAGATTAATATTGTATCATTTGCCTAATATTCAGAATTGCAGTGACTATCACACATAATAATCTACCAGAAAGTGCTTTTTATCAAGCGCTAAAAGAAAGATAAAGCAGCATTATCATGCAAATTCCGTTTATCTTATATGAAACAACTACCAAAATAGTAAATAAATTCACGTTGTATCCTAGTAATCACTCCTCTCTGGTCTATCTCCTCCCACAATCTGTTTAATTCCTCCTGAATTCTGTAGAGAATTGATGATACTAAATACTGGATGATAATGGTTTCCTTAGAAACAATGTTATAAATAATACTTAGGTTCACAAGTTAGTCTTCAGAGACCTAATTATCCATAATGTCGATATTTTTACCTTTGATATATATTAAGATCCCCTGAGAAGCTTTACATATTAATGATCAAGCAATTGAATGAATAACTATTGAATCACAGACTCTATGGAGATCATTTTTAAAGCTCTCACGGTTGGTTCTAAAGTTCAGTCTGACTTGAGAACTACTGACACCACCACTTCTAGATTCTAACGCAAGAACAGCAGGAAAGTAAACTGATTTAATAGCAAAAGTCTACCTAACTTCCAACCACCCTTTTCTAAACTCTTTTTTCCCTTCCCTTGGTGGTACCCTTGGTGGTACCCTCTCCAGGTAACTAGTCTTCATGACTCTTCACAGAACAGCTTTTGCTATTTCTATAGGTTCTGCTTTTTTTAAGCAAAATGTGTTTTATTCTTCCTCCTCCACATTCAAAAGTCTCATCACGTCTCAACTCCCAAAATATGTGTTTCTGAAAGTCGCCTGTGAGTGAGTTGGTTGGAACTCACCCCATCTCTCATATAAGGTAAGGTGCTTGGATTATGACGAATGTAAATCTACCATGTCGTTAAGCACACTGTTGAGTTCGCTTGTCACTCTTTTCTTAACAATCTTCTTCATGAAGGAAGATAGACATTGATTTACATCCTTGTACAAGTTTCTTATGTCATTGCAGAAGAGTAATAGTTTGTAGACCACTGCAGGTCCACAGGCCATGATGTTAGAGCACCATTAATGATTAGCTATTTAAAGCATGGGCTGTGACCAGCCACATCAGCTGGGAGTATGTTAAAATTGTGTGTTAAAATTGCAGACTCTCAGGCCACACCTGAGTCAAAATCTGAATTTTAATAAGATCCCTGGGAGATTCATATGCACAATAAATTTAGAGAAGCAGTGATCTATAGTATACATTAAAAAGAAAACAAGCTGATGGGAAAACCCACACATGCATTGCTGGTTGACATACTGACAGAGGAATTATATTTCTCAGATGGAGTAAAGTGATGGGATATTATTAGAAAGCATGAACAGAATGCCATTTTTATACATGAAGAATCCCAACTCTTCTACTATGTGACACAAGGCTAGAAATTTAATCACTATAAGCCTCATTTTCTTGTCATAAAATGAAGTTAATAATATTTCTATTTCAGACTTTTTATGAACTTAGTTCTAATGTATATAAAGCAACTCGTACAGGTCTGAGGCATCACAGATGCTAAATCTGAAGTTTCTTATAATATTAGAAAGCAAGCCAATTTGGACGATGAGCTCTGGACAAAGGTGGTCATTTGATTTATCTTTCAGAGGTTATATTGCACTTAAAAACAGCGAGCTTATGGTCAGGAGATACAGCTTCTAATTCTGTTTTGCATTTGCCTGGTAGGCTCAACTATGTCCATGGACCTAAATTCCCAATGTGTCAGTTCTTTCATTTATAAAAAGAGAGTTTAAGGCAAATGAATTTAATGCTACTTGTCCTTTAAGATGCTTGAATCTTACAGTTGAGCAATATAGTTTACCTCTTTAATTGTATCAGCAGTTTATTTCAATATCTTAAGTTTTATTAAATTTGTCTTGAAGAATTGAAATTATTTAAAATGGCAAGAAACTGCTAATGATTGTTTTAACTTACCTGTTAATTTTGGTTTCCATTTTGCATCTGAATATCACCCTATAGGAACCCTACAGGGAGGACTTAACAAAATATTGGATGTGTTGTTTTAATTCCTCTATCATCCTTTAATCTTCCCAAACTTATCTAAAGTAGTAAGCCATCCCTCCATCTTTTTTTTTCTTTCACTTTTTGACCTTAAAAATCCATGTTCAGTGTCTTTATAGACCATTTTCCCCAATATACAGCATATTGCTAGCTTTATCTTTTCTGAAATTTTCGTAACAGGTTAAGTGTCTCTCCTTATATTTATAGAGCACAAGAAGTGTCTTTTGTAAGTTCTATATTCATTTCCTCTGAGAAGAGACTTCTACCTGCCGTATGACCTTGTTATTATGGGAGGGAACAAATAATTTTGCCTCTACCTTTCTGAATTCTTGGCTGAGAGCCCTATATTAAAAGACAGATTAACAAGAGAAAAACATACAGGAATTTATTAACATGTATGCTTCGTGTTTGCAAGGGAGATACCCCAGGAAAAATCAGTAACTCTCTGAGACAGCCTAAGCCACAAGCTTAAATACCATCCTCAGCTAAACATAAAAGAAATAAAGGTGGGGGGAGGTCAGCTATCAGTTATGCGGAGGTTAACAGGAACAGTAAGGTAAGGGTAAAGTTTGTTATGCAGATTGATGCAGGGGCTTCTTCACTGATCAGATGGTCTTGTGATTGAGAGCTGTCCTCTTCCTGGAGACAGCGGGAGATGCCTTGACAAACGGAGGTCTCCTCTATAACTGTCCATTCTCCCCACAAGAGGATAACTTCCATTCTGTTTTCCGAGCTTCTCCTACATCTGTTCTTCCTTGAAATAATCAGCTCAAAAAACATCATTATCCAAAGACACGTATTTTGGAGTGTCCATTCTGCTACCCTCCATGCATGTTTTTTCTATTTCACCCCCAGGTACTGTCTGCAGGTTCCCTTCTACCCTCTACGAATTAGCAACTCTCATGAATTGAAAGCAATGACAGAGCTACAATTTTTTAGACTCCCAATAGGGGAGGACAAATCAAGATTGAAAACTGAGGTATGCTGTAGATGCACATATTCTAACACCTTCCCCCCAAATACAACTGAGTGTGTAGCTAACTGAAGATAACATCGTACTCTGCACTTGAAACCTGTTATGAAGGTGACGAGACTGAGTCATCCTGACCCCCCTCACTGTCTTGAACACTACTAGTGAACATACTGCATTTTTCTTATTTTCTCCTTTGACTCATAACGTCAATATTGTTTATACATGCATGATGCCTAGTAATTAATCAGAGTGAAGCAAGGGTTTCCCCAGTCCTTTTACATTCTCTTAGAGCAGGGAGGCCATCTACCACACGCAGCCGTGGGCCTGGTAACTATTACACCAGGCACGTCACTTTCAGGCAGACAGACGGGAAGTACAACATAGTGTTGCAGGATACAGACAGCACCAGTCAGTAGAATTCTTTTCTAATTATCCACAGCTTCTAAATCTCAAACCAATCTCAGATTTGTTGTGATTCCCTTTTAAAATCTCCTGTTTAAATTTCTTAGTCAAAGTACCCTTTAAAAAAAAAATCTGGGAATGCTACTTAACTCTGCTTCCCTAACGTGTGTGTGTGTGTGTGTGTGTGTGTGTGTGTGTGTGTGTTTAACTGAATAGTAAAGGACCTTTCATCTATTTTATTTAGGCTTTCATTTTTCAAATTTGAACTAGGAGCTAAATGTAACCTGAAGCTGGGACGCACTCGTTTTACTGAAAAGAAGTATAATTCTTCATATTTTCTGCATTAAAAGGATACATCCCTTAAAGCAAAGCTTTACTTAATTTAAAAGAGAGAGAGAGGAGAAAACTATACAGTAGTCTCTTCTTAGGTTCATTGTTTAAACTGAGTTTTGCTTCTAGAACTTTGAACTCAAATTCTCTTAATATCTGTAACTAACGAGACACTAGCAGACCATCAACCTTCCAAAAACACACTTGGGCCTAAACATCATGAAAATGTTTTATATACACATACACATTTCACTGGCATTTTTAGCTCCTTTGGTTTATCAATATCCAGGGGCTTTTGGCTGCTGTGAGGGAAATGGATGACACGATTCTTTGATAAATTTCGAGGGGGTGGGTGAAGGATGTGATAGGATGAACAGCAGTGTTCATTTCCGGGCTTTAGCCTCTACGATACGTTTTATTATAATTTACAAACAAAACTGTTTGTCCTGAATGACCTGGTTTTGCATGCTGAGACATGTTAATGGAATGGCATTATTACTCAACAAAACTGCTTAACACATATCAGTAATTTAAGTAGCCCACTCAAGCAGTTGGCCATGCAAACTACTTGCCACAACAGGAGCAAGAGAAAATAACAGAACAGACAATAGGAAGTGCAGCGTGGAGTGGCACCATTCACTGGAGCAAATATGTTTTGTATTTGTTCATGCCAAAGTGAAATGTAGATCTCCAAAGTGTCACATGAAATTCTTGCTCTGATTCCACTGCAGCAATCTCAGAACATTTGAAAATAAAGCCAGAACTAAATCGAACTAAACTCATTTATTTTAACCAAAATGTCTAAGTCCTATGAACATTATTTTTCTCTTCAAAAACCATTCCAGGAAGTTTATGTGACCCTATGAACATCAAAGGTCAAACATACACACACGCCTGTGCGCACACACACACTCACATATTGGACTGAAGGTCACTTTTCTTCCCTTCCTTTTCTGTCATTTCATTCCAGAAGAACAGTCATTAGCCCACAGCTTGGTCTGGTTCTTTCTGGTACTAACTGGCAGTCACAAGCCAAGTGGAAAATACATTTATTATATATTTGGCTGAAATCATCCAAATTTTAATTTTGAAGTCTTTTTACAATATTTCTTTGTGATTCCTGAGAGTAAAACTTCAGCAAAATATTTCTGATACTCAGTAGAATAGTAAAAACTCAGACTTTTCTTTTTTCCATGGAAATACTTTTTTTTCAAAGATTCTACTAAAAGTACTGGAACTCTTAAACAGAGTCAAACTGTGTTATATATTTAATAGGACTCATTCCTGCAATATCTTTAGCCACAGTCTTTTCAATTTCTCCAAAAATATATGTCAAAATTTCTATGTTCCCCTTAGACTGCCTCAGCATCAGTTTATATTACTTATTTTCTCTTAAATTTTCAAATAATATCTGACTCCCTCTTGGAATATAAAGAGCTTCTATTATATATTTATATAATATGATATAAGGTGTGGAAAGGTTGATGTACTTGAGCTCAAATTTTTATAATCAACTCTCCCCACTCCCAAAGGAAACACAGACATTGATTATACCTGGTGCCTCAGCATGGAATCATTATTGTTATTAATACAGTGTATTCTTAATCTTTACATGTTTACCTTGTACTTGCATCCTACCTTGCCCAGGTCAAGTGAATTATGCCTGCACATTTTACCAGAGTTCCAATATGTGTCCTTTCTTAGTTGTTCTCTCAATGATTACAGTTACTGGTGATTAGATATGATGAGTTAGTGTCTACCCTCACTTCCTCCAAACTCAGGTCTATCCAGAACCTCAGAATATGACTTTACAGAATAGGGTCTTTACAGTGGTAATTACTTAATATAAGGTCATACTAGATTCGAGTGGGTCCTAAATCCAACTGCTGTTTTATAAGAAGAAGAGAGGACAAGACACCTAGAGATTTACAAGAGAGGAAGGTCATGGGATGATGACAGCAGAAATTGGAGTGATGTATCTACAAGCCAAAGAATGCCAAGGATAGCTGGCAATCACCAGAAGCTAGACATGAGGTGTGGAACAGATTCTCCTTCAGAGCCTCCAGAAAGAACCAGCCCTGCCTGTACCTTGATTAAAGACTTTTTGTTTCTTGAAACATGGGAGAGTAAATTTCTATTGTTTTAAACCCCTGTTTTGTGGTAATTTGTCTTCTCTGTCCTAGGAAGCTAATACATTAGGTTACTTCCATTATAGCTTAGCACCTCCTCCTGTGCTTAACATTATTAACCCCCAGATTCACGTATGACTGGTACCTAACACTGATGATGCTAGAGGCAGAGAACTTCCTGTGAAATGAGTGAAGTCTGAGTCTCAGAATCCCCACAACACAACAGTTTCTTCCAAGGCCCTATACTAAGATATCTAATATTATTTTTAATTAATTGATTTTTATCAAAGAGGGGCCACAAACAGTATAAGTTTCAAGTACCACAAAACCTTGGTTAACTCTTGGCAAAAGAAGTCCCTGGGCACCCAGGAATGAATATGAAATAAAAAGAATGAATATGTATATATACATATATGATATCCTTTAAACCCAACCAGCTGTAAAGTAAAATTTTAAACTAAAGTTGTGATCTTTGGATATTCTGCATTCCCATTAGCAACATCTTTCTTTTATAGAAAAAAATGCAGGGAGGAGTATCCACAAGTAGGAATTGGGACAAGAATTCTATCACTATTAGGCAACTATAATAATAGGATTGGAACGAATCAGCAGGGGCTAACTTTAAACCCAAAATAAGTATGGATAGTAAAATATATTCCCAACAAATTTATTTTAAAGCATATTTAAGAAATGTTTATAAGGGCATTTTAAAAATATTTAAAAGACTTCATCAATTAACTGATTTTAACCTAGAATAAAATACAAATTTTAACAGTTATCTGTTTAATATTTGTCATCAGATTTTCCTCTCATTAACATTAAAACCATTAGAATATTGGGTCAACTGATATATCATATACCATGAATTCTTGTTATTTGCAGTAGTTATGTTTTATGATGCCACAAACACCAAATTAGCAAATGCTGAACCATTGATCCTAAAAGAAATGCAGTACTAGGTTCCTAAAATTCTCTGGCCAAACCGCTTTTTTTTTTTTTTTTTTTTTTTTTGTTAAATGTTCAATACATAACCTGTTTTCAAGGACATTTTTATTTAATATACGTTACTGATTCATTAACATTGAACTTATGGCCAACAGCACCATTACTCATGCCTGAACAAAACTTATCTAAGATACATATTTTCCCCTCCCTCAAAAGGTACACTACAGTCTTCTGCTATGGAACGCTAAACAGTGCCTCAAAACTGTTCTTGAGGACCATTTCAAACAGTGAAATCACCAACAAAAAGCACAAAAATATTCTTTCAGATGCTACTATAAATAGACCACACTAATGACACTTGTTTACATTATGAGATCAGAAAGAGGACAGCAAAGCATCACCTTGTTCAACCACAGCTGGGAATGTGCACTTTGGGCACCTCAAATTTCTCAGTTGTCACATGTCCACAAATGATTGTGAAAATGCCTCAAGCACTGATTTGGGGTTTACAAATAAATTTTAGGGGTAGGTGAGTTTTCAAATACAGAATCTGTGAATAACAAGAATCAACTATATTATGTTTTGTAATGAGTAACTTTTCTCTTTGTTTTCATATTCTGTGATAATTTCTTTAATCACTCTTCTATTTTTTTCTTCTTATTTTTGTCAACACTCTCCCTCTACCCACTACCATGCTTCTTTTCTGTTCTCCATGCCACCATTTTTAATACTTAGGTCCAAAGTTGTTTTTCCTATTGTCTACCATAAAATTCTACATGGATAGTCCATAACATCTTGAGTTTGCCTTACTATTTTCTTCTTAAGGGCTGTGATTTCTCCTCAATTCACTATTTTAGTTAATGACACTGTGATGGTTAATTTTATGTGTTAACTTGACTGAGCCATTATGTGCCCTGGCATTTGGTCTCAGCCTGTCTGTGGGGGTTTCTAGAGGAGACTAACATTTGAATCAATAGACTGAGTAAAGCAGATTGCCCTCCCTAGTGTGGGTGAGCCCCACCCAGGTAATTGGAAGCCTGAATAGCATAAAATGACTAAGAGGGAACTTGGCCTGCCTGGCTGTTGAACTGGGATATCAGTCTTCTCCTGCCCTTGAGTTGGAATTTTCACCATCAGCAAATCTCAGGCCTTCAAATTTGGTCTGCAGCTTATTGATTACAAATCTTGGAACTGTTCAGCTTCTATGATCACATAAGCCAATTCCCTAAAATAAATGTAT
Source organism: Camelus bactrianus (assembly GCF_048773025.1). Lineage (NCBI taxonomy): Eukaryota > Metazoa > Chordata > Mammalia > Artiodactyla > Camelidae > Camelus > Camelus bactrianus. The sequence continues at coordinate 29,093,349 of NC_133539.1, forward strand.
CTGTCTACCTGTCTGTCTGTCATCTGTCTGTCTATCTATCTATCCATCCAGCCATTTACATCTATATCTAAATATAGCATTTATATCAGTATCTCCTATTGGTTCTGTTTCTATGGAGAAACCTGATTAATAAATACAGACATAACAATCCTTAAGGTCACCCAATTTTGAATATAGATTTGACTAATCTCTTGCTCCTCTTTCACGGCTAAATTTGTCAAGCCCTCTCATTGGTCTTTTCTGTTAAAAATCATTTGGCTATGATACAAGTGCTCTAACTAGACTCTCTGCATTAGATATCCTAAATAGGATAGTAGATTGTAAATACAAATTTACTTAAAATAGAAGTCTAAATAACAATGATTTATGAAAGTATGTACCCTAACAGTACTATAAGAAAGTTGTACATTATGTGGTCCCTACAATAATTTTATAAAAGTTCAAATAACAGAAGACCAAAAAGAGTAAAAAAAAAAAAAAAAAGTAAGACAAGTCCCCATTATAATATGAAGGTTAAGTTAGATTTTTTTTAATGCATAATATGTAATTACCAGGGAAGGATGAGAAAAGGGCATCACTGTTAATGAGAATGTGAGCATAGACCCAGAGTCGGAATGTCAGGAGTATTTTCAGACAGTGAGAAACCTGCTGGAGTGAAGAGTTGGTTTTGAATAATGATTAATTTCAATTTGTGAAGAGTATAAATGACCAGTTAATAACTGCACATGGAATCCAAACAGGAGGAATGAATGATGAAATCAGAAGTGGTGTGTTAGAACTGGCTGCCTAATAAAACTGCTATTTAGTAGTGGTCTGGCAGGAGTATCCAAGATTGCTTGAGAAAGGAAAAACTCAAAAGAGCTTGGAATGAACTAGCTAGGAGCCTGTAGTACTGAGTCCTAAGTGATGAAATCTGGATTAGTAGCAGAAAGTTGGTAAAAGAGGAAGGAAATATATAAAAGTACTATAATTTTATCTTAATTGCTTTCAGATGGCATCCATTACAACACAGTTCCTTAAAAAATCAGAAACTGCCCAAGAGCAATAGTTCTAAATATCTGCTGAGATTTTCAGAGGACCCAATACCTGGAGAGCACACTGAAGTAAGCATCCTTATCTCCCTTCACTGCAAGGGTAGTCACATACGACAGAGAAATGCTACATTCCAAATGTCAGTAGTGTTCCAGTTGAACGGCACTGAGAGGAAGTGGTCATAATTAGAAATGTACAGTTGGGCTTTGGGGGATCAAGGAACCCCTGGAAACTAGAAAATGCTGCTGTCCCTTCATCTTTCTCTTAGGAACTAGCAAAATTCTTATGAAAAGTTTAGCAATTGGTACTTCAAAGCACAATGGTCTTTGGGTGATAGTATATATAACTGAGTGATACTAGGGCATGCTGACTATGATAGTACAAGATGATTACAAAGAAGACGACCTACAGAAAAACAGTGAACATTTGACTATAAGAATTTGAGGTGATTTTGTTGACCATATAGTATTTATAAATCAGCTTATATCATATTCTATATCCAAACTTTAGCATGCTTCCTAATCTCCAGGTAGGCTTGTTAATGCACAGGTTGCTAGTTTCTGATTCCATACTAAATACAGGATTGCATTTATTCCTGTTAAGTAAAATCCAGACTATGTGCTATATTCCTTCCTTCCCATGGATGCTCTCTGTTTTGATTATGTCATTTTCCCTCTAAAATGTATTATTTTAAATTGAAATCAATTTGCAAAATGCATTTCTGGCTAGCTTAGCATATAGTGAATACATTCTTAATCATGACTAGAATACAGCATGGTTATTGGTGCTGTCTAAGCCTGTGCTGTATTTTAGAGAGTTCTGCGAAAATATTGAGCTGTGGTCAGTCAGAACCCACAGATCATTTACACACAAATTGCTGCCAACATTGAGCTTTACTAACCAATATGATGATGTGGAGAACTAAGCAATCTGTCTACCATTTGCTTTTCTGAGTATTTCATTATTAAGCAGTACAGATCAAGTAATCATAAGCTATTTAGCGGTATTATTTTGAAAGTCCATAGCAGATTTTATTTTACAAAGACAATGTAATCTAAGTTGACTGAAATACTTAATTATCATAAGCATACAGTAAACATATAAATGGCAAGTGGATTTCCTTTTCATTTTTAGCTGAATGGTGTAGTTCTATTTAATTCATTAAATAAATCAAGTATGTTAATAACATTGTAGGCCCTAAATTTCATATTCTGAGAGCTAAATTTTCATTGACATCTATTTTATATGTTTATTGACTGTAAAATTTAAACACTTATTTTTTTTTGAATTTGGAAAGTAATCAAAGGCATAAATTATTTTTAAAATGTATCAGTAGTACAAGAGGGAAATTAGTAAAGCATTTACACATATTGAGGGAAAATACACACTATACACAACTCTGGGATTATGTCTTCTTTTTCACCTAAAGTAATTAACTGGAAAATATTTCTATTTAAAATATTCTTCAAAATCACATTTTGTAACTAATGGAGTGGGATTTTCTACGGCTTTATAGTCAGTCATTAAGAGTTTATGGGCTTTTAAAAATATTATTTCCAGGCAAATCCAAGCAGCCATAGGACAATATTTGTGGCTGCTCTGAGGGCCAGTTAGTATGAATTAAATAATGTCTGGATAACAGATTTTTTTTTGTCTAGTTCCTGGGTGATTTTCAGAAAGTCCTTGGATCCTTTGTTAGCCAGTAGAAGCTGAGTGATAAATGCAGGCTGACGTGAAATCTGTTTGGACTGTGCCCCATGTTACATACTCTGGTTCCACTAAACAGATGTCTGGTTTATCTTAAGTAACCTTAGAGAAGATGGTGGAATTTTATATCAGGTGAAAATATCCATTGGTCATTCAATTATTGGGATAATGAATATCACATTTCTTAAACCTACACCTAAGATTATAAAAATTCCAGCATGGACACAACTTTAAGTGGATAAGAAGATTTGGGGAGCATCTCTGGACCATCTGTTATTCCATTCCTGCCTTTCAGCTACTGGACATAAAAAGGTGACAAGACCAAATTCTTAAATACATACTTCAATTGGTAGAACCAATAAAAAGATGTATTAACACACAGATTATCACACCAGGGGTCAGAATGTAAATTATTTACAATAATAGGCTCAAATAATCAATTTTTAATTTATTTACAGTTAAATTTCTTCTTTTCTCCTGTTATTTCTAGAGCCTTTTAATTATGAACTTTTAAATAAAATTGGAAAAGAAACTGGCCTTCTCTGTAGCTCATTAAATTCATTCCACTTTACTTACAGGCAGCATTTAAATATATTTCATCCTCAGTAGCACCCTTTCTAGTTTAGAACTAGAAAGTTCAAACTGAAAACCTAACCACCCAAAGTTTGTCTTATAACAATTTCCCTTTCTGTCCTGGATTTGTATATCTTTGTAAAGGAGCCTAATTATATATCCACTATTATTTTGAGAAGCCTAGTATTATTCTGATTTTACCTGTTCCATATATTTCAAGACAACCAATAACTTGGCAAACACATTCACATACTTGTACGGCCTGAAGGAGGTACCTGAAATTAAGCAGTCAAGTGACCACTAGAAAATAAAACCTCCTTTCATCCTAAAAGGTGGCTGCTTTTCTTACACCGGGTTTAATAATCAAATGCCTATTGCATTAATCAGGGACAGTCTTTAAGAAATACAGAATTGGAATTGGTTTGTTTTTTTTTTTACTTCTTTTTGTCATCCATTAAAACCCAGATACCAAAGAAATCTTTAGTTTCCATAGCTTATTTTGCACACTTATGTGTCTTCAATGATGAGTCTGATGACTATCTGTTACTGCACTTATCCTTAAAGTGGGGTTAAATTCTCAAAGGGATCTGAATGAGTTTCCCTGCTTCAAAGCATGCCCTTATCCCTGTTCTTGCAACCATGCCTCCCTCTCTCTAGAGTTTGAGAACATGTCAATGTCATCCCTTTTAAAGTTGTTCTCCTTCATGGAAGGGTCACCAACGGCAAATTTCTGAATCTGAGTGATTTTTATTAGTTTTCATTATTGTTGTTCTTTAGGGAATATGTGACACATTTTTGATATTTGGACAGTCTAGCCTGGAATAACTAGGAAAGAAACTAGGTGTAAGGATAGCGTGTCCTTTGAAAAAGAGCAGAAGGAAACACTTTTTTTGCTCCAAGAATAAAAATTTGACTTTATAAGTGAAAAGTGTTATTAATTTAATAATTATGGATAATTGAGGAAATATTTTGAATATAAAAATGGTCAGGAAAAATGGGAAGTCTAGAAAATGGATAAAAAGATTTCTAGAGCTTCTTTCAAGAAATGCTGGGTGTTGTCTAGAGGACTCTTTAGGGTTTTCTGATACTGCAGAATGTGTACCTTTGAATGTCTTTGATTAAACTATTTTATAATTCTGTAGACATGAAGTTAATGTAACAAACGAAATGGGGCAAATCTTGCAAGACTTTGTAGAGTTGGGAGAAAATGCAGGGATATTCTCAAAAGAGTGGATGAATAAAGACTATCCTCAGAAAATGGACCATCTCCAAGAAGAAATAGGGGTTAGTCTTGAGCATGATAGAAAAGACAATCTGCAGATCAACAGAGCACTTTGCATGAAAGTACTAGGTCCCTCTTGGGAGAGACAGGACTATGGTCACCAGATAAGTGGCTTAGGTGTCAGGAGAAAGGGGGAAAATCTCTTGAAAGTTGGGGAATGCCTTGTAAGAGAATAGAGAATATTCTTGCAAGAGTAAATGGGCAAAGAACAGGAGAAAAGGGCGTTCATCTCAAGAATCAAAAAGGAATTGGTCATGAGAATAAATTAGAAGAGATCTGATGATGGATGGATTTCTTCAGATGAGTCAAAAATAGATTCATACTGTGAGCATGGGACCATTGTTCCCTGAGCAGAAGACTAAGTCTCACGAAAAAAGGAGCAAATCTCGTGACATTTTCACACCCTTAACGGCACAATAAGAGAATAAACACTAAAGAAAGAGAGAGAGAGAGATAAGGAGGAGGGGAAATTGGATACACACACACAAAATGGAGTATTACTCAGCCATAGTGCAGAAAGAAATCCTGCCATTTGTGATAACATAGATAAACCTTAAGAGCATTATGCTAAGTGAAATAAGGCAGACAGAGGAAGACTAATACTATGTATCTCACTTATATGCAGAATGAAAAAAATAGTGAAACTCAAAGGAGCAGAGAGTAGATTGGTGGTTGCAGGGGCTGAGAGGTGGGAAAAACAGTGAGATGTTGGTCAAAGGACACAAACTTCCACTTATAAGATGAATACATTCTGGGGATTTAATGTACAGCATGGTGATTACAATTAGCAATACTGTGTTTTATACTTGAAAGTTGCTAAGAAGGTAGATTTTAAATATTCTTACCAAACACACAAACACAAAAGAGGGCATGTATATGATGCAATGGATGTGTTAATTAACCTATTGTGGTAATCATTTCATAATATATATGTATATCAAATCATCACCATGTTTTATACCTTAAACTTACACAATGTTATATGTCAGTTATATCTCAATAAAGCTGGGTGAGTGGGAAGAAAGAGGATGCAATCCAGGAGTGTGGCCAGCAGCAGTTTCTAAGCAAAATAAATATGAGCAGCTGAAGCTTAATGGGACAGCTCCTCAGACTCAACTGAGAACAGAAACACCACTGGAACACCATTGAAGCCTCCCCAAATCTGATGGGATGGGGAGATCTTAAAGGGAAGCCTGAGGTTTTCTTGAGCCAGCAAATATGGACTTTATTCTTATGACCTCTTTTATATCCTTAAACTTCTGAGACTTGAAGGACAATCTTTGAGTTTATGACAAAGGCCTGGAGATACCATCTATTAAACATGTAGTGACCTTCTGTGGGAGGAGTTTCATAAATTCCTTTGATTTAAATCACATAGTTTTGATTAAAGACTTTCTCCAATTACAGATAATTTTCCCTAAATTTTTTTCTCATCCAATATCAAAGTTCATCTTACTAGTAACAGATTAAGTTAAAATTAATATGTAAATTGCTTTGTTGAGTTTTTTGCTTTCTCCTTCTCATATCTGAGCTCTACGAACAAATTTTATAATCTTTAAAACACTGTGGATGGAGTCTGGCAGGATTTACCTGAGGGACAAGAGAAGAGAAATCATGAATGCAGAACAATTTGAGAAATCCAAAGTTACAGGCACATTTATGACATAGTTATGTAGTATCTTGCTACCTGGATCTATTTTAGAAAAAAAAAAGTTACAAAATCTAAAATGACAGAAATGGGTAGAGGGAGGAAAGAAATAGGTGAGGGATATGAAAAGGTAATAACTTCTAGGTGCAAAATAAATGAGTCACAGGTATGAAATGCACAGTGTGGGAAATACAGTCAATAATAATGTATTATCTTTATATGGTGGCATATTGTAACTAGACTTATTATGATGATTATTTTGACCTGTTCAGAAATACCTAAGCACTATGTTGTGTAACAAGAACTAACATACAGTGTTACTGGTCAAGTATACTTCAAAAACCAACATGTCACCCCTTAACAACTCAAACAATACAGAGGGAGAGAGAGGTGGGGCAGAGCACACATATTAGGTGAAGGGGTGACACAGAGGCCCTGGGAGCAGAGCTTGGACAGTTTCTTGCCTTAAGACCTGCTTTTGCCTCCTTCTGCACTCTCCACATAGTGTGGAAGTCAGAGTCAGAGAGAAACTCGTAGAGAAAGAGATCATATTTGCTGTTACCAGAGGTGGGGGTCAGGGCTGGGGGAATTGGATGAAGGCAGTCAAAAGGCACAAACTTCCAGTTATAAGATAAATATGAACTAGGAGTACAATGTACAATATGATAAATATAATTAACATTGCTGTATATTTTATATGAAAGTTGTTAAGAGAGTAAATCCTAAGTATTTTCACCATACAAAATTATTTTTTTAATTAAAAGAAAAGTGTATCTATATGAGATGATGGATATTCACTAAACTTATTGTAGTAATCATTTCATGATCATGTATGTAAGTCAAATGATCATGCTGTACACCTTAACTTATACAGTGCTATATACAGTTGCATCTCAATAAAACTGGAAAAAAATTTAAATAAAATGTATTATGTTATAGAAGGTGGAAAAGAAAATAAAATAAATAATTGCTTTTATATCAATACCATTTTCCTAAAAAATATATCCCCTGTCCCCTTTCTACAGTAATATCTGGCAAAATGTATTTGTGATTTGAGAATAATAAAAAAATTATGATGAAGTTATTCATGTATCCACTCAATACATTTTGTTGAGCTCCACTCCATGTAAGCATTTTTGCCCCGCCTGTGGGAGGAGATTAGAAAAGCATGCAATCTAGACTTCAAGACCTTGGAATTTAGGGGGAAGATATAGCTCAGCAGTAGAGGGTACGCTTAGCACGTGTGAGGTCCAGGGTTCAATCCCCGGTACCTCCATTACAAAATAAATAAATAAACCTAATTACCTACCCCAACAAAAGTAAAATAAAATAATTGTTAAAAAAATAAAAGGACCTTGCAATTTAGTAGTAAGGACAGGTACATATGCTCATAATTATTTTTCAAATCAAACTGTGGTTGGTACATTAGGAAACTTAAAGTACTATAAGGCCACAAAAAAGGAGTGAATTAATTCCATCTGGGATAATGTGTAAGGATTTCAGGGAGTAAGGGACATTTTATCTGAGCTGTGACGATAGGCAGGAGGTTACTGAGCAGAGATGCAGGGAAGACGGATGAGCTGGCACGAGCCAGGCAGAGACATGATACAAAGGCAGAGCCATAACACAGGGAACAGTAAGAAGTTCAGGATGACTGGAGGGTTGCATATGCAATGACAAGGAGGAGAGCTGTGGCGTGCAGTGTGACGCGGAGCGGGAAGACCAGGTTGCTGTGTACACTGCTTGCCAAAATAAGGAATACTGACGAAATCAGCGCACAACCAGGAGGCGCTAATGTGCCGTTTCATCTTTAGTAACAGGACAGAGCTTCACATTTGCAAACTTAAGAGGTTTATAATGAGTGCATTATCCTCACAAAAATGAATGGCTAGACTAATAACTTGAAAACAGTAAATGACAAAAATGGTAGTAGAACCGGAATCCTGACTCTACACTAATTCAAATCTAAAATTGTTGGAAGCTTTCTTAAGTATCAAGTGTTTTATTTTGGATTGTATTTTTTTACCATCCAAATTAAGTCAAGAAAAGATTGGAATAAATACCAAAATCATTTAAAAGCATAATGCTTTAAAGTTATTCTTTGCCATATTCAGTTGAAGTTTACAAACAATATACTACTATCACAACAGAAATATCCAATATTACTAACAAGTACACTAAGAAAAAATAATAAAATTTACTTTTTTAAAAAAAAGAATCCTCAGTTATATAGAAAAAAAGGTTATTTTTCCCAATTTTTTCAGTTTTATTGAGATGTAACTGAGATACAACATTGTGTAAGTTTAAGGTACAACACAATGATTTGACTAACGTATATCATGAAATAATTACCACAGTTAGTTTAGTTAACATTCATCATCTCATATAGATCAAAAAAAGAGAAAACGAAAAGACAATTTTCCTGTGTGATGAGAACTCCTAGGATCCACTCTCTTAATAACGTTCATATATAGCATATGGCAGTGTTAACAATCGTCATCATGCTGTACATTACATCCCTAGTACATGTTTATTTTATAACTAGAACTTCGTTTGTACCTTTTGAGAACGGTCATTTTCTTTAGGGCATAGAACTCAGTATCTAAAATAAGATTGTGAAAATTTCTTCAAACCACTAGCACATATTTAGTGTGTATATTCTATATTTTAAACATACTAATTTAGAGCTTTATCTTTTAATACACAAAGAATAACCAACATCTTTGGTAACATGATATATAAGTACGTTTTATACACAAAAAAATCCAACTACATATTTTCTTTTTACATTTTATGATGGAGTAAAACCAAAATTGCCAAAATGGCATCCCTTAAAGGTTTTTAAACATTTCAGTTTTTCCATAAAGCCTATATTACACATAGGTTTAAAAAATAATAATAATAAAGCCCCTCAAGCTGGAATTTTGGCCATTTTTGTCACACTGAAAAGTCAAGTGAACTACAGATTTGAACCATGGAGATTTCTCCCCTAGTATGAAATAGTCAGTATTATGAAGTCTGCTGTTATACTTTTATGATGTGATTCGACCTCTACATAGGTACTTTCATTATCTGACATCAATAATACTCAATTTACAAAACTAGCCCTGGCTGTTTGAAAGTGCTCAGTACGCAGGGAAGAGTTAGGTATTTCGTGTTGGTTTTTACAGAGGGCCTTGTAGTGACCAGACCGGTACTTTCCATTTTTCCCTTTGAACAGTTGGGTTGCTGATCCCACAAATCATATTTCAGTTGGAAATGAAAGGTGCACTGCAGCCAGCATTTTGTTAGAAATAATGACACACTTTACTACCTGTAAGTGCTGACCGAGTGCTTCTGCCTTTTCTTCCCAAGGTGACTGTAACACAGATTGATGAAAGATTCTGCAGGACGACAAAGGTTAAAGATGCAGACCCGGAGCTCGAAGCCAGGGCTGACACTGATGGAGTGGAGTGCAATGAGAATGCCCACATTATTGTCCCATCCTCTGATAACCAGCGTAATATGAAAACTGACTACAGAAGAAAGGAACAAATTAAATCCATTAATCAAGCATATCTCTGCTAAACAGTTGTTCTAAAGAGATGAACAAATGAAAAATTTACTGTTTGTTTTCATGCTCGCAAGGATTGGGGAAGAAAATTAATTATAAGGTATTGGCCACGCTATTAGTTAAGTTTTTCTTGAGGAAACTATTTATTGCTTTGTCAAAGGACAAATGAACCTCATTAGGGAGATTAGTTTCAGTTGCTAGTGTTGCATTAGGACAAACTAATAATCTACACTTCAAAAGATACCCTAAGTAAAATTATGAACATGGGAAATCTATTTTTTACTTCTTAATTTATGAACTCTTTGCAAATGACCACTCTATTTATTACCTAGCATGGAACCAGAAGGAAATCGGACGCAGCCCCGCTTTTCACCCAAGTGCTTGAAAGAGAACTATTTCAATGTGGGCTTTGCAAGTTGTTGTGATGATGAACTTACGTATTCAGGGGTTAGAACTTGGCCACGGCATTTTACTCTTACGTTGAAACACATCAAGCCGAGCTCCACACCAAAAGCAATTTTTGATAAGCTACTTTGAAATCCTTTTCTTTTCAAAATGTTTTAAGTGCCCTGGACAAATGGCAAGCTGACGTCCTGTATTCTGAATTTCCTCTTTACTCTGTACAGCTCAGGGTAGGAAAAAGAAAACACTGCTCGGCTATCAATCCTGTCTGGCCGGTGGACTGAGGCCCCTGAGTCGGCCACAAAGAGTGCTGTTCTATTTCAGTGCTGATTTAATCCCTGGCCTTTCTTGTCCAGGCTGCTAACAAGGGGGCCAATTACTGCACCGTGCGAGGGGAGAACTCCACGGCAGACGCCTGTCTTCCAAAACCTGGAGCAAAACCAGACTCGTGCCACCGAGTGTGTAAATCAGCTGTGAAATAAGAATGACTTTTTTGGATTCCACTGACCTGGGCTGGATTCAGACTGCTGACCCAGAAAGGAAAGCTCCACATATCCCATTACCGATCCTGTGAGGCATTGAAGACATCCCCATCCAGTTCTGACTTGCTTTTATTTACAGAAGTCTTGCTTTTGTTTATGGGGATGCAAGCCAAATTGACATTTACTTGCTGTTTTTGTTTGGTTTGTTGGTTTAACTTCTCTAATTTAACAGTAGCTTTAGAGGCATGGCTGTTGAATGAAACAGGTCAAAATGGTATCAAAGGTCACTGCTTCAGCCTCTAAGCTCTGTTACTGAGGAATGATAGAGGTCGAGTTTTAAAGTATTTTTCTTAATATAAAACTAAAGGTTTTTCTCTGGACAGACCTCATGACTTCAAAAGAAAGTTTCATCATTTTTTTTTTAAAGATTATATGATTCTAGAACAGTAATTCCCACTGTGTACCCTGCTGGCCTGTGGTAAGTGAAGACCTTTCAGAATTAGCTAAGGGTTTTATTTTTTTACAATAAATGTGCCATGTTAAGAGGAGGATCCGTGTTATATAGGACTTGAAGTTTACACAATATAGGGGGGTCATTTACAGGAAAAAATAACGCAGATTTGCAATTACAAAACCAAATGTCTTAGTTTGGCTTTGAAAAACAGACTCCTGGAGGAGAACATGAATGTGATTAACTTATGTGGAAGGTGATCCCGTAAGAACAGTCAAGAATTGAGGTGGTGACATCGAGAAAGGAAAGAGCCAGCAAAAGGACACAAATAATAGAGTCACCACCTTGAGCAAGTGACCTTAACCTTGTTGTGAGTTCTTTGAGAGACATTTTAGATGCACCTCAGAATGTCACAACAAGGGGCAAGGGAACTGGGGTCTACACCATTCCCATTCCTCACTGAGTGAGGCTTGTTCTGGGGTAGTAATTTCTGGGCATTTCTGGTCTTCCCTATGCTTGTGTATATCCTTGGGCTGTGCACACTCACGCAGCCAGAGAAAGTCCTAAGGAGAGGAGGGGCAACCATGGAAGAGCACAGGAACTGTCCAGCAGAACCCTAGCTGAGCTCCTAAGTCAGCTTAGGGCAGGGACTGCTGGAGGAGGACTGACAGCTCCTTCTACACTGGGTATGAACATGTATATCATTAAATGATAAAATAATTCACAGGAAATCACATGTTTAAAAGGTGACAACTATGGTCATCCCAGAGCTGCCCAACAGGTGAGTAGGCATGACAGAGAGGAAGTTAGAGTGAAGTATGATAATGGTCTAAAAGACGGCTGCTAAGCTATCTTATCGCTGAAATAGTATAATAATTAATACTAGTAGTAATATAATAATAATAAAATTAAAACCACATGAACATATTGCTAGGATATTTCTCAGTATCTCAAAAGGGATCAATCAGCATTAACTGAGGGCACCTGAAACTTGGATGTCATTGATTTTTTTGAAAATCTCTTACGGCTGCTGTGATTGAATTTTTCTTATGCCCTCCATGTATGTAGTTAGGTTGAGCATCATCTGTCAAAGTATTTCTGAGTAACAACAAAACAACCAAAAGTTGGCAAGATAGCTCAAAGTGTATATTTAAAAACAAATATTTGTGCAAATATTTGTGATTATTAATAAACCATGATACTATTTGGGGCTAGATAATTCTCTGTTGGGGTGGCGAGCAGGGATGTGGTCTTGAGCATTTCAGGATGTTTAGCAGCATCCCTGGCATTTTACCCACTAGATACAGTAGCATATCATCCTCAGTTGAAACAAACAAACAAACAAACATGTCTCTAGATATTGCCAGATATCCCCACGACCAAATCACTGCCAGTTGAGAACCACTGATTTAGAGGACAGGAAAAGTGCAAACTAGAGATCTGACAAATGAAAAATGTCTGGGGTCTATTTCAATTTTGTTCCTTTGCCCACACATCTTATATATATCTCTATGCCATTGTATGGATAAAACAATCCTCTAACTCAGTTTTTAAATGCTCACACAAAAATATCATTTAAACATTGGGTGAATAAGAACACATTCTTAACTACTGAACCATAAAATATTGTTAAAAATTATAAAAAATAAAGATACTTTAAGGAGCTATCTAGTCATTCCAGATTATTCAGAATTACAGACAAGTAAGAAAAAAATCCTGATTTTAAACAATTCTATGGTAGAAACCAAATATTCTATTAGTTATTTAAATTTTTTCTGTAAAAATGCTGGACTTAGTACAACATTCAGTATCTTACTGGTACAATATAAAATTAAAATATTTCTATATATGAAATAATTTGATCTATGATATATGTGTAGAAAATGTTTAACATAAGATATTCACTAATAAAAGTGTCTTATTTTCTTCTTGAAAACCATAAGCATAATGCAAAGATTCCATTAAATTCAACTATCGTTTAGCAAATAACTTCCACATGCTATGAAACTGCCAAGCTACGTCAAGGTAAGCAAGTATAAACAAGATAAACTTTTTGCTCACAGGAATTGACAGTCAAGGAAAGGAACACATATTCATGTATAATTGCAACATAATCACAAACTAAATAAATGTAACAAGTAGTGTCAAATAATGCTATTCCTCCCAAATAGTATTCTGTGAATAAGTAATCATAGGAGATATTAAGAAGTATCCAAAAAAAAAGTTCCTTAGTTAAATATGCTGGATGGTATATTTCCCCTTCAAGACATACACTCTACTATATAAAAGCCTCTAGAAGGCTTGTCAGAAGAAACATCCATTCAAGCTTGTTTAACCCAAAATTTCATGAAACAATTTGTGCAGAGAACAATTCTTTCACACGTTCAACATTTGGTGAGCCACCAAATCATAAAAGATGCATTACAGAATTAGTTTTCACTGAAAGATGAGAACAAGCATAACAGAGAAGGTGCACTTTGAAGCAGGTACTATAAATTGGGGAAATTTTCATATAGAGGAGTGTAGATGGAGTGCACTGCAGGTATGGGAAATACCAAGGTTAGGAAATGCAGGTCGTATCAGAACATAGCCTGATGGAAGCATAAATGCATGTGGGAGGCTCTTCTAGCAAAGATAAGATCTCATCAGGGCAGGGCAAGTGCTTCTGAAATTTTAGGCTGAGGTCAGTCAATTTCAGACTGACCTATCTGGGCTTTACTCTGTAGTCCATGTAGAGACAATGATGCTTTTCTAGTAGAACAACATGAGAAATTAATTAAATTAATTAAAGTAGGAAGCAAGTTATCTGGTCCAAGAGAGAATTAATAGTATCTATTTCAGAACTGTGTCTTGAGAAATATGATCAAGTACACAATTCCAACCAGAGTCCCTGCTGGCTCCTTCACTTAGCGATAAAGACCACAGTTCTCAGCCTGATATTTAATGTCCTTCATATATTGGCCCCACTTTGTTTGTCAGTAGCTATCCTTCCCAGTATTATAACACACTCCTCGTTCTTAAAATCTATGCTCCAGCCTAACTGAACTATTTGCTGTTCAAGTAGCTAGGTCTACAAATCAGAAAGGAAATTAGGAATAGAGACGCAGATAGGGAAGTAATCAACAAGAGATATAAATCAGTGAAATAAGTCTTTCTAAAAATTACCTACTAAACACATCTGAATATACAGTGATTCTTGTTCATAGTAATAATATTAGATATTATCCAATTACTGTTATTGCGATAGACAAGTTCAGATCCCTGTTATCTCAGTGTGACTAGCATTGTGAATGTGCCTGATCATCTAACTACTACCTGTGTATCTCTGGAAAGAACTTAATTCTTCAATCATATCTTCCTCAGTTCTTAAATTGTGGTTATGATAGAACTTACCGCCAGGGTTTCCTTGAGCATTAACATGTTCAGTGCAAGTTTTGGCATATTCTAAGCATTCAATGAAAGTAAGGTCTTGTCATCATTATGATATTAATAAGTACTACCTGAGCATTTCTACTTTCATCTGGAAAATTATGCTATTGGATACGTCAAATTCCTCAAGGTACTATGACTCTCAGATGATCTACTCCACATGAAAGTGGTTTACACTGTTACGGTGCTAAGTGGAAAATATTAACAGTATTATTAGAGCAGTTTTTACTTCCATCTATAGTCATTCAATAAATCAAAATGCTTTTCCCTTCCACCCTGATTAGTCAAGATTGTTTGGCATGGAAATTAGATTTCTAATTCTAGTTTTTGCTAAAGGGTTCTTCTTTATTGGAAAGATGTCAGAGTAACTGTTGAAGGAAAACCTGCAGAAACCAGCAGTCCTCTTTGGGCTTCACTGAGTATAAACCAGATATTAATCCAACAAAAACTCTCATCATCTTTTTCATCTCATCTCTGCTTTTTACTGTGGGTCACCTTCATTCATTGAGACTTTTCTTGGGAGACATGAGAGAGGATGGCTCTGAGATTACAGATTACTCCAGGATCCAAGAGAAAAGGGATTTTACCTGCCAACTACACTTGGAAAACTCTAGGTGAGAGAATTTAACTGTGTTTCATATCACATTTCTATTCTTGTGCCTGTCCATTCATTCAGTAAATATTATATAAAAACCTATTATGGTCCAGGTCATGATCTCAATCTAGGTATATAGGTGTGAACAAGACAAACTCTTTCTCTCTTTGTGCATGTTAAATTACAATAGGGGAATCAGAGAGCCAGCAGTTGAAACATTATAATAAAATTAATTTAGTTAAGTAGAAGTGCAGTGAAACATAATACAGAATTGTGTGACACAAAGAGGGTGCTTTTAGACAGCCAGAAGGAAGCGAGTACTGTGGTAGGCCAATACACTCAAGGTTTTCTTATTTAAAAAAAAAGGTCAGGAACATAAAGTCAGAGTGAGGAAGAAACAATTCTTTCAAAGGAAAGGGATGCAGTTATCTCCCAGTTTCCTATCCCCAAAGACATGCTAATTAAACGAAACAAAGATATCCATTAATTCACCTTCTTCTGTTTTTTTGCTACTCTATGTGATTTTAAGCTTTGAAAAGAGTGATAAAAACCAAGGGTTGTGTTATAGATGACCTCTTAGCCAACTTAACTACGGATTACGTTTATGGAATATGCTAGTTAGTATTTGGTCACTTAGTCATTTACAGAACAACCCTAACTCTTCCAAGCCTCTTAGGAAGAAATAAACTGTTAGGCAATCATGCCGAGAAATCACTGAAAATTGTGAAAAAAGTACATTTCCTAAAAAACCATGAAAAATCATTATATGATAATGTATCTGTTGGACTGGATCTATTGAACAACTAAAGATTTAAAAATTGATCCTTGACATAGTGGTTGAAAGAATAAACAAATATAATAACCAAGCCGTATTCAAATTTGGGTATTACCAGTTATTTTGTACACATGTTGGGGGGATGCTAATAAACTAATTTTCTACTTTAATTTTTACTTTCCATGTGTTTTGTTTTTCTGATGATAAAGGTGCAAAAATCTGAAGATGATAAGAAGTGTATAAAGAGAGAAGTTAATCATTTCCTCCTCTGTGCTCTGTTCCCTGTACACAATCTTACTAAACACTTCTTATACATTATTTTAATGTATTTGTTTACAATTTTGTCTCTCCTATGGGCCTGGATGTTGGTGTTACTTATAATTCACTTTTTATCTTTACTTCTAAATGTAGTGTCTGACATATCATCATGGCATAATTAATATCTATTAAATAAATTAATGAATTCATTCAACAATATCAACACTAAATGAGTTTTTTCCTTACCATTTGGTAAAATTGAATGATATGAGCATAAATTAGGTAATCGATATGCATTGTTCAAAATCTCCCAAGCAATCAGATGAACAAAAGGCAAATGTAATTTTTTCCAACTTTAAGCAGGTGATCAAGAGAGCAAAAGGAATGCCTTCAACGCCTCCTATTTCATAGGAGTCTTTTAAAAAGGTTTTCTCTCCTCCATGACTTCAATTAAAACATGTTTTCACCTTAGAAAAACAGAATGGATGATGCAAACTAATGATTACTCATTTCACTTCTTAGCGTCATGTTGGAAGAGTCATAAAAGTGTTTCCCTTCATCAGGGGTGCAATGTGGCAAATACAGGCACGGCCATGAAAACTCAGCTCAACCTTTCCAGAAATTTAATTGGATGCCACTGGGCGCTGTCTCTGTGGAGCATTTCCCGGAAGAAAGGGTTTCTTTTCTGTGACCTCCAATGTACTGAAAACTATTTGGCTCAATTTCATCTTTTCCAGAAGAACAGATCCAAAGAGAAATTACAAAAGAAATGTAATAGCATTTTTACTCCTTTCTGCTGGAGGGGTTTGCAATGTGACTGCTTTAAAACTTACTATTTTGCAAAAGCCAATTTTCTTCAAGAGGCTGTTGGCACTCAAATCAGCAGCACAATAAACTTGCCAGAGTCAGACTATGTGTTGAATGATGAAAAAAAATCGCTGCAATTTTATAAAGCAGAATGACTTGCTTTGTGATACTATTTATTTATTTTACTACATAATACATGTTAGAATGGAGATGAAATGGGTGTTACTGGTTTAAGTTCAATGCTTACTCCACAGTCGGCAAACTCAAAAGCAGATACTCTATTATACTTTCAGAATAGGCAGCATCGTAAGGACTGACTACTCAGATATCAGAGCCTGACAGCCTGGATGCAGACCTCAGCTCTGTCACTTACAGCTGTGTAAAATTATGTTGCTTCTCTGCGCTTCATTTCTTTTCTGTAAAATAAGAATAACGTGTGTATCTATATATAAACGTACATTTACTATGACATATTTCATAATGTGTATATATATATGTATATGTGTATATGTATGCTGATTTGTCAACTCCAATTTTATATTCAGCAACTGGTAAATATCTAATGAATTGTTCCACAGAACTACTGTAACCATTGGACTTTGACTGTTATTGGACACTGGTGAACTGTATTAGCCCATCTGTTACCCCATCCTCTGTGTAACCCCATTCTAAGAGGAAGGCCATGATGACACTTCAGGTATCAATGTCAATTCAGACCCTGCATGCAATCATCTTCCTCAGAATATCTAAACATTTCCCCTTCTGTAGTGAACGATGACCTGAGCAATGCCCCCTCCGTGGCTGCCACAATTACTAAGCACCTTGTTTATGAACTAGTTATTTGCCTTTTCCTGCTTATTAAAATTTTTTTTCTTTGTTCTCCCTCAAGTCCAGGCTCGTGACTACCACTTCTTACCTCTCACTCTATTTCCTTTCTGGACTACAAGCTTGGGTGAATTTCAAGCTTCTAGCTCCTAAACTCTCCCCTGTTATGTTACTCCCAACCCATGGTTTAAGTTTCGCAGGCCTGGCTTTCTCACGGACCTCATGATGCTCCCCAGTTCAGGGTTCCAGCCCAAATAAGCATTGCCAGCAAGAGCGTATCACATAATAACACAGCTTCAAACTCTCTAAATCCCCTCCTCTACTGCTGAATTAATTACTATTCCTCTGTGGTATCAGTAAACGCTTATACTTCTTAATTCCCTAAGCCAATTATGGACTACTTTTACGTTTGATTTTATAAAAGACATGGGCCCCTCAGTTCTTGTTTTCTTGTTATCGTCCTCTAAATTTATTTTTCATATTACCACCATCATCCACTTTTTCTGCTCTGGTTGCCAAAACAAAAACTGACTGAAAATTCAGAATACTGGGAGGCATTAGGAAAAATACATGACATTTAATTCTAACTGAATGCTCATTCTGTGCCAGTATTTTAAGCCCTAGACTACTCCACTGGGGACTGTTTCATACCCTTACGATTTTCTGAATCTTTGTAGATGACATAATAGTCACATAACTTACAGATTAGCATTCTGACATCTTCCTTTTGAACTGAATGCTGTACCATAATGAAATGTCCCTCCTTGGACGTAGGTATGAGTTAGACTGGGGCTGTACATGGTGCGACTCCTCTGGTAAGGTCTCCTGCTGAATCTCTGTTCCTCAGGCTACTTTGTTTCTAGGGCTCCAACTGAGATTGTATACATCTTTGTCATCTCATCACTGCAAGACTTCAGGATACTGAGTTTTGCCCTTCAGAGGTTTTTAGCTCACCTCTATATTTGACCCCATAAACTTCAAAAATTGGTAAATGCCTTGAGGTAAAGAATAAGTATGTGTTTGAAGCTTTTAATATGCCACTTCAACCCCACATGAAGGCCAAAATGCTTCCTGGTTATCTATTCCTCAGGGGTGTGTGTGTGTGTGTGTGCGTGCGTGCGTTTCCTTTGACCAGGACTTTTCCTGGGTTCTCAGGCTCCTATCTAGCCCGAGAATAAGTGTGCACAGGTGAAAAGGAGCCCCACACCCCAAGGCCAGTTAATCACTTTCTTTAGCGCTTTCTTTTTGGGCCTCTCTTTTTCTCAAGTTCCTTCCCCCAGGTGGGTGGTGGACCTTTTGCTCCTAAACACCACCAGAGGATGGACCATTTCATTCGCCCTTTCAGATTCAGAAAATGTCTAGCCCAGGAAACTAATTGTACATTCAAGGCCTCCAAGACTCCAGTTTTGTCACTTTAGCAACCCATGGCACCACTAACACTTCTGCTCCTTTTCTCTGTGACCCAGCAGGAGCCCTTGGCCTAGTCCCTGCCTGTATCTGCCGTCCACACGCTGCGCCAGCAGGTGCTTACAGGGAGGAGGGACAGCTGCCAATTGTCAGCTAGTTATGAGCGATTCTCCCCTCTTTGGAGCTTCCCTTTATTTTAGTCCTCACTGCTTCCACAGCTCTTGGATTCTTTAAAAATCCAATTTTTGGAACTTACCTAGATTCCTTTAGTAGTTGTCAGAGGAAGCACGGTCCTGCCAAGACCAACTGCACCTAACTCGAAAGCAAGGTTTGATTATTTTGTTTTAATGTTCAATTTGTCCTTCTTGGCCTCTAGTTTTCTTCCCTGGAAGTTGAAATTTCTATCTGATCCTACTTAATACAGTCTCCACCATCTATGAAAAACTATTTCTTTCTAGCAAGACTTGCCTTGAGCTTTCCCATTTCACATATAGAATCAGTCATTGTTGATTCCTAAGAACTCTGGTTCTTTTAGTGAAGCATAGCATCAGAGCATTAGAGACCAAAATCTTGGCACTGAGGTTGTATTTCAGATTGTTTCATGTAACAACTGAAAAAACACTACCAGAAATCCAATAGCTATTTTTTTTAAATTCCTTAAAAAGTGATGAGTCCATGTTATTTCTAACTTGATTACCAATATTACTGTATTGGTTTTATGTCCCTCTTCTAATACAATTTGATGTACTATATTACATGATAATATACTGTTTAACTTAACATATTATGAATGTCCATTCTTTTTCTTCCTTAAAACTCTTGAATTAACTTTCCAGAGATCAGTCATAAAATAAAGAAGTCAGTAGACAACCATTGCCCAAATTACTTTAATATCAATTACCCAGAAAACATAAAAAATACTTCTAGCCTTTCTCTAAAAACAAATAACACAGAGCAATCAATTCATGAGCCTACGAGGCATACACTTCAGATAGAGTCACAATTAGTTAAGGGCAAGGAAGAGTGTGACACACACCAAAATAACATTTTGGCTTTGCTTTTATGTTTTCCTAAAGCTCACTTCCCCTCTGTGACATTACTGTCATTGTTCATAAGTTAACTTCTCTGATCTGAAAGGATACTAGGCATGCCTTATCTCCTGGAGAGAGGCAGATGCTTATGGCTCAGACTAGGTCCTAGAGTAAGCTCCCCAAGGGCCAAGGAGACTGGAACACTATCTTCCTAGGTTTTCACATTTCAAAAGAAAGAGGTACAGACCTGAGAGACATCTCTAGGTCATAAAAGCCAGAGAGAGCAGGCATTTATCTGCTTCTTGGGAAGATGTGTTTAATTTCCAAAAAGTTAGTGTGAGAATCCAGCATCTTCTTCATCAAAGAAGCAAAATGTTTTCTGCCCTTTGAGAAATGCATACGTGTATATGTATATGCACATATGTGTATATGTAAATATTTTTATGCTTATATGTATATAAACTGAGAAAAATCCATTGTTTTTGTCCCTCATCAGTGAAGTGTTTGGCCCTTGTATAGTAGAGTTTTCCAGCTGGATTTCATCATGTCACTGCAGGGGTAAGATCTGGAGCAAGGAGGACTGAAGCAGTGGGGTAGTTAATTAGAAATCTGTCTCCAATTCAGAACATCTCAAGATAAAAAGAATAAATGAAAGCAGCACTTTTAGTAGATAATATATTTTATTTGAGGTTTAAAATTTACATTATATTTGGTACCCACAGTATCAGAACATGCATAGAGTCATGATGTATGATCTTCTGAACTATATTCCAATGCAACTATTCCCATGCAAGATTTCTCCATTGACCACCACCTAAACCCTCAGCTCAAAAACTCAACTTTTGAATTTCTAATGTCATTGGATTTATATGTGTGTGTTTGATATATATTACATGTATATAGTACACACATATATATTTAGTGTGCACAATGTTATCCACTCAGCATCTTAATAATTAAAAAGATCTATTTTATAACATGTTACTCTTTTTTTCCCCAAAGGTTTATGGAAAAATGTAATGCTATTATGTTATACTTTCCTCCCAGTTCAGATGCCACCAAAATTCTAGCTACAAATTTTCTTTTTTAAATATTTCCCCCTTCATTTTCAGTCAAGGGAGTCAAATATCCCACATTTCTTTGCCATAAAAAAAATGTTTAGCAGGAAGGGTTTCTGAATGATGCACAGACTTATCATAATTATATCAAATTAAGTACAGTATTTATTTTATCTTTACAAAATCAGGGTTAGAATTTTGTTTTTAATATATAACTTTTTAGAGATTACTTTAAAACTACATAATAATCCACTGAAATAGTTTAGTTCTGAAAATAGACATTGATAAATTTTATTTTCTCTCATGGTTCAAATTTTCAATTATAAAATTATATTAATCTATTCCAGAAGAGCACGTCATATACTAATTTTTGCTATAACAATAAATATTTAGCTCAAATTGATTAGAGGATGATTTTATTTTCTTCAGGTCTCATTTTTTTTTAGTGGTCTTCACAATTATGTTAAACACTACAATTCTAGATACAAAAACTGAGACAGTATCTTTAAAGGAAATTATTTTATGTTTCACATCATTGCATAAACAGATATGTCCTTAAAGAAGAAAAAAAAGTTCTATAAATAATACAACAAAAAATTTTCTATAAATGTTTAATTTTTCTGAAATAATCATGAAAATAATACAAGAACATAGAAATCTAATTACTACTTCAATGTTACTTCTGTTCTCACTCTTTCTTAAATCAACTCTAATTTACTTCTCATACATTCACCACCACATTTTATGTGAAAAACAAATTAAAAAAACAGATTACATTGTTAATGGAATACATTGCTCATATATATTCAGTTGAATATGTATTCTTTGCTATATTTGATTTTCAGTTCTATAGTTGATAAATTTATTGCATACATATTTGACTATGAACCTCAATATTAGTAGTGACAGTGTCACAAGTATGATTATTTGAGAGATCATCTAAACAACGCATTTTCCAAGGGTCTGTCAAAGAACTGTTAAACCATTAGAAAGAGACCTCTCCTGTCTATATAATATCAGTAAGGACAAAAAGACAGATTATTCAATTATAAAATGATTGATTGTACTTTCACTATTCAATACGTCTGAGAATTGAGGTAGGTGTACAGATCATGATAGGAAGTCATATAACATATAGGCTCCATTTTAAGTATTTCATTTTCTATAAGACTTTTCCCTATGTATATTAATTTATTTTGTCTGTACTGGAGGCACTATTTTCAGTGCTTCCTAAATAAGAGATATGAGAAAATATAACCAGCAACAAGCCTAGACAGGACTAAGCTTGACTAATGAAGTGTTCTGTAAAGAATGTATTTTGTTTAGCAGCCTTATTCTGTTCACTAAAATATTACTTCAGTTATGAGTTAGGTCCCACGAGGTTGAATAACTTCTCTATAACAATATCAGGAAGGGAATTATTTTGGGACTTAGAAACAGCTAAAATACTAAC
The DNA here is from genome assembly GCF_048773025.1 of Camelus bactrianus. Classification (NCBI taxonomy): domain Eukaryota; kingdom Metazoa; phylum Chordata; class Mammalia; order Artiodactyla; family Camelidae; genus Camelus; species Camelus bactrianus. Next base: position 29,116,117 of record NC_133539.1, read on the forward strand.
AGATGATTAAACCTATATTAAATCATGAAAATATATATAGTTTACTCCACAATTAAAGCACAAATATATATATAGGACTTTTACAGCTCTTGTTAGAAAGTTTTTATCCTATCTGGTCTCATAGGGGATAAGTGGTGCTAATTTAGATAGGTTCACAGTAGGCGAGAGAAGATAACCTGACTTTGTGGATGGAGCCATTTTGATCAATTTGTTGTTGTTACACTGAAAAATCCAACTAATAAAAATAACATTGTTAATGTTAGCTAATGAAAACATTTAATATATGAAGATATCTGCTGTATCAATGACATATCATTCAGTGAATATTTTCTGTGTTCCTATAATGGCACATTGTGCTATTAATACAAGGCATCCAGGAAGCAATGAACAAGCAATTCATTGAATTGATTATAAGTGGATGTGGTGAAGCATATTTCATTAAAAGCTTTTTATATAATGGAGCTCATACTGTATAGAGTAAAAGGGAACTGCCAGAAATTAAAAACACCTTCATCATACTAAATATACATTTAAGTTTTATGTAAGGGGAACTCAAAAACCAATAACTATTCAAATGCAAAGGTAAATAATTATCAGAGAAATGATAGAGAAATGATACTAGGAGTATATTATTTGTGACTTTGCGGAAAGTGAAGGTTGGGGGAGGGAAGGAAATATAAATGATGCCACCTTTATCTCTAAACACCTAGTATTCAGTTTTCTACCAGTAGTCACCAGCCTGAAATACATCCTGTGATCTGAAAACCACTTGATTCGGGCTACGTAATAGTATATATTTGAATAGTACAGATGTCTGGGTTCAGAGTATGTCAGAAAATTTCCAAAGTACTCACAAGTAGTTTTCATGAAACGGTCTGGAGAAAGTGAGGATATCACAAATATCGACTTTTTCCTAAAATATTTGATTCATTGATACTGGGATTTTCTGAAAACTCATATATGAAATGAGGTGAAAAAGTAATCGATGGAATATAAGACAATTAAAAAAATGTTTTTGAGATATAGTTGATTTACAATGTTAGTTTCAGGTGTATAGCAAAGTGATTCAGTTAAACATACATATATATATATATATATATTTATATAAACATTTATATAAACATATATTTATATAAACATAAAATATATATATATATTTTTTTTTTCTTTTCAGGTTCTTTTCCATTATGTGTTATTTCAAGAAATTTAATATAGTTCCCTGTGTTATACAGTAGGTCCTTGTTGTTTATCTGTTTTATGCACAGTAATATATGTCCGTTAATCCCCAGTGCTTAATTTATCCCTCTCTGCCCTTTTTCCTTTGGTAACCATAGCTTGTTTTCTATGTCTGTGAGTCTCTTTTTGATTTGTAAATAGAACTTGCATCATTTTTTTAGATTCCACATATAAATGATATAATATGATATTTACCTTTCTCTGTCTGACTTATTTCATCAATATGATAATCTCTAGGTCCATCTATGTTTCTGCAAATAGCATTATCTCATTCTTTTTTATGGCTGAGTAATATTCCAGTGTGTGTGTGTGTGTGTGTGTGTGTGTGTGTGAGATCTTGTTTATCCAGTCATCCACTGATGGGCATTTACGTTGTTTCCATGTCTTTGTTATTGTAAATAGTGCTGCTATAAACATTGGGGTGCATGTGTCTTTTTGAATTATAGTTTTCTTCAGATATATGCCCAGGAGTGGAATTGCTGGATCATATGGTAAGTCTATTTTTAGTTTTTCAAGTAACCTCCATACTGTCCTCCATAGTGGCTGCCCTACTTTACAAGACAAACAATTTTTTAAATGTCTACTAGATAATACACAAATCAGGATATTTTGTCCTATCTTATACATTGAGTTGTCTTAGTCACAGATACTTTGAATTAGTCAAGATAATAAAGGCTGCAATTTGGTCTACATGTTATTTGAGTAGTTTTATTACAGAAAATAATTATTGACTAAATTCTCTAAGTATCTAGGTAAATAAAGTAAATAATTTGCTTTTTTTGCCTTCTGAGGTATCACATATAAATTTTGATACAATTCAGGTAAAAGTAGAATTTCTCCTAGAATTATTCATGAAGTTTCTAAAAGTCTTTTCTTTTGTTACAAAGTAGCAACTTTTATGAGTCTAAAACTTTTCTAGTTCAGCTAGTTTGCCTCTGAAAAAAATCTCTTCTTGAGATTTTCAGCACTGGCATTGGCTCAAATCAGGAGATAATTAGGTCTGCAAATGTTTAACAGTGAAATCACTCTTCCCAAATTGTTAGACTCAACCTTGGGAAAGGGTTTAGGTCAGTTCTTAATTTAACCAGAGAGGGTAGCTCAACTCTGATGATTAGAGCATTAATATGCTCCTAAAGTTAAATGTTGGGTATATTAATCGGGAAGAGCTTTAAAAGAGGCAATTCTGTGAAGTGCAATGTGAACTTTTCAAGTTTATACTCACCCCAAAACCGACTGGGATGTTCTTAAAGTATAAATAAATTTTCCAATTATAGTAAAATGACCAAACACTACAAAATAGAATATTTACTTAAGTCAAATGTAGCATAAGATTCTTCACATTAACAATAAAAATAAGTTTAACTGTTAGTGTTTTCTGTTTGGAGCAAAAATTCTCAGCCTGTATAAATTTTTCTTAAATATTAAAAATTAGACTTGGGAGGAGATCAAGATGGCAGAGTGGGAGGATGCAGAGTTCACCTTTCCCCAGGAACACATCAAAAATATATGTGGAGTACATGTGGAGTAATTACTTGTGGAGTAATTCTCACTGAAAGTAAACTAGAGACTGGCAGAAAGACTCTTACGCAGTCAAGGCTGTAAGAAAGATCCACGTGGAGTCGGGTAGGAAGGGAAAAGAAGCAACATGTCAGGACCTGCACTCCTAGGAGAGGACACAGAAGAGGAAGGGGATTACATGGACACAGAGATCCTCTGTGGGGGGTAAGCAGTTCAAACCATATATTAGGCTCCCCAGATTTGGGGTCCAACACTGGGAGGATGAGTCTCCTTAGCTGATTTGAAAAGCAGTGGAACAGACATCAGGGCTGTGAGAACACTAGAGCTGTTCATGAACAGTGCACACATGCCTACTTATTCCTGAAACACGGTGGAGAAAGCAGATTAAAACTGCCCAGATTCTGTCCAGTTTCCCTCCACCACCCCAGAAAGTTCACCAGCATGAGCCAAGCACTTGCTGTGACACCTCTTGCTCAAAGGTACAGCTCCACACCAGGGGTAAGGACGCTGTAGTGTAATCGTGGGGAATGGAGTGGGCATGGACCTGGCATGACATCTAAATGGGGTTAGGGAAGCTATCACTGGTGCTCATAGGGGCAGCATATAGGGAGGAGTCTGGAACTCTGACTGGTATTCAGACCACCCTAGCACCCACTCTGGCCCCCTTTTTCCACAGTACAGCTCCCCATTAGGACAAAGTTGCTGCTGCTGGAGGAGAGGGCACAGTTGCAGGGGACTGGAGTCAGCTCAGACGTGGCATAGCATCTAAGTGGAGAGAAAGAATCCATTACTGGCACTCACATAGATGGCAGATCAGGAACAGTCTGTAACTACGATGGAATGCCTGAACCACCCAAGTGGGCGCTACTGACAGTATTGGGTGCCAGCTCTGGCCCCACTTGCTACAAGACTGTTCCCATCTGGGGCAAAGTGCCATTCTGGGAAGGGGGAGAGCACACTCTTAAAGGGCAAGAAGCAGCTCAGACCAACACTCAGGGTTTCCACTCCAGAACTTGGGATCCACACTTGCCCCTATTAAGGTGGCAGTGGACACTGAGCAGAGGAGAAGTCCCACTTCACACCTGACTCTGGCTCTAGCCCCTCCATCTCCAACTCCACATCCTATCAAGGTGATAGCTGCCGGCACACTCAGGGAAAACATGACTAGTGCTCCCTTCAGATCCAGCTCTCTCACCAAAGCCACTGGACATCATCAGGAAAATGCAAATCTAAACCACAATAAGATATCACCTCACACACATCAGAATGACTATTATCAAAAAGCCTACAAATAAAAAATGTTGCTGAGATGTGAAGAAAAGGGAACTTTCATACACTGTTGGTGGGAATGTAAATTGGTGCAGCCACTTTGGAAAAAAATATGGAGGTTTCTCAAAAAAAGTAAAAATAGAACTACCATATAACCCAGCAATTTCATTTCTAGGAATATACCTGAAAAAAATAAAAACACTAATTCAAAAAGATACATGTACCCCAATGCTCATAGCAACATTATTTATAATTGCCAATATATGGAAGAAATCTAAGCATCCATCAACAGACGAATGGATAAATAAGATGTGAGATATATATACATGAATACCCACACAATGGAATACTATTCACCCAAAAAAAGAACAAAATGTTGCCATTTGCAACAACATGGATGGATTTGGAGGGTATTAAGCTAAGAAGATAAGTCAGAGAAAGACAAATACTATATGATATCACTTATATATAGAAACTAAAAAATATAGCAAAACAGTGAATATATGAAAAAAGAAACAGACTCATAGATATAGAAAACAGACTAGTGGTTACCAGTGGGGAGAGGGAAAAAGCGATGGGCAATAAAGGGCTAGGAGATTAAGAAGTACAAACTATTATGTGTAAAATAAATAACCTGTAAGGATATATTTACAGCATGGGGAACATAGCCAATATTTTATAATAACAAATAGAGTATAACCTTCAAAAATTGTAAATCATTATATTGTACACTTGCAATTTATTTACTATTATACATCAACTATACTTTAATTTAAAAAATGAGCATAGTTTAAGGGACCTCTATCACAACATCAAGCATACCAACATTCCCATTTAGGGGTCTCAGATGGAAAGAGAGAGAAAAGTGTCAAAAATGTATTTGATAAAATTACAGCCTAAAACTCCCATACCTGAAGAAGAAAATAGATAAACAACTACAGGAAGCACATTTAATACCAAAAAAAAAAAAAAAGAAAAGAAAAGAAAATCAAAGATATATACACCAAGACAAGAACAATTAAAAAGACAAAATTTAAAGATAAGGAGAAGATTTTAAAGATAGTAATAGAAAAACAAAGTATCAAAGAAAGGAACACCCATAAAACTATTTCAACTGTTTTTTTCTGCCCAACCTGTGAAGGCCAGAAGAGACTGGCATGATATATTTAAAGTATTGAAAGGGAAATATCTGCCACCTAGGACACTCTACCCAGCAAGATTGTCATTCAGAATTCAAGAAGTTATAAAGATCTTCTTAGACAAGCAAAAAGTAAAAGAGTTTATCAATACTAAACACATCATGAAAGAAATTAAAGGTACTTCTCTAAGTGAAAATGAAAGACTACAAAAATAAATAATAATCTTTAGGAAAGGACAAATCTCACTTGTAAAGGCAAATATATAGTAAAGGCTGTGAATCAACCACTTAAATAAGCTAGCATGAAGATTAAAATGCAAAAATTGTATAGTCAACTATAAATACAACAAACTGTGAAGGGAGAAACATGAAAATGTAAATTATAACATCAAAACCATGAAATGTGGGGGAGAGGAAGAAAAAATGTAGATCTTGCAGAATGTGTTTAAACTTAAATAACTACCAGTTTAAAACAAGTAGATACAGTTATAGGTCAACAAATACTAACCCCATGATAACCACAAATCAAAACCTACAGTGGATACACAAAAACTAGAGAGAAAGGAACACAAGCATATCACTTAAAAAAAAAAATCATCAAATCAAATGGTAAGGAAAAAAAGAAGAAAAAAACTGAGAGGAACTACAAAAACATCCACAAAACAAGAAACAAATTGATAAGTACATGCCTATCAATAATCATTTTAAATGTCAATGGACTTAATGTTCCAATCAAAAGACACAGGGTAGCTGGTTAGATTAAAAAAAGAGAGCTATCTGTATGCTGCTCACAAGAGACTCACTTCAGAGCTAAAAGACACAAATATACAAAAAGTTAAAGAATGGAAAAAGATATTTCATGCAAATGCAAATGACAAGAAAGCTAGGGTAGCAATACTCATATCAAAGTATAGTTCAAAACAAAGTCTAATATGAAAGTAAATATATGTATGTACATACAAGACTAGGACACTGTGCTGTACACCAGAATATAACACACTGCAATTGACTACACTTCAATAAATTTTTTTAATAAAATAAATAAAACTAAATAAAATATGTAAAAAACAACCTATACCAAAAGATAAAGAACTCCATTATATAATGATAAACAGATCAATTCAAGAGGATATAACATTTTTTAACTTATATGCACCTAACATAGGAGCATCTGAATATATAAAGCAAATATTAACAGACATAAAGGGAGAAATTGACAATAAGGACTTTAATAGCAAACTTAAATCAATGGACAGATCACCCAGACAGAAAATCAATAAGAAAAGCGTGGACTTAAATGACACATTAGACAAGGTAAACTTAATAGAAATCTACAGAACATTCCATCCAAAAACAGCAGAATACACATTCTTCTCAAGAGCATATGGAATATTCTCCAGTATAGATCACATACTACAATACAAAACAAGTCTCAACAAATTTAAGAGGATAGAAATTACATCAGGTATTTTTTCCCCAGATCACAACGGCATGAAACTAGAATAATTACAAGAAGAAAAATGGGAAAAAGAAAAGCATGAGGACACTAAACAATATGGTACTTAAAAAAAAAACAAAAAACAATGGATCAATGAAGAAATCAAAGTGAAATCAGAAAATACCTCAAGACAAGTGAAAATAAAAACACAACTTTCCAAAATCTATAGAACACAGCAGAAACAGTTCTAAGAGATAAATTTACAGCAATACAGGCTTATTTCAAGAAACAATAAAAATCTCAAGTAAAACCTACTTAAACTACCTGTTAAAGAAAGTAGAAGAAAAATAAACCAGCCCAAAGTCAGCAGAAGGAAGAAAATAATAAATATCAGAGAGAAAGTAAATAAAATAGAAGGCAAAAAATCAACAGAATTAAGATTAATAAAACCAAGAACTGTTTTTTTGAAAAGATAAACATAATGAATAAACCTTTATCCAGGCTCATCAAGAACAAAGAGAAATGACTCAAATAAATAAAATAAGAAATTAAAGAGGAGAAAACAACCAATATCACAGAAACACACCAAAAAAAAATTAAAGAATACTATGAAGCGTTTATATGCCAAAAACAGAGACAATTTAGACTAAGTGGATAAGTTTCTAGAATAACAAAACTTACCAAGACTGATTCAGGAAGAAATAGACAATCTGAATAGACCAATCACTAACAATGAAATTGAATTTATAATTAAAACACTCCCAGCAAACAAAAGATCAGGATCAGACCACTACATAGGAGAACTCTACCACACATATAAAGAAGAGTTAATAACTATCCTTCTCAAACTTTTACAAAAAGATTGAAGAAAAGGTAACATTCCCAAATTCATTCTACAAGACTACCATTACCCTGATACCAAAAGCAGACAAAGACACTATAAAAAAATCACAAGCCAATATCTCTGATGAATATAGATGCAAAAATTCTCAGCAAAATATTAGCAAACTGAATTTAACAACATATAAAAAGGATTATGCATCATGATCAAGTGACATTTATTCCTGGGAAACAAGAATTGTTCAATATCCATAAATCAACTAATGTGATACTCCACATTAATAAAAGGATGGGTGAAAAATTACATGATCATCTCAATATACATAGAAAAATCATTTGAAAAAATTAAACATCTATTCATGATAAAAATTCTCATCAAAGTTGGTATACAGGGAACATTTCTCAGCATAAGAAAGGGTATTTATGACAAACCCACAGCAACAGCTAAAAGCTGAAAGCTCTCTAGAATAAAAAACAAGATAAGAATACCCACTTTCTTGCCACTTTTATTTAACATAGTATTGGAAGTCCTAGCCACAGCAGTCAGACAAGAAAAGGAAATAAAAAGCATCCAAATTGGAAAGGAATCAGTTGAATTGTCACTATTTGCAGCTGAGATGAGACTGTAGGAAATCTTAAAGTCTTCACAAAAAAAACTATTAGAATTAATAAATAAAATCAGCAAAATTACAGAATACAAGATTAATATACAGAAATCTGTTCTTTCCTATGGCCTAGTAATGAACTATTAGAAAGAGAAAGCAAGAAAGTAATCCCATTCAAAGTGACATCAAAAAGAATCAAATACCTAGAAAGAAACTTAACCAAATAAGTGAAAGAACTATACTCTTAAAGCTATAAAACATTGATGAAGGAGCTGGAAAATTATGCAAAGAAATGGAAATATATCCTGTGTCCATGGATTAGAAAAAGTAATATTGTTAAAAATGTCCTAAACAGCCAAAGCAATTATGAGCTGGTCTTGAGTTGAGTAATGCCATGGGACCCAAGGCCACGATCGGAGCATTGAGATGAGTTACAGCCGTGGGACTCAAGGCCACGATCAGAGCATGTTTGTAGTATGCAGTAAATAATTGTTCCACGCATGCGTCAATTATATAAGATCTAGAACAAAGAAAATAGAAGTATGCATGTGCTAGAGATATTGTGTAAGCCTAATGAACAGAGAAACTCAGACTGCGCATGTGTTGACAAAAAACATAAAAGCAGGACAGGTGCATCATAGGTGCGCACCTCCTTGTGGCAATAAAGTGCTGTTAACCCCATGGTGTCTCCGGCTGAAGTCTGTCCGGCGGTAAGGCAACTCCTCAAGCATTTTTTCGTTTGGGCCACTCACCTTCTAGAACCCCACATCAGCCTCCCTCAGCTGACAGCAATCTACAGATTTAATCAAATCCCTATCAAAATACCTATTGCATTTTGTCACAGAACTAGAACACATAACCCTAAAATTTATATGGAACTACAAAATGCCCTGAATTTCCAAAGCAATCTTGAGAAAAAGAACAAAGCTGGAAGTATCATGCTGACTTCAGACTATAATACAAAGCTATTATAATCAAAGCAATATGGTACAGACACAAAAACAGATACACAGATCAATGGAACAGGATAGAGAGACCAGAAATAAGCCCATATACTTATGGTCATTTAATCTACAACAAAGAAGATAAGACTATACAATGGAGAAAAGACAATCTCTTTAATAAGAGGTGCTGGGAAAACAGGACAGCTACACGTAAAAGAATGACATTACAATATTTTCTCACATCATATGCAAAAATAAACTCAAAATGGATTAAAGACCTAAATGTAAAAAACGTTAAGACTGGAAACCATAAAACTCCTAGAAGAAAGCATAGGAAGAACACTCTTTGATATAAATCATAGGAAATTTTTTTTTAATTTTTTTCCTAAGGCAAGGGAATCAAAATAAAAAATAAAGAAATGAAACTAATTAAACTTAAAAGCTCTTGAACAGCAAAAAAGATCATTGACAAAACAAAAAGAGAACTTACTGAATACGAGAAAATATTTGTAAATGATATGACTGATGAAAGCTTAATATCCAAATAGATAAACAACTTACAAAATTTAATATTTAAAAAAAAAAACCCAATTAAAAAATGGGCAGAAGACCTGAACAGATATTTTCCAGAGAAGAAGTACAGATGGCCTACAGGCACTTGAAAAGATGTTCAACATCGCTAACCATCAGAGAAATGAAATTTAAAACCACAATGAGATATCACCTCACTTCTACCAAAATGGAGATCATCAGAGGGTCTACAAATAACAAATGTTGCCAAGGATATGCAGAAAAAGGATTCCTAGTACAATGTTGGTGGGAATGCCCATGGGTGCAGCTACTATGAAAAATAGTATGGAGGTTCCTCAAAAAGCTGAAAATAGAACTGAAATATGATCCTGCAATTCTACCCCTGGGTATACATCAAAGAAAACAAAAAGACTAATTGTGAAAGACACACAAACTCAACGTTCATAGCAACTTTATTTACAATAGCCAAGATAGGAAGCAACCTAACTGTCCATCAACAGATGATTGTATAAAGGAGGTGTGAGATAGGTAGATATATATGGGTACATGTATGTATGTACATATATATATGAATATTACTCACCCATTAAAAAAAGAAATGTTACCATTTCCAACAACATGAATGGATCTGGAGGGTATTACTGTTAGTGAGGTAAGTCAAAGAAAGACAAGTACTGTATGTTATCACTTACATGTGAGATTTAAAAAATAAAACGAATGAATATAACAAAAAAGAAACAGAATCACAAATATAGAGAATAAGTGGTTACCAATGGGAGAGGGAAGGAGTGACAGGCAAACTGGGGTAGGAGACTAAAAGATACAAACTTCTATGTATAAAATAACAAGCTACAAGGATACACTGTACATCACAGGGAATATACCCAATATTTTATAATAACTTTAAATGGATTATAATCTATAAAAATTTTGAATCACTGCATTGTGAAACTGAAACTAATGTAATATTGCATATTAACCATACTTCATTTAAAAAAGAAAAAAAAATTAAGAATTAGCAGACAATTTTTATAACAATTTTTGCATTATAACACAATATTTGATTGACATTTATAATCCCATTTAAAGAGTTAAGATACATATTTTATTATACTCTCCAAATATTCCAATATATACATTTGGGATCTGATATTTACTTCTCAGCCTCATATTTAATAGGTGAACCTTGGCCTCATTACAAATTAGATTGTTCAATGTACATAATTATTGCTTAGAAATCAGCAAGTTAATCTTGATGCACTTTTAACTATTTTACATAAGTAATAAGCTGTCATTATCTTAATCTTACCACAAACAAACCATCCCACTTAATCCAGTCAGACTATGCCTGTCTCCCTTAGAAATAATAGTACAGTTACCTTAAGAATATGTTGAATTACCTATCTCCCTCAATAGATTCTAAGGTCCTTGAGGACAAGAATCACCAAACTCTATCTTGTAAAATATTGGGTCCCCAGTACATATAGCACAGCATTTGGAACCAAGTATACATGTTCAAAAACTATTAAGTTAATTAGAAAAATGGGAGAAGCCCAAACAGAGGACTCAGGCATAACATATTTATAGTGCATCCTTCTTGTTAAGTCCAGACTTCAATGCTGGTAGTTATCAACTCCTACTTCTAACCTTTGGGCTGTTACATATTCTGGTATTAAGTCAAAAGCTCAGCATTTCCTTAAACCCTATCTGTGGGAGGCCCATTTTGACTTCTGCAATATTTGAATTTGGTCTAATTAGACCAAAATTGTTTAGACATTGTTTTACAAATTAATCCATCACCTGCTAATATTACACAACTTATATGTAGTGTAGGAAAAGAACATCTGACTTGAGATTTCTCTAAAGTGTGAAGATAGTATTGATTGATTAATGGAGATTATAATGTTTCTAAATAATTTTGCTTTGAATGACATCATTAAAAAACACTAATCATAATTTCAAACACTAACTGGAATAAAAGAACTACTGGTTTTCTTTGAATAATTCACTTGTTCTGTCATTTGAAAAATCTTACTTTCATTATTTGCAATTCATTTAAGTTTTCATTTCACTTCATTAAGTTATATTTATGTCCTTGTCATTTAATAACCAATATCAACAAAATGTCATTTATAAATACATTCATCTCTCTCCATTTTAGTCTAATTGTTTTGTTATATGTCTATTAGTATTATGATTATAACTTCCAATTAGCATTTAAGTACAAGGGAATACACAGCTTAATTTTTTGTCATAAAAATTCTTCTCTCTGTGTGTGTGTGTGTGTGTATACACACCTGTGTGGTGTATATAATATATCAATCTAGGGCTCCATTTCTGGAAGATAATGTTATTTTCTTATCAGTTTTATTTTCCTCACTTCCTAAACATTGTTTTCATTTTTATCAATGTATTCTTTTTTTAGAAGTTTTCTCAAGAAAGTTTCTATGATGTGATAAAATCATTGTTCTCTGATAATTATGTAATGTGATAGAAGTGCTGATTATTGCTACAACAGTAATTATATTACAATACACAAATATATCAAATTAACATGTTACACATCTTAAATTTACATGATATGTCAAATATATTTCAAAGAATGAAATAAAAATTGTTTCTTGATATAACTGAATTAAATCTCTGCAGATTTTTTTCATAGACAATATTTTGTGCCCTTTTACTCTCATGAGTCTTTCATAATTGATAAAATAATGCATATAATTTTCTTCTGAAAACACTCATTATATCAAACTTAACTAGTGCACTCTCTCTGGTACTTTAAATAGAAAGAGAGCTCAGATGAGTAAGTACCCCTGTCACTCATTCTTACCCCTAAGTGCTTATTAAATGTCTCCAGATATTCCTGAAATTTGTGTCTCAAGGTACAATTCCAAAACAAATGGGGAGAACATAAGGGAATAAGGGCAGTCATTCAATCAACCAACAATATTTCTGGAGTGCCTATTCTGTGCTGGCGATATTCTAGAGTATAGAGATATCAGTGAACAACAACCCAGCCTCATGAAGCTCTTTCTATATGCTGGGCTGTCCAGCAGAGTTTTCTGTGATCATGGAAATGCTCTATATCTGCACTTGCAATACAGCAGCTAGTCACTAGCCTCAATGTGGGTATTGTACACTTAAAATATTTTCAGTGTAGGGACTAAATTTCTTAATTTATTTAATTTAAAAAATTGAATTTCAATCACCTCATGTGGCTAGAAGTTTCTATATTCCACAGCATGATCCTATGGTGTTTGTACATGTGTTCTCAAGGGAGGTGTGGGGCATGGGAGAGCTGTGTAGACATGGCATAAGAAATTAAAATGAACAAGGAAGTAAGAAGTCAGAAGAGAACTCTTCCTTCTGATTTCCTAGTCTTTTTAAAGACTTAAAGTCTAGTTAAAGTGATTCTGAAAGCCACAAGATATATGAGTCCTTGAAATCCATAATTAAGCTGCAAAATGGTCTTTTTACTGATAGGCAATCATGTTGATGTCACAATTAATGTCTGAACACCAGTTAATGTCCACATAGGGAAGAATAATTATAAAAAATCATTAATTAGGGCCTATTTACTGTTCCATTGTCAAAACTAATTGCCTGGAGTAAGATGTTCTCCCTTGATTAATGGGTTTATAAATGCAAGGCCCAGTCTCCGAAGACTAAACTCTGTTTCCCAGGTGAAATGCTTAAGGTTCTGGTAACAGTTCACACCAGGTAATAGCCATGCCTTGTGCTTTGACTGCCCAGTCCAGATCTCAGTGTTATGTCAGGAACAGTCAGCTGAGTTTTGGACATTCAATAGATGACGCACTCAAATACCATGTTTTCTATAAAGATGAAACTCTTTTTAAAAACAGAACCTTCTGTTCTGTGGGGGCTGATTTTATTTTGGAAACTTTGCCCAATATGGAATATGGACTTAGAGTGAAAAACACAGTGTCTTCTTTGGTGCAGAGTGCTATATGTGTTCACTACACTATTCAATAATTATGTCCACCTTAAATGAACCCTAGATTCTGTCTGTCTGGTTTGGTTTCTGGAGAATCCAGGATGCACCTATTTCCTGGGGCCTTGGGAATTGGGGAGGTATCCAAACAGTAGCATAGTTCAGCCCCAGAACTCAGTGATCTCCCAATCTTTCTAGCTGTAATACACATACTCTTCCTCTGAGCTTCCAAAGCTTCTTTACTCCTGCTTAGCACTTTAGACAACCTCCCTCTTGTGTTATCACATCTTTGATGCCTGTTTGTTTCATGGAACAACTTGAAGGTTGGGAGAAGTATCAAAAATTGCAAATCTTTCCCAGTCCAGGAATTCAGTACAAACTCATTGAATAAATAAATGACTGAACAAATCGATCGCATGGGGAGATAAAAGCACATTTAAATTGTACATTTATATAACAAAAATTGAAGCTTAACTAATAACTTCATATAATATTGTTCTCATTAATATATTACCACACCCCTCAGTGAAACAATAAATAGAGCCCTAATCTGACAATTAAAAATGACATTTCCCTGATAGTGGTAAGTGCTATTATTCAATATTTTATTCCTATTTACTATTTATCCGAAGTTTGTAATAGTGAGTGTGAAAATATAAATAAGACCCCTTAGCAGGGAGAAGACGTAACCCTTATTTTTAACCTCTAATTCACTAAAATATTATTCATCCATTATGTCCTGTGGAAATAAAAATGGAAAGCATATATAAAACAAATGAAATGGAAGGTAATACATATATTTGCTTATAACGCATAAATTGCTTTCCATTCATTTTCATATATTTATATATATAATAAAATTTCTTATATATAATTTATACTTTCTTATATATAATATATAATAATTATGTTATATAATTATAATATATTTATAATTTATTTTATACACACACACACTGATAGTTCTTAATGAGAAAAAGAGAGATCAAAATGAGTATGAAGAGAATTTTCCATATTCCCTGTACCACATTTTAAAAAATCATTTCAGGACCTCCAAAAGTCACCAAGACGGAATTGGATATGTAAGAAATTGGCTGAGAGTAACCTGGGGAGAATAAGGCCTTCGAGTGAAAGCTGAGATGAATCCCAAATGTACAGCCACTGGAGGCTGTCAGCTAAGAACACTCCACAGCAGGGTTTCTGTGGCAAGGAGATCTGAGCAACGGCCTCCCACAGCTGCTACAAACTTCAGCCCCCCAACAAGACGCAGAGGGATTTGCCTCTAAAGTATTTCTACTTAGAATGTTTCAATAACTCTCATTATAAAATCCCTTGTTAGGACTACTTTAGATTAAAAGGGACTGAAGAAACATAACAAAAGTTGATGTGTCATCCTTGTTAGCATGCTGGTCTTAATAAAAATTAGTTTAAATAAAACAGCTATAAAAAAATACTGGGGGGACAATCATTAACATCTTAATATAGACTTGATAGTAGATGATCTCAGGAAAATACTTTTAACTTTTTATGAGTCAACAGTGCTGTGGTTATACAGAAAATGTTCATATTTATTATAGATGAATACTGTAAATATTTAAGGGTAAAATGCCATGATATCTTTATTTTAAATACATTAGCAAAAAAAGTAGCAAACAAGTCCAAATGTTCAGTCCAATCATTAGATACCTTGTGAGTATATGTATGTTTATTAAATTAAATATTTTCTCACTGTAACGTATGTTTGGATATTATTATGGTAAAAACATTAAAGAAAAATAGAAACTAATGCCTTTATTTTAAAACATTCCAATCAAAAGGAGAGTTGTAATAAATAATGAAGGAAAATTTTACTCTTCTTTATTCTTAGTAAACTTAGAAGAAAGATATTATTAAAGACATTATTTCATCTGTGGATGAAAACTGCTCTATTTTACTTTATTTTTTCACAGACATTCACTTTATTGTAACCACTTTAAGAATCACATGATCCATTACAATGAGATGTATTTCTAATATGCATGGCTCAGACACCAGGGGACCCACTTTTTTTTAATATAAAGGAATATTTATTGTGATATATATTTTAAAATGCTAATTTTGCTTTAATTAGGGAATCTTTAAGAAACAAACACCATTTACTGGGATGTCAGTGGTGAACAGATTGCCTGGTCTTCTATCTCCTGATGCATGTCCTACAGCTCTCATTTTCTGTGGTCACCCTTCTAGTCTCAGCATTCTCCTCCTTAGCATATAAAAACAGTCAGAACATGAGATTAAGGTAGACTACCTGTAAAGTTTATAATATGTTAAATAATGAAGGAATTACTTTGCTACATACAGATATTAAAAAAAGAAAGAACACAGAGAAGGATGCAATATTTGCCAAAAATTAATATTGAGTTATAGACAATGACTTCAGATAAAGACGTTTAAGTGTGTATCATATTTAGCATCATCACTTTTTTCATCCAAAGCAATTCTTTCAGTAAGAGGTCTGAATTTATGCACATACATTGAAAAGTAAGGATCTAATTAGGAAAAGACTAAACTTTTGGAGATTCTGCAGGGAAGTTAAGGCAGCTGATAGCTGAAAATATATTTATTCTTCATATGCTTTTAGCAGAAATAGCTTATGTATATGACAAAGAAAGACATGTTGTTCATGTATCTCGCTCAGCATGAAGAAACTAAATCATCACCCCAGCATCTAATACCTCACTTGCATTTCCTCTGCCAGATAATATGATGGATTTTCAATAGTAGCTATGGTTCAAGCTTTGTAGAAGTCCTAAATACCATTTGCCTTAATGATATCAATTTCTTGATAATACAAGGTATCTATTCCTTGTGTCATCTTGGTGATTATTCTTTGCTACGTTAAATTTTGTTTTTTTGAATGGAATCCACATCCCTTCTGTAGTGCAGCCCAGCATTCAAATACTCTCTAGTGCTCCAATTCTTAACAAACAATGTTTATTTTCCCTCCACTGGCAGAAATAAGTACCAGTGCAATATATTAATTCAGTTATTCATTCATTTGTTCTCTCAGTCATTCATACTTTCACTCAACATTTCAATATTGCACAAGATTCTAAGGATGCAAAGATATAGTCAAGGCATTCTCCCTCAAGGAATTATATAAAGGGAGCACAGACAAACTATTGATTTTAATAGAAAGTGATAAACACTATCATAGCGGTAAGCTGTCTCTCACCTACTGTGTTTCCCCAGGCAGAGGACCATCTCTGTGTTCTAAGAAATTCAATACTTCTAGAGTTAAATTACTTAGTGTCTATGGCATTTGTTACTGTTTCCAAGTCACTGCATCAAAACCACGTTTAAAGATGGTAGGTCCATGCTACAAAACAACAATCAAAATGTACACCTCCATCCCTACTCCCTCTAATTCAGATTCCACTAATTTTACACAGATTCTCTGTTGCTTGTTTTCTGTTCTTTCTGAGGGCATAACAAAAGTGGCAATGTTTCATTTGCCTCAGTTTGTTACAGAATGTTCTGTGCGTGGAGGATACGTTCTAACTCATCTCACTGCTGAGTTGCTTCTCCTGCCCTTTCTTCTAACCTAGACTATTTTCTCTTTTCAGAGAGTGCTCACCTTATTCAAAGCAGCTAAAAATTTCATGCAATACATTATCAACTACTAACAAACTTGAACAAAGAATTTATGGAAGGCAAGGAGACTAAAGCTTTCATAATAATATAGAGGTGATGTGACACATGTTTAGGTGACAAACCATTTCCCAAAATGCATGTACAGTCATGGTAACAGAAAGTCACAGTTAACTAACATCTTCTATGGAATTCAAGAAGTTTGTCCATAGGAGCTAAGGTTGAATATATCAGGTTGTACAGCAAAGAAAGATACTTCCAGAAGATAAAATGACTATTTTTGTGGGTAAAGTAAGATAGAATGTGCTGTGTATGGGAAATGGCATGTAATTTATTATTGTTGAATTATAAAGTTTGTGGAGAAGAGTTCCCGAAAATTAACCCAGACAGGTGACAAGTACCCACTAATGGAGAAGTTTTTACTATGCAAAGAAGTCTGAATTTTAAATTATATATAGGAAGATACAATAAATAATTTTAAGCAGAAAACTTACATGATTTAAATTTGAATTTAGAAAGATCACTCTTACTCAGTTTTAAGGATGAATAGTTGAGTTCTGAATCTATGAAGATAGAATTACCTAACAACTGAGAGGAATAAACCCTAGAAAAATATGATTTATCTCATTTATCTTCTTTCAATGTTTCTATAAAATAGAAATATATGGATTATATGATTGTGTGTGCCTGAGTAGGAGAGAATACCCACAGAAAAACAATGCAGTGGTTGTCAGTTATTATTTTTTTTATTTGTTTGTTTGGTGGTAATTTCCTAGTAAATTTAACACCGTGACTTTAGAGTATGTGGAGCACATCGTTAGGTTTGTCTTGAAAGACGTCTAACTAACCAATCTGCCAAAAGAGACTGGACGGATTGATGAAATAGTCCCTACATATTCTGAAAGGTTCTAACTCTTAATATATCCTTGGAATTGTTTCATGAATATAATAAAGTATAACTTGTGAATAAAAGTGGTTTCTAAGACATACTCTATTTTCATTTTTGCTTTTCAGTAACTACTTTATCATATATTTAGTTTTTTATACTTCTCCTAATTCCACAACATATGGGAAAATTCAACAGGAAAATATAAAGTCAACTGTGAAGTCAGACTCAACAAGGACATGGGAAGAGGAAGTGTTGTGGAACCAAAGTCACAGTGTACACATGTGTGGATCTAAAAGCCAACATGTTGCGAGAATTGATCCACACTTAGAATCTTAGCTCCAGTTGACCAACAGAAAAGAAAATACTACCAATTACAAAAATGTTCATTGTCATTAAAACATATTCCAGTTTCTCAGAGAAGCAGAGCTTTTTCTAGTACTACATGATTCTAAAAATAATTTCTCATATGTAACTAGAGTTAGAAATTGCTTAAGCTATTTGTTGGCTTTTAATAAATAACTGGGGTTTTATTTTCTGCTTATAATCTTCAAAAATGATACTCTATGGTCAGTTAATTCCGCTGAAAGATGGTAAATTTACATGTAAAAGGGCAAATGTTTAATCTAGAACAGTTAAGTAATTCATCAATTTGCAGTGCAAGATAGAGATCATAAATTGTTCTCAGACCACAAGTTTATAATTATTAAAACAAATTTTATTTCAGTAACATATTATCTATGAAGATAGATTAATTCACACAAATCTTTAAAATGTTTTACTAAAAAAAAATTATTTACCAAGTGAATTTTAATAAACTATTGCACAAATAAAGCTAAACATTTAGTAACTTTCTTTAGGCTTTCATTACTATCAAAAAGAAGAGACATCACATATAAGGATAAAAGCATCATAAAGAAATATTGGTTCAAATGGGTGCAAATGAGAGTAAAATTTTTATACATATTATCCATGCAAATTGTTTTTTACTAAATCTTGCACTAAATAAACTTATTTACAAAACAGAAACAGACTCACAGACATAGAAAACAAACTTATGGTTACCAAGGAGGCAGGGGGAGTGGAGGAATAAATTGGGAGTTTGGGACTTGCAGATACTATATACTATACATAAAATACATAAACAGCAAGGTTCTACTGTACAGCATAGGGAACTACATTCAAATTACATTCAATATCTTGTAATAGCCTATAATGAAAAAGAATATGAAAAGAAATACATATGTACAACTGATTCACTATGCTGTACACCAGAAATTAACACAACATTGTAAACTGACTATACTTCAATAAAAAAATAGTAATATTGCTTAAAAAACCACAAATTCTCTTTAAGAATCATAAAAGTAAAAATAATAGCATAGGGAAGCAGTAAATGTTAGAGATTCTAGATAAAGGAAAATTAATGAGAAAATTTTCATAATTAGATATTATACAAATATATTTATTTATTTGTTTGTTTGTTTATATCAAAGTGATAGATAAATTTAAAGCAATTTGAAGAGGATTCTGGAAAGATGACAGTTTGAATCCATATTCATATCCCTCCACTGCGAATTTCAAACCATCTGCCTCTTCTGAGCCAAGCTAAGGCAGGGCCTGGAAGGCAGGTGTTGCAGAAATGTACATGAGAAGTTTGAAGTTTCTATCTGAGTCCTGAAGGAGAGAAACATTACTGAATCTCTTTCTTCTAACCAGGAGGAAGTACTACGGAATATTGCCACTGGCTCCTGGGGAGAGTTAAGATCACAAATCTATTGTACACTGGCAGAAAGCTACCCTCTGCTAGAATTACTGTGTCTCTTTTACCTAGCCCCAGCATTATTGAAGAAGCTTTAAAAGAAGAACTAATTCTCTTCAATGCTGGAAAGTGGGAGCAAGGAGAAGGGTGAGAGCCTTATGACACCTCTATAAGATATTGGCAACAGGCAAGCCCACAGAAAAAGAGAACTCTACCACATGTGTCATCATTTAAGTAGTCCTGGGGTTAGGTTAGGTGCCAGTCTGAAATTTCCCAAGAATGTAACATGCAAAAGACATTCTCAAAAAGTTTTTGAAACAGAGCAGAAAAGAACAAGAGACTTGGGCCAAAATAATATAAGCAATTAAGGAAACTAGAGAGCATTCAAATTAAATTTTATAGAAATTACAAAAAAATGCTTATTAAATGAAAACAAATCAGCTGATGAATTGAAGAAGATTAAAATACAAATTAAAGATATGGAACGTTAAGTTCAAGACATACAATAAAGAATGGAACCAAAACAACCAAATAAAAAAACATAAATTCTGACTCAGAGGATAGATATGAAAGACCAAATACAAGATAAATAAGAGAGTTTAATAGATAAGAAAAATATGGGGCAAAAAGATATAGTTTGGTTCTGCAAACTGAAAGGACTCATAGATTTCCAGTTGGGATTGATTTTTTTTAAAATAAGATATATCTTGATAAACTTTCTGAAACATATGTATAAAGAGAATGTATTATAAACCTACAAACAGAAGGAATCTATGTAGAATAAAATTTCTACCCACACAACTCATCTGAGAAGATAAACTGAAACAAAACAGCAAAGTGAATAAGCACAGAAATCGTAACAGAGAAAAAGATAACTTTAAAGTTACATCTAAATGGGGCATAAGTATTGAAAGATTCTTGCAATGGGAAAAATAGATAGCAATAAAAATGCTAATGCTACTTGAGAGCAAAGATACAAAATCAAGGAGAGCAAATTTTAGGGAAAGAAGAAAGAAAGCAATCCAATGTTTTTATAAGGGGGAAGAGGTAAAACAATAAAAGAGTTGAGATATGAAAATATTACAAATGTTTTATGTTATAGGGCAGTGAGAAAGAAAGGAAATGGGGAACATATGAGAAAGAATATTGTGGGGAAATATGAAATTCCACTTTTATATATAAGTAAATAATTATTTATTTGATTCTAAACACTGGAAAGCAATCATTAACAAAGGGCAAGTAAAGAGGCAATTTCCCAAATTAACATAGGAAAATAAAAGGAAGAGTTACAATATTATTAGAACATATAAAACAGGGAAGAAAATAGAAACAACAAAAATGAAATGAATCTTAATATTAATTTAAGTGGAAAGAATAATATCAAGCATATATCTTACTATCCTGAATTCTCCATTGAAACTTGAAGATTGTCATACTGAAATTTTACTTAAAGCTTGAAATAAATGGATAAACAAAAGGATATTAAGTAAACATAAATATAAATTAGTATTATAATATTAATATCAGACAAGATAGACTTTAACATTAAACAGCAAAAGAATACATAGAATATAATAATAATAATAAAAGTATACAGATGTATATGTTTGTACACATATGAAGAATGAGAGATAAAAGGCAAAACACTTTTCACAAATAATTTTGAAGCTAGAAATAGTAAAATCCAACCAAAATGAAAGGAAAATACAGGAAAAATATAATATATTTCCCAGATCAGTTAGAATTTATTACATCAGAATAAGTAAGGTCAAAAATGATTTAAAAATATAATCAAAAAATTGATTTAACATGCATGAAAACTTTATATATCTCAGCCAAAGAATCTATATATTATTTTGAATGACCACAGAGCATTTTGAAAAACAAATCTTGTTGCCCACCCAAATTCATCCAGTTAAATAAATGAGATTTACAGACAATATTTTCTGAGAGCATTTCAATATGACTGAAAAAATTAAAATTCCCTGAATATAAGAAATTAAGAGACAACCCTTAATAGTCCTTAAATTAAGGGCAATATAAAAATGGAAATTATAAATTATCAAAGTAACAATATAAAAGAGAATGTCTCCTACAAAACTTGTGAGAAAAAGTATAAGCTGTGACTAGTTATTATCATCATTAAATGTCTTTTTCATTAATGAAGAAAAATAATAAACTAAGTACTAATATTACAAATTTAAAAAGGGGACTATAAAGAGCTAAAACTCACTTATGAATGTAGATGCTAATATTCTAAATAAAAGAATACCAAATATGATCCAGCCATATGTTTAAAAATGCTGTATTATAGCTAACAGATACTTATTACTAGAAAGAGAAAAATGTTACAATATTAGAGAAATATGTCAATGCAAAATATACCAGTAACAAATAAAGAGCAAAACTACAGATTCTTACTAACAGATGAAGAGTAAACTGAAATATATGTCAGTTTATTATATATATAATAAATATATTCTAAATATAATAAGAATAAAAGAAAACAAAATTTAACTAAGAAAAGAAAAATTCTGAAAACACTAGCAATTATAAATTTCTCTTACAGCCATGATGGAAAAACAGGGACCAAATTTACACACTAAACAATTAGAAAACTGGAATATGATATATGAAAATAATCACTTTCAGATCTTGGACGAGAGGCAGAACAAGGAAAGAAGTAAGATAAATAAGGTGGACACTACAATGGCCCCAGTTACAGCCTAGAGAAAGCATTCAGAATGCATTCAAGGATTAACTGAAACAGAGCCCAGTAGTCTCTGAGCTGAAAAGAGTGCATGGTTGGGGGAGCCAGGGAAGCTGGAGTCAGTGGATTGAAATATTGAAGAGGAGGGAGCTACACAAGGAATTCTGGGAAGCTACAAAACAATCATCTTGATTCTTTTGTGTGAGTATTGATTTGTGCATGTAAGAGAAGTAACTACCCAAAGGTGAGGAAAAAACCTCTGGAAAGGAATCACCAGAAAATCCCCATGTGTTACATAGGGTTTGTGCTCAAACCAGGCAGAATAAAAAGACCTCTTAATAGAGAGAACATCAAGGAAAAATCCTAGTAAGTATATCGCCTTGGTGGTGGAGCCAAATTAGCTCTATAATAAATGCTGTCTGATTTATTTTATATGTTACTAGATTCTGTCTGCTAATATTTTGTTGAGGATTCTTGCATCTAGGTTCATCAATGGTATTGGCCTATAGTTTTCTTTTTTGGTAGTCTCTTTGTCTGGCTTTGGTATTAGAGTGATGGTGGCTTCATAGAATGAATTTGGGAGTATTCCCTCCTCTTCAACCTTTTGGAAGAGTTTGAGAAGAACTGGTATGAGCTCTTCTTTGTATGATAGTACTCCCTGGTGAAGTCATCTCATCCTGGACTTTTGTTTGCAGGGAATTTTTCATTGCTGATTCTATTTCATTTCTAATGATTGATCTGTTCAAATGATCTATTTCTTCTTGATTTAGTTTTGGTGGACTGTACATTTCCAGAAACTTGTCCATTTCTTCTGAGTTGTCCAATTTATTGCCATATAGTTGTTCATAGTATTCTCTTATGACTGGACGAAGAAGTTGTGGTATATTTATACAATGGAATACTACTTAGCCATAAAAAAGAATAAAATAAATGTCATTTGCAGCAACATGGATGGACCTGGAGATTGCCATTCTAAGTGAAGTAAGCCAGAAAGAGAAAGAAAAATACCATATGATATTACTAATATGCAGAATCTTAAAAAAAAAAAGACAAACTTATTTACAAAACAGAAACAGACTTACAGACATAGAAAACAAACTTATGGTTACGAGGGGGAGAAGGGAGTGGGAAGAGATAAATTGGGAGCTCAAGATTTGCAGATACTAACTAATACATATAAAATAGATAACCAACAAGTTCATACTGTATATATAGCACAGGGAACTATATTCAATATCTTGTAGTAACCTACGGTGAAAAAGAATATGAAAGTGAGTATGTGTATGCTCATATATGACTGAAGCATTATGCTGTACACCAGAATTTGACACAACATTGTAAACCGACTATACAATAAAAAATATATATATATATATAAATAGATGATCTTGGCTATACAACTTTTAAACATTTTAATGTTATTAGTCAAACTGATACATTTAGGGGAAAATTACAATTGGGATAATGAGTTTAGCTTTTTAAAAATATGGAGAAAAACTTTATAGAAAATTAAATTAAAAATGTACAAAATAACAAAATATATTAAAAGATGCTCAAGTAACAATAATAAGGAGATTAAAAATTTCACTAAAATTAGGTAATATTTAACACTCATTTTTTTTAGAAAAAGCAATTAAAAGAGTGCTAACACATTACTGGTGCAGATGTTGGGGAAAAGGTTGTATCATAAATAGTTGACAGAAGTGTTAAATTTCACAACCTTTTTTGGAAAGCAATGTGGCGATATGTATCAAAATTTAAAAGACACACACCCTTCAGTCCTGCAGGAGTAATGAT
Organism: Camelus bactrianus; assembly: GCF_048773025.1. NCBI lineage: Eukaryota > Metazoa > Chordata > Mammalia > Artiodactyla > Camelidae > Camelus > Camelus bactrianus. The sequence goes on from NC_133539.1 coordinate 29,140,376, forward strand.
AATGACAGCACTTGGATGAAGCTTATTTTGTGTCACTCATTTACTCTAATCACTTTATGTAATTGGCTCATTTAAATCTCATAGCAGTTCTCTGACGGATTTACTACTATTAGTCCATTTTACAGATAAGAGAATTGAGGCCGAAAAATGATAAACAACTTGTCTGAGAAAATGCCAAAGGGGGTTTGAATGCAGGGAACCTGCAGGAACGAAGAGTCGTGCTTTTAAAACCTTCATAGCTTTGCTTATATTTCACTTGTAGGAATCTACTCATAGAAAGAAAAGTGAGTATTTAGTAAATCACTGTTGTTAAGCAGAATTGATGCTGTGAAGTGGTATCTATTGGAGAATAATCAAAGTCTGAACAAAGAAAATAAAATAAATGTTCATTAATAAGGGAGTGTTGAAAATGCATAGTACATCTAGAACATGGAAAGTTATAGAACCATTGGTTAACATGATTTATAACAATAATTGCTGTTTTGGAAGGATTTGCACAAGGTATTTGTTGGGGGAAAGAAGGAAGATATAGAGACTGAGTTTATTATGATTCCATTGTTTTAAAAGATAATAGTAAGAAAATGCATAGAGATAGATTATGATGATAGAAAGAATAGAAAGACAGAAAGACAAAACATGAAAGACAGAAAGAAAGTGGGGAGGGAGGACAGGCAGAAAGGAGGCAGGGAAGAGGGAAAAACATACAGCAGAGAGAGAAAAATGAAAAGCTCTATCAACATGTTATTCCTGGGAGATCTGGAGAGAAGAGAATGATCAAGCACATAAGAAAAAATAGAATTGTTCAAAATTTGCTACTGTATGTGGCATGATCCCATTCGTGTAAAATGACATGTATTATCACACTAATATATTAATATAATTTAACTATACAGTCAAAGAAGAGAGTCTTTTAACTATTAAGGAAGTCATCATTTAACCAGAAGCTTATTTTAAAAGTCCACCAAAAATGAATGCCCCAATATCATTAGCATACAAACTGTGTGTATATTTAAGAAAACCGATATAATCTTGTCAGTATAAGTAAACAATGGTCAATTATCCCAACTCCAAATTAACGATATAAAATACCAGCAAAACACTCCAGCTAGTGGATCTGACTCTGATATACACCTTTGCAGGAAAATATAGACAGTTCAATCTTGTATATGGTTCTTAACAATAAATGATCAGTATTTCAGAAGAGTAAAAGAGTGTCTCGGCAACATCCCTGTAGAATCTTCCTAATGTCCTTGTGCCATTTGTTGAGGGACTCATGTGTTCCACTTTCTTGAAGATTTATGTGCCAGAATGCGATGTGTGCTTATAAACAGAGTAAAGGGAGAGGTGTTTTGAAATTCCCATAGGAGCTAAATTCTTCCCTATAAATAGAGTTTTTTTCTTTGTACCGTTAGAGAGGCATCTTATGTGACAGCTGAAAATTATTTCTGAACTCATAAAAAGGTCGTCACTAGAGAGATAACTTATCGGACACCCAGGGCAGTTGACAAGCTTATCCACTCTGCTGTTAAAGCCAAAACCATTTGAGGGATTGACACACTTTGATGCTTCTTGCTACCTAGTAACATGGGATTTAAGTTTAGTGGGAGAGATTTATAGCTACACCACAGCAAAGTCCTGGTCATCTCAGGTGATGAAAAGTATAGTGTGGTAGAAAAGACTAGAGCTCTAGAAACTAAAAGACCTGTCATGACCAGTAAACCCCTTCTGCGGCCTTGGCTCAGCCAGTTAGCTTCCTTGTACCTTGTTTTCTTTACTGTATAAATGAGGGCTTTGTAACATCCACATTTCACTGACGGAATTTTAGTTAAGAGAAAAACTGGGTCCCTCAGGATGTTAATGGCAGCATCAAGCCAAATCAATTTAGGAAGTGCTATTGATCTGATGAGCATCATGGTATGAAACACTGTGTGAAGTCATGCATCAGATAAATCAGTTTAAATGGTTTAATTCCAAAACCTGTTTCTGTTTTTATTTTTTGCTTAGAACTTTGAGACTTCACAGAATATAATTTGAGAAATAATGTGCTACATGATATTTAATATCCCTTCCAGGCATAAATGTATATGATTTATTAAATTAGTCATTCGAACTGAGTAGAAATATCCTATCACCATTATTTTTTCATCAGAAACTGGACATAATTTTTCACATTTAGCAATGGTCTGAAATAATATAGACTAAGCAAGAGAGCATGTTCTCTCTCACAAAAAAAACAGAAAAAGAACAGTTTTCTGCGTGCAACTTTTTTTTCCTGCTCATCTACTCACCAATTTCACTTAACATTTATTTTTTGTACATAAACACATTTCCTAGTATAACATAGTAGTATGGCTACCAAAAATATTCATTATATTCCATTAAGTAGTGATACAGTTAAAATACTTTTTCAAAATTCATATAAATTATCTATTTGAATCTGTTGCTGAGAGTTATAGAACTATAGTGATGTTCCTCACCCATCCAATTAAAAATGATAGATTTTTTAAACATAAATGGTTCCAAAGCAGTGCTCACAGGTATAGTGAATATGTAAGAATCTTGAATTAATTATTTTCCTGCCCTCTTGAAATATGCCTGAGCCCAGAAGATCCTGCCATGAAAGGAACTTACTTAATTTACACCAACTTTAAAATAATCTGGTTGTGGCAAAGCATGACCAGACAGCTGCCTGCAGCCATAGTCCTACATTCAGTTTATGTTTAATGAACTATTTTGGTTATAAATGAGTATAGCTCAGCTCCCCCAGACCTGTGCTATCTTGAGCAGCTTCCAAGGCTTTGGGAATTTAAGCAAAGAATATATAGTAAGAGGCAGAAAAACTAAATGGTTCTCAATAATTACCACCTTTGGCACCAAACAAAAGGGTTGGGTAGGCATTGCTGAGCTGACTCGACTCTGCAGAAAGCATGCGCACCCAGAGTCAGGGCAACATACAGCACTTCTCAAGTTTCACATTTTCCTTCTGTTTTCTGCTCTGTTAAGTTTTTATTTAAATGCAGAGATCTGACTGGAACATCAGAGAATTGCTTTCCATGGAGTGGATATCCAATTATTATGACAATAGTCAGCAAAGAAAAATTAATTTCATGTGAAAAGTGACAAAGCTCAAACAAAATGTGACCTTGAATACAGATGTATTAATATTGGGGAAAGAAAATGCCCTTTCTTCCCACTCAGATATTAGCTTAGTTACACAAGGAATGTGCTTTCTGGTAAATTATTTTAAATTTTAAATATTTTAAAAATATTTGGGTACCTTATTTTTCACATCAAACCTGAAAATTATTCATAAAAATATGGACAACTGTAATGATGTTATTACAGTCCTAGCCCATACTGGATATTTCCCATGCCATTTAAAAGTCTTTTTTAGTTAGGGAATGAAAGTGTATCATCATATGTATAAGCACAATTTCTCCTAGGAAGAGGAAGAAGGAAAGCTGGTGCAAATGAAAAGGGGTAGAAGGGAGGAGCAAGATCATATGAAGAACTGTTAGCAATATTTAGGGGGTTTGTTTTTATTCTATTGGCATTAAGCCACTGCAGAACTTATAAACAAGGTAACATTATATAATTTACCAGATGTAGAAATCACTTGGAAAATGGATGCTAGAGCAGAGTGGGATGATGGTTTCTTGCACTAGTGTAATAGGGAGGAACAAATCTGATCCATATTAGATCTGTTCCTTTACCTCTAACCCTGTGCTCTGTTTCCTGTGCTTTGTCACACTGGTTCTGTACCTTTTATAAAAGAATGTTGCCTTTAACCTGAAATATACAGGGTATCCCATTCTCAAGGCACTGACCTTTAAGGGTATAACACGTTTCCATTCGTAGAGAGATTAAAAAGTAGCAGAATAGAGAATAACCTCTGTCTTATTGGAGGTTTACAGGAACATTGTGACCCCACCTAGGTGGACAGCTGCAAGAACAAAGGATTCTGACTCCAAGAAGTTGGCAACAACCAGCCTCACTGCCTCCCCTTTTTAGTATAAAAGGAGCCTGAATTCTAACATAGATAAGATGGTTCTCTAGGATATTAGTCTGCCATCTTCTAGGTCTGCTGGCTTTCCAGATAAAGTCATTATTCCTTGCCCCAGTACCTCATCTCCTGATATACTGGCCTGTCCTGCAGTGAGCAGAATGAGTTTGGACTTGGTAACACTAGCACAGAAATATTAGAAATTAGGGAAGTAAAGAAATTCAGAATGTATTTTTAATGGTACTGAAAGATTTGCCCATGGATTGGATATTGAGGAGGGAAGAATCAGTTTTGTTGATCAATTATGATACCTTGGACCATTTCCTGTTAGATTCGGGGACAATATGGTGTTGAGGGGAATTATTGGGCTGATAGACTTAGAAACAGTTGTAACATTCTTAGTTCTTTCTCTGAAAAGTTGTGAATGCTCCTTACTTCTGTATCCCTCTATAAAATGACCTTCATGTTCCCTTCCTACTTGAGAATGCTATGAGTGTTACACTTTGCAATCTATGTTACTGCTCATTGTTTTCATGCAACTCCTTTCTCTGTCTTAATTGCATTATGCTACACTTGTTCCTATTGAATGTCAGTTCCATTTGTTTTTCATAACTTCACCAATTTATCAAAGTCAACTGAATCCAATCTTACCCTCTCAAGGTGTTGACCTTCCCTTTTCATCTTTTTGTTCTCATGTGTGCTCCTAATGAGGTAAATTTTCTCCTCTATCATTTAGATTCTGGATTCTTCTTTCAGTATTAACCTCCACAATTCACTTGCGTTTCCCGTAGCCCATTGATAATCATGTTTTTAAAATCTTTTGCTTCCTATTGGTGTTCTGTATAAAATGGTTTTAGCTTTTAAGACAAAAGATAAAGTTATGCTTACAAAAGATACATTTCAATCCATTTTTTCCACAATTTCCTATATTTAACACCCTGTATTCAGGATAGGATTTATCAAATTTCAGAAGCAGAAACTTAAGGCTTCATGCTGTAAATTCTGCCCATATGAACACATATTTTTCATTGTAGTAAATCTTTTAGATGTAAAAAGTAAATTGTCAAGTATGTAATTTCTAGTCCTACAGGTAACCAGCATAGATAGGATGACTTAAAATCAAACATATAAAATATGTATTAAAATCATAAAGTATTATATATTAAATACGTATTCACAATATATATTATTAAAATATATTTCACCGTATCACTTCTCATGTTGTTTTGACTATTTTCCCTTTGCCTGCTTTTGTTCAATGTTCTTTTTTTGATAAATGTAGGAGTAAAGAGAAAAAGCAAGCATTAAAATGTCCATTTTTCAGTGGATTTAGTGTATTCATTCTCATTTTTCATCTTTCATATACAATACAAATACATGTATTGTCAGTATTAGGAATATAATCTAATGTATAATGCCTTTCACTATGTCAAATACATGACCTTTAAATAATAAGTATTTTAATCTTGCACACTCCAATCTGCAGAGAATAAATGTCTAATTACATGGGGAAAATAATTAAAAATAAGACTGACCTTTCTCTATGATTGCATATTGTATGTTTTTAATTAGAAAAAAGTTAATATAAACCTGTGAACACAGATAATCATTTTAAAATATCAGTGTGTGTCCAACTTAATATGGTTTACTTTTCTGGATCAATGACTGCTTTTTATTCATTAATGCTAATATATCAAATTTTGTAAGAGTATGACATTTTATAGCAGTGAGCAATTCCTTTATTTGTTTTTGTAAAATTAAACATGGAATATTTAGCCTTAAATGCTAAAGAAACCTACTAATTCACCTAAAAATACACTAACAGCATGAAGTAACACAGCCCAGGATGCAGTTTTCCTCATGATTCTTAGACACATTATATGAAAGTTTATTTTCAAGCTTACTTAAAATTCCTCTACCAATCTGTGCCCTAAATAGTATATACATAAAATACCTTATAAATTCATGTGTTTGCCCTTAAAGTATGTAGCTTGCCTGTAGTAATGATTTAACTACTTATGTGTGTATCGAATCATCATATTGAACACTTTAAAGATATACAATTTTTATTTTAAAAACTAAAATGCTTTCCAAAAATTGCCCTAATAGAAAATGTATATTATTTAAAATAGGAAATATAAACTCTTCCAATGTCAGACTCAATCTTACATTTTTTTAGGCAAATAAAATAATATGATAGATGCATCAACTCAACTTCAATAAAAAAAAAGATAAATATATATTACGTGACTATAACAGCAATGCTTTTTCTGATAAATATCTTTAACCTAACTAAAAGCAAAGAGCCTTCGTATTTTTCCACCCTTGAGTCACTAAGTTTATTTCCTTTTCCTTATGTTTCTATCTTCTAGAAACAGAAACCTTCGAATTTATCAATGGAATAAAACAGGGTAGCAGTAGGGCATTATAACATGACTACAACAAACCACAAGACAGGAAATGTGTAAAAATTCTAATGAATTTTAAATTATTTTAATTAGATCTTAATATGACATCAATCACTAATATTGGGAATATGCTCAAAATAACAGCATGTCAAATACTGTACCCACAGCTCAGAGGCACTTTAGGACAATTCCTATGACCGGAATTTTCTTATGTATACGATAACAAATGTCTCAATTTTGTGACAGGTTTTATAAATTATTTTGGCTGTATAAAACCATGCCTGTCACTCTCAAAATACCAACATATGAAGCATTATTTTAATCAAGTGAAGACTCCATCATCAAAAACCTTGAAATAAATACTTGAAGAATGTATTTTTAAAAAGCAGGCATTCAGCAATAAGTCAATTGGTCCTAGAAAGTGTAATGGCTGTCTTTATGAAAAGTCATTCATCTTAACAAGGAATGCCATCAGAAGTTGAAAGCAGTGATCATATAAAATTACGAAACAATTACGGAAGAAAATTATTTTGGGTGACATAATTATATGTGTCCTTCTATGCTCATCATCATTTGAGTCACTTACTTGAAAATAGAACTTTGTTGCTCCATCAAATATTAAAGAAAAAGTATTAAAAGGTTTCCATGGCATATAGTTCAAACTCTTATCACTTATTAAAATTTATATTGGTGACAGTTGTTGTATCTTCCTCAATAATGTTTGATATGTTAATTAGAAAAGTATCTGTATAATTTTAGTAAGATATTAAGAAAAACAGGAAGGTCAAAAGGTCGATGGAATAGTCTCTATCTGTGCTATCCAACATGACAGCCATTATCAAAACTATTGAAATTAAAGTTAAAATAATTTAAATTAATGAAAGTTAAAATGAATCCCTTGGTTGCAATACCAATATTTAAAGTGATCAATAGCCACATGCTGCTACAGTCTACAGTACTGACTGTGTGGATATAGATTATCCCCATTATTGAAGAACATTCTATTGGATAGCGTCAAACTGGAAATTCTACGTATCTTGAATTTCCAAGTAAATGTTGATTTGTTTCCAAATTTTCCCTTTAAACTTCCATACACAAAATGAGATGAAATTAAATACTATGATGTCCTCTTAAAGGTGAAAACAGTTAAAGATATTTAATTTGGATGTAATGCCTTTTCAGAAGACTGGAAGAAAGGGAGCCAATGCTAACCCTAAATATCAGTAATTTCTAAATTTTACACAGTAAAGAAGTAATCATCTACATCAAAAGACTGACACTCGCACTACCAATTGACAGCACTAATCCAAGTTTCTCGCTGAGTTTGCAACAAAGGAATGCATTTATAAAGAATTATTAACAGAAGTCCTCTCACCAATGTCTTTCGCTAGGAGGGACATGGAACAGTAATTGCAAGATTCCAGTGATGAAACTTGCACAGACAAACACGATTACAGTCTGCTTCAGTATTTCTTCAAGTCTAGACTTTTTAGGGTAAGGTAAGGAGGAAAAATAATTCGCTTAAAGCAGACCCTTTAATCTGAGACCCTTTGACAACTCTGAATCATTCATTCCACTAACCTATTATCATATTAAAAATGTTTGAAGTAGTTGGAGCCTCTTGTGTACATATGCTCAATATAATGTGAATTTAACACATGATTTTATTCATCAAGAATATCAGAAAAAAAATCTGCTGATAAAAATCTCATTCATAGCCTATTTTTAAATATATAAGTAATCTGTTTTTCTCCCAGGGGGTCTGTCTCTTCCTTTTAATGTGGATGTGATGGGAAATTAGCTTATGTTGAATGCTTTTGATAAAAAGTTTTAGGTAATTATTAACATGTTTATATATGTAAAGTAAAGAACCAGAAAAAATAAATAAAAGTAGTGAAGCCCAGAGGTGGGTAAAAGAATAAGAGACGGTGGAGATATAGATTGTTTCTGAATGGTAACTCAGTATACCCATAGCCAAAGTGAAAATGAAAGTTAGTATTGATAGTCATTCCAAGACCAGATAAAGAATCAGAAAATATTGAAGATGAGGATAATTTCCTCATGGCGAGAATGGAAAAACTCAATAAGGGTCAGAAATACAAGTAGTGAAGTACCAAGGGGCAGTGACAGTGGTAGTAGGTATCAGTGGATACACAAACAAATTCCAGTAGAGAAATGAAGATAATAACTTTAGCAGTAAGATTAAGATGCAAGTATTGTTAATTTAAAAGTATGAAAAACCTCAGGCAGTTAATGATATGCTCACAAATTACTTTCCATGAGAAATTATCAAATATCTGTAACTGGCTTTTTGTTTGTAATTGGCTTTCATTCTGATTTGAAACATTACAGCCCATGACATTTTTCTTCAGTTCATCCTCTTTGTCAGTCACCAAATAAATTGTTTTTAAACAATCTTTAATGTTAATTCCTTTTCTTCTCATAAGACCTCCATCCCATTGATGCTTTCATTATCTCTGGCCTCACTTACTGTGACAACTCAAAATACTTCCATATGCCTCTGTTTTCCCTGCAACCAATAGGAAAGAAAAGAATGGCTCCATGTGGCAAGTAAGATCTACTTGAACTATCCAAACATCTTACTGATGTCAATTCTCTCTCATTCAAATTCTCTACCATAGTAGCAGTGATCAATGTAGGGTTTTCCAATCAAGTCAGACTTGAGATGAGAACCAAGTCTTTGCACATAATATTAAGTCGACTTGAGACTTTCTATTTATTTTTTTTCTCCCTCGGTTCCCAAAATTATTCATGAAATAAAGCACAGAATCTACTTCCTTCTTTAACCAATTATAGTGCTATTTGCATGGTAGGCTTTCTAGAATAACAGCTTTAACATTTGGACCAGAGATCTAAGATAAGGGACTGAGTTATTAAGAGGAATTACAAATTCATAAGCACACAAAGCACTGCCTATGGGCTGTATAAAAATAAATATCATGTAAAAATTATATAAAATATTAAATATATGTATACAATTTTATGTATTATAGATACTTCTTTAAAACATATTTTACAGTCATTTTTTACTTAAAATTTAAAATGCAAAACAGGAATCTTGTACCTCAACACTTAGAGGTCTTTCATCTAACTTTTCAAATTGCAAGAACATAAATTATACAACGAATTAATACTTGATGTTGGTAAAATTTTTGTTTTTAAATTCAGGCCAGGGATTCTGGAGTAATATATTAATGAATCATTCTATTCTCTATAGATAAAACCTCATTAGTTTTGAGGTTAGACGCTTTGGGCAAGATGTGAGGAAATTCTTTTTGCTTCATGATTAAACAATTTATAACCTTTAATTTTTTTATAAAAAATATATTCTTGGGGAAAAAAAATTTATGAGAAGAAACTTGGACATACAAGATTATATCAAACTTTATTGTCCTAAAAACCAGACTATGAAACTCTACTCTTAATATGACATAGGCAATACATGCCAATATTTGCTCTATTTTCAATCTGATACGCTACTGTGTACTTACATCTATCCATTATCCCTTTTTATTTTAAATTAGAGAAATGGTTTTATATTTAATTGATCTTACCAAGGCCTAAATGTATTCTTATAACTGAAAAAAATAGGAAAAATATAAACTGCTCTAAATCCTTTTGAGCGACAAAATTTTACTATTATTACTCTGGTCTTTCAAAATACAGTAGTGGGACATATTTAGATTTCTGAAAGCATATAAATGATACTAGCTGAGAACATTTTATGTGAGGAATAGTTAAAATATACTAGTCAGTATTTTAATGGGAAAAAGTGAAAGATGTAATAACACATCCATATGTCCTCAACATTTCTTCCTATTTGCCATGAAAGGCAATAGCCTATAAAATTCTACATGATTGAAACATCTTTAAAATTCAAATTGGTGACAAAATACAATAAGCCTAATATAAATAGCCAGATCAATTTGGATCAAGTTTTTGAAATGAAAACCTCAATTCTAGCTGAGGGCAGAATCCACACTTGGATAGCTTCAGATATGGGAGGAAGAAGTGGGATGATCTGCTCCCCATTCATGTCTGATGGTACTCCATGGGAAATATTTCTCCTGGACAGTTTTATTTTAGAAAATAAATAATGAGAATTCATTCAGCCATATTGACTATTTTTAAGACTCTCAGGCAAGGCTGGACTTCCTCTAAAAGTGTGCTTCAACCTCCAAAGAAAACAAATCTAAGACTTCTTCCACTGTGAGAGGGATAGTAGAATGAGGATAAGGCATATAGTTCCAGTATGTAGGAGAGGACATAAACTGTTGTCTGACCACTCTCCAAAACAAGTACTCCCATCCTTTATTCACTAATGAAAATGTTCTCTACCATGAAGCTCACTTCTGAATAATTCTCCTCCTAAGAAATGATTATCAGATAAGAATGACAACATGTGAAAGCAAAAGGAAAGTGTAGCTCAATTGAAAGATTCTTCCATATTTTAGACAGACAAGAATATCTATCTAATATCACAGACTAGTATCACTTAACTGGAATATTTGGCTCCAAACCTGATCAAAATATAAATTTGGTCCAATAGAGCTAATAACATTGCTAGTTATCAAGATAACTATATTCACTTAATGATGTTTTTTAAAAGTTTTCTCTAAGAGTTTTTTACCCATGAAGAATATAAAATTTTCTTGTAAATGTGTGTCAATATACAAACATAGGCAATTAAATCAATAAAAGAAATGATTAATCTGAACAGAACATAAAGTTATCCCTATTTGTTTAAAAAACAAAAGAATTTTTCATTCACCTTCTTATAAAGGGATTTTAGTAACCATTTATGTAGTGATTTAGCAATGATAAGTGAGAAACTGAAGAAAGATAATGTCACTAATTCTCATATATAAATGATAATTTAGTAGGATGTATAGACTATAGGAAAATGCTGATAAGCTGCAAATCATTCTGCTTGATTGTTTTCTTCCAAATAGTTGTCTGGTTAACATAATGTTAAACATGGAATTATTTGCTTAAAAATTTGATATTGAAAAAGGTTTCCAATATATGTTTATCTTTTGCTTGAGTCTCAAGACATTAGTGATGAGCTGTGAACTCTAGAGTTGGACAGATTTAAGTGCAAATTAAGGCTTTATCCTTTATTCAATGTCTGGATTTACATACTACACTTTTATTTCTTACTCAGTGAAAATCTAAAGTAAATGCTTCTGGTCAGCCAGGACTTGTGGTAGGTGGTAGGGAGAAGAGGGACACATGAGTTGGTAAAGGTACAAGAATAAATGTTTGCCATCTTCAATTTATAACTACCAATGTATTCCTAGATACTACTCCCCAGTCTTCTGAAAGAAGAAAGAGTACACAGAATCAAGTGTGTACACTGTTCGTGACAGTGACGTATCATTTCTACTCATCTTCCATTGATTGAAATTTAACTGTATGACCACACCTAACTATAAGGAAGGCTAAGATGCTGTTTGACTCTGTGGCTAAGAAGAAGAGAAAATGAATTTATTGAATAGCTAGAAGTCTCTGCCACCACCTACCACATACAACTATATTGCAGATTGAATGACATAATATAAAGTTCAGTTATTGGCCATGCAAGGTTAAAACAATATTTGCTATTATTATTAATGTCAGTGTTACCATTTTGAACTTCCTTTCTCATTATAGAGCTTTCAGGTTGTGAAAGAGACTGTAAATTGGTTAAATATTTACTTTTTCCCAGAGAGAGTCTGAAAATTTCTTTTCTAACACTCTTATACAACTTTCTTATTTTGATGTAATGAAAAGAGAGTGAACTTTGGAGTTATACTAACTGGAGACTAGACCTCTACTTTCTTACTTAATACCTGGGTTATACAAATTAGTAAAGGATTATTGAATATCTACAAATATTTCACTTTGTACTGTGCTCTCAGAACATAGATAAATTCAAAGTTTCATTGCATAAACATTAAAAAATGACAATATTTAAAAATGAGTCCAATTATGGTGATAAATTCAGATAGTGAATATAGTTAATGTGAAAAGCAGACTATTTGATGACATCAAGTAAAATGGTTATTAAAAAATGAAGGACTTGAACTTGAGCTGTGGCTTAAAAAAAGAAGAAAAACACATTTGACCAACTTTTCACATGTGGAGAAACAGTATTTGATTAATAATTGAAAGTTGAGGAAATAAAGAAGGAAAAAATTCAAAGCTATTTTCAAAATGTAATCACCTGAGGAAGATATAATATTACCTGAGCAGAGAACACGTGATAAAAAGTAGCTTTAGTAGAAAAAAACAGTAATTTAAGTCTTAAGTGTGTAAGTTTTGAGAGTTTCCTGTATGGATTACATTGAAAATGCCTGTTGGTAGTTAAAATTGTCTGGAAAATAGAAAATTTATGGTTAGAGATAAAGATTTCAGAATAATGAACATAAACATGAATTACTGGGTGAAAGCTAATCAGAAAAAAGGCAAAGAAATAAACTCTGGGCAGGGACCAGGAGGAACTCACGAGGTAAGAGAAGTGAGAGAGAGCAGTGATGACACAGAATCAAAGGGTTAGAGAACGAAGGAGGAGGAAACAATCAACAGAATTACCAGTTTCTTTTTAAAACATTTTTACCTTGGTCAGGTACTTGGAAATGCCAGTTTGCATGAGGACCAAATCACCTAGAGGTCCAGATTGCATTTAGTTAAGCAATAAAAGAGATTAGAGAAACTGAAGACTGTAACTGCAGACAAATCAGTAACTTGCTTGGTAAGAAGGAAGAAAGCAGCATGGAAGTAACATAACAAGAAAATAGGTCAGAGATTTTAATTTTTAGGATAGAAAATATTGCAATATGCTTTAAAAATTGAGATGAAGAAGTCAGTGGGAAAGAGAGTTATATTATAATAGGAAAAAAAGCCAATGTGAATGTGAAAACTATAAGCTTGAAAAGGAGCTGAAATACCGCTTCTACTAAGACAAGTGAAGTCAGGGACATCACATGGTGGATGAAAGGGAAGATGAGGAAACCATGGCTCTGTTTCCTAGTGAATAATGAACAAGGTCATGTGTGCCAGGTGAAGAGAGTGAGTTTCAAGGTGCATATTTTACTTATTCATTTATTCAAAAAATATTTTTTCATTGCTAAGTTCTAAGCACTAAGGCTCTGGGAAACAGAAAATTGAATTCAACATGCTTTGTAACTTCAGAGTGCTTACACTTTGATAAGGAAGACACATAAGGAAATCAGTGATAAGAGAACTGTGTGATGACTGTTGCAATAGAAATGAGGACAGGGTGCTTCTTAACGGAAAGGGAGCTCTAACATAATGCATGGGAGAAGAGAGGAAAGGAAATCTTCCTGAAGGAAACAAGGCTAAAGATGAATCTGAAGGCTGAAGAGTATTTATGTAGGCAGTTAAGGAACTGGAAAGGGTGTTCTTGGTAGAGGAAGACAGCATGACCGAAGGCAGAGTTAGAAAACAGAATGATAAATTCAGAAATTGGGATTTGCTTATATGGCTGGAACTTAGTGAATTTAGCACTTGAGTGAGGGATTCATAGCTGTGATTAGAGGTACTCAAGAGCTGAATTGCAAAGCACATCTTGGGCCAAACAATGCAGTTTAAGTTGTACTTTCAGATAAGTTATGGTGATCTATGTTAACATTTAAAATGAAGGTAGGCTCATCAGATCTGCATTTGAAAATGAATACTCAGATTCAAGGAAGAGGATGACCTGCTAGAGGCAGAAAGACTAGTTTAGGCAAACTGATCTAAGGCAAGAGAGATGGAAAATAGATGCAAAATATAAGAGCTATTTAGGAATTGAAGCTTGCATGATAAGGCTTGGAAGTAGAAAGATGTTTCCTAATATGAAGCATAGGTCTTTCTTTAATGGATACCAATAATAAGGTAAAGACTAAAGAAGATGATGTAGTCTTGAACTTTTGTTAATGCATCAGTAAGAGTTCAACCAGAGAAGCAGAACCAGTAGTACACACACACACACACACACACACACACACACACACACACACAGAGAGAGAGAGAGGGAGAGAGAGATTTATAATAAGGAACTGGCTTATATTGTAAGGATTGGGGCTGGTAAAGCAAGGCCAAGATCCATAGAATTTCCTTTCTAGGGTTTAAGTGATTCGAACTTATTTATATGGTGAAGGAGAGAATCTGTTGAAAGTTAGAAGGAGTAAGGGTAGAAAAGAATGGAGCAAAACAATAACCTGAGTATGGCAGTGGAGAACCAGAAGGATTTGGACAACTCCAACTGGCCCTTTATAGTGTGGTTAGAAGAAAATGCCTCAAATTGAAAGGCTACTTGGGTACCCTTATTGTAGGGATAAACTCATTTATCAATACATATGTGGAAGTAGGTAATGTAAAAGAATTTAAGTTTTCTTAGCAATAGGCACAAAGGTTACAATTTAGTTTTAATGAAAACATTAGATCACTTGGAGTCAGAAGATAAACAGAAATGTTATGGGGGAAATCAAACCATAGTCTTCTCATTTAGCATCTGGATATGAAGTTGTGATATTGCCATTAATTCTACTCCCAGAGCCATGCTTTTTGCTCACTGTAGCAGTTTTGAGCTACAATGGCAAGAGATGTGTACTATATTGCCATTGTCATAGCAGTTAGAGCCATAAGGGTAGTGAAAAGGTCAAGATCTCCCTATCCAGCAGCCCCCACCTTATCAGAGCTTTGACTGTCAGCCCAGTTATAAAGCAACAATGTATTCTGCTGTGCATGCTTATGTCCCAAGTGCTCCCAGAATATCCTGTTGGTCCCTCTATCTCCAGGAGACTCTTTAAAATTAAGGAAATCAATCAGTACATAGATTTCATATATATTTAGATTTCACAGGGAATAATGTTCCTATTATACATTCAAAAAACAGAGAAGGAATAAAGCTAAGAAGGATGATAACAGGGAGCAGTAAAGGAAGGAAGGAGGATACAGGTATTATGCAAGTCTTTATCTTGGTATGTAAGTAATTAAATTAAAAAAACAAAAAACAAAAAAAAAAACACTACACCAGAAACTGACCCAGCATTGAAACTGAATATACTTCAATAAAAATATATCTTAAAAAACCCACTACTACACAACAATAAAAATACTGTATTAGTTTCCTAGGGCTACAATAACAAATTTCTACAAACCAGGTGTATTAAAACAATAGAAAGCTACTTTCTCAAATTTCTGGAATCTAGAAGTGCAAAATCTAAGAGTCAACAAGGCCATGATCTTTCTGAAGTCCCCAGGGAAGAATCCTTCTTTGCCTCTTCCTAGCTTCTGGAATCCTACAATCCTTGGCATTCCTTGGCTTGTAGTTACATCATGCAAATTTCTACCTGCCTTCACATAGCCATCTTCCCTGTGAATGTGTCTGTGTCTCTGTCTCTAAATATCCCTCTTTTTTAAATTTTACAGACACAAGTCATTGGATGTTGGGCCCATTCTAAAACAATATGACCCCATCTTAGTTTGATTACATACACAAAGATTCTATTTCCAAATAAAGTCACATTCATAGGAACTGGGAATATAGGACTTAAATATATCTTTTGAGGGGACATAACTAAAGCCACTATAATAATGTTTACCAAAGGAAAAAAAATTGCTTTATCTTACATTATTTCAAGTTCTGAAATAAATGAACTATCATTTCTTCTTAGTCTTGTCTCAGCAATCTAGTTCTCTCATCTATAAAATGAGGACAATACTAGTTTCTGTCTTCTCAGGTTATTGTGAGGATTGGGTTCATTAAACACATCTAGTGTTTAGAATAGCTTCTGGCAATATAGTAGGCACATTGTAGGTGTGAGATGGGCAGCCTTGTAACACCTGCTGTCCCCTCCCACAACAATGATCCTGCCAAGCCTTTACCCTAAAGAAACGAAAAGATTAGCTAAATCTTATTGTCCACACAGTGTGGGAAGGCGCCAATCTATTAGTGAGACAGCACTAATTAAAGTATTTTTATCAAGTTTCCCCTATTGTTTCTGCAACACTCTGTAATTGGACAATTTACTCTATTAGACAATGACCTTGGGTATTGTGGTTGGTGTTAGCATCCCATTCTCAGTCAATTTCTAACAGAAGCAGGTGAACTCTCTTAATTGGTATGCCCGGGGAGAAATACAAACATGTCAAATGAATAACCATCAGGTAATACACAGTGTTGGATGACATTCACTTTCTCCTCTGCCAACTGCCTTTAAGGTAAACTTGGTAACAAAGCAGGACAACTTTTCCTCTTCTATACAGAGGTAAGATTAGCTCATTTAAAAGGTGTAATAGGGGAGGAAGGGAGCCTAAGTGAGCATGGTAGGCCAGCGGCATTGATTCCCACCTAGTAAGTGCTATTAATAGAAAAGCTTATGGTGAAGAAAACAATAGATATGCTATTTGAAGATCTGTTTTAATTCCACGTCAGTCAAAAGCCTCTTTATTCATTTATAACTATCACAAAACTAAAGGAATTAAATCTCTCCCCAGCCATCAGCCCAATTAATTGGTAATGCTATTTTGCAGACCCAAGCTGGGAAATTCTTACCTTAACCAGCATTGTGTGTGCCAACTGTTTGCTCGTTTAAGCTGAAGATTCCGGGGGAGAAAATACGATTTCTTTGGTAATTTGTGATCCTAAAGATCTATCTAATCAAACAATGAATCTTAAAATTGTGAATAATCCCCTTTTCTACAGGAGCTTCACTGTGTAGAAAAATTAACCAGGGAGTTGTAATAAACAGTGAATCCTAGTCCTGCCTAGTTTGGGGTTAGTTTGCATAGTGCCCTAAAATCCATTGACAGCAGCCAGATAGTTGAATCCTTTATTTTTATACTGAATCTAAGGAGGGAGGGAGGAAAAAGAAGGAGGCCAGAATTAATCCCAATATTTTAACTAGGAAGAGAACACTGATATTTTCTTGTTTTTCTCTAATGACACACACACACACACACACACACACGTATATACATTCAAAATAAATTAAAATCCTTCTCTAATTTTCTGTCTAGTTATCATGATAGCATTCCCATCAAAGACTTAGATCAGTGCTTTTCAAACCTGTTGGCTCATTAGCATCACCTGGTCATTTTAAGACCTTGTGACGCCTAAGCTGGACCTAGATCAATTAAATCAGAACTGGGAGGAATAGGAGATGGGATTCCTACGTAGGCATTTTTCTTTTTTTTTCTTCCTGAAGTAGTCTAGCCTTCTAGGAAGTATCCTTTCTGAAGTAGTTGGGAGCCACTGACTGACATGGCTAGAGTTTGATATTTTAAGCACTTCATTTTGTTCATCTTCCACATCTGTTCATTGTTGTTTCCCCAGTTTGTAGAAATCGCTACTCATTGTTAATAAGGTTCTTACACTGAGAAAGCACATTTGCTTCTTCATTTCCCCTTTCCTTTCCTTTGGGATTTCTGGCATTGGGCTACGTGGGTATTAACTTCTTGACCTTTCTAAGGTATAACCACATTAGGCTAGTTCTATGATAGCACTGATAACAAAAGTGCCTATTAAGGATCCTATTTCTGTGTAATTGTCTAGAAAACAACACAAATATAGTTAATGCTCTTTAGAATTCTGCACTGATAATAATTGAAATACAACCAAAACACATTAGCTTTAAAAAGGGTTCAGTCTATATTCACATTAGCAGCAACTCAGGTTATCTAGCCATAATTACACCAATTTTTCCTAAAGTATGTCCCTTCTTGTTGCTTAAATAGCCCTTTAGGTGTTAGATTACTGCTCTAGAAGTCAGATTACTGCTTAGCTTTTAAGAATTGTGAGTCGTTTAGTAGGGTCAGAAGGCCTAGAACAACTCAGCTACCTCAAACACAAGAGAATTGTATATCAGTCTATTTCCAAAAGGACAATGGCCTGAGGTGCAGTGTGCATTATAAATAAAATGCACTTCTGCAGCAGTGTAATTTCAATATTTGTTCATTTATTTCCACACCAGAATGGAAAAAACAAAAAAAACTTTGTTCATAGCCAATAGCAACATATGCATTTCTTATACTATTGCTTCCAAGATATGCCAGACAATGCTACTTTCAAGAAAGGATTCATTTGCAAATCTGGCAGACTTTGTTATCTATTTCTAAGATATTCTTAGCAACCTTTAAGACTGAAAGGCAGGTGCATTTCTTATGACAATACTATCTGCCTGACCACGATTGTGAAAAAATAAGTAAGTAAAATAAAAATAAATAAGCATGTTACTATTTGAAATGCAGCAGTGTAAACTGTAAAGGAATGGACTAACAATACTACAAAATTCACCATGCGTTGAAGGCCACACAAGAGCAGGCCTACAGATCATTTCATTGTGTGTTACTTCACCAGCT
Source organism: Camelus bactrianus (assembly GCF_048773025.1). Lineage (NCBI taxonomy): Eukaryota > Metazoa > Chordata > Mammalia > Artiodactyla > Camelidae > Camelus > Camelus bactrianus. Next base: position 29,159,156 of record NC_133539.1, read on the forward strand.
CAGAGCATTGATCTGATGTCTTTCATGTATCACACTATTGATATCAGAGTGGCAAGATCAATTGTATAGGTGGCCCCACAGACCGCTCTGTTAAGTTTATTAGTAGTTATTTAGCATCCACAGCCAGAAAGTCAATTTGTTTCTGTACTGTTTCTCATTAGTGTATATGTTTTCTTTTGCTTTTGCAGGATTACCCAACCCATTTTTGAGAAAGCAATTTAAATGGTCTATCCTTGCATATACTATCAACTTTCAATCAAGTACCTCCATAGCAAACACAATTTTGCTCCCAGACAAAAGAAGAACAAAACAAATGGTCTTCTTTTCTTTTTTTTGGAGGAGGGGGGCAGTAATTAGGTTTATTTGTTTGTTTATTAATGGTGGTACTAGGGATTGAACCTAGGACCTCATGCATGCTGGGCACACACTCTACCACTGAGCTATACCTTCCCCTGGCTTTCTTTTATCGCTGTTCTTCCTAGTAAATTAACTGGCAGAGGTCACTCACATTGGCTAGAAGAGTGGTATGATTTTCATCTCATATTGCCATAGAAGGGAGAGTGTTGCATAGGATTTAGTTGTGAATACAGGAATAAAATGTCAGCCAAAACTAAAAACTTCTGGATGTTTAACTCAGCCGTTATGGGTTTCTTATTGTGGAGCCTGTCCTGCCTGTCAGCCAGTAAATATGTATTAGATACCCACAACTTCCCAAGAGTAATTAAAAATTAAACAGATTTCTTCATCTCCTGGGCCTACAGTTCACTATAAAATCATAATTATCAGAATTCATTCTTATTCACTTGGCTCTCTGATATATTCAATTCAAGCCTATAAATATTTATAGCATGCTGCTTTCTACTGTCGAAAAGTTTACAGTCTTGTATGAAGGATAACGCAAGCACATATAACTAGCTACTCAAACGAGCTGAGTGCCGTGAGACAAGCATGAATGAAGTACGATGGTTCAAAGTATGGGTAATGATTCTTTTCACCAGAAGCCCACATGGCAGGGTAAGTACCAGGGTAAGTCAGCAGAATTTCTAAATGTCATTGAGGATATTTAAGTACAGAGAGACTGTAAGTGGGCTACACAAGATAGATGACCTGACTTACACCAACAAGGACATGAAGCATCTTCTGCTTCTGGTCATAATGGATTTCTGACACCAGACTGGCCCTCCCTCTCTAAACAATACAGAGTTGAACAAAATAAGTGCTCCTTAAGTGGAAGTGGATCATCATAAAGGCCTTCATCCCCATCTTCACTCTGAGTAAGCTGAGGAGGAGGAGGAGGAAGAGGAGGAGCTGGTCTTGCTGTCTCAGGAGTGGCAGAGGCGGAAAAGGTGGAGAAGAAGGGGAGGCAGGAGAGGCAGGCACACTCTGTGTAACTTTATGGAAATACATCATGATTTCTATGTGATTGTTTTGCTTTTTCATTTCTCTAAAAATGTTTCTAAAGTGTTACAATCCTTCTTTCACTACCTTCTTTAGTTTTAGTGCCTGTATCATAGAAGGGTCCATGTCATAAAAAAAGTCAAAAGCAGTCCTGAATAGCTGGAGCCCTTCTGTCAGACTGTCTAATGTCAATGTGTTTTCCTGACACTATTTCTTCTACATCTTCTTCCTCATCGTCTGGCACTGGTTCACAAGCACTCATCTCCATCCAGTTGTCTTCTGTTAATTCTTCTGGTGTAGTGTCTGTTAACTCCTGAATTTCTCCAAGACTTATATCTTTACATCTTTCACTCATCACTTTTTTTTTCCATATCCACCATCTCTTTCATGGTTTCCTTGATTGGATCTGTCATAAATCCTATAAAGTCATGTACAACATCTGGACACAGCTGTCTCCAGCAAGAATTTATTGTTTCAGGTTTGATGAATTTCATGGTTTTTCTGTAACAACAATGTCATCATCAATACTGTAATCCTTTCAGACTTTCATGATTTTCGCCCTATTAGGATTTTCTTCCATAGAATTGACAATTCTTTTCATATAGTACCATGTATAATGAGCCTTAAAGGTCCTTATGATCTCTGACCTAAAGGCTGAATTAGGTGTATTGTTTTGGGGGTGTAGACCCCACAGTAGACCACTTTGATGCCTTCAGTGTTGAATGCATGGGGTTCTGAGTGGCCAGGGGCATTGCCTGTTATCAAAAGAATCTTAAAAGGCAATCTATTACTAGTAAGATACTTCCTGACTTCAGGGACAAAGCATAGATAGAAACAATCCAGAAAAAGGTTCTCATTGTCCAAGCCTTCTTGTTATACAACCCAAAGACTGGCAGGTGGTGTTTGTCTTTTCCATTCAAGACTTGGGGGTTAACAAATTTATAAATAAGAGTGGTTCTGGTCATAAACCCACTGCATTTGCACAAAACAGTAGAGTCAGCCTATCCATGCCTTAACTTGAGTTGTTCACTTCTCTTCCTTACTAATAAAGGTCCTCTGTGGCATTTATTTTCCAGAATAGGGCATTCATCTGCATTTAAATCCTGTTCAAGCAGTTATCTGTTCTCTTCAACAATTTTCTTAGTGGAGTCTGGGAATTCATCTGTTCTTGGTCAGCAGAAGCTGCTTCTCCTCTTACTTGACATTTTTTAAGCTGAACCTCTTCCTAAAATTATCAAACCATTCTTTGGTGGCATCAAATTCCCCAGTTTTAGATCCTTCGCCTTCCTTTTACTTTGAGTTGACACATAATGCCTTCACTTTTTCCCAAATATTGTTAGACTCTATATGCATGCCTTTCTGATAGCAATCCTGCACCCACATAAAAGCTAAATTTTCAACAGAAGAGGAAAAAAAGGTATTTTCCTAAAGTGCAAGATTTTCATGCCTGCTGGTGTAGTGTAGGGATGGCTTCATAAATTTCCTTTTTCTTCTTCTTCTTTTTTTTTTTTTTTTTTTACATTGATCCTTATGCTGGATTTACTTATATTGAAATGGCTGGCAACCGCAGCTGCAGACCTCAATCCCTGGTACGTATCAAGCAATTCAACTTTTTCTTATAAGGTCGTGACTTTTCGCTGCTTCTTGGGAGCACTTCCAGTATCACTAGTGGCACTTTGTATGGCTACCATGTTGTTATTCAAAGTTTACAGTGCTTTTTTAAACACAATGAAAAATACAAAAGAACCAGGAGAGATCACTTTTTCCTGAGCTACACAATTTACTGGAGAGACAAACTGCTCGTGCAGAGATGATTGGCATCACGTGGAGTTTTAAAAGGATACTTTCATCACTTGAGCTCAACACAAGAACAATAGGAAGTGGCTATGAAATTACTATGGTAGTACAGTATGTACTACAGTTAATTTTATGTAGTTATGATTTAATACTGCATCTTTATGTTTGTTTACATTTCTCTCTACTGAGAATGGAGCCATGTATAGTCTGTCGTGTTTGTGTGTGTGTTTTGATAAATTTTAACTTTTTATAATAGATTCGTATATATTTTATGGTAGTAAATGATAAAGTAGACTAGTATCTACATATCTTGTATACATTCATGATACACCTAACTTTTTCTTAATTTTTTTTTTGATATTTCTAGGCTACATGGTTTGTGAGTTTTTTCAAATTGTCTCAAATCTTCAAAAAAAATTCCAATATATTTATGGAAGAAATCCACACATCAGTGGACCCATGTAGTTCAAACCCAGGTTGTTGAAGGGTCAACTGTAGTACGAAAGTGGTCAGTGCATAATTGTTGAATGTATAATGTCTCAGCAATACTTACTAGCAGGAAAAACAAACAAAAAGTTTCCAATAAGCTGCAAAAAAAATAAAGCAATAAAGTACAAAGAACCATCAGAACTAGAACAGATTTCAAATAAGTGTCCATCCATGAGCCATAGAGCATGATTGAAGAACAAAACATCTCAGCATGGTAAGATTGCCAGGCAAACATCAGCTTTTCTAAGACAGAAGTATTATTCCGGATGCCCTCTTGAGAAAAGCAAAGAGCTTTAATATGTTCCGTTATCTTCAGACTTGAAACATGGTAACTGCAATCTTTTCTTTATAAGCACTACACGACCAAATTAACTTACAAAAGGTTCGGAGGAGAAAAATCATCCAAAGGACTATAACAGGCATATTGGAGCCAATTAGGAACACATGATAGGCTAGGTTCAGTCATTAGAAGGTTTCACGCCAGTGATCAGCTTCAGATGCTGACACCTGTGGGACATTCAGTATCTCTCTGTGGGCTCTCTGTTTATGGACAAGGAGCTTAACAGGAAGTAAACAACAGGAGGTGGGACCATCCTCTATCAGTCTCAGAGATGATAATGGCTCTCCCAGCACAGAGCTGATTAGACAGACATGTTGAACAGGGAAAAAAAAATATTGTAAATTGGGCAGCATGCCAGCTCTCTCCTGAGTCAGCAGTTCCACGTCTGACTTTATTATAGTTCAAATTAAAATAAGGGCACAAAGTAGACAGAGTTGATAGCAGGTCAAGTTTATGTAACTCTTTCCTCACCCCAAATATCTTCCTTGGTAAATGACCAGTGAATCTGAAATCCCTAGTAAGGAATCAATGAGTAAATACTTTCACAGAAATAGATACACTTAAACTAACTTTTAAAGCTTTCAAAAATAACATTGTCTAGGTGAGTTAGAAGATGTTTAACAATCACAAATTAGTTTATCTAAGTTAATAAACAACAAATCCAAAAGGGACCTACTTATGCTAAACCCCAGGTCACCAAACCAAGACTTAATTATAGTTTGGGCTCTCCTAGAAATGGAATCTTAAACTGGTCAGCTAGGAATTGCCTGATCAGCGCTAGTAAGGCCATCTGCCATCTTCCAAAGGAAAGTGACCTTGCTATAATCAACCCACTTTTTCACCTGGTATAACTCCCTTGTTCCCACTCCCTCTGGCTATAAGCATCTTTCATTTTGCACAGGTTCTCAGAGCTCCTTTCTGTTTACTACATCAGATGCTGCCTGATTAATAAAAATTTTAATATGCCTCAGTTTATCTTTTAACATTAATAAAGGTCATTTGATGGCATGAGTTTCCAGAGAATGGTATTTGAGTTTTGGCTATAGCCATATGGAGAAAATGTTTATACTGGAACCAGAGCTACTTGATCATATAAGGTCGAGACAAAGAGAGAGAACATCAGTGAGTTACAGACATCTTACATAGGAGACAAGTGAGGTTTAGCCACAATGAATAAACAACTAGACACATTTTTAATAATTATAAGAAATGGTGGCAAGATAACTACTTTGGATTACCTTGTTCATACTAAATTGCCCCAAATAAAGACTTCAACTCATCTTGTTTCTTAGTTTGTACCTGAACTTCCAGAAGAAACCCTATTGTTTCTATAATTTTTTTTCCCTCAATACCAAAATACTCTCGGTCCATCTGAAGTTCCTTGTATTCCAGAAATAATCCATTTGACACAATGATTCTCGTCATCTCTCTTCTAAATAATTGTAATTCTCCTACATACTTCTTCTAAATTGAAATTAAGGTGTCACTTTGCCTAAGAAGTCTCTAAAACCTTAGCCTTCAGAAAAATGATTTCCAAAAAATCCTGATTTGATGTCTACCTCAATCAGATACACCTGTGCCCCTTTACCTCGCAGATCAAAGGATCTGCCAGAATGACTTTGTTATTGTGCCTCCACAGCTGACTTCCTGTTACAGATATTGGCATATATTATGTGAGCCCGTGTTTACAGCTCTGTGTGGTAAAAGGCATATCCACATTCTGATTTTGTGTGATCTTGTGTATTTCAGGCATCTAAGTGAATATTCTGTGACCATTCAGGACTCAAGAACAGACTGTCCCCTAATGAATAGGATGGAATTGGAACACATCTCTTCACATTCACTGACTGAGATTAATTTGACAAATACCCATTAGACCAGCCAACATCTTGCTCAGTTACTCCTATTTGCTTTAATTTATTTAGCAAAAGACCCTGATCTATCAAGTTAAATGCCTTGATCGTTCATCAGCTCGCAGATAGTAAAGTGTCCCAGTCTACAACCAGATTATCAATCTGTAAAAGGTGAACATGTGGGTAACTCATTTAACTGAGCAAGGTCTAAAGCTTCTAATATTTTAAGTTATTGGAGGCCACGGCTGAGCTATAATCTTCTCCTTGTCAAACATTACAAACTTATAAGCAGACATTTGTTTCCATGAACAAACCAAGCTCCAAACAAATGTATTTTCCCCAGCAGTTCATTCCTGACTAGGTATTTATTCAGGAGATCTTCATTCTGCTATTATATTGGATATACTTTGGTTTGTGCACAGAAATTATACTGTTATGACAGCTCTATTATTTTTACTGGTTGGCTTGCAGCAATTTATCTTACAGTACATGAGGAATTTATTTTTTTAATTGGCTCTGCTTTTCTCTATGAATGTGTTTATGAGGTACTATAGCAGTTCAACATTTGAACGTTTCAGTGTTTTCCACCAATTTGGTAATCTTGTAAACAGTGGTGCTTCTGAAGGGCCTCTAAGCAGTTTTGAAAACATATTAAAAAGAAAAAGCTAGTAAATTTAGTTTTATCTTTTAATGCTTTTTTAATACTGTCAACCTAATACTGGTTTTAACTATACATAAAGGATGCAGTGATATTTGGGCTCAAAGATGTAACTAAATAAGAACAATTCTGATTAAAATTTAGGCATTTTAAATCCCTTTAAACTTCATTGAAACTAATAAAAGAATTGTTATTAAAGAAACAGAATATTAGTTTTCTGCTGCTAATATTACCATAAGAGCCTGCACAACTAGTAGCTTAGCACATCAAAGATCAAAGAGCTGACATCCCAGTATTCTACTTTTATTTCAGAATGCTTATTAACTCAGGTAACTGGTAATGAACTAGTTTTTCACCGTTGAACCAAAATTTAAAAGCTAAATAATTTCACAGGTAGAACTGTGTTTAAGTCCATTAGTTTTTATGGATCTTAGCACAGATATACAGCTTAATCAGTTAAAACACATTTTTGGTAATCTAAATCCATTAATAAGAATCTCTAAAATATATTGCAATTATTAAATACATAGCTCAAGCATTTATTATATACCGTTTTATTACAAAATAGCTTCAAATAAACCAAACAGGCACTCTAAGTTAGATTTCGATACAACTTAGTAGCACATAATAACATTTCATCCAAAAATTCAACTACTTGTAACACAGGCAAATGCAACTTATTAGACTTATATTTACATTTATTCAGCAAATATTTAATAAATGTTTTAATATCCTTAGCAATAGTTTTTCATTGTCTCTTTATGTGTACACTAAAAATGCAGTATTAAGTAGAATACCATAAATGTGTCACTTTCTGATAGTGTTAACAAAGTACTTCAAAAGCCCACTGGAGAGAGAGAATTTTCAAAGAGTAGGTGTAGAGATAAGACATGACAAATGAGGTGAAAGGCAATTCAGAAGAAAGAAATAGCCTGATAAATAAAATAAAGAAACAGGTAAATTTCATCTGACCTCTAATTCATAACCAGGTGACCACAGAGTATCTGAAGGAGAAAATGTATCAGTACATGGCACCATAAGGCACAAAGTGAGTCTCACTAGCTATGTGTTAGAAATCAACTGCCTTGAGTCCCACCTCAGACCAATTAAACCAAATGTAGTAACTGCAGGTTCAAACATACTTGGGGTATGTCCCACTGAATCTTGTTTGCCTTACCACAGCCAACCTTGTCTTTGGAAATTTAACTTATGCTCTTAAAACACCTCATCTGCTCCTTACTGCTGCTGTATGGTTAAGCCTTATTTTTCTCTCATGTACTGAAAATTTTATCACCAAGGTAATAGACTTCATCTCTATCCTTGATCCTGCTATAGTTTAAAAAAAAATGCCAGGATATCTTTGTTTCTAAATTTCTTTAGTTTGTCACCTCCAGTCACCTTTTCCTGAACTTAGTCTGATGGTCACATGTTGAATTCTGCTATCATCACTTGCTGTACTTCTGGAGCCATTAATTCAGTAATTCTAGTCCCTGATGAAAACCTTCTGGATTTTCTGCTCACTTTCTCAAGTTGTTCTGCAATAATTCTTTAAATGCATCATTCCATAAATCCAATGACCATTCTATTGTCACCTACCCCTCAACTCATTTCTATTTTTATTTCTCTTCAACTCCAGCTATCATAATAAATCACTACCATTACTACCTAACAAGCATCCTCAGCTTCATTGTACCCTCTTTCTTTCTTGTTTTTAAAAATTAACCTTTAATTAACTCAACAACCTGCTCCTTCATGACTGTAATCCAAAAGATAAACAGGACTGGAGAGGATTTGCAGAACCAGTGATATTGGTATTGCTATAATTCATGATCTCTAATCTCACCTAAGCTTTCAACATTGTCCAGTTTCTTTAAAACCATATTTCTCAGTAATTTTTTTCTCCTATTCTTTGTAAGATATATTCCATGAAACTGTGTTTAAACTTCCCCACCTCACTGTCCACCTCAGAAGATAACTATGTCATAAGTAATTTGTGTACCAGCCTCTACCCTTCTCTTCTCATCATCAATCATCACTTACACTGTACTGGCTATTTTCATTAGAATAAATACGGTGACCCCAATTCCTCTCCATTTTATCTGTCCATTTAAAGCTAAACTCTACAATTGCCTTCACTTCCTTCAGTCACATACTTTCCTGAATTCAGTTCATTTAAGTTTTTACCAGTTACCTTCACTTTGTTAAATCCAAGGATCAGTTCTTAGCATCTTACTTCACCTATCAGCAACACTTGAGGTTGCTGGTCACTTCTACCTTCTTGAAACACATTTTAATTTGGTTTCAAGGGCACTAAGTTGATTTCCTCCTGTTTTAAAAAATCACTGCTCCTTCTTAGTCTCCCTTATTGGTTGGTGCTCATTTTCCTGACCTCAGAAACTTGTAGTGCCCTATATCTCAGTCCTAAACTTTTCTTCTTTCTACCTACACTCACTTTCTATCTACATACATTCAATCTCATAACTCTAAATGCCATCTACCTGCTGCTTTATAAAATTTTTATTTTCAGCCTAGAAATTCTCTTCTAAACTCTGGATTAATATTTAAAATATTAGCTATGAGTCACTTCATATCTTCACCTAAATATCTAGTAGATATTTCATATTTAAGTAAGAGAATACATAATCCTAATGTTCTCTCTCCACCTTCACCCCAAAATTCTTCATCTCAATAATGAAGTCTCCATCCACCAGTTGTTCAGTCTAAAAATCTCAGAGTCATTCTTAACTCCTATTTTTTCTCACAACATGTACTCAATTAGTTGGTGAATCCTATCTTTAAAATATATCCAGAATTTCATTATACACACTATCAAAATATACCCAGAGTCATATTTCTCATTTAATTCATTACTGCCACCAAGAATCAAACTTGGATTATCTCAATTCTTTAAACTCATGAGTACCTCTAAGCCAAAAACTCTCTACTTTTTATGTAAATGGTCTCTTGATTTCATCTTTGCCTACTTCAGTCTATTTTCAATATAGCAGCCAGAGGGCTTCTGTTAAATAAAACTAAAATCATGTTTTTCCTCTGCTTAAAAACTTCCAGTGTCTTCCTGGGTCAGCTGGAGTAAAAGTTACTCTCTATGCCAGAATCACAGACATTTCTTAATTCTTTATTGAACGCTCCAGGCACATTCTCACATTAGGGACTTAGCATTTTTCCTTCCTTTGGTCTGGAATGTCCATTCCCTAGATATCTGCTCACGCTTAACCTCCTTCAGATCTCACTTTCTCTGTAAGACCTTTTCTGATTATTCAATTTAAAAGTACAATCTCTCTGGATTCTTTACTCCCATTCCCAGCTTTATTTCTCTCCACAGCCCTTCTCATATTTCATGTATTACATATTTACCTTTTTATCTGGAGTGTTGTATGTCTCCCTACCTCTTAGCATAAGGCCTATAATCAAAGGCAATGTTTTTTAGGTCATTAATTTTGTGTATTTCTATGCCCCCAATATTTAATATGGTGAATAGTAGATATTTAATAAAACATTAAATGAATACACTAATATGTCATCAAACAAAAAAATCCATCATATTATCTTTCTTATTCCCAAATCTGAACATTTATTTTCATCTGGCTCCATTCTCTTTTTCTTTCATATTCTTACTTAGAGGAGCTAGCCCTGCCAATGAACTTGTGAGGTGGGTACTATGGTTATCACTGCTTACCAATGGGAAACTGTACAATAGAGTGGTTAAATCATCTACTTTATATCAAACCTAGATCCAGTTAGTGTGAAACCCAAGAATTGTACCCAGGTAGATTAATTCCAAAGCACTGTTAAAAACCACACTCTACTCTTCCTCTAATGTTATTGATATATTTAATTTCTGGGAGCTCTTCAGTATGTTCCCCTGATTCTTCTAGAACTATCTTACATTTATATTATCTTATGTATAAATGTTGGAGTTCCTTGAAAATCGGTCCTGAATTCTTTTTACCATCTTTGTGCATCTTATATGTTGCCTTATCTCTGGTAACTTGCAATACCACTGATCTGCCAACTTCTCAATGTCACTATTCTGAAAGACTGCTCTTCTAAATGAACTTGACAGTTTCACCTCACTCTCTCATAGATTCTTAAATACATGTTCAAAATTTAACTCATGGTTCCTGCCTACTGTTCAAACCTGTTTTACCCCCAATGTTTCCCATCTCAATTACTGGCATCTCCATCCATCCAAATTCTCCAGTCAGAAAACTGGAATTCCTTCTTGACATCTTCTTCTCTCTCATTTGTCTCATTCAATCTGTTAATAAATCATCTTGATTCTAACCTCCCCAAATTTTGAGTCCTTTCATTCTCTCCATCTCCACTGCCACAATTCAAACCATTATTTCTTTCAAGTATGTACAAAGAAAATAGCTTCTTATCTATTTTTCATACTTCTACTGTTACTTTTTGCCAAACCATTCTCTATGGGAACAACACACTGTCTTGCCTAAAATTGTCTGTTAATTCTCCATTTTCCTTAGTATTAGATTTTTAAAAATTTCTACTAGCCTTAAAAATCTTACAACTGGCCCCCTGTCTACCTCTCCAAGCTGATCTATCCCCATTCTTTCCACACACTATACTCCAAGTGTATTGGCCTAATTGCAGTTCTACATATATTCCATTAGTGCATACCGACTGAAAAGAGTGGCAAAGAGCCATTGTCCCCAAGATTCTTCTCTGGAAGAAAGGTTGGCCCTGAATTATAAGAAGGAATAATTAGATAAGTAATTTCATGGAGGCAGACAAGAATAAGCCTTATAAGCTTGCTTTATAAAAAAAGAAAACAAACTACTTGTTATTAGCATTCAAATACATAATAAATGTAGGTTATCTATAGGGTACAGATATACTCTATTTAACTGAAGATTAGCTGTGATTTTGTAAACCTGTGAATAAAATAACAAATGATATTGTATATGTTAAATTTTTGACATAATATTCCCACCCTATCTTATAAATTTGATCACTTTATAAAAGTAAGAAGAAAAGGTACTTATTCTCTTATTACCTTTCTAACTCAATAAGTGCTCACTTAAAAAATGGGCACATGAGAGAGGTATAGATAGAAAATCTATAATATCTATATAATTTAATAGTTCAATAATTATTTCATTAAATATTTTGATGATATAATTATATGTAGAATATGTTATCACTTTAAGATTTTGAAGAATTTAGTATTAAAGGGTAAGTATGAGAGATGATATTTTATCTTTAATATAAGAAAATATAACCCATTAAGAATAATAGTTATATCTTTAATAGAAGAGATATATCTATAAGACATGAAGGAGAAGCACTTTACTATAAAAATCATATGCCAAATGCAAGAAAACAAGAATTAGTCAGTTTTTCAGATGTGGTCAGCAGATTTCTGTCATATAAATCCTTTTGGTGCACTGTATTGTAAACTGTAAAGAAGGAACATACACTAAAATACTGTATTATTTACATCCTTATGACAATATAGAATTAGAATTAATGATTTTATTGTAAAATAATTTTTTAAGATTTCTTTTTTATGAAAACAAACATTATTTACTGTGAAAATGTTTAAATGCTAGGTTTTAATTAATAAACATGTATTGTAAATAATAGAGCAAACGTTGTAAAGAACATCCCCTGAGGTTCAGAATGGAAACAAGTTAAGTACATAGATAATAATAAATAAAAGAGCTACCAAAGTGGTAATGCTTCCTTGCCCTCCCTCCCCTCATTTGTATCCAGGATATAGAACTGAAGAATAAAAAAAGTACAATTTTAGAGTCACAGGTTTATCATACATGCAGGTAGGATTACTAAATTTAAAATGTAAATGCAAATCAAGACTTTAAAATAGGTCAACAAATAATCCAATAAGTAAAAAATAATTTCTAATAATGAGTGAATTAAAGCTGAAATGAGATATTATCTTTTAAATAATGATAAAGGCAATCTTGCAAAAAGTATGTTTTAAAAATAAAAGTTGTACAAAGAAGAAAAATCCATAGATATTTTTAATAGAAGTTCAGGAAGGATTTGGTAGCGAAAGAAAGTAAAATATAAAATAAAATAGGAATTCGTATTGTTACTAAAAAATGCACTTCTGCTGAAAATAAAACTCAATATTAATAATAAAAGGTATAAAGGTGTTCATGTTTTAGGAAGAGAAGGTAAAGGAAGTTTCATTAAGATCAAGAAATGTTTAGGGCTATTTCGCCTTTGTTTCTAACAACAGGTCATATATTTATTTACTAATTTGTTTTCTTATTCATTCAATTTATATTTATCAAGCACTACCTAGTGCCAGATATTGCTAGGTGATAAGGTCACAGAGGTGGAAAACAAAGCCTGTATCTTCAAAGACTCAGCATAGTATGTAATGCAGTTGAAGATGGGAAAAAAAAATTTTTAAGTATTGCAATAGGTACTTCAAAAGTTAGAATAGCTTCAATATCAGCAGGGAAGATAAATTTCTGAATTCAAAAATTCAGTAACTCTCCTTAAAACTAACTGGAAAAGACCTCATGATGCCAAGATAATTGATGAATATCAAATGTATGAAAACTATTTAATTATCTATGATTTTCCTACTGGATTTCAACAGAGGGTGAGAATCAGAGTCAATGGAGCATTGCATTAGTTAGCATTTCTATGTGTCAAATTACCCAAAATTTAGCAGGTTAAAATAGTAAAACTGTACTATTTCATAATTCCAAGGGTCAGGAATCCCCCCCCCCCCAAATCTCATTCTTTTATAGATTCAGATAAAAGTCTTGAATATTATTACCTAAATCAAGTTCAGAAGTGAATGAGTCTCCTCAGATAAAATTTAGCTATAGCTTCTCATATATTGTTTCTCTCAATCTGTATACCATTGTGAAATAAAAAGACACATTAGCTCATTTCAAACACCCAATACAGAACGGTGGAATAGGCATAGGTGACTGCTATAGATATTAAATGAGGGTCACAAAAGAGTCACTGGTCCATAGCAGTTTTTAAATCCAGCCAGACAAATGCTGGATGTTTCCTGATGAGAATTCAAGACCTAGAAATAACTATCCATGGCCCCTAGTTTTTCCTTCTTGATTTTACTCTTTAAGTAGACTTTCCATTTTTAGGAAATGTAGCATAAGTTTGCAAATGAATAGTTTTCTCAGCCTTCTTCCTGCCAACAGAATTTGGGACTGTCTCCCTGCTTTCATTTTGCACTGTCTCTGTCCCTTTAGATTCAAGCTGACACTGTTTCTTCCAATATAATTTTCTCAAAAACTTTATGAGGTTTCTATGAATATCACTGGGGTTCAACCCCATTAGACAAATCTGTGCCCACAAATCTCTTCACAGTAAGCATTTAGCTTACAGGCCATATTATATGAGTGAGAAAATCTGTGAGTCAGAGGCACAGCTTCATCTCTAGGCCAGATTTTCTGGCAGTGCCCTGGATTTGAACTTTGCTCAGAAGTCAATTCTAAATTTCTAGAATCTTTGCCATCTAGAAATTCTGAAAATTTTCAAAGCCATGGAGTCCTGTCTTCTTTTTTAACAGTCCTTACCTCAATTTATCTCTCTCCTCTCACATTTTACTCTATGCAACAAGAATAAATTAGGCTGAATATTCAAGACTTGCTTTATGAATATCTTTAGCTAGACCAATTAATTTACTTGCTACTTTCGACATCACTGTAGACAACAGTGGTGCCAAGCTCTCTGCACTACAAAATAAGTACCCTTCTTCCTCCAGTTTCTAATAACATGTTGCTCATTTCCTTTTGACCTCTCTCACCAGTATTCTTCTCAAAGTCCATTTCTTATAAACAACCTATCCAATACAATTTTAAGCATTCTCTAATGCCCTCCTCAAAATCCTTACAGCTTGTGTCACTGCCTAGAACTAAAGCCATACATATACATATATATATATATATATACACACACATACATTTTTTAAATTGTTAAGGCATCTTTCTGCTTTCAAATACAAAAAACACATTATTTATCTGCTGATGTACAACAAGCACACAAAAATTGAATAGCTTAAAACAGCAAATTTTCTTTTTTCTTTGTCTCACAGTTTCAATGGGTAAGAAGTCCAGGTATGGCCTAGTTGAGTGACTTTTTCATGAAATTAAAACATTCTCTTACAAAATTACAATCAAGTTATCGGACTGGGTAACAGTTATCTCAGGTTCCACCTGGAAAAGGTTCCACTTTCAAGCTTAAGTATGTAGCTATTGGTAAGCTTCACATGTGTGTGATGTTGGGCCAGAAACTTTAGTACCTTGCCACATGGTCCTCTACATAGGGCAGCTGACAATTGGCTGGCCTCAAAGCAATTGAAGAAGGAAGAAACAGATCAAGATAGGACACACAAGATAGAAGCCACAGTTTATACAACGCAGTCTCATAAGTGGCATCCAATCATGTCTGCCATATTCTATTCATTAAAAGTGATTTGGCAATTTCAGTTCATATTCAAGGCGGAGGGATTACACAAAGGCATGGATAACTGACTGTGGATATCCACAGAGGCCATTGTAGAGGCAGACTACCACAGACATAAAAGGAGATTGGGAGTTGGTATAACCCTATTTTCTAAAAAAAAAGAGAATCCAGATAAGTACCTAGAAACCCAGTAGATTTGTATGGCTGGAACAGTAAAGACCTCTTAAAATACCCTCATCTTAATTCACAGAACCTGTGAATATGTTACTTTGTAAGGCAAAGGAGAATTTAAGGTTGCAAATGAAATAAAGTTTGCCAATCAACTAACCTTCAAATAGGGAGATCATCCTTTATTATCTGGGTAGGTCCAACATATCCTTTATTATCTTGGTAGGATCTTAAACATGGAAGATAGATGTAGAAGAGGAGAGTCAGAGAAAGAGATATGACAATGAAATCAGGGTCAGAAGACGCTATGTGAAAGAGGAAGCAGAAGGGCCACCAGATGAGAAATGTGGATAGCCTCTGTAGATGGGAAAAGACAAGGAAATGGATCTCCCCTAGAGTCTCCCTCCAGAAAGAATGCAGCCCTGTTAACACCTTGATTTTAGACCAGTGAATCTTGTGTTGGACTTTTAACCTAAAGAACTGTAAGATACTAAATTTGTGCCATTGTAAGCCATAAAATCTGTGATTATTTGTTACAGCACCCCTAGAAAACTAATATAACTGTATTTGGAAAGGCACTAATTTGGTGGGAACACATTAAATAAAGGTCAATAACGTTTAAATTGGGTTGTATATTTAGAAGTTAAGTGTATATTAAATGATCGTTAAACTATTTAACAAGGAAACTGAAAACATTAAGAGACTACAGAATTATGTTTTTTTAGTACTCCTCCAAATCATGTTTCAAGACTATGAGATGAATGCCCATACATATGAAATCATAATATATATGCCCATATCATATGCATGTAATGTATACACACACACACACACGGAGCACACACACACAAAAACACACACACATACACATATTAACTGCATCCAGTTGAAAAACATAGGCTTATATTCAGGAGTAAAACTCTACCTTTAACAAAGTGAAAACATACGTATAGGCTGTAGCAACACTGTTTAACATCCAAATGAGATAAAGGGTCTTTTCAGAGGATTTTCAGGGTTTTTTTTAAAAAAAATTAGGTTTTTTTTGTTTTGTTTTGTTTTTTGGTAATTCAGAGCTTTTGTTCAATATTTAAATGTTTCCTAAGTGGTTTTATAGCCCAACTATAATCTTTCAAAATAACCATTAATTTCTCTCTTTTTTAAAATGTGTGATTCCTACTCCACTTCCTATTTTAGATTGTGGTGATGCTCTCCACTCACGCATTAAGTTTGAAGATAGAGCCTCCTAACCTCTTCCCTCTTTATATTGTTCATGTCTAGTTTATCAGCAAGCATTGCTTATTTCTCCAAAAACATCAACAGCAAACTCATCCTCGAATATATTTTCTTCTCCATTTTTATTCCCTTATAGTTCACATCTATAGCATCACTCTCCTGAGCTGTAATTATAAACTCTCAATTTATTTGCTGATCCATTATATTTTATTCCATCACCTCTCTTCTGCCTCCTCTTATCCATTGTCCACATTTCAGTCAAAGGTCTATTTGTGAAAGATAAACCTGATCAAACCATGATAATTCTAAAATTTTTTATCAGTTCTCTTAATCATCTGAACCAATATTTAAATTTCATGGGCCAACTTATTATGTTATATATAAACATATAAATTAACTGAGGAACAAACATAGCATTGTTAATACATCGTTTTGTTGAGTAAAAAGTAAAAACTTCCATTCACTAATGACATTATTTTGTAAAAGAAGGAAATTATAAAATCAATATGTGGGAATAACAAAATCTCAGAATATGAAATACTCTCCAAGAGAGTACACAGTGAATGTTCATGGATATGTATGAAAACAAAAAGACAAAGTAGAAATAGGACAAAAAGAAGGAAGAAATAAATGAAGGAAGGGACAAAAAGAACAAATTTAAAATGTTAGCATATTGAGAAGGATACGTGTGACTCCAAAATCACCAAAAAACAATGTAGAACTCTATTAAAATTTCTTATTGATGCAGCATGTTTGTGTGATTGAGAGATGGTGTATTTGTTTGTATGAGAGATTGACATTGTCAACAACTTGCTTTGTCCGACTTCTCTTGCACTCTCTCTTCCTCTACTTTAAACGAAGCTGCCTTAGATCACCCAATCACTTTATTGCGTCGATGACTTAGATTTTATTATTTCCCATTGTCACTTCTTCTCTGATCAGAAAAACAAAAGAACAAAAGAAGAGATAAAGAAAGGGAGAGAGGGAAGGAAAGAGAGAGGAGAGAGAGAGAGGAAAAAAGAACGAAAGAAAGAAAGAAAGAAAGAAGGAAAATTTTTTGAAAAATCCACACTTGCAGAAGTTTGCATTGAGATGAGAGGGTGAGATCTAAAGACTCTACATATGGATATTTTTTGGATCACAAATTGTTATATTGATAGGCATTGGTTAGTTCTGGAAGATACATTTAAAAGGTCTAACAGAGAGTGTATGTCTAATTTGTCTCATTACTGTTTTGACGCTGTCAAAAATTTGGGGCCAGGCATTATCTGGAGCTGCACAGTTCTGGGGTCTGATTCATCAACATGGAGCTGTGAGGAATTTAAATGAAAACCATCAGGACTAAGGATTTAGATCCACATCAGGGAGCTCACTACCTTTCTCTCTGCTTAGAAAAGAGGGTGAAAGTTGATCTATGGTACTTCTTTTGAAGCTGCATTTGTATATCAAACATAGTTTTTCACTTATGCTTATGTGAGGAGGCTTCCCTGTAGGGTCCAAGCCTTGGCACAGTTAACAAATCTCTGGAAGAAAATCCAAAATCCTTATCATCTGCCACCTTTCCTTCTTCAACCATCTTCCCTACAGCCACTCTATTCCACACCACGATCCTCCCCACCACCACATGCTGTGCTCTTTATTGTCTCTTGACTTTCGTATTATTTCCTTTGCTTAAAAAGCCCTTGGCGCTCACCCACATTGTATGGTTATTTTAAATGTAATATGAACCATACTGTAATTTCATTATATGTAATTACTTATAGTCTGTCTCCTCCCTGGAGTGTGGGTTCCTTCTGTGTTGTGCTTCTCTAGATAGTGCTTCACCATCAACTGTAACATGAAAGAACCCTATCATAATAGAATATCTCAAAATGGCATTTACCTTCATTTTTATTTGAAGACTTTTTAGTAGATTTAGCCTGGCCGCTCACGGTTATATATGCTTTATTATGAAGTGTGGGGCCTAAAGCTGACTGCTATTCTGCAGTGCTAATGATTCCTGGTTAGCTGTCCCCCTGGGGAGATACAATAATTAACAATGGTGCCTGGAGAGCCTGATTCCCAGTATACACACTGGCACATACGTTTTCCATAACTATGTCTAATCACTCAGTTAATTGAATAGAAAAACCACAAGTTTTTATTTCTGTAGAGTCCTACAACATAGTATTCTTCAAGATTAATTTTTTTGTCTTTCTCATTGCAACCATCACCTGGCTCCATCTCAGAATCAACCTAACTTACTTGGGTTTTATCACTGTAGCAGTCTAAAAAGTTGCCCCCCAAAAATATCTACATCAAATCCATGAAATCTGTGCATGTTACCTTATTTGAAAAAAGGGTCTTTGCAGAGTGATTGTCAAGAATCTTGAGATGAGGTGATCCTTTATTATCCAGGTAGGCCTTAAATCCAATGACAAGTGTCCATATAAGAGAAAGGATGAGGGAGATTTAAGATAGACAGAAGAGAAAATATAAAGACAAGGAAATGTGAAAAAAGAGGCAAGATTGGAGTGACCAATCACAGGAAATGCCAACAGCCACCAGAAGCCTGAAGAAGGAAGAAATGGAATCTCCCCTAAAGCCTCTAGAAGGAGCATGGACTTGCCAGTACCTCTATTTTGGATGTCTGGCCTCCAGAATTGTGACGGAATACATTGCTGCTGTTCTGAGCTATCAAATCTGTGATAATTTGTTACAGCAGCCATAGGAAACTAATACACTGCTGAAAGATACAACCCCCCCCAAACACACAGGCATCACCATCACCACTTTCCTGCTTCATATTCCATCACAGCATTAATCACATTCTAAAATACCATGTATTTGATTTATTTATCTTGTTCAGCTTCTGTCAAGTTAGAATGTAACAAAGCTGTAGGTATGCATTTTTCTTAAGTGAAATAATACAGCAAAACATACCAAAAGATATACTTTACTTCCCAAATAATAAAAAATAAAAAGTAATTATTATATTTGATTTGCTCTGATGTAAAAGTGAGATACCACTTATTCATTATTGGCTCCTAATTCCAACAAATTCCATCTTTAAAATAATATAATTAATGTTAGTGATGAAAAAGAAAATGAAATAAAAGGCAGATTATTCATTTGGTGAGGGGAATAGATAGTTATATGGGATAGCAGAGTCTAAAAGTGGTACTTAGAATCCATAAGGTAGTCAATTTATCACTGTCAAATTTGATATTTGCATGTCATGGAAAAGAACATAAGCTCTTGCTGCTTTCAACTAAGAAAACCCTCTAAATGAATCAAGAAAACACAAAATATATCAGCAAGTATATTATGCATCATTAAAAACACTGCAAGTTTGAAGGGATTTTATTGATCAATGATAAAAATATACTTTGTTTCTGTAAGACATTCAATTAAATAATGAAATATTTGTGATATATAATAAAGATATTTAGAAAAATACTTAGAATACTGAAGTTTTATGCACGTATCTGAAAACCCTAGTGTAGTCTGTGAAAACACTCTTTATGCTCATTACTAGAGATATGATGTAAATCATTTTTTCCACTTAATCAGATAAATTCAATTTATTTGGCAACAAAAGGAGAATTTAAGATATGGCAGAAAAGGATATCTCTTGGAAGATAATATAAATAGCTAAAAATAACTTTGCAATATCCATTTTATGTTAAAATATACATATCACTCTATAAGAAAGCCAATAAAAACATAAAATCTATTATTCTATAATTTGTTGTTCTGTTTGTTCAAAAGTAAGTGTAGTGTTCAAGATCATATTTTAAATAATCAATAAAATATAGATATTTTAAAATAAAATCTCTCTACGCACACACTCATCTACAGTTAAATAATATTCAAAACACTACTTTGTAAAATGCCTCTATGTGCAGGCAAAATAATTAAGTTGATATTAAGATTTTAATTTTAATGGTAAATAAATAAATAATGTATTATAACCAGCATGCAGCACAAATAAAATACATGAAAAATAATTTGGTATGATAGTTTTCCCCAAAGACATAAGGGTAAAAGCATCTATTTATTTCACCCACTATTGACTAGAAATTTTTGAAACTTTTTCTAAGCAGGAGTAACTGTGAGGTTTAAGTGTGTATACAGAGACACACACAGACACACACAGAAACACATACACTCCTTTTCTGTTGATATTAAGGTCTCTTGAAAAATTTTTATTATTTTCAATACATTTCTGACTTTATAGTTTTAAATCTAGGACAGTTGAACAGAAAGTAGTAGAATATCACCTGCTACTTTTAAAGAATGATAAGTATAAATGGAATTCTTGGTAAACTCCAAATTATCATGTTAAAATCCAACTTTATTCTTTTCTTTTATTACAAAGGAAATATAGGTTTATATTCCAAGATTCACTAAAGCCATCAGACTATTTTTAGACTTTCTAATCAAAACTGATACATCGATAAAACATGTCCCTTGACAAAATAAAAGTTCATGCTATAACTCCAATTTTAGATATTTGATTTCGTGAATATGTATGATTCATCAAAATGTCAAAACGTACATTTCAAGGCATTTATCTGAATATCTACAAGAACTGATAACAAAAGGATATACACTAATACCGATTTTTTAAAAGACATTTGAAACATAACATGGTAACAATTCTGGGAATAAATCAGATAGATCTTAGGAATAACAACGTGACCTACAATTAAGAATCAGATGCTTACACCTAAGTTTCACTAATATAATATAATTTATTTTGCTGTTATGATAAAACATGTAAATTCATGATTTTGTTACTTTCTAAGATCCAATTGCTAGCCAATGTTATTTATCTAAAAAAGTCTTGAGTAATAATTATGCAACACAAATGTCTTCAGCCGGGGCTTCCCTTCTAGATTAAAGAGCTACATACCTACCATATATATTAGCTTAGATGCTCACCAAATTTCAAAAGTCAACATAAACGAACCCAATGTGTCCCCTGTGGCTCCAGTTCGTTCTTCATTTAGTACATTCATTAATATTTATGGATCACATACTATATGCCAGGTATTATTCTGGGAACTTGTGACACATCAGTGAACAAAACAGATGAAAATCCCTGTCTTCTTGGAATTTACATTCTAGAGATCAATGCAGTGCCCCAAACATCTGAATATTAATCATGATTCTGCTATTCTCTCACCCTAACACCCCATAAATAACCAAGCCTTTCTATGCTACCATTAAAAGAATCCTCTCAATTTCATCCAATATTCTGCATTTGATACTACCCAAGTCTAAGCTGGAATAATTTCTCTCCACAGCTATTGCCATCTCTTCTAACTTTTCTTTCAGTTAGCTCCCTTCATCTCATTCATTTTCCACATATCAAGAGACATCTCTATAAAATTAATGTTGTTTACCTGCATAAAATTCTTCAGTGCAATGAGAATTCCACTGCTGTCTAAAGGAGGCAGTAGATCATTGTTCCTGTGGAAAGAAGGAAAAAAAGAAATTAATGGATTAAAATTTTGTACATTTAATATGGAATATCAGAGGGTGGTAAATTCAAGACACTCTTGAAGAAATGAATGTAAGGAAGAATGAAAAATTCCTCAATGAACAGAGAATGATATGGTAGTCATCATACCAAAGACAAGCACCTGATCTGGGCACCAACAAAGACTAAGAGAAATCAGATAAACTTCATCAACACTGTTGTCAGGTGTAATAAATTAGAAAGTGGAAAAGCCCATATGAAAAATAAATCATTATTAAAGTCAATATTTCTTTGACTCTGCCTCTCCCAGAAATTTGCTGAGAGAGGGGCACTTGATGAAGGTCTGGAAAAACAGAAAATTCATACAACCCCACGTATCATGTGGTACTTGGATTCCAGGGTATTTCCTTAAATTAAGCACAGTGGTAAAACAAAAGCATCTAAAACTATGATCCTACTACACTACCAACTCAAATACTGATAATATCAAAACAATCAGAGCCACAGTGGTGGCAACACAACAGATTGGGTACTGGTTTCGATAAACTCAATCCAATTAAAGGTGGGGCCCAACCCTAGCTAATATCAGTGCTTGAAAGAATCTTAAAAAATCAGTCTCATATCCTAATGCCACATAAAAGAAATGGCTTACACTTTTAGGTTTGAGGGTGTTGGGATGTTTTGTGTCTGGAGTCATTGTTTGTTTTGTTTAGTTTTGTTCTTTAATCACAATAAAAACACAATAAAAAAAAGATATGAGGTATGCAAGAAGCAGGAAATCATATTCATAATTTTAAAAAATCTAATAGAACTGGACCTATAAGTCAACCATTTATTGGTCATAGAAAGGACTTTAATATAATCATTATACATCTGTTTAAGAAAATACATAATATAATGAGTGAAGAGTTGGAAAAGATAAATTGAACTTCCAACGAGAATAAAAAATAAATTCTAGAACCAAAAAAAAAAAAATTTGAACCATCAAACATACTGGATTGGCACTTCAGAGGGATAACTGAACATGCAGACAGTGATAAGAAATAAACATATTTTTAGATGATTAGTTATCTAGTTTTCAAGCTTGAGAGTAAAAGATGAACATTAAAATCAAAGTAAATAAAATAATGAAAATAAAAGTAGAAATTAATTAAATAACAGTCAAACAATGGAGAAGACCAACCACGGAAAAAGTTTGATTTTTAGAAGGTTTAAAAAGCTACTAAGGTCCTAGGAAGACTGGGGAAGTGAAAAAGGGAAAATGAAAGCTATCAATAAAGAAATAGCAGAAACTATCAATATCATGGGCACATTACTACAGATCTTACAGACCACAATAGGATAATGATGGAATGTTATAAACAACTTGAGATCGACAGATTTAATAAAATAAAATGGCCAAATTCTCATAAAAACAAAATTTAAAAAAAAACTCACAACTTGACTACCACTTTAAGGAGCCCTGAAGAGAAACAATAAATCCAAAAATGGCAGCAGAGCACTGCGTGCAGTCCTTGTTTAGAGACAGGGGACTCTTGCACAGTGGCCCAGGCCAAGAAAAAGGACAGGTTTCAGAAATCACATCCCCTTCTCATCAAAATGTTAGCTTTTTAAGTTTTTGCAGATGTAAACTCTAAAAGAAAAAAAATGGCTGCCTTCTGCTGCTATGTGGTAAAACTTGTGCAGAGCACTCGTGTTTCTGTGGACATCACAACTGAGAACCATTCCAGCCACAAAAACTGAGCCAGAAAAAATTTTTTAATTGCTGAAACATTATTAAACAAAGCATTTTCAAAAAAAAAATCCGAACCAAGACCTTAATAATCCTTTATCTCTTTGAGAAGAGAGCTAATTAAAAATATCCCCAAAAAGAAGGCTGCAAGCCCAGATGACTTTAATGCTAAATTTTATTCAATATTTAAGGAAAAAAAAAACCTTTCATATCTGTTTTATGAGGATAGAATGACCGTGATATCACAACTTAACAAAGATAATACAAGAAAATATGGCAGGACATCAACAAGATGAAACAATAGGAGGTCCCAGGATCACAGTCCCTTCAACAGAAGTAATTTGGTAGCAATCCACAGACAAAAGTGCTTTTGCAGCATTTGGAGATCCAGGGAGGAGACTGTGACCCCAGGTGGAGATATAACCAAGTAGGGTGGTATTGAGAAGGCAGGCCTGTGCCAGTATAGCAGACTCACTGATCATGGTCCCCCAACAGACCCAGAAAGAGCCATGCCCCTCTATGGATTGGCTGTAGACCCATTTGGCCTTGGTCCTGCCACCAGCATCATTGCCTGAGGGACCTGGCAAGAGTCATTCTCGTCCAGGTCCTAAGTAACAGACCCTCTGACCTTGGACTCCTCTGTGAATACTGAAGTAGTCCTGAGACTGGGTTCCAGCACATCTCAGCTGTTGTCCAGGACCCATGCTATCCCAGGGACCCGTCCCAGGGACTCAGAGGGAGTCACACCCATCCACATACCAGCTAACAGGCCATCATCCAAGATTCTAAAGCAAACCCTTGTCTCGGTGCCAGCCCTACTGAGCAAGATCCAGGAGGCAGTTTTATTCACCAAAGGACCAAACAGAATCCAAGCCCACCTTAGCCCTACTAACAGGCCAGCCATGGGCTGCCCTGCAGACCTGCAGCAGCCAGGTGACTGGCCTCCAAAGTTTACAGTAATAAATACCTACCTTAATAAAAAAGAAAGATCACAAATAAACACCTGATTTGGCATGTAAAGGAATGAGCAAAGGAAGAACAAACTAAGCTCAAAATTAGCAAAAGGAAGGAAATAGTAAAGTTAAAGCAGAAATTAATGCAACAGAAACTAAAATGACAATAGAAAAGAGCAACAAAACTAACAGATGTTCGAAAATATTAACAAAATAGACAAACTTTTAGCTAAGCTATCCAAGAAAAAAAAAAGAGAGAAAACAAAAATAAATACTTAAGTACTTATTGCCATTTAAATTTTTTTTCTGGCTGCTTTTGTTGTTCTTCTCTCTTCTACTCTTCTGTCTCTTCTTTGGTGATTCGATTATTTTTTGAGTGTTATGTTTAGATTTCTTTCTCATTTTCTCCTTCTATTTACCATGTTTTTTCTTTGTGGATACCACGAAGTTTGCGCATACCCTTCTGTGTATATAACCACCTCTTTTAAGTTAATAGTAACTTAATTTTGAACACATTCCAAAGCTTTATATTTTTCTCCATCCTCCACTAAGTTTTATATTTTGATGACACCTTTTACGTCTTTTTACTTTATGTATTCTTTAACTAATTATTGTTTTGATTAATTTTATTATCTTCCCTTTTACCCCTTAACTTGCTTTATAAGTGATTGATCACTACATATATTATTTATTTACCTTGTCTGATGAGAATATTACTTTCACATGTGTTCTTTCCATCAATTAGTGCTTTTTCTTTGTGGCTTAACATTTATGTAAGGCCAGTTTAGTGCTGACGAACTCCTTCAATTTTTGCTTATCTGGAAAACTTTTCATCTCTCCTTCAATTCCAAATGCTAACTTTTCCAGGTAGAGAATTTCTGGTTGGCAGTTTTTTTTTTTCCTTTCAGCACTCTGAATATGTCATACCACTCCCTTCTGGCCTGTAAAGTTTCTGCTAAAAAGAATTGCTGATAGCTGTATGGGGTTTCTCTTATGCATAATAAATTGGTTTTTTTTTTCTCTTTCTGCCTTTAAGATTCTCTTTTCATCTTTAACTCTTACCATTTTAATTCTAATGTGTCTTGCTGTGTTTCTCTGTGGGTTCATCTTATTTGGAACTCTACGGGCTCCCTGGATCTGGATGTTTGATCTTCCTTCAGATTAGGGAAGTTTTCAGCCATTATTTCTTCAGATAGTTTTCTCTGGCTCTTTCTCTCTCTTGTACTTCTGGGGCCCCTATAATGCAAGTGTTATTCCACTTGATGTTGTCCCAGAGGTCCCTTAAGGTTTTCGCACTTCTTTTAATTTTTTTATTTTGCTGCTCTAAGTGTTTTCTATTGCTTTGCCTTCCAGCTTGCTGATTTGTGCTTCTATTCCATTTATTCTGCTGTTGAAACCCTTGTGTGCATTTTTCAGTTCAGTTATAACTTCTGTTTGGTATCTTCTTATACTTTCTATCTCTCTGTTAAAGTTCTCGCGGTGTTCATCCATTCTTCTCTCAAGATCAGTGAGCATCCTTATGACTATTACTTTCAAATTTTTGATCGAGTAGGTTGCTTATCTTTGTTCCATTATGCTTTTTTTTTATTTGACTTGTTTTTTCATTTTAGAATGTATTCCTCTGTCCCCTCATTTTGTCTGCCTGTGTTTGTCTATATGTATTAGGCAAAAATGCCTATATCTTCTTCAATCTTGAAGGAGTGGGCTTGTGTAGTAACTGTTCCAAGTGGCCCAGGAGTGCAATCTCCCCTGGCCACCAGAGCCAGGCACTCTATGAGCATCCCTTGTGTGGGCGGTGTGCTTCCAACAGCTGCTGTGTGGGGAGGATAAGGCTCAGGGTGCTCACCCATCCTCGTTGCAGTTCAGTCTCTGTGCAGGTTGGGTAGGGCTCAGGGGCTTTGCCTGGCCCAGTTACAACTCAGCTGCTAAACTAGATAGACCCTGGGGAGCTCCCTGGCCTGCTTAGCGCCTGGGTGCTATGTAGGCCAGCAAGGAGGCGGAAGACTCACCCAGTTCTTTTACTGCCCAGGATGAGAAAGGTCCACCCTCCAGTGCTAGCAGGCTAGAGAGAGGGCACCAAAAATGGCACCTGTCAGCTCCATCACCAGCAAATTAGGATGAGATTGCAAAAATGGTGTTCACCAGCTCTCCTGTCCCTGGATAAAGTCCCTGAAGATTTCTGCCTCTCTGGAGGCTGCTTTAGAATTAGTAAGTAGGTCTCCTTCACTTCTGGTATAGGTGCTTTTCCACTTGTTGTTTTTGTGCTGGAACTCAGGGCAAGTGGATTTGATCATGAGCCCTTTTAGAGCAAAATCTTTGTTTTCTACAGTTATGATTCTCCTGATTTTAATCCCTGTTGATTTTCAAAACTAGTGGTTCTGGGGGCTTGTCTCCAGTGCCAGCCCCCAGGGTCAGTGTGCCTGATGAGGGGCACAATCCCTTCACTTTTGTGGGGACAGTTCTGTATTTTGGGGGCTCCTCCCAAGTGTGTTATCAGTGCATCTGAGGTGGGCTGTTGAGCGAGGCATGTCTCTGCCTCTCCAATCCTTCTCCTTGTGTCCCTTTTGTCTTTGTTTTGGAAGCACCATCTGAGCCTGAATGAGTTTAACTCAATGGTATACAAGGAAAACAAATAAAAACGTCTTCTTTAGCTGTCCCTTTAATTCCAACCTGTAGATCTGTTCTTTGTTCTCTGCCTACATATGAAATTTCAGACAAGCCTAACTTTTCCTAGATATATTTAGATAACTTTAAAAAATTCTGGTCACTTTCATTCATAGTAAGTCTCAATTAAATGATACTATTTAACTTTTATCAATTTATTAATTTTCTACTAAATAAAATTATAATTAATTCATTATAATTATTTTATCATTTAGTAATTTCCAGCTAATTTAAAGCTTCTCTCTCATCCAGGCTTTTACTACTTTCAACATAGAAGTCAGGACTGGGTAGCCTTTTTCCCCACACCTTGTTCTTCTACTTCTCATCTACCTAATATGAGGATGCCTCAAGATCCTCGAGCGTTGGATTAGGGTCAAGAAGAAGACATAAAGGTTGTCTGGCAAGTATAGAATTGGCACTAGTTCCTTCTGAATGTGGCACATGGCCCCATGATAATTCATTTCCTCCTACTTTGTGAACAGGGTTAATGGAAACTAACAAATGATGGGACAGTACCTCAGGCAAAAAATGGAAGCTGTTACCACCCCTAAGCCCGAACAGAAAAAAATAAATGTTTACCAGAGCTAGAGAAAGAATTACAGCTGTAGGAAAGAGAGCTGCTAACAAGAACTGTGATCATCACTAGATAAACTCAACCACTGTTAGAATAGTGGCAAGGTTGAGAGGGAACTAGAGGAACAAATATCCTAAACTCACTTGACTGCTATCCTGCCAGCCAACTCTAATTAACTGAATCCAATCAGAAGCCAGAGGGCAAGGAAGCCAGCTAGCAGATACTTTGACACAGCCTCTCAGGGCATATAGAAGGTCAAGAATGATGATAAGCTGATCTGAAAGGATAAAAGACAAATATCCAGCATATCTCTTCAACCAGTGAATGTAGCACCAGATGATGCAAGAAGCCATTTAAAAAAATCCAATGAAAACAACAAAGTATTAGAACTATTAACAGAATTCAACAAACTTTCTGGATACATAATCCACTTGAAATCAATATTTTTCTTATAAGCAACAGCCAACTAGAAAATATAGTAGAAAATAAGGCATCAGTCTCATTATTAACAAAATGATTACACATTTGAGAATCCAGTTTGTCAAAAAAGTGCATAAGAACTTTCTGGAGAAAATATTTGAGTTCTATTAAAAGACACAAAAGAGGATTTAAAGATGTGAAAAAAATATATTTTATGCACATAGAGAAGCATTTAAATTTCTCTCCAAATCTACAAATCCAGTGATAATCTAGTTCAAGGTGAAATATGTTGTTAAAACTCAATAAACTAATTTTACTATTCACATTGAATAGAAATATTCACATATACATAAGTTAATTTTGATAAAGAATATAGATGTGTGATTCATCCAACCAGTTAGAATAAAAGGCAAAGAAGCTTAGCACCAAGCATGGTATAGTACAGTGAGGAACAGGTATATAAATAAAGGGGATAAAAAGAGGAGGTATATATGGGGATTTCATATACAAAAAGATGTCACTACAATCCAAAGAATTAATATTGTTAAAATGCCTACACTACCCAAAGCCATCTATAGATTCAACGAAATTCCTATTAAAATTTCTTTGACATTTTTCATGGAAATAGGAAAAACATCCTAAAAAGCTATAATAATCAAAATGGTATGATACTGGAATAAAATCAGGCACATAGACCACTGGAACAGAAGAGAAAGCCCAGAAATACACCTGCACATATACAATCAACTAGTATTTGATAAAGGAGCCAAGAATACCCAATGAGGATAAGATAGCCTCCGATAAATGACACTGGGAAAACTAGATATTCAAATGCAAAATAATGAAATTGGCCCCCTATCTTACAACATTCATAAAAATAACTTGAAATATATTGAAGACTTTACCATAAAACCTGAAACTGTAAAACTCTCAGAAGAAAATATAGGGAAATAGCTACTTTACATTGGTCTTGGCAATGACTACTTGCACATTACGACAAAAGTACAAGCAACAAAAGCAAAAATCAACAAGTGGGACTACATCAAACTAAAAAGTTCTGCACAGTAAAAGCAGCAATCAACAGAATAAAAAGGCAACCTATGAAATAGAAAAATATTTGCAAGCCAGTTGTTACTTAAGGGGTTAATATAAAAAATATATTAAGGAACTCATACAACTTAATAGCAAAAAGCAAATAATCTGATTAAGAAATGGGCAAAGGACCTGAATAGATACTTTCTAAAGAAGACATGCAAATGGCCAACAAGTACATAAAAAGGTACTTAGCATCACTAATCATCAGAAAAATGCAAATGAAAACCACAATGAAATATCACCTCATACCTATTAGAGTGGCTATTATCAGAAAATAAGAAATAACAAATGTTGGAGATGGTTTGGAGAAAAAGAAACCCTTGTGCACTGTTGGTGGGAATGTAAATTGGTACAACCACTATGGAAAACAGTGTGGAGGTTCCTTATGAAACTAAAGGTAGAACTATCATAAGATCCAGCAACCCACTTCTGTGTTTATATCTAAAGGAAATAAAATTATTATCTCAAAGAGACATCTACATTCCCATATTCATTATAGTATTATCCACAATAGCTAAGATATGGAAACAAACTAAATGTCTATCAGTAGATAAATGGATAAAGAAAATGCGGCATGCATATATATAAAAGGGTTGGGCAGAGGTCCCTTAGACCTGTCTGACCTGAATAGACAGCCCAGATCTTCTCCTAGGGTGGACCAAGGGGTCACCTGAGTGGCTTCCTGCAGGGAAGGTGCCAGAAGGATGGTGAGCAGGTGAGCACCTCACTTCGGCACCCTCCTCAGACACATAGTGTGCCCATTTGGCCTCTAAAGTCACAGATTGTGACCAGGGGAAGCCACCAGGGAGTCTTGGAACCCTTCTGAGATAAAGAAAGATAAAGGTTAAGAGACCCTTAAAAAGGAAGTGAAGGTACAAAGGTGGGAGAAGAAATGTGCTAAGGGATGGCATCTCTGTAATGACAACACTGCTTCATGTTTGACTAGCACTTTATTCTTTTTTAAACATATTTTCTATCTATTATCTTGTTTTGTCCTTAGCCTATCCTTCTAAGGTAGGTGTGGTAGGAGTTTCCTGATTTGGCAGCTGAAGAAAGTGAAACACAGGAGAGATGCTTATCCAAGATCACACAATAAGAGGGTGGCAGGGCAGGGACCAGGACCCCTGTCCCCAGTGCAGTGTCCCCCACCACACACACTGCCTACCTCTGCTATTTGAGAGACCTCTCTTGCCTGACCTCTCCTGGTCTCTCTCCTCTCTCTTTCCCCTGACCCACCAAAAATAATCAGAAGCAGCAGGAGGCCAGCTCATGGGGTTACTGGGAATGGGGAACAGATTGACTACAAAATGCCTGGGGTTGTGCCTCCAGAAGTCTCTTCCTATGTAGGCATTCCTGGGATGTGGGGAGGGCCCCTGGTGCTCAGCCTGGCCCTCCCACCTCCAATCCCCCTCTGTAAAAATGTATATATACATACAATAAATTATATATATATATATAAAATGGGATATTATTTGGCCATAAAAAAGAAGGAAATCCTGCCATATGCAACAACATAGATGGACTTTGAGAGCATTATGCTAAGTGCGATAAGTCAGACAGAGAAAGAGAAATATTTTATGACCTAACCCTTATGTGAAATAAAAAAAAAAATAATGTAAAACAAACAAACAAAAAAAAAAACCTTATAGAAAATGAGCATAGAATGATGTTTTCCAGAGGCTGGGGATTGGTCTAAGGGCACAAACTTCCATTTATAAGATAAATGAGTTCTGAGGATCTAATATATAGCATGGTGACTAAAGTTAATAGTATTCTATTATATATATTTGAAAATTTCTAAGAGAGTAAATCTTAAATGTTCTCACCACACACACATACACACACACAAAAAAACATAATTATGTGAAGTGATGAATGTCTTAATTAACCTTATTCTAGTAATCATTTTGCAATACATGTCAACTAAAAAAAATGCACATTAGAGCTAGGAGGTGAGTTTTATTCAGTGGCTTACTGAGAACCATCAGTCCAGGAGGCAGCCTCTCAGATAGCACTGAGGAACTGCTCCAAAGAGGTAGGGGAGGAGCCAGATTATACATATGAATTTTTTTGTCTGGGAAATACATGTAGTCAAGCATATGTCTTGGTAAAGAATTACTATTAATCACATGCACATACACACAAAACAGATAACTAGAGTTAAAGATTTCAGTGCCTATCTATGTATAGGAAGATGCAAAAATCTGGGGTCCTTGAATTTCTTCCTCAGGTATGCATTTTAACTATCTAGGAGCCCATATATCCAAAACACCAAATACTTCATCCTGAATTCCTTGCAGGATGTATGTGGGTATTTGGAGGCCGTGACTGTAGTGGGTAATGACTTGATCCTTGTAGAATTGGAATGGTGGGCAACATTCTTTGCGTGTGTGTGTGTGTGTGTGTGTGTGTGTGTGTGTGTGTGTGTGTGTGTGTGTGTATGTATACAGAGGCTGGGGATTGGTCTAAGGGCACAAACTATATATATACACACACACACACATATGTATACATATATGTCATATATATATGTGTATACATATCAAATCATCGTGTTGTATACCTTACATTTATACAAGATTATGCATCAATTATATCTCAATATAGCTGGGGAAAAAAGATAGCATTACAAAATTATGGGGAAAGGAAAGATATTTTTCATGTTATTATAGGGAAAATTGTCTCACTATATGGAGAAAATTAAATCTGGATTTCTACTTCATCTGTCTGTTGATATGTATCAATACCTTTCATAGTTTTATAATAAATCAGTCATCTAGTGAGTAAACGGGTTTTCCTGAGTTATGTGAGTCATTCTAGCACATTAATTGAACCTGAAGAGGGGGTGGTAGTGTAAGCAAACAGGGTAGGGGCTCCCCAGAGAAAAAAGAACCAGGCATAGCTTTCTTGACATCTTTGGCCTAAATAATTTTGTGATCCAAGCCTGGCCACAATGCTTGCCCTTGAATTGGTCTCAGTAATTAATGATCTTAAGGGAACAAAGGAATGCAGGAACAAAGGAAAAGCAATCAAGAAACAATTGTTCAGAGATACAATAGGGTCCTAGTTCCTCTTCAAGGGATTTACATAACAATCTAATACATTATCACTGAGTTCTGCAGGAACTAAGATCCCCATCCAGGTGGAGGATGGGAACGACACTCTGAGACCCCAGACTGATGGGAACCTATGGAATGATGCTGTTGACCTTTTCTGATGCTCATGACTTCAATCAAGTAAAGAGTGAGCTCTGTCTGCCCCCCTTATAAGGGATGGAAATACCTGTTGGTATTCATAGACACCTTTACAGGATGGGTAGCAGCTTTCCTCACCAGAACAGAAAAAGGAATAGAAGTGTCAAAATTTCTGCTCAAAAAATAATACTAAGGTTTGGGTTACCAAAAAGTTTACAGAGTGATAATGAACCCTCCTTCTCTGCCAAGGTGACTCAACAGGTTTCTTCAACTCTGGGTATTAACTATGCCTCCACTCTTCCTGGAGGCCCCAGTCCTCAGGCAAGGTAGAAAAAGCAAATCACGTTCTAAAAAGAACACTTGCTAAACTATGCCAGCAAACTTCAGAAACCGTCCTGCCTATAGCCCTTCTAAGAATAAGAACGGCCCCTAAGGGAATTTTAGAACTTAGCCCATTTGAAATGATGTATGTAAGGCCCTTTTTAACTGCAGATTTCCTGTTTGATGAGGAGATGCATAAACTAGTCTCCCACATTATTAGCTTGAGCCAAGTTCAAGGAGCCCTCCAGGAATATGCAAACAAAGTGTTGTCCTTTCCTGAAGAGGAAGAAGTTAAAGTCCCCGTCCAGTCAGGGGATTCTGCCTTACTAAAAACTTGGAAGGAGGGTCCCCTGAAGACCTGCTGCAACCAAAATGGAAGGGACCATATCAGGTATTACTAAGCACCCCAACTGACGTTAAGCTACGAGGAATTGCTAGTTGGGTACATCTGTCCAGAATAAAACCTATAGCTTATAAGCCCCAACAGGAACCAGGAGAGACCTACACTTGCGAGGCAATACAAGACCTCAGGTACCTGTTTAAAAAAAACAGTACCATGTAGTGATGATTACAATAGTTCATAACTGCTTACATATATCCAATTAAAGCTCCTAAAATAAGTATTTTAATATACAGTGGGAAAGATGTATGTTTTCAGTAAAAGAATTTCATAAAATACAAAAATTTCATGCATGATCAGGATTTTAAATATTTAACAAATTCTAAAAGTTCTTTGTAGCTCCAGCTAACTTTGAGATGCTTTAAATTTAGGAAACCTGGGGCATCTTAGATATTAAGTTAACCTGGATTTTTTTAATATGTTAAGTTAAATATAATCAGTCATATTATATCAGTCAACAAGTCTATCGATTGAAGATGTTTAACTGCCTTTTAAGTCTTTTTGTTGTTACAGACCATCAAACTGCTGTTACAAAAGTGTGTCATCTTTAAGAAAATTCATCAGAAGTCAATGGAAACACTGGGTTACAGCAGCCCCACATGAGATGCTGGCTGTGCAAGGATTCAAGTCCACACCCTCAGCCCTTGGATGCAAAAACAAAAGGCTATCCTGCCCCTGGGGCCCCTAGATTAGACATTAGAGATTTTTACTCCCTGATAGGCAGGGTCAATGCCCCTACTCAGCCTGGAAGCAGTTTCAGAAGACCGACCTTTGCCCCTTTGCAACCCCATATTATGGGAGTAAAATCTCTGAGGGGGGAATGAGACAGGGAGGAGGCAATGCATAGCCATTCAAGGAATGCTACAGAAATTAACATCAAAATGGTGAAAGATTCCATCCCTAGTAGGCCTCGAGGATCAAAATGATGGGAGATTTAACTTCTAGTAGATCTTGAGCTTCATTATATGCCCATTGTAATATATTAACATGGTGAGTAACATGCCCACAGGCCCATGGCTGTCCCAAGGCTAGCCACAAAAGGTCAAAGCGGGAAATGGCCAACTTCTTGGGAATCCCAGCCCTTTCCCCAGGCTAGCTAGACTGGTCCTTCCACTTATTAGCATATGAAGCTACCAAAGCCCATAAAAACTGTCAACAAGGTGCCTCATGGTGGCTGCCTCTCTCTCTCTCTCCATTCAGAAATGGCCCATACTCTGTTTATGGAGTGTGTATCTACTTTTACTCTAATCTAAGCACCCAACCCCCACACCTTGTGACCTTTCTCTTGCCTTTCAATATATCTCTCTAAATAAATCTACCTTTACTCAACTGTGGCTCGCTCGTGGATTCTTTCCTGCATGAAGCCAAGGACCCACACTTGGTGGGGCACGTCCCAGGGGCTCAGCCAAAGCCTGGGACATGGCCCTCCTCATGCCCCACATCTGTTTTCTTGCATCAAAATTACATAAGTCTTATTGTTATGTCTCTGAAAAAGGTGCTTTGAACAAGTCTTATTAGTTATTATTTTATCTATCCCCAAATATTTATTCTAGATAACCGATTTCCAGTCATGCTTCTCTTATTGAAAAATAATAAAGGATACTTCTTTCAACACACACATACACACACACACACACACACACACACACACACACAAGTGAACTCTGTCAATTTTTGTCCCCACTCTATGCTGAATCCACTATGCTTAAGCCCTCTCATGAATATACATACAGTGCCCAAGCCTCTTCATGAATATGCATGTACCCTTAGCTTAAAACATCCCCAATTTTGATGTTTGGAGAGATACTGCTTTGGGAGAGATCCCCAGTGTTCCCCTTACTTGCTGCAAGTAACAAATCTTTCCTTCTCCAGCTCTCTGGCTTGGTCGTATCTTTTGGCTCAACACCCACCAAGAGGCAAACCCAGTTTTCAGGTAACAGTGGGAACCTCTGATTTACCACCAGTTGGTCAGAGAAAACAACTTGGACTTGTGATTGGCATCCTGAGTGGGAGGGGACTGTGGGAATCCCCAGTTTTAGGCAGTTGGTTAGAAGCGTAGGAAACAACATGGGCTTATCATTGGTGTCTTGAGTGGAGGGTGATCAAACCTGCAGAATCTGCTTCTGTCTCTAGGTAAACAGGAAACTGAGTTGAATTCTCAGACATCCTGCTGGCATCTGAGAATTTCTTGGTGTGGGGAAGCCTCCACTCATACTCCGCAATTGGGTCCAGGAAACTTTTGGAACAAGTAACTGCACATCTCCAAGAAAAAGACAAGAAAGCTTGATAGAAAAATGAACAAAACATCTGAAAAATTAATTTGCAGAAGAATTCAAACATATGACAAGCATATGTAGAGCTGTTCAAACTTACTATTGATCAAATAATTACAATTTAACAATGAGATATAACTTTATATTAATCAGTATATTTAAAATCAGAACATGGTGTCATTCCAGTTATTGGCAAGGATGTGGGCAGACAGGAACTTTCATGCTGTGCTGGCAGTGTATACTGCAACAGCTATTCTGGAAAGCCATCTGGCAATATTTAGCAAAATTACGTATGCGTGTTTCCTATGACACAGAAATCTGTCTTAGTATATATTCCAGAAAACACTTGCACAAATCAGTATGATGATATTTATAGAAAGACTCATCTTAGCATTTTTTTTTTATAGTTATAGAAAACATGAGTGTCCTAGGTGTTCATCACCAGGACATTGGTCAGGAAAATGTGACAGATACGAACTATAAGGCAGCTGCAGGACACAGTGAGCTGCATGTGCATATAGTAGTACAGACGGCCCCAAAACAGAGCATTGCCCAAGGCAGAAATTGATCAATGTCACCACATACACACACATGCATGTGTGTGTGAGCACACAGATACACCCCAAAAAAGTAGTAATTTATTCCATCATTTGAATTAGTTGGAATGATATGATTTTAGATCAGATATGTATGTTTAACAGTTACTATCTATGAAAGACTTAATCAAATGTCTGTGTATACATATGCATGTATATGTGTATATACGTGTGTGTATGAAATATATTTTTAAAAGGCATAGTTAAGGTTATCATCTGTCTTAGTTCAAGCTGCTACAACACCATACTATAGAATAGGAGGTTTAAAAAGAACAGAAATTTATTTCTTCGAGTTTTTAAAGTTGGAAGTCCAAGATCAGGGTGCTGGAATGGGTAGGTTCTGGTGAGAACACTCTTACAGATTACAAACTGCCAACTTTTCTTTGTATTCTCACATACTGGAGTGAGAGAGCGGCTCTAGGATTATTTTTACAAGGGCACTAATTCTATTCATGAAGGCTCCACCCTCATGACCTCCGAAAGACCCCAGCTCCTAACACCATCACATGGGGGACTTAGGATGTCAACATATACATTTTGAAGGGACACAAACATCATCACAATATATAATCATCACAGTACATAAGGATTTCAAACATCTTTATCCCCATGATTCAATTACAAAGTGATGGCATTTAAATTTTCTGATATTCAAAGTATTTAGAAAAAGATGCTTGAACTGTTTCTTTAATTACAACTATAGTGATTGTACGGTTCTGGTATTTGTTTTGTGAGAACTGCTGAGAAAAATGCAGAGAACTGCTTTGTAGCCAAGTGGTGACAGTATCAATTATCCTTCATACAATTTAAATTCTTTCCTGAGCTTTCTGCAAATTTGCAGATTAAAGCTGGAGTCAGAGGAGTGTTCTGAGAACACATAAGGGACAGTAAAATGAATTTTGCTTTTAAAATTTTTGATGGAAAAGAAAAGAAAATTTAATCAGCCACTTTACATTATTGATTACCAGCAGGATTTTGACTGTCATAGGTAAATGTCAGGAACACTAATTAGATTATTTCACAATTTATGTGAAGATTAACAGCAGAATTTATTGCATAGAGAATACAAAAGTCAGAAAAAAGAGTTTTATTCTTTTAAGTCTTTTCTTTCCTCATAAGGCTGCTTTCTTTTCCGATACCTTTTATATCCGGAAGATGATGGATCAAACTGTGCACAGCTCAGAATACAGATTGGCACTGGAATGTTCTGTAAGTTTAGTATGCAGACGGTGTGATTCTTATTCCTGATATACCAAGGGTCTGCATAGCCACATGGAAAGATTAATTACGGCTCACATCAATTTCGGCCTCTAGATGTCATGTAAAGAACATAACATCAGAGAGGAAGCTGCAGAATTTTTATTATGGCCATCTGAGAAAATGTATGGGTTGGGGGAAAAAGGGGACTCTTGTACCCTTTTACAGGTTGTGCATTGTTTTACTAGGCAAGCAAAGGCAGACAGGCTGAAAATCACATCTTGGAAGTGCTGTTAAGAGATGCTCACCTCGCTTCAATCAGTCCACTCTAAGGTTTAAAAGAAGAGGGATGAGGATTCATAAGAGGTGCGTTCCTATGACCAGTCTCCAAGACTGAAAGTGATACTGCCGATAGCATTCAGAGTATTCAAGGCAGTGCAGCAAATAGTCAGACAGAAATCAGAAAAAAACAAGAATTAGGATTTCTGGGCATTTTAATGATCTTCCCTTGAAAACAGAATGAACAGGATAGAAGCAGATTTGAATGAATCTTAATTAAATTATTATATATGTTTAATTACAGTGTTTTAGTGTGAGACCAGACACATGATATGGGCTTCAATTTTTGTGCAAGCTGCTTCACAGCAGGGAAATAAAATGTGCTTCAGCCTGTTTTGCAAAACCGAGCAAAAAGGGGACTAGATGAGTCACAGGAAAAATCCATCACAAGAATTGTATAACACGGATTAGAAAAGGAGACCATATCCGTTCATCCCTATGTTTCTTACAATCTTCAGTTAATTCATCACAGTGTAGCTCCCTGGATATTTAAGGACAATAGAAAATGTCCACAAACCCTCCTCTTATTTCCATTTGTAGCTCGAGGGTGCAGCGGGCTGCAAACAACAAGCCATTTAAATACCTCCCAAGCGCGAGCAGGCGAGCTTGCTGTAAGATGAGCAAGGAAACACAAAGCAGACAGACAGTGAGGATAGGGAAATCATGCAGAAGAACCAAAAGGAAGGAAGAGAAGCAAAGCATACGAAAATGAGAGTCTGCCTAAACCGGGGTATGGTAATAAGCTCAGACACTGGAAAGACTTCAGTCAAAAGTGAAACAGCACATCTGATTTCAGAAGCAGAACAGTGGAATAATGAATAGTGTCAAACCTTTTGGTCCTTAAAACTAGGTTTAGCTTCATCCCCAGGAAAACCAGTGATTGAAAAAGTACTGGATTCCCCTTGTGTTGCTAAAGTTGAATTTCTTCTTTTTCCCTGAAGCTGCCAAAATAGAAAAATAAGCTCAGAGTAATTGCTAGACTTGGTCTCATAATTATAGGTCTTGTCTGTGCACCTGAAATAAGTAACTTTTAACCGAAGAAAGTTTTGCTGAATGCACAACAAAGAACATTATTGTTATTTATAAAATTAAATTATACCTTTGAAAAAAAAACAGTGTTTTCAAAGTATCGTAATACTAATCTCAAGCATTTCTTAAGCATAGGCCAACCAATCTTGATTATCTCTCTCACTGCTGATTATTTTGAAGCTTCTCTGCAGTAAAAACAATCTTAAAAGAAATTACTAGGCCCAAGTCTAGGCCCTAATGTTTAAAGGCAAATACAGAAAAGTTTCTCTTTGTAAATGACATCTGTCCTCTGGCTCATGACCAAAAATCCCTCCCATCTTATCACTGCTGTGGCTATGAAAACACGGACATAAAAGCTAAAACTCACAATAGCATACACCATAATTCTTGGTCAATATATTTCCAGAATCTGTAGGAATTTGCACTAACCAACAGCTTGTCGGAACTGACTTAGTATGTACATTTAGTGTGTGTGTGTGCGTGTGTGTTCCAGGCTCAGCTACCGACAGTCATGCCTAATTGGAAATAGGGAGGACTCTAACTAATTCCTTCTGTCATTTGATAAGCCACTCAAGTGCCAAGTAAAGATTCTCTATGAACCAGGAAATTGGACTCATGGCCCGCTTCTCCTTATAGAATACTTGTGTGCTTCTGTCACGACTCCTCTGCTTGTGCCCCTCAGCTGTCCCTGCCTCACCACCAGTATTCACCTTAGACTGTTGGGTCCATTCTCATTCTGTCCTTTGTTCTTGTTTGCCATTCACCACAAGAAACACAGAATTCCCATGAAAACCTCACGTCAAGTCTCCTATCCCAGGCACTGAGAACCATTGAGAATAAAAAGAAAACTAAATAGTAAGGAAAGAGACAGACAGACAGAGAAGCACTTCTTAAAAGTAAGCAGGCAGAAAGTCAGAGGATGCATCTGGAGTCCTGAGTGTTCACAGGACAGAGGGACAGAGGAAGTGTCTGAGGAACAGAATAACAAGAAAGACCTAGGATCAATAAATCAAAATAGACTCTCTTTTCCCATCTCCATGTTCTATTTCAGTCTGCACTTGCTTGGGGATAAATAAGCCATTTTCTCTTCTCTGTACTTAATTTTGTGTTCAGTGGAGTATGTTGAGCTATTTGGAGATCTAGAAAATATTGTTTAGAAAGATGAGTAAAGATGTGTTTTGAAGAACCCTTTTTGAGACTGGTTAATACTTATAAAAATAACACTGAGTATGTGTGTACATAATCATGTATAATGATGATAAACTCACAATAACAATGCCTATTATGTGAAAATGGTTATGATCCTGCCCAGGGAGGAAGTGAGGAGGGAAGAGGGGCCCCGGTTTATTTATTTCTGGAATTTATCAACTGTGAAGGGGAAGAACTTGTCATTTTGAGTCCTTTCTAGACCTCTGTTGCAATGATTTCTTGAACTCATTTAGCATAAGAACTGGATGAGTGCCTGTAAAGTATCGTGTAAACTTGACCAGCTAATCTATTGTTAAGGAAAAAAAAATTCTATTTCTAATAGCTAGGCTTAACATTATCAAAGTCTTCTTTTCCTCTCCTTTTTTTGCTAAGAAAAAAAATCAGTAATAATACTTACTGATCAATACATTGTAGTCCTATGGTAAAATATATATATATGTATATGTATGTGTGTATATATATATACACATACATACACACACACACATACACACACTGTTAGAGTCTTCAATTCTTGGCTTCAAGGATTTTGAAAGAAGAAAACTTTGCAGCATTTGACAATTCTAAGAGTGATACATAATTTATTTTTGGTTATTCATTTTGCAATACTGGAAAAATTACTGAGTGTGCAGTGATTTAAGGGTATCTATAGTTCTCATCAGCTATTACAAAATTTCTCTCTAGGATTTAGCTATGTCTGAAAAAACTTGGAAAGACAAAATTATTGATTTAAAAAACAGTATAGTTTCACCTTCATTCCTTTAAGCCACTTCTCTCCGTGTATGCAGCACATGCACTATTATTTATAAGAGTTAAGAAGCATCCTTACATACTCCACTGAACACAAAATTAAGTACAGAGAAGAGAAAATGGCTTATTTATCCCCAAGCAAGTGCAGACTGAAATAGAACATGGAGATGGGAAAAGAGAGTCTATTTTGATTTATTGATCCTAGGTCTTTCTTGTTATTCTGTTCCTCAGACACTTCCTCTGTCCCTCTGTCCTGTGAACACTCAGGACTCCAGATGCATCCTCTGACTTTCTGCCTGCTTACTTTTAAGAAGTGCTTCACTCTCTCTGTCTGTCTCACTTCTTACTATTTAGTTTTCTTTTTATTCTCAATGGTTCTCAGTGCCTGGGATAGGAGACTTGACGTGAGGTTTTCATGGGAATTCTGTGTTTCTTGTGGTGAATGGCAAACAAGAACAAAGGACAGAATGAGAATGGACCCAACAGTCTAAGGTGAATACTGGTGGTGAGGCAGGGACACTGAGGGGCACAAGTAGAGGAGTCGTGACAGAAGCACACAAGTATTCTTTAAGGAGAAGTGGACCATGAGTCCAGTTTTCTGATTTATAGCGAATCTTTACTCCAGACTTGAGTAATCCTTTCAACTACTTAATCTCAAATTAAAGCAGTGCAATTTCAACTTCTCTGTTATTCTACTATCAACACACATACACACACACACACACACACACACACACACACACACACAGCTACCATCCAGATTAGTTTTCATAAACTTAGAAAGAAATAGTAAGTCCCATGGTCATCTCATTTCTAGAACAGATTCAGTACCCTTAACTTTTCTATTATTTTTTCCCAACCAAATAGATCCCATTATTCCTCGGGATTCTTGTGGGTATTACATGTTGGTTTTCACCTGCTGGATCTTGCTGGGCATGTTTATTAGAAATAAAAAAGACCCATTCCTGGGTAAGTATCATTGAGAAGAAAAATTTCTTATATCAAAATTAGTATTTTCTGCAGATTTCTTTTCTAGATAGGGCAGTTCTAGCTTCTCTAATATATAAACTCCCAAATCTTAGTGGTTTTGCATAATAATACTTTATCTGTCATGTAGCTGTCCAATACTGGTGTCCTCTGTAGAATACAGATT
This sequence comes from Camelus bactrianus, assembly GCF_048773025.1. NCBI lineage: Eukaryota > Metazoa > Chordata > Mammalia > Artiodactyla > Camelidae > Camelus > Camelus bactrianus. The sequence continues at coordinate 29,200,912 of NC_133539.1, forward strand.
TTCATATGGTGATTCAGGGACCCCAGCTTTTTCTGTTTGGAGGCTACATTTTCCCATAGCACAGCAGTGATTCAGGACCCCTGAAAATCCCCAAGACCCTTTCAGTAGATCCATGAGGTAAAACTAATCTTATAAAATACTAAAATGTTATTTGTCTGTTTTATTCTTATGCCGCAAGTGAACAGTGCGTTTTCTCTAACTATATGATATGTGATGTCACAGCCGCTTGAATGAAGAATTAAGACATTAAAGAGATTTTAAAATGTGAAACAATACCATTCATCACTATTTTAATTTTTTTTAATTTTTCAAATTTAATTTTTGAAAGTACAAAATTTTGGAAAATTTTGTAAAATATATTGTTTATACAATGGATTTTATTTTATGTAAGTTAATTAAAAACAAATACTTTATAAAAAATTCTCAATTTTTATTCCTAATACAGTAAATATTGGGAAATATAACCCACAAATATAAAAGCTCTTTAGATCTTCAATACTGTTTAAGGATGTAATGGAATCCTGAGAACAAAACTGTTGAGAAGTGCTACAGGAAGGCATCACACATTTTCCTTTCAGATGTGGTTGGGAGAAGACAGTGAGGTAGACACAACCACATCTTAAGCTCCTTGGCCCAAATGGATTGATTCTGTTACTATCATTGTTGAGTACAAGCATGTGGCCCATGAGAAAAGGAGCAAATCCTCTGGGAAACACAGTCCCCATCTCTCAGCCACCTCAGAGCTACAGTCCTATGCTCTGAGAAGAGGAGCACACATCTTTGGCAGACAGATAACTGTCCTTTCTACAATTTCCCATAGTAACTATTCTCTTGGAAAGTTGTTTAAATTATGCAGAAGAACATGCCTTGGTTGAGTTTCCCCCAGTTCTTGTTCTAGAATTCTTATAAGGTAGATCAATTATTCTTCATTGGTTAACACAGCCCTCTTCCCAGAACATGATAAGCCAGTCATTGATTAATAAAGTAAAAATTATTAAGGACATGAAACAGTTGAATATATCAGGTTGTGCAGGGGTCACCATGGAAAGTTGCACAGTTTGTACACTGAATAAAGCTAACAGCTGCAGATCTCCTTGGGAGCTGAGGTCCAGCCAGCTCCTCTTAATGAGCTATTCACCTGGCACTGGAGTGTTTCCCAAAAAATAAGGTATGCTTTCTTTGGTTAAAAAAGCCTGAATTCACCTGACAGGGTGCTTTTTAAATTATTTTCACAAAGGTGCCACAGAGGCTATCAGCAACCCTGTCTACTCTATGAAGACAGCCATTGAGTATGCTTTCTATTGTCATATCTCTAGCATCTTGATTAGTCTCTGATGAATAATAAAAACTCAATATGTATTTGTTGAATGAATACACAAAAGTATTGAGCCATAGATCAATATGTAACTAGAAAGATGATTATAATAGCATAGTTTTATACTCTGTCCTTGACTCTAAACTGTTCAACATTTTTATTAATGCCTTAAAAAGAAAAATGATGCTGATTAAATTTTCAGACAACCCAAATCTGAGAGGATGAGCTGATGCAATTGATGACATTATCAAACTTCAAAAATAAAAATGGCAGAGTAAATGATGGGTCCAAACTAACACAAATCAATTTAACCAAAAAAAAATCTTGCAAGTGAGCTCAAAGAATCAATTTTATAATTATATGCTTAGAAAAGCTTGACAAAAAGTAGTTTACATGAAAAATGCCTAAAAGTTTGTGTTGACTTAAAGTATAAAGTATGATTCACTGCTTCAATAGTAAGTGATTAATGAAAATAAGGTGTTTAAACATAAATGTACAGTAGATTAACCAAATGCTGGGTTTGTCACTCAACACACTAACTGCTATGCCAATTCAAGACATCATATTTTGAAAACTTGCATTTATAGAGGCAAAGTTTGTCCTGAGAAATGTTTGGCCTACAGGGAGAAAGAGGGGAAAAAATATCTAAGACTTATTTGATATTCATGTTCAGATATTTGAAGGACTTTCTTGTCTTCCAAAAGGAATCTGACCTTACACTGAAGTTCTCCAAAGAGCAGGGCTAGAATTTATATTGGGTACAGTAGAGGGAAGTACATAGCATCTCAACATTAGGAAAAAGTGTCCAAAAATTAAAGCTTTCAAAAACCAAAACAGACTGTATTTAAACTATTGTGCTTTCCCTTCTTAATAATCTTCACAAAGATTCCAGATGACAGTGCTATGTCTCTGAAGAACTGGCCGGCCCCTTTATCAGGGAACATAAGTCACTTCAAAGATTCCTTTCTTAGTCAAGATTCTAGCTATACTGTGATTCTAATTTTTGTTTGAAGTAGTAACAATAGTAAGTAGGAAAAAAATTGAAAGAAAGATCTTAGTATTTTTTATTTATTTATTTATTGTTTCAGCAAAATGTTTCTGAATTAGTTCACATAAACCACTGAGAACCACCCCCAATCCTTACCTACCATCTCACCTACATGTCAGGAGCTACAAATATATACATAGTTGCCCTCACTGATCACTCTCTCTTGCTCTCCCCTCTCCTGAGATATTCAAATTCTTTTATCAACTGTTCAGGTGGGCTCCCAGACCATCCATCAATTACTCCTTTCCCTACTTTCCAGTCACATCAATTCTTAACATCAAACTCTACAAGTTGTTAGCATATTCAAAAGGTCATTTTGTCTACACTGTATCAATGGGGATCTCCAAAAGACCCATTCATTACAGAATCTTTTCCCAATAATAATCCTTATATTATCTTGTGCAGAGAACTTCCAAAGAAAACGTATCTGTTTTTTTCTGTCACTTTTAATCATTAGTCTGCCCTAGAAACAATTTGACAAAGGCTTGATCTCCAGAATATATAAGTAGCTCATACAACTTAATAAGAAAAAAACAAACAACCCAATCCAAAAGTGGGCAGAAGACCTAAACAAGGAATTCTCCAAGGAAGAAATACAAATGATCAATAGGCACATGAAAAAATGCTCAATATCACTAATTATCAGAGAAATGCGAATCAAAACTACAATGAGGTATCACCTCACACTAGTCAGAATGGTCATCATTCAAAAGTCCACAAATGACGAATGCTAGAGAGGCTGTGGAGAAAGGGGAACCCTCCTACACTGCTGGTGGGAATGCAGTTTGGTGCAGCCACTGTGGAAACCAGTATGGAGATTCCTCAAAAGACTAGGAATAGACTTACCATATGGCCCAGGAATCCCGCTCCTGGGCATATATCCAGAAGGAACCCTACTTCAGGATGACACCTGCACCGTGATGTTCATAGCAGCACTATTTACAATAGCCAAAAGATGGGAACAGCCTAAATGTCCATCGACAGATGACTGGATAAAGAAGATGTGGTATATTTATACAATGGGATACTATTCAGCCATAAAAAATGACAACATAATGCCATTTGCAGGAACATGGATGTTCCTGGAGAATGTCATTCTAAGTAAGCCAGAAAGAGAAAGAAAAATGCCATATGAGATCGCTTATATGCAGAATCTAAAAAAAAAAAACCAAAAAACAAACAAACAAAACATAAATACAAAACAGAAACAGACTCATAGACATAGAATATAAACTTGTGTTTGCCAAGGGGGCAGGGGGTGGGAAGGGACAGACTGGGATTTCAAAATGTACAATAGATAAACAAGATTATACTGTATAGCACAGAGAAATATATACAAGATCTTATGGTAACTCACAGTGAAACAAATGTGACAATGAATATACGTATGTTCACGTATAACTGAAAAATTGTGCTCTACACTGGAATTTGACACAACACTGTAAAATGACTATAACTCAATAAAAAAAAAGGTAAAAAAAAATCAAAAAATTTGAAAAGTTAGCATATGTCACTTGAACCAAACTTATCATATTTGTTTCCTACACTAAAAATTATTTTGTTTTTGCTTTTTTTTCACTCAAAATGCATATAGTGATTTTCCTAAAAGGTAAGATAACAATGAAATGATGGAGAGGAAAGTGAATTGAAAATATCCAATTTGTATAAACTATATGCCTGCATGCATATACTACTATCAAGCTTACTGAAAATACTAGAAACAGCACATAGAGTCTAGTTTTCTTTTCAAACTTTGTAGAATACAGTGAAAATAACAACTGTTTTGGAACAGTGAATCCAAAGAAATTTTTCAATGGCACAAAGCACAACTGCAGAACAGAACTAATCTCATGTTCCAGATACCAAGTCAAAGTACGAAGCCCCAGTTGTAACAGATACTTCATTCAGCAAGGGGTAAGTCATACATATCAGGCAGTAAATGTATCTGATGACAAAGGATAATCTGAGCCTCGAGATTCATCCAATATGGACCCTTTTGGACCAAAATGTGAATCATAAAATCAGCCTCACAGTGAATTACAGCAACCAGGTGAAAACTCCCACTGCTGCTCTTGACATTGTTATGTGCAGAATTGGAAACAGAAAATATGAGAGGCAGATGGAAGAAGAGTTCTAACCTACAGTCGGTTGATAGTTCTTAGGGGCCGTTCACTACTTTCTTCTTGTCAACCATGAATCATCCTATAGCAGCTTTCTCTCCTTTGTGCCACATAGTAGCACACAGATTACATTCAGGATGACATTGCAAAAATTCTATGACTCTCAGTCCCACAAGCTTTAGCATACAGAACATTTGGTTAAATTCTCCTGCTTTTTGAACAAGAAATTTTAATAAGTGCATACTCCAGATATGATTATAACTGACAAAATATTTGTGGGAACTTTTTATTATGTCCTAAAGGCACTGGATGTTTTATTTAGTTCATTGGTCAGAAACCAAGAAAGCTCATTCATATAATATAATAAGTCAGGGCTAAAGCTAAATATATGTATCTTATCAACACATATAAATAAGCTTATGTCATTTATTTAAAGTAAAGCAAAATCTAAAATCTTCTTTTACCTAAAATAACAACATTCAAAGAGATTTTTTTAAAGTAAACAAACATATACCTGTCTAAAGTGGTACAATTGTTATGAAGAAAAATTTAATAATATCTATTGAAACTACAGATACATTTGGCCTTTGACTCAACAATCTCATTTCTAGGAAGGTATTCCAAAGATATACTAGCAACAATATGAAAAAAAAGTACAATATTATTTACTGAAGGACTGCTTTATATTAGCAAAAAAGTGAAAGCAACCCAAATATCCATCATTACAGGACTTGTTTAATAAGTAACGGCATGTTCTACAAAGTGAAGCACTGTTACTGTAAATGAGTGTTATTCTATATATTACCATAGTGTAATCTTAGATTTACCATTAATTGACAAAAAAAGAAAGATAGAGACAAGTGAGTATGTTGTATCACATCTTAAGAAAAGAAAAGGATGTCATTACAGATGTTTACATTTGATCAAAAAAATAAAATGGAAAAACAGGATTTTTTTTTTATGTTTACCTATAGATAGCATGTAGGGCAAGGGTACAGGATCAAGGGAAAAGGGATAGGGGCTAAAGATCTTTGAATACATTATAACTTTATATACTTAAAAAAAAAACCCTGAAAAATAAAAACATGACAAATAACAATATACAAATAAAACTGTCTAATTTGTTGGTGGCATAACCACCCAAAGAGTAGCCATTTCAAAAGTCTTTAATATAGTAATTTAACTTTAAAAAACTTACCCTGATTTCCATAAACTTTTGGTGAAAATTGTGATTGTTAATGAAGACTTTTGTATATTTTATGACATAAAGCAGATGAGCAATTATGTAGTAACCTCAGTCTATCATTGCTATTAATGTTTGGAACTGATATTCTCTGTGTGGCAGAAGAGATTTAAATTGAAACATTAGAAATGGTTAAGTATAAATTCAACAGTTTTGAATTGTAATTGAAAAATCAGTTGAACTCATGATATATTTCACCTTATAAAAATAATCCTACTTGCACTACTGATAAGCCCTAAAATTAATGACCCACGCTTGCGTATAAGTAAGTTTATTAAAAGGGCTCCTTGGAAAAATGTCCATTACAGGTATGAAACTGCATACATACTATTTGAGCCTGGAGCTCATAACTCTTAGCAAGGAAGACAGCAGAGGCTACTCTAGTCACACCAAATGGAGACACAAGTCAATTTGACTGGGCTCTACTGGCCAAAGAAATAAGAAAGATAATCACTGTAATAGAGGAAACACATCAAATCCATTTAAATTAACAAATTAATAACTGTACTAAAAGACAAAAAAAAAACATATTTGGTCGCCATTGAAGTATACTAATTAACCTAATATTTTAAAAACTGGTAAATGGAGCAAAATAAATATTTATCCTGCCTTTTCTATGTGAATTTTACCAAACAGTAACCAAATAGACAATGAATATTTGTGTTTCTAGAAGGTAATAAAAGAAAAAATAAATAAAAGAATCAAAGTATTGCAATTTTGTTGTCCCTAAAATATTAACAGATAAAGACACTAAATATTAATGGCCACCAAATTACAGACAGAGAAACAAAATTATGTGCTTTCTAATGAAAGGATATATCATCACCAAGGAAGGAGATGTAACAAACACACCACACCTGAATTTGATCGCCTCTTAGATTCAACCAATAAACATAATACACAGAGGTCAGATAAATATACTACAAGATACTATGAAGATTCAATCAGCTAAATTCGAGCTGTGGGTAACTCTAAAGAAGAATGACATTATTTCTGACACACAAGTGTCAAAGAAAAAGAGAAAGAAAGATGGAGAGGAAGCATTCCTATTAAAAGAAATTAAGATATTTCAAATCAAAAGTACTGTGAAAACCTTGCTTGGATTTAGAGTAAATGAAGCAAACAATTTTATTTATGAAACAACTGTAGATTAGAACACGGACTGCTATTTTTATGAATTAAAGAACTTTATTGTCATATTTAGGTGCGATAATGGTAATGCACTTTTTTAGGAGTCCTTAACTTTTAGAGATACATATTGAAATACAGATAAGATTCTATATAATGTCAGGGATTATTTCAATATAACACAGTGTTTTAGTGGGTGAGGGTGTTAGGTCAAGTTCCCCAAAAGCAGACCTGGAGACAAAGATTTATGGGGCCATTTTGTTAAGTTAGCACACCTGCTGACACTCATGCAGAGCAGACGAGAGTGGGAATGAACAGGTGTTTCATGGAATGTTCTACAGAAGGCAGCTTTAACATGACCCTGCAGTGGAAGTAAGGAGGACAAATTAAACCTTTGAGATTTGCGAACCCAATCCATAGAAGCTATGCTTTCATGCCCCACATCTATCAATAATTGTTCAAGAGCCATCCAGGGACTACTAAATTCTCAGGTACTGCTGTCTTGAGACAAGTGTGGGGAGATAGAAGCACACAAATAAGGAGCTGAAGAATCGACTTTGTATGTTACAAGGACTATGTGTGAAACAAGGTTGGTCAAGTTGATAACTGGAGTTGGGTGGTGGATGGTGAATATATGGATGCTGCCTGTATATTCTGTGTTCTTTGGAATTTCTTTAACACCCCCACCAAAAGGTTTAAAAGATGACAATTTTCAATAAATAAACTGATTTCAAAGTATTTTCCTAATGTTCCCTGGTTTATGCCAACATGACTTCAATCTTTGCTTCCCTCTTCACATGGCTTTCTTCCTGGTGTCTCTCTCTGCATCTGTATATGTCAAAACTCTCCCTCCTCACTCTTTTCTTTCATTCTTTCTTTTTTTAAATTAAAGTATAGTTGATTTACAATGTTGTGTTAATTTCTGGCATACAGCATAGTGATTCATTATACATACATACATATATATTCCTTTTCATATTCTTCATTATAAGCCTATACAAGGTATTGAATATAGTTTCCTGTGGTATACAGTAGGACTTTGTTGTTTATCTATTTTGTATATAGTGGTTAGTATCTACAAATCCCAAGCTCTCAATTTATCCCTTCCCAATCCCTTCCCCCCTGGTAACCATAAGTTTATTTTCTATGCCCGTGAGTCTGTTTCTGTTTTGTAAATAAGTTCATTTGTCCCCTCACTCTTATAAAAACAACAGTCATTATACAATGGAATACTATTCAGCCATAAAAATGACAACATAACGCCATTTGCAACCACATGGATGTCCGTGGAGAATGTCATTCTAAGAGAAGTAAGCCAGAAAGAGAAGAAAAATACCATATTAGATCGCTCATATGTGGAATCTAAAAAAAAAAAAAATGAACATAAATATAAAACAGAAACAGACTCATAGACATACAATACAAACTTATGGTTGCCAAGGGGGAGGAGGGTGGGAAGGGACAGATTGGGAGTTCGAAATTTGTAGATACTGACAGGCATATGTAGAATAGATAAACAAGATTATACTGTATAGCACAAGTATAATATATACAAGATCCTGTGGTAGCTCACAGCAGAAAAAGAAAATATGACAATGAATATATGTATGTTCATGTATAACTGAAAAATTGTGCTCTACACTGAAAATTGACACAACGTTGTAAAATCACTATAACTCAATAAAAGAAAGTTTAAAAAAAGAATATATAGTAACCTATTTTAGACTAGCATTTAGAAATAACAACTACTCTTTAAAGTAAAAAAAACAAAAACAAAAAAAAACCACTCATTGAATTTAAGGCCCACCTGAAATCAGAATTATCTCATTTCAAGATTCTTATCTTAATCACATCCTCTAAGACTCTACTTCCAAATAGGGCTACACTCACAGGTATGAAGTGTTAGGACTTGGATAGATCTTTGTTCCGGGAGTCCCCACTAAACCTGCTACAGAGTGTGTAAGGGAAGCGGAGTGATTTAAACAAACTTGGCATTAAAAGGATGGGGCAGCATCTGCAGGCACTGTTCTCTCTCTCTCCTCTAGTTCTAGGGCAATGCCATTCGTTACCTAGTAGCCACGTAGCCCTCTATCACCGGCTGCATGGTCTGTTTACCATTAGCTGCCAAATTTACTTGGTGCAAGCCCACTCATAGGTTAGAAGAAGTGATTCTGCAAATCAGCTCCTCCTGGAATCCAAAATAGCAGCCTGGGATAGAGGCTGCCTCCTTAATGCAGTGTCTCCTATTCGGACATGAGTCTGAAGAGGAGAAAATGAGAATACTCTTCTAGCTTCTTAACTCTCTCTCTTCCCTCTCTTCTCACTGGCCATTCTCAGGGGTGTAGAAATTGCTGACATAAGTTATTTCTCTTGTATCTTATCCTCTTACCAGAAAGTAGAAAACTGTAGACACAGTATTTTCTCTTCACACTGACAGAGATCTCCGAACTAAGTCAGCCAGGCTAACTGTTGATATATTAAAGGAGAAGTCAATAAGGAAATTTAGAGAATCCTTTTCCAAATTAATTTGCCTAGTTTAAAAGCCTACTACATCTTGCTGCCAGATCCTTTTAGGGAATGTAAAACATTAAAGATTTTCTGGGTATCTCTTTGTTTATTTTTGTAGGGCTGCTAATAACTTCCTACCTCCAACCACCTTATCCTGGCCCACCCCCCAGGGAGATGGGTACCTGCACTAATTATGGTAAAAAAAATCTTATTATACTTAATATTTTACTGTATCAGATAATAAGAGACATGAAATGAGAGAGGCTACCAGAAGATGCTAATTAGTAAGAAAAACTACAAAAGTGAAAAAAATGCGGAGCAAAAAGGGCAGGTCCCAAATCTTTGTGAAACCGGCAAGTTCCAATCCCCTGACAGTTTCTCCTCCTCAGCCATCTCCCAGGCCCTCTCCTCCCAGTTTTCTCGTCCTCCCATTCCCACTGGCGCGCCCCAAGCAAGCTTTCCTTCGTCAGTACTCTGGCAGGATGCATGCATCTCTCTAAGAGTTCTTCCCCCTGCGAGGTCACACCAGCCTTCCTGCCACAGCGTTTCACCAGCTGCTCAACACTAATGTTGACACCTCTTATTTGGGGCCTGCCCCTCTGCTCCCTGGCCCCTGACCCCCGCATACTCAGCAAGCAGCTGATTTTCTTTAACTTCAGTTTAATAGCATTACCTCAAAGCCCCAGTGTGACTGAAGCTTAAAAGAGCATCAATTGTGAAACTCTGCATATATGGGTTGGAAAAATTTGAAACCCACACACAGAGGAGTCCTTTGTATGCCTTTCCCCAACTGAAGCAAAAAAAAGTTTTACTAGTGTAGGTGGAACAAAGCGGGGGTGGGAAGTTTTTCTTCAACTCACTGTGTGCATGCCTGAACAGCTTTATAGCGTGTGTTCAGCTTTCATCAGATTTCTGCACAGCCTAGAGACCTAACCTCGGCCTCCAGCACGCGATGCTCACTGCGCCCTATCCTGTAAAATCAGTGAATGCTCGGGTGCACATATGCACAGGAGCTGACTTTACAGAATGGGTAGAAATGGCACTCCAGGGCCAAAGCTTGCCCTTTGTTTAAGGCTGAATGAGATTCATGTTATTTTTTTTTTTTCCTTAAGATTACAAAAGTGTGATATTAGTTCCCTGCCTAGAATACATCAGCTAGATTTACAAAAATTAATGGTGGAAGTAGCTTTGGGCTAGAGGGCTTGAGGGGAGGGAAAGAGTGCGTGTCCTTTGATTTCTCATGAATTTCTTCCTTCGTAAGACTATACATGCATCTTATGTGAATTTTAGATGAAAAACATCCACTTACCATCTAAAAAGGACTTGAGTCTGGACTGACAACAAAAGATAACAGAAAGGGAAAAAAGAACCCTGCCAATAATCAGCAGAGCTTTTTTTGGGCTAGTTTATCTACCAAAGTAGTCACCAGTGAGTAAATAAACTTTCTTCAGATTAGTGAGGAGATAATCCTTCTCTTTAGTCAAACTCAGAATCTTAGTTGCCCCCTTTTTTTTCCCCCAAGTTTGTTTGCTATTTATTTCCCACTTTGGAAAATGTAGTTTCTGCTGAGGCTGGTTACTTAAAAGTTCTATCCTGAGTTTTATTTTAATCACATGGCATTTTAGCTCTGAAAAGGCAACAAAATTTTGATTTAAATCTTTTTAAAATATCCCTTTACTGCTATTCAAATTTAATTATTGTAAGAACAGTACTACTATATTAAAATATAATCACCTTACACCTTTTGGCTTCATGACAACGTTCATGAAGTGCTTAATATTCATGTAACATGCTACCTCACCCTGTAATATCACTATATTTATGGAAAGAAATTGTAATCCTCTTTACTGGCTCAGGTTAATTCCAATAAAATATTAAATCCATTTTCTAATCTAAATGAGTTCATTAGGAGAGGCATGGTACTGAGAATACCAAACTCTCAGCAGAGTTCAGCTTCATTACATTTCCGCACTGTGCGTTTCCAGAGCTGTTGTACTACATTTATGAGGATTTATCTGTACTGTTCCAAAAACATTCATCCTAATTCTACTCCTTCTGTGCATGCTAATCATGAATATGTTAAGTGGAAATACTAAGCTTGTAGCCAATCTCATCCCCAGATGGGTTCAAGTTATGATTACAGAAGCAAATTTGCCATAAGCACTCTTAGAGCAGTGCCAGTGAGGAGGAAATGAAGGTTTGAAGCTGAGAGAGAGAGAGAGAGAGAGAGAGAGAGAGTGTTTGAGACGGAGTAGAAATGTCATAGACACCAGAGAGGGGAAGAGAAAAAAAAAGAGTATTTCCAGATTGCTGTGTCTCAGGGAGAGCTTCAAGAATGTATAAATAGATCTATCCAGAGAAATTTAAAATAAATACAAGGATTAAATCATTTGTTTTAACTGCTTGGAGTCTCCAAAAGTCCATAATCCAAAGCTGAACTCCACATTATTCAGCTCATTACATCTAGCAAAGCTTTACTCCATTAAGCTCTCCATTTGAAAGAAATAATGGACCTTTTAGGAAGGGAAGATGAGACCAATCTGGGATGTTCAGGTAGTGAATAATTATACAGTCCCCAACTGTTTGCCCATGGAGTGCTCTGACCTGCTTTTCACATATACCTAGCAGTGACTTCCTTTCTCTTGCAGGTAAAAGAAAAAATAATAGATAATTTGGATTACATATCATATGTGATGAACCTATTAAGAACCTTTCAATCACCTCCGATATGTTAGCATTTGCAGTGACCGCTGAGTAAAACCATCTAAATCTACATTTCAGATACTTAGTTAATAAAACAAAAGATTTCTCAAATAGACACATGGTGGATACCCACCTATTTTTAGTAAAAGATAAGACTGAGCTGAGCAAGAAGCAAGTTACTTTTGGTTGCAAGTTACTAAAGCTTGATACAGCTCCTTGTTAATCTATATACAACGTCTGTAATAAATTGTCAGCCTAAAGTGAAATCCAGCGGCCACTGGTTGTCACTGTTGTACCACAAAACAGAAATATAGGTAATAGTCTTTCAAAAGACTGCCTTTTTAAAGAACAACGTTTGAAATAATGTATCTGACTATTTTTGTTTATCACTAAAGCAGAGCACAGAAACCCATACCAAGACCCCATGGATTTCAGACTAGTATTAGGTGTTTTAATGTAGAAGTTTGACCAAGAAATAGTATATGAATCACATGGAGATGTGAAATAAAGATCTGATCATACACTTACATAAATACCTTTGTATTTAAATAGTCATGTGAGCTATCTGTTATATCTGTTAATTACAGCACACATTCTTTCTGATGTCAAAACTAAATATTATGCTAATGCCCAGTGTGCATAATTGACCACCTCAAGGCTTAGATACATTATTCAAACAAAGTGCTTTCTAATGATTGTGTTTATAACATCTTTAACCAGTAGATGAGAAGATAGCCTTGACATAATCTTCCCTTTTCCCAAATCTGATTAAAACTGTCAAGACAAGAAATCAATGGAATCCTGAATATAAAATCCCAAAATATTCTGCCGTTTGAAATGAAGTACTGTGATGCAGGAGGCTCAAGTCAATAAACACCAATGATGGTAGTGTTAAAGGTGGGAAGAGCTGGCAAGAAATCAGCATGGTGTTCGTGGTTATAAGATGATTATCTACTCAATGAAATTAAAGGTTAAAATTAGTCCAACTGTGCTATGGGAAAATGCAGAGGCAGGTCTTCAAAATCAAGAACAATGACTGTGTTCCTGAATACAGTCTTTCAAATTTGAAAAATTACAGTTCTCAAACAAATGACAGGGTAGCACTTCTATTTTTAATAAAATAAGATACTTTCCAAATTGTGTTAACAATCAGTATAATAAAACCTGGGTGCTAGCGTTTTCTAGTGATCACAGCCAGAGATGAATAGGAGAGGGGAAGCTAGAAGTATCAGTGGTGTTTTTACTTATTATTTGCATGGATTTAGCTGGACTATGGGGCCCACTGTCATATGATTTCTCAAGATGAAGTACTATGGTTTTTCAAGGTCATTCTTTCTTCTTTTATGTCTTTATTCCCTTCCTTCTTTCCTTCCTTCCTTCTTCCTTTCTTTTTTCTTTCTTGCATTCTTGCTTTTTTTCCTTAACCTCAGACAGAAGTTATAACCAAAACACAAAATCAGGAAAGAAGAGATAACTAATGCTACCAAATTGCTAATAGCTATAAATATTTGTTTGTCCCATTGTAACATTTTTCTCATCAAAATAGGTAAAGATATCAAGAAACCATATCAATCACACCTCTTACATTTTCTTCAACCTTACGTTTTTATTAAGACATGAGTATTTTAAATACTTTGATTTTTGTGTTAATATGGCAAATGGGAATAATTCTTTTCTCTTGCAAGAGGCAATCACAGTGGTAGAAACAATTTCACAAGAAAACTGTTCGTATCCAAAAAATTAAACTATGAAAAGAAAGCCTATCAATGGTGGTATCTATTCATATAAACTTCCCACAGTATGTTCTTTAAACCAAGAGTTCTTCAATGTGGAAAGAAGTACAGCCACACAATCAATAGGGATGCTTGTGGAAAATGATGGCTCCTGGCCTTTATTCAGGACCTACAGCACCAGAATCTCTGTAGAGTCTTTAAGTACATATTTTCAGCAAACTTCCCACATAATTAGAAACATTAAACATTTGAGAGTCATTCTTTCTGTCTCATTAAAGAAGAGAAAAAATATTATGACATTATAAACTTTACAATTATACCATTTTCATGATCAATAGAATCAAGAACAAAGGTTATATAATATCATTTAGATGAAAAGGCCTCAATGGAAGGTAGCACTTTTATTTCCTAATATGATCATTACGTATGTTTATAATGGTATATTTCACAAACTACATGAAGTATAAACACTAATCCAAGAAAGAAATCTTTTGAAAATATGTGTGATGGAAGGAATTCTATTAAATACACACTGGGTAGCTAAAAAACAAAAACCAAAACTCTCATCTCTTCCGTCCTGTGACAGCTCCTGTATCATTGCCCTATTGGGTAATTTTTCACTGAGGATCCTCAATGGTTAGAAAAATTACTTGAGGAAAGTTTCTTTGTGTTCAAATTGTTTGCATCTCAAAGTACTACATTCAGATCTATTCAAGTGGTAGGTACAGAGTAATCATTTGATCAATTAAAAAAATTAAAAAGATATTTAATTTAGCACACACTGCACTTCCCCAAGACCACAGATACAGTGTTTAATCATTTAGAGTAAAACATATTTTTTATAAATTAAGTAACTTTCAATTTAATGCTTAAAGTAATATCATTTAAAATCCAACTATGCTCTAATGCCACATGCCTTCCATGCTCTCTGAAAGAAGTGCAATAAATTCATAAATAGTCTTAACCAAGAGAGAAGGGAAATAAAAGATTAGGAAGGACGGAGGCATCAAAGTGTATGTAAACATGGCCAGCCTGAAATTTAAGGCTATGACAGTTTCAAGCCCCCTTTTCTTCCTTTTAGAGCTGGTACTCAACTCCAGGTTTTAGCAGGGCACAGTCTCCCAACTGGAGACTACGATTCCCAAATGTCTTGTGGCTAGGGGTGGCCATGTGACCAAGGTCTCTCCAAAGAAATATGAAGTTGTATGTATCACGGCCGTAAAAGGAAACCCCTTTCCCTTTAGTTTCTTATTTCTTTCTCTAGAAGGTTAAAATGCTAGCATGGTGGTAATCTAGCCTCAATGTTGATTGACTACAATACCCTAGGGAAGACAGAATAATGATATAGTAGGAACCTTACTTTCTGCTTTAGATAGGTGAGAACAAAGTAAAGTTCTAGCTTGTCTGAGGTGCTATATTTTCAGCCCTCTGTCTTCGCCTATAACTGAACTAAATCAGTCACACAAAAAATAGTGTCATGATCATGTTCGATACATTACTGCACTCAGTTTTCTTCATCATGAGCTGACTGATTACAGAGATGACCAGCAGAAATGAGGGAAAGTTTAACTGGTATGGTGGATGGAGCTCCAGAACAAGGAAGCACAAGAAGACAGTCAAAACCTGGAGAGAGCTGGTATAAATGTTACTGCTACTGATGAAGAATATTTGAAAATAGGGAGTATGCTTTAGTCTCAAGAAAAGGTGAAATATTTAATATTCTAAGATGGAAAAAAAAAAACAAAACACTTAGTTCTTGTCATGCCCAGGGATAAATGTCATATACTCAGAAAGTACCTGAAGGTAAGAAATACAAATTATTTAAGTAATTGCTTAACAAAACTAGAGAGCAAGTAGAGTATGAAAAAAGTCAAAAGTTAAAATCCCCAGTTGAAAGTAATTTAAAGCAGACTTTGTCTTCACATTTTAACTCATTTAGTGTAATGTTTCAAGACAGACATGTATCTTTTAAAAGAGAGAGAGAGATTCATGAGTAATTCTAATATCAGAAATAGTTATATCTTAAATCTATATTTTAAACTACATAGAATAATAGTGTGAATTTCAAGTCAATAAATGGACCATCCAAGTTAGATGGTTCAGGTCTCTGATCTGTGTATGCCACTTCTTTCTTCCCATGACCAAAATAGCTGTGACTTTAAAGTATGCCACAAGCCAACACCTACGAACATTCATAAAGTATGTCCTCTTTGGAGAAGTCAATACACTGAATAAGCAAAAACGAGATAGTTCAACGCTCAGGAAGGGATTTTATAAAGAAGACAGAGCCAGCTAAAGTAAAACTATAAGAGAGGCTGCATTTACCTCACTGTCTTTATGCACTTCCCCCGCTTCCCTAAGCATCACCCTCACAGAGGCTGAGGCTGTGCCCTTCCAGCAAAGCCAGCCGAGCCATTCTCTGATTTGCCTCTGGTGGTTGCCAATCACTCAGAAATGTCAGGATTCTCGGGGAATCTTTGTCCAACTCTCAGCTTCTGAACTAAGTTATTTTCCTCGGGGACCCTGGGAGAGTTTATATGTCATATTATGCCAACACCTTCACTCTGGTCATGCATCTTGTCTCTTTACCCCTAGTAAAAATGTCTGAGTCTTATGTTCCCCAAAGTTATCTCTATGCAGTAAAAATGCCTGAGACTTATGTCCCAAGAAACTGTCTCTATGCAGTAAAAATGCCAGAGTTATTTTCCAAGAAACTGTCTCTTGCTTTTTAAGATGGCCTGTAATCAAACAGATCAACTGTTATATAAAGGGGGAGCATGGTGGCCACTCCTTTCTCTCTGCACGTATAGAGAATATATATTTATTTTAAGTAGAGTTTGTGATGATGATGCCTGATTAGAACAGAGCAGAGACTCTGATTTTGAGATTTCTGAGACACTATAATAGGGGAAAACCAGTTAGCAGGCAGTCCTTTGGAAATTCACTAGGAATGATTTGTTCTCACCCATCAATGCACATTTTTAAACTATGGCATATCGAAGGTTACTAAATCCATGAGAGTTTAGGTTTGTAAAATTAACTCAACTATTCAAGTCAAAAATAGATTTTTTATTAACTGAAACAATTATTAAGTGTGCCTTACACCTTCAGCCTGTCAACATTATATTTCACCTGTCCATTATTACGATGGTTACTCAATTTGTCCCATGCCATTTTCCATTCTGTGCTTCATGTACGTGCAGAAATAAGAATTACTGAACATTTGAATTCTCCTTCCTCTCAGGCTGCTACAGAACAGAAAAAAAGAAAAGAAAAGAAAAAGAAGACTCATTGTTCTTATCTCAACACTGCCAAATAGACAGACTTGAAATATCTAAGATTTTCATCCTTCTTGGAAATGGTTTTCAGCTTAAAGGTATTTGACCTGGAGTGAGGTTATATTTCAGTCAGCCTACTGAATGGTATCTAGAGAGGCCCGTCAGCAGAAGCTTAGCAGAAAAATGTGAGTGAAAGTTCAAGTGCCTGGTAGCTGAGAAAGCTGGGGAAGGGCAAATCGGCTTGCGTATCAAAGCTAAATTCTGTCAAAATGGCAAAAGTCATTTCCAAAACCAGGCATCCCAGGAAGGCATTAATTGAGGAAGCTCAAATAGCAGCGGACCTATTTGACTAAAGGTCATTTTAAAAAGCTTTGAAATAGTTCCTAGAGACACATATGACTCAGACATTTTTATTGGGGGTAAAGGGATAAGATGTATGGCCGGTAGGTGTTGATAAAATATGACTAATCTCTTCCAATATCCCTGATGAAAATAACTTGGTTCAGAAGCCAAGAGTCTGACAAAGATCCTAGCATCATACTGACAGAGCTGAGAAAATGCCTAAGGAATTTTATTCCAGGATGTATAGGCAAGATGTTTATGAGCAAAAATCAATTATGAACTGATAAAAGAGCTGATTGTTTTGAGGATTTTAAAGGCAGTATTTTCTAATCTGTGAGGAAATAATCATGGGAGAGAAAAAGTTTAAAACTCATAAATTGGCACCAGGTTAATCAAAGCAGGTGTTGGTGTCTGGGTCACTCTTCTCTGTATTCAGGGATGATGACACAGAAACTATCAACGCCTGATGTTAGACAACTTTCTGTCCTCAAATTGAGCAACTGATCTGTGATGGCTGCACATAAGCATTGTCTGCTGGGCCACTTGGCAGCAATTTTCAGTCTATTTCTGTAAATTGAGCTTTCCATTGTCCTTTGAATGTTTCCCCCTCCAGATTACAGGGGCTCCAATGCTGTCCAGTATACAGGACTCCCTTTTGCCTACAGCTGTCTTCCAACGTAATTGGGCATAGACAGACTGAGGAGTGCACCTCATTCTTATCAGTCTGGCATGTACACTGCCAGCAGAGCAAGTGGGAGAGTGCTTTTCAGGTTTAGTGCAAGATGGAGGAAAATAGTCAAAAGGGGAGTTAGCTGCCTGATTTGAGATTTAGAATAGTTGGAGACTCAGCCCCACTTTCAGGCCCAGAATTTCCTTCATGATTCTACAAGGTTTTTGTAGTGGAGTCTTCAGGAGTAAGTTAGCAGGTGCTCTTTTTCTTTTGCAAGCTGGCACTTAAACTGACTGAGCAGCAGCAACCTGATAGCACTGGCTTCTTAAGAATAGTGTAAGGAGGTGACGTGCATCAGGAAATTCCATGACAGTGGCATGTATACTGTCACATCCCAGTGTCCATCTGCTTAGTTAGAAACCACAGACCAAGTATCCCTTCTCTGACATAATGATTAGGAAGAGATCACTCTTGTTCTCTCACTGTGACTTCACATGCATGAAATTACTTATTACTAACCCTGGATAACAACAAAAATTGGTTAAGTGAGATCATGGATAGGAGCAAATCTCCACCTCCTGTTACAAATGCACAGCAAAGCAGGCTCACTTAGGGGTGTGTCTGTGTCTGTTCTTCCTTCAGACTCATCCACACAATTGGCTTCAGATAGATCTCAAGAAAAATCATGGAGAAAGAGCGGAAGTCTTATATAATTAAAAAGTCTCAAGTATTGGAAATAGCACATCCGTTCTGTTAATAATTTCCTCTCTACCTTCTACCTTGGGAGTTTTCACATTTCTCCGTTGATAGAAAAGGAAAGCAGTTTGGTTACAGCAACAGGTTATTGCAAACCTAATTCAATTTACAATTACTACCAAGGAAGTGAATATCTATTTATTGTAACAATATTGATAAGTTGGGGAGGTCACACTATGAGCCCCAAAAAAACCTCATTGCGGTGACCAATAAGCAGAAACAAAACTAACAGTCCAACGTGCATGACTGCATGCATACTGTTTAGACAAGTCAAAAAACCCTTTGTGTCTTTTTATTCTAGCCAGGTTTGCACCCGATGCCTCCCTCAGAAGAATCTAAATGACACTTTCCCACAGGGAGTCCCAAAGCACCCCTATCCCCGTGCTCAAACTTGGCTCACACATCATCGACAGGGAATCAGTCTCATGGTCCCTCCTGTTGCCACCCTCACAGTCCTTTCTTGAAGACAAATCTAAAACCAATTATTTTTCTTCTAAATGTACATAAAACATACTTTGAGGGCAAAAACTATGTTTGAATTAGGATTTTATTTTCTGTTATATTAGAGACATTGGCTGATAATAAACTGGGCTCTCTTTTATCATTATTCTCATGTTTGGTTCTATTTTTGTATTTTTCCAAAGCCTATTTTCCTCCAATCATTAATCCTATTTATTTTAAAGTAAATACTTGTACTTGACTACATTAATAGTTACCACTGTTGATTTTATTACACATTTCACTTCCCAAACATCTTAAACACAAAACATGAGTATGCTTTGTGTTAGCCATACCTCTATGAACCCAAAGGTATCTACTAATGCTACTCACATGAATGTAAAATGCTTCTAAATGAAAAGTTCTGTTTGAAGAGCTCAAGAATTTGACAGTGAAAATTTCCAATAATGTGGACTGAAATAAGCCAAAGTCTCAGTAGTCAGAAACTCCACGCACTTCAAAACAGAGCACGTAGCCACATTCCAACAATGTCCCAGCCCTCCCAGCCCAGGTCCTCTTGCGTGTCACTTAACAGTTTAGAGCCTGGAGTAGATGCCAATAACAAGCATCTCCAATGCTGCACATTTTGGAAAGATTCAAAAATTTCTACTGACAGTCTCTGGGTTCACACATCTTGTTACTAAGGATACACCAGTATTCGAATCAATGGTTTCTCTGTTTCGGTGTGACCTAATTCTATGAAGTGCAAGGGAACTTTCTGTCATTGAAAAGAGCAGATGCTCTATCTTGTGTTGCTTGTGTCTGGCTCTGTGCAAAACTTAATCTACTATTCCTTAGGTCAAACATGGACAATGATTTAGAGTGCAAAAATAGCACAGGGGTTACTCCATCTGTTCTCAATGCTCATGGCCTCCTGCCATGCTTTTCTTACCTACGTGAAATGATTAAGTTATCACTTTTGAAGTGATTACTGTGCACCAGACACAGTGCCACATCTCAAAAGGAATTAAACTCCTTTAATTCTCACAAAAGCTCTAAGGCATTGGTAATGTTATTATTTCCATCCTGTATTAGAAAACTGAGTCCTAGAGAGTTGAGAATCTTGACCTAGGTGCCACAAGCAGCAAGTGGAGTGGAACCCAAATCCAAGCCATCTGATTCCGGAGGACATGCTATGCATTCCTGCACTTCACTGTTTCACCTTCATGTAGCTTGATTCATCCTTCACCCAACCCTGAGATGGAGCCTAGCCTCGCCACAGGACTCAGATGGGGGGAGAGGAGGGTGAGAAAATCTGGAAGTAGTTTTATCCTAAACTTGGAATTCCTGGGCCTGTGCCCCCTTACCAAACAGCAGTCCATCCCCAATCCATCTGTGGTTCACCAGTCCTGATGCCGGCACGTCTGCCTGGCTTCTAAAGGCTCTCCAGCTGCCTTCACTTATTCATAGCCCACCTCATTACTTGGAACCTTGAACATCTGCTTATATCTTGGCAAGTCCCCACTTGAATGATATGCCTCATTCTCTTAACCTTATTCTAAAATCTTCCTTTAAGTTGGAGGAAGCTTCCTGAGGTTATGATAGAACCATTGAGATATAAGCAAAGATAAATATCGCGAAGTATCTTACAGAACTAGAAAGGATTATTTTCCTCTGGATTGTCCCCTAAATGTTCCAAATTTCTCTCTGTCCTTAACGCTACAGAATCTACACTTAGTGTGGGTGGGAACATCCACTTTGGGATGTTTGGCCTTAAGTCTTATGCATCACTTCACCCACGTCTCCAGCTCTTTCACATTAGCTTCTCTTAAAACCACTGAAGAAAAGGTGCTGCTATACGAAGGTGCTGAGTCTGAATAAAAAACATACTTTAGTTCTTTATGTAATTTTCATTTTTGTTTTTCATAATAATAACTGTAATTTTTAATCTGAGTCTTTATTCAAATACAATGAATCCTAATTAATCCTTTACATTCTCCTTGCCTAATCCTCTCTTAATGGTTTTCCCAGAAGAAGACAGACCAAACTTTCTATATTTCTTCTCTTTCCTGTCTCCTTTAATAGGAAAGAATAAAGAAAACATAATTTGGTTGCTCCCATTTTTCCTTCACCCATGGATACATTCCTTTTGTTCAAAGGAAGATCTAGCCAGGGTTCAGTTATACATGGAGGAAAAACATCCAATCATCCTTAAATTTTTCACTCAGGCAAAATCAGCTTCCCTCATTTCCCAACAAATATTTAATCAGGATGCTATTTCCTTGTGTATATTAAAATAATATTCATAACTTTTTGTAGTTTCTTTCCCTTTTATGTTTATAGCTGTATTTGAGGCTTCTTTCTTACATGCAAAATTCTCCACTGAGCACAATGCCTGGAAAAGTGTAGGTGACTTCTAAATATTTACTGCATTCATAAACTAACTAAATATTATCTTTATTGTTGCTATATTGACCTAGCAAAATATTTAAAACTAAAGCATAATAACATAAACTAAAAAGTGCTATTCTATTAGAAAAAGAATACATTTTAAGCTTCAAAGAAGAGAGAAAAACATAATTAGATATCCATCCATACAAAATCTACCCTTTCTCAAAGTTAAAATTCTTCTTCCTATATTACAAAGAATCAACAGATTCTCATGTAGATAACATTTTAATCACCACTATTTTCAGTTTCACATTTTTAAACAATGGTCTGGGGAAAAAAAAAAGTGTTCTAAGACTCAAACATTGGTATGGGTAAAAACTCAAACTGTAGAAAAATATTTATGTATAAAGAGGAAATACAAAAAAACTCAAACTGTAGAAAAATATTTATGTATAAAGAGGAAATACAACCTTGAGTAGACTCTCTAGGCTGCCAGTTTTAAATCAAAATGAATCAAATGTTACCTTTGGGGAGAAGTCTTGATTTTATATCACAGTATCCCCAAGGGCAGGGGTAGAAGCTCAGTAAATGCATGTTGAATTGACTTTCAGCACTTTGAGAAAAGTAACTCTTCTGGGAATTGAGGTTTTACTTCACCCTCAGTTTTTCTCAGCCTTTCCCACCAGAGAGAAAGAGAGAACATTATTTCTAATATATGCTTTACATTTTCCAAGGTTTTCTTAAATTTTAACATTTCACAATGGTTTGGTCACTAATTCTAATTTTTTTTCAGATTTAATGACAGAAAAAAATGAAAAGAAAGAAATTAAATATAATTAAAAAAGGGAAAAATGAATGGAAAGAAATGCTTGGAAGGACTGAAAAACTGAAAAGAAGTGGCAAGGAGTTTTCTGACACAGTAAGAGAATATGAGTTTGTATTTGTATAACTACACACGCACACATATATGCATATATACCCCCTACACCTGGGATTCATATGTTGTCACAAAATTAAATGCCCACTACTTCAGGAATTTCCACTAGGTTAGCGAATTTAAGTTGCAGAAATTACTATATTTGGAGATTTCTAAATAGTAGAAATGTGTAATAAATATTTTTAAAACTATTTAAAAAAAATTTGCTCTCGAGATCACAAACTCTTTGAAATATGCTTACTTTTCTAATACAAAATGCAGAAAACTGTCTGCCTTTATTAAAAAATCAAAACTTTTAGAAAGATATTTATTATCACAATATACACAGCATTTGTATTGTCATAAATTTTGATTATTTCAATTTTATAATTAATAATAATAATAATAAAATGTTTAGAAGATAAAGAGCTGTGAAAGTGTCGGAAATAGTTTCACATTTTACATTTTATTAATGTATGTATAAATATGTCATATTTATCATTCATCATATATGAAACTGGATTAATAACTTTCATTTCCATATTTGAAATCACATCTCATAATTTTGATTTGTTTTTTGTGTGTATAAAGCAAAGACATGATGATGGTCTCAAAGACTTGTAAAGCTTGTTCTGTCAAGGCTAATATTTACCCAGAATGTTTTTCTTTTTAAATGTCAGATTAGTCATCTTGGAATTAGTACAGCTTTCAAAAATTCTAATATTTATACAGATTTTTCTCCTGATAGATGCCATGTTGAAGACAGTGGGCTGTTATCCCTTGGTGAACAGATTATTTATGACTTGACTATGTAAAACCGAACTAACACATTCAAAACATGAGTAAGTAAACTGAGAGTCATCAAGTGAGGATATACTGGTAAATCATTCCTAGGTGGCCATTGACTTGTGGAAAATATGGCCTCCTTTTTTATCCTTCATTCTATTCAATCAAGGTATAAATGACTTAAGTAACTAGAGACAGAAAATTTTCCTTCAGAGGAAAAAAGATTAATAAATTCAGTGAAAACTAAACAAAATAAATGTCAAATATCTCACATACTGAAAAATTCTGATGAATATTAGATTATTTCCTATTGACTGCAAAATGTTCTGAGCTGGGTTTTGGGGATTTTTTTTTTTAACAGTATCTGAACACACTAAATGTGGTAGTTTTCTTTATTATATGTCTGATACAGAGTTTTGCACCCTAAAAACATTTTATCAGTATCTTTCCATCACAACAAAAGCCCAGCTGGTTATTCATGTGCTGTTCAGAAGACTAAGTAGGTAATTAACCATTTTTTACTTTAGCTCCTCACCAAAATCCGAATGATCTATGGGATCCAAACATCCTTTTTTTTTTTTTTAACTTCCACTGCTTAATAAAGAAAACCATAATTTAAATATGCAGTGTAGTGACTACCTTTTAATGATAAATAAAGTGTGCTTTTTTGTTTGTCCTATTAAGTCCATTTCCCCAGCTGCAAAATTCTCTGGGGGCTTAGTTGGTTTATTGGGAAGTAGTTATTAGTAGCACCAGGGTTTACTACATAAACTGTGCCCAAAACAACCACCACCACAAATCTTCCTTGGCTATAGTCAGTGACAGGAAATTGTTAAATTTCAGATCTACATAAGGACTCATTTAGCATGCACAATTTATTTTCAATCAGCCAGAGAGATGTCAAAGTTCGTAATCATGAGTCAACCTCTTGTCTGCAAGAACAAAACACACCTATCTACATAGACCCAGGATGCGTGCAAATGCTATTTTAATTTGGATGTAGTCATTTGATATTTATGAAGTCTGCACTGTGCAGAATGCTCATATGATCTCTGCTCTATATGAGATAGTGTTTCTTCATAATTTTGATATGTAAATACCGATTCATAAATTTCCAAATCAGATATTAGATGATGCATAACTCAAGCCATCACAGCAGGCTTTTCTTCACCAACTCAATGATGATAATTTTTACAAGTTCTAGAGGATTTATATGGGAACCTACATCTGGAGAAGTAACTGAGTGGGATGCTGTCAAAAGTATAGCTGAGAAGATAGAAGAAACTCAAGCCCTACAACGGTAGCCAGGGAATCCTTCATAAAAATTAGATCTATAAATAGCCAAAGCAATGCAGGATTAGATTGTGATTGATGATTAGGGAAATAAGGGGTCAAAATGAAGCTTAGAAAAATAGCTAAGTTAGGATAGCAAGATGGTGTTTGTATTTATCTTTCCTACAAGGTAGCAGAAACACATTGGAGTAGGGGGAAAAATTTAGATGATCTAAAAGGCACTTTTTGTAATGATCATGAATGTTTCACTAGACTCTATCCTATATGAATGAGAAATTCCTTCCTAATACCTCCATTTTGTTTTGATTCAAAATGTATTCATCTAGCAATTGCAAAGCCCTGTGATACTGAGGAGGATATCCCCCAGGGTACTAGGGACAAAGATTCTTGGAGATGGAAAGCTTCTCAAAGATTAAGATGGAACACGCCTGATTCATACGCTGGCCCTTTATGCATTATATTAATGTTAGTCCCTGCCTGCATAACATTAGCTTTAAATGAATTAATAGACAATTGTCTTGAAAACTCCAAAACTAGCGATCAGACACTGAAGCAAAACAACCTCCATCAAAGTATAGCCTTTAAGTCAAGACATGTTTGTGAAGTCAGCTGGCCTCCCTGGATAGCATTAGCATGAACTTCTCACTCATTAGAATTTCACTGAGGGCAGGAGTCATGTCTTATTAAAGTTGGTGTCACTAGCCCTGAGCAAGTGCCAGTTGCATAGCAGGTGCAAAGTATAGTGCTACGACATGATTGGATGAATGTCTCTAAGTTGTTTTTCTCTAAATGTGATGCATATATTCATTGTGTTATCAGCTTCTCAAACCTTTAGTTTTAATCTAAATTTGGTTCCCTTAACAAATATTTGTTGGGTACCTATTATATACCAGACACCGTTCTAGACGTTTGGGGTACATAAATGGACCAAAGAGTCTTATCTTTGTGAAAATGACTTAATCCCTATCATTTAAGGATTCTATCTTCTGTCTCTGATCACCCTCGTATTGTCTTCCTCACTTACTCATTTCTCTAAATTTCAACCTCTCTGCGCAGCTATGCCTGTTTCTTTGCTGTCATGCATATTTTGAATTATTTAATATTTATCTGGCATATATATTATAACATATATAAAATACATATAAATCAGTATAGTTTTTCAATATGCTTTATACATGCTTATAGCTTTATACATACAATATGAATTTATATATTTGCTAGAGGAATACATGAAATAATTGTATGTATAAACTTCATATTTCCAGTTAAACTATAATAACTTTCATGGCAGTGAATATATCTTAGCATAAAGTCCAGTGGTCTCTTTTGAACAAAGCAAACCTCTAGGTGTTTCTAAAACATACTATGTGGGTGCAACATCTACTGATGTCCTAGGCTAGGTTTTCTCCCCAAAATAACTTTGATATGGAGAAAAGTCTGCAGAGGTATATTGGGAAGTGCTCTCAGCACAATACCTGTGAGGAAATGAGGGCAGGAAAATTGGACAGAGGCAGGAATTGAATTTTCTCTGCAATTGCAATGGGTGCATCAAACTTGGCAAGCTCTGGAACCAAGATGGCCCTTTAGAGGCCAACTGTCCCTAATTGAAGCAAGGGAGTTGGGCTTTGAGCTTCCATGTTTGATGAACATTGAATTTGAGGGACTGAGAGTCATCAGTTGGCAACACCCAATGGCAGCTGAGAAATGTGTGCCTTGGAGCTGACTAAGAAGATCTGAGCAGTGGACCGTATCATCCCCTGCCCTGCACCCCAGGGCTGCTTCAATCCCTTTGCTTCATTTTAGAAGTTCAGTGTATCTGAAAACATCTCCGGGATTCTGGATAGGAACTTTTCCCTCTTCTATTAGCATTTCAAGATCCAGTTTCCCCACCACCACCCTCGCTGGCCCCTCAGCAGGTCTAGGTGGGTATCCCATACCTTTATTCCCAAGGACTCTAGTCACTATGATTTTCTCTGGCCATAGCTGAGGCACTTTTTATTTACTATCAAAATTGGGGAAGGAGTATCAAAGACTACTTGTGGATCACTTGGGAGCCATATATCATACATATTCTTCCCTTCTCCCAATATTTAGGGGCAGTTCTAACACCTCCTCTGGTTAAGGTCAATTATCCCTATCAGCATGGTGATTTCTTTCCTTGCTTATTGGTCTCTTGCTAGAGGAGTCTGAAATGACCCAGTGGCAGACACAGCTGAAACTGAAATGGGACTTGTATTGTGTCCTCTGGCAGAAGCATTCCACTTTGGAGACTCAAAGTCCCTACACTCACAGAGCTGAGCATTGCAGAAATGAAAAGCACAAATTCCCCAAGTGGGTCATTGGGAATGATGGTAAATGAGAACATTTTTACTTCTGTCCCTTGTTCCTGGATCCAGTGTCCTCCTGTTTATCCTTTTGAGGAAACAGATTTTCTATACTGTGTCTTGAAAACTGGCACCCTATCCTCTCCAGATATCATCTCTAAACCGGCAACTCAGCCATGCTTATCACAGTTCTACATTGTTCTCCCAAACCAGCAGCCCCTGGGTGTATGATAGGACCAGTGGATGCCGTGTCATGGCTTTAATGCAAGTAGCTTGATCTTTCCTGATGTTACACAGGATCCAGTTAGTGAATTAATCTATTTGTAAATCTGCAGGTAGAAAGACTGACCCAGACTGCAGCAGGACCAGCTACATAATTTGCTGAGCACAAGCAAAATGAAAAGGTGGGGTCCCTTGTTCAACAGTTCTGAAGAATTGTAAGGTGGCAACAGAATAACATTAAACCAAGTATGGGGCCCTTCTGAGCTTGGGCCCTGTGTGACTAAGCAGGTCGAATGACCATGAAATTAGTCAGATTATAGGAATGATAAATCCATGATGAAGTATGTGTTGATTCCTAGCAAAACAAATCACTGCTCTTTCCAGGGAGGAAGAGGTTAAATGTAATTAATTTGCTACCATGTGGCTGGTATCAAGTCATTGTGCCACAGGTCTCAGCACTGCTCTCTTTTGTTAAGAGATCGGGTATCAGCAATGCCAGATTCGCCTTGGTGGAAGACGCCAATGCTGTCAGGCCCATGCATAGCTTGCATCGCTGTCACCACAGCTATGCTATTCATGCACCCATTGTGCCAGAATTGGGTTGGTCCGTGTCAGAGGCTGCCAGACATCAACTGGTTGAGTCATTTTTGCATAGTTGATTATTTAGCACACTCTTTCTAACTCTGGTGAGAGTTAACATACCACACAAAAATGTTAAAACACCCCAGAGGTCTATCTACACACCTCTCCCTCAGAACTGGATGTTCCCTACCTCTCCTCCTCCAGGCCCCAGAACAACAAACCAAGCCATTCACTGTGGCCCATGACTTCTTACATATTTTATCTCAAACAACTAGCCTTTCCATTCGCAGTGTATTATCAGGTGCACTGCATAAAGCTCCACTCATTGAGAGAACCTATGATATAGCCAGCCTTTGAGGCCACGCCTGGTTTGAGCTCTCACGCAAAAGCAGTTCATTTTCAGCCCAAGTAGCAGCACTACTTGCACCACAGCCCGGACCTTCTTCAGGGCTCTTTTCTGGATCTGTCTCAAACTAGAAGTGTTCGGTGTTACTCAGTAAATGGATTAGAGAAGTATTTCTAAATGTAGAATCTGCTGCTCTCAAACCCAAAGAGACCTACAGGGTGTTTGCTTCCTTCTTAATGGTGGGAGGTATAGGATGCAGTAATTCGGCTTTTACTTTGGAGGGAATCCCTAGCATGTCACAGAGCACTAATGCGATGCATCCCTAAATCCTTGCAGGTTTTTTCCCCCACTTTATGGCATGTCTATGTATTTAAAATGCTTTCAACATACTTGCAAATTCTTGCTCATCTGGTCTGATTACACGGTATAATCAATAGAGTGAAACATTGTGTTGTCTGCTGATGTCTAAACTACAGGATGAAGGAGAGTGCACACAGACTCGGGGCAAGACTGCAGATATATCCCCTCTCTGCCACGTGTGAATGTGAACCACTTCTGGCTCTCCTTACTCATGGGAACAGAAAAGATGCATTTATCAAATCAATGGCCACATCCCAGGCACCTGAATCCACGTTAACATGCTCTAGCTGAGATACGGCCTGAAGCGCAGCAGCTGCAAAAGGAACAAATACTTGCTTGAATTTTCAGTAGTTCACTGTCATCCTGTATCTGTGTTTGGTGGTGGCCAGACTAGCAAATTAAATGGAGGTGGCATGCGAATCACTGTATCTGCATTCTTTAGAAGTGTCACTGATAATTAGATCTTAATTTACCATATTGGCTGTGGATTCAGTTTGAAGGACTTTCACTTGGTTTTCCTTACTCTGTCTGCTCTTATACTATAAGCAAAGAAACTGAAGCCAAGGTTTTGCCAATAACCAAAGATGTCCGTTCCACACTCCAGATTGAAGAAAGGACTCCTGGAGAGGTCCATGAACACATCTGAGCCAGGACTCCATTTATTACCTGACTCTTGTCTGTCTCTTGTATGAAGGGAAATTGTAATATGGTACACGAATAAGAAAAATGACCAAGAAGTAATAGTAAGAAGGAGTTTCAATAAAAATATGCATATGAGGTCATTAGTGTTCACCAATACAGTTAACACTCTCCCTTCCAGTAAGCATTTCCTATGAAGTACCATGGTACCTGGGATATCACATGGATGTTCGAGTCTATGAATAAATTCGTCTATTTTAAACAAACACAAAGAAAAGAGAAATTTAAAAATCAGATACTTTGTTTTATAAATTATTTCTAATTTTACATTTCAAAACTCCTACGGAGCAGTTGGGAGGTTTTACTCATACAGAAACATATGTTTAAAGCCCATTTTATACTCAGTGGATATTTAGATTACTGGAGGTAAGAGAAAGATAAGAATCAGGAAAGTACTAAAGAGATATCCTAGAGAGGGAGAGGCTTAGAAATCAAGAGGTACAATTTCATCTCATCTAAATTTGCTATCCCATCCCCATCCAATCACCCCATATTACAACCATGTTCTTTTTCCTGAAGGTATGTTCTGAAAAACATACGAATCTGCAATCATGTCTTTTCTTTCATTTTTGTTAACTCATCTCATATATTTTCTGTCTGGTACATGTTTCTATTTCCAGTGCTCCAAACACTGCCTGGCATTTAGTAGGCCTTCAGTAAATAAAGACAGACTAAATGAGTGCAGGCACATGCCAGGATCTGAGAGTACAAACCTCAGTCCTGGTCCTTGTGGAACAATCCTTTAGTGTGCAAGACGATGTTTCCAATCACACTGTAATAATACCAGGCAAAAGCAAGATAACTGGAGCAAGCACAAGGAATTCCAATGATCTGGTGCTGCAAAATTAGCCTCTGTGAACGGAGTATCATCTAACCTAAGACCCAGAAGGCGAGCAGGAGTTACAGAATCTATGTACGGAGCCTGACTGAGTTGTGGTACGAAAGGAGTGAGCACCCAGACAAAGCATTACAGCTGATGCGGAGGCCTGGGGCCGAAAGGGAGTTGGGCACACAGCATTTGGTTCAGTCCAATTCTCTAGATGTATTTATATTTTTGGTATTTTGTAGTCTTCAAATTCCCATGCTTCAGAATGCTAAAAAGCAACAGACACTGAAAATAATAAACATGATTTATATTTGGTACTGCACATTTATAACAGACACTTTCATCTTTACAAAAGCTGAAGAAATAATCTTCGTGGACAAAGTTTTGATTCTATAAGGTACTATATTCCATTTCATCATGTCTTCCACTAATGTTTATAATAATAAATAGGTTATCATACTAATTCATCAAAGCAACATTTCAGGAAACCATGTGAAAACTAATACTATGATAATGTGTGTCTATTACACGCTACCTTGAGGGGAAAATCCATAAGTAGTAATTCTGTGCTATGAAGACATTTCATATTACAAAATGGCAGAGGCTGAAAGTTAAAACCTTTACCAGTTATAGGCAGGTTGAGTTATTTTCCTGATACAGCTGTATGTCCATGATCCATTAGATTAAGAATAACTTAAAGAAACATTTTTGAATGTATGTATTTACCACTTTTCGAGCAATTGAAAGTGCAACATGTTATTTTATACTTCTAAATTCATATCTAATATTTTGATTAATATATGTATATATAATTAATACATACATTAATTATACTACCATAATAATACATGTGTATATAATCACTAATATTACTATATATATATATATATATAAACGCTGGAAAATTCCAACAGATGCTTTGTTAGAGATTTGTCTCTTGGCTTGTGCTGATCTTAAAAGACAATGCAAGAAAAATCCTGATTTGGCTCGAAAGTCTTTTCAGTATTCTGAAGCTATTGCTTTTCCATCTTGACTATGAGAACCACTGCCCAGAGAGAAAAACACCACAGTTCTACTATTATCTGGTCTGAGTCTTTAGCAACCTTAGGAGCAAAATAATTTTAAGTTTAAAAAAATATAGAAAGAGTATAATGTCCTTTCACTGTTCTTTTATGTTGGTGTTTGGAGCCTAAAAGGAAGGGAAAGAATGCTGCAACGGTGGTGATATGAGCGGCACTGAACAATGTTGTTTTATATGCAACGATGATGCGTAGCGGAAGAAGCCAAAATGAGTCAGACGACGGTATATCAAGTCCGTTTTCCTCGTTTTGATTCAGAGGTTTTTCGCTAAAAATCACAAGCCAGTCTTAGTGGCAAGCTTCAGAAAACTTGCACAGCTCTGATAAGAAAGGACATCGCTCATAAATATTCATTAAAAATTACCTTTTCTGGATCATGAATTTTTCAAGCAGACACTGATTTGACCTCTACAAGGTACAAAATCCAGCCTATAGTGGAGTGTCTCCTATTTCTGACAAAAAAAAAAAAAAAAAAAAGGTGAAAAATTGGTTTTCCCAGCTAAGCAGCTACTTTGTACACCGTGTGAGGTCCGAGGTCAGTTACCTCTGCGCTTCACACACTTGAGCATTAATATTCATTCAAATTACAATCTTTAAATTCTAAAGTCCTGTTCATACTTCTCTGAAAAACTGATTGTAAGGCAGGCCAGGGTTTGCATTTTAACTAATTTTTAAAGTAACTTCATCTAACTTCTGTTGCTAAAAATGTATGAATTCAGTAATTTTCTCTAGGAAAAAAAGTCACATCTGCCTGTTTTGAATTTATATGCCCTCTCACTAAGGATAAAAGCCACATTTTTCCTGATAATTATCTGCAGAGTGGGTGAATGGACAGAAGCATCCACATTTATGTCTATCAGAGAGCTACTGTGGGTATTTCACCTTCATATAGCCCTACGTAGTTCATACACACGAAAGGAGCTTTGCATTATTTGGGGGTATGTTTTTTGCTTCCATTGTTATTCCTACAGTATCTCAGTAGGGTAGGCAGCATTACCACCTGCACTGTTTAAATAGAGTAACCGACAGGTAGAACATGAATTATGATAGCTAATAGTGTGCAAACTTAGCATCTGAATCAGAATGTTTTCCCAGAACCTTATCATTGGTTCTTGTTTCAGTTTAAATTCTAGGGATATTGTACTCAAGGTCCAGGACCCGTATGTGGGTTACTTTAAAGAATGACAAAAAAAAAAAAAAAAAAAAAAACTAGTCAAAATAACCCTTCAAACACTATATAGCTCAAGCTACTGTGGAGTAATTTTGATTTTTCTTATATAGCTACTCAGCCATAAAAGTTTTCTTATTACATCTGGATTCTAATCCCTGCTCCTTCATTTTCTGGATTTGTGACCTGGGAAATATATTTTAACCTCTCTATGCCTTGCTTTCCCCTATGAAAATGGAAGAAGGGGAGTACCGGTTTAGAGGATTGACAAGGCACCTCAATTTATTTTTGGCACTCAAATAGTTACTATTTAGTATAAAATGAACTTGAATACTGTGTGACTTAGCACAAAGACTGGTAATAGCACTTGTACTGAGAAGCAGTCTCCAAGAGAAATGGAAACGTGCCAGATTGGAGTTTCCACCGCTTCCCACCCCTTACTCACCCTTGGGGGGAAATATCTTCAAGGGAAGCAGAAGAGAATAGTTGGTTGGGTGAGAGTCCCCACTTATGTTAGTTTCTTCACTGTTTATTAATAACCCAACCCACACTACCTCCTTAGGTGCTCATCTGATCAGCACAGGGCCATTCGCTGAGGGTGGAGCCTGTGTATTATTTCTGTGGTCACGGTGATTTAATAAGCCAAGTGTTGATGCTGCATCTTGTTGACCCCTCTCTCCCTAAGTTTTTGTACGGTTGTTTTTAGACACAAGGATGCTTAGCCTATCCTCCTTAGATCTGATGACTCTGGCCTCAACCCCACTCCTCCCATGTTGGAGTGTGAATCAAGAAGCAGAAGTTACACAAGAGAGGCTGAGGACCAGTCTGGAGCTCCTCCCCCTACCACTCAAGGACGTCTGTACACTAGGGCTGCCAGATTTAATGAAGGAAAACACACAACATCCAGCTACAATTGAGTTTTAGATGAACGGTAAAATTTTTAGCATAGGTATGCCACATGCAATATTCATGACGTACTTAGAATAAAAGTTATTTGTTTTAGCTATTTGTTCAAATGTAACTAGGTGTCCTGTACTTTATCTGGCAACCCTCTTGAGTAGCCCAAGTCCATTCAAAGAATCTTCTGCATGAAGGAAATAATTGCTTTTGACCTTTTGTCCATTAACCTCCTTTCTCATGCAGAATGGCAGAAGACCTCAACATAGTGTGACTACTTTTCTATGCTTCCAGATTATGTCATCAATATAAATCATCTGATAAATCTGTCATGCTTTTATTTCCACTGTGGCGTCACATGTTACTGCAGGTGTGAGGCTATATATTCACCAACTAAGTCAGAGTTCCTTAGCAGATAAAAATACACTTAAAGATTTATTAAGATGTATGACTGAAACACGCTGTACACCAGAAACTGACACAACATTGTAAACTGTCTATACTACAATAAAATCACATTCCTTATCTTGAAAAAAAAAGGAAAAAGAGAAAGAAAAAAGAAGAAAACGTCACATTGGTGGCTCTTATACATTCTCCCAGCAAATCCATTTTGGTCTGTTTTTCTTCCACTTCTGGAACACTTTGCTATTATGCCCTTGTTGTTCTTGTTCTTGTTTTTGCTGCTGTTGAGCATCAAATAAAGTAGGAGGTTTGATGTTGGAGCCATGTTGTGTAAGAAGTATGTCATTAATCTTTGGCTCCTGATAGTCATCAAAAAAATTTAATGTAATTTTCAGAATAAATTTAACATCTTGCCAGAAATATTTTATTTTGTTTTATATTGTAAGGAAAAGACATTATGGAGAAAGAAAGGGAATAAAGAAAGAAGGAAGGAAGGAGCAGGGAGGGAAGAAGGAAGGAAGGAAGGAAAAAGGAAGAAAAGAGAAGAGCTTTCAGAACTCTAGTGTTGTGAGCTATCATTATTTTTCTGAAAGTAACCAATGAAGTCCACAAATACATAGTGATAATATGAAATGTTAATTCATTGAGAAATGTCATGAAATAAGAATCAATATATCACAAAAAATAAACAATATCTGTTTAGTGAATATTAACATATGGTATCTTAAAAACAAGTGCACAAAATTTGGATGAGTAAACTTTATACTAGGGTAGGTCTAAAAATCACTTTAAAGATGGCACCTCTTAGGGAGTAATGGAAATGTTAGCTATCTTGATTGTGGTAGTGGTTTCATTGGTGTATACACCTATCAAAATTTGTCAAATTGTACATCTGAAATATGTGTAGTTTACTGTACAGGAACAAACCAAAAAAAAAAAAAAAAGAAGAAGAAGAAGAAGAAGAAAAAGAATATGAGAGACCCAAATGTAATCAGACATTACAGCCAGGAAATCCAGAGAGTGAGGGAAAAGAAGAAAAAGATAATTGCTGTATTTTGTGGTGAATAGAATATGGTGCATTTTAATTCTGGCAACATAATGGGTGAAACATTGATATTACTGGGTATATCCTATCAGAGAAGGAAAGGAGTTTCTACGGGAAAACACTCAATAAGAATTTTTTTTGGGAAAAAATGTTTTTTTTGTTTTAGAACTATTTAAACTTATTCTCCATCAGGCAAACAGGACAGACCATGAGAATCCAAACACATATGCACTTCTGCAACATGACAGCTCATGTTGGAAAGCGATTATTCCAGCTCTGCCACAAGCTCCCAGCACAGGGGCATCTGGCTACCTCACTCTGCACACAACGTAACAGCTACATTTTTTCAAATGCAGAAGTCCATTTTTCATATTAAAAGCAATATTTTCTCATGTTAAACTTCTATTAATTCTTGTTTTTACATGACACTTAAATTAGCTTCTGACAGATACAATTCCATCTACATAGAACAGTGTATCAAGCTGATGTGTTTGGAGTGAGAGGCGCAGTCAGGAGAGGACACTTTTATCATGTTTTACGTTTGATTGTTTATGCGCGACAGTGCATTTAAGTTGAGATTCAGCAAGCCAGTTGCCAGAGATTTAAAGCCTGGCAAATAGCACATTCTTTTCACAAAATAAAGAGCGTGCAGGCACCCACACCAGCTTACAAGTTATTCTTTATGAACAACAGAATTGCTTTTTGCCCATTTCAGACAGAACCCTAAATGTCTCCAGCACGGCAAGAGAGAGCACAGGAAGCAGAGAGAGCTTAATATTCCAGCCCAGCTTCCTGGAAACAACCACCACACAAAAAACTAAAATGACAGAGCAGTGTTCTGTAGAGCAACATGATTTGTCGGCTTTAAATGGAGAATAATGGTTTTAAGTTTAGAACAGAACTAAAGGGCTCAATTACTATTCATGGATTCTGAATTGTTCTACATTGAAAACTCCTTTAGCATGAAATGGTCATCAAAATCAATGCATGAAACCACAGAGAAAAAACACACCTAATTTCCCCTATGAATAAAGGACTTCCCCAATTTAGATGACTGGGGGAAAAAAAAAAGTCACCAATTCACACAAATCGATCTTAGGCAGTAGGACTAAACACTTTAAAATAATAACTTTTGGCTAGATGTTGAGGGGTCGAAGAAAACATATAAGATGGTAATACATGATCCCATTTTTACTTGTACAACTAACACTAATAAAAGTAGACTACCCCTCCTATTGAAGGCTTTACTACTGAGCCATCATCAATTTTCTTAATCTTCAAAAACTATGCTAACACTTATCTAAAATGTATGGACATACCTTTTATGAAAACTAAGAGCTGTTGCCATTGGAACTGAGTAGAATTTCTGGTGATGATAGTGTAATAATAAATTGACAAATATATCACTTCTTTAACTATGCTTATAGCCCCAAATAAGGAGCTGTTGACTAGCTTTTATGCTCTAGAACTCTAGAGATGTAAAGGAAGTATTCAATAGTGAAAGAGTTGATAACCCATTGGGTATCAGAGCTGAATGATTTTTGTTTGCTTTATTTTTTTCTAAATATTTATTTCTCCCAATAGTATCATGGTTTTCTAAGATGATGCACAAAAGTGAGTGACCTGCTTCCCCAATCATATGTTTAGAACAACAACAACAAAAATGCTTATTAATGTGTGAAATATATCGATTTTGATTGTTTTTCCCCATGTATTACCTCATAAGTATAGTATAATCTGAGAAATATTGATAATAAACTAAGGTAAAATGCATCCCTTATGTACTGACTTGTGTAGGGGGGGAAAACTTTTGCTTTTATATTGACATTGGCAAAATTTCACGTGGACTCTTATGGACTATAGTTGCATTTCATTTACCATATTAAAAAATGTCAAATCCTAAAACTAGGCAAAACACTATCGGTGTTTTTTTTCATTTTGTAGGAGAACAGTAAAGTCCTGAAGGCAATTTGAAAGCCTTAGTTAACCAGCTCCTTCTGTTTGCATATTCAATCCCTCAATGTAACATATGCATAATTTTATCATCATTGTGTGCCATCTGGAGTATACTGATTGAACTGCAGTTTGAAAATGAGGGTTAAGAGATAATTTGGTTGCATACATTTAGAACTGAAATGTCTCTCACAGAGCAGAACAGAATTATTTAAAAACAGAACTATGACTAAAAGATGAAAATATATTCCATCAACTCAAGAAAACCAAGGAAGACAATTAAGCCCTTTTGCTTTTTTACTTCAAGGCTTTTAAAAATTTTAATAACACTGGTATTCTAAGGGAATTGTGGTTAAAAAAAATTGTACTTCCCTTTTAATGTAATAATTATAAATAATCTTTCAAGGTACTTCACACATTTGCTTTAATTTATCTGGGAAGATTTAACAGATTATCAACAAACAATATCAGCTAAGACACTTCTGTGTAAGCAATTTATTCTTTAACTATAATATCACTTGATATTAGGTCAAAAACTGGCAGAAATTTATCAAATTTGAGCATCCTAGCTGAGAGCAATTGCATTGAAAGCACATGAGGACCATACTTAAAACTGACAACAGTTCAACTTCAGAATTTTTACCTTCAATTTCCACCATATGATATCAAGTGAAACACTTTATAAAAGCCATTTTAATATGGAATTATTTCATATATTTATAAGAATAATAACTTAGCATGTCTTCTCTTGTTCAAAACTTTTTTACATTTATTTCTTTTTTGAATTTTTCTGATTTAAAAATTTTTCTAATTTTCTTTTTTTTTCACATTTTCTAATACCACTGAATGGTTGAGCCACCATATTCTAAGGGATGTACATATCAAATTACATTCTCAAAAGTATAGCCATCAAGAAGGTAATTACACAACCTAGGCTTGCTTAAAAATCACTAATTTTTCAAAAGGTTTTAGGTGGTTTAAGGCTATTTGCCTTCCCATATAATACATGCTATTCTATTGTGTGTATGGAAGAGGACTTTTGAAACATAACCTTCCCCAAATTATGGATTCCCAAATTTACGTAAAAATGAACTCCTATTACCAAGTGACTACCTCCCTGGATACTGCTTTCCTGCTTAAAGGGTGACCTCTGAGCTTACTCCTTCACAACTGGAAACTTCTCTCTCTTCTCAACCCCTCCCATGATAGTTTTCTGGAATACTATTTTCCTGTTATGATTAATTTGCTCAGCTCACAGAGCAGATATGGAGGCATGTGCTTAAATGCTTGAACTGTGAGTTAAAGAAGAGTGTGAGTGCATGTTATTAGACACCACGGCAGTCCGGGCCACTGAGTGAGGCAGTTCACTACTGAGTTTCCCCCTTACTTGCCCAGAAGAGCAGAGAGGGGCAAGCATCTCATCTATTACTATCCCGTCACAGAACATGACATTCTAATTCAGTCAGTGGGGACTCACAATAAACTCAAAATCACACTAAATGCCTCCCTGGTATGACAATTGATTACATCTCTTAACCTTTCTGCATCTGTGGTACCATCTGGAGCATTCAGTGCTTATGTTTTTTGCACACAAAGAACAGGTACCAGCCTATAGCTCCAAGTACATTCTGGATCCCTCTACTGTAAGGCTATAACAACAATAGAAATAAAAAAGAAACAATAGCCAGAATCATCTTGGTTTCACAAGAGGTGAAATTTCAAGGAAAACAAGGTACACACCCAATAACTAATATTTTATAGAATAACTAATGTAGAATTTTCAATTTGAAAAGCTATCAATTCACTCTTGGGAAATTTATCCAGACATAGAAGAAAAAAGGACATCATATAAGGAACTAATATGTGCCAGAGGCTTTACATACATGATATTTCATTTTCTTCTAAGTACTGAGCACTTATGTCCTATATTAGTATAAAGTTAAGACTCTGAAATGTTAAGTAACTTGATTAAGGCTACACAAACATTTAATTTTGGA
Organism: Camelus bactrianus; assembly: GCF_048773025.1. Taxonomy (NCBI): domain Eukaryota; kingdom Metazoa; phylum Chordata; class Mammalia; order Artiodactyla; family Camelidae; genus Camelus; species Camelus bactrianus. The sequence goes on from NC_133539.1 coordinate 29,239,480, forward strand.
GCTAAGATTCAAACCCAGTTCTACTCCCAGAGCCATTGTTCTTCCTTCCACATCATTAAATTTAATCCAGTTTAATATATATTAATCCTTTTGACAAATATTCATTAAATACTATACAATGTGTTAAGAACCTCTATTAGCTGCTGAACAAAATAGCAGATACCTTTATTATACATAAAGAATTGTGCTAAGTAAAGGATAAATTCTGTTCAAAGCAAGAGTTTAGTACAGGATTTTCTCATTTGGGGCCATATTATACTTTGTTGGGGTTTTCCTGTGCATTGTGGAATATTTAGCAGCATTTCTGCCATCTACTCACTGCATGCCGGGAGCACTCAGTCTCCAGACATTGCCAAATGTCTCCCAGGGGCCAGCTGTCCCCACCCCACCACCACCATTGAGTATCATTGATTTAAAGTAACGTGGATAGACAAGTTCTTGTAAAACATATTAAAATTGTAAAGTCCTGGGGAACAGGATCTGTCCTAATATTTTCTGAAGCAGTTAATTTTGTAGCTCTTCTCACAATGAGACCTTTGGAAAATTCTGGCTCATAAATGAATAAATGAATGAATGAGTGAAAAAATGACCGACCGAGCCACTGGCAAAGTACTTCTCCTAAGGTGGAAAAGTAGCATAGTGAACTAAAAATAAGCAGGGAAGATCTGGGTTTGTTTTCCTCTTTTAGACTTCCTGCACTAGTTCCCAGACAGAGGAAAAACAAAAAGTGTACGCGAAAAAGTGTTACCCAAGTTGGCACACACTTGTGGCATCACGTGCTGAGCCCTCTCTTTTCTCATTTGCCTTATCCAGGTTCCTGGTATCTAGGCAGCCATGCTCCCATGTGCCACCACCAACTGTGAAATGTGGCAGAAATTCACAAAAATTGCCTTTTCCCTAAAATAGAGGGGTTATAACTTTAGCCTTTGATAACATCATTTTCATACTCTTGCATTTCTAAGTACCTTCCTACATTAAGGAAAAAAAAAAAGCTTTATGGGGACACATAAGAAAACTCAGAACCCTTGATCTCTGTGATCTGTGAGGAAGCCCTTTGTGAGTGACAGTCGGTGCTGTCCTGATCCGCACTTAACTGGTGTGGCAATTACAAACTATTGCTATGCTTGGGCATATGAATTTATAGTGACTTCCATTTCCTCTCTGTATTTACTCATAGACAAAATTTTAATAAGGAAAGATGCAAGAAAAGATGGAGAAAATGAATAGTACAATATGTCTGTATTGCACGTGAGTGAGAAGGACACAAGAAACCATTTTCTGAATACTGATCTAATAACAGTATCTAATAGCAAGACCCAATATGAAATGAAAGGACAAGTCAAGTACAGGGCAACAAGCACATCCACCTTAGCCACATAGAAAAACAAGTACCATGCACATCCTGTAAATAGTAGCAATCTGTTTTATGGTAAAAACAGACACTGTTGAGTTTTACACTGTGTCGGGAATTCCACACTGCATTACTTAATTCATTCAGTAACTTTTAAGGGCAAGGAGAATGAGAACTAGAACATTTACCATCAAGCCTTTCCTAGAAGGACACAGGGGACCTTGGAGGCTTTCTCTCTAGCTTCTGTTTCATGTCCCAGATCTCAGAATCAGCTCTCAGGTGTCAGTGAGTGTCTCTGCAGTAGCATATTGGTGGGGCCCACACAGGACACTTAACTTCAGTACTAAGAAGACATTTGTTCAAAAAATGGTCTCCAGCTATTTCCTATGAGCAGGATTCTGATGGTAGAGGGTTGCTGAGGCTGTGCCAGCTTGGAGCAGGATCAAATCATGTCCAAGCTAACGGAGAAATGAATCGTAATCTCCCAAGCAAGAGCACACTGAAGAGGTTCTTTCGTCAACTGGAGGAGTATGAGAACACTCTGGGAGCTACCGTCCATGTACCTGTTGGTTAGCATTGCACCCAGACTTCTTTGGTCTCCCAAGTTGATGGCAGAAGAGTCTATAAACTCTATATTCAAACTGTTTCCCACTTGTCAGGCATATTTCTGAGTCACTTACTCATTTGTCATCTTTATTCATAGCAAGATGTCCATTTCTGACAATGCATTGCTTTTCAGCATGAAAAGAGAACACTGCTGCTTAAATATGGGGGAAGTTCCATTTCCAACAGTTGAAGGAAACGACAGCATTTTTGAACTCATCAGCGGAGAAAAGGAGGTTTGCAAATTGTCACTTTCCTGCTGTTCTACAAAGTGCATTACCTAAAGATTATAAATTCCAAAGATTATGGAAACCATGAGACTTTATCAGGAGACACAAACAACCATCCCTTTCAAAAACTGTGTTCAGCAGCCTCAACAAACCACCAATGAATTACAGTCATTTATGAAATTCTACACTGCTGTGTCGGGCAGGGACCCAAGTACAGTCAACTATCTCAAGGCCATGGCACCTGTGTGCAGGGGTGAGTGACTACCTTGTCCTTCTCCAGCCTCTGCTCCTGTAACCGCAATGCTGGTTGGCACAGGAAGAATCCAGCTCATTTGGCCCCTGTCTCTTCTAGTCAAATAGAGGGCTCTCTTTCAAACAAGTGACAGCTTTGGTGGGCATCTAGTCTGGACAGCACATTTGCATTACTGCTGCCAAGTGTACAGCTCCCTGCAAAGGAAACAGGATACTATTTCCTAGGCAAAATGCTGTGCTCTTTTTTTTTTTTTTCCTGAGAAAAAGCCCACGTGAAGTCAACAAAAGGGAAAGGATAAGAGAAATGTGGAAGCAAAATAGAACGTGTGATTGACATCGATGCGGAAGACCTGCAGCTGGCTGAGACCCTGAATGGGCTCCAGGCTCAGAGGGGCTTTTTATTTCTTTGTACTTCTCAGAAAAGGTTAGAATGATTCCAGGATGATCTCTGTTTTTTTCCTCCACCAAATACCTTATTTCTTGAAAGCATGTTGTAGAAGAGAGACAGGAGAGGCCAAAGGAGGAAAGAAAATGGGAAGAAGCATTCTGCCTGTTTCTCTTCCTCCCTCAGCTCCTTGGTGACTGGGGGAAACATGGCTCAAAGAGACAGAGATTTTCAGACTATTGCATTTTAAGACTATTTTTTTGTTTCACTAAGTCTTTGATTTTTAGTCAACTTCTTCTGTTCTTTTTTTCTTCCTGGTCATTAAACGTTCCTGCTCAGCCATTTCTATTCTCATCACACACATTCTCTAGGCAACTTATCCACATCCAGAGATCCAACCTATCCATCTACACCAGGAGTCTGCATACTTTTTATGAAAAGAGTCACATAGGAAGTATTTCTGGCTACATGGGCCATATGTTCTCGGCCACCACAGGGGTATCTGTGATCAATTCTGTTGTATAGATGGAAAGCTGCCAGAGACTATTCGTAAACAAATGAGTGCGTTTGTTCCAATAAAATTTTGTTTACAAAAACACTTGGTAGGATGGATTTCGTCTGTGGGCCATAGTTTGTTAATGCCTGATCTATACCAAGAACTCAAAAAAACTTTACCTTCAGTCAAGAACCTTCCATTCAGATACTTTCTAACTGCTATGATCTGAATATTTATGTCCCTCCAAAGTTCAGGTTTGAAACTTTAATGCCCAGTGTGGTGGTCTTAGGAGGCAAGATCTTTGGAAGGTGATGAGATCATGAGAGCAGAGCCCTCGTGAATGAGATTATTGCCCTTAGAACAGAGCCCCAAGTGAGCTCCCTTGCCCCTGCTACCAAGTGAAGACGGAAGTCTGCAGCCTGACCATGCTGGCACTCTGACCTCAGATCTCCATCTCCAGAACCATGAGAAATAGATTTTTGTTCTATAAAAACCACCTTGTCTGTGGTATTTTGCTATAGCAGTCTAGACTAAGACACTAATTCATAGTCATCTCTTCCTTGATGTCCCACTGATACTTCAGACCTCCTTCACTATTTTTCCCACCAAATTCTACCTCCAGGTTTTATATTTCAGTGTCTGGCATCACTATCACTTCCATCTCCCATGCCAATGACTCAGAAATTATCACTGACGAATCCTTCTCTTTCTCATCCCACTTTAGACAATTTTGTCAAATTTGCCACCTAAATGTATCCTGAATCTCCCTTTCACATAAACACACTATTGTATTTGTCCTAAAGTAGTATTTTTCCTTCCAGCTTTGCCTTCTTTCAAGCTGCTACAAGTGTGCTATTTGTAAAGTACAAATATGATCATGTCCTGCCCCTGTGCAACTCTTTCAAGAAGTCCCCTGCCTGAAACATCAATCCTAAAAACATTACATGCCCAAGCTTAGACCTCCTTAATTAGAGACTCCAAGGATAATAAATAATTATTTCAAATGATAATTCCTCAGAAAGACTGACACTGATAAGCCTGGCACTATCCTACCTTTATATGAAATCCATATTCTTTTATATATCCCAAAAAACCTTCATGATTTAGACCCAGACTGTACCTTAAACCTCATGTGTTTTCCCCAACCCCTTATGCACATGCAAATGATGCCAGTGAACCACTGGATCTCTTTACTTTTCAGAGGATACACTGGCTCCAGACATTTTGTCACTCTTGGACCTCTTTGTTAGAGGAATGCCCTCAGGCTTCTGGGATTGCTTTGTCTGCTCACACAAGTACTAACAAATTAAGGCCCCTGAGGAGCAGCCCTGGACTAACAACTGCAGAAGAAAGAGGATATATATATATATATATATATATATATATATATATAGCTCCTTGTCCCCTGATTTGAGATAACTCTTAAAATGTATCCTAGGCTGTGTTTAGAGCTACCTAGTGGGACTGAGTCAAAATTACTCTCTCTGAGCATTTATTCAGTGCTGCCCTCTTGCTTAGCTTCTGTGATGGCTAGTTTTATGTGTCAACTTAGCTAGGTCACAGTACCCAGATATTTGTTCAGACTGTTACTGGATGTTGCTATGAAGTTATTTTCAAGTTGAGATTAACATTTAAATCAGTAGATTTTTTACAACATTGTAAATTCACTATACTTCAAAAAAAGAAAAAAGGAAGAAATTAAATCAAAAGATTTTTGAGTAAAGCTGATTATCCTCCATAATATAGTTGAGTCTCATCCAATTAGTCGAAGGTCTTAAGAAAACAGCATAAAGTACACTGTGAATGAGGGAATTCTGCCTCCAGACCGGCTTCAGTCTCAAGCTGCAGCATTAACTCTTCCTGGGTCTCCAGCCTACTGGCCGATCCTACAGTTCGGACTTTCCAAGCCTCCACAATCATGTGAGCCAATACCTTAAACCTCTCTCTCTTTCCCTTTGCTGTATTTCATATGTGTTATTTCCCTTTTTACAAGATACTGTGGTTTTTTGGTAGCTGAACACAGTAATAGCAACTACCTAAATGGTTAATTATTACAATGTAGGATTCAAATTGAAGACCCTAGAGAAAAGTTGTAGTTAAAATTTGAGGCTGGAGGTGCAATATTTTGTCATTGTAAAAGACTCAGCTAAAACACTTGGAGAAATTTCATACCTTGGGTTTAAAATGAATGCCATTTAACATGATATTTCAATAGTTTGTAAAAAAAAAAAAAAAGGTGTGTATTTTGTCTTAGTACAGTTGAAAGACAACAGGAAAACTTCTTCATCAATTTCTTATTTATGTGTTGATGTTTATGGAGACAAAATATTTTTCTATTGGAAATATATCAAGGGGAAACTTCATAATCAGCTATCATGGAATCCAAATCATGCTGCATGAAATAGAACATCAATAAATGAAAGGTATTACCTAACATTCAATTTTTATCAAATAAATTGTTCCATGCTATTAAGATAATGTGGTAATATAATCTGATTCTACTATCCCTATTGTTTATAAATACTCACATAATGAAAAATATTAATAACCATAAACAATATATTATTACTAATAATATAAAATATAACCAAAGAGTACCATTCTTAATGGTCATAAACTTATACTTAAAAAAATTATATTCTGAAACATTACAGATAATCTAGAACAACACATGAGTACTGAAAAAAAATTTCCAACATGATAAAAGGGAAAAGTTTGCTATATCAAAGTTAACACGTTAAAAGCAAAAAAGTCTGGCTTACTCACAAGTTTTAGTCAGAAGTAGGCTTTTTCACTCCTAGACCATTAAAACATCAGTAGTTGCCAGGAAGTCATGTACAATTATAACATATTAAAAATGAAATTAAGTTATTTAAATGTTACCATCTTGAGCACTAAGAATGGCAGTCTTTCTAAATAATTGTTTATTTTTTAACTGAAATGAAGGAAGAGTACACCAGTGATAATGACCGAGCTCGCATAAAGAAAAACAGGGGCTTTCGTATCATTAGAACAGTCACAGCATCGGGAGGAAACTCCCTGACTTTGCTCAGTGTAGAGGTTCAATGGGAGATCAGAGGTTAAGCTGAAGCAGAAAGAAAAGAGAATTGTTACTTATGAAGAATTCTCTGTTGTGCCTCTTCCACTAGACAATTTACAAGATCATAGACTGTCATCACAACAACACTGGCAAGAGGTATGGTAATCCCTGTTCTACATACGAGGAATCTGTAGTACAGATAAACTTAGAAGACAAAAAATACCCAGGATCACACAGCAAGTAAGGATAGTAATCAGCAGTCAAGCTGAGATCAATCCCACACCAAGGCTCTTCCTACGATCATTCATTCTGCCTTTTGTATCACTAGCAAGCTCAGGAGAGCAGATCCTAAACTCATCTGAATAAGAGCCTGTGAATGCAGCCAGGACCATAATAAGCAGGCACTAAGCCTCTCAGGAGTGAAGTTTACCGTCAGTGATTTTGGACTGATGTAAGAATACCATCCCCACTGATTCCAGGCTGGGCTGTGATCCTTGGTTAGTAAGCTTCTTCTTTATGGCAGACAATGAGCTATTAGAGAAGGTGAAATTGTCAACGCTTCTGAATGGAAACTTTGAACATTGAAAGTATTACATTTGAGTAAATAAAAGACAGTAAGTCTGAAGGTGTTTATCTAAACATGCATATTTGGTTCATGCTAGATTATTTTGGACAGGACCAAATGTCTTATGAACATTTTTGATAGGATCAAATATCTGCTGATCAGTCAGATGGTGCAAAGATAGTGATGGTACCAAATTATAAATGAATAAATGAAGGGGCACAAAACTTTTTGTCAGTATATCAAAATTTTGCTATTAACACTCTGAATGGCCATAAGAAAGTCAACCCAACACTTCAGTTTTCAATTTATCTCTGAAATGCAAAATTGGGCTTGATAATTTCTTGCTATTTCTTTCTTGTTGCTGTCCTTTCTGTATCTTCTTATTCATTTCATTTGGATTTTTCTACCATGTCACATAGTCTGAGATAGTAGAGGAATCTCTCTTTTACCTAACATCACCAAAAATTAAGCAGCAAAATGTCAATTTTTTACTGTAGTTTAAGTCTTTTATTCATTCAGAATATTTTAAATTTTATCATATAAACTATTACAAGCATGGGGCAAATCACTCTTTTAAAAAAATATTTAACAAACTCTTTAAGTGTCATTATCTTTATTTCAAATAATCATTTCAAAGCAGGCAAAAAGCTTGGGAATCCAGGGCTTCTGCTGCTATTCTGCATTAGCCCATCCCACAAGTGATTTGATGACTCCTCCACTGTCTTTCTCTTTCCTCCTTATCTCTCACTTTGTGATTTCCTTTTGGACAGTCATAACATAACCATGTTTCTAATCTCTTACCCCTGGGACCTAATTTAAGGAGAACGTAAGTAACTAAGCAAAAATGTAACCATATACATAGACTCAAGACGACTCTCAATGTGACTCCATAAACTTTTCCACCTTATTTTACATTTACATTATAATCTATTTTACTATTGCTTTTTCTACGAAGTTCAATCTTTTTTCTCTTAATTTAATTCTGCTTGCTAAAGAGAAAATGGACTGGTATGACTTTTCTATTTCAGACACAGAATAGCTGAGACAGTATACCTTAGGCAGTGCCTTGGGGAGACTGAGCAATAGTTTAGGATAATGAAACCCAAGTCTTTTTATGATAAACAAAATGATCTTTTATATACATCACACCACATGGGTAAGTTTAATCATTGCCTGTATATCCATATATATATACTTACGCACAATTTTTTAACACTGTATAAAAATGTTGTTTTTTTTAATTTTATTTTATTGAGTTACAGTTTACAATGCTGTGTCAATTTCCAGTGTAGAGCACAATTTTTCAGCTATACATGAACATACATATATTCATTGTCGCCACTGTCACCACTTTTTCACCATGAGCTACCACAAGATCTTGTATACATTTTCCTGTGCTATACAGTATAATCTTGTTTATCTATTCTATGTATACCTGTCAGTATCAACAAATTTCGAACTCCCAGTCTGTCCCTTCCCACCCCTTCCCCCCCGCAACAAGTTTGTATTCTATTTCTATGAGTCTGTTTCTGTTTTGTATAAAAATGTTGTTCTTAATGAAGCATCTAACTGATCCAATTTTTATTTAAGTCTTTCAGGTCTTGTCCAAGGTTTTTGAGAATTATGTACTATAATATGCTTTGATTTAGTAATTTACTTATTAAATTTGAATAGATTATTTTAGCCATATCACAATGACCAGCCAAAATAAGTGTATTTCTAAATCATAACATACATTTAAATTGCATTTTATAATGCGCTAAGATAAACTTTCCTATAAATTGCCTTACTTTCTTAAAAAGTTAAAAAAATATTATATAAAAGTTAAATATATGTATACATATATCTTCAGGTTTTGCTGAGGAGAAGAAATCATACTCTTATATAAGATTTATAGGTGAATATCTTTAGCAACTCTCTTCATAATAATCAAAATTAGAAATAACCCAAATGTCCATCATCAGGTATAAAAGTAAATAAACAATAGAATACAACTTAGCAATAAAAGTAAATAAACTACCATACACATTACAACATGGGTGAATCTCAAAATAGGCTGAGTTTAAAAAGTCAGACAAAGAATTGTGTATGTGCTGTATGATTCCATTTATGGAAAAATGCTAGAAAATACAAACTGACCTCGTGACAGAAAATAATCCATAGTGACAGAAACCAGATCAGAGGTAGATGGGCTACAGTGAAGGGGGGCAGAACAGAAAAGTGACAAAAGGGCACAAGGAAAATTTGGGGGTTGTAGTAAATGTTCACTGTTGTGATTACGACAATGACTGTACAGGTATATGCGTATGTTAATACTTAACAAATTGTACACTTCAAGTATGTGAAGTTTATTATATGTCAATTATACCTCAATAAAAGCTGTTAAAAGTTTTTGTTTCATTTCAGTCTCACTATCATCCTGTGAAGTAGTATTCTTCCATTTTACAGTTACTGAAATTGTGGCTTAGAAAGTTGTATTATTTTTCCATGACTGTACTTTATGTATCTATCACATGGGGATTTAAGTATTTCAGTATTTTTATTTTTATATATCTACATTAATATAAATATTTAAATATTTTCTCTCACTTGTATATTCCTTCCATGTCAATATTTTTCCTGTAGAAGAACATAATGTATTTAACACAACCTTTATCATATTCAAGAAACTCTACTACTAAATCTGAACAAGTGTCATGTACTATCTATTCTCTGCTTAAATATTATCTTAAATATTTCTGATAATAAAAGAAAAACATTTCTCAATTTCTTATGCCAAAGATTTATGGTTTCAGTGATATCTAACAGACTCCCAGTCCAGTGTCATATAGCTCACCACAAAAATTAGAGGGAATGCATGGAAAATACTAGTTACGCACGGTAGCACTGAAACTTTAAACTAACATCAACCAGTCATCAAAATCTGACATGTCAACATTATAAAAATAAACCTAATGAGACCTGTATTAGTGACCCAATCAATGTGCTATGTACCCTCTGAAACAGAGATAGCCTTCTGCCCTCAAAGATAAGGTAAGAAGAAAAAGAAGTATACCTTCTTCCCGACTATTTCAAGATGCAGAATAGCCTTCTGTATACTGATGAGAATTGCTTTCACTGTAGAGGCCTGACTCTGCACCCATTCCCTCAAATCAGTTAACTTCCATTCTACAAAAAGACAGGGAAGTGCTGATTCTAACGAATTAGGCACATGGTGGTACTTTGGAAGATACGATTTACGTATTTATACAAGCTGATGTACATGGCATATCACTGATAGAAGTACAAGGACTGTAATTATTATAAATATATAATTATTATAATTATAAGAACTGTAATTTTTCAAATAGTGCCTTAGTTTAGAGCTTCAGAGAATAAGAAAATGCTTTATAGAAAACAAACTTATGGTTACCAGAAGGGGAAAGAGGATGGGGAGAGATATAGATAAATAACAAGGTCCTACTGTATAGCACAGGGAACTATATTCAATGTCTTGTAATGCCCTATAATGAAAAAGAATATGAAAAGGAATATATATTAATATATGAATCACTATGCTATATACCAGAAATTAACACAACATTGTAAATCAACAATACGTCAGTGAAAAATAAATAAATAAGAAAATACCTTAGGAAAAGTTTCCATTTCAGTTAAGCAGAACATTTAATGAATTCTACTAAACAAGGGTAACTACTTAAATACCATAAATGTGCTCTCAGGTGTGCATCTGAGAAAAAATATTTCACAACACTCAAACAAAAATGAAGTCAAGGCAAATTTACAAATCTAGTTTATCATCAAATTTTGACTTGAATTTGATTAATTTTTCATCCTTTAAGTATGAATATAAAGGAAAGGAAAGAATGAGTCCTGAATAAAACTACTTCAACACTAGGTAAGTGAAGATTACTTTGTAGACTCAGAAAAGGAAAAAATAAAAAACTCTGAAAGTAATTTATTTCTGGAGTAAGGGGAAAAAACCTAAAAATGGTTATCATTTGTGTTCAAAATAATACAACTAGGCATTTCCATGAAATATGTGCAGCTATCCACAGGAAGAAAACATGCGGAAATGAAAGACAGTAGGACATAGTTAAAGACAAGTGAAAGAAACTAAAAATTCCTTAGTGGCAGAAGGTAAAATTGCCAGGAAGCTAAAAGTTAAACAGTAGAATTAAAGTTTACCTTTTTGGAGTTGAAAGCAAACAATGGGTATTAAAATAGACTTTCTGAATCAGTAAATAAAAAATTTTAGACTACGTAACTGAAAGATAAAATAACAAAAATGACCAGAGAAAATTTAACAGATACAGAGTAGAAAGTGAAGGTAAAAACTCAAAACATAAGATGTTTATGAAGAAAAAATAAAACATTAAAACAAAAAATATTTAGAGATACGTATCTAAAGAAAACTGCTGCGACTGTCGGGGATGGTACTGTCAAACCGTCCCAGATAATATTTATGAAAAAATAATGATATATAAATCTATTTTCTCTCATTTAAAACTTGAAACTTATAATAAAGTAAAAAATACATATATTATTCAAACAGCTTGCTAGAAAGAAAGAAATTGCTGTGTACAAATAGTAAAATCTGACCAGCTCATGTTTCTCCCCTGCCAGATTAAATGGAAAAGATACAAGAGAAAATTTTAGTGTTGAGAGGAAATTTTGTGAATGTCAAAATTTTGTGCCCAGATAAAGAACGTTAATTAATGAAGGAAACCAAAATATAATTTTATATATCAGTGACCCAGAAAATATATGGAATTAATTCCATAGAAATGTGCAGCCTACAAGACTAAAACTAAAAAAGACAAACTGTAAGGATAGATAAAAGGGATAAAACACAAAAATTTTAATAGCTTGCAGAAGTATATATATCAAGTATATTAAAATATAATGGAGTAAACATTAATAACAGAGAATATGAAAATTATTCATTAATTTATACAATAAATATATAATGAGCAATTAGAGCCATGAACTTTTTTTCAGTTGCTGGTTATACTATATTGAATCAAATATAAGAATCAATGAATTAGTAGAATTTTATATTTTAGTGGGGGAGACAATATATACTATATGTGTTTGTGTGTGTGTGTGTGTGTGTGTGTGTGTGTTATTCAAGATAGTACTGAGTTCTAAAGAGAAAAAAGAAGCTGGAAAAGAGGATGTGAATTGTAGTGGGTGGAAGAGAGTATATAGAATGTATTGTATCACAAACAGAATGGTCAGAGAAATCCTCATGGAGAAGGTGATCTCTGAATGAAGACCAGAAGGAAGTGGCAGAATGTACCATGTGGACATATGAAGGAAAGGTATTCCAGACAGATAAGAGAAATTGCATAGGTCTTGATGCAACAGCATGTCCACCATTTCTAGAAACAGCAAGGCCCCCAGGATAGCTGGAGTGAAGGAATAAGAGAGAGTATTATGAGACAGAATCAGAGAAATAACTGAGAGCCAAGATCCAAGATCAAGGCATTCTCACACTGAGATGTTAGAGAAAGAGAAAGAACTAAGAAAATTGGTGGCCAGCAAATTAATAAGAACACCAGGCAAGTGAGGTGTCAGAGAAACCAAGAGAAGAAAGTACTTCAAGGAGAAACAGCTGCTAGCTCAAAAAATAGGAGAACTGACAAATAACATTGGATTAAACAAATTGGAGGTCATTGGTGACTTTAGCATACAGGGATTATTGGTGTGATGGAGATAAAACCTGATTAATTAGGTTGAAGAAAGAATAGGAAGAGAAAAACTGGAGATAAAAGAGGGAAGAAAGGAAAGAATTGACGTAAGAAGGGAAGAAGAGAGGGAAAACTAATGAACAAAACTCAAACCAGCTGAAGCAAGCTGAACAGTGAACAGATCTTTCTAGCATGCTGTACTAGCTAATGAGTTGTTATAAAATGCTTCCATGGAATGGGGATGCAGAGAGTTGTCTACAATATTGAGAATAACTGTATTTTCCTTGGACACCTTTGAGGTCAAGTCAGAAGAGGTCCCATGAGAAAGCTTCTGATGATCAAATATATTTCATTTCAAAAAATTCTTTAAAGGGCAAATGCAGGTGACCAAGAGACAATTTCCAAAAAGTGATGAAAAGAGTCAAGGGGGCTGTGTTTAAAATTAGTCATTAAGGAAAAGGAGCAACTAATTCTCTTTTTTTACAGTAAAATTTATAAGAAATTTATAATAAATCAAATAGTGCAATACAACCACGTGCGCATGCACATGTACACACACACACACACACACACACACACACATTCCTGACTGAACAATGTAAAAAAATAGTCAGAAGGCAATTAGACAAATCAAAATAGAGAAAAGGACACAAAAGTGATGATGATCCACAAACCCATTTAGAAAGAATGGACTGATTATTAAATGGTATTTGGCAAATAGCATAAATATTTGGGAGAAATCAAATAAAATGTTTATTTTATACCAGTGATTCTCAAACTTTTGGCATTTATGGAGCACTTTCAATGAGTGCTTATTATTAAAATCCTCCAGATTTTAGAAACCTTAAAAACTACTGTGATTTTTTTTTAATTATAAAAATGTTTTAATTATATTTTCTGTCAATGATTAGAATGACATTAGAAACTTATTCCAAGACAGCTCTCTATTTCTGGATCAAAGTAGAATATATTAAGTTTCAAAGATTAAGTTTCACATCCAACTAGTTCATTTCTTTACTCTTTATTTCTACTGTATTCAAAAATTCTTACAATTGTGAGTTTCTGAGAAAAATATCAACTGTTTTGTGCTGTGGCAAATTCTTCCATATATCTATACCAAATATGAATACCACACTTAGGAAAATATTTCTTGCTGAAGATTCCTTTTAGTTCAAAAAATGAGACTAAGACAACAATTGTTGGATATATTTAGAAACCACATCCAAATACGTATCATATTCAAAAGCAGAAAGTTTAAATATTTCAAATTGAGATAGTGGGAAATAATTCTGAATCAACTATTTGGCTACATTTGATTCTGGAAAGTATTACTTTAAGAAATATGTAAAAAAAAATCACTAATTTTGTTCTCTGAGTAATGAATAATATGATCAAGAGATGAGAAAGAATAAAAAAATCTTAACCAAAAGCTACTTCTATCAAGGATTGGAGTCATCAAGGTTTCCTACAACCAACTCTAACATTGTAGTTTTAAAGCTATAAAGTAAGCAGATGGAGCTATTCAAGATAAGGAATATAGTCAGTATTTAAGTGAGTCATTGAACACTTAGAAATAGTCTTCAGTGCTTTATCATTCTTTACTGCAAAAGGCATAAGAGAAGATTCTCCTTGCATAAAGATAGCTGCCTAAGATTAAATCTTTCTAGACATCCTTCTTGTAGATTTAAAAGGAGAATAAATAAAACTACACCTAACCCACACCCACAGTATAACCAGGAGACACAGAATTTGTCAAACTTCTAAGTATATGTAAGTGGGAAAATAAATATCCAAAGCAACAGAGCCAACTCCAGACCTGCATTAGCCAAAAGTTAGGAAGACCGTACAGAAAAGGTGAGGGATGCACAGGGGACTGGCAGAGACAGAACATAGACAAAATTATCTACAGAAAGAGAAATTTCTACCCTAAGTGTGAAAATACTAAAAACATTTATGAGACCTGTTGGACATGAGCAAATGTTGGTTCACACCCTCAGGAGCTTCCCAAAGGAAATTTGAAACTGCCCGCCCACCCCCTCCCCCCCACGCCATAGAAAGCAGAGAAACCAGAGAAAGAGGCAGGTACTCCGGAGTGGTAGGTGGCAGTTTTAATTAAACAAAGGAACTTACATAGGAGGCTTGTCTTGGGTGGCAGCAGTATGAGTAGATCTCTGCACCTGCCTGTGAATTGTTAACAGTTTATATAGAAGCCTTAACTGAGTTCAGTCACATATTCAGTCCAGATGGTCTCAACAACACCTTACTCTCTAAAGACCACATCCTTGAAACAGCTGCTAGTGTGGGAATGATGAGCAGAGCATATGTTCTGAGGACAGGGAGGGGTAAGGAGGCTCCAATTCCCAGGTCCAGCTCAAGGGTCAACTGGTGATCAGATCCTTTCAATAAATTCCTCCAATAGCAAAACATTACCTAACAGTTAACAGTGAAACTATTAACTGGCAAATAATTTTGTAACATATATTAATGAAAATGTTTAATGTTACTAACACTTACAAATCAAAGAAAAAAAACTGGAGAACCAACATTAAATTGTATTCGCATAGAGTGAGAATTAGAAACACCTGATCAACATAAAAAGAGTCAATTTCACTAGTAATATAAGAAATAGATGTATATTTCTTATCCACAATGAAATATCACCCCACATATGTCAGAATAGCTATCATCAAAAAGACCATAAATAACAAATGTTGGTGAGGATGTGGAGAAAGGGGTATTCTCCTACACTATTGGTGGAAATGTAGCTTGGTGCACCCACTGTGGAAAAACAGTATTAAGTTTCCTCAAAAAACTAAAAATAGAACTACCATAAGATTCAGTAATTTTACTCATTACTTTCATTAAGAAAACAAAAATATCAATTCAAAAAGATACATGCCTCCAATGTTCATGGTAGCATTATTTATAATAACCAAAATACGGTAGCAACTTAAGTGTCCATTAATGGATGAACAGTTAGAGAAGAAGTAGTAAATAAATGGTGTGTGTGTGTGTGTGTGTGTGTGTGTGTAATGGAATACTATTCAGTCATAAAAAGAATGAAATTTTACTATTTGTAACAATGTGGATGGAACTGGGTGGTATTATGCTCACTAAAATAAGTCAGAGAAAGACAAATACTGTTTGTTATTGCTTATACATAGTATCTAAAAAAATAAAAGAATATAACAAAATAGCAACAGAGTCACAGATACAGAGAACAAATTAGTGGTTACCAGAGGGTAGGGTGTAGCAGCAAGATAGGCATAGAGGATTAAGAGGTATAAACTACTATGCATAAAATAAATAAGCTACAAGGATATATTGCACAGTACAAATAATATAGCCAGTATTTTCTAGAAACTTTAAATTGAATATTATATAAAAATTCTGAATCACTGTGTTGTACACCTGAAACTAATATAATATTGTAAATCAATTATACCCCAATTTTTAAAAGAGATAAGAAATTTTAATTTTTAATTCTTATTAATTATTTATTATTATTAATTACACTGTATTGACAATTTGGGCTTTATAAATATCAGAAACTATAATGCAACACATGTTAAATGGCTTTAAATATTCATTATTTTGGGCTGAGTAATTCTACTTCTTAGAAATATATTTTAGGAAACAAAATCAGGGATTTGCTTACAGATAACTATTGGAAGTTACTTAATATAATGTTACCATGTGGAAAAAATGGAAATGGCATAAGGAAAGAAGGAAATTGTTAAATTCTAGTGATAAAATTTGGTGTAGAGATTTAAATGGTGTTTTAAAGAATCTCTACTTTTATGAGAAAATGCTAACAATGTGCTAAGTGAAACATGGTGTTCAAACAATAAAATGACTAATCTACATTTGTTGCTTTGTCACACTTGTGGAAAATAATCTTTTATTTTTTTAAACCAGTTAGAAAACTGTGAGACACTTTTCTTCATGAAGAGGCAGACAATTATTTGACTCAAAATTCCCTAAGGCACATTTAACATGGAGTTTTTCACTTCAAATTTGCAAATAACATTGTTTGTACTATGGTAAAAATAAATGATTTGTTGAAATAATCAGAGATGTATTTTTAATAAATGTGAGAAATAAATTACAACATATTTACAATTTTAAAGCTTCTCAAATTAACTCTTTCTTGAAGTTTTCTGAATTAAACTTAATTCCCCTTAACTATGATAGCGCAAAAGGTCTTCAATAATTTGTCACAAGAGATCAAGATTAAAATAATTGGAACTTAGCTGTTCTCTAATTAAGACTAGAACAAAAAGATATTTTATTAGTACATTTACCAAGGCATTACATTACCAAGGTACTTAGGAAAACTTGTTCAACAATAAATTTTTTGAAAGAGACTTTTCTCCAGTCCAAAATTAGAAGAAACAATCATATTACTTAGTAACTTAAGAAAATTTGCAAATATTAGATTTGATTTTATCATGACAGAATCTTTATGGTTTCATGCCACATTGAACTTTCTTCTCTCCATTGCCTCAAGAATGGAATATCATTTCACATTGATGGAAACTGGACAGGGATCATTATAGTCACATTTCCATAACATGAGTGGAAAAATCTAATTGACATTTTATTGGATCCCATGTATACAATGTTCTGCTATAAGTGGCAACTTCTCAAGCCATCTCCTGCAGTCATCATTTAAATAGAAATATCTCAAAGATAATGTTCCCCCAGCATAGCATCTTGTTTATCTAAATTCATTGTTCACTGTCATAGTTAAAAACTCATTAAAAATCAGAAAATGTTTAAATTTTATTTCAAAGAAAACAGTCAAAATATAAACATCCAAAAATAAATAACCAAAGTGAAAATGATAGCTTTGTGGTCAAGATGGCAGAGAGGAAGAACCTGAGCTCACCTCCTCCCATGAACACACCAAAATTACAACTATTTATAGAGAAACTATTGATGAGAAAATGGAAAGACTAACAGAAAAGATCTTCTACAACTAAAGATACAAAGAAGAAATGACAACAAGAAAAGCAGGAGAGGCAGAGACATGGTATAGTCAAGAACAATTCCCCCGAGTGAGTGACCCAAAAATGGAAAGATAATTTATAATTGCAAACCTTCTCTCCAAAGAGCAAGTGGTTCAAGCCCCACATCGGGCTCCCCAGCCCAGGGGTTCTGTACTGCGAAGATGACATTTGACTTTGAACACAGTGGAGCTTATTTTCAGGAGAGCCAGAGGGCTGTGAGAAATAGACTCCACTCCTAAAGGGTGTACACAAAGTCTCACACATCCCAAGACCCAGGGCAGAGGCAGTGATTTGAAAGGAGCTTGGGTCAGATCCATATGATGATCTTGGAGATACTCCCAGAGAGGAAGTAGGCAGCTGGGGTTCACCCTAGGGACATAGACACTAGTGGCAGCCATTATTTGAAGCTCCTTCTATCATGTGGACACTGTTGCTGGAGAGCACCATTTTAGAATCCTCTAGCTTACTAATGTCAGGACCCAGCCCCAACCACCAGCCTATCAGCACCACTGTTGGCACACCTCAGGCCGAGCAACAAGTTGGGCAGAGATACAGCCCCACCAATCAGCAGATATGCTGCTCTAAGATACCCTGAAACCCCGGCTATGTTGGGACTTGGCCCTTCCCACCAGAGTGCCCAAGATATGGCCCTGCATGCCAGTGCATCAGTCATAACTCCAGGACCCATAAGGCCCCATAGCCAGACCCTGGCTTCAGCCCTGCTGACCAGCAGGCTGAAATATCAACTCTGGGATCCCTAGGGCCCTACAGCCAGAGACCCCGGGACCAGGATCCACCACCAGCAGGATAACACAGGCATCAGGATATGCTAGACTACCACAGCCAGCTGTGACAAGAACTGGCTTCATCTACCTATAAGCCAGTACCAGCCTCAGAAACCCCCTGGACTGTAGCCCCATCCACCAGAAGGCAAGCAATAGCCTGAAACCCACACAGGCCCTGGCCCCAGCCACTTGGAGCCTTGAAGACAGCAATCTCATGACCAAGCACCATCTACCAGTGTTTAGAAGCTTCTGTACAACACAAGGCATAGCAATCAATTGGACTGGGAGAGAGCCATGCCGTATCAGACTATCCACAGTAGTCAGGCACCAAAACAGAAGAATACACACAGACCAAATAAGGGGCAATCCTATAGAAAATAGCTCTGGTAACCAGAGGGGAGTGCACATCTGGGACTCACAGGATGTTGCATACAAAAGAACACTTCACTATCATCAGGAAAAACGTAACAAACCTACCAAATACATAGAAATAAAAACCGCAGAGAGAGAAGCAAGATGGCGGAGTAGAAGGACACTCGTAGCTCACCCTCTCCCACAAATAAACCAAAACTCACATCAACGGACCAACTCAGCCAGCCAGAGCACCTGCCGAACTCTGAAAGAACATCGCCCTCTTCGAAAGGCAAAGACACCAAAAATCTGGTAGGAGAAAAGGAAAAAAGAAAGAAGAAAAAAGCAAAACAGTGCGGGACCAATCCCACAGGGAGGGAGCAGCAAAGGAGGACAGGCGCTCTTTCACTGGGTCTCCCCTCTCCAACCGAGAGGCCAGCGGGATGGAGAGGGAGCCTCCAAGGCTCAGGTCTGCCCCGAGCACCCCTTGACTGACAGAACTGAGTTAAACAGGCACAAAGGGTCCCCGCGACACCCAGCCCAAGACGCAAGCCAGCAACTGGGGCCGGGACAGGCCACCCAAGCCGGGCAGAGGACTGGGGCAGCTGCACTGAGGCAGCCCAGGGGACTACAGGGTGCTGCACGCCATGGCTGGGAGGGGATATGGAGCAGGACAACCTCAGTCCCCCATAAATTGTGAAAAAAGCAAAGCAACACGGCTGGTGTGCCCTGGAGGGAGGGGCGCCATAGTCTTTGTCTCCTCAGACCTGTGCTGCCATTACTGGAGCTTCTCGCGAGAAGAGAGGCGGAGCACAGCCACAGCCGCCATCTCCTCCTGTGCACAGCACCTGGGTAGGGGTGGGACCAAGACCTGAATCTGCACCAGGGGCTCCATGACCTCCTAGGCAGGACTGAGACTTGTTTACAGCCCGAGGCAGATAGGATCTTTCTGCCCTGGTACCTCAGAGAACCTTGCCGCCAAGACAAACAAGGAGCTGAGATTTGGCATGGAGCAGGCCGGGGCCATTCCGCAGTCTTCCCCGAGCCTGCCTTAGGAGCGCAGAACCGAGGCAGAGCGGGCAGCTGCACAGAGCAGCTGAGCGACCGGCGCCAGGAGAGGGTGGGCAGCCACCTGCCTTCCTGGAGGAACGCAGCACCTGACCATGGTGCTGGGAGGGGGCACAATCCGCCCACCTGTCTCGCCCAAGCCCAGCATCTGACTGTGGCATCGGAACTGGGAGTGACATGCCTGCCCACCAGGTAAGAGGTCAGCTTCTGGCCCAGTGTTGGGAGGGGGCACGATCTGCTAGCCAACAGCCACTGGGAGCAGCACAGACGAGGGTGCCAACAGAGGGCCTCTGGAAACAGCAAGCTGAGTTCGTGAAACAGGGCGAAGACACAAAGACCTCTCAATAAAATCATTAAGAGCACAGCATCTCCAGGACAAGTAGATAACTGATACTCCTTAAGCCATAGTGCCGGAGAAATATGAGCAATATGAAGAAGCAGAGGACACTCCCAATTAAAAGATCAAGAGAAATCCCCTGAAAGCACAATCAAGGAAATAGACATTGATGGCCTACTAGACCAAGATTTCAAAAAAGGAGTGATCAAAGTACTGAAGGGACTAAAAGAAATAGTGTTTAGTGATATAAAATGTCAAAAATGAAATAGAAGCTATAAAGAAGAACCAAGTAGAATTAGTAAACTCATTTGCTGAGATGAGAGCTGACCTAAAGGCTGTGCAAAGCAGACTAGATAATACAAAGGAACGAATAAGTAACCTAGAAGACAGGACAACAGAAAGCACCCAATCAGAACAGCTGAGAGAAAAACAAATAAAAAACAATGAAAAAAATATAAGGGACCTATGGGATAATATAAAGCATGCCAATCTACGCATAATAGGGGTTCCAGAAGGGGAAGAAAGAACAAAGGGGATTGAAAAGGTATTTGAAGAAATCATGACTAAAAACTTCCCAAACCTAAAGGAATCAGAAATCCAAGTACAGGAGGCTCAGAGGGTCCCAAACCGGAAGAACCCAAACAGACCCACACCAAGACATATCATAATCAAGATGGCCAGAGTCAAGGATAAAGAAATGATCCTAAAGGCAGCAAGAGAAAAACAAAGAGTGAGTTACAAGGGAACCCCCATAAGGCTGTCAGCTGATTTCTCTACACAAACACTACAGGCCAGAAGGGAGGGGCGAGATATATTCAAAGTCCTGAATGAAAAAAAGATGCAGCCTAGGATACTCTATCCAGCAAGGCTATCCTTTAGAATAGAAGGAGAGATAAAGAACTTCACAGACAAGCAAAAAATAAAAGAGTTTAGCAACACTAAACCCATGCTAAAAGAAATATTGACAGGTCTAAATAGAAAAGAAGCAGGATGCTACAAAAATGAGAAACTCATAACTGGAAAGGAGATAACTGCCATGAATTACAAAAAGAATAAACACAAAATTGTAAAAGAAGATATCTAAATCATTAAGAGTGAGAGAGGGAAGCAAGGAAAGCCACTGTGGAAAACAGTATGGAGATTCCTCAAAAGACTAGGAATAGACTTACCATATGACACAGTCATCCAGCTCCTGGGCATATATCCAGAAGGAACCCTACTTCAAAATGACACCTGCACCCCAATGTTCATAGCAGCACTATTTACAATAGCCAAGACATGGGAACAGCCTAAATGTCCATCAACAGATAACTGGATAAAGAAAATGTCGTACATTTACAAAATGGAATATTATTCAGCCATAAAATGACAATGTAACACCATTTGCAGCAATATGGATGTTCCTGGAGAATGAAGTAAGCCAGAAAGAGAAAGAAAAATACCATATGAGATCGCTTATATGAGGAGTCTAAAAACAAAACAAAACATAAAACCCATAAATACAAAACAGAAACAGACTCATAGACATAGAATACAAATTTGTGGTTGCCAAGGGGACAGGGGGTGGGAAGGGACAGACTTGGATTTTAAAATGCAGAATAGATAAACAAGATTATACTGTATAGCACAGGGAAATATATACAAGATCTTGTGGTAGCTCATAGTGAAAAAAAAATGAGACAATGAATATGTATATGTCCATGTATAACAGAAAAATTGTGCTCTACACTAGAATTTGACACAACATTGTAAACTGACTATCACTCAATAAAAAAAATGTAAAAAAGAAAAAAAGGAATAAAAACCACAAATCAGGCAAAATGATGCAACAGAAGACTATATTACAAAAGAAGGAACAAGGTAAAACCCCAGAACTAATTGAAGTTGAGGTAAGCAACCCATGTGATAAAGAATTCAAGGTAATGTTTGTAAAGATGCTCAATAAACCCAGAAGAATGAATAATAAGCACAATGAGAGTTTAACAAAGAGTTAGAATAAATATAGAGAACTAAGCAAAGTTGAAGAACATAATAATTGAAATTTTAAAAAAATACACTAGAAGGAATCAACATTAGATTAGATGATACATAAGAATAGATCAGCAAAAGTTGGGGAAGGATAAATTAGAACTTTGGAATTAGCATACACAAACAACTATATATAAAATAGATAAACAACAAGGTCCTACTGTATAGCACAGGGAACTATATTCAATATTTTATAATAACTTATAATAAAAAAGAATATGAAAAAATGTATAACTGAACCATATGCTATACACCAGAAACTAACACAATATTGTAAATCAACTTTACCTTAATTTTAAAAATTTTAAAATTTTAAAATAAAATATTCATTAAAATTTAAAAAATTTTTAAAAAGAACATATCAGCAAGCTGGAAGACAGCAGTGGAAATCACTGACACTGAATAGAAAAAAGAATAAAGAGTAAAAAGAAATGAGGACAGTTAAAGAGATCTTTGGGGCAACATCAAGTGTACTAGCATTCACACCATAAGGATCACAGAAGAAAAAGAGAGAGAGAAAGGGACAAAGAAATATTTGAAGACATGATAGCTGAAAACTCCATTATTCTAGGAAAGGAAACAGACATTCAGGTTTAGGAAGCACAAAAAGTCCCAAACAGGATCAGCCCAAAGAGGACCACACTAAGATAGACTATAATTAAAATAACTAAAATTAAAGATAGGGACAGAATATTAAAAGCAGCAAAGAAAAAGAAACAAATAACATATAAGAGAAATCCCACAAGTCTTTCAGCTGACTTTTCAGAAGAAACTCTACAGGTCAGAAAGGAGTGGCATAATATATTTAAAGTGATGAAAGGGGAAAACATATAACCAACAATACTCTACCTAGCAAGACTTTCATTCAGATTTGATGGAGAGATCAAAAGTTTTATAAGCAAAAGATAAAAGAGATTAGTATACTCAGTCAGCTTTATAAGAAGTATTATAGGAATTTCTCAAAGCAAAAAAGAAAATGCCATGACAAGAAGGAACATGAAAATTCTAAAAAGAAAAATCTAATTGGTAAAGGCAAGTATATAGTAAAGGTAGTAAATCAACCATGTATAAAGCTAGTAGTAAGACTGAAAGAAAAAAGTAATAAAATGACCTATAACCACAATAAGTATTTAAGGGATACACAAAATTAAATGATGAAAAATATAATTAAAAAAGAAACAGTAAATATAAGGGGAGGGTAAAAATGCAAAAATGCAGTGTTGTTAAAACATGTTTGAAATTAAAGGAGATAGAAATCCTATCAGACATCATTTCTGACCACAATATTAGGAGACTAGAAAACACCTATTAAAACAAAAAGAGACTCATAGACATAGAATACAAACTTGTGGTTGCCAGGGGGGTGGGGGGGTGGGAAGGAACTGGAATTGCAAAATGTAGAATAGATAAACAAGATTGTACTGTGTAGCACAGGGAAATATATACAGGATCTTGTGGTGGCTCACAGCGAAAGAATGTGACAATGAATGTATGTATGTTCATATATAACTGAAAAATTGTGTGCTACACTGGAATTTGACACAACATTGTAAAATGACTATAACTAACTAAAAAAAATTGTTTAAAAAAGAATACTACCAAAAACACAGCACATGGAGCCCAAATGATATGCAACCAAACACCCAATGGATCACTGAATACATCAAAGAAGAAATAAAAAAAATACCTGGAGACAAATGAAAATGAAAACACAATGATCCAAAATCTATGGGAATGCAACAAAAGCAGTTCTAAAAGAAGGAAGTTTATAGCAGTACAAGCCTAGCTCAGGAAACAAATAACTCAGGGAAAAAAAAAAAAAAAAAAAAAAAAAACAAAGCCTAACCACCATTTAAAGGAAGTAGGAAAAGAAAAAAAAAAAAAAACCAACATAGGTAAAAGAAATCATAAAGATCAGAGTAGAAATAATAAATTGAGACTAAAAAACAATAGGAAAGATTACTAAAACTAAGAGCTGGTTCATTGAAAAAACAAACAAAATTGATAAACCTTTAGCCAGACTGATCAAGAAAAAAAAGAAGACCCAAACAATAAAACTGGAAATGAAAAAGAAGTTACAACTGACAACATGGAAATACAAAGAACCATAAGAGATTTACTATGAACGATTATATGCCAAGAAAATGGAAAACGTAGAAGGAATGGACAAATTCTTAGTAGTGTACAATTACCAAGACTGAACCACAAAGAAAGAAAATATAAACAGATGAATTACCAGCAACTAATTTGAATCAGTAATAAAAGCATCTCCCCCAAAAACGAAAGTCCAGGATGAGATGGCTTAACAGGCAAATTCTACCAAACATTTAGAGAAGAGTTAACATATTTCCGTCTCAAACTCTTCCAAAACAATGCAGAGGAAAGAAGACATCCAAACTCATCCTATGAAGCCAACATAACCCTGATATAAAAACCATAAAAAGATATCACACACACAAAAAAAGGGCAATGCCACTGATGAAATAAACGCAAAAAGCCTCAAGAAAATATTAGCAAACTGAATACAATAATACCTTAAAAAATCATAAAATATAATCGAGTGGGATTTATCCTGGGGATACAAATATAGTTCAATATCTGTAAATCAATATGACACATTAACAGATTGGAGAATAAGAACCACTTGACCATCTCAACAGATGCAAAAAGCTTTTAACAAAAGTCAACATCCATTTACAACATCCATAAAAACTGTCCACAAAGTGAATATAGAGGAAACATATTACAACATTATAAAGGACATATATGTTACATTCACAGCTAACATTATACTCAATGGTGAAAAACTAAAAGCATTTCCTTTAAAAACAGGAACAATACAAAGATACTCACTCTCACCACTTTTATTCAGCTTGGTATTGAAAGTCCTATTAATGGCAACAAGAGAATAAAAAGATATAAAAGGAATCATAATTGGAAAGAAAGTAGTAAAACTGTAACTACTGCAGATTATATGATACTATACATAGAACATCCTCAAGACACCACTAAAAAACTACTAGAGCTCATCAATGAATTTGGTAAATTTGCAGGATACAAAATTAGTATACAGAAATCTGTTGCTTTTCTATACAGTTATAAAAAAAACTATCAGAAAAAGAAATTAAAAAGCTATTCCATTTACAATTACATCAAAAAGAATAAAATCTAATTAAAAAGGTAAAAGATATGTACCTGGAAAAATATAAGATACCAATGAAAGAAACTGAAGACATTGAAGATGATGTAATCAGAAAGGTGTACCATGTTCAGTGACTGAAAGAATTAATTTTGTTAAAATGACCATATTACCCAAGGCAATGTACACATTTAATATAATTCTTATCAAAATGTCAATTGTATTATTCACATAACTTGAACAAATAGTTCTAAAATTTGTATGGGAAACACAAAAGACCTCAAATAGCCAAAACAATTTTGAGAAAGAAGAACAAACCTGGAGGAATCATCCTCCCTGACTTCAAACTATGCTACAAAGCTACAGTAATCAAAATAGTAAGGTACTGATACAAACACAGACACATCAATCAATGGAACAGAATAGAGAGCATGGAAATAAACCCACAATTATATGGGCAATTAATCCATGACAAAGAAGGCAAGAATATACACTGAGAAATAGACAGACTCTTCAATAAATGGTGTTGGGAAAACTGGAGAACTACATGAAAGAAAGTCAAACTATAATACTTTCTCACACCATGCACAAATGCAAATTCAAAATGGACTAAAGACTTTGACCTGACCATAAACATTCTAGAAGAAAACAGAAGTAGTACTCTCTCTCTCTGATATGGTCTTTATATAATTCTTTTAAATACATATCTCCTCAGACAAAGGAAACAAAAATAAAAATAAACAAATGGGTTACATAAAAAGAAAAAGCTTTTGTACAGCAAAGAAAACTATCAACAAAACAAAAAGGCTGCCTACTAAATGTAAAAAATGGGCAGAGGACTTAAATAGGCAATTTTTCAAAGATGACATACAGATGTCCAACAGGCACATGAAAAGATGTTCAACATTATTAAATATCAGGGAAATGCAAATCATCTCACATCTGTCATAATATGACCTGTCATAATGTCATAATAGCTATTATCAAAAAGATAACAAATAACAAGTCTTGGTGAGAATATAGAGAAAAGGGAACCCTCATGCACTGTTGGTGGAAATGTAAATTTGTGGAGCCACTATGGAAAATAGTATGGAGATTCCATAAAAAATGAAATAGTTTGAAATAAAACTATCATAACATCTACCAATTTCATTTCTGGGTATTTATCTGAAGAAGCTGGAAACACTAATCAGAAAAGATACATACGCACCTATGTTCACTGCAACATTATTTACAATATCCAAGATATGGAAACAACTTAAGTGTCCATCAATAGCTGAATGGATAAAAAAGATGTGGTATATATGCATTAGACTATTACTCAGCCATAAAAAAGAATGAAATTTGCAATTTTTACCTAGATAGATTGGCCTGGAGGGTATTATGTTAAGAGAATGAATCAGATAGAGAAAGACAAATACTGTATTATTTCACTTATATGTGGAATCTAAAAGACAAAACAAATGAACAAACATAAAGCACAAACAATCATTGATACAGAGAGCAAACCATTAGATTCCAGAGGAGTGGGAGGTGGAGGAGGAAAGAAATAGGTGAGGGAATTTAAATTGTATAAACTTCTAGTTGCAAAATAAATGAGTTATGGCTATGAAATATAAGTGTGGGGAGTATAACCAACTAATAAGTAATATTTTTCTATGGTGACAGATTGCAACTAGACTTACCTTGGTGATCATTTTGAAATGTATAGAAAAAAATCATTATGCTGTGAAACAGGAACTAACATAGTACTGTAGGTCAATTATACTTCAAAAATAAACATACAAAAATATAGACAAACTCCTAGAAAAAAAAAATCAGATATTTGGTTACCAGAGGCGGGGGGAGGGGAGGGGAAACTGGATGAAGGCAGATACAAGGTACTACAAACTTCAAGTTGTAAAATAAATGAGTACTAAGGATGTAATGTACAACATAATAAATATAATTAACATTACCTTATATTATACATGAAAGTTGTTAAGAGAGTAGATCCTAAAAGTTCTCATCACAAAAAAAAATTTCTTCTATTTGTTTAATTTTGTATCTATATAAGATGTTGAATGTTCACTAAACATTTGTGATAATCATTTCATGGTGTATGTAACTCGAATCATTGTTCTGCACACCTTAAGCTTATACTGTGGCTATAGGTCAATTATATCTCAATAAAACTGGAAGAAAAATCACAGCTTTAATACTTTTACTCTGAAAATTAATACTCTGTTATAGCAAAAATTTCAAATAAAATTTAAATATTCCTTCTGCTCATTCCTAATATCCACTGATAAACTGAGACTGATAAAAGCTATTTAAAAATCATTTGTATAAAATAGAAGTATGAGCTTTTTATGATCTTACTAAGGCGATTAAATAATGCCAACCAGGAATAGATATCGAAATTTGTTACAAAATAATTACATTAGGTACAAATGCTTTAAATGGTGTGCTTTTGTTTGTGTGTGTTTCAGAAGTGAAATAAAAAGTTGTATATTTTGTTATTGCCATAAAATGATAGGCTATCAAGCTTTGCTCTTTGATCATTTTTATCCTAGTTGCATTTAAACTTATACCAGATTTGTTAATACCTTATATAAGAGTAATATGATGAAATTTTATTTTTTTTAATAAAAAGGGAGAAGGTGGCTGCTCCCTCTTCCCTTCCTCTTTGGGTATTTCCTGGAAAATAATAATAGGACTGATGAGAAGCATGACCTTTTGATTTTATAACATAAGGTCATGAGCCTTCTAATCCTTGGAACAATGAACACATGCCTCCCTAAAATTAACTCAGGAATCTCTCATCACAATACAGGAAACTATCACAAATTGCATCCATTTGTCTCCCAAGGAAAAGGGAAATTTCCTTTTTTTTAAAAAAAAATCTACTGAATAGATTTGCATGAAATTCTGTCCAGATTTTGTAGTTTCTTGAGAATATTTCCTGCATACATGTATTCTGATTGCATCACTTGATAATAAATTGTTTTCTCCCTCTTGCATATTGGTATGTGAGGGGGGAGTCTTTTTGTTGGCAGAATTTTATATTTATTCAAAAATTAGTGGCAGGACTAATTTTTTATTTTGCATTTCTTTTTAAGAAATAGTATCCTTGTGATAAAACACTAAAAATTACCCTCATGCAAAAAAAAAAAAAATAGGCTTTACAAGTTATTGCTTGAGTATAAGTAGGAATTTAAAGAATTTTTATTACTTAACTAACATTAGAGACTAAGGAACTACTAAGCAGTAGCCAAATGCAGGTATAAGGAATATTTAGATTATATGGCCAAGGGCCAAAATATTTTATTGTTTAGGGATTTTTTTCATCTTTTATCAGTACTTATGGTATTGACCTATAGTTCAACTTCTAGGATATTAGATGATTTCTGAGTGAGAAATGAGAGAAAAGATTACCTCAGCCGCACATTTTGATTAGTCATTTTTCAGCATAGATTGGAAAGAGGGGAGTACTACTGGCCAAATTTCTCTATTTGCTATGGGGATTTCCTGAAAAACAGAGTGAGACATAGGAACAGATATATGATGATAGATAGATAGATAGATAGACAGACAGACAGATAGGGAAAATAATGTACTTCAATTTTTAAAACTCCATTGTTTAGAGAACAGTCTCCGGGGTTGCCGATTCTGACTATACAGGAGCTGTGTGCCTTTCATTGCCTATTTTGCAACTCTGTCAGTTGTAAATAACTGATAGTAATACAAAATAAGTCTTCTCTACAGACAGGCAAACAAATTCTGTTAGGCAAAGGTTCAACTGATTTCCCTCCCTCATAGTGGAAAAAGCCAGTTTTGTGTCATTTGCTCATTCATTTCAATATTCCTGATTTATGAATGCGTGTGTTCTTTGAGTTTTTCTTTGAACCAACTCTAACTTCTGCCTGACTCATTCATTAGTAAGTAGTTAAACAAATTTAACATGTTTATTTTATATCTGTGTGAGTGATTTACCTTTTTAAAAACAATTGTCAATGACAAAGAGAGACAGACAGACAGAAAGAAAGAGAGAAAGAAAAGAAATTCATTTACCAAAATAATTCTTCATTAACCTTCTTGAAAACTGATAACTGAAAAGAAGTCAATTTAAAAAAAGTTTGAGACCTTATTTTTGTTCTTTTTCATTGGCATTTCTCTTCTATTATATTTTTTCAAATACTAGAAGATACCCACATTTTGGTACTAAACACAAGAGATTGACAAAGAGAAAGAGAAGAAATAAAGACATAGAGTAGAATGGTACATTATCCTATCTCCTTTCTTTTTATCTGTTTGTATAACCCTGTAATCTTGTTTTCATAATACCATGTCTCCTGCGTCTTTTTATGATTCTTATATGACAACAATTTTTACCAAAATTATTGGACTAAAATTATGGAAAGAAAGAAAAAGATCAGCTAAATGTTTGTTTACTTTTGTGATAGACATTTCATTTTTTGATTTGTGTCAGTACATAACTTTAGCTTTTTTGTATTGATTAAAATTATTTTAATTGATAACTTGCAGAAAAGAAAAATTAAAATGGAGTCATTTTTGTAGTATTTTCTTAATTTGCATGCCTATTTAAATATTTTTAATCTTTCAAGATGGCCATCAGGGGACAATATATTAATCTATGTAAATGACCTTCCCTCCCACTGCCATTGAATTCTAGATCTATTTATATAAACTACCACAGGAACAGTGCTCTGTGGAGCTTGGTGATGCAATGTAGCTCTGCTCTCACTCAGTCATTTTAGAAATTCTAACTCTATATGTCAATAGCTCAGACCAAATGGTTATTTCTACCCAAAATTCAAATGTTGAAATCCTAACCCCCAATGTAATGGTATTAGGAGATAAGGCCTTGGGGAAGTCATTAGGCCATGTGGGTGGATTGGTGCCCTGACAAAGAAACCTCAGAGAACTCCCTCACCCCATGTGAGGACACAGGGAGAAGACTGCTGCCTATGAAACAGGACGTGAGCTCTTTCCAGACACCAAATCTGCCAGCAATCTGATCTTAAACTTCCCAGTGCCCAATGCTGTAAGAAATGTATTTCTGTTGTTTATAAGCCATTTGGTTTATGATACACTGTCACAGCAGTACAAATGAACTAAGACAGGAAATAATTTCAAAATGTTTAAAAGGCATTCCTAAATCATCAGCCTAGATGCTAGAATTAACTTCTTCAATAAAAATATTTTAAAAATACAAAATTTCTTTGTGTAATACATTGTAGTAGACACTGACGACAACAAAAGACAGACATGTTCCTGCCCTCAAAGATTTCTAAACTTCTTGATCAAATAGGTAAGTCTAAAAATATTAAAAAGGATTTAAAAAAGAAACAAAGGAAAATGA
This sequence comes from Camelus bactrianus, assembly GCF_048773025.1. Taxonomy (NCBI): domain Eukaryota; kingdom Metazoa; phylum Chordata; class Mammalia; order Artiodactyla; family Camelidae; genus Camelus; species Camelus bactrianus. The sequence continues at coordinate 29,270,180 of NC_133539.1, forward strand.
AAAACAGGTTGAAGTTGGTTCCACCAAGCCTTTAAATTTTGAGTTGGAATGCTGATGCTATAAAGTGGTCCCCCCATTAAAATCCACTGTCAGTAAATACTTCAGTCTCAGAAAAGTATGGAGGCAGAAGAGCAAATGATATGGAACAAATTGTATTAGCCGTAGTATCTCTGAGGAAAGTTTCACAGTTTTCTGTTTATAAGAATAGCCCTTGTTCAGAAATGAAAAATCATTTTATCATAAGAAACAATTATTTATCTTGTATAACAGAGCACTGATATCATATATTCCTCTTTACCTTCTCCTGTGACCAGCTAATGTGTATCTCCAGTTACTTGCCACATTCACCATTTTCACTTAAGTGACACTTAGGAAGATCCTGTTATTGTTTTATAAAACTTTCCGCATTATTGTTTGTTTCCCTAAATCATTTACAGTTAACCATATAAGCTTTTATCAAAGGAAAACTCTTTCATTGAGCTATTTCAAAAATTTAAAGCAGTTATTACACTAACATTTTTTAAAGCATTCATGCTGCCTTCACTGTTATAATGGGTACTGTTATGACTTCTAGATTATGTTAATAGGAAAACGCTCTAAAGTCTAACACTCACAAAGCACATCATTGTCCCACCCGCATGCAGCAATCCACGCTTTACTCCTGGCAATAAATTTGATCACATTACTCCAGTTATGGCAGATTTACACTCACTTGCTATCAGTCAGTACATTGACTTTAAAATCTGGCTCAGAGTTTTTCATTACCTCTATGGAACTTCCCTTTCTCTCCTATCAGAACTGCCCTCCATTTATACGTGCCCTCAGTCCTTACTTTCTAATAATAAATCTCAAATTCATCAACCCCCTTGTCAGGTCTCTCATCCATGGGCAACAGAGCATTCACCTGTTATGCCCCAGAGCCGTGGAATTCCCTGAACTGAACAGTCCTCTCCAAATCCCCTGAGCTTTCTAAATCCCTTTTTGAGTCTCACTTATTAAAATTTGCTTTTAATATTTGATCTGCCACTGACACATGCTGTAGGCTTAGCTGTTAGAAAAAAAAATATGTAAAGAGAAGAAAAGTATTTTTATTTTCCTCACCACTTATATAAAGAAGTGAGATGTCCTCTGCTCCTTCGTTGGCATTTTATATTTTTCACCATTCTTTCCTTTCTCCCTTTCATGACTGGTAGAACAATCACCTTATAGGCATTGGTCACTAACCAAGTTTAAAGATTTTATGTGTGATGGGATTATAAATAAACTGGTCACAATATCATTAATTACCTTGCACCCTAGAAATTGGTATAGATTTTTTTTTTAGGAGATAACATGGAATTAGGAGAAAAACAACTCATTCCTTACAGCTATCTTCCTCCAATGCCTGTCCTACATAGCAGATTTTCTCTTCTATTTTTATTTTAATTAATAAACTTTCTGGCTTAATACCACTCTTTTGTCATAAGAAAACAGAAACATGTATTTGGTGGCACTAAAGGACATAGGGTTTTTGTACTATTAGGGTGATACAAACAGTAACATCAGACTCTGGGACACAGGCAGTCCTATTCTAACATAGTCTGTTCCCAGGATCTGCCAATATTAAAAGAATGTTGGGTTTTTTTGCATCTTCCTTGATACATAGCCCAGAACTATAGACACAGTACGCATTTCAAAAATGTTCGTAGAACATTAATTATTTTTATCTCAGTTCTTTATTTTTTTATTTGCGTTTCCCTTTGAACTGGATCTGATTTTCTGTCTGTTTCCCTCCTTGTTAGAGTACACAGTTTTTCCGTCACCCTGGTCTCTTGCACAGCTGTTGATCAGCCTATTGATTAGGACCCAGAGGCTAGCTGACAGCCAGGAAAGGGCATTATATTCTGGCACCATTTCCCTCTAAGTGCTTAATGCTCTTTAAGCCCCTCATTCAATTAGATGGCACAAGCTATTACACACAAGTGCCCCACTATGGAAAATTACAAGCTCATATGTGAGAGATACAGAGGAAGGAAGGCAAAGAGTAAGTTAATAGGACATTGTCTGTGTGTTTGGTAAATCCTGTGGTGTTTAGGGCTCAAGGTTAATATCAGAGTGCCAGGCTATGGAATTTAAACAGCAGGTAGATTTCAATAGCACAGAATATGAGAGAGAACACTGTACGGATTGATATATTATTCTGTTATTTGAAACAGGTACTGTGTAAAATTCAGCATTTTCTCTGAAACATTTTGAAGGCGATTTGGGCCATTGAAAAATAACGGCAAAGTTAAAACTTTTTTTAAGGTTAAAGTAACATTACTAAAGTAGGTGACATGATTGAATTTCACTAGCTGGTGAAGTTTTCACCGTTTTGATACACGTGCAGATAGAAAAAAAGAAAGCACTTCTTTTTCTTTGTGGGAAGGAAGACAAAATTAACCTCATAACATATACAACTTAGTACATGAAGATTATTAGTTGTTACTAATGGATTTTACGCAAGAACAAAAGCTGCAGTGCTTGTGCTAGCTGTTGGGAGCCCTTTCACTGGGATAGCACACGGCTGGGAAAATACAATGAAGGCTTGTTTTAGCCACTGTGCACCCCTGTCTCTGCTGCCTTTGTGAGTGCACAGATGTGCAGCAGTACCTGACCCCCTGAAAAATGCTCTTACAATGGATATGAAAACATGAGCAGACTAGAGGGTCGGTTTCATCATCTATTCTGGACAACTCTGAACTATTATGCAGCCTTTAACTTACATAACAATGCTCATATTTAAAGTACAATCAATAAGTGCCCAGCTGAATACTATAGCTCGGCCCGATCTCAATTAATTTTCAAACTAACTTTATGAAGTAGGTAAATTTATTTTCTCCATTTTACAAAGAGAAAACTCAAAATGAGACATTAAGCAGTTTGCCTGATGTGACTGACACACAGTAAGTGGAGAAAGGATTGGAATCCAGATAATACGATTATAGAAGGTTTAGCCACAATATAAACCACCAGCCTAAAGCATATCATAGTAGGGTTTTTTTTTGTTTTATTCTTAAATAAGGATACATTGCTTTTAAAAGTCTAGAATCAATAAACCCAATAAAGAAAATTCAAATCACTCATAATCTCATTACAAAGAAAACTACTATAAATATTTTGGAGGATATATATTCCATGTTGTAACAAATAATGTATATGTTGTTTGTAACCAATATTTTTCAATTACCAAGTTTTCCACTCAAATGACACTGCTAAGACATAATTCATTACATGCAGATAGGTACCTTCTATGTACAATACTTTACCCAATAAATCACATATTTTAATACTGTTTCCAATTTTATATCTTTGCTGTCATTAAAACATTTCTATGAACATCTTTATCAGGCTTAGAATAATACTGATTACTTTCCTAATGTTTTGAATAATTTTTTACAACTGCTAAATTGCCCTCTAGAAAGTTATACCAATTTACACTCACTAGCAGTAGGCAGTAATACCAATTTACACACTAAGCAACAGTGTCATTTTTTTCTTCCAGTTTTATTGAGATATAATTGACATATAGCACTGTATAAGTTAAGGTGTACAGCATAATAATCTGACTTACCCACATCATGAAATTATTAACACAATAAGGTTAGTGAATATCCATCGTCTCATACAGATACAAAATGAGAAAAAAAGAAAAAAACATTTTTTTCCTTGTGATGAGAACTCAGGATTTACTCTCTTAACAACTTTCATGTATATAACTTAGCAATAGTCATTATATTAATTATGCTGACATCACACCCTTGGCACCTACACAGTCTGTAACTGGAAGTGGGTGCCCTCGGCCCACTTTGCTCCACTTCCTTCTTGCCCGACAGTCCATCTCTGGTAACCACAAACACGAACTCTTTTTCTATTTGTTTGTTAATTTGTTAGACGTGTAATTGACTTACAACACTATGTCACTTCCTGGTGTACAACATAGTGATTTGATATTTCTGTCCATTACAAAATGATCACTCTGGTAAACACAGTTAACATCTGTCACCTACAAAGATACTACATTATTATTAATTACATTCCTACATTATATTTCAGCCTCCTTTCTGGCAACCACCTGGCTGCTCTCTATATCTAAAACTCTTTCCATTCTGTTGTTTGTTCATTTGTTGTTTTTTAGATTCCACATATAAGTGATATCGTACAGTATTTGTCTTTTTCTGTCTGACATTTTTCATTTAGCATAATATGATCTAGGTCTATTTACATTGCCTCTAAATGGCAAGATTTCATTCTATTTTATGAGTAACATTCTGTTATATATAAATATACATATATATGTATATATCACATTTTCTTCTACTGATAGACAGTTATGTCCATACCTTGGCTATTGTGCATAGTGCTGCGATAAGTATAGTGGTGGATATCTCACTTGAAATTACTATTTTTGTTTTCTTTGGAAAAATTTCTTTGGAAAAAGAATATTTAGAACAGAGTTTCTGCATCATATGATAGTTCTATTTTTAAATTTTTTGAGGAATCCCCACACTGTTTTCCATAGTGGTTGCACCTATTTACATTCCTGCCAAAGTGCACAAGATTTCCCTTTTCTCCACATCTTCACCAGCACTTGTTATTTGTTGTCTTTTTGATAATAACCATTTTGGTAAGTGTGAAGTGGTATTTCATTGTGGTTTTTACTTGCATTTCCCTGATGTTTAGTGATGAAGAGCATCTTTTCACATGCCTGTTTATTCTTTTTGATGAAATTATAAATGGGTTTATTTCTTAATTTCTCAATTTGATAGTTTGTTTTTAGTATATAGAAATGCAACAGATTTTGTTATGTTAATTTTTTATCCTACAACCATATGGACTTCATTTATTTGTTCTATAGATTTTTAGTGTCTTTAGGATTTTGTATACATAGTATCATGTCATCTACAAACAGTGGCAGCTTTATGTCTTCCTTTCAAATTTGGATTCCTTTTTATTACTTTTCCTTATCTGATTGCTCTGGCTAGAACTTCTAATATTATGTTGAGTAAAGTGATTAAAGGGGCAAGGGTGGGCATCCTTGTCTCACTTCTAATCTTAGAAGAAATGCTTTCCCCATTTTAATTTTGAATATGATAGTCATAGATGTCCTTTATAATGTTCAGGTATATTCTCTCTGTACCCATTTTGCTGAGAGTTTTTATCATAAATTGATGGTGAATTTTGTCAGAAGCTTTTTCTGCATGTGTTGAGATGATCAAGTAATTTTTACTCTTCAGTTTGTTGATGTGGTATATCATGTGAGAGATTTGCAGACATTGGTCAATTTTTGCCTCCCTGGGATAAATTTCACTTGATCATGGTGTATAATTCTTTTAATATATTTTTCAATTTGGTTTGATAATTTTTTTGAGGGTTTTTATCTATGGCCATCAGTGACACTGACCTGTAATTTACCCTTTTTGTGTTGTCATTGTATGGTTTTGGTATCAGGGTGATCCTGGCCTAGTAGAATGAATTTGGAAGTGCTCCTTTCTCTTTAATTTTTTGGAATAGTTTGAAAAGGGTAGGTGTTAACACCTCATTAAATATTCAGTAGAATTCACCTGTGTCTGGCTCAGCACTTCTGATTGTTGGGAATTTTTTTATTAATTCAGTGAGCTGCTTCAGGTCCTGGCCCTGCCCACCAGTGAGATGGCATCAACCCCTAGACCCACCGAGCCCTACACACCAGTGTGACAAAACCAGCCCAGGAGAGCTGGGATCTGCAACAAGCTGTCCCAGGAACTGACACTGCTCACCAGCACTAGACTCAGGCCAACAACCAGCTATACTAAGACCTGGCCCCAACCACCAGCATTTGGCAGCTTCCTACTAAGCAGGGCCTTTTAGCTAGATTCCTCAAGAAAAGATAGAAGACTCAAATATACAAAATCAAAAGTGAAAAAGAAAAAGTTACAACCGACACCATAGAAATACAAAGAACCATAAAAGATTACTATGAACAACTATATGCCAATAAAATGAACAACCCAGAAGAAATGGATAAATCCCTAAAAATGTATAATCTACCAAAACTGAATCAGGAAATACAAAATATGAACAGTCTAATTACTAGTAATAAAATTGAGTCAATAATTTAAAAAAAAAAACTCCCCAACAGTGTAATTTTAAAAAATTAAAAAGTTGCCACATTAAGATAACATGGTATTTCAATAATATTTTATTTCTTCAATGAGTAATTAACAACAATTTTCATGTTCATTGGTCTTTCATATTTTGGTGAACAGATTGCTAAAATTTTGCCCATTTTTAAGGTATTTGCTATTTTTTTTTAACATTTTTTATTGATTTATAATCAAGGGTATTTGTTATTTTAAATGACTTGTAATATCTCCTCATATTCAATCATGTCACTACTTTTCTATGTGTATTTATCTTTCTCGTTTCATCATTGTAATAAAATTTGGTTTGCATGGTTTTGCAATGTACAAATTTTTATGTTCTATAGTTAAATACCTCAGTCCCTTTTTTTATGGTTTACAGAGCTTTGCTTTTCATGCTTAGAAGGTACTGCTACAAGCTGATTATACAAATATTAATACTTTTTCTAAGGTTTTATGGTTTTATTTTTATATTTAAAATACTAATTCATGTGAAAATTATTTTGCATGGGATGAGGTAGAAATTTACTATTCATCCCAAATCATGAATCTTTTGACCTAATATTATTCGGTGAGTTAATTATCCTTTGCCTACTTAATTGGAGATGCCACTTCTTATCAATTATGTAATTATTACATATTTTTGAGTCTGATTCTGCTTTTTCTGGCCTTTCCCTTTCATCAGCTACACAGATAATTTTACTGACTACTAGAAAGGCCACCTCGTATTGACTCTCTTTAAAATCATTCTTGGGTCCCTGACTTCTTTTTGGATGAGTTGGAAAATTAGAAATTCTTGATTAGAAATTTTTTAAAGATTTAAAAATGACTGATGTCCAACCTATAGGATCTATAAAGTGACTTCAATATTGAAATATGAAGTATTTGATTAAACTAAATGAAATCAAAATAGATAACTGTTGGGTCTGTTAGTTGGATAATCATAGTGTAAATATATTTTTTTTAAGTACTTAGAGTGATCACATAATATAAAAATTATCCTGGGGAGATGGTTTGGAATTACCTATGAAGGGATTTATGAAATACACAAAACATTTTACAAAAGCCACAGGGCTACTACCACTTCTAAAAATAGGTAGATATTGGCAGCATCAAATAAAAAAACTAGACAAATGTAATCAGACTCACCTTGAGGAAATCAACTGACTATGGAACTCAATGTTTTGAATATTTTTTAAAGTTATAAAATTTTAATTTATATCAAGACGACAATATAAATATTCACTTAAAATACATCTTCCAACATATCTTGTCTGTTTACTTTTTTAATGTAAAACTTTTATAACAGAAGCAGCTATTCAAGTGATTGTCTTGACAATGCCAGGCTGCAGTTTCCCAACAGGTTCACATTGTCTACTAGAGAACATGCTAACACTTTGGATCTCCCAGAAAATACAGCTCCATAGCAAATGGGATGTGTTTATTAGAAATGATGTATTTATCTTATTTATCCATTTCAGAAGTGGGAAATATACTACAAAGTTTTACCAAAGTTAGACACCATACTGTCATTGTTGTTCCAGGAAAAGCAAAGAGAAGCAAAGAGAATGCTTGTTTTCAGGTGTACCCTATTTTGTAGCTGCTTGAGAAATACAGTACCTATTGCCCCAAAAGTTTTTCCCACCTGCTAAGGTTGTGAGACAGACAGGTTGGTCAACCAGCTTAGATTTCACAGGACAAGCCTGGAGTAAATAAGCCATTTTATTTAGCTTTGGGAAAAAAAAATCTATTGGAAGTGACAGAGTGGTTGATGAATAGAGACTATTTTGAAGTGTACTACAGAAATTGGCCTTGGTACAGGACTTTTTTTAAAGGACATTCTTCCATTTGCTTGTTTGAATGGAGAAAATTGTGCAATTTTACCATAACCACTTGAATCTTTTCCTCTGTTGTGGAAGTGGAATTTCCTAAGAAGGGAACCACACTCGTGTGAGGTACAGCAAGGAAGGAAAAGTCAGCTGGTCCCCAGGAAAAATGGTGCATTCTTCACTCTCTCCCTGATGAAAGGAATCTATGGTTCCATTCCTGATTTAAGAAGCTGCCATTTACAAGTGCAGCAAATGTAAGCCTGAAGGAGATTTAGGTCCCAGATTCCTGCCCTAGAGAGAGATTTACAATTCACTAATCACTTAAAGGACAATAGTATTAATTTACCTTGACTCACAAACCTGTCCAACTATATTCCTTTTCTTCAAGAGTAGAATGATAATAATTAAACTAGCAGGAGTATCTAAAAATTTTATTTAATATTAATAAATGCCAGGCCCCATTCTAAAAACTTAATGCTTAACACATTTAATTCCCATAAAACCCTATAAAGACAATGCTGGTGTTAGGGACACCAACGCTCCACACAGCTGAAAATATGTATAACTTTTCACTCCCCCAAAAACATAACTACTTATAGCCTGCTGTTGACTGGAAGCCTTACCAATCACATAGACAGTCAATTAACACATATTTTATACATTATAAATTTTATATACTATATTCTTACAATAAAGAAAGCTAGAGAAAATAAAATATTACTAAAATAATAAGGAAGAGAAAATACATTTACAGTATTGTGCTGTATTTATCGATACCATAAGCTTGTATCATCTGTTTACAAAATGAATTTTCTGTCAGTACTTACACCAATATTGTCATATGTGATACAAAATATTGTAGATGTTATATGTATTACTAACACTAGGCATCAGAAAAAAAAATGTGAAAAAGAAATACATATTTATTTACAGGTATAACAACTCATGCATTGAATATGAAGAAGCAGCAAAAATGACTGCCTAGTGTAATTGATATGATCACTTCACTGTAGCCCAGACTGTACACTAGTGAGTGAATTGTTATAAAAATTTTATGGCATACAATGGTACAGTCATATTCATAATACAGCATTGGAAACAGTGTTACTTTCTATAAAATACACTTATCTGTGATGACAGGCTGATACATAGTTTTTCCAGTTATGAGAGAGAGGAAGACACTGTATGGTAATGTAATTCTTTAAAAGTAAAGTTATAAAACAGTAAAAAAAAAAAATCTAACACATTAATTTTATATTAAATGTTGCTCACCATATGTAAGAATAGTCTATCATCTACATATAGTTTATGCACTAATTTTTTCTTAGTTTTTTGTGGTATTTCTAAGCTATGTAGCTTATCTGAGGTTTTTTTTTTTTTAATGATTGTAAATCTCCAAAACCTTTTCCAATATACTTTTTAGAAAACAATCTGCATATAGGTGGACGCACCCAGTTCAAACTCGTGTTGTTCAAGGATCAACTGTATTATTCCCATTTTTTATAGACAATAAAACTGAAAAAAGTTTACACAACCTGACCAAGGTCATAGAAAGAGTTAAAAAGTGCAAATGGTATGGAAGATATTCATCTTAGGGAACAGAGATGGCTTTTAAGATTTCTCTCTCAACTCCCTCTATAATGCCTTACAGGAGCATATATTATGATTCCACTTACATGAAATGTCCAATAAAAGCAAATATAGGCAGACAAAATATACCGAGACAGAAAGTAGATGAGTTGTCACCCACGGCTGTGGGTAGGAATGAGGAGTGACTGTAAGTGGGCAAGAGTTTTCTTTGTAAAGTGATAGAAATATTCTAAAATTAGATTACGATGATGGTTGTACAACTCTGTGACTATACTAAAATTTACTGAACTCTACACTTAAATGCATATAAACTGTACACTTAAGCAAATTTATGGTATGAAGTTATATCTCAACAAAACTTTAAAAAATTTTAAAAATCAGCACACTAAGCCCAACTACTCTACAAGAGAAGGTAGTACAGTGGTTCTTCCCCAGTCATGATGATGATATTCTTGAAAATCACAGATGAAATCAAAGGGAAACAACGTTATTTTTAATTGGGGTAAGGAGAGTTACAGGGAAGAAAGTATGACTGTGATCCAATGATCTCCTTATTAATATTTTACATTCTCTAAATTAATAAATTGGGCAACATGACAAAAAGTGTGGTGCATGTGTGCATGAAAGAGACTGTCAATGAAACTTCATTTAGCCTGTTTTAAGAAGCAGTAACAATGGGTACTTAATTATTAGTTTTTATTACTTCCTACTTCCTAGAAATATCTTTCCCCACTTTTTACATAAATTCACAAATGTGTTTAATGTTGCTTTAGATAATACGCAAATGCAAACGTATCTTTCTTGTGTGTGATCCTTCCTCTAAATGTTTCAACACAAGTGGCCAGTGTAGAGTGATTTGTAACTCTAGAGGTTTAAGAAAAGAGATGCTTGAAAAAAATCATCATAACATTGAGAGGATAGTCATATGACCAGTAAAATGATTAAGAAGGTATTATACCACTCCCTTCTTAACAAGTTCCTTTATGTCATACAATAGCATTGAAGGTTCCATTTTTAGCAATGGAACTATTTTTTTGCCAACCATAGAATCATAGTTTCAAGGATGTGGAAAGTCTTGAGGTTTTTTCATCTTACTTCTTCAAAGGATGGATTGTCCTCCTCTGATTTATTGCATACGACCAAATACCTCCTGAATTATCAGTAATTTACCTCCTAGAGAACTTAAGTCAAAGAGTTACCTCTTCTAGGAAAGTTTTTATTTTAACCTTTGTTTGGATAATTCAATCACCGTTTGCTGGAGAGAGAATTCTGAAAGATTCTGACTCCCAGAATATATAATATTACTCAGTTTTTTGTATATTTTGCCAACACCTATATCCCACTGGCATGTTCCTTAATGACTCCCTTACCTTTAATTGGGTTCACATCTAAGATGTTTAGGTAGATGAGAAATTATTTTATTTTAATGTTATTTTCCCTGGATTTTCATTACTTACTACTTACTATAAATCATTCTAGAATTTAAAATATTTATGCTTATTTTACAACTAAATTAGTCCTAACAGAAAGGAATTTCAAAGAAGACACTAAGGGGTTTTAAAAGACTGGAGGGCTAGAGGTGAAGAGTGAAGCAGATATTCCACACAAATCACTAATAATTACATAGACAGAAGCAAGAAACTAGCCCTCTGTCTTGAGGGAGCAAGATAACGAGCTTAGAAGCTGAGTCCTGAGATCTACAATATCTCAAATTTGCTCATGAGTTTTATCATCTTGGAGAAATTACTTATCCTTGCTAGGCCTGAGTTTCTTCACCTATAAAATGGACCTAAAAAGAGTACCTATACTATAAGGTATCTGTGAACTTTAAATGGGTAAATACATATAGAATATTTAAAACACTCTCTGATATAATTGTTAGATATTATTATCTTGTAGATCATTGATTATCAATCCAAGAAGAGCGGCACGTGCCTGAATCACTTGGCAAGGTTTGTACACATTCTCCTTACCCTTTCCCACTCCCAAGGACAGTACTATGTGATGGGAAGCCTCAAAGATTTTCAATCAGGGAAGTAACATGATATTTACCCTTTACATAAATCTCTCCAGGGGTACTGTAGAGGGAGGAGAGAAAGAGAAAAATCGGGAAGTCTATTGCAGATGTTCAGATAATGCTCTGAAAAGAAAACTATAGCCATAGAAATAAAAAAAAGACAAGATGGCCACAAGATATGTTTATCAATGTAAAAAACGACATAGTCTAGTCACCTGGTGACTGTATGATGCCACCCATCTTTCTGCCTTAGGGTCAAGAATGAATGGAGCTACCATGGTCAAAGAGGGAACTGGAAATAAAGAATATATAGCAACTGTCTTCTGTGTAACTGGAAAACTAGTAAACATGTCCTCAGAAGTAAACTTATTAGGAGTAGCTGCAAAGCAGACTCAATAAAAGAGAATATTGCCTCTGTCTCTCTCAAGGAAATGTGTGTCTCTTCTTTACAGCACCCCAAATCTCCTAGTTACAACTTTTCCAAGATCAGAGGTATCTGTCTTGCACCTCTTATTACTATCAAAACCTTAGCATCAGTAATTCTGCTAGCAACAGACTCTTAATGATGTTGACATAGAATGTGTGTCATTCAGCTACTAATTAATGCCTCTGAGTTAATATTCTCTGCTATTTAAAACCAACATTTAAGAGACAGAACATGACGGAGGATAACATTAGAAATATGTACGCAGCCTGCACGTCCAGACCCACTTTGTCCATGATAGAAGGCTTCGAAGGAGACATCACCTTGCACAAACCAAATGATCAGTCAATCAGTCCTCTCCCAGTGTAAGGACAGTCTTAATGGGATGAGCAAGGAATCACAAGTAAGCCCAGCAAAGATGTAGGAAAAATAGGTCATTCCAGGGCTTGAGTTGTGGAAAAGAGTCAAGAAACAATGTATTTCCAAATTCACATGTCATCTCACAAGGCACAAGATCAATTCGTACAGCAGGGTAACAAGATCTGAAATTCCAAGCAAGTCCAGGAGGCACTGGAACCTAGAAATTGTACATGATTCTTGGAGAAACTTGATGTAATGTGACACATCGATGGAAGAGCCAACAATGTTTTTATTTTAATGATAGAACTGAATTCTGAAATTAAGCACAGCAGGTAGGAAATGGATCTAGCACAGATGTCAAAAGCTATCATTGACTTTTGTGATAAAATGCTTTTTTTCCCCTTAAGCCCAGGCCAGTGGCCTATGTAGGTCATTGATGTTGAGCAGGAAAACAAACAAACAAACATCACAAGTGTGAGTGTCTTTCTGAGGAAAATTTGAAATAAGTTACTGATATTTAAAGATTCTTTTATTTTAGCAAATCTTTCATTATCAAATAGTAATAGCAGAGGTATCATATTTCCCAATGGTCACATTTTACTACATAACAGGCAGCATACAAAAAATAAGTAGTTGAAATAAGCACTAGCTAAAACAAAAATGGCACCAAAATTCTAGCCAGCATCTGGCATCAGGCAAACTTTGGATAGTTGAGTATAGCCCTGGTCTTATACAAATTCCTCTTTACACACAATTTGAATAATCTTCCTTCTGATATGTAATTTTTTTCTCCAGAAATGGCTTTTTCTCTCCCATCTTCCAGCTTTCTATATAAGAAAGATTAGAATAATTTTGCAACATTTTTTTCATCTTTTTTTTTGAAGTATAGTCAGTTTACAATGTTGTGTCAATTTCTAGTGTAAAGCATAATGTTTTAGTCATACATATATGTACATATATTTGTTTTCATAGTCTTTTTATTATAGGTAACATTTTTTTTAAACTGATTTCTTATGGAATGATTTGCTCATCTTACTTACTGCAATCCATACTGAACACAGAGTGGCAAATTCTTCTGTCATTTATCATTGTTCCAAAGAAAATAAACAAATTATTAATTTGTCTTTCATTCAACACAATATTCAGTCACAGAAAATCCATACATCATTTTCCTTTTTAAGAAACACACTTGAGTTTTTATTATTAGTGAGAGTATTTATCTATGTAGTATAATTCAAAGGATACCAGGAAGCCCTTTTGCCCCCAAATCTTGCAAATCACCAGTAAAACACTAAGTCATTTCACAATTAGATGTTGTGTACTTTAAGTTCTTAAAGGGGCTTCTTAAGTAATCTGTTAAATATAAATAACTAAGGGAAAGGCAGTATATTAAGGTAATTATTTTTCATACTTTTGTATAAGTCATTAAAACTATTCTTTGTAATAAATCCTATATTGAAACTCAATATATAAATAAGGTGGAGCAAATGGGATTGGAACCTTGTCCATATTTCTTTCCTCAAATCCCTATATCCCCTGAGGCACCTCTATAAAATTTCAATGATTCTTGGGAGCAAATTTGAAAATAATTAAGTCAGAGAGGTAGACAGGAAAAAGATCACACTTTGACAAGATTGGTTTCTTTCTGTAATTATGTAGGCATGTGTGTCCATCATTAGTGACTTCACTTAGCAATGAATAGAGCTTATGTTCCAGATATTATGCCAAGTCATAGATACACACTGATAAAAGACATTTTTTTCTTTTCCCAAGGGCTTATAGAACAAAATAGAGAATTCAGAAATAGACCCATAGATGCATGGTCAATAGATCTTTGACAAAAGTATAAAGAAAATACACTGGAAAATGGATGGTCCCTCCAATAAGCATTGCTAGAAAAATTAAACATCTATATTTTTAAAAAAGAACTTTGATGGATACCAAAAACTAACTCAAAATGGACCATAGATTTAAATGTAAAACCTAAATTATAAAACTTTTACAAGGAATACAGAAAACTGCTGTCATCTTCAGTTAGGCAAAAAGTTTTAAACATAATATTAAAATCACCATTTATTAAAAAATGATTAATTGGACTTTGACAAAGTTAAGAATTTCTGCTCTTTGAAAAATACTGTTAAGAGATAGAATACAAGTTGCAGCTTGGTTGAAATATTTGCAAATCACATATCTGACAAAGGATGTGTATCCAGAAAATATAAAGGATTCTCAAAAGTCAATAATAACAAAACATATAAAACAAAACAAAATTGGGCAAAGTATTTTAATACACACTTCATCAAAGATGTAAGAATAGTAATTAAGCAGATTTAAAAATAAAAGTCCAGGACTGGATCACTTCACTGGAGAATTCTACCAAACATACAAAGAAGAACTCATATTTACCCTTTTCAAACTCTTCCAAAAGATTGAAGAGGAGATAACACTCCCAAACTCATTCTATGAAGCCACCATCACCCTGGTACCACCAAAACCAGACAGTCACTACTGAAAAAGAAAATTACAGGCCAATATCTTTGATGAATATAGGTACAAAATTCTCAATAAAATATTAGCAAGCTGAATCCAAAAACACATAGAAGTGATCATACACCATGATCAAGTTGGATTCACCCCAGGGTACAAGGGCGGTTCAACATACACAAATCAACAATGTGATATACCATATCAACAAAAGAAAAGACAAAAACCACATGATCATCTCAACAGATGCAGAAAAAAAAATTTGGTAAAATTCAACATCCATTCATGATAAAAACTCTAACCAAAGTGGGTATAGAGGGGACATATCTCAACATAATAAAAACTGTTCATAGCAAACCCACAGTCAACATAATACTCAATGGTGGAAAGCTGAAAGCCTTTCCACTAAAATCTGGAACAAGACAAGGATGTCAACTCTCAACACTTCTATTCAATATAGTATTGGAAGTCCTAGCCACAGCAATCAGACAGGAAAAGGAAATAAAAGATATCCAATTGGAAGAGAAGAGGTAAAATTGTCATTAAATGGAGATGACATGATACTATATATAGAAAATCCTAAAGGCTTCACACAAAAACTACTAGAACTGATAAATGAATTCAGCAAGGTAGCAGGACACAATATTAATATACAGAAATCTGTTGCTTTTCTTTGCACTAACAATGATATATCAGAAAGGGAAAGTGGAAAAAAAAATCCCTTTTAAACTCCCATTAAAAAATCAAAGTAATTAGGAATAAACCTGACCAAGGAGGTAAAAGACTTATATGTTGAGAACAATAAAACATTGACAAAGGAAACTGAAGATGATTCAAAGAAATGGAAATAAATCACATGTCCTTGGCTTGGAAGAATTAACATTGTTAAAATGATCATACTACCAAAGTAATTTACAGATTTAATGCAATGCCTATCAAATTACCTAGGACATTTTTCACAGAACTAGAACAAATAATCCTAAAATTTATATGGAACCATAAAAGACCCAGACATGCTAAAGCAATACTGAAGGAAAAAAAGGAGGCTGGAGGCATAACCCTCCCAGACTTCAGACAATACTCCAAAACTACAGTAATCAAAACAGCGTGGTTTTGGCACAAAAACAGACTTATGGCTCAATGGAACAGAATAAAGAGCCTAGAAGTAAACCTACACACCTATGGTCAATTAATGTTGGACAAAAGAGGCAAGAATATACAGTGGAGAAGACAGTCTCTTTGGCAAGTGGTGTTGGGAAAGTTGGACAGCTGAATGTAAATCGATGAAGTTAGAGCATTCCCTCACACCATTCACAAAAGTAAACTCAAAATGGTGTAAAGACTTAAATATAAAATATGAGACTATAAAAGTTCTAGAAGAGAACATAGGCAAAACATTCTCTGACATAAATCATAGCAATGTTTTCTTAGGTCAGTCTCCCAAGGCAATAAAAATAAAAGCAAAAATAAGCAAATGAGGCCTAATCAAACTTATAAACCATAAACAAGATGAAAAAACAACCCACGGAATGGGAGAAAATACTTGCAAATGATATGACTAACAAAAGCTTAATTTCCAAAATATACGAACAGCTCACAAAACTCAATAATGAAAAAACAAACAACCCAAACCAAAAATGAGCAGAAGACCTAAACAGACATTTCTCCAGTGAAGGCATACAGATGGCCAATAGGCACATGAAAAGATGCTCAAAATCACTAATTATTAGAGAAATGTAAATCAAAACTACAATGAGGTACCACCTCACATGAGTCAGAATGGCCATCATTAAAATGTCTACAAATAACAAATGCTGGAGAGTGTGTGGAGAAAAAGGAATCCTCCTACACTGTTGGCAGGAATATAAATTGTTGCATCCAATATGGAAAACAGTATGGATAGTCATTAAAACATAAAAATAGTGTTGCCATATGATCTAGTAATCCTGGGCATACATCTGGAGAAAACTCTAATTCGAAAAGATACATGAACCTCAGTGAACAAGCAGCACTATTTATAATAGCTAAAACATGGAAACAACTTACATGTCCATTGACAGATGACTGAATAAAGAACATGTGGTATATACATACAGTGGAACACTACTTAGCCATAAAAAAGAATGAAGTAATGTCATTTGCAGCAACATAGATGGACCTAGAAATTATAATACTAAGTGAAACATATCAGAATGAGAAAGATAAACACTATATATCACATATGCAGAATTGAAACTGTGAAACAAATGAACTTACTTACAAAACAGAAACAAACTCACAGACATAGAAAAGAAATTTATGGTTACCAAAGGGGAAAGGGAGGAGGGATAAATTAGGAGTTTAGAATTAGCAGATACAAACTAGTATATATAAAATAGATCAACAATAAGAAGGTTAGCCCAGGGAACCATTTTCAATATTTTATAATAAACCATAATGAAAAAGAATATGAAAAAGAATCTATGTTTATATATATATGTATATATAATGTATAATATATATAACTGAATCACTTTGATGTACACTAGAAACTAACACATTGTAAATCAACTATACTTTCATAGAAAAAATTTTAAAGAATTTTAAAAAGAATTTTTTAAAATTTCAATATTTTTAGTCTTTAGGCATTTAATACAAACTAAAATTTCAGTGAGATACCTCTACACACCCACTCAAATGTCTAAAATTAAGAAGACTGACTGTAATTAGAGTAGCTGAAAATGTAGAGCAACTGAAAATCTCATACACTGCTGGTGGGAATGAAAAATCATAAAACCTCTTTCAAAAATAGTTTGGCGATTTTATTTTTTAAAAAATCAAATAAATACTACCTTATTATCCAGTCATTTAAATCTTAATTATTCCTCCAAAAAAATGAAAACATATGGTATAAAGTCTCAGTTTTGCAAGATGAATAAATTCTAGAGATCAGCTGTACAATATCAACCCTATCGCTAAGAATATTTTATCCGCACAGAAATTTAATAGGGTACATATCATGTTAAGCATTTATGCAACAACTACATGTGTGTGTGTATAAATATATATATATATCTATTTAAAGTTCATACATGAATATTTACTGGCTGCTTTATTTTTAATAGCTAATATTTGTGGACAACTATCAGGTAAATGGCTAAATAAATTGTGGTATTTCATGCAATAGTCTTATTTTGAAATATAAAGAAATAATCTATTGATTCACATAACATTATTGATGAATCTCAAGATAATTAGGCTGAATGAAAGAAGCCAGAAAAATAAATACATACTATATGGTCCCATTACTATAAAAGTCTATGAAATGAAAACTAAAATGAAAGAAAGCAGACCAAAGGCTTCCTGAGCTGGAAGGGAACGTGCAGAAGAAAAGGTTTACAAAAGGGACAGAGGGACCTTCGGGGGGTGATGAATAGGGTCATAATCTTGATTCAGGTGATGGATTCACAGGTGTACACGTACATCAAACTTACCAATTTATGCTTCTCAAATGTGTGCATTGTTTTGTAGGTCTATTATACCTCAATAAAGCTGCTAGAAACAAATTCCAGATGTATAAAAAATGTGAATGAAAAAATATAAAACATAAAGAAGAAAATTTTAAACAAAACAGATGAAAGGAAGAATGACATATTGTGGCAGTAAGTTTCAAGCATTAGGTGACTACATAGAGGTGGCATGCACCCATTCTCATGGGGTCATGGAAGCCTATCTTAGCCAGGCCAAGGATGGACGTTCCAGGCTGAGGAAGTAACCTGTGCTCACAGAGTAGAGGCTCCAATTGAACTACCAGGGTGAGGGTAGCCAAAATAGACAAAGAAACGTCAGTGATCAAAATCTTAAGTATTATCCTTCCCACCATGCTTCTCTGACATTGTGAAACCCAATTTCTAGGATACTTAGCTGCCAATGAGGCAAAAACATAATCTCAGATGATCTGATAGAACATTACTAAGCTCACTAGAAAAGAGTGGATGTGCATGGAGTGTTCAGACACAAATTCTACTGACAAAAAAATATTTCACGCCACCATCACCTTTGATTTTGCACTATTTTTATACTAGATCTCTTTCAAAGATGGAAAATGAAGAGGAGGGTTTAGAAAACACCTGAACTAGGTTGCACCTTCTATTGGAGGCCCTTGGGATGCTAGGTACCAGAAAATGCTCTCAGTGTCTGGTGCATGGAAATTCATTCTCCCGTTTGGTGTCTGTCAGCATTCTCTGGATAGAAAAATCTAGCAAACAATACAGTAAACAGAGAAGACTGTCAAAATCACAGATGGCCAAACCTTTTTATTTTTCTAATTTTACGTATTGTTTAAAACAATGAACACACTCCCCAATATCCATTTCATTTTTTATAAATTTCATAAATGCAACACTACCGGATATACTATATTATTATAAAACAAATATAAAGATGTCAATGAACGATGACAAAATGTATAAAAATAAAGAGAGAGAAAGTATATAAAACTATATAGCAATATGAGTTCTGGTATTTTCTTCTGGTATCAACCTCTCTGTGGCAAACCTGCCTCACTTTGGATAACCTGGCTCTAGAACAGTTTATGTCAAGATGAGATCGTCTGAGTTACCCAGAAACACCAGGGGTGCTTATTCTTAAATGCTGTTGGAGGCCTCACCTCTGAAACTTCGGCAAGAATGTTTTATTTCTGCATTTAAAACTGAATCTATTTCCAACTAATGTGATTTTTATTAAGTAAATCAGAGTGAATGTGAAGGGGGAAAAATCTTTATTCAAGATTCCAAATGCAGCTTGAACTCTCTTTTTAAAAGCTATGATTGCAAACAAAAAAGTGCCTCCTGGGAACATGGATGATCAGGTGAGAATATATTTTCTTAGAGAAAGTTAACTGGCTCCCCAAAGTGTCGAACTTGGATTGCTTGGAGATCAGTAGAAGCAGGTGGATCCTATCAAATGTGAAGCCCCATGTAAAATACATGACAGCAGTTACCAAAGTCATAATGAGTTTCACTGTTACTGCCCATAAATCCTTGCACATATGCAAACTCCCTTGCTAACTCTTTAGAAGAGCAAATATTTGCAAAGCAAAGCTTATGCAAACTAGAAACTAATTATCAATGTTTGTTTCCAGCCAATTTTTGCAAATTAAAATTCTAGCTCAGCCAAGAGAGTGTCTTTTAAAATAAGCTGGATTATCAATATTTATAAGTGATTAATCATTAGAAATGATATTACATACTTAAACTGTGGCCTGTCTAACTTTTCTCCCAGTGTACAAAATGTATATTCTTCAGGAGATATTCTGGCAAAATAGCCACAAGTGTTCTTATCTCTACAAACATCCCCAGCTCTAGTAAATCAACATTATCTAAGTATTTTATATGTACCCAAAACACAAAATATAGGTTCTTCTATTTAGTCTATATAACCAAGACAATTTCCATCAATTATAACCATAGTAATTACCACTTATTACCACTAGAATAATGTATAATCCCTAAGTTTCTGTTTTTAATATATGTGCTTGGCAGTATAGTTGAAGATAAAATTACATGGCAATATAGTTGGAGGTAATTCCATGCTCTCTTAGGAAATGGAGTTTACAGAAGAAGTGACAAAAGGTAAAGGAAAGGGGAAAATGTAAGAGACTCTAAACATATAATTAATTTTCCATTTAATTTATTAAGTGTCCTGGTTTTCATTTAAGGAAGAAAAACTGAATTTACTGATTGCCACCATTATGCCTAGTACTATCAAACTAGTTCACTAGAAAAGCTTGTATTGTTTTAAAGACAAAATTAGAAAGGGAAGGGGATGTCTGAAGCTTGTCCAAGGTCACAAAGATGCCCCCCATGCCAGTGTTCAAATCCTCATCTTTTGATTTAAAAACCAGTGATTTTCACCACCTCTTCTTTTTATAGTTATATAAATTTTAGGCTTTAACTCATTTCCCTTTACCATATTTCAACTTGTCAATGTCTAATTTAACCCTAAAATTTCAAAAATATTTCTTCTGGCTTAAAGGAGTTAATTAGAACCTGTTAGGAAATCTAAGGAAAATAAGAATGCTGCACACAAATAATGAAATCTGAAGAATATATTTCAACCTTCCAGAAAAACCAGACTGCATTCTGCAGTAAAGTCTGTTCAACATTAAGCAGAAGCTATTTAAAAAGCAGAATGCAGACCACGGTAGGAAAGATGCCCATTGCCAAGTCCTTCACGGCTCACCATAAATGTGAACAGCGAAGTGCTATCCATTTTAAAATCAATCAAGGTGATGCAACGCTTAAAATGCAATTGATTTTGGCTAATTTGCAAGTAGAAAGGTTTAGAACTTGAATAATTTCTTTTCCACTTTAGCTGGTTCAACAGCCTAATCAATTATTAGTCTTGTTTATTTATTTATTTACTTTAGATAATTCCTGAGTGAGACAACTTTTGATTTATTTTCAGTTGCCCTTGTGTAGATGAAAGAGACCACAAACTTAAAATTAAAAAAAAAAAAAAAAAAAAAAAACAAAAAACCCACTTGCCAGGTGAGCAAAATGAAGAAAGACCTCAAATGCAAGGACTACAATTTTCAAGCTGTGTTTGGAATTTTTAAAAAGTGAAAACAATTAAGAGACTCCATTTCAGCCTCCTATTAGTGATTAGGCTGAAAAACGATGAGAAGAAATAGGAAGAAAATCACTGCGAATTCCATTAGAGACAGATTAGAATAAGGTTAAGTTACTCTTTCTGTCTGCCTTCTCCATTCAGGCACCCCGAAGAGCTTACCACACTTCCCAGGAACCAGCCTGTCACCTTGGTGTCCTTTTAAATAGCATCCCTAACCTTTAAACATAGCTTTTATAAACACAACATTGTATCTCAGTGTTAGGGAGCCTCCATTCCCCAAGCATTTGGGGTCCCTTTTAGACATTTCTCCAAAATGACTCCTGCAAGAGGGAAAGCAGGAACATTCTAAAATCTGAGAAAAATAATCAACCAGGATAAATATTTCCATATACCCAACTAAAATGTGGTGCATCCTACACATACATACCTGTGTGTGCAGATGAGAGAAATACACACATAAAACTATATGCATAATGCACACTGATAAACATAAAAATCTTTCCAGATTCAAATATTTTTATCAGTCAGGAAAGTGAGAACTCAGTAAAACTTTTTTTTTGGCAGAACAAGCCATTCAAAATATCTGCTGTTTTTCCAAATATCTAATTAATCAGGTGTCTTTTTTTCCCTAAATTGTACATTATGCAAAGTAATTACCTACATTCCTTTGATAAAATGATTGACTTACTTGAATATAGTTAATTTAAAATCTGCTTGTGGTAGGGGAGTTTGCACCTTACTTTTCAAAGTAATGAGGTTTTACTGAATATTCAAACAATTACAAAAATATTTTTGTAGAATTATACTTAGTGCTATTATAGCTAGAGTTCTAGAAGCATTTAAATGTTTTTTTCTTACAGAAATTTAAAAACCTGGTGAATTGTTCACAATTTCCATGCTGAAAGACGGTCTGTCAAACTGAAATAGCAACACAATGCAAGCCATTTTGTGACTCAGTTCTTGATTGCAGACAGCTGAGATTCAATAGCTGAAGGGAGAACTAAGGACACCATCCAGACGTCTGTAATAATCCCTCTGCTTTTTTCCCCCAGCTTGACTGCTGCCTTAGTGTGTCTGCCTATTTCTTGTCTCTACAATTATAAACAGGACAGCCACATTGATACATACCTTGATCATAAAAAAATTTACCCATTCACTAAAAGACTCATTGAACATACCAGCAGAGTTATCTGGTCTGGAAACTTTGCTTAATTATAATTCTGGGACCCTGCTTCTGACATTTACAAATGACCCACTAAAGCTACTGCAGCTGATTATGATAACCTCAAAGTTATCTGGGCGACATGGATTACCCTCAGCGTGAGGGGAGATGCAGGGACTATCAGAAACAATGGAACCTTCTCTGCAGCCTGGATTTCTCTGAGATTAATATTGCTTACAAATAAACACATGCACAAACACGCATACGCACACACATATATTTACGCACTTATGCATATGCAGTTGACATGAATCAGGTCACGGCACCCTAATTTAGTGGCCCATTTCTGCAGCACTAAGCTAGGTTTTCTACAAGATAAATAGTAGACTAAATGGCATGATCTGCAATATAGGTGAATTCCTAGTAGACTAAGGAGCCACAGGATTGTCCTAGGTCTTAAAACAACTAACTTTCACCCAAACACATACAAACACCCCAAAATACCACATACCTGCCAGCACATGAAGACACACTGCCAAAACTCCAGTCTTGTCCACTGCAATCACCCTGGCACCCTAAATCATACTCGATCAATTTTCATTCTGATCAACACTGCACAACATTGATTTGTGACTCTTAACTCAGGGCACTGAAGCTGTCATTTAATTCGATCTTTCTAACATTTCACCCAAGATATATATATTCTTTGTCCATCTGGCTTTCAATGTCCAGGGCAATCTCCTGCTCAGAGGATCCCAGTTCCATTCCAACCCTCTGACTCTCGGAGGGAACACAGACAACAGGTATTTCATGTTATTTTCAGGTTCGGCCGCAAACAAAAATTCTGAGGCTTCTGTGAGATCCTCCTGGTTCCTCTTGTAGTATGTCTCCTTCCATTTTGTGACATGTTCCATGTCCATTAACCATTCCCAAGCTCTCATTCAGTATGTTAGTAGAATTTGAATTCCCTACCCTCAAGCCAAATCCTATAGCCTAACCGTGTAGGGCACACAGGAGCATGCAATCATGGCATCAGCTCTGCAGACGTTATACTGATGAGCTCACGTGCAAAACCTAGGTACAGAATGATTACCGAATAACTCTAACCATCAGCCGCAGTTAATCGAATACCTGGCAAGGCATTAGAAGTCCATCCCCAACTGTAGGCAGAGTTTGAACTTACTTAAGCACTTCAACAATTTAGGACATGGACTAGATGAATTTCTAGACCCTCTAAGCATTCAGTGGGCATAGAACTTAGCTAGGCTCTGTCCTCACATCTAAGCATTAGATGAGGACATCTATTGACTCAGATAGATTTACCTACTATGAATATCACAATGTCCCAGAATCCCAGCAAGGTTGACCCATAGTGTATCAATATCAAAAAATGATCCCATTGGAAAGGATACGACTCTACTTCTACTGCCAGGTCAGCACCTCTAATCACAGAACTTCCTGGCTTTAACATTTAACATTGATATTCCAGCACTACTCATAACTAAGGCCACATGGGCCATTCATTCTTTATTCAAGGGTCAGAGACACAGCAACAGACAAAGCCAAACATCTCTTCCTTCATGAGGCTGAACACATATGGAGAAGGAAGACGCCAAAATAAAATTCTAGAAAATAAAATAAAATATGTAATGTCATGTGGTAATGAATGTTATGAAGAAATATAAAATTGGATAAAGAAAGAAGACACGGTCACATTATTTATTTACTCTCTAGGGGTGTAATATTTGGGCTCAGGCTTGAGTGAAATGAGGCAGGCAAATATCTGGAAAATTGTTCTAGAAAGAGGGGTCTGCAAAAACAAAGGCCCGGAGATTCTTGGGCCCTATGGGTGCAGCAGGACCAGAAATTACTCTCTTTTCTGGGTCATTTAGAACCATGTTCTGCTTAAACAAATTTCAAACAATTGGTTTGAACAAAATTTCCTAGAAAACCTCTTAAAAAAAAAAAAACTTGTATTCCCTTCTTTTCTTTTAATGCCATGCCCTCATTCAGTTCTTCATAAAATCTTGCCCAGCCCCATTTCAGGGATTTGTAATTGGATTCCAAAACCCCTAGTGTCTCCTCAGTCCAGTCCATCCTATTTCTACCAAAATTATATTAGAAAAACAAAAATGGTGGCATGGCACTCTCCCTTTGGAACACATTGTGACTTCTAAGTCTGGCCTTTGGAACTCCAGAATTTGGCACTTTCCTCTCTTTGCAAGTTAATTTACCAAAGTGTATTGTACTATGACATCTTTCCTTATCTGCGACTATACTTCCAAGAACCCCCATCTCTGTATGCTTCCAAGTTACAGTTTGCCAAAAGAGAAATCTATGCATGATTTGAATGTCAGGGTGAAGATACAGCCATTTTCCTCCAAGGTTATTGCCGTAGGATATAGGAAGAGACAGACACAGAAATGCTGGCAAGTTCCAGCATGTTCTTGATTTCCCTATCCCACGTATGGCTGTTTCCAACAGCCAGTTCTGCTGATGGAACCTCAGACCCCTTGCCATATGCAGGGACAACAGACTTCAGCAACTCCCCTCCTCCTTCCCACTCCATCAACTGGAGGGACCAGCTTTCCCAAATCTCTTTGCAAGTTCCAATTTGTCCACTCACATCAGTGCTTCAGAAGCTGTAGGACTGACTGTTCTCTGATTTCCTACAACTCCCCTCTTCAGACCCTTACTTCCTCAGTGTCTCAGATAATGTAAGGTCTTATTTGTATAATAAATCCCTTATTCCACAAAACTCATAGTTATTCTGTCTCCTTTATAGACCTGGACTCTCTCTCTCTCTCTCTTTCTCTTTCTCTCACACACAAACACACACACACACACACACTTACAAAGCACTTTTATGTATACCTCTATTAAATAAACAATAATAATAAATTTAATAAATAATAAAATGTTGCACTGTAAGTGAGGAAAGATTAACTTTATTAACTTTTTACTCCTCTTTTCTTTTTCCTCCTAAAAGTGACTGTGGAAATTGGAGGGCATGAAGAGAATGCAACTCCAGTACCACTTGCCTGCAGTGCAAATACTCCCATGTGTAAGTTCCTCTAACACCAATTACTGTATTCATAATCAGGACTTAGGAAAAAACAGAAGTTT
Organism: Camelus bactrianus; assembly: GCF_048773025.1. Classification (NCBI taxonomy): domain Eukaryota; kingdom Metazoa; phylum Chordata; class Mammalia; order Artiodactyla; family Camelidae; genus Camelus; species Camelus bactrianus. The sequence goes on from NC_133539.1 coordinate 29,295,924, forward strand.
ATATGCAGATTTTCTTAGGAAAAGGGACCAGAATAGCCAGAGTAGAATTAGAACTTTCATCAGGAAAAGAAAAAGCCCTCAGTTCGGCTGCTGCACTGGAAGAAGCCCTGTTAGCACTACTGTAAGAAAGTAAAATTGAGGACCTGCGAGTGGGGCTCTTTCCCCAGAGAGGCACGCTGCCGGCTTTGCACAGCTCTCAGCTCATGGCACGTTTCTCTTCTTTCCATGACCCCTAAATGGCAGCCCCACTGGCTCGCGCTTAAGTTGGTCTGCATCATCTCAGTGCTCATAGGCCAGCGTTTCCAATCTACTGTTCTGGTGGTTAAAAAAAAAAAAAAAAAAAAGCCCCTGAGGCCAACTGTGAGCTGCCTGTCTCTGCTGTTTGTGTTATGTTCCCAGAGACCAATTAACATTTTACTTAATGCTCTAGATAAAAAGTTACATCGGTTTTGCATCTCTATCCAAACCTATTTTTACCGATAAGTTGTTATTTTCAGTATGCAATTTTGCAGAACAAAAATTATCCAAGAACATGTCATGTTGTGTATGGCAAAAATATCTGTCTATGCCTTATAAATTTTATATGCAGTGGACTCTGTATATGTCTTTAGCACATACTAATATTGATACGTGCTAAGTAGATTAATGAAAGTATGCTTATTTATTTGTATTATGTGTAGTACATACATTCATATATATGTATATCTTGTTTATTGATTTCAATAGTTTATGACAGAGAATTTTTGCTTCAGTTTATGGAAACAGTATTAAGTTAAAGTGACAAAATTCATGATTTCTTAGAGCTTATAGTTTGTAAAAAAAAAAAAGGTAATTAAAAATCAAATACAGTCTTGTTTGTATGCCAGTGGAAATTTAAGATTTCTGGGAAAGCTTCTATTGAGGGAGTCTAATCTGATCCGATGGTCAGGAAGATTCTCCTGAAGAAAGTGTTGCTTGCCATAGATCTGGAAGGTGAGGAGGTATTCAGAAGAATGGGGTGGTGGTAAAAGATAAACAGTATGTGTGAAGATGGTGAGATAAGGCAAACTATGAAAAAATCAGGCAACTGAAAGAAATCGGAATTTGAAGCACTGAGTTTGAGGGGGAATAGTCCCAGAGATGGGGAAAGAAGACAAAAGCAGGGCAAAGATTCTGAACAGTCAGCAGCCACCCATACGGAGTGGGAACTTTATCCTGGTGGCAATAAGGAATTCCTGACAGATCTTAGGGATGAGATTATCTGAATCAGATTTGTGTTTCAAAGAAATCATTCTGGCTTCACAGTAGGTGAGTCACAGATACAGGCACAAAATACTATAGTAAATGAGACATTTAGGAGGCTGGCTGTTGCAGGAATTTTAAAAAAATACAATAGTCAGATCAAGAGCAGTAGAAATGGGGATAGAAAAAAGGTGACCTTTTAGATGAAAGAATCAATAGGCTTTTAGATGGTAAAACGAATAGGCCCTGGCCATTAATTGATGTTAGTGGGTAAGGAGTTATGGCCAGCAATGAAATCAAGTACCCTTAGTATTTTTGTCAGAGTACCTGGAAGGATGAAGCAATTTAATAAAATGGGAAATAAAAGAAAAGGAATAAACAGATGGTGAAAAGGAAAGTTGACTTCAAGTTAAAGGTATGCTCTGTAAGAAGGTCAAAGGGAGAGTTGGCCCACAAGTATATATTTGAGTATCACCAGAATAGTGGTGGGATTTGAATCTTGAGAGTAGATGCAATTGCTCTAAGAGAGTGTTCGGAGAGGGGAAAAGAAGAAACTCCAAACTGAGATTCCAAAAGTAGGACGTACCTCTAGGAAAAAAAGAGACTGTAAAGAAGATGGAGAGGTAGGAAAACCAGAAGAGGATGGCGCCATGAAAGTTGAGTGAAGTGTTTCAAAACAGAAAGCTGGTCATGTGGTCAAGGTTATGAATATGCAGAATCTATCATGTGTGTAATCCATCATCTGCATAGCCCACTGGTGATTTTAATGAGACCACTTTCAGTGGAGGAGTGTGGTATAAGCTACAAATTGGTGGCGAAGGACTGAGCAGGAAGCCAAAACTTGCCACAGGCATGGACGATGACTTGTAAGTTTTGCGGTGAAAAGGGGGAGAGAGTCAGCCACAGTAAGTGGGGCCTTGGAATGTAGAGAAGGTTTTATAGACACAGTTCTATGTGCTTCCATGTGCCTATGCTTGCTTTGCTTCCTCACAACATGTCTTCTTAAAGGAGCCGTAATAAACTACGGAGACTTCAACTCTTCTCTCCCAAGTTCCTTTTACTTCTTAACAGTGGCCCCAGATCTCAACAGCCTCTAAAACCATTTTCTTTGCTTCAGTGTGGCTTGGATTTTCCCAATGGCTACATGCCTAGCTCCTAGGTTGCCTCCTGTCCCATTGGTATTGCCAGTCCCAGGATACCTCCAAAACTTCTTGGCACTTTTTGATGTCTCCTTTCCATCTTCCTTACTATTAGAAGGACTGTCACAAAGAAAGATTTCTTAGTGGCCCCCCAAATAAAGATAGGTGCCAAATCCAAGATAGGATCTTCTATCTTGGAACTCAAAGCATTTTATTTGTATTATTAAATGTCACATCTAAAATCACTGATGCATAGAAAACATGAACCTGAATTCCAGTGCATGATTTCAGCATCTCACATTCTTCTATCTGAGGCTGATTCTTGTTGCTCTATGGAGAAACCTACGCCATCAAACCCACCCTAACTTAGAGCAACCATTTGCTTCATCCTCATCACTTGGTCTCTAAATCCTCTTAACTCTTCCCCCCATAATGCCTAGTGGGTTTGGTTTGGTGGTATCTATGGGCTCCAGGAAAGCAGAGAAATTAGGTATTGTTATTCTTGATTAATCACTGCTCATCCCTGCCCTAACAGATGAAAGACAAATAGTTGATATTCTCCCCCAAGTTTAGTTGCCCTTGAACCTTGAAATCTGCTTTAAAGAAAACCAATAGTAAACATCACTTGAAAAAGAGCAGCAGAAAATGTGCACTGTATTTCTAAATATCTCTTCATAGCTTCATAGCAAAAAAATAATCTTCAAAGAGAAACCAGTCAAGGTTAAAAGCAGCACTGAAAAGTGATCCATTTGGTAAACAAGAGTAGGTGTAATTATCACAAACGCAAACTTTGCTAAGGGGATAACTGTCAGAGCTCTTGCGGTAAAAGGTCTCTTTACCATTTTAATCCGACAGGCTGAGAGTTCCCTAGTGAAAACAATTCTCAATAAAAATCACAAATCTAACTACGGTATTCTTTTAAACTTGCATTTCAGTCATGGCTACTAAAACAAGCTTAATATTTACAATTCAAATGACATTGGTAGACTGACTGATAATATGGATTATGAAAAACCTTTTAGCACTGTATTTTTATGTGCTAAACAATACTCTCTATCAGCAGTGACACTTTAAAGAGTTTTGTTTATTTGCTTATCAAAAGCCAAACAGGCCTGTCCCCTGAAAGAAACCAAAGTCAAATTTCAGTTTGGGAGGCAATTATGCATTCAGACACTTAACTTAAAATAAGTAAGCAACAAAGATTTACTGTATGGCACAGGGAATTATAACCAATATCTTACAATAACCTATAATGGAACATAATCTGGAAGAGAAAACCTGAATCACTATGCTGCACACCTGAAACCAACACAGTATTATAAATTAACTATAGTTCACTAAAAATAAATAAAAGTACACTTTCCAGAGACTTTAGCTCTATCCCATAACAAAACCTTAGCTCTATCCCATAACAAAACCTTACAGTGTATGTGTCACTGCTGAAGAGATCTTGTGGGTTTTCAAGCAACCTCCTCATCTAGAAAAGAAAGAAGTAACTTGTTCCAGGTCACACAAGACTGAAACTGTGGTCTCTTAACACTCAAACCACTGTTAATTTATTTTTCACTTTGGGATATCTTGCAATGCTGCCCAATAAAACACTCTCTGATGATGGTAATTCTCTATTTCTGTACTGTCCCATACAATAACCCCAGGCCAGGTAGGGCTACCGAACATCTGAAATGTAGTTAGTGTGACTGAATAAAAAACTGAATCATTAGTTGTATTTAATCTTAATTAATTTAAATTTAAGTACCCATATGTGGCTAGAGGCTACCGTAAGTTCATGCAGTAATCATCTGACTAGGAAAGGTCCAGGGTACTATCTGCCTCCACCAACTCCTAGTTAAACTGACACAGGAATGGGGAGGATATGAGATTTGACTGTTGCATATTTGAAATAAGGGCAATGACTTATGTTTCCCTTCATTTCCCACACTCCAACCCCTGGCCTTATACAGAGTGGGCAAAAAAAAAAAAAAACCCTAAAATCTGTTGATGCTTTAAGCTATTCATTTGCATTAACAAATGCTAGGGGCAGAAAAGCATACAGGTTAGAAATGTGTTCACAAAAACTGCCTTACTTGCACCTTCCTGCAGCAGGAGAAACCTTTTCCTTCCTTAAAGTTGACTGAACCTCTGCCAGGAGAGGTCCTTACACACACACGTTGTCCAATCAGGGCTCAACCTACATGTGATACACCCATTACCCAGGGTAAACCCAGAGGGTAGGGCGGCACAATGCAACTGCCAAGAAGCAGGGTACCGCCTCTGCTGTCCACATCATAACGAGGGCACCCCCTCTGTACAGTGAGTCATTTACCCCTGCCTAGAGAGGAAACTTGGTAAGATCGATTCACTTTTTTAAATGGAAAAAATAATTGAAAAAAGTATTGATTTTACTTTTCAGGCAGCCATTTAACTGGTAAATGTAAGCCTTCCTTGATTAACAACAGGAAGAAAATTGGTAGGAACATTAGAAACAGAATATTACCACAGGGCAACCTTCAATTATCACTTCTTTTTTTTTTATCATAAACACTTACTTAAAAAAAAAAAAAACTTTTATGTAATTCTCCCCTGAAGACCCCTGAAACACAAATAAAATTAACTGTCACTGCAGCATAACAGTCTTTTCCAGTTTCTTTATCTGTTTGTTCATTTGATTTGTTTCCGGAAAAGCAGGGCTATTGGTCCTATATGTTATCAAGTAAGTACCCTTTTCCCAGGAAATGTAATTTGCTTCCTATCTTTCTCTCTCTCTCTCTCTTTTTCAATAAATAAAAACATTCATAAAGATTTGAGTAAATGGATGGCTTAGAACAACTACCGTCAGTCAAAACTCTTGTTGAGTATATCTCAAGGGAGCTACTTTACAAATCCTGCAATGCATGTCAAATTCCATCGACTTCTTAAGAGGCCAAAAGGTCTTTTGGCAGGATCTCAGAATTGTTTCATCTTCTTAAGCTGTCCTCTTTGAAGCAAACAGTTTTGATGCTCTGAAAACCAGCACTTGTATCTATTGCTCCCAGTCCCCAAGGATCATAATTTCTTTGAACTGAGGAATCAATGATGTTACCTAGGTGGTTTATTTAAAGACAATTTTGTTGCTTCTGTGTAATCTTACTGCAGTGTCAGAAATTTTTCTTTTAAATCAAATGCCCATTTTACTTTGTATATTTAGGCTTTTACTAATCCTATTCTTCTAAATTAATGGGAAGTAGTTTTGGAATTTGTCCTTAGCAATTGAATCTTGTGCTATATACCATCAGTAATGGGCTTTGAATAACTTCATTATCTCCAAGGACACATATCCTCTTATACCTTGGGTAAGAGAACTGAATGGCCATTGTACATATTTCTAATAGGCATAATCTCAGGGTTCTGAGCAATGATCCAATTAATAAATTATGAATGGAAAAATAGAGGTTTCTGAATATTGTCTTCTATATTTATAGGTTACACTGTTTCTGGTTGCAACAGCAATGAGCTTCACAACGTTGCATTTGGCGATGATTCTAAATCACTGTGGCAATTACTGGGATTTTTTAGAGTCTGTAGTCAGCAGTACCATAATTTTCACTTAATAGGCTTAAGAACTGGCCTGTCATTCATCCTTCAGAGCCTTCAACTGAATGATATAAGCCCAAGATACCATCCTTTAGATCTCAGGAACAGCCATGAAGAGAATATATATACACACTAAGATTTGGGGGATTCTAAGCTTACGCTTAGCACAGTTTCTAAAAAGGACTAACCCTACTGAGCTTTCCAAATCCCCAAGGCCCAATTATATTTCTTTGCTTCAGCATTGCCTTTAAGATGTTTTCACCACTACTGGTGAACACAGATAACATTAGGGTCACTGATGAGGGAATTCTTGAGAAGCAGGCCATTAAATATTAAGTTAATTGTAATTTATTAGTGATCACAATCATTGCTTCATGAAGAGGTTAGTATTGTTCACAAAATCATGTAATCTCAGAATTGAAGTTCCTCAGATATGAAGTAGTCTAAACCATTTGCTAAAGTTTAATCTTCCTTCCATATTGCAGTTCTTCCACTATTTTAAGACAGCTATCATACCTGCCCCTAGAGTTTTCTCTTCTCCAAGCTAAATATCCTTAGTTTCTTTCTACTGTTCTTAATGTGCGGTTCTTCCCCCTCCCTTGTGCTCCAACTTCAGTCACATTTCAAAGCTAATAGAGCCTTCAAAGGCATTAGATTTTAAAGGCAGGCACAGCACACTTGATTCATTTTGAGCTTACAGTCAAATTGAAAATCCGGACTCTTTGCATGTGTTTCAGCTACAGCTTCTGCTATCTTATTTTACTCAGGAAAGACTTTTTGACTTAAAAGCAGTTTTCAGTTATTGTTGTAAGATTCAGGTAGTCTATTGTTTCAGTTTAGTGTTATCCTCTTGTATCTCATTTTGATTAAATAATCTCAGAAGAATATTTAAGGTATGTATATCAAAGTGACAAACGCATGCAGATAATAGAGATTAATGGATCACAATAAATAAAACTATGTGGACGAAGCTCTATTATACAAAGATATAGTCAAGCTAAAGCTCTAATGACTAAAAAAAAATCAAAGAATGATTTTACTTCATATGTGTAAAGTCTTTCTTAGCAGAAATAAAGTTTTATTTTTAGGAAGACATAAAACTAATTACTTTTAATCAAAGAGTATTAGATGAAAGAAACCTGGAATTTTTGAGAACTATGATTTTTGTACACTATTAAGAATCACTGATAATCTCCATTGTAAATATTCCAAGAGGATTTTTCACAAGCTATCACATTTCAGAAACCCTTAAGAATATATATAATATATATTATATATGTAAAATACATTAGATATATTTTCCCCAAAGATTGTGTCTAATCACAATGATTACATATTCAAAGTCACTAATATATCTGTTAAAATATTCCATATCTTAAGCAATCTAAGCATATAAAATATTATTTGCCAATGTAATGCTATGAAAAGCATAAAATTATTTTAACTGGTTTACATTTTTAATAAAAATGTAGCAATACTCTAGTGAGAAAGAAAGCATTAAGATGCTGCTTATGATTGGTTTCATACTGTAAATATTTCAAAGTCAGAAGAATTTTAATGTAATTTTAATTTATTTTTTATTATTATTATTTTTTGGATGAGATGGTAATTAGGCTTATTTGTTTATTTTTAGAGGAGGTACTGGGGATTGAATCCAGGATCTTGCATATGCTAAGCACATGCTTTATCACTTGAGTCTATATCCTCCTCTCTTAATGTAATTTTGTTTTAATGTAATTTTGTTACCTATCAGTATCTAAAGGTATCTTTTATGCTTGAAATCCAAGGTTAGTTCATTCCTTGAATGCACATTTCATTCTGTTATTTGTTATTAGAAGCTTCAATCACCATTGTTTGATTTACTTACCTACTAATTCAAAATTATTCTAGATGCCAATATGTCACAAAAATTTTAGTGGATAAATCTCCCTGATTACCCTATGGAAATGTGATCCATGAGGAACAGATCAAAATTTTGCAAATTAACATATGTTTTGGGGGTGTGTATAATGTTTTGTCAAACAGCAACACTTTCTTTGAAAAGCCAATGATAGTTGCTCTTCCAACTCATTTCAAATCTGCTCTATTCAAGTTTATATAATTTATGCAATACTATTTGCAACATCCAGCTGCCTTGTAGCTCCATATATTTAAGCAATATAAGGAAATTTTCAGCAACATTTTCACTTTTATAAGTGCTACACTGCACATAAAGACCTTATTTTTCAAAGTATTATAAATTACTAAACAGTCCTCCTACTTGGGTTGCATTTGGAAGCAAGTAATATTCTTAATGCATAAACTACTTTCAGATACAATCTTTTGTAATGCTTACATTTGAAAATAAGCAGGCTTAAGCAAAACAATTTTTTTCTAATCATTTTAAGTGATGTGATAAAGCATTTCATTTGAGCTAGTAGTTCATTTGAAAGCAAAGGTTAGCAAATCATGTAGTCAGGCTTACATACACAAATGGTATAGAAAAAGATGTGGTCATACATAGCTGAGCAGGTAGGTACAAAACTAATCTGTTCTCTCTTTGGGAGGGCTAACTAGCATCCCCTATATTGCTAGCAAATTCCATGAAATCAACATCACATTTTTCAACTCTTTCCTATTCAATGGGTCATAATAATTACTGTCATTTTTAAGCTTAGAATTGCCAAAATCAAACACCTCTGAGAATCCTAGAATTGTTCATCATCAATCAATAATTTCTAAGTAGGTACATGAACTGTTTTTAAAGTCAAGATCAGTTAGAAACGTATGAATCACGTATCTGTCTTAGTCTGGGCTGCTTTTTCAAAACACCATAGACTGGGTCACTCATAAACCATAGAAACGCATCTCTCACAGTTGCGGAGGCTAAAGGTCCCCGATCAGGGTGTCAGCATGGTCAGGTTCAGGTGAGGGCCCTCTTCCCGGCTGCAGATTGCCAGCTTCTCCTTGTACCCTCACATGGTAAACAGCATGAGAGAGCTCTCTGGGGCTTCTTCTATAAGAGCACTAATCCCTTTCATGAGGGCTCCACCCTCATGATCTTATTACCTCCCATAATCCCCATCTCCTACTTCCCGCACACTGGGGATTAAACTTTTGACATACGAATTTTGGGGGAACATAAATCTTTAGTCCATAACAATATCTAAGCCAAAATGGCACTGTTATTCAAACCACAGAGTTTTAACTAGAAATATTGCAACAATTTTACTCATGTAGAATTTTCCTTTTTTTTTTTTTTTTTCTTTCTAACCCTCCTAACCCACCACTACCTCCCCACCCCCTGGGCCAGGTTTAATTGAAACAGCTAAGATTTATTGATTGCTTCCTGCATGCCAAGCACTATACTTAATCTGTACATGCATTAATTCACTGGATATGTAGAATTTCCCAAGGATTTGTATAGTCTTTAAATATGGTCATATCACATTGACACCTAGCCTGAACCCTTTTAAAAGCTTAAACTATATAGTATCTTTCCGGACCCAGATGTTTGAACTTTAGAATCTAGCCCCCTATGTCACTATACCATATACCTAGTTTTTATTATCAAAATTTATAATTCCCGTTAGTTGGTTCTCTGTCAGAACACAAGTCTATCTGTAGATTAAGTAATGACTTCAGTTAGAACAGTCTTAATTCACCCTACAAAACAACGTATCATTCTATTTACAAAGACATATGTGAGTGTTTGTATAATCATAGCAGTAATTATTTCTGATTCTTGGGACTCCTAATGAGTTTATTTTCTGTATTTTCTGTAGTCCCAACACCAGTCATGCATTATGATGAAGAAATGAATAAGTAAAAGTGATTATCACACCTAGTATTAACCCTACAACGTATCAGCAGTGAAGGCACTAAATCTGTCTTTCCCCTGCCTACATTTCCATAGCAGCTGATAAGTTTTTGTGAAACGTTAAACTGCAAACATAACAGACTTCCCTTCTATGTGTTCATATGCATAGGAATGCAAAGAAGAAGCGAGAGCTCGTGGGATGTGTTAGGAAAAATAAGACAATTTATGATTACAAAAGAATTACCTGTCACACAATACGGCACTCAAGCGGCACAGCAACAGGAAAACTGTCTTTAAATAACCCGTCCAGGTAGCATCACTGATTCTTCAAGTCCTTCGAGACCAAGATCAGTAGATGTAAGTATTAGTGTTCAAAGCTTCTCAAGTACTCGCTTCAAGAATGGCAGCTTCTACAGATGAAACAACTCTGAGTTCCTGCCTCAGACCCTTGGCCTCTTAGAAAGTCAGAGGATATTTGTCATGCATGGCAGGGCTTTTTTAAAAGTGGCTCTCTCAAGTGATGTATAAATGAACCTTTTGCTAGATTTCTCCTGAGAGGGTGTGGATTTGGCAGCTGAGATCCAAGATCAGAGTCTTGTACTAAAAAGATGACTCGGTTGTAGAGAGTATGAGACAGAGTGAAACCAAGCCCTTCCAGCAGTGAACAGAGTTGGGACACAGACACATTAGCGCTGATAATAACTGCCAGGAGACAGGGCGCTGAGAGTGATCCAAAGACAGGGTATCAAACGCCCTTCATTATTTCTTAAAACTTACACAAACCTCGACTTAGGAAATGTTTCTCATTTTAAAGTCAACACCTTGTAGCTCAGAGGGTTTGGCCACTTGTTATTGTACTCAGTTTATTAGGTCATAATTTTATCTTATCTAAGTGGCATTTGTTGTTTGTAAAATACAATTTCTTAATTGTATATTAAGTCCCCTTTTTGTAAGTATCAGGACATATACAGGAAAAGAGTGTGCTGTAGGGGTGTCAATGTTTCTATCATAGATGAGATCTCCTCTGAGATAGTCTTCCCAGGGTCTTGACCTACAAATTTTAAGTCAAGACCTGAATACAGACTACAGATCTCCTCACAACTTATGGTAAACCCATCTCAAGTTGAAAATATAAGTCAAAAATACATTTAATACACTTAATCTACCTAACATCGTAGCGTGACCTGGCCTACATTGTATGTGCTCAGAATATTTACATTAGCCTATAGTTGGGCAAAATCACCTAATACCAAAGTGTTGAGTATCTCCTGCAATTTAGTGAACACTGTACCGGAAGTGAAAAACAGAACGGTTGTAGGTGAATTGCTTGTCTACCTCGTGATTGAGCAGACGACTGGGAGCTGCCGCCGCCCAGCATCACAGAACAGTATTGTAACCACATAGCATTAGTCCAGGAAGATCAAAGTTTTAAATTTGAAGTGCAGTTTCTACTGAATGCATATTGCTGTCCCACCACAATAAAGTGGAAAAATCATAGAGCAAACTGTCATTTAAGTCAGGCACCATCTGTGTAGGTGCAGGCACAAACATTTGGAGACTATGAAACAATCAATCACCCACAATTTCAAATATTCAGTAATAGAATTCTCATTGGCTTGGCTTGAGCCGTATGCTTTCCCCAGTCCAGTCACCTTGAGCTGAGGGATGGGACACTAAGGAGGCAGACATATAAAACAGCTGGGGTCCTACCACATATAGATGGACCAAAGAAGGTGTCTACCATAACCTCCAAACAAACCGGAGAGGTCAGCCTTATCACCCTCAATCCTGTATTTCAGGGAACTGAAATCCTGGTTTGCCCAAGGACACACAGATATCAAATGGAATCAAAACAATTACCTCTGATTCTGTATCTCAAGTCTGCCAACTTTACCACCTGACTAAAGTGATATATTGGCTCACCTTCAACTATTTTTAACTGAACTGAGAAATTAGCCTTCAAAATTCAAATATAAATGAAACCGATGATTATTTCAGAGAGATATATTTCATTCATTGAAACTATGAAGCTGATAGTCTTTTAGCAAAATCTAAGTTGTATAAGAATGCAGATTTCGCCCTTAAGCTTTATACTGTGAACTGTCACATTATATGTGAAGATACTCATTTTCAAAATGCACTGATACTCTATCTTTGGGGCAGTGTCAAAATAAGTACATTTTATAAAAATGAGTGATGAACTAGATATTCTTTCTTCTTCATTCCTAGGACATAAGCAAAGGAAAAACAGTAGGGAGTCCCCATTATTTTCTCCTTTCTATTTATTACTGGAAGGCAATGGCATTGCTTTCATTTAATTTATGTTCAGTTCTATGGGAAAAGACTGTCATTAGTTACTGGAGACAAAAATAACAGTAATAGTGGAAGTCACCTTGATAATTCCAGTTAAACTCATTTACTTTCAAAACAACTGTGATTTTATAAAATCCCACAGGATTATTTTTTCATGAGTGTGATTTTCTTCAATAGGTTTTTATAGGAATAATAAAACTTAAAAAATACATACAAAATGTTCTTTTTATTGTGTCGTATAAGATGTCAGATGGACAATATCAGAATGCTTTTAATATGCTATTTATGATATTGTCCTTAGCATCTGTACACATTTTCTATTCTTAAAGATTACTGAAATATTTTTTGCCCCTGTAGTTTTCAACTTGTACCTCTCTTAGAGAATGGAGGCATAGTACTGTCTATAACAAAGCAAGCTGTCTCTTGGTAAATCTAGCATACACTACACAAAAGTATGTATCAAGTCTTTTACATAGCATAGGAGCCAATATTATTCTATCCAATAAAGAATTAAAGGTAAAGAGGTACAGCAGAAGCTCCTCTATTCATATTTCCTTCTTAGTCATTCTGTTCTGGAGGTACCCCACATGGCCACACAACCCCTGGTCAGTGAAGCAAATATTCTCCATGTCATCCTTCCTTCTCATCATCTTTTCAAGTATTCTTTTATAATCAGTCTCTGAAAGGTTGGAATTTTCTGTCACTTACAATCATCACCTTTTGATCCTGTCCATATAAATTCAATGTTAGATGGAAACTGAGAAAGCGATTGTCGGTAAGGCAAGGGTAGGAAGAGAATAAGTGTGTCAAAACTATGGTGTGTGTTTATACACAACAATGGCATTTCTACAGGTCAATTCACTCTATTCTGTTACATCTTAGACTTTCTCTTTGTTCTATTTAGTCTCTCATCTTATTCTCAAAACACTTTCCTCATGTACAAAATCAGATGAGGGTTAGCACCTCAAACTAGCCATTTGGTAAATGAAATGCCTGCTCCCTGGGGTTAAAGAAAGAGGTGGGCAGTTTTTGCATAGAAATCCACACTCCTGATTCCCCTCACTCACTTTCCCACTGGTGTTTTCTGTCTGGAACTTGTGTTCTCCCTCCTAGAGCGTTACAGTTCAGCATAGTCAACTGGCTGTATACAGATACATACATACACACACACACACACACACACACACACACACACACACACACACCCCTAACCACCAAGTATTCAGACATCTGTGAATATTAGCTTTGTACAGCTGAGAAAAATTATCTACACCATCTATGTTGTTTAATCAACTTACTGTCTCTAGGCAGATTTACATTCCCACATTGCTATGGGTGAGAGATCCTCTGCAAAAGTACAAAATGGACTCTCCTAGGGACTCAAAGAAGTTGGAACTGGAAGAAATTCAGTTCTCTGTTTCAATCTCCTCATTTTTTCACATAAAAATTTAGTCTGTGAGAGGTAAACTGATTTGTCCTTGGTCTCATAGTGGGTATTGAGGGGCAGTGGGGGGAGGGGCAAGAGACATAATTAAAAGCTCAAAATGACTCAACAGGTGATATGTTTACCTCAAAAATTGATTTTGAAAAATAGACTTTATGCCCAGGGACACAAGGATGGTTCAACATGCAAATCAATCAGCGTGATACACCACAACAGAAAAAAGGACAAAAACCACATGATCATCTCAATGGATGCAGAAAAAGCATTTGATAATATTCAACACCCATTTATGATAAAAAAATTCTTACCAAAGTGGGAATAAAAGGGACATATCTTAACATAATAAAAGCTATTTATGACAAACCCACAGCCAATATAATACTCAACAGTGAAAAGTTGAAAGCCTTCCTGCTAAAATCTAGAATAAAATAAGGATGCCCACTCTCACCACTTCTATTCAACACAGTATTGGAAGTCATAGTCATAGCAATCAAACAAGGAAAATAAATAGGGATCCAAATTGGAAAAGAAGAGATAAAACTGTCACTATATGCAAATGACATGACACTATATATAAAAAACCCAAAAGGCTCCACACAAAAACTACTAGAGCTGATAAAAGAACTCATCTTAGTAGGAGGATACAAGATTAACATACAGAAATCAGTTGCATTTCTTTACACTAACAATGAAATATCAGAAAACGAAAGTAAAGAAACAATCCTTTTTAAAAATTATATCCCAAAAAAAAAAAAAAGAAAGAAAGAAATACTTAGGAATAAACTTGACCAAGGAGGTGAAAGACATAACTGACAACTATTAAACATTGATTAAGGAAATTAAAGATGATTTAAAGAAAGGTAAAGAGACCCCCATGCTCTTGGATTGGAAGAATTAGTATTGTTAAAATGATACTGCTCAAGGCAATCTACAGATTAAATGTGATCCCCATCAAATTACCCAGGACATTTTCATTAGAACAAGTAATCCTAAAATTTATATGGAATTACAAAAGACCCAGAATTGCCAAAGTAACACTGAAGAAAGAGAACAAAGCTGGAGAAATCACCCTCTCAGAATTCAGAAAATACTACAGAGCTATAGTAATCAAAACAGTGTGGTATTGGCACAAAAACAGACATATGGATCAACAGAACAGACTAGAGAGCCCAGAAGTAAATCCATGGACTTATGGTCAATTAATGTTCAACAAAGGAGGCAAGAATATACAATGGAGAAAAGACAGTCTCCTCAGCAAGTGATGTTGGAAAAGTTGGACAGCAGCATGTAAATCAGTGAAGTGAGAACACTCCCTCAAACCATACACAAAAATAAACTCAAAATGGCTTAAAGACTTAAATATAAGACAAGACACTATACATCTCTCAGAAGAAAACATAGGCAAAACATTCTCTGACATAAATCTTAGCAATGGTCTCATAGCACGGTCTACCCAGGCAATAGAAATAAATGCAAAAATAAACAAATGGGACCTAATTAAACTTATAAGCTTTTGCACAGCAAAGGAAACCATAAGCAAAACAAAATGACAACTTATAGAATAGGAGAAAGCAAATGATGCAACTGACAAGGACTTAACTTCTAGAATATACAGACAGCTCATACCACTTAACAACAACAACAACAACAACAACAACAACAACAACAAAAACCCAACAGCCCAATCCAAAAATGGAGAGAAGACTTAAATAAGCAATTCTCCAAAGAAGACATACAAGTGGTCAATAGTCATATGAAAAAATACTCAATATTGCTAATTATCAGAGAAGTGCAAATCAAAACTACAATGAGGTATCACCTCACATAAGTTGGAATGGCTGCCACTAAAATGTCCACAAACAATAAATGCTGGAGAGGGTGTGGAGAAATGGGGACCCTCCTACACTGTTGGTGAGAATGTATTTTGGTGCAGCCATTATGGAAAACAAAATGGAGATTCTATAAAAAACTAAAAATAGACTTACCATAGGATCCAGCAATCTCACTCTTGGGCATATATCTGGAGGGATCTGTAATTTGAAAAGACATGTGCATCCCAGTAGTCATAACAGTACTATTTACAATAGCCAAAGCATGGAAACAAACTAAATGTCTGTTGACAGATGACTGGATGAAGAAGCTGTGGTATATTTATACAATGGAATACTACTCAGCCATAAAAAAGAATAACAAGAAAGAAAAGAAAAGAAAAGAAAAGAAAAGAAAAGAAAAGAAAAGAAAAGAAAAGAAAAGGAAAAGGAAAGGAAGGGAAAGGAAAGGAAAGGAAAGGAAAGGAAAGGAAAGGAAAGGAAAGGAAAGGAAAGCAAAGCAAAGCAAAGCAAAGCAAAGCAAAGGCTTAACAATGGCTCCCTTATCATATCTTAGGTAGGTATATATGAGGTCCAAGGAGGGTAACAACAGGGACACAGTTATGCTGGGTTGGGATCTGTGGCACAGTATGTCACTTTACCAGAACTCTTTGAAGCATCAAAATGGATTTCAGCTCCTCCTCTTCCTCTCAACTGTCAGGGAAATAATTAAGCATAAAATTATTTCATCATTCCAATTCAAAATTATCTACTTTAGGGCATCTCCCTGGCCATGGTCAGGTTAGTCAAAGTAGTGGGTTGCCTACAGCCTATGCAGAACAGTGCCTCTTGGAGGAGGTAAGCAATGAGTGATTTTTTTTTAGAAAGAGATAAATATATACAAACATACTTGAAGTTATACCAGAAATCTGTTTAAAAAAAAACAGATTCCTCTAGAGAATAGAACTGGTAGATAGTGTTGGAAAGATACTTATTTTTATGTAATAAAAACTTTTTACCATATGCAATGAATTATTTTGAATCAGGAAATAACTGATAAATTTAAACTTTCTAGTTGGGATACATCTGGAAGATAAAGAGGAACTGTACTAAATGTTTTAATCAACACCAGTTGATATGATTCCCAAGTAATCAATTCTTAGTATGTATCTTTCGTTTAAAGCAAGTCTAAAAAAAGATTAAAGCCTATTGGAAAAAAAAAAAAAAAGAATCTTTCCACCAACCCAAAACCCTAAATCATGTCCTGAGAGATTGTAACCACTGGACACTACCTAGGTATAACAATTACAAAGGTTCATCCCTACATGTATAATGTTAAAATCTGGATATTTAGTTCTAGTTCTAAGTTATGCAATGTGACTTTATGCGGGTGTTTGTTTGTTTGCTTGTTTGCTTTGGTGTGAGTCATCTTCAGATAAGCAGCCTGTGTGGGACACATTTTCAATTGAATATACTCCTGTTTGTCTAAGTCTCCTCCACAATACTGGGCCAGAGGAGCTATCTGCTCTAATCAGAACTATATACGCTGCTTACCTACATGTATTCCCCCGAGGTATCATGCATCACTCTCAGTACCATGGGGCATCATTTCTGAGGTGGTACTAACTGATGCTGCAGACAGCATCAGTGCTGTGCTCACTCACTTCTACCCTCTTCCCTCACTTTTCCCTCTCTCTGCCTCTCTCTATATGTATCTACATCTGTATGCACATAATACATGCTTCATTAGTTAGTGATAGTTTTATCCTTCCAAGAACAGATTCTATAGAAAGGTCTTTAATAAACTGCTTTGAAAAAATTTATGTCTCATTTCTGTGGTTTACAATTCTGAATTTTCTCACCATAGGTCATCTTCTCCCATCTGGAGGGGGGTGGCATTAGGAATAGTGTTAAGATCAAATATTCACAGTTTCCATACCATCCACCAGGACCTTCTCCTCTCCTACGTAGCCTGAGCACTCTTGCCAGAGATGGTATCAGAGATCTGAGTTTAACACCAAAGCAACATAGCTGTGGTCGGTTTGTGCTAAGCCGAGAGTGATAATAAATACTGTAATTAGAGACTCCAGGGCTCCTTCCCAGCATAGCCACACAGAAATCAATTTAACACTGAAAGGCCACTAATAAGTAGTTGTTTCATTCCACACCTAAAAGTGTCTTTCCTCTCCGTTCTTTTTGCACTTCTTCGGCATTACTTGATGTTAGAACTAGAACATCCTCTTTAAGTGTGTCGTGTCTTACCTGGCCAGTGGATAGGCTCATTTTAGTGAAGAGTACAAGATTAATTTTTCAAAAGCCACTTTATGTGTTCCCCACCCCCATACATACACATGCATGTATATGCACACGCACACAAAGACACACGCACATAAAGACACACGCACACACACCACGCTATTACAAGTTAGCATCAACGCATGGGAAAAAACATCTGGGAGTCCAGAAAGTCAATACAGCCAATCTACTTTTTTTTATATATAGAGAGAGAGAAGCATGAAGGTTTTTTTACTTCTCTCTAAATGGTTCTAAGAAACAGCAGCTCTGCCATTCTTTGGTGCCTGTGGTAGCAGGAAATACTTTGAAGCCTTAGGCTCCTTTTAATCACATGGCTCTTGCCATTCCTGATATTTCTAATAAAAGAAAAATCCTAGCAAGAATGCACTCATTCCCAAGGAAAGTAACTAAACTGCAGTTCATCTATAGATCAACTTCCTTCATGATAGAAACTATTTAAATAAAATTTTCTACATAACAAAAATACCCAGCTGATTACCTTTTGTTTCAGAAATATTTCATCAGAATTGTAGTAGGACCACTGCCAGACTCATGTAGAGTTCACTGTAATAGGACCCGATTTATTGTGAGTCTGTAAATACTCTCGTTCACATAAGCTATGCATAAGGAATCCTGTTTTCTGTATTGATGGCTTCTCTATCAGGGATAGATGACATCAAAATCATTATTCTCTTTGTGTGGTTGCAAAACACATAAAATCCATTGTTTTTAATCAAGTCATTTCACTTTCCAATTCACAGACTCTTATTTGCTATGAGTCCTGTTAGTCATTAGTATAAATTAGGATGGGTCTACAATTGTAATGACCCATGCCTTATTAACCTCCTCACTTTATCAAGCACTGTGATTTAAGAGACATCAGTTCAGCCTACACAGTCTGCAAAATTAACATCAGTCACCCTGGAAATAATCATGAAAGAGAACACTTTAATAATGGAGAAAGAAATCCTGAGTCATATAGGACCATTATCCACTTATAAACTTAAAATGTATGGAAAGATAAAAGAATAGAGATTCACATGCAAATATGTGTGTGTGTCTATCCTGGAAAACACTACTTCACTTGTGTTGGATTCAGTTACTCCATACACTGAATTCTAAGCATGTAAAAGATCTGGTAATAGGTTTTAAATGGAGGTAACATGGCTTAATGGACTAAGCTCTAGGACTTAATGGAATCAACGAGTGAATTTTAAAACCTGGTCTGCCACTAAAAGGTTATGTAAACTGTAGGAGTCACATTTTTAGTAGTTTCAGGCTCATTACTTCCAGTCAGTAACATCTGAAATATTGTCTGCCAAAATCCACCTTGTTATCAGTGAAAAATCTACTAGGAGATGTTTCTGTCTTTATATGTGTCCATCTACTTATATTTTCATGTAGATACGTGCTCTTTACTTACATGCTTTAAAGACCCAGTTGTTAAATGAGATTTTACTTTTTACTCCTATTGCCTTTCACACAGTACCTTTGTAAACCTATCATTGCTAATGAAAGATAAGAACCCTATTTTTTTCACTTGGACAATGGTTAATATTGAATTACTTACATATTTATACTGAGTGGTACAAAAAGATGGATGCAATCTGCTTCTTCAAGAAAATTCTATTTTGATATTCTAACAGTCACAGTCCTAGGTTACTAATAATTAGTACAGAGAGACCATGGAGAATTGAACATAATCCTAATGCAAGTTCTAATCATCCTGTCTCTAGATAGCCATTTTATAATCATATATGATTCCTCATGTTCTCTGTCCCTTGGATTTAAGCTACCTTAAGTCATCTGAACCATTGTTCCTACCAATAGATCTCCTAGACCAAACTAATAAAAGGTAAAAATTGTAAAGTGTGAATACAGACATCATGAATAAGACACTTCCTTCTTTATTTATAATTAATTCTCCAAAATATCTACCCAATACAGGTGTAGCATCCCTTCTCATATTGTGACTTGTCCCCTGGAGTATGCAATTCCAATGAAGGGGTTATACACTGGCTAAAACAGTTCCTCTGCTATTCACTCCATCATTCATTCTATTAAGACTGGTGATACAGAGGTGACAAGAACAGAAGGAAATACTCATCTATTGGGAAAATGGACAAATGACTGCATTACCTTCAATGATCCGGGTGCTTGTTGAGTACTTTGCATGTATTATCTCAGTTTCTCCTCATAATAACCCTATTGAGAAAGGGACTATAATTATCTGACATTTTGCAAACAAGGAAACTGAAGCAAAGGATAAATTATTTGTCTAAAATCATACATTAGAAAGTAGCTAATTACAGATTTAAACTCTGATAATCCAGCCAAAAGTATGTTTTGGAAACTCAAATGGAAGCCTGTTGGTTAGAACAATGATGCTGAAACTATAATAAACCATATTTATTTTCAGAGTATATAGTCTTTGCATTCCACATGCCTCTTTAGTTCTAATGTAGGTTTAAATCAATCTTCTACAAAACCTACCTTGCCTAGGCAGTTTTATCCTGTGGATTCATTCTCTAGTAATGTGAACAAATCCATGTCCCATGTGGAGGAGAAGACTGGAGGAATA
This sequence comes from Camelus bactrianus, assembly GCF_048773025.1. NCBI lineage: Eukaryota > Metazoa > Chordata > Mammalia > Artiodactyla > Camelidae > Camelus > Camelus bactrianus. Next base: position 29,316,094 of record NC_133539.1, read on the forward strand.
GGAAGGCGGCTAGCATTTATTGAGTGCCTACTTTCAGAAGCACTAGGCAGCATATGTTAGTAAACACTTTAAGCAACTCTAATTTAAAGGGATTGTCAGCTCCATCTTACTGATGACGAATCTAAATCACCAAGAGGTTAATTAACTCCTAACGATTATTCTGGTTGGAATTCAAGCCTACATTTTTAAAATTTGAAAATATTCATGTTCTTTCACCACATAAATAAAAATCCTAGGCCCAGCAGCACTCCTTTCCCAGTACCACCCCCAACATACAGAGTTAAAGCTATTTGTTCATTTCAAACTCAAGTTTTGTTTCATTTTATAGGTTCAATAGAATTATTCTGAGGGAAAACTTTCACTGCTTAAGATGTAGCATCTCTATAGTTATAAAACAGGCTAAGATGAGAGTTGGGGACCAAAAAGAGTTCATTTGACCATATAATCCCTTTCATCTATTAAAACAGATTACATAAATTGCACTCAATAAGACAAAGCCTTGCCATTATTTGATTTGCAACAACACACGTTCACCCTTCAAAACACAAAAAGATGGCATAGGCTTTCGCAGAATTATGCGCAGATACCATAGCTAATCCCTTGAAAGAAATTCAAACTGATCACAAAGCCTTTTAGAAGACCATAACAAAAAAAAAAAAAAGAAGAAGAAGAAGAAGAAAGAAAACCAGCAATGTTAAAGGGGATGAAAAATACACGTGCTGATCAAATTAGTCTTGGAATCCAGTACTTAGTTGATAAAACAGTTTTATTCTAGAAACGCTCAGGAAAGAAATGGATGGCAAGGGTTAATATAAAAGCAACCCCCACTAACAGAGAAGAACACGGCCCTCAGGGCAATCAGTCTTTCAACTGCATTTGAGAAAGGGTATTGCTCTAAGTCCATGCCCATAATAAAACTGCGATTTTCCTATGTGCTTCCAGTGCTTAATGGGAGTAAACAGAGAACTGAGAAGATCTGCCAGCACCTGGATTTGCATAGTAACATCAACCCTAAACCAGAAAGCTGGAAATGGATCCTTATCTGGAATTTTGCACCGGTGACCATGAGTCCGAGATACTGACTTTGGTAGAGTGACAAGCACATGCATGACCTTGAGGACCCTAGATATCAAGATCCTAAGAATATGAGAACTCCTTTGAAACCTGACTAATCCAAAGTCTGGCTGAAACCTCATCTTTCTCTGGACCATAAGCAGAAATTCCTCAAATCCCAAACAGTCCTCATTTAAGCCCCTAGAAACTGGATCAAGCCAGAAGCTATGCATAAAGTCAAAACTGGCAAGACAAGCTCAATTTGAGAATCAAAATTCAAAATCAGAAATTATGCAGCCTTTGGGCCTAAAGCACCCTTACACAGTCCAGGGAGATGCAGGGATGTCAGTAGAGCAGTTACATCAATCCAGAGTTGACGTACGTGCCAAAAGTTTCCAGAGAACAATATGGGACAGTGCCCTTGGTATACTTTGTGGGATATGGATTATGGCAACTGATGACTTAACACACCCTTGCCTTTTTTTTTTTGATAAAACTTCTTTTTGGTAAGCACCGCTCAACATATTGTCAAGGGTAAGGCACCAGGCTACCCAGTGCAGAGAACCTCCCAGGATAATCATAATATCACAAAAAACAAGTTGGCCTTTCTTGCTAAGGATCATGTTATCAGAGACAATGCGTGTGAGCTATACTTCAACCCGCCACAAATTAACGGATTCCTTCACTGGTAATTGCATCTGTGGTATTAAATGATCACTTTGATGTAACCTTTCAGGAAGCAAAATATGACTAAAAATGAACACATATATGTACAGAAGAACACACATACATACAAATATATGAGAAATTGCTGCTTCAGGGAAGCAAAGATGAAGGGGCCATCTCCCACACACCCCTCTACAGTTGGTCTCTAGAACCCCTCCACAGAGACCCTAAGGTAGCTAAAAGCTGTTTGAAGTTGCTCAAACTATTTTCAAGCATGTTACTATTAAACAGTAGGTTTTTAACAATAAGTAATCATTTCTTTAAATTTGACTTCTGATACCCCAACAAATCTGTGTATTTTCTGGGGGAAAGTGCAGGAAAATCTCTGAACTCCTTAGGACATTTTAATCTAATTCTATTAATTATGTTTGTTGGAGGAATCACAAAATTTCACTGATTTTAAGAGAAAAATTAGTAGAAACACATACCAGATGAGATATAACTCTGAGTATGAATGAATTCATTGCAGGATTCAATCTTTATGAAAAGGAAAAGAGTTAAGAGAAGGTAGAAGAGTGGACTTAAAAAGAAAAGAATAAAATTATTTGTAGATAATGTCAACTTTTCTCTCTAACAGAAGCAAAGTAAGATCAAAGCCTCTCTTGGGTAAAGTCACCTCAGAACAGGGAGGATATTGTAGGATCTCATAAGTGAGTCAATGAGTTTCTGAAATCCCTTCACCTGAAATTGGAGTCCTGTCTGTCACCTGTGTAAGCAGAGTGACTCAGATGGTTATGGTAAAGGCTATATAAACAATGAGAATGCCTATAAAGTTCACTATTGTCAAATAATTAGAGAAAAATTAGGAAATTACAACACAGTTCTTTTTGGAAAGGCAAAAAAAAAATATTTCTTTTTCAATATTTGGGACCTCAAAGTGAACAGTTACGAAAGATCCACTCTATTATATACAAAGAACATAAATCATAAGGCTGTCCAAAGAGCATGAGATCCAAGAAATATGATGTACAAAGTAACAGAATGGTAAACACAAAAACAGGATAAACCCTGATTATCTGAGAAAACTAAGTAATTACATTGTGATAAGAGATTTATTAAATTAGAAAAGGAAGAGAAAGATGCAAATTTAGAATAATTTCATTAGCAAAAGCTAACTAATCCCCAGAGGAATGCATCAATTATATCCTTGGTTCTGTCAGATTTGGAGCAAACTTAAATGGAGTAAATAATATGCTATTCCAAAATTGATTTGCACTTTCAACCCTTGTCTGGGTGTTGATCTTCTCATTAAACTAGCAAAGTTGTTTTCTTTCTTTTTTTAAATTGAATGTTCAGAGGAAGTTTATTACTATTTTCAGCATGTGAAAATCTGATTAAATATAGGTACTGTTTCCTACTAAAGCCACATGTCTTATAATTACCAGTTCATTAATTTATCCTCATTACTGTCATTCCTATTTTATGTGTGAGGAAACTAAGATGACAGTTTCCGTTCACTTGTTTAACGCAGCAAATGATACGTATGATGTCAAAAGAAAGGCATCCCAGAGACCGTAAAACATGAATTGCTCGTTGGAAAACATGAGGGAGGCAGCCTAGACAAAGGGATAGGGTATGAGGAAGCCTTTCAGTGCAGATAAAGCTGCTTCTGGAGACAGAAAGGGGAAGAGAGAGAGAAACAGAGAGAGAGAAAGAAAGATGCATTTCAGAGACTGAGTTTTACAGGAGAACAAATATGGTGTAGCAACAGAAAAGGTTTAGGGAGTTAGGCTGGTTCTGTGTCATGTAGCATCTTGAAGGTCATGCTTGGAAATGTATACTTTTCCCATAGACCACTGAGGAAACATCAAGGGATTTTAAGCGAGGACATTGCATTTCCAATACTTCTGGTAAAATGTTGAAAATGGTTTGGAAGGCAGCAATTCTGAAATCAGGAAATTCCATTATAAGATTCTTTCCTCTTTTTGTCTAGCCTCGTTGAGATATAAGTGACATATAACATCATATAAATGTAAGGTGCACAAAGTGATGATACATCTCTGTCACCTCACATAATTACCTTTGTGTGCATCTGTGAATGTGTGTGTGTGGTGAGAACATTTAAAATCTATTCTCTTGGCAACTTTCAAGTACATAGCACATTATTGTTAACTATAGTCACCATAGTGTGCAGCAGATCCTCAGAACTTATTCAACTTATAATTGGAAGTTTATACCCAATAACCAATGTCTTCCCATTTCACCCTAGCCCCTGGAAACCACCATTCGATTTTCTGTTTCTGTGAGTTTGGTTCTTTTTTTGGGAGGTGGGGAGTAAGTCAGGTTTATTTATTTATGTATTTTGTATTTTTGTTTTTATTTTTTAATGGCAGTACTGGGGACTGAACCCAGGATCTAGTGTAGGTTATGCACACACTCTACCACTGAGCTATACCCTATGCCCCCCCAAGTTTGGCTCTTTTAAATTCCACATATAAATAAGATTATACATTATTTATCTTTCTCTCTGTGATTTTTTTTCACTTAGTATATAATACCCTCAAGATCCTACTATGTTCTTACAAGTGACAGGGTTTACTCTTTTTTAATAGTTGAATAATATTCCATTATACACATACACACACCATTTTCTTTATCCATTCATCCGTTGATGAACACATAGGTGGTTTCCTTGTTTGGGCCATTGTAAATAATGCAGGTGCACCGCTGGAGGGACTAGCCCCACGCACAAGCACAGCAATGGGTTTCAGCGGTGGGGATCTAGGTTGGCATCTCGTACTCGCACAGCAGGCTGTTCCTACAGTGTGCCTGATACTGGTAGCCCCTGCCATCTTCCTTGTCCCAAGCCATCTCTTCAAGTCTCAGCTTTGCAGGTATCTGGGTGTGGTGAAGCTGAAGTAGATCCTTCAGGCACTGCCCTGAAAGGCTGGGAAGTTGGTTGTTCACCCCATTCTCCCATTCCAGCAAAGGGGGGGGGGGGGGACTCTTTCCAGTAGAGGAGTTCCTTCCTGGTGCTGAGCAGTGCCAGCCTGGGAGATGGGATGATACAGGCAAAAGTAAAGATGTTTTCCTTACTGTTGTGTTTCCTGACCGTCTTTTATTTTCAGGTTCTTCTGTGCCACTGTGTTGCTGTAGTTTCCTAAATGAACTCCTAAGCTGTCCCAGAGCTACTTTTGTTTGTAGATGCCCAATTATTGACCTTTGCTGGGGGACAGAGTCTGCAGCCTCTTACTCCTTGATTTTGGTGACATCACTCCATATCACATTTGATTTGCAAATGTTAAACAATCCTTGCATCCCAGGCAGGAAGAAATCCCACTTGATCATGGGGTATAATCCTTTAAATAGGCTGCTGAGTTTGATTTGCTAGTATTTTGCTGACAATTTTTACATCTATATTCATCAGGGATATTGGTCCATAATTTTCTTTTCTTGCAGTATCCTTATCTGGCTTTGGTAACAGGGTAATCCTGAACTCATAAAATGAGTTTGGGTGGGTTCCCTGCTCTTCAATACTTTGGAGGAGTTTTCTGAACGGTGTTAACTCATCCTTAAATATTTGGTAGAATTTACGCTAGAAACCATTTGGTCCTGGGTTTTTCTTTGTTGGGAAGTTTCTGATTAAGTAGTTCAATCTCCTTACTCACTGATCTGTACAGATTTATTATTTCTTCATGATTCAGTCTTGGTAGGTTGTATACTTTTTTGGAATGTATCCATTTCTTCTAGGGTATCCAATTTGCTGGCATAAAATTGTTTACAGTAGTTTCTTTTGATCCTTTGTATTTCAGTGGTTTCATTTTTGATATTATTTCAGTTCTTTCTCCTTTCTTATTACTTTAGCTAAAGTTTTGTCAATAGTGTTGATCTTTTCCAAAAACCAGGTCTTAGTTTCATTGATCTTTTCTATTTTTTTGTCTCTATTTCATTTATTTATACTCTGATCTTGTTTCCTTCCATCTGCTAAATTTGGGCTTGGTTTGTTCTTCTTTTTATAGTTCCTTGAGGTATAAAGTTAGAGTGTTCATTCAGGACCTTGTTTCTTTTCTTAATGTACTGGTTGTTCAAGAGAATAAGACCCTCTCCATAATCTAGGTGTTAATGATCCCTTATTCAGGGCAGATGCAGAAAATGTAACAGATTTGAAATATATGGAGGAAATGAAATCATTAGGACTTAGTAACCATTTGACATGGGTAAAAGGGAAGAGCCAAATGTGGTCACCAAGAATATTATTTCTTTTACTAAGAAGAAGATCAAAAGAGAACACAAGGAAGGTTCAAAATTGGTATGGGAAAAAGTGGTGCATTCATATTTTAGGCACATGAGTTTGATAAAATCTGTTAGTCTGGAAGATGGCTTGCTGTTGTTCTGTCAGCCTGCATAACTGATTCAGGAATTCAGAGCATGCAGGTGGTTGGTCATGCTGATTAGATATTTCCTTTGTGACCCCAACTGTGGGCTTTAAAATGGTAAGCCAGAAACATGACCAAGAGCTACCTTGAGGTGTAGCCTTTCTGAAGCCTCAACTAAATGGCTGGTGTGTTCATCAAGGCCTCTCCGCTCTGCACGTCCAGAACTCCAGTCGCTTTAATTACCGTTCAACTAACAGAATCTTAGTTCAGCTCACAGGCCCCTGTAGCTTTTCTCTTCTAGGCCCCTTAGAATCTTGAAATGTGACAGTTCAGAGTTCATTCAAAGATTGGAGGGGTCCTTAAGCTAGTTTCTGCACCATTCTCTCTAACTTGCCCTGAAAATTATACCTACCTCAGCAGCTCGAACTGATCCATGTTCTTCCCGATCCAGTGGGACTGCTGACCTCTCCTTGTGCTCCCGTTCCTGGACCAGTTTGAAAAGTGCCTCCAGGCAAAAGCAGAGTGAATGTGGAGCTTATTTTCTGAGTTTCCTTTCTCCTAAGGATCACACTCCTATGCGAAATTTTGCCCAATGCCTAAAACAGTTGCTTTCTATATTTTGCCAAGTTTCATAGTTCTTATGGAAGAGGGTAAACCTGTTGTTTGGTCATTTTCAGAATCCCACATTGTAAAAATTTAACACATACTACTCAATTGCCCTCCCCAAAAGATCAATAGGGATTGAAGTAATCTAAGGGGAGAGGTTTTAAAATTTAGGAAATCATAGGAAGAGTTTTTACATTTAAAAAAAAGCATAACTCAATAATTAATTTTAATTTTACTTATTAGTTTAAAATTTTAACGTTTAATATTATTAACTTTTTAACTCAAACATTTATTGTTCACTTGTTGAAATGTTGCAGGATGAATATGCAAAGGAGGAGTTGTAGCGCACGTGCTTCTCAAAGACACACTGGAAAGGACACGCCCACAAAATATAAGGCAGTGGTTAAAGGGGACAGGATATGAATTAATGTGTGGCTGCTGATGAAGAAAGACATGAGATCAAGATCCAAAACAGAATGCAATGTTTATGTACAATGGGATTAATTTTCCATCATGTCTCACTGCCAGAATATTTTCTTCAGTCTAGGGATAGAAGAACAGGCTGGATACAACAAGCTATATAAACATCCTCTCTGTGTCACTCCTGGGGAATCGAGAGCAGGAAGAAAATTACGCACACATTTCTCAAAACCTGTTTTAAAAAATGCATGATGCTCTTTATGGAAAAGTTTTTAGATATTCACAGAGGACTTAAAAATCTTGAAGACAATGAGAAATTCTATGATTAAAAAAAAGAACCCTGATTAACTTGTTTTAATGTAGCATTTCACAAAATTGTTTAACCACAGAAAAAAATATTCAGTAATGTCAATTAACATGATCTATATTATCGTCTGATTATTATGGCATTAATATAATATGAGTAATCTTTGGGAATCACATTGAGAAATCCTGAGTTCTATTACTTAGAAGTGTTCAAAGAGACTTTTTAGAGAGAAAAGGAAAGGCTGTGGACAACATGATGCATTTTTCCTGAGTCAAACTGATCAATGGGATTACTGAAAGATCCTACAGAAAATGGTCTTTAAGACTAGAAAAATAATAAACCTGTTGACCCTGAAGCCACACATCTCAAAAGGAGATGCATGAGAACTATGTTTAGGCAGATGGAAACACTCGTCATTGAGTAACTTAGAAGTCAGTGTATAACAGAGAAACTGAAGTCAGGATTTATTATTCCAGCATTCAAAATACAAAGGTCGACAGGCAAAAAGACAAATTACAGTATCTGGGTGACACAGAGCAGCTTGCCTCCTCTTCAGCAATGTTGCAGAAGATACATCTGTACTAATGGAAAAGTCAGAAGCAGGATGGTGAAAAGAGCAAGGTATCAGCAACACCAGCATCCCAGTTAGACCTTCTCGTTAAGAAAAAAAAAAAAAACAGAATAGAGACTTAAGGGAATACAGAAAGATTGTGATGCAACCCAACATTGTTGTCAAGAAAATGTTTTATAGCACGAGTTACATCCATCAGACTATCTCTACCAGCAGGAGAGGGTGGCCAGCCTGAAGAATACTAAGAATGAAAATAGAAAAGACTTTTCCTCTTAAGAACCTCAAAGAGCAGCTCAAAGAGTTTATCTATTAGTCATAAAAGGACTAGTGATTAAGTGCATGCCAAACCAGTATCAGTCACTGACAGATGTAAATTACTTGCAAACCTGTATTGTTTAGCTATTAATTCAAAGATTATTCTCTCTCATTCATTCATAATTTGTTATTATTTATTGACCAATAGTACGTAATTCTGATGTGATTCAAATTTAGATTGTTGTTAAAGTGAAAATGTTTGAACTTGGGTGAAGTCAAGTCATGATCTCGGTGTCTGGTTAATGACTAACCTTGACTACATCTAACACATGGGAGTCAACCAGGTAACGAGCCCTCTATGTGCTTTCCTACCTGCTACATATTTGTGTTTCATACTTTACCATCAAACAAAGAGATAACGTTTTGCATCCATCTTCAATTAAGGATGAGTTTAGAGGCATTTGCAAGGTGCTTTCCTTGTGTTGAGTTTCAGTTTTATAACTGTGGGTTTGACATATATAATCTAGCTATAGCATTAAAAAACAGAGTTATGCCCTAGTTATTAGAACAATGCTCTAAAACAATCATTGACCAACATGCAAGTTGTCTTTTTAAGAAAAAGCTACATTTTCTAGGAAACATTTGTTGATCTTTTGTTTTTCTTTGACTTTTTTTTTTCAGTTACACCTGTTGTAAAATGGAGAAAGAAATGTTATGCTTGCATTTTTTAAAATTTCAATCTGGCTAAATGTATCTAAAATATTCATAAAATTAAGCTTTTTAAGGATTAAAAAAAAAAAAAACATGGTTTCCTAAATTGTTTATGAGTGACTCTAAGCCGATGGAGATATTTTGAGCACAAGGTGCAGCAGAATTTTAAATAACTTCCTCTCACTCCTCATCAGTGTCTATATGATTTCTAATCATTCCTCTAGACATCAGCTGTGATGAGAATGAATCCAGGTGTGATGAACATGATGTTCTTGTTATTCTGAAGGACGTTTATTTTTATTTATGCCATTGTGTTTAGGCTTCTTAAGCAATATTTAGAACAAATCGGCATACAAAGCTTCTCAGTTAAATCTGCTAGCTCCATTTCTGGAGTGAGGACAGACTCTCTTTCTGTTTGGATAAAGGTTTCCATTTGAAACAGGATGAGTCAAGCAAGGACACTAGTTCTCAAATTGCCCTTCATCTGCTGTGGAGCAAGGGAGTGTTTTTTAAGTAGTGGTTCCATCTGAAGCTCTAAAACTCTCCAGAAAAATTGAAAAGAAGAAAATACATATTTCCCAATGTCAACTTCTGCTGAAAGAAAAACAGATGTCGATCCATAGATAGAGTTGTTATGGCAAGAGAAACTTTCCATAATTATAGGTAATCATGCAAACCCCTTGGAACACAGATTCCATTTCACTTTTTTGTTCCTGAGATTACAGTCTTGGGGAAAGGGGTATTTTCACTTATGAAGCTAACAGCAGATCTTCTGTAAAGCTTAGCAGAAGTTTTTTATTAAGCATGTATTTGCTGACTAAACAAGTGATTCTTGTTTATTTTCACGGGATAGTAATTTTGAAGTTCAATTCATCCACATGTCTAATGCTTCGTATTTGTTACTGTGCAAATAAGAAAAATAAACAAGAGCTAACCAAACAAATAAAGCCTAATGTTAGGAGCCTACTTGATCACATCCAGGAAATGGTTATATTTGGTTGATACTTATTAAAGCTGCATATTTAAGTCTATTAAGGTGCATTTCATTACCTCTGCCAAATGCAAATAGGCTTTCAACCTTTTCAGAGCAGCAGGATTTATTGTACAGTTCAAAGAATGATTGTATCTGCCTTCTGGGCTTGGTGTAATCTAATTTCATAATATATACACAAATAGGATTTGTTCTCAGAGTAACATTGGGACAATTTCAGAGCTGTAAGTCAGGTGCTTGATGAGCTCCTGAAAATATTTGTTTAGTATTCTGAATAATACATATAATTTACAGTGTTATCCTGAGATAACGAGGAAATGTTATTTCAAATAACAGCTTACTTAGTAAACATGGGTTCCAGTGGAGATACTACCCAGCTATCACAGGACAACATACATTCATTCTAGGGAAGCCCATATCTATAACTCATGTCCCAAGAAAATTATGAATATTGCTGTGAATTGGCTGACATTCTGCTCAAATAAGATTTCTCTTGCAGCTACAAAAATGTAGATGGATTAATGCAACTTAATTGCTTTGAAAGTGTTTTACTGCACTGATAAAAATAACATTTCACTTGAAGTGAAGCCAGGGAAAAAATAATTCTTAAAGGGCACCAGCAAAGTGTAATCAAAATACATTTGAAATAATTATAATGTAAACCACTAAAAATATGTCCACTTTCACTAAAAGTTATTATTAAAAATGTTACTTATGTATATCAATAACAGTCACTTGAATTTTTAAATGTTACCTTTTCACAATTTTTAATCTCTTACAAAAAATAAGGGACAGCTGAATGTTTTGGTATACTTTATTTCAACAGCTAACTTTGAAATTTAAGTCATTGGATTACTAGTTCTTCTAGTATTAAAAAATATATTAATTATCAAATATGAATTTACTATTTTTTTCTGCTCATCCAAGTTTTATGAACTTACAAGATTTCAAATTATAATTCTAATTATTTGTTTACCTATTTGCTTCTGAGGTACTTGTTAAACAAGTTGATAATACATGCAAATATATTATTTCACACACACTCTCTAACATTAAAATTATTTAATAATATATGTATATAAATTTTAAAATAAATATATACTATATAGAGTATTTATAATAATCACAATAAATACAGATTTTTTTTACCTACATATCTACCTTAAAGCAATGTTTGGTGGAGTCTTGAAGAAATGAGAAATGAGACATAATTCCTTGCATTATTAGGTTTATATTTTCTCATCTTGTTTTAGTAAATCATCTTTTCTTGACTAGTGCTTAATGTGAGAATATTAGAGAAGCTTGAATATAATAAAATTAATATAGATAACCAAAAGAAAAACAAAAAGTTTAAAAATTTCAGAAAATATGTTCTGTTAATTAAGGCACAAGTCTAAATCAATGCTTTTAGTTATTATTTATTGTTCATAAAAGCATTAAATATATTAAAAACATTTGAACACATTAAATACATCCAAAGACTAAAGCTTTATATCTCCATTTCAAGCTTTGGACCTATATTCATATTATTTATTTTACAGGAAAGCCAAATGTATTTGGGTGTTTTTGTTTATCATTTAGATATGTGCCATCATTAAATAAAATGTATTTCAAAGAAAAACAGAAAATGTATAAGGAAAGTTTATAATGAATAAATAATATGAAAAATATAAAGTATTAATAAGACACATTAGCACAGTGCTGAAGCTTTCTTAAACACACACACACACATACAAACACACATACATACAAACACACACACACACAAACACACACACACACAATCCACCACCACCAAATGAGACCAATGTCCTCCTTTCTGTGACTTCCAGGTAAATGCCTCATTTACATCAAGAAAGAAAGACAAGTTCATTTTAAAGTGCTTCTAGGAAAAGCTGAGAAGTCAATTAGATTACCTACATTTACTTCCAGTAGCAACTCTCACATCCTTAAATAGCTCCTTCTCTCCATTCCCACTGGAATTAATCCCACCAGCTCAAATACCCTCATATCTGTCACCAGATTCACTCAGCCCTCATCACCACCACCTGTGGCATTCAGTGCAAAGATTAGAAAGTATTTCCCATAAGAGAACAGCCCTTGGATATTGATCTGTCTGGTCTTCATGTATCTCTTTCTATAGAATGACTGGGAGGCAAGATTGAGGAAGGTTCAAATCTTCAACTCTTTTTAGTTTCCAAACTTGCCTCAAGCTTCAACATTCTGGAAGCAACTGGATAGAATGCCTAAACTCCTCCTCTGACGTGCTCTAATCTCCAATTGGAACACAGACAACTAAACAATTTCTCTTAAAATTGACGTCAGTTACATGAAAATTATTTCAAAGATTTGAAAATGGTTGTCGCAGTCTTTGAGTCTCATCATGGACAAAGTGAAATGCATCATTCATTCCACTGAGACATACCAGGTACACTCTACACCCTGGGTATGGAGCAGAGGACATACAGGAAGATCCCCACTGTCACCCAGCTTTGTTCTCATGGGAGTGAGGGATAGAAAATTGGTAAGACAACAAATGAGATAACTTCATCACCCCCAGCCTCAGCTTACCCACTGTAAAATAACTCGTCAATTCACTCAGTCACTGAAGATTTTTTGAGAGTCTGTAACATGCTAGGCACTGCTCTAGTAGTTGTGAATAAACACAAAAATCCCAGTCCTCATGCACTTACATTCTAGTGGAAGGAGATGGATAATAAGCCAAATAAGCAGACATTATGTTAGATGTTAAAATGAAAAACAGAGAGAAAACAGTCAAGGACAGTACATGAAGAAGGCTACAGCAATGGAGGTGGGGTAACAGGTTTCAGGTTAAATTTGGGTGGTCAAGAAATTACTCTCTATGACTGTGTTAGGTGAGCAGAATTCTGAAGGAGGTGAGGGAGCAGCACCTGGGAATCACCTGGGGATAATTAATTACTGGTACCTGGCTTGTCCCATGAACAGTAAGAAAGCCAGCATGACAAGACTGAGCAATTAAGGAGAATCATAGTAGAGGAAGAAGTGAGAGAGATAAAGACATGGTTTGGAGGGAATAAACTGACGGTTTTAAATTGAGTAGATCATGCTACATAATTTGACTTTTAATCTGGGTGAAAAATATAAAAAGCCATTGGAGCATTCCCAGTGACAGATTTCACATGATCTGATAAGTTTTAAGAGGGGAGGGCACGAAGACCAATTAGGATGCTACTGCAATTAGTTGGATGAGAAATAAACATGAGGCATTACCATTCTTCCACCAAGAGTATAGTAGTGGAGGCGGTGAAGAGTGATTGGATTTTGAAGGTAGAGTCTATAGGATATTTTGGTGATTTGGATTTGCAATGTGAGAGGAAGAGAAGAATCAAGGATGACCCCATGATGGGCCAGAGAAAGAATGGAGTTGCCATTCACTGAGATGGAGAATCAGAGGAAGAACTACCTTTGAAGGAAAGATCAAGAGTTCTGTGATGGGTATATAGTTTTCAGATGCTTACTAAACATCTAGGACATCTAAGTGTGGAGAAAATTAAGATACCTGGAGTTCAGGGGAGAGCTCCAAGTGGGAGGTATACATCTGGAAGTCATGATATTTAAAATTATGGGAATGAAGACAGTGTCACTGAACTATACCTTAGGGTATTGCTAAAGAGCATACTCTCAGACATTTACACTGGACCTAACACAAAGTGCAGCCTTTAATAAATCTTAGCTATTATTACTATTTAGGATTCTGCTTTATATGCAACTACTTTTCACTCACAATTCCCAAACAGTTAGTAACCAGCAGAAGCCATTAGTGTCAAGTCTGACTTAAATGTTCTACTACCTTTGTAATTGAGATTGCATCATCATAGATTACACAAGGTTTGGAATACAGGAGGAGAGAGAAAACAGCATCCTCAGAATGGTATGGGAGAGAAACATGACACATAGATGGTGGTTTCATGGATATTAACCCTGGAGTATAGCCTCCTGATAAGAAATATGTAAATGTGCAAATCAGATTGAGCTCCCTCCCCCTCAAAAAAAAAAAAAAACAATTTAGTTTATATTGCCCTGTTACTTGGTAGTTTAGACACAAGTTTAGAAGCAACTGCACTGGCATGTAAAAGTCATGGAAATTAAACTTGGCCGTACTCTAAAAGGGAGTTGAATATAAAGATTATCAGATAAAAATGAAATAAAGATTATCAGGTAAAGAAAGTATGATGGGTGTGCGCTCTGTTACCTTTGCTTTTGCTTCTCACTTGAGGAATTCTTCTGTTTAATTAATAAGGATAAGACAGATGTCAGCATTTTCCAGTTACTTGAAAATACTCCCTTTTTAGATTGCTTTGAATCATAACCTTATTGAGGTATAATTAAAAAATAAAGGGGGGGATATTAAAGAGTAACAAGTGTTCCCACAGTCACATTTCACTGAGCTTAGAGAACAGGCTTCACGTGCAGCGAGGGCTTTAGCGAGATGGAAGTCCCATTCTCAAGGAAAGCTGACAGAACCTGCGGTAACGTTTACCGATCTTTCACATTTTTGCCTTTATGTTTCAACTAAATGTGGCAAAACAGATTATTCATGCTCAAAAACACATTTTAAAATCAGTATCAGTCGTTTTTCCTATTAGTTTCCTCATTTGAATCACTGTTAAAAGGAAAATTAGTATTTTCTTGATCAATCGTTATGTTTCCATACAAATTCCAAGACGCAAAGCATAAACACGGAAGGGAGTGCTTATGACAAAGCCTCGAGAGCCATGGCTCTGTCAGCATACTTGCACTTGAAAGTCCATTAACAAAGACAACTTAGAGTGGTAAACCTTACAAAACATGTTACAAAGGCACCTACACCTTAACAGATATTGAAAAGCTGCATCTGTCGTGTCACCTAGTGGATGAAAGGGAAATAGCAAGTCAACTCCCTGTGTATCTGGGGTCAGCGAAGCCAGATCTCATCTCTGAGCGTACTGCAGGACCTGACCGCAAGGTTAGCAGAAGCAGCTGGATGGTGGCTACAGTGCCTTCTTGTTCTCAGGAGAATGAGGCCATTATTCAAATAAAAGTTACCTCCATTATTGAGATAGAGAAAAACTGAGAATCAGGTGATTAGACTTAAGCAGGTTTTTATATTTTTCATAAAAATCAATCCAAGTCCTGTCCAAAGAGAAATGTGGTGTTGATATGAAGAAAAGACATAATCTAAGTTACTTCTAATTTGATTTCTATGTGAGTTGACCCAAAAAGAATATTATTTTTACTTTCAACAAGTAAACAGTTTTTACTTCCCTAAGATATCAGGAAATAAACCCAGATCTAATATAGCAGAATCATGTATAGACATGTGTTTTAGAGGTTTCAAAAACCAGCTTGTAAGGCAATTTTTAGATTATTCAAAAATTCAATTACTCCCAGGAACAAATGTGATTGAACTATTTGCCATAGAGAAAAGAAGTTACCTAATCAATATCAAACATAAACTTAATTGATAGTCACAATTTTAAACCCCAAGACTGAATAATTGGTTAAGGATTTATATTCACACTGAGCACATTTCTAAAAAGTGAGGTGTAATTGACTACAGCATTATATTGGTTTCAGGTGTACAACATGAGTCAATTTTTATAGATATATATCATAAAATTATCACCACAATAAGTCTACTTAACATCTGTCACCATACAGAGTTACAGATTTTTTTTTCTTGTGATGAGAAATTTGAGCAAGTTTTCAATAGCATTTCACTCTATAAATTTTGAACCCTATGCTTTCCAACAGAAATATATGACCCAGATTTGGAGTTTACAACTTGCATAGCACAACCCTCAGAACTGACAGATGCATCAAGCAGTTTTATTTTCTCTTTTAAATAAAAAAAGATTAGTTGTTATAGGAGAGTCTTACTTACCGGAGAAACAACCAGAAACTTAAAAAAAAAAAAAAAAAGCAAAAGAAGCTCATGTATTCTTACAGTGCCCAAAGAAAAAGCATATACCCTAATCATTTTGAGTGAACCTTCCTTTTCACCCTATTGATGAATAGTTATACAGCAGGAAAGCAGACACAGAATCTGTTAACAATTTTAACACGATTAGTTAAGGACAAGTGCTGCTAGTTCCCCTTACACTGATCTGAAGCGTTAATATAGTTAGCTTGGGCAAGCTTGTCAACCAGGTCATCTGCCTTAGGCATGAACCTGGCATACAGCATTTTTGATAATCCTTTACTTCATTCCAACTGTCAAGCACCTCTAATGCTATTTTTCTTAGGTGTCAGTGTAATTGCCCCTGACTGAGGAGTGACTTAGTTTCTTGGTGTTCCACATATCTGTAGCTTCTTGCCCAGGGGACTTGTCCCAGGCTTCAATCATGTCACGTTCCATTAACTATGGTTAACTAGGAATAGACTTAAATAGCCTATTTTTTCTGCAAATGGAAAAAAGTAAAAGAATTGAATTTTCAATTAGTCATAGATTTTTCATGTAGGTGACTATGTGTGTGGGCTTTTGCACATGTGCACATAAATGCTCACCTGTGGTTTCTTCCCTCAGTCTTTATTGATAAAAATAGGCAAATGATGTTGATAAGCACCTCAATATTATCATGAGCCTGGATCCCCAGTAGACCAGCAACAAGGCTTCTGATTTTTCAATTCCAAATGAAGCCAAACAAGTACTGCTATAAGCATGGAGCAAAAATTAATATTAAGGCAACAATCTGGAAACATTGCAATTTACATTTAAGAAGATCTTAATCAGGGCATTTTTGTGATAGTAATGAATGGAAAATAATTATAAAGGACTTGTCAAATATTAAACTATGAGAAAAGTCAAAATTCATTTAAATATAAAAATGTACATGCTATATTATTAAATAAATAGAAATAATAATAAAGTATACATAATATGATTTTGTTTGGAGAAGGAAGACTAAATATTCATAAGTGGGTATGTAAACACAGGAAACTATCACAAATATATACTATACTCCAAAATGATAGTGTTATCTTGATAATAGGATTTTAGGTACATTTATTTTCTTTATTATTTGTTATATTGATAAAATTGTCTATAACCACACAATGAAAGAGTAAAAAGAAACTAATAATACATGAAAAAGCATGAATTAATATCAAAATAAGTATGCTGATCACTACACTATAGTTAGCCTACTTTGCCAATCTACATATCAATAACTAAAGATATACCTAAAAAATCGTCATCCAAGAGTTTTAGTGAAGGTGAAAACTATTCAGTTTCCTCTCTAATTGCAAAGTTTTTCTCAAAAGGATAGGATGTTATGAATTGTTGAGCTAGACTGGGAAAATCTGAAACAAAATGGACACTCTTTTACAGTGAACGTGAGTACTGCTATTAGCCATGAACTCCCTAAATCCCTTCAAAAAGTATGTATGTTATGGTTCAATGCTCCCTGATTTCAAACTACACTACAAAGCTACAGTACTCAAAACAGTATAGTACTGGCACAAAAACATAGAACATGGACACACAGATCAATGTAACAGGACAGAGAGCCCAGAAATAAATCCACACTTATTTACTCAATTAATCTACAACAAAAGAGACAAGAATAAGTTGTGCTGGGAAAACTGGACAGCTACATGCAAGAGAATCAAACTGGAATACTTTCTCACATTATATAAAAAATAGACCCAAAATGGAATTAAAGACCTAAATGTCAGACCTAAAACCATGAAACTCCTAGAAGAAAACATAGGGAGTACACTGTTTGATACTGGTCTTAGCAATATATGTTTTGGATTTGTCTCCTTAGGCAAGGGAAACAAAAACAAAAATAAACAAATGGTGAGGGAAGGGATATCTCAAATGGTTAAGTGCATGCTTAGCATGCATGAGGTCCTGGGTTCAGTCCCCAGTACCTCTTCTAAAAAATAAATAAACCTAATTACCTTCCCCACAGGGGGAAAAAATTTTTTTAAAAAACCCAAAAATAAACAAATGGGACTACATCAAATTAAAAAGCTTTGCACAGTGAAGAAAACTGGTAATAAAACAAAAAAGTCAGGCTACCTACTGAATGGGAAAAGATATTTGCAAATGATATATCTGATATGGGGTTAATATTCAAAATACACCCAAAAAATCATACAACTCAACATTAGGAAAAAACAACCTGATGGGTAAAGAACATGAATAGACATTTTTCAAAAGAAGACAGATGGCCAACAGGCACATGAAAGGCAATCAGCATAATCATCAGGGAAATGGGAAATGCAAATCAAAACCACAGTAAGATATCACCTCACACCAGTTAGAATGGCTATCATTAAGATGACAAGAGACAACAGGTGCTGGTGAGGATGTGAAAAATAGGGAAGCCTTGTGCACTGTTAGTGAAAATGTAAATTGGTGAAGCCAGTATGGAAAACAATTTTGAAGTTCCTCACAAAATGGAACTACCATATGTTCCAGCAATTCCACTTCTGGGTATTGTTCCAAACACAACAAAAACACTAATTCAAAAAGATACATGCACTTTGTGTTTATTGCAGCATTATCCACAAAAGCCAAGATATGGAAGCAACCTAAGTTCCCACTGATAGATGAATGGATAAAGAAGATGTGAGAAAGAAAGAAAGAAAGAAAGATCCAGAAGGAACCCTACTTCAGGATGACACCTGCACCCCAATGTTCATAGCAGCATTATTTACAATAGCCAAGACATGGAAACAGCCTAAATGTCCATCAACAGATGACTGGTTAAAGAAGATGTGGTATATTTATACAACGGAATACTAATCAGCCATAAAAACTGACAACATAACACCATTTGCAGCAACACGGATGCTCCTGGAGAATGTCATTCTAAGTGAAGTAAGCCAGAAAGAGAAAGAAAAATACCATATGAGATCGCTTATATGTGGAATCTAAAAAACAAAAACAAAAACAAACAAAAACAAAGCGTAAATAAAGGACAAAAATAGACTCACAGACAGAGAATACAGACTTGTGGGTACCAGGGGGGTGGAGGGTGGGAAGGGATAGACTGGGATTTCAAAATTGTAGAATAGACTACACTGTATAGCACAGGGAAATATACACAAAATGTTATGATAACTCACAGAGAAAAAAATGTGACAATGAGTGTGTATATGTCCATGAATAACTGAAAAATTGTGCTGAACACTGGAATTTGACACAACATTGTAAAATGATTATAAATCAATAAAAAATGTTAAAAAAAAAAAAGACATGAACAAGCATTTTGGTGAAGAAACCACCAGCAAACTTATGAACAGAGGGGAAGACAGCTCTATTAGTAATATTTAATTTTTTGAGCCTGGAGGTGGAAACATGGGTATTTAACTTATTAATCATCATGTTTCATTTATCTTACATAAAAGCATCTACATGTGTATAGATATAATCTTTTGAAATCTGGGGTTTAACAGTGAAAACAGACAGTAAAATTAACAATAAAGAGCAAAGTCTGGGTAGGAACTCTTTTAAAAAGACACTTTTTGCAAATTAAAAATGAAGCCATTAGAAACAGTAATAGTAAAACAAAAAGTTCAAGCAAGATATTGGCAGGAAAAAAACAAGTAAAATTAATGAATTGGTGTTCTACTTATTATTCTACTATTTAAACAATAATTTACTAATTTTCTGTAAGACCATACACCATAATTACTGATATAAATACATTTGAATGTTGACTTAGTTTGGTTTTTATTAAGAACAATACATGTAAAATTAAAACACTATTCTATGACTAATTTCATGGTTTTGATAATTGGACTGTGGCTTGCAAGCTGTTAACATTAAGGAAAGCTATATTAATTCTATACTATTTTTAAAATTTTCTGCAAGTCTAAAATTATTCCAAAATAAAACAATATTTTAAAGTAATAATTAGGATGAATGAAAGAAGCCAGGCAAAACAAGAGGTATGCGACATGATTCTATTATGTGAACCATCTAGAAAAGTCAAATCTACAGCAACAGAAAGCAAATAACTAGCTGCCTAGGGCTGGGTAGGAGCAGGGATTGACTGCAAAGGGGCAAAAAGGAACTTTTTACAGGGGAAGCAAGTATTCTAATATTAGATTGTCACGATCTTTGCATGACTGCATACATTACAAAAACTCATCAAACTGCACATTTAGAATGCGCCCATTTCTTGAAATATATATCATATTCAGTGGAGGTATTAGGAAAAGAAATGTACGTAGATACATTCACACACCTATACAAAAAGGTATATACAAGGAAGTTCATGGCAGAATTGGTCATAAAAGAGAAAGAAAAAGAAAAAGAAATGTCTTGATGATATCAAAATATCCAAAAGCAAGAAGCTGAGTAAATCATGGCTCATTCATATAACTGAACACTGTACAGCTATTAAAGAGAGAAAAAAGACATATGTATATGCTGATATAGAAATATTTCCAAGATCCATTAAGTAACAAAACACATTATATGTATAGTCAAAGACACTCTAAGAAAAGAGGAAAATACTATAATCTGTGTATTTTTTCTGTGAATATTTTAGGGAAGAAAAAAGTTCTTTCTACCCTCTTAGGTTCTGTTATTCAACCTGTAAATTAAAGTGACATAAAACAGATTAATAGGACAAAATACATACATCTTACTTAATATTTTTATGTGTACACAGAAGTCTTCAAAAGAAAAAAATGAAGACCTGAAGGAGCCATCAGGCCTAAAAGCTATATACCTTTCTAAACAAAGAATGATAAATTATGGAAACATGACAAGACAAATGGTTTGGGCTAGGGACAATAAACTGTGGGACAATGACTAGGAAAGACATAGGGGAAAGTAATGGAAGACAAGAGTTATTTGAGCAGGTTTGTTTGTACAGATCCATTTTGGTGTCAACTCCCAGTCTCTGGTGATAAGAATTTCTCTTTCTGGTACAGGGAGGGAATAGTTCTCATGGAAAATTTTATAACCTGCTGTTAGGTAGAAAGAGAGAGGTCAGAGAACCCTTCCTGCTTCTGCTCTTTCTCAAGTGACTTCAGCTCAAAAATCAATACGGTAAAGGGGTGGTTTGTTCTAGAATCCCTTCAGTATAAAAATATCTGAAAAGCACACAAAAAAATTAGCAGTAGGAGTAGGACTAGAGGGATTTTTTTTTTCATTTGAAACTTATATTTAATTGTAATCACATACATATGCAGTAAAAACTAAGTATTTCTCCAGTATTTACTTTCCCCTTCTCCCTGCTCTTTGCTGAGTTCTAATAAGGCTCACAGAGGGCCAGCTAGAGACCACGTTCCCCAGCCCCTCTTGCAACTAAGTAGGATCACGCGACTAAGCTCTAGCAATGAAAAGTGAGCAGAGATCAGGTATGCAATTGCCTGGACATTTCTTTATAAAAAATTGTTTGTTTTGTATCTTGACCTTTTTTCCTTCCAACAGGCTGTGGGATGGACTTAAGCCAGCTCTGGCCATGCAGTGAGGATTGCACCAAGGCAACAGTGCGCTGTGAAGCCACACTGAGCACCATGAAGCTGGGCATCTACTTTTTTACCTTCTTTAAGCCACTGAGAACTGGTGTTCCCTGAGAGAGAAATAAATACCTGTCTTTTGTGAGCTTTTACATTTTAAAATCTTTTTTTCAGCATCTTGGCCTCTCCCCAAGCAAAAACAGCAAGCATATATTCTGTTTTAAATGTAGTTTAAAGTTTTAA
This sequence comes from Camelus bactrianus, assembly GCF_048773025.1. Lineage (NCBI taxonomy): Eukaryota > Metazoa > Chordata > Mammalia > Artiodactyla > Camelidae > Camelus > Camelus bactrianus. Next base: position 29,337,741 of record NC_133539.1, read on the forward strand.
GGTTCCAGATCAAGGAAACAAGTAGATTTTAAATTAAGATAAAGTGTCAGTCCCATTACTTATTTACCCATTGTGAATATCTCAATAATATTTGAAACTTCCATTTTAGAATGGCATAGCAACTTTGTTGACTTTTATAACTCCTATAGTTTAACTCTCAAATTGTCCCTAATATAATTATGTAAAAAAAAAATGATCCATTGTATGGTCCAAAGGAAAAGGTTAGTTCTTTTCACTTTATTTGAGAGACTTTTCTTTCATACTCACTTTTCTTCATTTTCTTAGACAATGCTCTCACAGGACTGTGTTTCATTTTGTCAGCTGTGATATTGTCACTTGTTTACCTCTCATCAGATAATGGACTTTGGTATCTGATTAGCTTTACTCTATTCTTGCAAGAAAAATGTCATCCTCGGGCTAGCATATCTTACTGATAGCTGTCAGTAAAGTAACCTTTGGCACCTTCTCAGTACTACTCTAACAGCTTCCACAAAACATACTGCAAACAAGGCTAGCTGGATTCACAAGTGGTGTTCATAATTTGAATTAAGAACCTACAAATCTGTTAGATTCTTAATTTGCAGGAAACATACATGGCTGTGAATCAACTTAATAATCAGGCAATACAAAAGCTCACATATCCAGTGTCACTATCAAAATGGTTAGTATGGTGTCATTTACTTCCATTCAGTTCTTCTAAGGCATTAAATATTTTCTATCCTCAAACTCCTTCTGCACAGTGATTTGAGTTTCTAACATCAACATTTAGAAACAGAGAATTGATTGTTTCTAAAACACAACATTCTGTGACTAAATACACTATTGCTATGATTATTCTCATATTCATAATATGTTTACTTATAGGGGATTCTACATCTAAAAGTACATTTTTTCCTGAGAGTATTTACATGAAAAACTTCTACCCTTATTTGATCATCAATGTCACCATAAACTTACATAATTTTTTTTTAATGATACAAGAAACCTAACATCAATGGGCTAGTATGGGGGTTGAGCCCCTTATGCTTAAATGATCCCACCCATTCTTTATGATTCATTTTTGGCTCTTTTTGAGATTATTGGTGTTATGTTTATTTTGGAACTGGCATAAGTAATTTCTTTTTAAATTGACAAGAAAATATCCTCCAAAGTACATACTATGTGATGAAATATAGATGAAGGCTATTGCACAACTGTAAATTTAGATCATGCCCAGAACCAAGGTATGGTCAGTGGAGACAAGAAGGAAGGTGCAGACTGAGAAACACTGAGAAATACAATCCTTATCTAATATGAGTAATAAGATTAAAAACAGGTCAAGGAAGACTTCCAGGAGGAGACTTAATTTTGGAGAACTTAAGGTAATAGAGGACATAAAAAATAAGCATTTAATGAATGAAAGTAAAAGCCATGTCTACCTCGGCTCAAAGGAAAACGGGCAGGCAGAGCAGGAGTGCTGCAGGAGTTCAATACATTTGGGAATATTGTCAATCATAATAGATATTCAAATTCTCATGTTTAATGTACTTGGAATCATTCTCATAGAAGGCATGTCAAAGACTCCTACTTTGAGGCATGGCTTTCTCTCTAATATAATTAACTGAAGAAGAAAAGGGGGGAAAGGAAAAAAATAGGCATTTAACATCAATTTTGAAAATCTATTTCCAACAAGAGATTTAAGAAAATTGCAGTTCAACAAATATTTACTTGAACATTTAGTGCCAGAGTTTGGGCTGGAGTTTTCCTCAAGGGAAAACTGTAATTATTGAAGAACTCTAATACAGTGGGAATTAAGTCAATTATTGTGCAAAAAATAACATTGAACCACTGCTTTCAAATAAAGTTTAGATTACTTTCATTTAGAGACACACAGGAAAATAAATAATTGGGTCAGATAGCACTTCTGAGGAAAATTACGCTCTGCTGTTTACCCAGCAGAGGTCCACTGACTTGAGCCATTGAAATGTTTGTCACTGACCTATGATGACATAAGTACAGAGATTCAAAGAGTTTAGAAACTTTTATAGCCATTTGAAAATGTGCTTTGAATATAATAATAATGAAATAAGACAATTTATAAGACTTTTTATATTTATTTCCAATTTCTAGCAATTCATGTTTTTATATTGCAATGTTGGAGTATGATTGAATAGGGACCTTCAAAAAACATTGGTCTTCAACACAGAGGTTGAGAAGCACTGTGTTAGAGAATGGATAACATTTCTACATAAATGGAGGGCATTCCAAGGTTTTTGCAAAGCAAAGCACTTCACGCGTCCTAGGATCAGAAAGTAGTCTAGTTTCACTGAAGTACAGTGTGTATAAAGCTTTAAATGTAGAGAAGATTGTAACTTTAGGTTATAACTTAGAAAGTCTTGAACACTACAGTTTAATTAAAAAGAACTTTCCCAAGGTTTCATTTATTGAATGCACATTTGCTAAGCATTAAGCTCAGGCTGATGTTAAACATAAGACAACTATAATATATCATTTTTCTATTAAAGATAGTTTGATAGTTTGATTTCATTAATGAGCATGTGTTTTTTTCAAGTCACTCTCCAAAGTTATTCCTTGTTCATTTTCTCCCATTGGGTGGGGTACCTATGTTTTCTTTTGGAGAACATCATTTTTCATCACAGTCTTCTCAGTATTCATTTTTAAAAAAAACTCCTGAAATGATTATTTTTAAAAGTTAATATCATAACTTGCATAGAAATATAAAATGAACATGTGCCAAATATTTTATTTAACTCATGAATTAATGAGGGAACCAATAAGCTGTTACAACTGGTTCAAAGGAGAACTCAAACAACTCAGGCATATAAAGGCAATCAAGAATGCTGAAATAAATTTGCAAATAGATGTAAATCTAATGAATATCCATAGGGCAATAATCAGATGCATCCCGGACAAAATTCATTTTCATTTCTATGCATAGGAATTATTTGCATTGCTAAGTATCTCAAAGAGGATGGAAGGATTAGAACAAGATAGAACGAGATAACCAGGAAAACGTGCTCTATCCTTTCTGTCCTCAGTAATTTTGGGTTTTTGTCCATTTCAATGCCTTTGGCAATTCTGCCCTACAATCCTATCAACTGAAACATTCCATTTTTATATGCTGTGTTTTGTTGTCATCATTACTATCATTTTCCCAATTTATCCTAAAGTAATATGGGGAGACAGTCAAAAGTCCTTAAAGGTGTGGTTTGAAGTCAACTGCTTTTCAAAAAGTTTAGCTGCCAGGCATTTGAGAAAGGGACACATTAGGTCACTGTATTTTCTATGCCTAACATCTTTTGGTGGCACTTATAAGTAGCCATGTGTTGTTGGTACAAGTCTCTTCCAATTCCCCATACGGAAAATTCATTTGTTTTTAATCCACCACCATTTACTGGCACTTAAAAGATCATGTTTGTTTCAGAAAATCTGCTTGACAGCCTGTGGTTTACAAGAAAAATTTGGTAGACGCTCTGCTGTAACATGGCAGTGGAGTGTAGAGAAATCACGTAGTGTCTCGGATTAATGAATGGGAGTGTCAGCAAGCAGTGGGATGTTTAAGCAGCAAATGGCTTCAATGCAGGAGGCCCATACCTTACTACATCTACTCTACCCTACACTGTCGATCTAAAGCTCAGACTGCACACAGCCTCAGGATGATTGGTACCCTCTGAATAGGAGCTCATCGTTTCCAAAAAGGCCCTATTAGGCAGGCATCAATCCTTCCTGGAAACTTGAAAGGGTATCACAAGCCTGGGGGCTCTTCCAGTTTACTCCTCTGAGACATGTGGGCTGATTAAGTTCGAGGGCCTCGTGTGAAGTACTTTGGGGGGAGTCCACACTGTGAGACTGGCAACACAATACTTCTTTTTCTGATTAGCTTCCCCAGGGATCTCGACTCAAAACCTTGCACTTGTACTCACTTCACTTACAATTTTACAAAAGCCAGAACCCCTGAGGTCTCATTGGCTTCTTTTGAATTTGTCTTTGCTGCCAAAAATGTATCTTCTTTTACTGAGGCCTATATCCTCCCACCTATCTCCTCTTTGGAAAATTGTCCAGCTGTGGATCAGACCTCATACACCATCCTTCTGATAGCCAAGAAAAATCTGACTCTGTGCGTGCAGTCATTCTGATTCAAATAATTGCATGCTTGGCTTAGTAGTGGGTGCCAGCCACAAATGTGATAATTTCTTCTTCCCACAGCCTCGCACAAAGAGGTAATTTGTTCCGTGCCCCCAGCAACAGGTGAATGGCATGAAACATGAGCAATGCCTGCATAGAGAGAAAGGCACGTTTTAAAGGATAAAATGGGTGACAGAGAAATGATCCATATGCACAATTACTAAATTTGCATTAATCATTTTGGGATGGATGCTCTCATTGTATGAGTCTTGGGAAATTTGGCAGAGGAAAGCTGTCGCCTAGAGGATAAAAATAGCTTTATTCTTGCCGTCATAAGCCTGAGCTCTGGGGGATTCAATTCCCTTGCCAACTTTTTGAAACTCCAGCCGAAGGCACTCGAGTGTCACTTAAAACCCTCCACTTCTTAATCAAATTCCAAGTTCTTCTTTTTTCCAATACTTAGTTTTTATTTGCTCTCAAACAACAGTATCAAATAAGCTTGCCTTTCTCTTGGCAATTATGCACAGTTCCTATCCTGGTAGGAGAAAAAATTAAAAAGTATCTCACAGGTAAATACATAGAAAGTGAAATACAGCTATTAGTATAAAAAGGAAGAGTTTAGGCTTCTTATAAACCACTCATTCTACTTCATAAATTGTCAGGAAGCAATGGTCACTCACCTGAGTGCCACCGAAACCAGTGCTTTAAGCCACAGGTGAAAATGAAAGAAAACCTGTGGCAGGAAGGTTGTACGAAGTAAACTGTGTACCTCTAGCTGCACTACCACTGCAGATAAACATCAAAAAGCTTGGAGGAAAACAATTAAAACATAATAGATGATGAGTTAGGGAAGCAATCAGTATCTATATATTCATATGAACGGAGGTTGCCTGGTTAAGCATTCGTGCCATTCCACGCCCACAGACTCAGACAGTTGCTCTCCATCACTCCCACGAACTCCCAAAGCCTCTTCATGCTTCATTATGCACCCTCCCACACATGTCCCTTTAAGGTTTCTCTAGTCTCTCCCTCCTGTGTCCGCTCGTGCCATCTGTGTGAGCACTACTGGGAAACCTTTCCCCTGGACCCAGTTCTTGTGCCAGAGGCATGCACCCGAAACAAATATTTTCAACTCATCTTTTTGCTACTGAGGCCACCCTCACTTGTAAAATGGACTTGGGTTCCCCTTTACTCTGTCTGCAGATGATGTGGAGTAGAAAATGTGGAGTGCACTTCTCAGAGCATCTCTTACCTCTTTCAACTCCAGTGTGTTCAGTCTGTATCATTCCCGTCTTTCAAAGCTTTTTTGTTTTTCCTCTCTTCATAAAACTAGGCAAGACAAGCAACATGCCCTGGTGGTAAGAATTGGGGAGTAAGGAAATGGCAGTATTTTACAGGAAATGGCGGGCTGCTGACCATCTGTGGTAGGCAGAATAATGGCCCCAAGTCCACCTACGTGTCAAAGCTGAGATCCATAGATGAGGGAACCCAGCTGAAATCAGCAAAGCTGCCTATCCAACCAGAGGAGGACACAGATGGGTGAGAAGGTCCAGGCAAAACCAGAAGAACTACCTAGTTAAGTCTCACCTAAACTACTAAATCAAGATCTAACTAAATGTTCATTGTTTGAAGTAACTAAATATCAGGGTGTCTTTTTGTACGACAATAACTAACACCACACTTGTACCTCCAGCATCTGACTTCACGGAAAGAGTCTGTGCGCCTGGATACTTGCATGCTTGAATTCCATCAAAAGCAAGATCTGTGACCTTTGTCAACTCATGTTGCTCTCAAACTTTTCATCTGTAAAATGAGAAGTTGCTACCATGTGATATACAACACTACATTTAGCGTAATGACTCCATCAAGGGTAAAAAGAGAAAAGTATTACAAAGTAGTCCTTCCACTAAGACAAACAAACAAGCAAAGAATATAAACGGTATGTGATACACAGATTACCATTTGTATTTGATTGGGAGAATGAAGTTTAGCAATTCTGAAAGCAAAATAAAGCCAGAGTTGAATATATACAATCATTCCACATCTCTTCTCGTTCATATAAGAAACCGCAGCAGAAGAAACTGACGCATATAGTTGAGTAACAATAAAAATAAACAGTAAACGATAGAAAAAAAAAAAGAATGCTTGAATTACCAAACATTAACTGCTAATCAAAAAGTAACATACTGCTTTCTGTTAACTATATACTTTAGTGACTTTGCTTTTGAATTGAAAAAAAAAATCTAGAAAGCAGCTCTATGCTTTCTGAAATGGAGCCAGTTACCACAAGAAAACTGAATGTTTACTTTACTTTAAATGCAAGACAAAGGGAATTGTGTGTGTTACCAATTTGTTTCCCCTCAGTTCCAAATCTACCCTTCTCTACTATCTTTGTGATGTGGAAGCTGGACTCTAACATTCTCCCTGCGCCAACTGGCACAGTGGCAGGCTTCGTCAACAAGGGAGCTGAAGGGATGCTGCAAGGCCAAGGCAGAAGAAGGAGCTCCTCTCCCAGATTCTGCAGGTTCTTACGTTGCAGGTTCTTACGTTGCAGGTTCTTACGTTGCAGCTTCCAGCAGACGGGTATGCGGGAGGCCCGATGGCAGTCAGTCTCTGGCAAGTCCCTAGGCCTCTGTGGACTGCCCCTGAGGGCCAGCTCAGTCCACGCACACTGCAGCACGCTTCTCTGCCCCCAGCTGGCTGCTTTCTGTGGACGGACTCTAGCTCTTAGTATTTGTATTGACTATGATACGTAATAAAGGACAAGTGCTATAATGTCAGCTTGATCCTTTTTGACTAGCAGTCAGCTGTTATCACATCAAAAAATTACCATATCAAAAAATACATGACAGTTAACAATTCATGTAGCATGTCTAAAGTTTCAGAAATAAGATTTCTGGGTCCTCAAAGTGAGAAGCATAATTGTACTATCAAAGCATAAACAAGGGAAGAGAGTTACATTCAGGCTGATATTTTTTCCGGAGAATATTAAGTTCACTGATTATAGTCAGAAGATAAGTCAGTAGACTTATTCTTTGTATGTAAACTATCAGTCATGGTTTTAGGAGAGTATCAATATAAAAAATATTAGTAATACAAACACTTAGTCTTGCAGGTATTATGAAATTTTGCTAAAGAGAGCTGAATTCTCTTTAAAAACTGACAGTGGACACCAGCTGGAAGAAGTTAGTCATTTGGCGTATAGTTTGTTTTAGGTCAGGTTCCCCAGAAGTGATCTTAAGAAGATATTTTTGCTGGTGATGTGTTAAAGAAATAATCCCAGGAGAGATCCCTAAGTGAAGTTGACAGAGAGGTGGTGAACACAAGACAGAGAACGGGAAGAAGGTAACCAAGGATGCAGTTAACACACAATGTCCTGAAGGTTGCCTGTAGCCCACTACTGCAGAACTCTGCAGGATTAAGTTTGAGAATTGTCCCAAACTGCGGTGAGGGAGCTGGCCTGTCACACTTTCATAAGACTGGTCACTAGCTAAGGGTCTGCTAGAGGAAAGTCTCCCACATGGCATTTTGCACTGTCTGCCCAAGCAAGCAGAGCAGCTCTAATCGCTGAGGGCTGTCCTCTGTAGACAACAAAACAGCACAGCAGAGCAGCAGGGGATGCAGGAGTGGATGGAAGTAAGGATGGATCCCAGGGCATCTGACCAGAACGACAACAGCATTTGATACTCAATAAAATAATTCTTCTGTCATTTTTAGTATTTTTATTTCAGCTGATGGTCAGAACTATCCTGAATGATTCACAAAAGAGAAAAGATCTGTAATTAAAGATTTTATCAAAAGATCAGGCATGGTGTCAAATAGTGATAACCAGAGATGGATTCCATAATCCCATGGTAGTCTCTAAGTCAAGACCCCTCTTTCACAAAATGAACAGAAATGGTCTAAGGAAATACAGGAAATTGTATGAAACTTAAAGATTACATTAAGTTCTGTTTAAGTACAATCATTGAGACTGTAGAGGTGAAGGCATTCTCCAGGGACCTCCAGAGTTTCTTTTCTTCTTAACAGTGTCACCATATGTATTTATTTGAAACTCCAAGCTGAGCCCAAACATTTAGCTATGCTTTCCAATTTAGGTTCAGAGTATTTCTCTTTGGTTCTGTGCAGACTGAATCTGAATCATACCCATTCTCAGATGATGTATAAACACTGAAGGTAAAAAAGTGAAGAGAAAACAAAGAATGCAGGGAACTAAAGGCTGCAACTAAAAAGAAATTTGGCAAGTGATAACATTATTACATGAAAAATTTGAATTCTACCCTCTCATGGAAAACTGTAAGAACAAGCAAGATGGCTTTAGAAGGGGGGAGGGTATAGCTCAAGTGGTAGAGTGTATGCTGAGCATGCATGAGGTCCTGGGTTCAATCCCCAGTACCCCCTCTAAGAATCAGTAAGTCAATCTAATTACCTCCCCTCACCAAAAAAAGAAAAAAATATTAAAGCAAACAAGAAAGATGGCTTTAGCATATCTTAATTGACTAAGGAGCGATGCTATGGATTAGAGAACACCAGTATCTTTATTTTTGCCAGGTTGTAAAATATCATTCATACCCAGGAAGTATTCACCTGAAAATGAATCTTAGCTTTCAGTGACATTCTATAAGGGAACACATAACAAATGCCCAGACTGCTGTGTTCCATTGTCAGATGGTTTTGTTTCTGGCAGATTTCTCCCTACATAAGGCAAATAATATATATGTATGGTTCAATCTTTGGCAAAGAATGAAAACGAGAAACCAGATACCACTCCTTTTCGAAAGAATTAAGGATATATAACAAGATTAATGAGGTAAGCCAGAATAATCAGGAAAACTCATTCTCAAGTTCACAAACCTAAAAATAAAGAAATGTCAATATCCTAAGAAACAAAGAAGGAGGTTGGAATAAGATGAGATAAGAACAGCAAATAGAGACTTCAGTTATACTGAAATCAGACACCTATTTATTCTCTCTTTCTCCCCCTCCTCTTCAACCCCTCCTTTTCCTAATGAGGAATAAATTACGTACAATAAAGTGTACTAACCCTTAGCATACAGCTCAATGATGGACTTTACACATACACACACACACAGATCATTCCCAGCACCCAAACTCCCAATTAAATCCTCCAAGTAGCATATTCTAATCTGTATCATCATACATACCTTTTATCTACTTTTCGACCACTCAGGAGTAGATTTACACAGATTTATACATCATTTTTGTCCTGTTTATTATAACCTTATGTCCATGCTGTTGCATGCATCAGAAATTGACTCTTTTTTATTGTTGTGTCTGTTACATTGTGTGAATATCCTACCTTTTAACTATCCTTTCTATTTGTGAAGGAAAATATAGCTTGTTTCTTTGGGGGAGCTATTACAAATGCTGTGGCAGCATACATTTATACATGTTAACTGGCAAACCTAAGACTCATTTCTGTTTGGCATGTGCCCAGGAGTGGAATTCCTGGGACAGAGGGCATGATGTTTGGCTTTGTAGATACAGTTTCCAAAGTGGCTGTTCCAATTTGTATGTCCACCAGCATTGCATCAGTGTTTCAAATGCTCCACATTCTTTCTAGCATTTGATATTGCTCTCCATTTAATTTATTCATTTTGGTAAGTTTAAGTGGTATAGCTTTGTATTTATAATTTGCATTTCCATAATAACTAATGGTATTAAGCCTGCCTTTTCATGTTTATTGGACATTTTATTTCTCCTTTCATGAAGTGCCTGCCCATAACCTTTGTTTATTTTTAAGTTGGATAGTCTATCTTTCTAATTTAAAACAGTTCTTTATATATTCTGAATAAGTCATTTTCCAGATATATTTTTATAAACATCTTCTCCCACTATCTGTTTTGCTGTTTCACTCTTTCAATAGTGTCTTTGGAAGAACATAGTTCTTGATTTTAATAAGATCTAGTTTTCTTTTATTGATAGTAATTTTATTGTCCTGTTTACGAAAGCATTGCCTACTAAAAAATAAGGAAGATATACCTCAATAATTTCTATAAGCTTTGTAGTTTCTGTTTCACATTTAGATCTACGATCTCTCTAGAACCATTTTTTGTATGTAGTGTGTCACAGTTCAGGTTTTTACATATGGACATTTAACTGATAAAGAAGCATTTATTAGGAAAAAATTATTTCTCCACTGATTGTATTGACAAGTCCATCATAAATCAGGTTATTATTATACTTGTAGGCTTAGTTCTGCCGTATAACCTGTTCCATTGATTTCTCTATCTTTTCTTACATGGTGCCATACTGGCTTAATTACTAGTTTTATAATAAGTCTTGATATCCTGTGATTTTTAAGTCCTCAATTTTTCTTCAATATTGTGTTAGCTAATCTAGATTATTTGCATTTAGACATTCACTTTAGAATAAACATGCTAATGTCCACAAAAAAAAATTATGCTGGAATTTTAATTACGGTTTTATTAAATCTATAGATAAATTTGAAGATATACATCTTCACAATATTTAACAACTCTTCTGACTCATGAATATGGTAGAGTAGTTCTCCATTTGTTTAGCTCTCGAATTTCTCCTATCAATATTTTATAGATTGAAGTATATAGATTGTACACATTCTTTATTAGATTTACTCTTGAGACATTTTATGCTTTTTGTTTCTATTAGAGATGATGTGTGTTTTCCAAATGTCATTAAAATTATAATTTATATGTAAATATAGTTGATTTCTGAACATTAACTTTGTATCCAGCAACATTTCTAAATTCACTCCAATTTAGTTTTCCTCTTTTTCCCATTCTTTTTTCTTTTTATTAATATCCCTTCACTGAAAAAAAAGAATTTATTTTGTAGCATTGTTCAATGCCACCCACATATTTTTTACAGGACTCTCTACAGTTCTAGGATGATAATCAAGGATAAATTCTTTAGATTTATGTCAATTGCTAAAATAAGAATAAATTAAAATGTCATTTTGAATGTTTTCATCTATCAGAACTAAGAATGAAATTTTATGTTATTATTATAAACAAATCAGTATCTACACACAATATCAAGAAGAGGACTGAGGTAATTTGTGGATGATATAGATAATGATAAATTTAATCATTTTTAATCCTTTGTATGTAGGTTAAATTTTCTAGTGAGAACTATGTATGTATTTAAATTTGGTGCATAAGTTTATTATTTAATTTGACAAATATTTATTAGGTACCTACTTAGTACCAAATATAAGCAATAAGGAAGGCTTTTTCAGTCTAGTAAGAGATAAACACCTATTGAGGCAACTGAAATGTGGTGATTCTTTCCTTGATAGGAGGAAATAACTGATGCTCAGTTTTGGAGGCATGACTGAGAAGGAAGGTAGAAGCAGGGAAGTGAGGTAGAAGTGTTGTCTTAGCGGAGACACGAAAAACTGGTAGTCTTCTCCAGGCAAAGAGAGGGAAGATACATTTAGCAGAAGAATGAACCATACGTGAAATTGATAACTAAGTACAAATAATAGCTCTCTTTGAAAAATACTCCTGATTGACTTTTAAATCTAATTGTTTGTCCGCCTGCCCCATGGATTTATTCTGTCTTCCTCCATCTCTCCTCTATCCCTTACTATAAAGCATGTTGGAGGTTTACTTTTTAAAATTTTTTTTCATTGAGAATGAGATTTAAGACATAGACCTTTACTATCTTAGCACCAAAAATAAAAACCCTATGACCATTTTCTTAGAAGAAGAATAATTTTATTTATGGTACTGGAATGAATATGGGATTAGGATACAAAATTGGATTACTCTTCTCTTTTTTTCAGTTTGTTCCCTTTCAATTCCTCACTTGACTGTGTACTAGAAAGGTAGAAATTTCCATTTTAACTTCAGTACACAGTAAACTTTACGTAATGAGCTGGGCTACTAGAGTTCAAACAGAGGCTTAAATTTATGAATTAATTTAAACCCGGTAAGATCTTTCACTTTAAAGAATGGAGGTGGTTACGTTATAGGACCTCTGTCCTCTTAAAAAACAGAGGCTTTGAAGGTACTGCCCTGTCTCTACAAGTTATTTATTCTCAGGAAGAGAACATCAAATCTGCTCAGAAAAAGTACCTTTTTTATGTTTTATTTTTAGAATCAATCTGCCAAAATAACTTTAATCTTATAAATCATTCTTAGAAACTTTCAAAAAGTTAATTCTAAAATATTGTCTTTGGGAAAAATAAGAATGGGATGGCTCGTTGGTGGGCCATAAAGGGAACTTTCAGACAGGGCATCAGGGAGAAAAATGATAAATATTGCACAATTCAAACTTTATTGACTCAAGTGACAAAATCAGGATTTGTTCTTTAATCTTTCCATCAGTGTACAAATTTTCACTGAAATATGAATACATTCAGAGAATTGAAATTCATATTTAAGGAAATTTCTCAAACGCTAGGCATCTAATTTCCTAGGTGAGATTTTTGTTTTATGTGCCCTCTGAATGATACAAAATTTTCTACATGCCTAGTTTTAAACTGAGAAAAACACGAATATGTCTGCTTTATGCAAAATGTAACAGAAAGATAACTACTTTATATTTTCAATATTAGATGTTTCTTTATAGTTATGTCAAGTGTTTTGAGCAGTAGAACTGCACTCCTTCCAAAACTGAAAAGTGCTACAATCTCCTGGGTGTTCATGAAAATTGCATAAATGATTACAGTGTTAGCTGTAACAACGCCTAATATGTTCAGTACAAACTTGGTGATTCCTCTGTTGGGAGCTCTCATCCCAGTGAGCAAAGAGGCAACATTCAAAATCTCTATTGAGATTTTTCCAACTTTTTCAATCAACCCCTAAAGTGAAGTGATTCCACAAGTTTCAACTAAACAAACATTTCCAAGCAAATCAGAGTATAAAAGGATCATTTTTAATCCTAAGACATTTTCAGGTCATGTAAAAATTGTCTGTCAAATATAATTGTTCTCTGTCCCTTTTTAAACATCATGATGTTTGGCTTTGAAATGTATTTGACTATAGTAAAATTGACAGCACACAGCAATTTGTATGTAGATTCTAAAATGGTGAGTACAAAGACGCAGAACCTCAAAGAGAGTCTGCAAAATATAATTATAAACTGGAACAGAAAGAATCCTCGGTTTCTACAATCTACTTAAAGATATTACTAGTAGAAATATAGCATAGAATATTGCAAATATTCCAATAACTACTCCCAGAAATTCACTAATGTTTCTAAGCCTCCTTTTCCCACTGGGGAAGAAATAATTGTTCTTCAGGCATAAATTACAGAAAAATAATACTCCTTTATTTTGTGTGTTGTTTAAAGTCTCATAAAGCACTTAAATATGTGTTTAAATGTTAAACTAAATATTTATACATATAAATATATATATATTATATATATATATATATAATATATATATATACAAAATTTAGAACTCAGAACAAAATTATGTGGTTGAGTTCACATAGTGATTGATACAATTAACCATATCTTTTTATGAGGAATCTAAGGCTCACAATAATTAGTTATCCAAAGTAACATAATTAGCAAATGGTAGACCTGGGATGCAAAGTATATTCTTTATAGAGTTGACATTCTATGTACTTTCTGGGACACCAGAGAAGACAAAGTATCCTGGAATTATTATTTTAAAAAGGCACCATAGAGCCTAAATATTGAACACCAGAACTTAATATTCAGGTTTCCCCTTGCTGAAATGTCCCTGTTAGGGTCACCTCTTCTTCTACATCTTACCAATCACAGCTCCAGCCTGAAGTGATTAGTCAGAAAAGTAAATGAGATAAATCAATTCTTAAAACAAACCACCAGGTGAAACTACATAAGTGACTACTTTTAAAGGTTAATTATCTCTCCTGAGGGAAGACTAGAAGCCCAGAAGGAATTTAGACACCCTAATACATCATGGATTAAGCTCATGACTCTGAAATTGCAATGATTTACTCTATCCAAAGATAAGCTAAATGGAAAAGTACCAGAGGAAACAAAAATAGAAATTGGATTTACTGTTGTTTTTTTCTTTTTCCCCTAAATGAAAGGATTTACCCAGGAAGCTTTTTACTTAATCATCTCCCATTGAAGAATGTAAATCTCCTAAGTAATGCAATGGGAGTCGTCTTCTAATATGAATTCCAAATATGCCCTGGTTTCAAGGCACACCATTAATTTTACGTTATTCATCATCTTCACTGTCAGAAGTCGTATTCTCATCTATTAGATCATCAGCTAGATGACAATTATCACTCAGCCATTGTTCACTTTAGAACACTTACAAATATCTTTCCCAGCTGGCCAAAAAGAGAGAGATCTGGGAGATCTGGGGAAAAAAAAATGCTGGAGCAGCAATGTATCTGAAAATGTACCAAGATTTTGAGATTTCATAAAGTTGTGTGAAATGACTGTGGCAAAGGCCAATGTAAAGTAAGCTCACTATAGCCTATAGCTTGCAAAGGTAATGATTAAACCTCTGATGGAATACAAACACAAATCAGAAAAACCCTAAGAATAAACAGTAACAGAAAGTTTGAGGCGGGAAGTCAAAACGAAGAAAGTACAGCATCGTGGTGAATTAATACTTTTCTTTTTTCCTCTTTTTTCTCCCATATTTGATCTGAGAGCAAGCTGGGCCCCATACTGCATAGAAGCTCAGGACTAAAAACAATCTCCCAGAGACACCCCATTAAAAGTGGGACTGAGAAAGGGAAGCTCTTCAGCTGGAGAATGCAAGAGGACTCCCTGATGGGGTTTTGTTGTTGTTGTTTTGTTTGGGGTTTGTTTTTCATTTGTTTCTTTCCTGGACCTGCTCTAAAGTCAGCCAATAGCAACTGGTTACAGCAGCAGAGAAACCTAAAACCTTAAGAGAAATGGATCATTTATACATTGCTGGTGGGAGTGTAAAATGGCACAAGCATTCTGAAAATGAGTACAGCAGTTTCTTACAAGACCAAATTTGTGCTCACCATGCAAGTCAGCATTTGCACTCTTGAGTAATTATCCCAGAGAAACGAAAACTTACGTTCACACAAAACCTTGTACAGGAATACTCAAAGCAGCTATATTAATAACAGCCAGAAACTGGAAACAATCCAACTCATCAATGGGTGAATAAACTGTGGTACATCCTTACCAAGAATACTATTCAGTAATAAAAAGGGAAAAAATAATGATAAATGCAAAACCTGGATGGAACTCAAGGGAGTTATGCTGGGTGAAAAAGATAATCTCGAAAAGTCACACAAAGTATGAATCCACTTCTGTACCGTTTCTTAAATGACAAGTTATAGAAATGGAGAACAGATTAATGGTTGATAGAGGTTAGAAAGCAAGTCAGTAGGGAAATTAGAGAAGGTGATTATGAAAGGGGTAGATGACAGATCCTTGTGATACAATTGCTCTGTATCTTGAGTATTATTATGGTACTCACACAAAGCTAACACGTGATAAAACTGTGTAGAACTAAATACACAGACACACAAATTAGTGCACGTACAACTAGTGAAATCTGGATAAGGTCAGTAGGTTGTATCAGTTTCCTAATCATGATATTGTACCTTAGTTATACAAGATGTTACTATTGAGGAAAACTTAGTGAAACATATACAAAATTTCTCTGTATTATTTCTTATACTTGCATCTGAATGTACAATTATCTCAAAATAAAAAGTAAAAAAACCCTGATAGAAATCTTGTCTAGGCATGTATGGCTAAAAATTTCCCTTTGAGCATTGCCTTTGCTGAATCTTATAAATGTGGGTAGTTGTATTTTCAATTTTATTCATACTTAAGTATTTCCTATACAATGGAATATTTTTCAGCCATAAAAGAGAATGAAGTTCCAATACACGCTACAACATGGATAAACCTTGGAAACATTACACTAAGTGAAATAGGCCATACACGGAAGGATAGATATTGTATAATTCCCCTTATACAAACTATCTAGAATAAGCAAATTTCTAGAGACAGAAAGAAAATGGGAGTTACCTAGAGCTGGGGCGAGGGGAAAATAGGGAGTTACTGCTTAATAGTTACAGAGTTTCTTTCTGGGGTAATGAAAAATTTTTGAAAAAAATTTTGGAAATGTACAATATTGTACATATAATTAATGCCACTGAATTGTACACTTAAATGGTTAAATGGCAATTTTTATTTTATATATATATATATTTTTTTTTTTTTTACAGGATTAGAGAACAGATCTGTAGTTATTTGGGTTGGAAGAAAGGTGTGTTTAAAAAGGGTCAGCATGAGGGACTTCTTTGGGGTGATGGATCTGTTCTGTATACTGATTGTGTTGGTGATACACAACTCAAAACATTTATCCTTACTCATAGAACTGTATATGAAAACGTGAATTTTATTGTATGTAAATTTAAAAGTTCAATCATCCTTCAAAATAAAAGTCCAGAAGTTTCAGAAATAGTTTCTAAAAATAGAATGCTTTTACCCAAATAATCACTTGATGGTCTCTAATAATTTCTAAGTAAGTTCCAATTTTGTATCACATTCTTTTTATTTTACTGGGACTGCTTCCTTATAATTTAAAAATATTTCCAAATTATATGAAAAAATGTAAATGCTTCATTTGCGGGGACTCTGGCTATCCACTCATGGTTATAACTATAATTTACAGACATGAACCAGTATAGCATTCATGAAAATTGAACAAGGATTTTATTAAGTACCTCATCAAGTAGAAGGAATTTCATGATTTTCTGATGGGATGGGTTGGCTCAATAATTAACAATTGACAAGCCAAGCTCATTATCATATTTAAGCCTTTACTTTGCCTCAGGTTGGTTTCTGTCCCTGCTAAAGGACAATGGTCATTGGTCCTCTGAGCCCTGCCATTAACCATTTCTGAAGTCATACCACTAAAATTTTAGTAATTTTCGTAAGATTGAAGAAGTGCTTTTTTTTACCAAGATAAAATACTAGCTTTCTTCTTTATTCTGTTTCTTCCTGAAGATTCATGAATCACATTATCTATCTGTAACTATTTCTGATTTTCCATATTAGAAGTAATCATTTTTCTCCCAATGTATTTTTAATAAGTCCAATAGTGAGAAGTATTATCATTTCAGTTCTTTCAAAGTGTCTAAAGTGGACAGTGGCTATGGTTATCATAACTGTCTCTCTAAGACTTTGAATTCTTTACCTATGAGTTCAGCTGCTAGTAGCTTCCAAGATACTCCCTTTTTTTTTTCTGGATCATTTCATATTCCATCTTTCAATTCCACTAACTCCCCCTGCCTGAGCTATTGATGCAGAATTCCTCTACAGATGCCGCCTTGTGTTTGATGTTCCCAAATACCAAGATATGCGAAAGCCCAGGATCCATGCAGCCCTTCTTTGTTAGCCATGATTCCTCATCTCCCAAAGTAAAACATCAAACTACTTTGTAACTCACAGAATTGTACTGAAGTCACAAATGTTCCATTCACTGCCATATGGGAAGACCAGTTTCATCACTGGTCTCACAGTAACCGTGTGAAATGAGATCTGTGGTTACAGGTGTGAGCTTGGATAAACTGTAGTAAGTAGGCCATCTTTTTGGAAATCCCACTGGAAAGAAAACTGGTGCATTCCCTTCCAGTATGTAAGGTTACTTTTTTCTGAAACATTGTTCACCAAGAGGAAACTTTGTGCACTGTGATTTATTGTACTTTGTACCTGGATTTTACAGTTACAATCTAAGGGTAATAGAGGGAGAATTATCTACATGCACTAAAGGCCTTGTAATATTTCCCTCTGTCTTCTGCAGCAAGGTCTATTACTATGTATTTACATCTTACATTTGGAACCTTTTCAGTTTTCAGCATTACATATTCATAGGTTTTAAATTATCCACATTTACTTGAAACAATGTTGACAAATCTTATGTTCCTTCTTGGATCCTACATAGAGCTTCCTTCTCCCCACCATCAGGGTGTAAACAAAGGTCTATGAGTAAAAATGATGCTTATGTTCTTTCTGCATTTGCCATCCATGGACTCACATACAACACCACGGCACTATAAGGTGTACATGTAAAATAAAAGAAGGTTTATCAGGAAAACTCACAAGCAGAGATGCAGCAGAGTTCATGGCCCCTCCATCCTCCTGGATCGAGTAGGGAGGCATGCTTGGGTAGAGCACTGCTGGAGAGCCTTTAAGCTTAGCTTCTGGTACCAGGCTGTTTTACTATTGAGCTAATTCAAAACTGCTGTGCGAGCAGCATGCTAAGCTACCAAAAGAGAGTGGGAGTTGGGGAAAGGGAGAAAATGAGCCTCAGAATCATCCAAATTTGTCTCTCCTCTGCCCACCCCTGGCCTTTGGTGGCTCATTAAGTATGAGTCTTTCCATTAGCTCACATGGATTCTGGGTCACAGTGATTCTTGCATAATTGCCTAGCAGGTCTCCTGCAGCTGGGAAAGAGAGCAAGCCACCACTTGAAACAATTGTAAAAGACCGTTCTGGCCTTTTCATGCATAGCTAAAGTAGGAAATCTACACACACCAAACTTTCTGGGGTCAGAGGTATTCATGCCTGATGAGTTGAGATCTGTCATCCCTCTATTTATATTAGGCTGTATTTCCACTTTTAATAAAAAAAATAAGTTCTTCAGAGATTCAGGAATCACCCTTTTGTTATCAAAAACAACTTCTGGGCACAGAAGGAGGTAGTTGTACAACTGTAAGAGTCAAAGCCACAATCTAAATGCTTATCACTCCAGGTGTCCTTACTCCGGGCAATATGCACTATTCCTCCACTCACCAAGGCCATAAACTGTCCATCCATACACCACTGCCAATGCAAACACAAATTTTTAAAATATTGAAGATGGCTAAAATGTTCCTCCTCAAACTCTTACTACTCTGTGACTCCAGAGTGCACCATTACTCAGCCAAGGCAAAGGAGATATAAAAGTATATGTATTACTTTTAAAAAGTAGCAGGCAGCCAGCCCAACCAGCTTTGTAGACGTAGTTAGTGGAGAGGCTAGAAGAGGACAAATAGAGGATTCTAGGAGTGTCAAAGCTTTCCCCATGGGGCATTCCTGTCAATTATGGTGGTTCTATGCCACTTGTCAAAGTACAGGAGGAATACTTTATTCAACAGGAGTTATCACAATGTGTGTAGGAACCACTACTCACAATGAGGTCCTGCAGTGGGGAAAGAAATTGGACTCAACTCCAAATTCAACATCAGCAAGTGGGAATTAACAGCCAAGGAGTAGGGTGCAGGTCAGTGGATAGAAAACTGCTAAGAGAAAATGTTGTTCTGGCTGCACAAACTAAAAGAATTCTAGCTGAAAGCAGGCCCGGGTGATCAGACATTACCTGGGGGGTGGTAGAGAATAAGAAACCTGATTAGTTACTTAGGGGGATAGGATAAGGAAAAAAAAATGTTAACTTATAGAAGTAAATTTTTAATGGCTGATCAATTATGTAACTGCATTTTCTTTGCAATATAGTACCCATTTAAGCACTTAAAAATGAAAGGTGTACAAAGATTAAATTAAGACAATAAATTAGCTACATGTTTAGCTTTGGTATTAATAAAGGTCATCACCACAGTGTTGACGTGTGATACTTTATAACACAACAGTTAAACTTGTGAGTCTATAACAGAAGTTGAAAAATATGTTAAAACAAAACCAGTGGGACTAACAGGTTGGAAATATACGTAGCAACAAAGATATTCACTCAGATCTGGAGTATTTCAAGTTTTACAGTTGGTGAGTTAAACCAAATTAGCACAATTCTGCTAAACTTGGACAATGCAGAGATGAATGCGAAAAAATGGAGGTCTGATTGAAAAGTGCAGGGGAGCCTGAATTCAGTTGGGATCAACAAGGGATCTGTCATGTACTGGGCATTAATGCAGACGTTTGTTTTAGTCAGTTTCAGAGATGCTGCTCCATGATCAGGAGAACTAAAATTTAGTACATACCATCAAACTATTAATGCTGTGGGTTATCAACAACTTACTCTCATTGTGTTTGGCAAATGGCTAAGGCATTCCATAGGATTTACCCGTTTTGGAGAAGGGTTGTTTGTTTGTTTGTTTGTTTGTTTGTTTGTTTTATCAGTGATTCGTGTCCTTTTTTAAGGTTGAAAATCTTGTTGATAAGACCCCTACTGAGCTAACACTTTGGGTAAAGCCATAGGTGGGCTATCTTGTGGGAAATTACTGAGGGTTGCCTATTCACAACAGTAACTAAGACTCAGATACCAAGAGCTAGTTCTTGATGGTTGTATCATGTCAATTTTGCAACAGATTATTTTTAAGCTCATCTTCTCTTATGGGATTTATGATTCAGTGAAGATGCTGTACAGGAAAAGTCACAACTGTTCTCTCAGGGAGAATGACTTGCCTTCAGTAGGGCCCCATTACAGGCTAGCAGCTATTGCTAGACCTCAGAATGAAGTTCCCAAGAACAAAAGACCAAAGTCACTAAATACCAGTGGAGGCTTTTCTGTTTGTTTCCTATGTTTTGTTTTGATTTTGGCTATCTTTGCTAAGGCTCATTACAGCTGTAAGATTGATCCCAGGAACCTGGAATTTAGGATCTAAGTAATTGACATCCCAGATATAGGGCTTGTCACACTGCTGTCTAAACACTTTTCAAGATTACAGTCTGCCAGTCAAGTTGGGCCACTAATCATGTGCCTTGTGGTAGAGATTTTAGAAAAATTACCAAATATAGAATGCATTCCCTTTAATGCCTGAAGAGGTCAAACAATTGAGGAGTTTCATTCTTTACAATGGGAGACAGAAAGGCCAGCAAATTATGCTTAAAAGGCCATGGAATGTCTCTCAGGACTGCAGCCCAGCCAGCCCCCAGCAATGGTTGTGTGGCAGAACATTGGGGGCTACCCTCATTTAAGGTTCCATTCACATTTAGTCAGTTGTGCTTGGATGCCATGTGACATAATGAGGAGATACTTCACGGTGCAGACCACTGTTAAAATATCATCACTCCCCTAGAATGCTTAGACCTCCTCTGGCAGTCTACATTGCACCTGAGTAAGTCCAGTTCCTGATGACATGTCCCAGGAAAGCTTGGGAGAGTGAAAACAGACTGTCCTGCTTGTCAAGTAAAGACAAACGGATTTGGGGGACTTTTTAGTTAAGGAGTATGGAAAACAGGGCATTAGCAATACCCAAGGTTACATATAAATACATATACAAATAGCTGGTGACAGCTATTTGTTCAGTCACTGTAATGAAATGCTGTATCACCAGAACAACGTTTCCTTCTTTATAACCCTCGACAGTCCACAGTAAGTCTCCAAATACCAGTGACTTTTAATGACTCTTCACTGGCAGGAATGGGAGGTTGTTTTTATTGCACCCTTGCCTCCAGTGATGGTTGGATGAAGAGAGTAAATTTTTTTCCTTCTTATGAGAGGTGACATTATTTCAATGCCACAACCTTGACAAACTTTAAGCAGTGCTGAGCCATACATTCAACTACTGGA
Source organism: Camelus bactrianus (assembly GCF_048773025.1). Classification (NCBI taxonomy): domain Eukaryota; kingdom Metazoa; phylum Chordata; class Mammalia; order Artiodactyla; family Camelidae; genus Camelus; species Camelus bactrianus. The sequence continues at coordinate 29,359,327 of NC_133539.1, forward strand.
GAAACTACCAACAGGAGACTCAATGTATTCACCAGATCAGTAGGTTCAGGTCCTCATGTACTCACAGCCTCCATCTTATATAAAGGTAGGATAACACAAAAAAGCAGCCCAATCCAAAAGCCCCTTCTTCACCACCAGGGCCCTCTCCACCAAAAAAAAAAAAAAAAAAAAAAAAAAAAATTAACAGCTAGATAAAATGAGATTTCCTCATAATTCTCTTAAATCCAATAATCCAGGTGTCACTTCAATACACTGGGTTGTTTATATTGTTCACTGTACAAATAGCCAGATAAATTCCAGGTATTTATATCAATCAACCTGGCTGCATTTCTAAGTAGCCCCTCTCTTGGTTTATTCCAAGTACTTTTACTCTCCAGAAGTGCCTACATTTCTTCCCTCAAAGTGCTGCTAATTTTTATAATATTCTTACATCTCTTTGAGGCCCCCTCATCCTCAAAGACAGCCACTGGCCCCAAGCACAGCTCCTCTCCCTAACTGTATCAGTCTTCTGGGTTTCAGCCCACTTACCTGGAAGGGGACTCTTCCTACTACCCAGCCTACTCCACCCCGTTCTCCCCAGCCCTGCCTGCTTCCCACTGGTTACTAACACCCTTGTTACTCTGCTTTCTTTCTTTCCCAAGAAATCCATCATTCTGAGATTTCAGATCATGAATTTTGCTCTCATCTTCCTAACCACGGCATACGTTTGAGACACTACAAAGCACATACTGTCTTTAGAACTTGGGACACCAAGGGTCTAATCCTGGGTCCACAGGACCCTCAGTTGCCAGCTCTCCCACTTTCCTCCCTCTAGGAGGGCATATAGCTAAGCTCTGCTGCTTTCAATAGCAGCCCAGGACAGAGTGGTGTTTGTCCCTTTGTGGCTGCCTGCTGTTGTTCCAAAAAGGCATTGACCAACCACCCCAAAAGTAAAATAAAGTTTTTTAGAGAGAACTTGAAGGCATTGAGGTAGGTGGAATGGGGAATTTGTGTTTGTTAACTGTACTCACCCAGATGAAAAATCAACCTTCCCTTTGCTTCATAACAGAAGGTAGTTTTACAACTTAGAGCCAGGTATCCAGCCTAAATTAAGTTCTTACTCTCCTACAGAGACTGGGAGACAGAGACAGTATCTTCCTTTGTGATTTAATTTCAAAGAGGTGGCTCTCAGGTCCTTCAGAAAGACTATATGCTGGGTTGTAAAACTTGCAGGAAGCTTTTAGAAGAAATAACACCTCAAAGAGGCAGGGAAAGAATTTATAATTACTAGCTTTCCAAAGGAAATGTTCTAAGAAAAGGGAGATCAGAGGCTTAGAGACTATAAGAAACCTGTCTCAAGTTTAGTCAAGCTGAGGGAAATGTTAAGGTCTTGGTTACCAGATGTCCTGCCTGGACCTTATAGTCACCGACCTAAGATCTACACCTGAAGCTGGAGACTTGGCTTGAAGCTCCAGCTCTGATCTATTCAAGTAAACATCTATTATTCAGGGAAGCACTGTAACATGGGGCCAGGAACATTGCACCTAAGAAACAAAGTCAGTAAAAAAATTAATTAAAAAATTTAAAATTTTAAAAATTGATTGATTGGCTGGTTAATTTATTGATTAAGGAATAGGGACCTAAAAACTACCCACTTTCAGTAGAAAATTGAATGTGAGTCAGAGAAGGGAGCCAAGTATCAACATGACCTCTCCTGGCTCAGGACACTGCATTCTTCTGCCAGACACTGAACACCTCATTCATAGCAAATCTTTTCAGAGACTCTGCCACAAAGTAGTTCCTCCTTCCAGGGATGCAGCAGTCCACTCACCCAACAGCTGCATTCTCTTTCATATGAGTGTTGACCTGAGAAACTGTTTGAAACCTGTTGTCATTGAATCATCTAATTAATCCTGATTGATGTCCTCAGTTTACTGAGTCTCACACATATTTTGCAAAGCTACCAAGTCCTAGACACTGATGCTTTTTTCCTAGGCTACCCACACAAGCGCAAGTCAACCGGCATTTGGATGGAGTCTCCAGAGTTTCTGGGGAAAACATACGTAGCAGATGGGCACACAAAGTCAAGCAGAGAGTGAAGGAGAGGTGCCAACCACCTCTCCTGCCTCTACCCCTTCACTATTACCTGGAATTAAATCAGCTGACACATTTGCCATTTTTCACTACAAATATATTTAAAAACATTTAATCTCAAATCGAATCTTACAGCTCTTCTCTGCCTTCAATCCACTCTCAGTGCTGCCATTGAGCTTTTCAAAACTCAGAAATAATCCCACCATTCACCTCTTTAAAACTTAAGTGGTTCTTCCCAACTTCAGAATAAAGTCAGTACCAAACTCCTTCACCTAACAAAAAGGATAACATGCCCCAAACATACTTCTTCTTCCTCATTCCACCCCAGTGGGACCTTGTGTACTGTCACCATGTGAAAGGCACCCTCTGGAATAGTGCAGTATAGGGGAAATTTTCAACACTCTCCTTTTAACTATTCTTCGAATGACACTGCACTTCCATCCCACAAAAGACATTAATTATGAGTTAATATGATATTATTTGAAGCAAAGAGATGGAATTTTCACTGCTGGAGTCAGAGTCTCTTTTCTAATCCTTCGTAAGTGTAGAATGTAACCTCTTTAGATACTGGATAAATGGCATCCATCCTTTGTCCCCACTGCCCACATATAGAGCCTGGCTCACAGCTGACCCTCAAGAAGAGTGTGCCAAATAAGTGAAATTAATTAACTGTGAATGAATGAGTGGATAAACGATGCGATGAAACAACTAGTTAGAATTAACTTAAAGCTCTGAAAAAGAGAAATGCAAATGTGCACTCTAAGGGAGCAAACTAATGAAGTTACCCTGGTTTCACCATGCTGGATAACTGAGTTAATGAAGCTCAGATTCACCCTAAACAGACATACAAAAAGACCTATGTGTATCCATGGGAAAATGGCATAAAACCAAGGATTCTTTTATCTTATTCTGCTACTTTGGGAAGCAGAAAAATGCATTCTATTTATTGAAATCACTTTCCCTGACAATTTTTTTTCAGTCTGTTGTATTGATTGATCTTCATCAGTTTTAGCCTTGAAATGATAAAAAGGGTGGAATATAAACAAAGAGCTGCCTGCACAATATTTAGGTGGAGAACATTCATCAGTGTGAACAGCTCTAACTTAAAAGCATAAGAAGAGTATTCCCCCAATGCCCAAGTATAGTTCTCAGCTTTAATGAAAAAGAGACAATTAGAACAAAGGCACTTGCTCACTTCAAGTCACAATTCATCAAGCTGTCAAAGACAATAAAATGCTACATACCTAATCTTTCCTGTTAACCATAATGTAGGCAATGCAATTACATTGTTGCAGCAAATTGGCAAGAATTAGAGGAAGAATTAATGTAAAAACCTTGCGAAATTTTCTGTTCCAGTAAATGGTGTCATTCATATTTTAAAATCTGGTAAAGAAATATTAAATATTAAGTGAATTAGCAATAAATACTTCTTATTAGGCCCATTTTCTTGCTTAGAAGTATTAGAGATTTTTAAGTATATAAGCCAGGGCAAATTAATTAGCACCACCAAAGCCATCTACTGAAATTAAAACCAAAAGATAATTTTAGGTGAAACGGAAAGCAGTAACACAAACACTCAGTAATACATAGAAATGCAAGAGGACAGATAAATTTAGTCTCAAAAATGATCAGAATGCTTTCAGTGGTCTTCATTCATAAACAGTAGATCCATATCCACACAACAGAGGAAACTAGCTGACTATGAAATTACATGATTTTATACGAACTGTGTAAAATCATTTCACATGAAATTATATGAATGATAAGGAGTATTTTCTAAATGACCTCTGTTTTCCAAACTCAGTTCTTGGCACTATAAGGAATACAGAAAAATAAAGCAAAGCCCCGCCCCTCCCTTAAAATAGCAAGCATTAATTGAGCACTAGAGATGCCAACCCAAGGAGTAAAAAGATGAGGAGAAGTTGTGTCTCCTCTGAAGGAGCCCACAGTCCCTTGGGGAGTGCAGTGTATAAACAAGTCATTGGAATCTATACTTTACTGTTCATGTATGCCAAGAAAACGGAGGACATGTGTCTTTCATACCTGATCTTGTTTCAAGTCTCTACCCTGGTGCCTAACAGTGATGAGACTGGTTCTTCAATCTTGTCTGATAGTCTCACTTTAACTTATTAATTATTCAGCTAATTCAAAGTTTAACCTCCATCACTGCTGTCTCTGCATCTCCCACTTCTGTACCTTAAGAAACGAAAGCATTTATGGAGGGGTGGAGCTTGCTGGACTTCAGGACTTGGACACTCTCTGAATCCTGATTGCTCTGTGCCCTGTGAAGCTTCAGCAAGCTCTGCTCCCCTTACTGTCTCATCGACACCTTGTTGCCATTGGGACTCTCCGTGTGTTCTCCTTCTAGCCTTGGCCACGTATGTACTCAGCCCCGCCAGATCAATCTTCCTGGCTCCCTCTTCCCTGAAGCTCATCAGCCAGCAGTGCTGGTCACCTGCATCCACCCAGAACCATGGAGGGATGTTTCCGCTCACCTCTTCTGCACACACACGAAAACTGCCACTAGCTCCAGTTCTGTCGCTCTCTGCTTGCTCAAACAGAACACACGTTCATCCCAACCATCAGGTAGCTATCCCATGTTGAATTTTCATTTTAAATTCCAAATAGGAAGTAGAACAAAAAAAGCACTCCTTGCCCTTTTTCCCCTCCACAAAACACCTACCTCTCTCCCATCTAACCCCATAAATTCCATACTTCTTTAGAGGAAAAGAAGAGCTCTCTTATACTATTTTCTGTCAGCAGACGCATATCATATTTTTCTTATGTTTCTTCCAGGGGGCATAAAACCACAGACTTTAGCCTAAACTACTTACTTACTTTATCCTATGATAATTATGGATAGATTTTAGGAAGAGGAAATGATTTTTTTTCCAGTAAGCAAAACACATACAGAAATTCCTCACAAACATTATCCCTATTAGACCATAATCTTATTATAAGTGCAGTACAGGAAGACAATGCTAATGCTGTGAAAGCATAAATAAGAAGGGTTAGATTAATTTGAGAGACTGAAGAAGTTTTGGAAAAGAGCAGTCTATTACAAGGGTAAGGATAAGCAGGATTTTCAAAAATCGAAACGACAAACATTAAAAACCAAAGATCTACTTCTATTTATACAAATGTATTTACTGATCAACAAAATATGAGTTCTATGTCAGACACAGAGATGTGCCACCCAGAGGCACCGCTTCAGGAATGAAGGGCATATTCAGCAAGCAGCCTGCAGCTCTAGCTCCTTCAGGATCTGCCCGAGTTTCAGAAACCACACCGTTTTGAGCCCATATTAATTGCTAAGCAAAGTGAGGGTATAAAGTCCCAGGAATTTTGACCTGGTATGACACTCTGATGGGCATTACTCACTTCAGAGCTCCTTGCCAAGTCAGCTAGGGCTTTGTGGGGCCCACATTGCAATGCAACTCTTTCAAGGTCAAGTTTTGCCTCCTGCTTTTCCTTGCACAGAAGTTGATCCTTAATAAATGCTTTACACCCCGAGCTCTATCTCCGCTCCTGGAGAAACCAGAAATGAGGTCTATGAAAGTAGGCCATCAGTGGGGGCTTTGAAACTAGATGACTCAGCAAGCTGCAGGCAATGAGGATGCCATCACTGGTGGTAAGTCAAGAACATTCCTCCGACAAGGTGACAGTTAATGCTCAACTAGTGGTGAACTGGAGGGTGTCCCAGGGAAGGAGGAAATAAATTACCACAGGTAAAGATCAAACATTGCAACTGAGGGAGGAACTAGCAGATGTAAGAATCACAGCATGGGGTGGCTGTGGCTAAAGGCCACGGATGCTCCATTGGGAAAGAGAACAAGCAGCAGAGGTAATAGGCAACCAGAAACCAAGTGTGAAAGCCAGAGGTCTGTGTGGTTGCCTACAAAGACACACTTACCATCTGCACGGCAGGACAGAAAAAGCCACACACCAAGTCCAGGACCTAATAGACCGAGTGGTTAAACGCCCAGCAACAAACAAGGTGAAATGCCCAACTGAGGCAAGTCAGTCACGCCGTGGGGAGGGCTCTGAGCAGGAAACCCTAGGATGCTGACCTGTGAGCTCGAGCTGCCGTCTGAGTATATACGAAGTAGATGAGCCCAGGTGCAAGGGGCACACTGAGATGGATGTGATGTGGTGCCCAGACCTGATGGGAAAGGGCCTGATGTGGGGAGATTGGGAAAGGGCCTGATGTGGGGAGACTGCAGATACCCTCCAGCTGTCATCCACAGCTGGTTACTAAGTGAGGGGAGGGGTGTAACATTTAGACAGTTCCGTCTGACACACAACACTCTGACAAGTGAACTTGCTCCAGAGCCGCCTGCTGGTCTGATCTAAATTTGTCTAGTCTGTTTTACTATTTCCTTTGCCCAAGCTTGCCTCCTCTCTTTTTCTTTCCCAGATTTCTATCTCATGTATACATTTTGAATCCCAAACTCCATCTCAAAGACCGCTTCCAGAGATACCAAATTGCAACTCCAACTGTTCAAAGAGATACTACAGCACAAGTATTAACATGCAGTTAGAAGGCATTTGAGGGGTTTTGGTTGTTGCCTATAGATTATAGTTAATGAATACTTGACAGGAAGCATTTGAGGTCAATTTTTGCACTCCTGAGAAAGAGAATTTTTTTCACCTGTAGAAGTATCTAATTCTTTGTTGGTTTTCAGTCTTAGGAATTTTCCCGGATGAAATCTGAAGCAGCCCCCCCTCCTCCCCATTCCCCGCCCCACAGACAAGGAGAGCAAGGAGAGACTGAAGAGGCAGCCACTCCAGGCTGGGAGGTGGCCGTTTTAATAAGCGCGGGAACTTACTCACGGGACTTGTTGTGGGCGGCAACAAGAAGAGCAGATCTCCACACCCCTCCGCGTCTGCCAGAATCAGTTTTTACGTGGGTCTTAACAGACTTCACTCACATATACTATCCAAAGGTCTCAGCAACACGTTGCTCTCTCCCGGCTGCATCCACGAAAATGGCTCCCACTGTAGAAACGTGACTCCCGAGACCAGCCCCAACCAGGGTCCACCTGCCGGTGTCACTCCAGCCGATAGGAGACAGTTCGGTGCAGAAGCAAAGGAAAACGCTGTTCCTTGATCACAGAATGGACAGGCGTGAGCTGGTGCTCTAGGGTTAACTCTGGCCACGCTCCCCAACAGGCCAGGAACAAGCGGCTTTGCCAGCAGGGAGGGGAGGCCGCGGAGTTCTCGCGAGTCCAGGGCAGTTGCGTTGCTCAGGACCCTTCAGCCTGAGGTGCGAGAGGCAGCATCTCAGCGCAGGCCCACCCGCCGCCGCCGCTGCCGCCGCCGCCATCTCGAGTCTTGAGTTTGCGCACAGCGCTTCTGCGCACGGTCGGCCAGGCCGGGGTGCCCTGACGCAGCGGTTCTGCGCTGGGAACACTAATCCAACGTCTCAGGTGCAAGGCATCTTCGTGCGGCTCCCGGCAGGCAAGCGAAACTAGACTGAGCACGAAAGAAGAGGTTAGACCTCATCACCTAGATTCCATCTTATTTTTCCCAAGGCCCCCAGTGGGCTTTGCCCATAACAGAAATGTTGGGCAGAATATGTATTTCAAGGACAAGGCAGAGGGTGAGAAGCCTCTGAAACTGCCCGGGTCCAACTGGTGGGTCAGACGGCTGCTACATCCTCTCAAAAACCTTGTCCAACACTCCACCACTCCTGACTGGCTTTTATAATCTCCCCCGCCTCCCGCTTCCTCATTGTGCCCTGAGAGGTCAGCAAGGGGTTTCACTAGCCGGGAGGTGGCTCGTTTGGCAGCTGTCTGGCTGCAGATGCCCCAACAACAGTCTAAGCACATGAAGAGAATATGCACATTAAGATAATAATTTCTAAGTAACAAATGTTTCCTCCAAGAGCCCCATGATCCAAAACCACTGATTTACTAACTCTTCTAGGGGACCAGGGGGACAGGCGATGGTCGGATCACTCATTTGCATCCTCACGTGATTCAATAAAAATGACATCCTAGCAGATCAATCAGGTATCAACACACAATATTGTTTAGATAATGACATAGGTGCCTCCTTGTGAGTCAGTAATAATGTCCCAGGCTATTCTATTTGGGGGGGACAGGGTTTCTCATTAGAGGCATGTCAGTGTTCATTAAGGACAGGCTTTGCCAGTTATCATTTCAGGCTCACGGGATGAATTTAGTAAGGGCTCCTGTGTGTGCTATAAAGTCCTCCAGGCCCTTGGAGGGAACCAAGATGGTGGCCAAATGAACAAGTAGAAAACAGAATGTGGCCGTCTAGCCCTGTGAAGTGGATGTTGCCAACTTTTGTCACGCTAGGGCGGATTCTCCTCTGTGCTCAGGGAAAACACAGTGTGCAGAGGCCAGCAAACCAGGTGGAAGTAACAGTGAAAGATTTGTGGCCATTTGTGAGGCTACTCAATAAATACTTGGGCTGTGTGACTGGTCAGTGCCAAACCAGTCACTATCCTTTAATGTGACAGAATGAGGACACAGTTCCAGGGATATCCTTCCCATAATCCTGGGGCAACTGGGTTGCTTCTGTGCAGAGGGATTTTTCTGTTCCCAGCATAAGGGTGCTTGGGTGCTCGAAAGTACATAACCCAGGGTGAGCCACATAAAGCCATCCCAAGTCTGAGCCAAGCCACCCAGTGCTCTGGTTGTGGTATTTTCAGTATTCTTCCAGTCAAGAGTTTGTTGGGCTGCCTGTGTAGTTTGATTGACAAAAAAGAAAAAAGAATACCCATGCCCAGTGTTACTGTTATTGATAGTATGTGACACAGACCAGATGAATAAAGAGTGCTAATCCTAGCTTTTCTTCTTTAATGTACTGCCTTAGGGCCCACCACTCTTCTTCCTGGAGTAGTGATCCCACCACGGCAATCCTGATGAGCTCGAGAGGGGCAGCTCCCACATACCCAACACTCAGAGTGATTCCTTTGCTGGGCATATGAGTGGGCCCTTTGTTGAAACACATTTCCACCAGGGGCCCATCCTGTGACTGCAGGAGCAGCAGAAGTCTAATTATGGAAGGACAGCTATTTACTAGAAACTTGTAGGGAAGGTCTTCCCCTTCTCTAAGAATAACAATTGTGGACTGATCCCTAGATATTAATGTGGCTGCCACTTTAGGAAAAAGACTTGGTTACGCACACCAGGCACATTGGCTGGGGGAGGCAGTACTGTCAGGCATGAGGAGAGGGACTAGGGGCAAGATATGACAGATCAGGCCCCTGCCTTCTCCCCTCTTTCAGTGATCTGTGTTCCATTTCAGATCTAGTGTGTTTCCATTGGTCAGGCTTGCAGTAGGACAACAGGATCCCAACAGAGGTGGAGTTATTGCCCCTCCCCCAGGGGTGTGACGTAACTTGCCCATCCAGATGGGCTGTCCCATTGCAAATTAGAGTAGATAATGCCTTTCCCAGATGTAATGGGACTTGGTGTTTTTCACATAATCCATGATAACAGTTGACCCACCGTCAAGACCTGGGGCAACAGTTGTTTCCTGCGACTTGGATATCTTCATGGTATTGGCTGTCCCATGAGAGGTGCCCAGTCTGGCATTTGGGACAACAAGCTTTAGTGATTGATCATTCAAATACATTAAAGTCTGAAACAGTACTTTAGTCCACCTTGCCAAGGTGTTTCATCTAATAGTAATTTAATCTGCTGCTTTAATATTTCATTCTTCTTTTCTACTAAACCAGCTGCATGTGGCTAGAGGACAGATGGAGCTTCTGTTCAATGTCATGTCCTTTTGTTAATCTTGCACCTTATGACCTTTGAAATATGGCCTCCAATCACTGTCTATTTAATAGGGTATCTGTATACGGTACTCAGCTTTTCTAATCCTCTAATGTGGATTAGAGGTGGCAGTCTGGTTTGGGCAGTGACAGGGGAAAGCTTGGGTTAGGCCAGATGCAGTGTTCACACAAACCAAAGCATATATGAACCCTCACTCAGAGGGAGGGGGCCAACATAATCAACTTGCCTACCCCTCACCAGTTGGGAACTCTAGTGTATGGCCCCAGACTCCTTTGGCAATTGCCTTCGGCATTGTTTAGGACACACAGAACATGCTGTTACTGCATTAACCAAGTCACTGTATTTCAAGGGCATCCAGCATCCTTGGCAGTATGCCATCCCCCCTGGGCACTATAGTGGCCATTCTTTATCTGCACCCAGTCTTCTGTGTCTACTGAAGGGTTGGTTGCAAGGGCTAGTATCTGAGCTAGTGCATCAGCTTCCTGATGCCAGGGGGTGTCAGTGCCTTACAAGCTGGGATGAGGAAGACAGTGAGGACTGCCTCAGGTTCTTGCAGATGAACCCAACTGTCTTTCCACATGTCTTGACCCCACAAAACCTTGTTCATGATCATCCACCCCTTGGCTTCCCATTGTCCAAGCCATCGGGTTATCTCTTTGGAACAGCCCAGCTGCCAGTGCAAAGGGTTACTGTCTAGGAACTGTGAGTAAATCAATCACCAGCTAAATCTTTCTTGAGTTGAGCCACTGGCTGCTGTGGTTCGTTCCTGTTTCCATCCAGATGGTGTCAGTGTTGGGCTGAATAGCGAATGCAGTTTTCATGTGGCAGGTGCCTCGAATGGAGCCATCTCTATAGCGGATATCAGGAAGAATTTCCCCTGCTCCCTCTCTGCAGGCAGCAGGGGCCCCCACAAGAGTAGGGGTGGGGGCATCTGGAGGATCTATGTACTCCATAGGGCCTAGCGGCACCCACATTTCTAGAGACAGTGGATTGGCAGACAGGGACTCTTGGGCTGCAAATGGGCATGCAACTTAATCAAAGTGGGAGTTTGAGCCATGGCAGAAGTGAGTTAATAAAGCATACTTTCAACCCACCCCTTGATAGGAAGAGCTCTTACCATGATATGCTGTTTCCTCCTGAGAGACTACCTGGAGGAGCACTGCGTGCAGGGCTAGGAGCAGTGAAGAGTGAGCTCAGCAGGAAGCCTCCCATCACCTCCAGTGGCCCTCACCTTGAGGCAGTCTTGGCCCAAATCTTACCCTGGGGCACAGGAGGCACCCACCCCATTAGGGATGGTAGGGAAAGGTGGGTCAGATCTGAGCTGTTGTTTAGATTTTAAGGCTTTGCATAGGTCAGTCAACACAGCCGTGGATTGAAGGTCTATCTTTTCAGACCACGTGTGCTTTTAGGTTACATTTACTGGACACTTAACAGCTGATTGGGGCAGCCCTTTGGCCTTTTGAGCTCCCTCTCTGTCTTGGATCTTTCCTACAGCCTGTACCCATTCCTAAGATTTGTCAGTTTTCCTCAGATCAGCAATAGATTGCCCCAAATCATAAACATCTTGTCCCACAACTGGCCTCAGTGTGGATATCAGTGTCCCATACCAGGTGCTGGGGGAAGACCACAGTGAATGTGGCCTAGTCAGGGTGTTTAAAGACAGGGGCACAGATGGCCTGTCTCATTTCCAATTCTTAAGAACTTTTTGTATCTCCTTTGCAGATTTCCAAGGCCCCATATGCCCAGGGAGACCCCCACCTCACTGGGCCAAACTTCCTTGTAGGATAGAATATTCCAATCCACAAGAGAGTTCCTTGAAACTCCTGAGAATCCTGAAGGTGCTGCCAGAGAACAGAGTGTGTAGTAATGTTGCTCATTTTCTCTGCCTCCTACCCAGTCAGAGCAATGCCGTCACCCCCTGTATCCCATAACAGCACTGACCTTGCCTGGATACTTTCCCTGGCCTTTTGTTGGAACTTGGCAGCTGTATCAACAAGCTCAATGGAAATCCATTCTCACATCATGAACATTTCCTGAATCTGGGGCTGCCCTGCTGGCTGTGGTTGTGGCCACAGTGCTTTGGCTTTCCTTTGTACCAGGGTCAGATGCCACATGTGCTTCAACCATTTCACAGTCAGTCACAACATCCTCCTCTTCACTCCCCTCACCTTCCCAGGGTTCACCTCCTAGTGTCCCAACCAGGCTTTGTCACAAGCATCTGGACCTTAATCCTCAGCAGACTGCACCCTCCTAGCTTTGCAAAATGACAAGCTAAGGTCTCCAACTAGTTATCCTGCCCTCCCACCTTGTCTGCCAGCCCTAAAGCAAGCACAGCAGTGGACACCTGTATGTCCTTCTCTAACTTCGGCCATTCTTCCAACTTTCTAATTAAGTTTCAGCCTTGAGTGGACATCAGTGGCGAGCCAACCTGCCCACAGTCGAGGCCAGCCACTGCAGGGGCTGTTTGTTTCCCTACTTTACTGCAGTGCACTCTGTGCAGTTCCACACACAACTGCATTAGACTAGCTGGTGTTTTCAGGACATCCCCATACTCACACAGTGGTCCACAAGCATCTAACACACAGGCCGCCCCTCCTACACAGAGGTCAATGCCCAATTCGGGATCTCTCCCAAGGATGCCTCTTTCCCAAGACCAATTTCTTTGGTCTCTTGGCTGGCTTGCCAGTTATTGGTTGGCAACCTCAGGAATTTCCAGGATGAGATCTGTGTATGGCTCCTATACACAAAGGGCAAGAAGAGACTTAAGAAATTGGCAGGCCACGCCAGATTGGCTGTTTTAATATGCAAGGGGACTTACATATGATACTTGACTTGAGCAGCTTCAAGATGGGTAGATTCCCCACACTGCCCACCAGAATCTTAAAAATTTATGTAGAAGCCTTAGCTAGGTTTAGTCACCTGTGCAATCCAGGTGGTCTCAATGATACACTACTTTCTCAAGTCTACAGTTTTGAAAGGGCACCTTGTGTGGGAGTGGTAGGCAGAACATACATTCCAAGGACAGAGGAGAGGGTGAGGAGCCTCCAGCCACCTGGGTCCAGCTCACAGGCCAACCTGCAGTCACGTCCTCTTGATGACCTCCCCCAACATTCTTCCCAGTGCCAAAACAAAATACTGTGTCATAAACTTCCATCTCATTTGGGGTGTTTCTATGTCTTTGGTTCAGTCTTAATAGCCTGTGCTGATTCTCAATCTGAAAGTTGGCAAATATATGGATTCTCTGGCATAAAGTTCACATTTATAATGTATATAATGCATATAAATTGAGATAGAGTATATGCTTAATACAGTATGGCCAGAAGAACAATTATTATTATCTCATAGGCATTCAGTCTAAATATCTTATTTAAGGATCAACAAAGGAAGCCATGAAATTGGACAATATCAGGAAGGGAGTGAGTGTAGAAAGAAAAAAAAAGACGTCTATGGACGTCCAGCATTAAAATGTCGGGGAGATGAATAGGAACTGAGGATGAGCAGCCAGTGAAGAAAAGGAGAAGCAGCGGCGAATGCACATCTCAGGTCCTGTGACAAACACTTCACCAGGGAGGGGAGGACCCGGTATGTGAAATCCTTCCGAGATATCAACTAAGGCGAGAAAACAATGAGCAACTGGAATTTAGAATGTGGAGGTCGCTGGTGGATTTGATGGAGGCTTTGACCTGCTGTGGCAGTGTCACACACAATGACTGGAGTGGGTATGAGAGAGAAAAAAGAGAAGCTCAAAGAAGGTTACATTTGTAAACCACTCCCTTTAGGATTTTTGTTACCAAGAGGACAGAGAAAACTCTTTTTTAAACGAATGGATGAAAAGATGCAATAAAAGGACTCTTGGCTCCCATTTAACATCAAGATTGAGCATCATGATTGTGTGAAGAAAAGCAACGCAAATGCACTACCCTGCCTTGCGGGTCAACTTTTATTATTTTTTTTTCCATATAGAGTTTTTACCAAAGATGTAAATGTCATTAAAAAGTATTCCCTATTTTTCAGTCAAGTACTTTAAATTATGATCCACTCTCTTAAACACCTGCTCACTGGTAATACTCTTCAAAACAGCTCATTGTTAAACACCCAAGTTAACTCACAATCTCTTAACAGGTTAAACACTGGCACTTAACTCCTAAAGTATATTAGCTACAAATTGAACATTAACTAAAAAGCACTCAAGCCTATTTAAGGCTTTAGAGCCTTCTTATAAAGGTATGGCATTTGCAATCAGATATGATTTTCATTAGCTACTATGGAACTAATCCACAGAACAATGTTCCTAATTGGTATTATAAGAAAATGTTTCTCTTTGGGACGAGAGTTGAATCAAGACAAAGATTTGGGTTGTAGTAAATGGCTCCCTTACCTTCTAGGACCACTTGTTTTTGTCTCTCTCTGGTTATTTGTCCAGGAATACGCAGGAACCCTGGAATGCAGCTTCTATTTAATTGACCCTGTCCATCAGTAGCCATTTGCTTTGGGAAGCAGGCAAGTGAGCATCAGCTGTGCTCACTGCCAGAGTAAGTAGACATCTGACTACTCCTTTGGCTCCTGGCAGTAACTGCATTACCACTTTCCTTTCCAATTCCCTGCCCTGCTGCCCAGAGATGAGTTCTAAATGCCCAGGGCTCAAGGTGAAGAGATTGAAGCTAAGGCAAAGAGTTATCCCAATTTCCAGTGAATTTGTATTGTTAACAATTTAACTTTTCAAAGGATTTTGGAGTAAAGCAATCAACTCTCTGCTGGAGTTGGGCAGGACATAAGGCTGAGACTGCTGAATCAATATGTGGAAACCTGACTGACAACTTAGGTAATTTGATGCAGGATTTGGGACAACAACTGGAGATAAATTACTTAACACAGTCGGGAACCAAAATTGTGTTCAGAAAGAGACATATTTTCTGAGAGAAGTGAGGAGAATTGTACTGACAGGGAAGTGATGGGCACAAACAAAACTCTTGCAATTATTTCATATGCAACTGTATAGGTTCTGATGAATATCTTTGAATTGTCTTTGTAGGGTGTGGAGAATTATTATGAAATGTATGTAAATCAACTGTGATGTGAATGCCTCCTCTTTAAAGTACATAACTTTAGAACAGTTAAGGCCAAAATATAGAAAAATGCTTATTTTGTGGAGAGAAAACTGCATCATAAAAAAGTCACATTTTTCTCTAAATCATGATGCAATCCTTTTAGAATTCATTTTGACTTATGACAAACTGTAAAATACCATACATAGTTTATTTGTATCTTTAACTAGCTTGTATTGGGGAGCTAAGGAAAGTTTCTTCCCCTCCTCCCAAACTAATGTCTCCCTATAATGCAATATATTCAGTAGTTGCAAAAACCAAGATGAGTAGATCTGGCCACCTTATCAACCCCAGAACATGTGAGGTGAAGAAGGGAAGGAAAACACAGAGAGGGGCAAACTCATTTGATTATTCACTGTCCTCATCAACTGCCAGTTAAGAGAAGATCCTCCCATTTTCACATGTGTGAGCAAACAGATGTTTGAAAGGGTTATTTCATTTCTGCATTGCTTCAGTGAAGACTTGAGAGAAGGGTAAGTGCCTTCCAAGGGGTAGCAGAGATTTGTTTTGGGCTTTTCAGATCGCAGTTAGCCTTTCTAATAGAATCTTGATATCCTTTTGAGGAATTTCCTTCTCCAGTATACTGTGCTGTTGCCATAGTCGATGACATGGGATATGACCTAGGCCAACCAGATGCTTCCTCTTGAGCAGAAGGGCAAAGAGACCAGGTGTAATGGGAATCCATCCCATTCTAACAGCCATAACTCACCCAGATTGTTACTCTTCCTAGACTCTTGTTTTTCTTCTTGCTTTCTAGCCTCTGGGACCACTTGACCTGCTCATTCCCAAGTCCTATTTTCATACACAGGGTCCCATGAATTTTATAAGCCCCATTATTTTCTTAGTAAATTCTTTTTTGCTTAATTTAACCAGAGTTGATTTCTGTTGTTTGCAGTTAAATATCCCAAAATTCATACATAAGATCCTAATAGACTAGCCCCAATGCTGATAATTCTACTGGATATTACACCACCATCCTAGCTCTCCATGAAAATGTGTGTGTGTGTGTGTGTGTGTGTGTAAGAAGTCTTCATGTGAGCTGTTCAACACTTATGTTACAACTCAACCATGTCTTTTAGTGTCTTTAGCAATTTGTACATATTGCTGTAGTAGCAAAACTAATCTTTTTGCTTGGCATCCTTTCTTGATGAAATTGATCAATAAGGGCACAATACCAAATTCCTAGGAATTATCCTTAATACCTCTCTCCCTTCACTGCCTTTACCCAACATCTCACCAAGTCTTAATGATTATCATTTCTAAATATTTCTCAGATCTGTGTACACAATTCCATCTCTACCACCACTGCTCTGGATGACAGTCATTTTGCTCCTGAGCTGCCTGAAAGGTGTGCTTATATTTACTGTGTCCCCTTTCCAGTCTATTCTCCACATACAGCTTGCAGATCAATCTTAATGAAATAATAATTTAAACATTTCACACTCTGCTTTAAACATGTTGCAGCTTCCCAGAACTCTTAGGACAGTGTCCAAAATCCTTAATATGTCCTTCAAGCCAAGTATTCTGACATTCCTCACTCAGCCCCTTGCTTCATGTAAAATCTGTACCCTGATCCTTTGGCTCCAGAAGGGAGCTATGTTTCCTCCCATTGAAGGGTCTCTGCATAACCTCTACATATTTTGCCTGGTAGTCTCTTTTCCATCTTTTCTAATTAAATCTTAAGTATCCTTCAGATTAGCATCCTTCAGATAGTGTTTCACGTCCCCAGAAACACTTCCTATCCTCACCAAGTAGACCAAATCCCTCTACCATAGCCTCTTCAGAATCATAAACCTTCCTTAACACCACTTATTTCAGTCTCATTTGCATTGTGGGATCACATAATTAATCATTATGTTTTCCCCCCTCTCCTAACCATGAAGTCTAAGCTACGTGAGAGCAGGGACAAATCAACTGTTTTTATCATTGTTTCGCCAGAACTAAGTGCAATGTCTGGCAGATGTTAGGTACTTGGTAATGAACGAATAAGGTCAATATTCCCTGTGAAAACATGAATCCCTGAGGGACAGGAACACACGTCTCAAAAACTGATTGGGTTCTTTCACTTGGGTTCAGTAAAGGAACTGTTTTTCTTAAGCACTGATGACGTTTATAAACATTTTATCACTCAAAGGCATGTACCTAATTTGGTCATAACTTGGAACTCCATAATTTTTAAACAATTATTTTCAGACTCTGCATATTCAGACTCAAAATGCCAGGTATGGTAATAGATAATCATTCATCAACAGTTTGTGATATTCCTATTTGACAGAGAACATTTCAGAAAATCTGAAATCATCTATTTCAAAAGAACATTTAATTTTTTCATCAAGACTACTTTATTTGAAATTCTTATTAATAAACTCCTAAGATATTTAAGCAAAACTCTAAATTAAATATCACCCCTCCCCCAATTAACTCTCACACATGTGCCTTTGATTTTCTGTTGGCAACCGAGAAATATAGATTCAGACTCAAATTCCAGCATCGAAGTCTGTGACACTCTCAAGAAAGCCTTGGTCAGCCCCACTTGGTCTGCTCTCATATTTACAGGGTTCTTCCTGGTTCTCAGAGATGCTGACTAGTGTTGGCAATTGTTTCTGACTGAAGATGAGCCACTTTTCTTGCATAAGTGTTCCATTCTGAAAATGTTCCAGATGTTCCATTCTGGAAGAAAAAAATCTAATCTTATACCCACTAAGGAATAGCCAGGGGACTTAAGCACGCTTTCAGAAAACAGCTATATCATCACTCTTATCAATTCAGTCCTGCTCCATTGAACCAGTTATTTCCTAACCCTTAGATAAAACAAAATGCAGACGCATGCCTTTTCTCATTACTCTTAGATAATAAAATGGTTTTACTCTGGAAGCGTTGACAGCCATCTTGTGATATTTGACGCTGAATAGGGAAGCCAAAACCAAGAGAAAAAAGTTGAAAAATATAACATTTAGATCTATTCAATTATGGGGGTCAATAATGTTCCTCTTTTACTCACTTCAGTTTGAATTGTGCTTCTGTGCATAACTGACCTATGATCTGCCAAATGCCCAAGAAATTATTCCCCCGGGTGGCTAACTTCTCCCTGGTATGTGATGCTTAGAGATATCTTACTGCCAACTCCAAAAACCCAAATCCACTCACTGAGGAAAATGTTATCTGTTCTCAAAACTCAAAGAAGACCACTAGCGGGAGAGTAACAGAGAGTTTTCTGCTCTTCTTACTCCTTCACTTCCTCACCCTTGACAGTGCATTGTGATTGCTGCAATGTGATTATTTTCAAAGATTTAGGTCTACTCCTGCCAGAGACACGAGGATATAGTTGCTATCAGCTACACCCAAACCTACCCAGGATTTCCTACATGACCTTAACGTTAAAGTTCCTGCCAGGATAGAGCCTACATCCTAATATCCTGGTGAAGAGGGCGCAGGCAACTGGAGAAAATGTAGGAGAAACTAAGGCACTGAGAATGAGGAGCAGTGGAGAAAAAGAAGGGATGTCAGAGAAAGAGATGGCTTTCAAATGCCCATTTAACCTAGGTGCCCTCTGCATAAACTGAAAGGCAACAATGTGAAAAAGAAACAATGTTCTGCATCATCCATCAGTGCTTTCCTTTTTATGAAAAGTAACACTGTATTCCCTCTGCTAACAGATCATTCATGCAAAAGCCTTTCAAACTGCACAAGACATAGCAAAGCAGTTAGGAAATGAACAATCCTGGAACTTGTTTAAATATTTCTTCTCCATTCTTTCAGTCTTGAGTCTCATTCTTGGCTCCCTCTGGGGGTGTCTTTCCCTCATATAATAAATCAACAACTATATCTAAAGGCAATATAAATATAGCAATTTCTCCAGTGAAGCCTTGAAATGGAGAGAAAAATACCTGTTGTGTATATATATGTAATTTTTACTTTCTCCAGTTCTCCATCATGAAATCTGGGCCAGAATCTATACTTGGTCCAGCATACGAAGGACCCACGTCTCTATATTTTGGATAAATTTCTTCTTGTCCATCTGCTTTTATAACATTTCCTCTCCAACCCTTCCTGGCTCTCACAATTGCTGTGCAATGGGAGTTTACATAGAAACTATACCAAGAAGTTAACTCTTCATTGTTGGTTTTAAATACAATAATTATTTATGATTAAAATGACCATATATACATACAGTGGGCATTTTATACCTTGAGATTTTACAGATTCTAAAGCAGCTTTCTTCCCAAGGAGAAAGAGAAATTTAAATTACTGTCCAATACAGATATCACCAGTTCATAAAAACTTGGGGTGGGGGGAAAGGAAACAGGGCTCCATTGTCTGCCCTGTGTCTAGAGGGCAGTTGTCTTCTCCCCGTTTGCTAAGGAGAGAAGTGAACTGAAAAGAAGTGCTTCCCCAAAGCTGCCATGGTTATATAAATGCTTCTAGAATTTTTCCAAAGATTTTAACCAAATATTCAACCCATAACAAGTATTCCCCTTGGCACCGTTGAAGCATGCTGCAGTTACACATTATAAATGGAAGCCAAATCACACACTTATGTAAAATGACTAGTATAGCAGAAAAACAAGTTACGTATTTAATAAGCAATCTCAAGCTTGTAATGTAGTGAAACCCACTTGTAATTTCTTTCATCGTTGTTCCTTTTTTTTCCTCCCTGCACACACTGTTCATTTTTAAATCTCTCCACAAGGCTTTTATAAAAATCAACTTAGCTGATATACTATCACTCCAATTTTCTTTGCCCATTGCTTTGAAAAACTGTACTCCCATTCACGAATATTAGTCATATCGAAATGCACGAAATGTGGTTGCACAGCATTCCTTAAAGCATGGTTTTTACTTATGAAATATGTACATTCAAGAAAGAAGCCTTCAATACGTGCTTACACTCCGTGGAGGCATGTTTTCTATCTTTCTAACCTGTGGGATACTTTTACACCCAAAAGCCATTCCTCTGTATTTTGTCTACCAAATGAAGACTGTTACAGTTCATCACATCGACATTACCCGTAACTCTGATTGCCTTAACGAAGTAGCATAATGGGCATTTTTGCCAATTAAACATAAGGCTTTTGTTAAAAATTAAAATACTGGATGCAGCAGTCAATTCTAAAACAGACTAAACTGAAATTCTGCCAGCATATTTAAGCTGTCCATTCAGAGGTGAAACTACCCATTGTTGCTTTCGGCAGACCCTTTACTAGCTGAGTTCCCTCTCAACTGAATTTCTTCATTAATTCCTAGGACATTTTACTTTTCTTTAATTAGATAATTAACTAACTCCATCTGAGCCATTTGTAAATGTGTTTTCATGTATCCAACTCCTCAGAACACATTATTTTCTATCAGAAAGGGAAAAAATATATTACGTTGATAATTAGCTTCCCAATGGGACAATATTGTAAGAAATTTTTCTCTAATCAACTTTGAATGAAAAGAAAACAAGCCAGCATTTTGCCAGTGAGTGCATTATCAGCTTAGGTTTTCAGTATGTTTTAGATTTATTTTTAACCTTGGCTTTCTGTTTGAGCCAGAAAAGATCATCTTCTTCCAGAGGATTTTTCTCCTCTTCTGCTGATTAGCTATAGAATGAGGAGAAGCACCTGATGGGCCACATTAAGAAGGATGCTAAGCGGTTTACAAGTTCTCAGTAATTAATGACTATTTTTATCACAAAGAATATAGACTGGCTTCTTCCATCTATCTGAAACTCAATGTAAGCCCCTGTAAGCCTCAATGCAGCATAATTGGTGCAATAGAGCTGAAAATGAGATGGAGGATATAATGCAGCTTCAGTAATCCTGCCTTTAGCTAAAATGGAACAGCAGAAGCCCCTGGCAGCCTCCAATGTGGCTGCCACTAAGATTTAAAGCCAGCCAGCTGTCTAGTGTTCCTTGTGAATCCCACATCACTGTTGCTGTCCCCAAACAGAGTTCAAATGTTTTAAACGATGATGTTTATGAGAATGATTTACTATGGTAAACAATTTGTTCCTCAGCCTTTTGGCTCTAATTGGGTGTTTTCTCTGATTAGGAGCAATCATAGACTGTTTACTTGTATTAGTTTTTATTCTGACCACCCTGTGCTTAAAGTGTGCTCTCAGACCTCTTGGGATGAACAAGTGGGTTTTACTTTCTCCGTGTTGTTATGAAACCTCCCCCCCCCCCCAAAAAAAAACCACTCTCTTGTAAATCATAATATGCTAATAAGAGGTCTGGGGACTCAGTTTGGAAAATGAAAAAAGCTTCACATTGATGAAGGCATGCTAAGTGAGACCACAATAAGTGCTAGATAATGTGTGTGTTTTAGATGTGTGACCATCCCCTCTATAGCTTGAATAGCACTGCATGGGCCAAACCAGCCATGATCACAAACAGGCTCCTGCTAGTTTTCTACAGTGTTACTGGAAAGAACACGCAAATCAAAAAAAAAAAAAAAAAAAAAAAAGCAAACAAAGGGAGGGAGGGGCTAGGAACACCTTCCAGGATATTCCAAGACAAGCCAGGGTTATTTTCAGCTACCTATTTGAATAGCATCCAGGCATTTCACTTATAGTCTTCCTCACAATGCTGGCACCACCAACCGTAAAAATAAAAAGAATGGTTTCTATAAAAGAAGGCTATCTTTGGAGATCCATCAACCACATCTTCCATGAGTGTTATATAACATGAATGCCATGCCTTTGTAGATACTAAAAGTTAGAAAGTCTTTCTGAAAGCATCTCTTGAAGAAATGCCAGGTATTCAGAGTTCAAAAGATTCATGGAAGAAACCAAATGGAATCGAATTAATCAGGGATGTGGTTAGAGTTAACACAACAATACAGATAAATCCAATGGGCTGGAGAAACCAGTTTTGTAGTTCAAATCTTTTAAGGATTACCATAGATGATAAACTTCTGTTAGGATGGCAGTCTAAAATACTACCCATTCCATTACTCCATGACATAGAACAGAAGGGTTGCAATGTAAGACAGAGTCTCCGGAAAGACAATGTCTACCCCCCAGTTCACTGCTGCAGAATTGCTTAGTAGGGGAACAAGCCCACAAGGAACTGTGGAGGAAGATCCGAGAATAAGTCCAGCTGTTGAATGAAAAACAAGATGAAACAAAAGTAAAATCTGAATTGACCCATTGCAAACAAAGCATTCATCATAACAACAAATTGGGTATTATCTGTTATTTTCTTTTGACTATTCTCACAAGGTTAAAGACTTGGTAATCTGAATTGTACAGTTTTCTATGATCTAGGTATGAGCACACCAAGTTCTGTTCCCCTTAATACATAAAGCTGAATCATATTAAGGTCCAAAGTCACAGCACCTAGGCAAGGTCACAGAGGTGAGGTAGCCTAACGGTCAAGATTGCTGGACTCCAGAGCTAGACTGCCTGGAAGTTTCTTATTTCTGCCAATTTTCAGCTGTGTGACCTTGGGCAATATCTTCACTGAACCTGTAAAACTGGGATAATAATACAAGATACCTTAATAGATTATTGGGACGATTAAATGAATCAGTGTACAGAAATATAGCATTATTTAATAAATAAGTAAATAGAAGCCCAAATATGTACATCAGTTTCCCAGATCACATACTTAGGAATTAGTGGGGGCAGAACAAGCACCCTGTGATTCTGGTGTGCACTCCCCTTAGACCCCAACACTGGCTTTATAAAAGTACTCATGATTTTGGTGAGAGTGATTCTGGTGATGGGAGTACAGGTGAATGTAGGGACAAGTAATTAGGAGAGAAAGATACAACCCAGGTTCTGAATAACTAAAATGAAGGATGAACAAAGAAAAGGTTAGAAGATCAAAGGAAGGTGATGAAATGCTCCCCAGTGTGTGTCTATCTGCCCAGGTGCTTGATTGGAACTATTATGTATTAGATGAGGCACTTATACTAAAATAGATGTGAACTGGTTCAGGTGAACAACATACAACTTATATTTGCATTTAGTTTTGTTTTGTTTTGTTTTTTCCTCCCTACACACCCGTGATACCTTTCATGCAAGGTCCTGAAAAACTGCTAATGCCTCAGTCTCATCCAGCTACAGAATATAATCCTGTGACTGGCTAGTCAGTCTCCTTCAAACACACCTGAGTCCTTTTAAGAAGATTTTCAATATTATAAAAGAAGTGAATATATACAGCTGCCTTCATCCTAGTTATTTAGTTTCATGCGCTCTACACACTATCAAAAAACTGCTGGCTATTCTGCATAAGAACGCTGATAACATGGAACATTATACCATATATTTGATTTATGAAAAATCATTTCTACCAAATATTGTGACAGAAATATCTCTTTTATTATTTATATTCTCCAGTGTCACATGGAATGTTTTGAAAATATTAAAATTTTTTTTGAAGTTTGGCACTTCTGCATCCAGTTTAAAATGACTTCCTCCTTGGATAAACTTGGCTACATCTGACTCAGAACAACTCTTCACATTTTCTATAGGATTATCACACTATTACATGGCTCTGTTGCTGCAGTGCTATTGCATTAAAATAATAATGCTTCCCAGGTAGGATTCCAGATGACAAATTTCTTTAGGCAAGAAAATAAAATCATTTTCCCAACCATTCTAGAATTGAATATTCTCATAAATTTATTGTTACTTGTGTTTAGAATACTATACACCAAGCTTTAGTTTTGCTTACTTCCTCTTCAGTCTCACACTTTTTATAAGCAGACTTTTGTGCCTTATTCTGATTACTCCACAATTAGAATCAATGGGTAGGTGTTAATAAAGGCAAATATCTACTCAATAATAAAAATTAAAAAAAAAAAAACCCAAAATAAATAAAATAAAATTATAGTACTCCCTAACTGATATAGAAGCACAAATGCCTTAAAAGAAGAGAGTTGTCAGCCGCTAGAAACATTTAGAAGGAGGAACAAATCCATCACCAATATAGAGAAGATTCTTGAATGAAATAAAAGTTAAGATCCTCTGAGATAAACCAGCTCAAAGTAGATCTGCCACAAGAGGTGGGAACAATTTTCAAGAAAAGAAGTCATAATTCTTAGTATATTTTCCATTTGATATTTTGAACTTAATTTGTTAGATTATTGTGTAAAAGCAGCAGCCGCGGGCTCTGGAGCGCTACAGGCATGGCTCTGAATGCCGGCTTTGATGCTTGTTAGTGATGTGGAATTGGGTAATTTACTTAACCTCTTGGAAGCACTTTTGTAATTGGTAAAATGAGACTAATAATACCTATTACCTAGGGTTAATATGAGGACTGAGTAAAATAACCTTTTAATGCTAATACAATTCTAAACACATTGTTAGGGCGTAATACATAGCTGCTATTATAACACATATGAATCAGTAGAAATAAAACTTTTAAACCGCAACGTCACTGAGAATGTTTTTAAAAGTTGTAAAATGCAATTGTGCCAAAGTTGTGCATAGAAATGATTCTTTTCTAATGTGATTAGACCATTTTTTATCAGCTCAAACATTCATTCCTGCATTTCAATTATGACTTATTGATCTGTGAGTATTTCTTTGTTTATGTCATCCAAATTATTTATCTTGACATCCTCTGAAATCACTTCAAAATGAATCAATGTGTCTTTCCTATTTGGCAGTCCTACCTTCTTTGAGAAGCTGTAAATTCAGAGATCATTACCTTTGATGGAGGATCTGAAGGAAGTTGAGGGGCATTAGATGGGCGTAGAAGTGTCCACTGGAAGGAACCTGTTTAGAGTTGACTACAGAAATAAATGTCAGCTATACAGCATGAAGATTCTAAAGAAACACAAGGAGAAAAGCAGCACCAAGATCCTAAACACTAAATGAAATTAAGAAACCAGGAAAGCCAACAAGAATAACAAGACAAGTCTTGTTGAATAATTGTTTAAGCTGGAGATTGTGTCCTTTTAAAATACCAGTATTAAATTCAATAGTTTTTATACTTGGATTATGGAATTTTAGCATAGAAAATGGAAGGTAGTGTGAAGTAGTCTGTTCCACCCCTTTGCCTGTATCAGGAGAGAAGCATCTCTGAAGTTTGATGAGTTTGGGCAGCATACAGACAGTGTCCTCCACAAACCTTTTGCCTTGATCCTAAATCGTTTCAGGAGTCATTCGCTGAAGAAATTGACTTAATCTTAATTTATAAATGACCATCAGACATCATTTTTTTTTATTTATTAAGACAGTGAACAATAAAAGCATTATAACTTTTTTATTGATTTTATTGATCTGTATTGAAAAGGGGAGGAAAATGTAACATTTCCAAATAGCAGATAAGTAGTAGTCTCTGCCAAAGGGATAAACTCCACTCAACCAGAATATGAAATTCAGATTCATGTCTTTTTTGTATTCTCCAAAATTCATTTTCCTCAGAGCTTAAATCACCAAACATTAATAAAGCAGGAACAATTTGCTCTCTTTGACCCTCCATTTTGCTAAATTGCTTCAGTAACCCATTGATAATATTCATTGTCCAATGTACCTCTTTTGTTCTTCTACTGTATTCTCTGTCTTTTGGTACCTGAAGATTCAAAAACAAAACAAAACAAAAAACCAAACCAAACCAAACAAAACAAAAAAAAGTTCCAGCCTTTCCCTATCAAAAATGCTTCTGGCTCTGCTCACTAAATTCCTTCCTTTTCCCCCAGTGAGGAGTGTTTTGGAATTCCAAGCAGATCTGTGCATTACTGTGATGCATTATTATGGAAAAGACTGAAGAAGAGATTACACTAGAGGCTAGAAGTTTGGGGAAGGCATTTTTTTACGAGCTGTAGATGTTAGAGTTTGATACTGGGTTCCTTGGAGGTAGATAGAAGAGTAATAGTACAATGAACTTTGTATCTTCTCGTGGAGTTTGAAACATGCCATCAACGTAATTTATTTCAACATTTATTTTTAGTGGCTAGTATTTGTTTTTTCTTTGACCAACACAAAGCTAAAGATAGGATGCTTGAATCATGGCTATATTATCTACACAACTACTTTTTACTACCAGTTTATTGAATCCTTACAATTACAAATAAAGAGAACCATAAACAAGGCAAAAGAAGCAGCATGTTGGATATTGTTTTCAGTAAATCCTGCCCAGTGCAGAATCTACTCTCATTTACCTGGCCGTAGTACCCATCTGTGTGGTAATGCTATTATAACACTGGTTGGAAAATAATTGTACTGTACAGGCTGAATCACATGAAGTCTATTTAGATCCTTCAGGATTAGGTTTTGAATCAGCATTTATTAGGCATATGTGTTGCAGGCAAAACTGAAAGGTCACAATGGAAAGGATTCAAGTTAAGTATAAGAAGGCTAAATTGCATCTCAATTCCAACTGAGCTCCAGGAAGCTGCATACCATTTGCTTTGCCTACTGACTGGTCAAATGAATGTCCACAATAAATCATAAGGTTGCAAATCCATGAAGTTCTGCCTGCCTGCTGGTTGGTGTATCTGCCTGGAAGGAAAACCCAAGAACTGGGAAATGGAGAACTCTCTCTTCCGAACCCTTCTAAAGTAGCCTGGGATGAGAGTAATTGTTGCAGCCTGAACTTTCTATCACCTAAAAGTGTAGCAGCAGTAGAAACATGTCATGAGGATTATACTCTAAGATCTTCACATATATCATCTCCTTTAACCCTTGCAATGATCAAATGCAATATGAGTGATGTCTTGTATTTTACAGAGAAAGAAACTATGACTTTCAGTATAATATACTCCAAATCACTTAGCTTGTTTAAGGCCAGAATTTTAGTCAAGTGTAACAGAGTGTTTTGTTTTTTTTTTACATTACACCACATCCTTTGAGATTTCTTCCCTTTCTTTCATTGTTTTTCCATCTATAAGAATATGCCTTCCTAGACTTTATACTCTTCATTGTTTTTCTAACAAAACTATTGTAAAAATAAGGGCAGAGCTATCATTATTGAAATATATACCTTGGAATAACTCACTGGAAAAAAGTCTAAAACCTCAGCTGATATAAAACAAATCATCCTAACAATAAGGTTTTTGTCCTAACTTTAAATAGCCAGATAACTGAAAACCTAATGTTTTCCCCAAGATTGCAATACCATTAATGAAGATCCTAAACAGATGCAAGTTTTCTAAGTGGCTTTGAAGCCATTAAGGAAATACTAAAATATCTTTAATAGGTATCAGTGTTATGTATATTTTATTGCATTATAATACCAGGAACAATTTTCAGTTTATTTATGGTACATATTATTATTCTCAGCCAATTCCCTGAATGTGACTTATAAATGAAAGTTTAATAGAATTGTCTTTATTCAAACCTACAGGGTCACCGGGTTTCTCCACTGCTTTTCTGCACTAAAATATTCTCTTTTAAACTCCTAGAGATTATAGTACACAGTGAGGAGAGAAATGTTCTTATACCAGGGTTGCAGAGTTTCCAAATATAAATTGAAGTAGAATCTGCATAAATATTTAAATATTCCTTGGCTTATTATTGTCATTGTGTTCATAGTATGAGATTCATCTGTGAAAGGAATAAAAGGCTGAATTTAAATTCTTTACCAAGATAATTACCCATTGCATCTAATTTTGAGGGTAAATTATTAAAGAAACTGGGGTCATCTACTTGTAGAGGACAGACGTTAGCTAAAATCAAGGTGTGACACTTCCTGTCATATCTGAAGACTAGCATCACTCCCTCACGGTCTTTGTGCTTGCTTTCTTGCTGCATTAACCAAAGAGATGCCACGGTGCCTATTGAGAACTGATGTCTATTTGCATGTAGACTCTTACTGTGAAAAGTCGTGTGGTCATGATTCTGAAATAATCCCTGGTGGGTGAATGTGGATCTACCAGTATTCTCTGGTGATGTTTTTAAGAGGTTCTGAATGGGTTTGAACTCAGGCTTTTAAAGAATTTCGAATCTGTATCTACTCCTGGATGCTGCCTGCCATCTCCAATTTCTGTACTTTAAAGGACTAATCTCCTCTTAAGGAAGGGCAGTAACTCACCAAAAAGGAAACAGTGTGCTTGTAATGACAAATGAACATGACTCTTCTCTTCTATTTGATAGAAGGACACTTGTTCTGTCTAAATTGTATATTGTTTTGTAAACAGACTCTCCAGCCCTCTAGCTAGAGGAATCAGTGCCCTGTGCAGATGGTGCCAGACCTTTATTCAGAAATACACACACTTGATTTATATAAAAGTTTTGATATTTAACCTTCTGCCTAAACCTTAAATCAGGACCCTAGGGCAAGGACAAATGTCTTCATCTTTTTAAATTTAAAAATTTGTTTCAAACTATAGAAGAGAAATTAAAGTCCCAGAATGATATGAGTCTGTGAGCGTAAAAATAGCCCTCTAGCATAGTACGCATTTATAATGAGAGTCATAATCTAAGGATCAGTCTTTCAAAATGAGAATGAGAATCGAAAAGAATTAGAGGAAAAAAAGTTGTGTCTGTGGAAAGACATACATAAAGCCCTATGAATACAGAAACCAAGCCAACCCAATTAAAACTCAAGCTTATTTAAATACATCTCTATACCCTGTTCTCCAACATACATACAAATATACACATAAAAAATATAATGTAACCTAAAATTATGCTATTTAGAATTTTTTTAAAAGTAATTACAGGACTTAGCTCATATAGCAGCTAGGGAAATTATCACAGGCTGTAGCTACTGCCACCATAAGAATTGGTTTCAATTCAGCCTTTAATGAGATCAGCTATTTCTGTTCATTTCCATGGGTACCTACTTCTGTAATGAAAAGGATTAATTTGAAGTTCCTAGAAATGCATCACCTAGCTCATGTTGAAGGGTAGCTAGTCTGTGGGCCATAAATGTAAATTCTTCAAGTAGTAGGTTGACTATTTCATTAAAACTGATGATGTTTTAGTGTTTCATATGCAGGGCCATGCGAAGGTTGTGTAAAGCAGGGTTTTAATACAGAATGTATTTGAGGAGAAAAAGCTGTCATGGAAAGGTGACGCTTAGTTACTCAGAGATGCACGTGTGGGGGTTGTGGGCTTCCTTTGTCAAGCGAGCGTAAAATAATCTCTAAATCTCAGGCGTCTCTTATGGAACACAGGCCTGCCACGTCAAACATAGCCAATACAAAGGCAGGGGAGGACCTCTCTGGTATGGCTATCCCTCAGATGTCAATGACATTAATTTATTTCAGTTGCCGGTAAGTAAAATAATAATGATTGGAGGTGGGGAGAAGATAGTGCTCATAGTGTAGTTACTCGGCCTCCTGTGGGTTAGTGCCTAATTGCAAGTGACTATTTGCCAGGGGTCCCTTTCCAACAGTGTGACCGATGCCTGTCAGACAGGCAATGCTGGCAATGGCAGGGGACTGTCTCACTCAATGTGAGGGGAGCTGGAAAACCAGCATCAGGTCCATGAAGCACAAATTCATTACATTCCCAGAGAAGCCTGCATGGACTCAGACCTTTCGTGTTATGCAAGTTAGATACATGTAATAACTAAGCAAGTAATTTAGCCCCAACTTGATTAATTCACTGAGGAGAGAAAAATAGCCATGGTGGTTTCATATAAAATCAGGGGCAATTGGTATCCAGGACTTTTCAATGAGAGTGTTACAGATATGTTTTCCGGATTCCATTTTCTGGAAAAGAAGAGCTGACTAGGATTTTGAGACTTAACCATTAAAAACATTTAAAACATCAAGAATCATTTGTAAAATAGTGATCACTCACCTACTGTTTTTTTAAAGTGGAAATTTTATAGAAAATGATAAAATGTTTATTTCTTTCAAAATTCTTTCAAGAAGCTACTCTGAGTCTTAACATAGTGTTCATCGCTTTTCCAAGTGAATACAATAACATAGAATGATTCTTGGCCCTGCCACAGATATCCCATTTTGGGACCAGTATTCTCTGTGACATCTCTAAACCAATGACAAGACAAGATCACCAATAATGGTGTCCTGGGCAGCAATCAGCCATCACATACGGAGCCCATCCTGGGTATTGGCCTCCCCTGCACGAGACAGGTGAGGAAGGGAACTTGAGAGTGGTGTATGAATCCTTCTGTTGTTCCTAACAGACACAGCATGTTTATCTTCCTAAATATTTGTAAGACTCCTGTCACTTAGATATATAATGCTCCAAGAAGACAAAAGGAAGAAGGAAAAAAGGAAGTTAAAAAATGCATCTTTCAAACCATTGTGCTAAGGAGTGTCAGGGCAGGGGTGAGTGCCAAGTTTGAATAGCTCTTCAGTGGATGTGTCTATGTAAAATGAAAACCACAAATTAATTCACTGAGAAGAAGTGAAAGAAAAAGAATTTCAACTTTGTTATTTCCATAATACAGCCCAAACTACTGGTTGACTTTTTCACTCTCAAGTTTTGACTGGTTGCTTATTAGTGTTAACGGTAATCAAAGCTGCAATTGATAGAGTATCATATGGAAAGGAAAAGCATTCATCTTTTTTCTCAGCTTCATTGAGGTATAATTGGCAAATATCATCTTCTCTTAGATATCCAAACGAGTACGGATCTCAACGTCTAAAAGAAAACATTTATTGTACCTGCTGCTAAGCACGGCCGCTTTAACTATCAACGGTGAAGATTTAGGATGTTAGAGCTTGAAGGCTCTGTTAAATTCATCAAATCCAATTCTGTCATTCCGAAGACTAGAACGAGTTGAGAGAATGGCACTACTCAAATAAAAGTTCTAAAATAATTGCAATTTTTGCTTATGACATAAAAGGAATAAAGTAAACACACTTTTCTCAGTTGATGACTGTGTACACGAGCAATAATCCACTCAGCATTCACGTCCCCTTAAGTGCCTGCTTTGTTTATCATATGGTTGAGGGCAATACATATAATGAGAAAAGCTGGGTTTTGATGTTAGACCTAGTTCCCAAATATAGTGCCTCTACCTTCTAGGACTATAAACAGACAATTACTTTATCACTCTGATCCTCACTTCCGCCCACAAAATGGGATGAATAATTCACTAAGTGGCTCTAAAGATCAAGTGAAGTAACATGTGTGAAGTGGCTAGCACTTTGCAAGCGCTCAATAAATATTAAGTGTCATATTCTTATTTCTATAGGCATAGGATATTTCAATGAATGAATCAGTAAAAACCAACTTTCCCTTAATTTAGACTATGGAGCATGTGTTAGCTACAGCTTGAAAAAAGTGGAGCAGAAGATTAAAAGAAACTGAAGATCCAGATAACTATTATTCACTATAATTGAATTTCCATTTGTGATTAAACTTCTGCTTCTTCATAACTAAAAAGATAGGAGAACAGTAGGTCATCACATTTGTTGTGGATATCTCCACATGTAAAAAGACTTGATTATTTCTGACTACAAGGCACCAGAGTACTCACACTGAACTTCACAATTAAGATCCCAGTATCGGCTCCTGATTTCATATGTGAAAATCATAGCAGGAAAAGACTGTGCAATTTGAAATTCAGTGTATAGACTGCATTTTCGTTTTCCTAAATAGCTCATTTTCTCATACCATTAGTCATGGATTTAGCAAACATATTTTGAATGCCTACTATGTGCCAAACACAATGCTTCTGCTAGTAGAAAATATTAGTTAATAAGACAAGGTAGAGCTTACAATTGACACATACACTCAACACACAGATTTGCAATCAATTGAAAAACAAATATTGAACAATAGAGTCAGCCATACGTCCAAGAGTTCAGTGGGATTTTGACAAGTACAGATGAAGAAGAAGGGATTGTGGGCAGAAAGAGTAGCACAAAATAATGTCCAGAGGATGGAAATGTGAGGTCTGATTTGTCCTCTCTGCCCTTTGTCAAAATCTTACTCTTTCTTCAAAGTTTAATACAAATTTTAAACTGACTGCTCATTTCCACCCCCATCTTCTTAATTGTTCTTTTTCTATTCATTTTGCATTAGTAAGTTAAGACACTCTAGATCAGGAACATCTAGAATCAGGAACAGTTAGTTCTCCAGGATCTTATGTGGTATCTGGAACATAATAGAAGCTAAAAATGTTCATTCTAGAATATGGAGAATGAGGGAAAATGAGAAGCTGTGGTATTGTGATTTATAATAAGAATTAAATACTTGGACTTTGTCCCCATTTCTGGCACAGAGCTCCTAGAACTCCTGGAATATCCTAAGTGATGAGAGTAGAAAATATATCTTTTGTTATGTTAATGAGGTGATTTTTGGACCCTCATGTAGGATGGGGGCAGACTGACAGGAGAACCAACCATGTCCAACTAGAGGCTTGGAATTTTCAGTCTTCTGCCTCCCCTGACCTCTGGAAAGGGGAGAACTCCTGGAGATTGAGTTCAAGCACCAATGGCCAGTGATGTGATCAATCATGCCTACTCAATGAAGCCTCCAAAAATCCAAAAGAAGAGTCAGAGAGCTTCTGCGTTGGTGAACACATGGAAACCAGGGAGAGTGGCACACTCAGAGAGTATAGAAGCTTCATGCCCTTTCCCCACACATTGCCCTACGCCTCTCTTCCATTTGGCTATTCCTGAGTTACATATTTTCATAATAAACTGGTAATCCAGTAATTAAAATGCTTCTCTGAGTTCTGTGAGCTGCTCAGGCAAATCAATATAACCCAATGAGGAGGTCATGGGAACCTCCAATCAACAATCAGAGAGTTAGAAGCCCCTAGGCTTTCTACCAGCATCTGAAGAGGGGGAAGTGTGTGGGGAGTGCAGTTTTGAGAGACTGAACTCTCAACCTGTGGCATATTATGCTACCTCTGGGTAGATAGTCTCAGAACTGAGTTAAAGTGCAGGACACTCAGCTGACGTCTGGAGAATTAGTCATGCTGTGTGGGAACCCTCCCCCCCCCATCCACCACACACACACACACACACACACACACACACACTCTGGACTTAGTTCTAGAACCTATTTAGAAGCCAAGACGATCTCTAGAATTTAAGTTTAAATGATTGGGTAGAAAGATCACAGAAACATGGAGCCCCTGAATAAGGAGGTGGTTTAAGTTGTTTGAGAAGGGAATAAATATGGTGATTTTAGTTTTGATGACAACTGAATAGCCAAGTGAAAGTTCTGGCCAATGTTTGCATATATAGGACCAGAATTAATTAGACAAAGAATTGAGAGTTGTCCACATAGTGGTAACTGTGTATAAAAAAAAGATAAGAAGTCCTAATTAAGAAAGTCCAAAGAACAACGATCTGCGGGACAGAAAGAACATGAGAATACAGAAAATTGAGAAAAATTAGAAAGAGAACTAGGAGAGCTTATTGTCAGAGGATTCCCTGGAGAACAAAATAATCAAAAGGAAAGGTGGGAGACCGAGAAAAACTGAGAAAGAGCTACTGGAGAAATGATTTGGAGGCAGAATGGAAGTCATTTTATCAGAAGGAATTTTTCTTCCCGTACAGGATACACTTACATCTAAGAACGTCATATCACAGAACAGTCTATAAAAAGTAATATGATATAGCCATAGTTTTATGAGAGGTGAAAAGAAAGTGTTTATTCAAAGCAATTTCAATATATTACTGTGATTTGCACATAGTGATATTATTTTAGCAGTGCATTAGATGAAGATTTTGTACCTAGGACTTTATAATATGAATTTTTTTCAAGCCTACCATTATTAACATTTCTAAGAGTTAGAAGATTTACATGAACTATCACAATTAAACTACAGTGGGAAATCAGTCTTGATACAGGCATAAGAAGCCCTCATGCTATTTTGGAATCAGTAGTTACTATTTTTATGAGGGAAAATGGATGTACTTAGAAAATGCAGTAGGAGGGGAACCAGGCTACCCAGAGGTAATTTAGCCTGCAGGTAGCCTGAATGTTTTGCATTTTAGAAACTGTGTATGGGTTGCAAGGGTAGGAGTGTAAAAAGTGAATACATGAAAACAGGTGACCAGCTACCCTGGGAATCTGCTTGATTCAGTTTGTAATTATTTCACTTCTGTTGAGAGTAGAAGTCAAATTGCAAATTGTAGGATCTTGTTAGCTGAGCTAGTTTAAGATGGACAATAAATTCATACTGAAGGTGGACTTTCTTTCTATATTATTATGTAAATAAGCAAAACATTTCCCATAGTAATATGAAGGTGAGCACATTTTTATGGTGGAATTAATTTAGTAATCGAGACTCATGTTTTGTGAAACCATGAAGAAGTCAGCATATTATCCTTTTCCCCATTGGAGTAGATAGTCATTCAACCATCCACTCATTTATCCGTTCAAATATTGATTGAATGCTTATAATAGTCAGGCACTGTGGTAGTCACTGGTCATATAATCGTGAATAAGAGCCATCCCTTACTCTTAAGAGCTAAAAACCTGGAAGGGCTTTCTTTAGATACTTCAAAATTTCGTAAAAAAAATTAAGAGAGCAACTTTAAAAATACAATATATATGCCATACAACTACCACTTAAATATCTCACCATATTAAGCAGCATTCCTTATTTGCGCTATGAAATATTATAGCCAATGTCCATAGCATGCTGGATGCTCAAAAATAGGATCTCTCTTATATGCACTAATACCTTTCCTTCCACTGGTAGAAGGTTTCTATGTTTTTGTTTTTGTGTTTATCAAGAGTACAATCTGGATTTGCTCCCAAACACTTTATAAAAGTTATGCTTAAGATTATAATTATGAAATTCAACTAACTATTGCTTAGGTTGATTAAATGTGGTTGTGAAAGTCTGTCTTTGATGCTGCTTCTGTGAAAACTAAGTTGAATGCTTTGTTAAGAGTCAGTAAAAATAGGTTACCCATAGGGCTGAATTAGTTTAGGAGACACAACTTGAAACCATTGTTTAAAGAATAAGAAAAATTTTAAATGTCTTAAACGTCTCTGCTTAGGTTAGATTACTTCGTAATGGTCTTTTAAGTTCTTGCCTACTTAAAAAAGGAAACAAAACCGGTTTTCATACAAGATTCACTATGTGTATGATTTATTCTGGGAAGATGAACTCCAATTGCTGGGCCCACCCTTAAAAAAAAAAAAGCAAAAAATAGCTTTGGTCTTATATTTAAAAACATAGTTAACAAACATGTAGGTTCAGGTTAATAGAAAACCTTTAATGCATGCATATAACAGATCATCTGTGATTCCTCACTGCAACCAACTTTTTCAGTCAACTGACCTGCTACCAACCTCACCTGCATGAGCTGGAAGGCTCTTTGCCGTGCTAGCTGCAGACTGTGTATCTCAAAGACACAGGGATGTAGCTTAAAGATGTTGCCTACTAACTGCTTATATAGATAGATATCATTTTGTTACTTTGAAACAGAGCAGATGTTTTTGCTTCTCATTTTAAAAAAGGAAATGAGAGGTCATGATTCAAATTACAAAAAAGACTACCCACGAGGACCAAACCTAACTTCTCACATGCACATTCGTCAACTACCCTACAGAAACTAATACATTTACCTTGTCACATAATATCACTCAACTTCTGGGAAATCACCAAATGTGTTATTTAAACTCAGTCTGTGCTTAGGGGAATAATTTATTTAAAAGGACAGTTTTTTATTGAGAAAAATAAGAAGTTAGAACTTCATAGCCCTAAGGTCCTATTCTGTGCTTACTTCTTAGAGGCACAACACTTCTCCCAGTTGATGAATAAAAAGTCCACATAAGGGAACTATGAGTTGGGTAGCATGTCTCTGGAAAAGAATGAGATATGATAGTTTGAAAATTGAGTTTTCTATTGAAAATGTTGAGTTATTTAATTCTCAGTGATTCAGGGTACTGACAAATATTTTTACTTGGAATGCACATCCTTGAATATTATGTTGTGAAAATGTCCAGAAAAAATGGGACTGAACAAAGCCATTTTTCTTCCATTATATACTAACAGAACAAAGAAGAACAAATGTGTTTATATACTCTGTACTTTATTAAACCACAATGACTTCAGTCATTATCTGTGGGATTTTTAGGAGAAACTTTCTTACTTTACTCACATACAGGCTATTTAATGGTCCTATTTAGTCCACATTCATTAGCAGACTTACTAATTTAGTGGCTTACAGCATAAAAACTAAAATAACAGATTAAACTATTTGAAAAAAAAACAAGAAGAAAAATCCTCACAAGGTTTTCTCTTGTGAATCTCTCTGGAACAGCTAGACACCCTACTGTACTCAGTCTTTAGAAAAAGATACGTAATTCGAATGATGACTTCTGTATACCATTTTCACTTTCTTGTTTTATCCCAGTTACTAACTTTAATAAAATTGCCACCTTGTTTAGCTGTCTCCTCCATTTTGGCCTTAAATCCAGTTGTTCATCGAGTTTCGTGGATTATTCCTTTTTCCTCTCCTTCACAATCTCAAAGCCACCCACCAAGTCAAGGACCTCCTTAGCTGACACCTGGACAAGAGTGTGCTAAGGATTCACTTCAACTCCTGTTTCCTTTTGCTGTCCTCACTGCGCAGTACTTTCAGATGACTCTTCTTCAAATACGATTTTTATCCCTTTATTCTTCTGCTTAAGAATAAATAAAGCAATCTATTGACAGCATCATTTATCTAAATGCCTCTTCTTGTTATTCCAAGTCTTCCATAATCTCTTCCCACTCAAGCCGATATTTAGTCTCTTCTAATCTATTTTAATTAGCTAGAGGTTTGAATATATAAGGCCTTAACATCAGCATGAATCCCATAGCTTAAATCAAGGGTCTGTAAATTACGGCCCATGGACCAAATCTGGGCTAATTACCTTGTTTTCATACAACATGGTCTAAACATGGTTTCTGCATTTTTAAACAGTTGGAAAAAAATCAAAAGAGGAATATTTTATATATAAAAATTCAAATTTTAGTGTCTATAGTTAAAGTTTTATTGGAACAGAGACATGTTCCTTTGTCTATTATGTATTGTCTGGTTTCACACTGCAAAGCAGAGTTGAATACTTACAACAGAAACCGTATGTCCACAAAATCTAAAATATTTACTATCTGGCCCTTTACAGAAAATACACACACACACACACACACACACACACACACACACACACACACACATATTTATTCAAAACGATATATTCTAGCCATGTTATTTCTACTTCATGAGCAATTTTAAACATGAATCTCTTTTCAGTAATCTCGGAAAAATACTTTCATCAAAATGCTACTTGGGCTTTAGTGAAAAATAACAGCAGGAGAAAAGGGGAAGGGAAGAGGCAACCGAAATTCAGAGCAAGAGGAGAATTTAGTGAAGGAAAAAGTAAGTAAGGAGGGCAACAGGGAATAGTTTGCACAGACAGAGAGGGAGAAAAACAGACTCTGAATTGTTAAGGGAAAGTCAGAGCACTATTCCCACGTCTAGCCAACACCGGCCAGGCTGCCCTTTCTCTCTATTAGCTCTTACTTACAAGATTTAATTATTTATCTCTGTTAAGCCTCATAACAACCCTAACTAAGGCAATGATATTATCCTAAGTTACAGTTGAGGGGTGTAAGACCTAAAGATGTTGACAAGTATCAGACCTGTAATTGTAACTCAGGTATGACACTAATGCCCATTTTTACCACCACACGACCTTTCATTATTCTTCAATAGTATGTTCCTTACTCAAGAGTGTATATTTAGTTCTTTAGAAAATCATGCATCTTAAAAATGACTGTGAAATACTGTCAAATCGAAACTCAGCTTGCCTCTTACACTTAATAACTGCTTGTAAAATCCAGGTGTTGATTCTTACCTAAGAGTCTCTTGTCAGAAAGAGTAATGAAGATTTTGTTGACCGGGGGAAATAAACTACACAGGTAGGTTTCAAGACTATTGACCAGTGATTAAACATCATCCTAAAAGTGAATATTTATTGAACTCTTATCGTGTTTCATTCTTTTCTCACAATAGTCCTAAAAGGTATATACAATCTGCATCGTCACAGAAAGGTTTTAGGTAAATTGCCCAAAGTTACAGAGCTAGGCAGGAAGCTGGGATGTGAACTCAAGTGGTCCAGTTCCAGAGCCATAAGATTGACCATTATGCCAGGTTGAGAAAAATCTTTAAAGGAGTTAAATATATGAGACACATGGGCACCTAAGTGCATGAGACTTACATTAGTGGTTTCTATTTTTTAAAGAAAATAAATTGCCTTGCCTCAATAAGGTGACAATTTGAATTTATAAGCCTATGAAATGCCATCTTTGAAGACAGAGCACAGCATCACGGTTAACAAATACTCACATGCGTGCACACACACACACACACACACACTCACAATTATAATCACAGAAGTAAGATGTGCTCTTGGGGTCGGGAAGATCCCAAAGGACCTTCTGCTTATCAACTTACCAGTAAACAAGAACTCCTCTATGATAAACGGCATGCTTGGACCCTGGTCCGTGGAGTGGCTTTAGGTTCAAAAGGTGTCCCTCCTTCAGGCGACACTGCAAACCAGCTTTTCTTGTAATCAGTTCTTGGTACTGTTAACATAAAATGTTAGCTATCATTACCGGGCTGTGAATGGTGCATAATGAACATTCTGCCTTAGGTAGCCACAGTTTATGTAGTCCTCAAACACTGATGAGCACAGAGATTGAGATGACTTTCAATCTTATTACTGTTTTTAAGTCAATTTCAAGATAAAAAAAGTTCTCTGGAATGAGGCGGAGGAACCTCACTGCTGCTGGCATAACCTTTTGCAGGCAAATTGTCTTGGATAGTTTATCACTGTAATGCACTGCATTTCACAGGAACTGCACTGTTTTAAAAGACAAATGCTAAAACTATAACGTAATATTTAGACACTCTTTTCATGGAGGTCAGTGTAAGGACACCGAGTAATTATATCATAACTGAGATACTTAATTACAGAGGTGAGTAGTACATCTACTCGATAAAGCCATTTTTATTATAGCAGCTTCTCATTTTTAGGAAACACTATTTTCCCCATTTAGGAAGTCTGACACCAGGATAAATCTTAACATTCCAAAAGCAGTTGTAAACGAATACATTAGAAGTGATAACCTACCCCAGATGTTGATTTTACATCTTAAACTAGAAGGTCTCTTAAATTGAAAAAAGCAAAAAACCAAAAAACAGAATTATCTAATATTGGTATGGCATCAAAATTTTTAAAAAAAAAACTAAAGAAAGCTCTTTCAGTGTTTTCTAGTGCTATTAAAAAATTGAATGTATTTGGCTGGATCACATGGGATGCTCATCTCCTCCTGACAAAATAAAGCATTAGTGGCAGCAACCGTAACATTCTTGTTTCTCTTACTGCCAAAACCAGCATCCCGTGACGTAGTGAGAATTGAAAGTTCCCAACCTGCAGCTCAGCTGATTGGAAAGTTTTCATTAGATGTAGGTTCTATTCTGGCCCAATAACCTACATCTTAAAGCTCATTATCCTCTGTTTTGGCACTGATAAGCTGACAACTGTAGAACATTCATGAAACACAAGTGCAATCTTGGTAAGTGACTCCACTGTGTAATCTAACAGAGCACCTGAAGCAATAACCTATGCATTACAATTACTTCTTAAAGTACCCCAAATTCACAAATTCGCGTTAACACACACACCTAATGACATAGTACCTGGCCTTAACACTTAGTTTTAGAATGATGCCTTTTTCTTTTATTATCAGGGAATTTTGCTTTCCATACTCTTAAAATGATTTAACACGAACAACTTTTTTTCTACCCTTCAAACAGCAGTGCTCACCAGGAATACAAATAACCCGAAGACAATCTTTTTAGTCAAGAAAATGTTAATCATTACATACACTATGGTACCTTTACCAACCTGTAATGTATTGTTTTCCTTTTTCTCATATAGTGTGAAGAAATTTGTAAACAGTCTTGCCTAAAAGGCTTCATATAATTTAACTATCAGAATGATTGTGTACGTGAAAAGAAGCAGCAAACTTGCTTTTATTTAAAACTAAAAGTCCAAAATTTAAAATATACTGTGTGGATTCAGTAATAAATGAATTTCATTTACCCCTTATTTACTTGAGTCTTCATTTTATTGAATATACTAAACATATAAATATCAGGGCTTTAGATTATAGAAAATGTGTCTGAAAATACTTTCCAAAATATACCCCTGTAGACCTCTAGATGGCAGACTTTAGTAAATTTTTACAACTGGCCTGACTTCAGAGTTTCTTAGCAATTCTGTCTAATCCACCTATTGAAATGATTTTCTGTTAATAAGCTACTCAGAGGTATTTGTGCTCTTATGGAACAATGCATGAAAAAAAGAGAATTATATATTTTTTCTAAAATTTAATCCTCTTGAGATAACCTAATTGTATCAAGACAGTGTACTAGTGTCTTTTAGCAGTCTTTTTGGTATAGAGGATGTTCTGGAAAAGTTTTAGTTGATAAATGACTTCAAGTGGTTTCTAAAGTCAACCATTTCTTTAATTAAAAAGATTAGTTACAGCTTTTCTTTTAAGAATTTCAGAAATCTGACAGAATAACAAAAAAAAGTCCTTTGAGAAATATGAAGTACAAAATATGTGTTTGTCATTAGAATCTGAAGTATGCCTTTTACAACACAAATAGCCAACAGAACCACTTTCCAAAGCATGTAACGTTTTGTGATCTTTTGTGATTCTCATCTGTTTGATTCTATAATCACTGCTCTTCCTTTAGTCAAAAAAATTTTTAATGTCAACTATATTCAAGAGTTGTCATGGGATAAACAGAAATAAAACTAATAAGACAGTTGATAATTAAAATACATGCAAGTGGCACTAAAAAGGACAAGTCTGCTTTGCATGTAACTTTATTAGCAAGAATGCTGAAATATAAAATCCAGTCATAGCTAGGATACATATGTTAAATTTTCAACAAGGACTTGAACTAATGTCTTAAAACTATCACTGGCTCTGAGGAAACATACTACTTGGCATGCTGGATGTTGTAGAACCCCTTTCTGAAAGGTAGCTCTTCCCCACACACGTAGTAACCATGGGGACAATATTTAGCATGATGTAATACTGGCTACGGACAATAACCGAGCATCTGACCCAACTGACAGAAACATCTGACAAAAGCCAGGACCAAGCGCTTTTCAAATTCCAACTTCTGGTCACTAGAATGAGTCCCTGATCCAAGGTGAACCAATAAGAGTCTTTTTCTAAAGATCATAAAACTAGAAACAGGGAAACAAATCTCTCTTTACTGGCTTTATACAAAGATATAAAGTCTGTGAATTAGAGGCAACGACTTTTGGTTTGGATTGGAGGAGCCTGAACTGGGGGAGAGAGTTCTAAGGGCATTCAGCCCCCGACTCCAGGCTGGGCTGTCTTCTGATCTTCCCAGTCTGTGAGACAGCCTAGAAGCCACTCGATAAGTTCCCATTTCACTTCAGCTTGTTCAAGTTGCATTTTAAACACTCAGTGTCAACGAAATCTTAGCTAATACTTTTTTTGTCCTTTTGATAAACTAAGATAGTATCTTTTGTAATTGTATTTTGAAGGTAAATCACTTTAGAGCTAAATCAAGGAGGTAGGTTTTTAATTCTTATTTATGTAAATATTAACTGAGAGTGAACACATCTCTTAAAATGTGACAGAAGCAAGATATACCTTCATATATGAAGTCCAAGTACATTAAATTATGACTTATGGACAGTAAATAGTATATTTAACTTAGAAGACTTCAATACAAAGAAAAATTTGTGATCATAGAAATGTAAAAAGAGCCCAAACAGATAAAGATATAATTGTAAGTGAAAGAAAATTTTAAGTGTAAGTAAGTTTATGGTTGAGATATGTGTATCATCCAAGAAACACAAAGACTGGGAATTGTTATAGCTCTTGTGAAACATTTTGACCTAGATT
This sequence comes from Camelus bactrianus, assembly GCF_048773025.1. Lineage (NCBI taxonomy): Eukaryota > Metazoa > Chordata > Mammalia > Artiodactyla > Camelidae > Camelus > Camelus bactrianus. Next base: position 29,401,054 of record NC_133539.1, read on the forward strand.
GTGCATGTTAAACTGAAAATGAGGTATAGAGGTGAAGCCCTGGCTTCGGCTCGGCTCTCCCAGTCACAAGCTGGGTGTCCTTTCACAAAATTCTTACAACTCAGTGCCACATTCTTTTCATGCAATAGACTTCCTTGTTTTCAACACAAAACCTTGAGATTGGCTCTGTAAATGCTTTTCAAATGTGCACGGATTTTCTCTTAATTTTGGATGGTGAAAAATGCAAATGACTTCCACTAGGGGCTCCTAAAATCCTACAACATGGAGAACACCTGCCTGAGAATTAAGTCAATTCACAGAGAAGTAGAACAGGTAAAGAGAGATGCCAGGAGGGTACCCCCTGAGCACAGTGATCCAACCATGCCTGAGTCTGTCCTGCCCTTCGAGTTTACATTTACGTGAACTAAGAAGTCCTTAATTTTACCAAACCAGCTTTGTGTGGTTTCATTAGGAACCAAAGGAGTCTTTAAAAAATAGAGTCAAACCCCACTTTTCTGCTCATGTATTTCAGTACAATCTCTTTTTCTTCACGGCTCCAAAGGGCAGAATCAGAGCAGGAGGATAAGAGGGAAATTGAGCGTCTTTTTAGAATCATTCTAGTTTTACACACAAAACTTAAAATACTGATAGCTAGATGGAATTGCCTACTCAGAGGTAGCATAAAAATTCATCAGAACACATACCCAGATGTTTCAGAGAAATGTTATTGACACACAGTGATCCACAGAATAAGGTTTTCAAAATTTTTGAGAAACCAAAAAGAAAACGTAGGTCAAACCTAAAACATAAAACATCAAAGAGATTTATCTTTTTAACAGAAGATTAGGGAGTCCCACTTAATAGATCTTTTCAGGTGAAGATATAAGAGGTTTTAGATTATTGCAGAGATGTCCAAAATGACTAATGTGACTGAATTGAACAATAACATTAGAATAATAGCTTTAAGGGGAATATTTTGACTGTTTTCTTTACTCTGTAAGGTAATTTTGCTAAATTCTGAGTACCAAAATATTATAAATGGAACACCCGCAGAAAAGTGTAATTGAAAGGTTATACCCAGCGAAAAACTGGAGTAGTGCAGGTCAGAGAAGAGAAAACTCCGGGAAAAGATTTGAAAAAACAAGACGTGGTGTCAAAAGACCTGAAGTTCTTGACTGGTCAATTGCTAGAGATACTGTCTTGGATAAACTGCCTGATATCTGAAAGTCTCAGTTTCCTCATCCATAAAATTGGATTGATGTAGTAGATAACTGTGTGCCTGTCTTCCCAACAGCCCTTCCTGGAAACTAACCACTGAGCACATGGGAAGTGATCAACATTGTTTCTTCGCAACCTCGGGAATTTTCAGGGTGAAATTGGAAATTGGCTCCCATACACAAAAGGCAAGAAGAGTCTGAAGAAGGAGGGAGACCACTCCAGATTGGTAGGTGGCAGTTCTGATAAGCAAGGGAACTTACAGGGCTTGTCTTGGGTGATGGCGAGAAGAGTAGCTTTCTGCACCCACCCATCAGAATTCTGAGTTTACACAGAAGTCTTAGCTAGGTTTAGTCACCTATTCAGTCCAAATGTTCTCAACATCTTACTCTCGCAAGGCTATGTCTCTGAATCAGCCCCTAGTGTGGGATGGTGGACCTAACACATTTTCAACCCACCCCTTGATAGGAAGAGAAGTTCTTACCATGGTATGCTGTTTCTTCCGGAGAGGTTCTACATGGAGGAGCACTGTGTACATGGCTAGGAGCAATGAAGAGTGAGCTGAACAGGAAGCCTCCCATCGCTTCCAATGGCCCTCATCTGGAGGCAGTCTTGGCCTGTAGCCTACACCTACGTGTGGGAGGTAGCCACTGCTAACAGGGCTGTATTCCTCAGCAGGCAGGGTATTGGGGATGGTAGGGCCAGGTGGGGCCAGTGTGAACCGTTGTTTAGGTTTTAAGGCTTTGCATCAGCCAACCAACACAGCTTTGGGTTGTTGGTCTATCTTCTCAAGTGGGGTCCTGGCAGCAACGAGGTCAAGCCACATTTGCTTCCTGGTTACTGTTACCAGATGCTTCACTGCTGATTGGGGTAGCCTTCTGACTTTTTGAGTTCCCTCTCTGTCTTGGGTCTTTCCCACAATCTGTGCCCCATTCCCAAGATTTGAAAGTTCCCTCCAGATCAGCAATGGATTGTCCAGCATCATAAATGCCCCACAACTGGGCTCAGCGTGGATATCAGCGTCCCATACCAGGTGCTGGGAGTGATTTGGTATATATCAGCTTCCATTCCCTGAGTGACTGGCTCAGTTAGGGCCTTTCAAAGACAGGGGCATAGATGGCCCATCACATTCCCAGCTCCCTAAGAGTTTGTTCTACCTCCACTGTAGATTTCCAGGGTCCCCCATGCTGGGGTCAAGCTTCCCTGCAGGATAGAATAGTTCAATCTATAAGGGAGTGAGGTACCTTGAAACCCCCAAGAGCCATGAAGGTGCTGCCAGAGAACAGGCTATGTGGTGATGTTGCTCATTTTCTCTGCCTCCTGCCCGGTCAGAGCCATCACCCACTGTATCCCATAACTGCACCGACCTTGCCGGGATGCTTTCCCTGGCCTTTTGCTGGAACTTGGCAGCTGTATCAACAAGCTCAGTGGAAGTCCATTCTCTCACCATGAACGTTTCCTGAATCTGGGGCTGCCCTGCTGGCTGTGGTTGTGGCCACAGTGCTTTGACTTTCCTTTGTACCAGGGGTCAGATGTCACAGGTGCTTCAACCATTTCACTGTCAATCACAACATCCTCCTCTTCACTCCCCTCACCTTCCCAGGGTTCACCTCCTACTGTCCCAACCAGGCTTTGTCACAAGCATCTGGACCTTAATCCTCAGCAGACTGAACCCTCCTGGCTTGGCAAAGTGACAAGCTAAGGTCTCTAGCTCCCCAACCTTGTCCTGAAGCAAGCAGAGCAGTAGCAAACGCCCACACGTCCTTCTCTGACCTCAGCTCTTCTTCCAACTCTCTAACTGGACCTTTCGGCCTCTAGTTGAACATTGGTAGCCACTGACCTGCCCACAGTCACGGCCAGACCAGTGCACCAGAACTTGTCACCCTTCTTTGCTGCAGTGTGCTGTGTGCAGTTCCCCAAACGCGGGCATTAGACCAGCTGGTGTCTATGGGGTGACCCAGACTCAAGGGTGGTCCACAAACATTTAGCATATAGGCCACCCCTCCCCACATAGAGGTCAATGGCCAAATCATGATTTCCCAGAGGATGCCTCTTTCCTGTCAAAAGTTCATAAAAAAAGAAAGTAAAACCAATGAATCACTTAAGTAGCAATTAGAAAAAGGTTATTGTTCACACACTGAAAAGGCTATTTGCAGACTGGAAGCACTCAAACCAAAACATGGAATGGGGCTCAGAGATATATTGTGATAAAGCAGCTTATATAGTGTATATATATTATGAAAGCAGTTAAGTGTTTATTCTTCATAGTGATTGGTTAGAATATTGGAATTTCTTAAATAAGTGGGAATTGGTTAGCAGTTATCACATATCAACTTTGGAGAACTTTTTAAGTTCTGCTTATGATTTTCAGAGGCATAAGCAAGAAGTGACCCAGGTCGAGTTAACCTTGCTTGTCTTGCAAAGTAAGCTGAATTTTAAAGCTTTACTTGTATGAACTAGTTTTTCCTGCTCAGGGAATTTTCAAATCTGGTTTCCATTTGTGTTTGATTTTAACATTCCCAAGACCCGTTTCTTCAGTCTCCTTGTTGGCTTGCCAATCATGGGTTCTCGACCTCTGGAATTTCCCTGGTGAAATCTGAAACTGGCTCCCATATGTAGAGGTCAAGGAGAGGCTGCAGGAAGAGGCAGCCACTCCAGATTGGTAGGTGGCAGTTTCAATAAGCAAGGAAACTTACATACGAGGTTTGTCTTGCATGGCCGCAAGGCAAGTAGATCTTAACACCCGCCCACAGAATCTTAAAAGTTTATAGAGAGGCTTTAACTGGGTTCAGCCATGTATTCATTCCAGATGGCCTCAACATCTTACTCGAATTTCAAGGCTGTGTCCTTGAAACAGCTCCTAGTGGGGAATGGTGAGCAGAGCATATGTTCCAAGGATGGGGAGGAGATAGGAGACTTCCATTGCCAGCGCCCAGCTTAAGGGTCAACCAGAGGTCACATCCTCTTAGTCACCACCTCCAACAAACCTCTAACTATGCTTGGGTGTAGCAGGTGCAGAAACCTGATCCCATTTAGTCCATGAGATTCTTCCTGGGATTTGTTAGCCAGAGAGGCCAGATGGTCTTCAACAGCCAAAGCTGGGAGACAACAACTAAGAAGCTTCTGCTAATGATCATCACTACTGAAGAAAGGTAGCTGCAATAAGAAGCTGAGAAACAGAGAGACAGTTAAGAAATCGAGAGTCTTGTTGTCTTGCTCTCTGAGTAATTCTGAGTTTAGCTCTGACCTGCAGATACTAGCTGCTTTGTTGTTCGGCTTTTCCTTGGAATCACCTGCCAGTCCATTTCTGTTTTTTTTTTTTTTCCCCCACATCATCTTTGAAATTAGTATCTACCACTAGCTGCCAAGGAAATTCCTAATCTGATTAACTTTTCTAATTGCATATAATTTTTAATAAAGAAATAAGATACTGAGCATAACAGGATTTTGAAAACTTTAAAGCACAACCTGAATATAAGACAGTGCTACTGTGGTTATTATCTACAACCAACCTCAAATGTCTGAGGGACTGTCATGTAAAAGAAGGATTTCTTTCTATGAGTAGTTCCAAATGGCAGCATTAGGGAAAATAAGATGTGGTGAAATTTAAAGGAAGGGAGATTTCAGCTCAATGTAAGAAAGAGGGTTTTAAAAGCTGGAATCTTCTAGTTTTCCTGTGTTCAAGCCTAAAATTCTATGACATTAAATCTCCATGATTCTGTTCCAAAGGCTACACTCATTCCAGTCTACAACAACATTCCTTCAGCTCTACATTTCTTTAGATAAAAAGCTATCCTTTCAAGTTTTATACCACTTTTGTTAATATATATACAAATATATATACATATAAATATTGCATATGTTTTAATTTTCTCTCTATATAATATATGTATAAAGTTTCTAAACCAGTGATTCTTAAAAAATGGTTTAGTCATCGGTTGGTGTTTTCTCTCCAGCAACTATTCCCCTTTCTTTTAGCAAGAATAAACAGTTGAGACTTAAGGGAACCATCCATCCCCATTCTTTGTCCATGTCTTTCATTGAAGCTGAATGTTGGGCTGGGATTGTTCAGGACTAGAGGATATGACCTCAATTAAGCCCATCAGTGTATTGAATTTCCTGCCCATAAAAATTGCTTAAGGGACAGGCATATAAACTAGCTGGTTTAATTAGTGTGAAATCAGAAAGTTGCTCTGGACCAATTAAATGGCCCATCAGGAACTTTGCTAAAGGAATTCTGAGACAAAGATTCTTTCTCCTATTGTAGGCATTTGACCCTGGAATCTGCTGGCAACCTTCAAGTGCTGATGGGGGAAACAACCGCAGAGCAGGTGCTAATATGTTAGAAACAAAGTAGAGAAATAAACCAAAACTGTGTCCTTGATGAGCAGGTTGAGTCATTGGCTTAAATCTAATATTAAACCTTTTGTAAAGATGAACTTTTGATTTCCTTTTAGTGTTTAAGACAGTTTGAGCTCAACTGTTTTAATTTGTAACTGAGAGCATCTTAAGTAATGCAAGTGAAGGGAATGATGAACAAAGGGTGCCAGAACATGCCACTCCCCATTATGCCTCTTTGGTATATGGATTGTTTTGAGATGACAACCACTGAGAACCAGCAAATGCAGGTAAAGGACTCTTAAAAACTCTTCTTATCAATAGAGAAAATGTAAAAATCTTATAACACACCTTACTCAACAACCCTTGTTTCCCATACTTTTCCTGATCACCTTCCCATAACTTGCTTCCCCTACCCTGGAGCCCAAAACCCTAAGATGGTATACGGGCCCAAGTTCTAACCATTTCTTTAGGTTACACATCGCTGGTGCTTCTATGGGTGTGTAGGATACATATGTTAATAAGCTTCTGTGTGTCTTCCTCTTGTTAATCTCTCTTTTGCTGGTATAATTTACAGGCCCCTGCCAGAGATGGGTTAGAGGAAAAAGACCTTTCCTTCCCTACATGGACAACACTGTCCCCACGATGTTTGTTCAAACTCCATACACCTGCACAATCTGACATTTTACCCTAGTGACAACATTCACAGAGTCCACCAAAGTAAGGGTGGAGATGGCAAAATTTTAGAACTAAAAATTTTTAAAAAATGGTTTACATAAAACCAAATCCAACTGAATATATTTGAAGATCTCATTGGTTTTATCTGGCAATTCGTGACTTGGGCAGCATCCAATATAACAACCAAAAGGGCACTCCAAGGGAATGTACAACTTGAAGAATTTTATAAGAAAATTAGAACAAGGGAGCTATTAGCAAAAAAAAAAAAAAAAAAAAAAAAGGATTATTTTTAAGCCAGGATAGCTTTTTCTTGGGGTGGAGGGGCAAGGGGGGAACAGCAAGGGTTTTTATCATTCAAATTGCCTCTTCTTCCTCTGGGGGATGGAGAGGTCCCACATAGAAGATTACCTCATTGATGCTGACTGGAAAACTCCAGACTGGTTGATGAAGATTACATTTTTTTTTTGGTGAAGGTGAGAACTGCAATTAGGTTAGGTATTAAATCTAGATTTGGTATCATGGGTTTTAGCATAAGTGACGCCATATGGGGCCTACGGTTATTCTCTTTAACAGCATAAAATATTTACTCACCAGTTTATGGACTCTGAATCGCCTGCTAAATGTGGCAGAAAATTCTGAAGAGTCTGGAGCTGTAGGTGAAATTATGTCACACATAAAATGTATCTTCAGGAGCACATTCCTCCTATCTCACTCTGAACCTACACCCCCTCCTCCAAAGACACATATATAGAATATTTATGTTTACCTACCAGTTATTACACACATATGCTGAGTACCTCCTGGATTCCAACATCTGGTTTTTGTTTTTTTTTTTCTGCAAAAACTACATCTGGAAGGGTATTGAGTGGGAAGGTCTTTATATTTTTCAATTGCCAGAGTTATTTGCATTCCAAGAGAGCATGCCTGTATGATTCAAAAGGAATTGAACGCCTATAAAAAATGTTTCTAAATGAGACAGGAGGGAAGGGGGCAGGTCAACCATTAAAAGAATGACACGGCCATTGAGGATACAACAAGAACTGGTTAGAACCAACTAGGCCCAAGATGATGGAAGTCTGGACTTCCAACAGACCTCGAGCCTCCTTATATGCTCATTGTAATGCATCAGCATGCTAAATGGCACAGCCACAGGGGCCATGACAGTTCCTAGGTTGACCAGAAAAGGCCAAAAAGTGGACGTGGCCTAGTTCCTGGAAATCCCCACTCCTTTCAAAATAATTGGAATAATCCTCCCATTTGTTAGCATACGAAATTACCCAGCCCATAAAAACTAACCCCCCCACCCCCCTACCCCACACCCTGGGCCATTCTCCCTTCTGAGACAGGCCACGTTCTGTCTATGGAATGTGTATCTCTCTAAGTAAACTTGCTTCCACTTGACTATGGATTACTTGAATTCTTTCCAGCAGGAGACAAAAACCTGCTCTTCAGTAACATAAGAACAATTATAACAAAATATAACAGAAACTCCTATAGCAAATACAGAACCCCATAGCCCAAGAACTCCAGCATTGGAAAAAATAAACAGAAAACTTTATTTATTTTTATCACTTAATTTCTATCTCAAGTCATCATTCTGCCTCATGACAGAAAATTTACCCTACCTTTGCTTACTCTCTGCCTTCTATTGTGTCCCTTCCAGAGGGAGGGAGGAGAAGGGTAGTAAATACTGAGTCTCATTTGGAAATATTATCAAGAATAAAAACCTGTCATCAAAATGTTTTCTACCACACTAATTCATGAGTAAAGTTCTAAAAATTGAGAATTCTAAATTAATAGGATTGCTGTACCTACTGGAACTTTATCTTCACTCCAGTTTCTACTTAGAGATTCACTTTACCAAAAGAGTACAGGTTTTTGAATAGACTTGGAAAGAGAATCCTTAAGACGGCAGAAGGAGTGGTTAATGGTGACATCTCTAACATCAGAAGCCAGGAGACAGCCTATTCACGCTATGCTAATGAAATGATTCAGAACTGGAGAGAGAAAGGGGGAAGTGGTTTTCAAAGAAAAGAGTCTGAAAACCAGAATTTGCATACAGTTTCCAGAAAACAGGTCTGATAAAGCAAGAATAGAAGATAATGAGCTGGGACATTTCCTCCTCTCCTGCAAGTCTACAGCCTCATCAGGATCAAACATAACCTGGCCTGGCTAGAAGTCAATTGGTAAAATAAATTATCAAAAATATAATTAAGTAAGCAGAGAGGCCTGGACAAGCTTCTTGGACATTTTTTTATATCAAAGCTGTAAAAATGAAGCTTCTGGGGTCATTCCATCAAAATCACTAACAAAGCCTACATCTGGCTTGACTCTGACCGGAGTTCTCACCTCAGAATCAATTAGGGTGATTACAAACCAGTGGTGCACAAGGGCTCATCTGTGGTTAATTGAGTAAAGCATACTTAATCAACCTTTCTGAGTAATAAGTATGTGGGAAATCAAAATCCTTCATGTCCACTGGTGCTTTGTTCTAAGTCCTGCTACTTAAAATCTGGCTCTTTTAGGAAGGATAAATGTTTGAAGGGGGAAAATAAATGGCTCGGGATGGTTTATCTGGCATAAGAGAGTATGGGCAGAGTCCCTCCCCTACCACCACTAAATGCTTTCCTGTATCTCTGAAGACTGTCTTTGTGCCCTACAGAGAGCCTGCACGTGTAAAAACAAAACAAAACAGTCAAAAGCGGCTAAACCTGGAAGTGGTATTATTGGTCAATATGCAAAACACAAGCTTTGCCCCCAAATTCCAGCTCTTAAAATGTTTTGCAAGGATGTGAATTCATTTTCACTCCCTTACTGATGATATATTTTGAACATTAAGTTTAAAAAAATACTCCCAGATTATTCTTTCAGCTCAGCACTCCCTTTTGTTTTTAAGCTATTTCAAGAGGCAAGGCCAGAGAGTGCCGTGCCGGCTCTAGCAAGATAGCAGAGAATTCAGCTCATGCTGGAATCTGGCATTTTCCAAACAACATTTCAGAGTCAATCAACCTCTGATGTATCTCATTTTTTAAAGATATCTCTGTTGTAGAAAGAGTAGCCAAAAAGCATTTCTCTGGGCATAGGGTGGGGGGGCGGGGGGGAGACTACAAACTAATTACCAAGCATCCCAGTCCAGAGGTTTTCACTGAGCAATGAAATGTCTGACCTAAGCTATCTGAGGAGGGAGCCCCTTCTGTCTATGGAAAGACTACCCTCTAATTTCAATCTAAAGCACTGGGCAAATAAGCAGGAACTATTTTAAAGAATGCAAACAGCTCATTTCCCCCTCCTGCTGGGTACACTTCTAACAAGTTGGCATTAGCACACACCTTCCTCTGAATGGACGAGAACAAAGAGAAAGAACAAAAGAGATAATAAAACAGAAAACAAAAATGCCCCAGGGTTGTTCTGAACTCCAGTGGCTCAGACAAGGTGAGCCGGGCTTCATCAGCACAGTGGGAAGTTCCCAAGCAGGCAGGTCCCAGGCCCTAGAAAATGCCTCTGATGTGGCTCTCTAATCAAACCAAACAAAGAATTTTAAAGAGAGGATGATAAAAAAAAAAAAAAAAAAAAGTGGCATGTTTTTATGGGAAGACTATGACGTCACCGCACCTTCTCAGGAATCAGTACGCTGGTCCCACGCAGCTGTCTGGAGTGTTCTCCCAGCAAAACAAGGCTCAAATTATTTATGTTTTCATTGTGTCTCATTACAGGAGACTACAATGCAAAATAATCAACACAAAGAAGCCTCAGGTGACACAGATGGCAGCACGGATTGTTTAAGGAAAAAACCTGATCATAAGCTTTGCCTTAAAACTGCTCTGACAAATGAAATCATCATAAGAAGAAAATAGAACTTTGATTGAATAATAATTCTGAGTAAATGTCAACTTCTCCGGATCCATTTGGCATTAAAGATGGCTTCGGAATAAAATGAGAAGGACATCGCTTCTTGTTTCACATGAATAGAGATTAAGTCCTGTAAGATCTTTTGAGTGGCAAGGAGAATTCCCACAAGGTCTGGATGGGCTCAGATTTTAAAAAACGAGGGTCCATGTGTGTGCAGCCTGAAAACACACCATCGTATCATTCACACATGCACTGTTTTGAAGTGCTCATTCTCTCCGATATATGTGAATAGAAGCCAAACAAATAGAATAGCCGAGGAGGGAAGATGCTAACTTCAGTTTGAATAGATTTTCCCTTTTGTTCATGGCCTACATGGAGGTGTCAGCGTATACAAAAATAACAGATACAATAGAGCATTTAGATAACCTTTTCTGAGATGTCTGCAGTTGTGGTCTCATGCTGGAATGTTGTTCCTATAGCCTTAATATTTAGGATGTCTCTGCATCTCTTTAGTTTCTCATCCATTATAGTTAATGACACAGATAACAGTGGGAGTATCACATACAGCCACCAAGTTTGACATGCAACCCAGGGTTCTTCCACAGCCTGGGTTCAGATGGCTGCAGCCCTGCACTTGCAGCCGCCAGCACTAGGGCACGTCTTCCCTCTGGGTTAGACATCGCCCTGGCACACCCAGCGTGGCCTCTCCACTCTTCTCCTTTCTGTCTGTCTGCTTCCGGAAAACTAAGCCGAAGATTTCTCTTTCGTTGAGTCTTTTCAGGTTGCATCACCTGCCGTTCTCAGTCTGCCCCCTCTCTCATGCTATCCACAAGCTATTCTGGCATCTTGCTGTCTTCCCTCCCTTGTGCGTGACTTGCCTTGTGAAGCTCACTTACAGCTGTACACTTTCCATGCTGGTTGGCAGGCTGAGCTGTAGGATTTCATTTTTAGTGATTGTTGTGGTACTTGATGTCCCTTCTGATGTAAATAGAGCTCCCACTGTTTCCAGAAAAAAAAAAAAAAAAAGAAAAGAAAAAAAGGAGCATTCTATGTGAAGCCTTGTGAGTAATGGTAGAAAGTTTAAAGGAATCTGATGAATTAGTCCCACCCTGGATGTCTTCCCTAAATATACCCAGAATGGAAAATTGGTACTCACGACCTGCTCTACTGCCTCCTTTTTCACCATGTTGAAGGGTGGTCTTGGAAAAAGGGGATAATGCTTACCAACCCCCCACGGGGTGCTAAGCTATTGTAGCACCCTGACACTGGCTGGGCCTCTTTTCTCACTCACTGCTGTCAATAATCATTTCTCAGAAAGTTTCCAAGCCAGCAAGTACTGACAGCTTCCATTCCTGCATCTCCAAGGACGATCCTTAGCATTACAAATGGTCATCACGCTGCAAGTTGGTGCTGTTTTCTGGTCTCCTTCTAAATAAAGACACTCTCCTAAGGAACTCTGCTGTGTGTGGCTGGTTCCATATTTCCAGTGAGTTATCGTGTATGCAGAATGGTTTTCTGAGTGTTGTAAAGATGTCCATAAGTTTTTGAGCTGAAAGGGCTTCCCTAGAGGCCAAATTTATATTCTAATAACATAATCCTCATTTCTCATCTCCCAAGCAGGCCTTCAGGAAGAGATGGTCCAGAAGCCAAATCTACAAACTAGTCATCCTTCTATACCGTTAGAAACAGGCAGCGGCTCTAACACAGCCCCTCAGTTGTTACCCACAAGGCCATGTCCCCACACACTAGCTTTGGATCCTAATTAATTCTATTCACATCCACATTTATTTAGAAGTAGCACAATTCTGGTCAACTAATAATTGAAGATCTGTCTGTACAAAGTTTTGAGAGATGCATCCAGACGATTCAGGAAATTTCTTGTGTTTCCCCCCTATTCAGAGAATACCGTTTGCTCTGCAGGCAAAAACTGCCCATTGCTCTGGAGCATTTCTTAAGCACCGCTCAGCTGCTGACTGAAAGCACCTCATTCAGGGACTGTGCCACTGCTGGGGTGAGACGATGAGTCCTGGCAATCACTATGGTCAGCAGTTGGACTCTGTTCTTTACTGATAGTGATGACAGCCATGCTGCGTGCTGAGACACATTGCCAGTGCGCTATGGGAAGAATCCTTGGAGATGTGTGAGAAGCCCCTTCTCATTTAGAAAACCTTAGTGATGAATGTGGCAAAGTCCAAGGACTTTACTATCATTCATCTGCTGGCCTCGTCAACTTCTGGCAAAGCTGAATCTGATCCTTAGCACCTTCTCGACTTTTTTGTGTAATAGAAAGTCTTATGCATAATGGTAGGAGGTGTTAAGGAGACTGATAAACTATTACTCCCAATGATTCCTTCTCCAAAGGATCTCACAGTGATAGGGTAGAATCCATGCCCTTGATGTCACTTGATCCATAAGACACTCCACACTGCCAGCTAATAGGGGAACCCAAAAGAGGGGTCTGAACATTGTCAAAGCCAGAAATGACCAAGTCGCAGTAGGTCTGAAGGTGAGTCCAGGCTACTCTAACACTTGAGAGTCTATAAGAGCTGACTTCCCCTTGGGAATTGTTTCCTGAATAGCTTTGAAAGGAAGTGAACTTGGGCAAGAAGAGTCTCAGCCTGAAGATTTTGGAGTTTGGTTATTTGTTTTGTCCTGAATAGGCTTTACCTTCTCAGATCTTAATTGTCTATATCTTATTAGGATATCTCATGTGATTGTCTAAGAAAATCTGTTCTCACCCCTTACATAGCTGTCTAACTGTGGCTTACAACTTAGGATTCTGCCTACTTCTGAGTTCAAAAGAGCCACGTTGTTGGGAAAAATGATAAAGTATTAATAATTTTACAATTCTTCACAGACATAAAGAACCATACATCACAGCTAAGATGAACACAGCATAACACTTATCAAGGGAAAGAACAATGTGAGAATTCATTAAACAAGGTCCCATTTGCACAGAGGAAGAAAAACATCTCTTGAGCACTTACTCCATGCAAGGCACAATTTTTTACATGTATTACATATTTAATACTCATAACGAAACTTATGAGGTGTTTGCTATTGTTTTCCACATTTTATAGTTGAGAAAACTGAAGCATGACACAAATCAGTAATTTGATCAATGTCAAATTATTAGTAAGTGACAAAGATGAGGTTAAAAGCCATGCAGTCAGACTTTGTAGCATGCTACGTTAACCATTAGCCAGTGCTGCCTATGGTCAACACTGATCACTGCTTTGTCCTTACTGCCCATGTTGCTTGATTAAGATCTCTAATGACCATGGTTGTATCAGTTCTGTATTGTGACAGTGCTACATAATAAACCACTCAAAGTTTCAGGGGCTTAGACCAGTGAGCATTTATCATGCATCCCCAGGGTTCAGCTGATCTAGGCTAGGCTCATCTGGGCTTAGCTGGGCTCACCCATTCTTTCACAGAGTGGTTCTACTTCTCCACCAGTCTCTGCTTGCATCTTGCTTACCAACATTCCTTTGGCCCAATGCAAGTCACATGGCAGAGTTCAAGCATCAGAGTGCAAGGGCCCTACCACAGACATATGGCAACGGGTATGGACACACTGTGGTGAAGAACTGGGTCATTACGTCAGTCTACTACAATTAGTAACAAGGAAAGTGAATTGGGTTGGGAGCCAAATTCTACCCCAATCACTCATCCCTTTGTTCATCCATTCAGTGAATTCCCTTGAGTTTCATAAATAAGCACTATCCTTACATCTTAGTCATACCAGGATAAACTTCCGAGCTGCTCCCTCAAAAAGACTTGTAATGTCATGGATGAGATAGACAAGTCAACAGTTACAATACATCATGGTACTGCAAAGAATGTCATGAGAGCAAAGACTAGAGCTCCAAAGAAGGGGTGTAAGGAAAGGAGAAAGGGAAGGAGTGACTCCCCTAAGATAATGTTTGGGATAAACCATTATACGTGGGTAGTTCAGATAATACAAATGTGCTTAAACATCCATTACATGCAGCAGGATAACAAGAGATGAAAATACAGAAGTCAGATCATGAAGGGAGTCATATGTCTTCCTAAACCGCCCAGATTTTATCCTGAAGGCAATAGGAGGCTATGAAAGATTCAAGCAAATTGTCAAACTTTGCAAAACAGTATAAACGATGCTTGACAATTTTCTGATGGATGATTTAAAAATTAATCTATAGGTAGGTAGATGGTATTATATAGAAGAAATCCTTCTATAATGTTCCCTTATTTTGATGTCCCCAAAGATTCTTTTTTATTGATGTCCCAGAGTGGCTGGCTTACACTTAATAAACAACATCTAAGATAAATATCAAAGAATCAATTTATTTATATGCACTGAGAAATATAATTTTTATACAAACTATAAATATTTGAGTCAGGGGGGTTGGCACATTGCCTCCCAGTGGCCAAACCTTGTGGTCATGCAATAAACATAGTCAAAGCCTGTTTTAATAATTTACTGTGAAATATGATAGTGACAAGGACCATAAAACAGAAAGGGAGGCAGACATGGGAATTAGATTTCTTGGTGAGCATGGAATCAAAACAATGGCAGTTAGATGAACTGAATGTTTAATGGCAACCTGTGGGAATATTTGTTGTTCTGTCTCACAATAGAGTTGGACTTTCCATTAAGATCAGAAAAACCTGAGGGCCTCTGGCTCCAAATGTAAGGGCCAGCATTTCTAGAGGGACATAGATAACTTAATGTCCAGTGACTCGGGTCCCCTTTTCCTTTTATGATCATTTCTTTTGTCAAAGACCTGGGTTCTTTTCCTGCATTTCCATGGTTGACTGATACCCCTTTTGTGCGGCACCTTTTTTTCTTTAAATATGTTAATACTCCAACCAGAAGCCATCTGGTCGGTCGTAAGTCTGCTGATCTATAATCTAATATTGATTTTATCATTTATGTCCCAGAGAGACAGTTATTTCCTTTATTATCAACATTCCTGATGGGCTTCTTACTGCAGCCTCTTAATACTGAAAAAGCAAGAATGCTAGAATGTGCAGTCAGCAACTGTTACATCAATATACATAGGCAGTCAAGTAAACAAAACAAAACAAAACAAAAAAACAACAGACAACTTTGGTTATTTAATGATGTAACTCCACTGGAGAATTTTGACCTGCAATAAAAGCATATGAGTTCCTCTAAGTTATTTAGATCAATATATTCATGAAAACATGTTTTTTATTCAGTGGAAGTTTTAACTTCAAGTATTGCATCTTTCTAATTATATAGTAAAGGGCCACAGATACCTCCAGGTAAACTTTGAAATAGAAGAAACAATTTGTTTGTTCTCTGATTTTTCCATTCTCCTTTCTTGTACTCTTTATTACCATGAGCAAAATGTTTGAATGAAACAGAATTTTTGTTTATAGATGACTATCTTCTGTTAATGTTGAAGAACCCTCCTGACTCCTAAATAATAGGTTGATTGTATTATGTATATTTCCTTGGCAATGAATGAAGGGAAAGGAAATAAAGCAAGCAGTCTCCAAATTGCTTACTGATACTGGGCATTTATAGCTTCAACTACATTACTATGAAATAAGCAATTAAAATAAAGTATTGCATGCATCCAAAATACACAAACCATGCAGGAAAGTTGCAAAAAGTTTACACCTAGGTAGAAATATTGCTGCTTAGATGTGTCCATTTCTGCCTCTTTTTATTTACTTATTTATTTTTTACATATGATATAGGGATTGGAGAATGGAGGATTACCACATTTATCAAAACGCATTTGTCTGCAAGTAGTAGAAAACACAACTCAAACAGGCTTAATTAATAAAGATAACCTACTGTTTTTGTGGCTAAAAAGTCTTTCAAGTAGTGCTGGAATCACAGCTCAAATGGTATTACCCAGGACTTTTATTCTTTTTGCACGTCTCAACTCCTCTTTCTGGGTGTCTCCCTCACTCTCGAGAGGCTTCTCTCCTTATAGTCCAAGGTAGATGTTAGTGGTCTCCAAGCAATCCTACTTCAGCACTCCTATCCAGTAGAGGAAAGCATTTCTGCCACAAAACCCAAATGAACTCCCTGAGATCCAACCTGACCAGACCAGCTAAGCCCTAGGCCCACCTCTGAACAAATCAGTGTGGCCAGGGAGTCACCTCTGAACCTGGCAATAAAGTCAGCTTCCCACACCACATGCTGTTCATGGGATTAGGGGGGAGATGATTATTAAATGAGGGTTGTGCACCCAGAGAAAGGGAATAAATTTAGGAGGAGTTAGGTAAATGGCCTCACACTCTGCCTTTAGCATCAAACATACACATTAAAAAAATTTATTCCTATTTGTGGTAATATTTTGGTCAATATGAATAGGGCACACAAGAAAATAATTTCAATGCAAAACAGAAAAAAAAATCACCTATGGAAAGGATTACTGGGAATAATGACAGAATCTCACTGAACGAGATTGGGATAATTAGTAGCTACCTTCCCCACAACAGAATTCTGTAACCATTTCCATCTGCCTTTTGGATATCCCAGATGACCAATGCTAATCAAAAGCTGGTGTGAGCTGCTAAATTCAACTTCCCTTTTATCTTCTAAGCAGCCACAAATCCCAGTGTCCGGTGTTGCTTATTATGTTCTGTCATCATCCTTCTCTACACCAGGAATATGATAAATAATAAAAAGCCAGGAGGAACACTAACACGTCACTGACAAGGAACGTACAGCGAACCCAACTCCAGGGTGCTGAGTTTGTGATCCACTTCGGAGCTTCGGTTATTTAAAAACTAGAACACAACTATCACACGCAAATTAGGACATATATTTCTGCAATGCAGTGCTCAGCCTGTTTGGTGTTTTCTCTATATTTTACCTTACTTTAAATTGTTTCTATTGAGAGATTTAATTCTTAATTTTTTCTTCCCCTAAGAGCTACTAATTATCTGTAGGTAGTGACTAAACCAAAGTCTGAATTTCCATCTTCAGGGCTGTTTAAACCTGCTATATCTTTGTTTCTATTTGCCAGAAAGCATTTATTCTATTTCAAGTGGCACAGAAATTTTACTGGCTCCTGCAAAGTAAATTCTTTTGCATGTAATCTAAAAACAAGGTAAAGTGACTTGACTGTGTCTCCTCTTTATGCCCTTTCAAGATGGATTGCCATTTTTCAGGTACCACTAGCCCTGAGCAGTGGGAAATTTTCATGAAATGTTCTCCTCATAGCATCTCGACTTCAGTGAACTGAACCATCAAACTGTTTCATGCATTAAACAAATTGTGCATTGGTAATGAATGTTTTTCCAGTCAAGGTTAGTGTTATAAGGATCTAAGATGCAGAAGCTCAGCAATAAAGTGTATGTATAACCAACAGCCTTGGAAAAGAATTGATGGAATGTGAGCTTAAAATCAAGTTTTACACAATCTTCTGAATGCTTTGATGAATTATTAGGTATTTTATAAAATGAAAACTTGACTTCTATGTTAATAGCTAAGGAAAGGTGTATTTGCTTTAGATTAATATTTCTATGTAATAGAACTTAACTTACTTTCAAGAGCTCCTCTTTTAATTCTTGCCAGCTTGTACCTAATAAAGGGAAACATCATATTGTGAGTTATTGTTAACTATGTGAACTAGTAAGATATTCTATTGCTTGATCACAGCATAAAACTCCTTATCCAGAAGTATTTGTTACCATCTCAGTTGATTTCAGCAGAGTTGTTGATATTAAAGAATAATTAATTGTGTATATTAGATGAATACTTGAGATAAAGAAAAAGGCAATAAATGGAATTAGATGTTCCATAGTACATTTTCATAATTATTATTCAAATTCTGTAATTTGTTCCCCATGTCCTTTTTCAATATTCCTCACTCAGGGCTGCCCACAGCCTAGTCTTTCTGACTTCACCTACTAATAATGCAGTGACCCACACTTTCCCCCTACAGGACTGAGGCACTCATTCCTAGCTGCTGAGAGTCTAAACTGCTGGCAGTTCACAACTGAGTCTCTCTCTAAAATTTCCTGAAGCCTGTGGTTCTCAAACTTTAACATGTATTAGAATTAATGGGAGAGCTTAAAACAC
The DNA here is from genome assembly GCF_048773025.1 of Camelus bactrianus. Taxonomy (NCBI): domain Eukaryota; kingdom Metazoa; phylum Chordata; class Mammalia; order Artiodactyla; family Camelidae; genus Camelus; species Camelus bactrianus. The sequence goes on from NC_133539.1 coordinate 29,419,169, forward strand.
TGATGCTGTGTTCTCAGACTTCTAATTTAGTAAGGGATCCAATATTATACCTTTGTAACAAGCACCAGGGTGATACTGATTCTGCTGCTCTGGGAACCACACTTTGAGAACCACTGCCCTAAGCTGAGAAGAGTCGCCTTACCCAAAGTCACATCTCCCTCCCTTGAAGCAGCCCACATCCATTGAGAATATAAAAGTCGGGATTCCTTGCCTCCAAGGGACAAATCTAAAGGGCCATTTAGCTCCAACTATCCTGGTGGGATTAGCTGAGGCATGTATCACTTCGCAGTGTTTCAGAAATTCTCTGTCCAATCCTACATCCATTCTTGTCCTATAGCTGTTGATCCTACGTGTCCCACAAAGACCCAAACTGATCTACTTAAAACACCAATCTAACATTTTAATGGCTCTTCAATAAGTCTAGAATGCCACCAAAACTATTGCCTATCTTTTGCATTCTTTCCAACTATGGATTAATAAAACTACTTAGCTTCTGCTGGCTGTTCAACACTGTTCGAGAAAAGTGTACAAATTCAAACTGTCCCAGTCCAAATTAGCTCTCACACTGCCTGATAGTACTAGAATGTGTGTAGGTAGTTTTTTCTCCTTGTTTCCACATTAACTATCTTTTTCATTTTCTTCCTACCTCCCACTCCACCATTTCCTAATGCACTTTCAGATGGACTTTTCATCACCTTACCTAATTGCACGATAAAAGGATGCGAAAGGCAACCTCCACACTCCCTTTCCCTTACTCCAAATATCTAGTCTATGTCAGGTCCTGAAGATTCTATCTACAAAATATCTCTCCAAGAAAGAAAATACCATGTGATATCGCTCATGTGTGGAATCCAAAAAAAAAAAAAAAAACCACTATGAACTCATCTACAAAACAGAAACAGACTTGCAGACATAGTAAACAATCTTATGGTTATTGGGGAAAGGGGATGGGAAGGGATAAATTGGGGAGTTTGAGAATTACAAATGTTAGCCACTGTATATAAAAATAGATTTTAAAAAAAGTTTCTTTTGTATAGCACAGGGAACTATGTTCTTGTAATAACTTTTAATGAAAAGAAATATGAAAACCAATATATATGTATATGCATGACTGGGACATTGTGTTATACATTAGAAATTGACACATTATAGTTGACTGTACTTCAATAAAAAATATATATATATCTCCAACTGTCTAACTCTCTCCTTCCTAACTGTCCATTCATGCCCCAGTGTGAGCAAATATTATTTCTCATTCTGGTAACATTAAAGCCTTCTTGACCTGACCTAGGTTTTTATTATCTCCAACCTGCACTTTATCTTGGCAGTGTTTCTAAAACAATGCATTCTTTCCACACTCTTCTACCACAAACATCCCGATGGCCAACCCCCAATTCCACATATACACATAATGATCTCAGAATAAAGTTTGAAAATCTGAACTTGACTTACCTGGCTGTTCAGACCCAGTCCCTGCTTATATCTCTTGCCTCTTCCTGTATTCCTGTATATAATAAAATATGTTCCAGTTATGCTAAAAACTTGAAGTTCCCAAGCCTTGCATAAGCCACTCATCCAGTAAAACGTGTCTGAGACCCCAAGGCTAAGATGTGCCCTTTTATCCACAACAGCAATGACACTTTTTATTACCCCTAGTATATTTTGCCTCCTTGGAAAATTGCATTCGTTCTCTCAGGTATCGTTCTTACTAAGATTAGGCCATGCAGCAGGAATAAGAAAGACATGCATTTTAGTCAGCTCAGGCTGCCAGAACAAAATACCATAAATTGTTTTAAACAACAGAGATTTCTTTTCTCACAGTTCTGGAGGCTAGAAGTCTGAGATCAGGTTGCCAGCATGATCAAGTTCTGGTGAGAGCTTTCCTCCTGGCATTCAGACAGCCATCTTCTCGATGTGTCCCCTGATGATGGAGACAGAAAGAAAGAAAGCTTTCTGTGTTTTTTCTTATAAGGACACTAATCCTACCATGAGGATTCCACCCTCATGACCTCATCTAAATATAATTACCTCTAAATGACCCACCTGCAAATATCATGCACATTTGGGTAGGGCTTCAACTTACGAGCTTTGGGCAGATATAATTCTGGCCAAAGCTTAATGTAAAGCAATGCTCTTTCAAAACGAAAGGAAGACACAGGGAGAGTAGAAAAGAAAGGTAGCTGTGTAACCAAAAAGTCCGATCTGCCATGGAACCAGGATAGGCTGTTAGAAACATCCACATTAATGAAAGAGGCCTTATTCTTCATTTTTAAGTAATAGCTTATAAAATTTAAAAACCCTTTGGAGGAGCAGCCTACAACACAAGGTAGCAACCATGAAGTACTGATGATGGCAAGACATAGTGAGACAGAGAACAGATAATCAGATTGTTCCACCATCCAGTCTGGCTTAGGGTTAGGGTTAGGGTTAGGATTATAATGTTCTTCCTTCTCCACAGCCTGGGCAAAAGATGAAAGAAATCCAGAAGTGTTCATATGACATCCTCCAGGTTGTGTGGTAAAGAGCTAAAATAGACTTTGATATCACAATGTTGGAACTCTTTGCAAGGATTTCTGCTAGGATTGACTGAAGCATGTGTTCTGGGGAACAGAAGGAGATGGCCAGCATCTGAGGACTTTTCTTGCACAGAGAGAGATAACATTAAGACACTTCTTGGAAGAGCCAGGACAGAAACCAAGGCCTGAAACCGGGCAAGATGATCTACACCTCAGTTGGGTAAACTCAGAAGCCAGCCAGATAAGAACAGCATAACAGTATCTGTGTGGTCCATGTGCCTAAACTCAGAGAAAGGAGGAGCAGAAGAGTGATGGAGACAAAGTGTGCAAGTCTAGACATGGACCATGATGATATTGCGAAAGACAGAAAGAAATTGTTGTCAAACTGAAAAAGACTGTGATGTGTCTAATTGCTAACTTTGTGACTTAAAATATGACATCCTTCACTTTCCTCTTATGCTCACTCTCCATTAAAATATTCTGACTTGTCATTATAACTTAAGAAAAGTATAAGGTTATTTCTAAAAATATAACGTAGGTTATCATAAGAAGCTTAGGTCAAAAACAATGTGATTGCATGCTAATATTTTTGGAACCAAGTAATTAACTCCTCACTTCCCTTAACTTCAAAAATGACAATAGATTGATCTATGCCACATGTCAATATCACGGGTGTCACACAACTTTGCGCAAAGTTCTCATTTATAAAACTAGTGTTCTTTGTACTGTTTTATACAAAAACTTACTTTATTCTTGGGAGTCCTCAAAATTATGTGAAAAGAGAAATGTATAAGAAATGTTCAATCCAAGATAAATTGTGAACCATTTTTAGATAAATTTGTAATTGAGAATAAAATGAACTCAGTTTGGCCATGGACCACCATAATATCATAGGCATTGATGCCTCACTTAGCTGTTTCTAAGTGATCATTGACTTTTTTACTGCACGCCTACTGTGTACTTATCATTGTAGTCAGTAGTACTGAGGACACTAATTGAACAGGACAGAATTCCTGCCCTATCAAAGCTGATGGCTTAATCCCCAAAAGAGAAAAATTAAACAGTTACAAAACATCCATACTGCAATCTATGACACGTTTCATGTGCTACAGGAGCAGGGGCCAGGTAGGAAGGTCTTCTTGCTGTGAAATGTGGCTACCTCAGGGAATTTGTGAGGGACATCTTCACAAAGAGGTGATACCTAGACTAAATCTTATGGGAGGGATGTTGTGTTATGTTTTCTAAGAAATATTTCTTTTCAATACTTAAGAGATCTGAATAAACCTAGTAAAATATATTAGAATGCAGTAAGTTGGGGCTACAAAAATTGAAAATTGAATTTTGAGGGTTTACTTTATGATTTCATGGTTTCGGTTCTACAGCAAATAAGCCATTTAAGGGTAATTTTAAAAATCAAAGCAGCAGTCATTTATTTTGAGGAGATTGCAATATATACTTATAAACAAATACCAATGGTCCTAATATTATCAGAATGACTACTTGTGGCTGAGATCAAAATATCTAGCAACAACATCTTGCACCAATCCAAATACTTTTGAGCTTCAAAATATTTAGACAGGTGACAATGAAGCAATCTGAAACACTCCTTGATGATTCAAAAATGGCTCAAGTGATGTTGATGAAATGAGATTATAGATGCATATCTTGACCCAAGTTAGGTTAAATTCACTTTCTCCAGAATTTTAAATTGGAATAGATTCCCATATAAAATTATAACTGCAAAATATGTAAAATTAGAACTGGAAAAGTCATGTTTGTGCACCAGCTTTGTTGGTCAGGCAGAAAGTCCAACTACAGAAGAGTAAAGTACAGAGAGAAACAGAATTAAAGGCCATGTGAGTCCAAAGAGAGGAAGGGAGAGACAGGGATAAGTCAGTTACCTTGGTTTCTGGGTTGTCGTGATTGCCTTGGTTTGGGTGCTCTTAGTTTTACATCCTTGCAAAGCCGGGCTGAGCTTTTAATCCTTGAATTCCTGGTATAAGCCAAGATCGTTCCAGGTTTTACCTAGGTAATTATGAGTAGGTTTTGTTACATCCAAGCAAATGATTAACACAGTTATGCCTTTCAAAAAAAAAAGTTAAAAGTAGCCTAAGACCAAGAAGAAAAGACAACAAATTACTTAAAGCATAATATTCATCCATATCATTTTTACTATTGATTCCACTCAGTGAAAAGCAAGGAAAAATAAATAAATCCAAACACTGCCTTTCTATTCCCCTGGGGGTGCACAGTAGAACTAAAATCATGTGTAACCTTAGCTGGATAAGATCTCTCCATAATTTGATCCATACTCTTCAGATTAGAGGAAAAAAAAACATTTACTTTATCATTTCCATGCCTATTCTTTTGTTAAGTAGATTAAACTAAAATGCTCAGGGTGATTCTAGAATTTTTTGGGGGATTATGATTCTTTCCATCTGGCAAGAAGGTTAAAAGAAGAGTAGTTGATTAGCCATTTATTTCCAAATACCTGAATATATTAAGAGTCTAGTTGAATTTTTAATTATCCAGATGTTGGACATATGTAAACTAAAAATAGAAAAAGGAACTGCCACTTGATAAATCACAGGTTAGGGCAGCATGAGGAATAGAAAAAGCTTTAAAGAGGTAAATATGTGGCCCTAATGACATCAGCTATATTTTTCCATTGAGTGGCTACTCTCACCATCCTATTCTTTTATTTGGTAACTTTATAAAGCCTCCCCTTGCTACTGGCCCCATCTAAATTCCTTTTCTTACGAACTCTTTTCAGAAATCCATTCACACAAAAGGGACTGATGATTGCTCGGTGTAAGCCTTCCCAGGAGAACTGTCATTTTAAGCCTTTAATTAAACAGAATAATCTTTTACTGCAGGATTTTTCAAAATGTAGTCAATAGAAAAGGGAGTATTTGAGGAACAAGGAAGTTTCCCTGATGCTTCTTATTATACCAGGTAAGTAACCGTCCACTCTGTCTCTCTCCTTAATGTCAGAAGTAATTATCATACTAATTCTGTCTTATCATTGTAACCATTATCATTGCTATGCTCATTCATAAATCAACTTTTTTTAACTTGAAAGTTTATATATCCTCCCCCAAAGAGAAAAAGGAAGCAAAAAAAGGAGAATGAACTCAATGAGGGATGAAGCAGATGGTATCAAGGAAACATGGCACCAAGAATGATCTTTATAAACATACATAAAATAAAAGTATACAAACAATAACAGACGTAAAAGTAAGAGATAACTTACTCACTCTGATTTCCTGCATGTTGGTATCTCCCAAAGTTCCAAGAAAATTTGCAATACAAGTCCTTAAGGCAAGTAATGCCAGTAGATTTCTGAGGTGGTGAATATGTCACCTGTTTACCACATTGTATTTGTGTAGCAATACAGATGGACTCTAATTCATAACTAAGTCAAGGGAGGAGCTGATACTCCCTGAACTAGGACAGCCCAGGCGGCAGGAAATTCGATTGGCCAACACGTCAAATAGGTGCAACTGCAAGACCTGGACCCTGATCATGACAGGAAGAGGGATGGTGCTTCATAACCACACAGTCAAAAAGCCCACAGCCTAAGGGCTGAGGTCTGGCTCCCAAGTCTGATATCCATTTCATCCAAAGTGCAATGGGCAACATCCAGCCCACATAGGCAACTCTTATTATTCTATGATTATTCTAAATAAAGGATTCCGCAGGAGGACAGGTATGTGTGAGGTCTGGCCACTTGCCTTTGTTTTGATAAAAATATAAAATACAATATAGAGATTTAACACACGGGTATCTATATTTATTTCTCAAGTACTTTCTATTCACTCATCTGTAAGCAAATAATTTGGGGGGACAGCTGTGCCAGAAACTGCATTACATATAACACATACACAGAACTGGGACCCAGGGCAAAGGGCAAGAAGAGGCTTTAGAATTAGGACAAGTGGGTTAGAACCCCAGGGCTGCTAGTGACCAGCTGTGTGACATGAGCCAGCTATACATATACTCTAAGCCACATTTTTTGTTTCATGAGATGGATATGCTTGCAAGGTTATCACGGAGATTAATGAAAACATATGAGTAGCACCTAACATTAATATAATTCCATCTTGGTCAATTTGTTTATATTATAACACTTCCCTTTGAAAAAAATTGATGATCAGGATATGTAAATAGATTCCTCATTTCAAAAACATAAATGACCAGGCAACAAATTATAAGAATATTGGTACCAGATTAAAAAAATTCTTTAGTAAAACATGGGGGGGGTGCTTCTTATTGAAAGAGTCTATTAGAGCATGGATGCAGAAAAGTAAGGGCATTTGTAAATAGATTCTTCCAAAATTTACACTGATAGTTATTATCAGGCTATTTGTCAGTGGGAAATATATCAATTCATGGTAATTTAAAAAAAAGCAACGCAAAATTTTTAAAAAGGGCATCTCAAGAAGTCTCTTCACATATGATTTCACAGAACACATCTAAATAAGATAGCAGTGTGGGTGGGTTGCTAGGGAATGCTATAGCTTGAAGTATTTATGTTGTAGCTTTGAAAACATGGGTCCACGTGGAAATTAAATTAAAAGAATTAAACAGTCAACTCCATCCATAAGCACATGTTTTGAAGATATTGCACACTGTCACAGATTGTACAGAATCTCCCCTTGTAAGCTGTAATCCCCAGGTTACTTCTGCTGGAGAGAGATGCCCATGACAGAGCTGAGAGGATGCTCATTGCTCACACAGGAAGAGTCTTCACCATACCTTCCTGTAGGTGCTGCTTAAAAATCCCAAAATTTAGCAAAGAAGCCATAAGCTTCCAGTCCAGGGCTCTGAACACAGAGATTGCCTCAGGAATGTTAAGAAATGAACTAAACTGATTTATTCCTAAGGAATTTAATACCTAAAATTATTCCTATTCCCACATCTTCTTGAAGAATTTACTTCCCCAAAAGATTGCAATCAAATGAAGTTAATTTGGTTTATATGCTTAGACAAGCATAAGGGGAAATGCATTTTTTAAGGAAAAAAACATGAATTGCCCTAGTCACTTATTTTTATGAGCCAAATTTACTCCAGAAACAGGTCCAGGATGTTTCTAGCATCCAGTGGGTACAGAGTTGGATAAGATGTTTCCAGTATAATTCAGACTAACACTAAAAGTTTAATATATACAGGTGTTTTAGGGAAATTTAATAATTTAAGTAAGTGGAAGACATCATTCTCAAAGAAGTACAGTCAGCCCTCTGTGTTTGAAGATGCAGGACCCATGAATACTGAGGACCGACTGTACTACATAATTTTTTATACGGAACTTGAGCATCTGTTCCATATTTCGGTATCCACGGGTGGGTCTTAGAACAAATGCCTTGTGGATACTGAGGGATTAATGTACCAAGGAGCAATAAGTCAGTCAATCAATCACTCCCCAGAATGTGATGCTTTAAATAAACAATCCTTCTGAGTCTCTATCTGAACTGAATTTTACAGATGAGGAAACTGATACACGATGACTCTTACTTACCCCAGGAAGCAATACTGGGATGCCAGTATTCCAGCAGGGTCATACTCTCAGTCTTCTTTGGAAAGGATGTAGGTGGAAATTAAAGCACAATTGAAGAGATATATAAAATGCATTCAGGCAATCCAATCATGGAGAAAAAAGATGACTGAAACACATTTTCCATTACTGACACTGAATAAAGAAATATGATGCAGTAAGTAGCTTCTAACTTGGCTGGGGTAGAACAAAATAGGACTGAAGTATTTGAGCTTCCATATGAAGGAACATAGGCTGACCTGGTAAAGGGACTATTATTATTTCTTAAATACAAGTTTTACCTTGAGGTGTTGTCATCTATGCTACCTCCTTAACTGAAGATAGTTATATAGGTTATTTACTTTCCCCTAAATTAAAGTTCAGAGAAGCAATACATTTTTGAAATTAAGCTCTATAATAAAGAATGGATTTTACAGAGCTTTCACAGCTTTACCATCATTTTAGAATGCACAGCTGAATCGGCTGAAGACTTGGCAAAAGTACACTCCAGGGAGCCACTCAGCACTGGCTAAAGAAATACACTCTTTTAATGGTTTCTTGGTGGAGGTGGTGGATTTCACCACTTGTTTCTAAAGTGCTATGATCGCGCCCTTGGAAATCCAGACGCCTCAGTTTCTTCCATGGGTTCCATGGGACTGCAGAATGATTTAAGCTTTTCATCTGAGTCAGAATCTTTGCTTCTGTAGTTCATCAACCTCATCTGTCACGTATATGTCACCGAAATGAGAAAAACCTTAGAAGGCAGGAAAAAATTAAAAACAAATTAACGTGGGAAGATGATATAAATCAAGTGGTGAAGCCAAGAGTGAATTATCAAAAGATCTTTCATCAGGAGTGAATACATTTTCCTTTCTCAAGAGGAACCCATTATGTGTTTTTGTTTGCACTATTATACATCAAGTGGCATATTAAAGAAATAGATTTATTAGGATTTAGAATGTGTTTTACTCTGATAGGAGAGAATAGTGGTCTTTCAAATTTAATTTGAAAAGGCTTAAACCGTGAAAGTCTACAAAGGCCCTAGTTAGTGATGAACGCTAAGAAAACAAATGCTATTTTTAACTTAAAACACATGAACGAATCCTTTCTCATAAGAAAAAAAAAAATACAAAAACAATACCAAGTTAGAAAAAGCATTGTTTATTCTGTCTAAAATCCTCAGAATTTATTCAGTCAACTATGGCAGTTTGATGTTTTTATGGCAAATCATGATCTGTTTACTGAGAGGGGAAGGAAACAATTAAGGCAACGCCTGCTTGTGTTTTCTAAGCTTGTTTTTCTTCTGAGTTAAACTGATTGGCTTTACCAACGGATTTTGAAAGACACATCAATATAAAACAGAGATCTCAATAAGGAGTTTGAGAATGCCAAGAAATTTGAAAGAACATCAAAGATAGAAATTCAGAGATGAAGAAAAGTTAGCTTTTCTGCAGTAACCGACTTGCGACTTGCCCAATCACCACACCTGTTTTTTATTTGAGAAACATAAATAGCCATATTGGAGTCTTTCTGGAGAAGTGTGTGTGTGTGTGTGTGTGTGTGTGAAAGAGAAAGAAACAGAGAGACTTGTTGGAGGAAGAAATGTCTAGGCATTTAATTTGGCCTAAGAACAGACAAGTTTTGAGATTGGGGGAAGGGAGTATTGCAAAAGGAGAGGTGAACTATTATTGCAACAGATGGAACATTCTGGACCAGAGAGCTGTTAGTGTCGCAACAGTTAAGCAGGAAAGGGCTTTTCTTCTCTAGGGAGGAGTAAACAAGGCTGGAGAGAACCAGGCGTGGGGAAGTGGGATAAAGGCCTGCCTGACGGGGTAGTAGATCAAAGAATGTTCTACTGTGAAGCCGGCCTGTTGTATACAGGGGCCCTTAAGGAGGGGCCGTGACCTGGCTCTGGCTGAGAGGGGCCAAAATCAAGGACATGGGGAAAGGAGAGAAAAATAAGTCTGGATGTTCTGATTGATTAGGAATAAGCAATTCAGCAAATAATTTATGAGGCAAAGAACAGAAATAGAGAGTCTGTGTCTGACTTGTCACGGGGAAATGAGGGCAAGTCTACGAGTCGTGTCTAGATCCTGTGGGGTAGGGTGGTTCTCTGCAGTTTGCTGGAACATGGGGCGGTGGCGGGGGCGGATGCGGGCATTTCTTTAACCTTCACTGTTTCCCAGGATCAAAGGGCCAGGGCAAAATTCAGCCTTGTCAGTCTTCATGTCGTCTCAGCTCTGAGCCTTTCCACTTGTCCTTGCCCTAAACAAGAAAGGCTCTCCCGTATCCTCACCTGCTGTAGAGATCCTGGAAAAACCAGTTGGCTGTATCAAGTGCTAGGGCAAGTGTCCGGAAGGAAGAATGATGTTGGAAAATCTCTGAAGAGGAAAGACACGCCCCTGGGACAGCAGTATCTGAGCTGAGAACGGCCTCCTAAAATGATCGTGGTTCCTCTGACAAGATAAAAATCACCCAGAAGAGACCAGTCATGCCACCAAATCCCTTCAGCTGACCAGGCGTGGGGGTTGGGCAGTGTCACTGCTGGAGGGTGTAGTTTGTTTCCAGAGCTCTGAGCATGGAAGGTCCTCGATGCAGCCTCTGGGCAGGCTGACAGAGAACTAGCAGCACACAGGGAGTTAAGTTATGTCTGAAGCCTCTCCAGACACGTATTGGCGACTGGGCTTGGCCTGAACAAGAGCAGAAAGGTCACATCTGACAGCAGATCTCATCAGGGTGAGGAGGTATAGACCAGTGATCTTATTATGTCCCAGAGGCTCAGAGTCAGGAGGTTTGTGAAATTAAGCAGGTAGTGATTTTTTTTTTCCCCTCCTGGGAAATAGATGCTGCATACACTTGAATAAAGTTCATATACCTTTGAACTCCTGTGTCTCAGTTTCTTAATCAGGAAACACTACTTACCACTTTGATGACTTTTAAGTTTATCCTGTGAATTCATAGGCCAATAAGAGCTTGAGGCAAAAATTCTTCAAAATAGAACACCAAGGATAGTCACTGTTCTATACACTACTACCACCAAAAGCAGTGAAATGCATCATAAATTATATAATTAACTCCATAAGGGTGAAAAGGAATTAGTTCTGCTCGTAAGTAACAGAATGCTGATAACCCTCATTCAATTTCACCATTCAGGAGCATTTAGAACTTTTATCAGCTATTGTGATAAATTAGAAGTAGGAATGGGGTCTGTGTTTTCTATAATTTTGTAGTAATAGTGCCGCTTCTGACACACTTTGTCTCTGTCATCAAGGCAATATGATCTGCCTCTTAATTACATTTCTGGGTGAAGGTAAAATAACAAAGAACCACACCATTGAGTTCATATCCTTTTAATATAAGTTACAGTGAGCCTTGGTTAATTCTAAAGAAATGGAGAGGAAAGAGGCTCAGGGAGCTAGATTAGGTTTTCCCTTTTTCTTCCTTGTCCTAGTTTACAGAACGTTATTATTGAGTATAATTACATTTTAGTGTCATCTCCATTTCTCATAATGTTGAAGTGTTCACTGTAGCTTATCAAGAAGCCTTAAATATGGCTGTATGGGATGTTGAGACGAACAAAATTATTCCAATCTGGCTTTCTCTCTCCCATTATCAAGGCTTCATTTAACCACTCTCCTAGAAGAGAGGCAGGCACACCTAAATTACACCACCAACTAATGGAGACCACCTAGAGAGATTCCAAAAGTCTCATGCACAGTAATTGTTAGAGATATTCCATTACCCTTTGTTCAGCAATATCCCCAATACCTTTATCTTAGCATTTGGTGAGTGATTCTGAATCTGAAGCATCATCTTCTCCCCTAATCATCACACTCCAAGGTCCAGATAAGTTCGGTCACCCTGCAGTTCTGTATCCTCTAAAAGCGGCCACATCTTTGGACTGTTTACAGCTTAGACGCCAGCAACGAGTAACAGTGACTAGAAGACGACCCTCTTCCTCCTCCTCCCTCACAACCCGGGAGACCCAGCTGAGGGCAACACTGTAGAGCAGGCCGACCTCAGCTGACACTCCAAAGAGCATTTGATTAGCACTGCACCAGAGGTGAATAGAAATAAAGGTAAATAAATACAGGGCCCAAGCCCTGCAGAAGCTGACAATGTATTAATGCACTTGGGAAGATTCTGATGAGTTTATTCACACTGAGCTGTTCTTAGCTGACAAGCGTTAGTTCCTTCAGGTTCTACTGCAACAGGTTCCTTAGCAACCCAATTTCCCTTTCCTCGGTTGGTCTGTTGCAGGGGGAGAGTCTGGGTGACTGGGTATTGTGTGAGAACAGGTTCCGAGGATATCTGTCAGAGAATTACAAGTTGCCCAACAGAGGTTCCAGAGAACAGCCTGCCATCCTGTTTCATCCCAGACCTTTTACAGAACGGGCGCCCTGACTTGTCCCTTAGCAGATTCCCTGCCAAGCAAGGGGCCAAGTGTGCAGAACTGACCTTGGAGCCAGAAGTCCCAAAAGACTCATTTTCTCATTAAGGACTTTATTCCCTTTAAAAGCACCATAATGTACCTTGAAAAACTACTTTCCTTTAAGAGCTCCTCTCACAGCCTGGTGTACTCTGCAGGGTAATGGCCACAGAATTTAGGTTCAACTGGCAGCAGTCCTAAAGGGCACCATATCAAGTGTTCAGAACATTAGGAATTTGGGCCTGGAAATAAAGTGGCCTCCTGAGTGAATTTCACATTTCAGAGAGTGGATAGAGGAGATGTATCCTGAACAAAGGTTTTTTGGGGAAAAGAATTCTAGACAACCTTTTTATAGGAGATATCTGTATTTCTATTTATAGATAATCAAAGTATATGGATATAAAATATATTTTATATCTATATATCCTATAATAACATATGTTTCTATACATGTATGTAATTTCTTATACTCAATCTGTGGTTATTTAACAGTAAGAAAAAGAAAAAGAAAAACCAGGGGCCAAGTTACACACATAAAAATTTATAAGATATTTCTTTTATTTGGTCCATAATCATAAAACAGTGAAGCTTTTTTAAAAATGAAAACTAGGGGCCAGACTACTTGTAGAAATTTTGCTGAAAAAAATTGTGATGACCTCTTTTTATCATTTAGGCAGATTATTAATACATTAAGGCTTAAAATATATGAGGGCTGCCCTGCAGGTCAAGGCCTTGACCAGATAGCTTTGAATAAGGCTTCTTTCATCTGTGAACATATAAATTCAATAAACGATGGTCAGAAAATTTGAACACACTAATCACAAGAAGTGAAATGGAATCAGCAATTAAAAACCTCCCTGCAAGCAAAAGTCCAGGACGAGATGGCTTCATTGTGGAATTCTACCAAACATACAAAGAATTCATACTGATCTTTTTCAAACTCTTCCAAAAAATTGAAGAGGAGGGAATACTCCCAAACTCATCTTAAGACGTCACCATTACCCTGATACCAAAGCCAGACAAAGACACTACTGAAAAAGAAAATTACAGGCCAATATTGTTGATGAACATAGATGCAAAAATTCTCAACAAAATATTAGCCAATGAATCCAACAACACATAAAAAAGATCATACACCATGATCAAGTTGGATTCATCACAGGGACACAAAGATGATTCAACATATGCAAGTCAGTCAATGTGGCATACCACATCAACCAAAGAAAGGACAAAAACCACACGATCATCTCAATAGATGCAGAAAAAGCATCTGATAAAATTCAATATCCATTTATGATAAAAATCCTTACCAAAGTGGATATAGAGAGAACATATCTCAACATAATAACAGCTATTTATGACAAACCCACAGCCAGCACATACTCAGTGGTGCAAAGCTGAAAGCCTTCCTGCTAAAATCTGGAACCAGACAAGGATGCCCACTGTCCCTACTTTTATTCAACATAGTATTGGAAGTCCTAGCCACAGCAATCAGACAAAGAAAAGAAATAAAAGGGATCCAAATTGGAAGAGAAGAGATAAAACTGTAACAATATGCAGATGACATGATTCTATACATAGAAAACCCTAACAGCTCCATACAAAAACCACTAACGATGACAAAAGAATCTGGCAAGGTAGCAGGGTACAAGATTAACATACAGAAATCAGTTGCATTTCTTCACACTGACAATGAAATACCAGAAAAGGAAAGTAAAGAAACAATCTCTTTTAAAAGAGCATCAAAAAAATAAAATACTTAGGAATAAACTTGACCAAGGTGGTGAAAGATGTATATGCTGAGAACTATAACAGTGATTAAGGAAACTAAAGATAATTTAAAGACAGGGAAAGATATCTGATGCTCTTGGATTGGGAGAATTAATATTGCTAAAATGGACATACTACACAAAGCAATCTACAGATTTAATGTGATCCCTATAAAATTACCCAGGACATTTTTCACAGAACTAGAACTAGAATCCTAAAATGTACGTAGAATCACGGAAGACCCAGAATCGCCAAAGCAATACTGAAAAAAAAAAAAAGAATGAAGCTGAAGGAATAATGCATCCAGACTTCAGACAAAACTACAGAGATACAGTAATCAAAACAGCATGGTATTGGCACAAAAACAGACATATGGATCAATGGAACAGAATAGAGAGCCTAGAAATAAACCCACACACCCATGGTCAATTAATCTTCAACAAAGGAGGCAAGAATATACAATGGCAAAAAGACAGTCTCTTCAGCAAGTGATGTTGGGAAAGTTGGACAGCAGCATGTAAATCAATGAAGTTAGAACACTCCCTCAAACCATACACAAAAATAAATTCAAAATGGCTTAAAGACTTAAACAGAGGACAAGACACTGTAAACCTCCTAGGAGAAAACATAGGCAAAACATTCTCTGATGTAAATCTTAGCAATGTTCTCCTAGCACAGTCTACCCAGGCAATAGAAATAAATGCAAAAATAAATAAATTGGACCTAATCAAACTTACAAACTTTTGCACAGCAAAGGAAACCATAAGCCAAACAAAATGACAATGTACAGAATGGGAGAAAATATTTGTGAATGATGCAACTTACAAGGGCTTAATTTCCAGAATACACAAACAGCTCATACAACTTAATAACAAAAAAAACAAGCAACCCAATCCACAAATGGGCAGAAGACCCACACAAGCAATTCTCCAATGAATACATACAAATGGCCACAGACACATGAAAAAATGCTCAATATCACTACTGATCAGGGAAATGCAAATCAAAACTATAATAAGGTATCACCTCATACCAGTCAGAATGGCCATCATTAAAAAGTCCACAAAAGATAAATGCTGGAGAGGTTGTGGAGAAAAGGGAACCCTCCTACACTATTGGTGGGAAGGTAGTTTGGTTCAGCCATTATGAAAAACTATGGAAATTCTTTAAAAAACTAAAAATAGACTTACCATATGACCCAGCATTCCCATTCCTGGGTGTATATCTGGAGGGAAACATTGAAAAGGCACATGTACCCCAATGTTCACAGCAGCACTATTTACAATAGCCAAGACATGAAAACAAGCTAAATGTCCATCAACACATGACTGGATAAAAAAGTTGCAATATACAATGGACTACTACTCAGCCACAAAAAAGAATAAAATAATGCCATTTGCAACAACATGGATGGACCTGGAGATACCATTCTAAGTGAAGTAAGCCAGAAAGAGAAAGAAAAATACCATATGATATCACTTATATCTGGAATCAAAAAAAAAAAAAAGACAAAAATGAACTGATTCACGAAACAGAAATAGACTCACAGACATAGGAAACAAACTTATGGTTACCTATGGGGAAAGGGGGTGGGAAAAGATAAATTGGGAGTTTGAGATTTGCAGATATTAACTACTATACATAAAAGAGATAAACAACAAGTTTCTACTGTATAGCACAGGGAACTATATTTAATATCTTGTAGTAACCTATAATGAAAAAGAATAAGAAAATGAATATATGTATGTATATGTATGACTGAAACATTATTCTGTACACCAGAAATTGATACAACATTGTAAACTGACTATATTCCAATATAAATAAATAAATAAATAAATAAATAAATAAATAAATAAATAAATAAATAAAATTTAAAATAAATAGTTGTTAGCAGTAGATGGTATCAGGTGTTCCTCTCCCTAATCCCAAAATGTAATTTATATAAATTAAGTAGGGAAGAAAACAAGAGCATGGGGTTTTCTACAGTTTATATATTTTGTAACTTGTCATGACATTTTTTCCCATTCTTGCTACAATGTACTATCCAGTAGAAGATATGAGATGCCCACTTCTCAGTGGCTCAAACAGGAGACAAAATGTTGCAACTAGCTATCTACACTGCCTGTCATCTCATGTACAAAAGAGTGAGATGGATCATCTCAGAAGGGGACCAGATGTGTTGGAAGAACTTGAGGGCATATTAACCACTCTATCTTTAAGAGGGTTGGGGTGGGGCAGGGTTTGGGATGAGAGTGATAGCCATTTCCAGTTCTGCTGGAGCCTTCCCCACCACAGGATTAGAATCTAATGTATAATATGGTGACTATAGTTGATGACACTATATTGTTTAATTGAAACTTGCTAAGAGAGTAGAACTTAAATGCTCTCATCAGAAGAAAAGGAAACATGTGAGGTGATGGATGTGTCCATTAACCTGGTGAGAGGAATCTTTTCATACTGCTGTCTACTTATATCAAATCATCACATTGTATACCTCATATAACTTACAACTTTATTTGTGAATTATACATCAATAAAAATTTTTTTAAATAAACCAATGTGGACTACATCTGAATATTAAAGTTATCCAGAGGAAAAAAATTTTTTAATTTGTTAGAAAAAAATCTTCTGCCTGGCACCTGTCTCCTCAAGTGCTGAAGGTTTCACTCAGTCACACACACACACACACACACAGACACACAGACACACACACACAAAACAAAAGCAAAGTATTAATTAATCAGAGCCTGACAAGAAGGAAGGGGCTCTGACCATAATCAAGAGGTCCCATGTGACCTGACAACAGCATATATCAAAATAAGTAGCATACAGTAGGCACTCAACGAAGATTTTTACTGCATAATAATATTAGTAATAACAGACAACATCGTTGAGGAACTAACTATGTACTAAACACTCAGCTAAACACTATACTCAGGTAGTTCCAGCTGAAACACACGTTTTTCATAACTCACTTGATTTATTATTACTATTACATTTATTTTATGGTTGAGAAACTGAAGCACAGGGAAGTTAAGTAGCATTTCTAAGGTCACACAGCTGGTGATGATTGGAGTTAGGAGCTGAATTTAGGCAGTTCATCACCAAGACCTGTGATCTCTACCCACTTCTTATAAGGATAATGACACATTATAGAGAAACAATCAAGTTTAATGGTAGGGTAATGAAATGCCCACATGTAACCTATAAGAAAATATAAACAAGCAAAATACTTTCTGTTACATTTTGGACAACTAGTCTAATGCATTGACTAAGAGCTACAGGCACTAGAAAGCAATACTGGATAGAATAGAAATAGGACAAGGCCACTTCGTCAGTGGCAGGGCCTGGGAAACCCAGGATGTCCAAGGAGAAACAATCATCAGAAGGAGGTCTTGGGGATCTTTGTGTTAGACACCTGGGAGAACCCCAAAGCAACCACTGAAAATGCAGGGACCAAGTCAACTGGGAGGGCCATGCACCCACGGAGCTCCAGGAGGTGATTAAGAAGCTCTTTTCCTTCATCTGGACATTCCATTGAGATTGCAAGGGTCTCTGCCAGTTTGCTACCAGAAGCCTTTCCTCTTACTTCCCTCTGACAGGTGAACAACCTGTGAAGGCTGTGAAGTTACTGGGGAAAAGAGAGAGAAGCAGCTTGCATGATGCTGACTATTCACCTTGATAACATCTCATTGAAAATTCATCTCCAGTTGTTTTTAAGATTTAGAAATGCACATAAAATAGTAAAAAAGAAAGAAGTAGAGAGACAATAAACGATGTTTTCAACAATGAAGCAGAGGGAAAGGGGCCCTTTGTAAAATAATTGGCTTCTATGAAAAGGGCCAGAAGGACTACAAACAGGTGCTGAGGGCAAGCAAGGGGAAGCTGAAAAGACAGATGCTAATGGCCGTAAAAGGAATGAGTTTTCCAAAGAGTACTGTTACATCATGGTGTGTTCTGGAGCTAACAGGGGCGAAGGTGAAATAACTCTGTGAGTAAGGAGAGAATAATTAAGTTTGCTGGTCTCTGAGCACAGTGCTGGCCAAGTAGAATGGACGGCTTAATGTACCATTTGGAGTTGTGTCCAATTTATTCTGGAACTCTCAGGCCTTGACTATGAAATTAGGAAGGTGAGTTCTTAAAACTAAATATAGATAGTTATTGAAGCACATGATGATTCATTTTCAAGCATGTTTTTATTAAAGAATGGCATTAGAAGATAACCCTTAGAGCATCCTGAGGACAATGACGTATGGTTGTAGACACACTGATCCGCAGAAATGTAAAGCCATTTTGTTCAGAGATCAAAAGGTGATGTTAAACAAGCTTGTTTAACCTTGAGGTAATGTTTGAGTTAATTTATGTGTGGACTTTGGGTGATTTGCATCAGAGACTAAAAAATTATTCAAAAAGATTTAAACTCTCCTCCCCTTTTGCTCATATGAAATGGCCCTTCTCCAAAGAACTCTGATGAGTTTCTATCAGCAGGTTCTTACCAGGCTGACAAATCAGCTAAATGGACTTTCTTAATCACTATAAAAATGAAGCATACTTGCAGAGATCAGAATGCCAATTATTTCATCTAAAGTCTTTTTCAGAGAAATTACATTATAAACTATCAAAACCCAGCCTAGAACTGCTTACAGCACAGCGATGCTTTCATGCCACATTCATTAGTGGCCAGGAAATGTCACTGAAAAGTCAAGATATACCTTGTGTGATATCCAACCACATGTGCCAGAAGTTTTGACAAGACAGACATGATATGGCTTCAGTGTTTTTAGATAAACTCTGAGGATTCATTTTACATCAAAGAGCCCTTGAATTATGTTGCAAGAAAAAAGTGGATGTCTCTGTGCCCTGGGACAGAAGGCAGAGTAGAGGGAAAAATTATGAAAGAAGATTTCTTTTAAAAATAAGTACTTCCGTCTAAAAAATGATACAAGTGAACTTATTTACAAAACAAAAACAGACTCAGAGACATAGAAAACAAACTTGTGGTTACCAAAGGGGAAAGAGGGAGGAGGGATAAATTAGGAGTTTGGGATTAGCAGATACAAACTACTATATATAAAATAGATAAACAAATTTCTCTTACTGCATAGCACAGGGAATTATATTCAATATCTTATAATAACCTATAATGAAAAAGAATATATATATGTATAGCTGAATCACTATTCTGTACACCAGAAACTAACACAATATTGCTTATCAAATATAATTCAATTTAAAACAATAAGTACTTCTGCATGATCATCTAATTTAACCCTTTGATATCTTTGAACTGATGTAATAGTCTCTTGCTTTTGTCTGCCCAGCATGCATTTTCCCTTTTCCTGACAATTAAAAACTCTATCTTTGCAAAGTAATTCAAGTAAATTTGGCCTCATTCCATCATGCTCTGAGGACTGGGGAGGAACCTATACCCAATCAAATAGATTCACAATGAGTAGCTCAAGGATAGACATCTGACCTTGCTGAGCCAGGGAGTTAAGCCCAAGACTCCTTCAGCAATCACTGCACAGAGAAGCTAAGTTGGTAAGCCAAGCGCCATCAAGGGTCTCGACACAGTGAAAGCCTGGCTGAGAATGAAGCCACCACAGAGAATCAAAGGGCAACGAGATGGATAGAAGTGGTGGTTGGGGAGGGATGGGGGGCAGCAGAGAGACCCAGGAAGCACTAGGATGCTTTTTGGATACAACTCTTCTGAAAGCCGGCTCTCTTACTTCTGGACTTTTCTGTTATAGAAAATAATAATACCTTCTGTCTTTGTGATTATGTTAAGCAAGTTTATAATTGGGACCCCGTCACTTACAGTTTAAAGATTCAAGTTGACAGAAATTGATACTTGCAGGTGGCGTAAAGTGTAAACTTTTGAATTGACTGGGTCAAAGTGGAATGTAAGAAATCTTGAATTTGTCTAACCCAGAAGAACATTGATGTTATCTATTATGCAATAATGAAGTAAAATGTTAAATTATCTCTTGCTATATTTTAGGAGTCTGGTGATATGCCCACTGTAGCTGGAATTTTAGGTAACTAGGTATAAAAATGTCAAGACAGCTAAATCTTTTTATCCTATGTCCTTAAAGAAAAATAGAGCATATGGCCAAATGTGGCACACCAGAAAGCAGGAATGAGGGAAAAATACTGTTTTTGTTTGTTTGTTGCTGCAAAGCTACAATAATCAAGACAGGGCAGTGTTGGTAGAATGATCGACAAATAGATTAATGAAAGAGAAAAGAAAGTCCAGAAATAGACTGATTTTCCACAAGGCACAGTCAAGCAACTCAATAGGGAATGTAAAGTCTTATCAACAAATTGTCTAAAAAAATGGAATAAATGTATGAAAAAAACAGTAATTTTAACCACTATCTCACAATAGTAAAAAATTAGTTTGAGATATTCATAGACCTAAGATATTGAACCAAAGCTATGACATTTCTAGAAATATACATAGGCAAATATTTTGGGAACCTTAGGTAAATACAGATTTCTGAGAAAAAGTTAAAAAAACCACTAACAAGTAAAAACACAATACAAAACAAAAATACAATACATTGGACTTTATCTAACATAGAAACTTCTGTTCATCAAAAGACACCTTAAGAAAATGAAAAGGCTGAAACACTATAGGTAATACATTTATCTAACAAACTGCTTGAATCCAGAATATCTAAACTCCTACAATTCAATAAAAGAAAAACAAAATTTTAAATGGGTAAACTGTTAAAAGACACCTCACAAAAGAACAAATTCAAGTGAAGTAAGCACAGGGAAAGCTCCTCGTTATCATCAGTCATCAGGGAAATGAAATCAAAAGCACAATGAGACATCATATTACACCAGTTACAAACAAACGGAAGGAACTGACAAGACCAAATGTTGGCAAGGATGCCCGGCATCTGGAACACTCACACACCGCTGGTGAGAGGGTAAAAGAGCAAAACCACTTTGGAAATACGTTCGGCATTGCCTATAAAGCTAAAGAGAAACTTGCCTGTGTCAAAGCAATTCCTCCTGTAGATATTTACCAGGAGAAATTAAAAAAAAAAACAAAAAAAAACTGAGAAATCAACAAGTATGATTTTACTTTAACAAAGGGCCTTAATAATAATCTTTGGAAATGTGTGTGTATTTCTAAAATACTAGGTATGCAGTAAAGGACATGTGTTTATTTGTATTGTTTGTTCGACTGTTCATTCTTGAAATAAAGGTGTTGTATATTCTGAGATAATGTTGTTCAGTCCTAGCAATATAACTGTTCTTTGCTTAAGCTTAACTTTTGGCCATTTGTACTGTCTTATGAGGTGAAATACAGTGAGTCTTCTTACACAGACTGCAGCCATACTTACACAGTTCTGCATTTATTTACGTTTTATGGACACAAAAACAGATAGATGGGAGATATCAACAAATATGTACATATAACAATAAACATAAATATTTCTTATGTATGTAATATTACTTGTGAAATTGAGATGATGTTACTTTACAGGATTATTGTGAGGATTTACTGAAATGATTTATATAAAAACAGTGACTGCCAAATAATATGCTCAATAAATATTAGTTATTATTTTCAAAATAATATATAAAAATTATTCTCTAAACCTTTAACATAGTTAGAAAAACATGCATATCTTCCAGTTATTTTAAAAGTGAGGTTTAGGAGACCTAATTTTAAGTCCTGGCTTCTGTAATCTTCTACCTTTGTGACTTTTCCTAAAATGTTCGACTTCTTCTATAAAACTAAAGGTTTGTTATATACTTCCTCTTAGAGTCTACTTCAGCCTTACACTTAGACAAAAAGTAAGTTAAAGAAATGTGTTTTTCTATAGCTAACCATTCGATAGACTTGAGCAGGACAAGTTAAGCAGTAGTTTGAAATTGTTACATATCACAAGTCCTTACTGAACACTTACTATGAGCGTGGCGCCTTATGATGCACTGGACTCTTACCCAAAGGGATTTCTGTAAAATTTGGAGACCATATCACAAGTGAAATTCTGTATTAATTAATAACATATCTTTACAGTTATAGCTAAACGACTTTTTCTGTCTAGCTATAATGCTTTCTTTGTATAGCTCTATCACCTATAACTTAGACAGTTAAAGCACATAAATGCTAAATTCTAGAATGTGCTTTTCTCCCTTGTGGCATTTGAATCCAAGTCCAAGTGTCGATGGCCAACTCTGCAGAACCACTTTTGGAACACTGCCAGCTCCTGCTTTTTGGCTGATTTTTAACAGATGTCTTACCCTTGTGAATGCCCCCTCTTTATTTCAGCTGCCATCCTTTGCACTAACAAAAGGAATCTTTCAGCTATTTCATGCACCTGTGGGAAGCTACGAAGCCCAGAACATGAGAGCACATTTGAATTAAGATTGCCTTTCTCCCCTGACATACAAAGTACCTCCTTGCAGCTTGCACTCTCTGTTTCAAAGTTGCTTGCAACGGGTCTGGCGATGTGACAGATGTAATATAATGACATTCTAATCGCAGAACCACGGGACTGACATTAAGGCTTTAGGATGGATGTAAACTGTCACTCTTTAAAACACTTCACAACTGACCATGAAAAAATTTTACTTAAGATAAAGTGTTCAAGTGAAGAGTCTAAAACATTCAAGAGCAAACCACATTTGCTCCCTTTGGAATAATACTATACCTGCAGCCAGGATTCTGATTAGGACTGACATCAAATTCTCATTTTTAAGAAGGTCTCATTAACATCACCAACTGTGAGCAAAAAGGTAAAGTAACATATGTTTATTTCATAAGGCAAATAATTTCATCTGGTAAATGCTGTATTCTCACACAGCTTCACAATAAGTACAAAGCTAAATAAAAATGGAAATTATTTTGCAAGCTTTCCTACAACTTAAAAAAAAATGAAAGAATGATACCTTGGGACTTATTTTCGAGATACAGATTCTTGAAATTCTTTATTCTTTTATCAGCTCTGCTGCCCAAGGGGATATCTGTACAACAGGCATCATATGTCTTTAATAATGAAGCAAACTACTGTAGCTCAAATCTTTCGAGCAGCTAAGAAACCCAATTGTGTGTAGAAAATGCCAGAAGAGTTTGTTTTACTAGAGCTATAAATTCAGCAACATCCAAGGGTTAGACTCATTTCAATCGAAGGCAGAAAGGCAAAACTGATGAAAACATTTTAAAGGATAATCCACATGGACTAAGTCTGAGGAAAATTTCCCATGAAGCACATACATTCCTCGTAAACCAGAGAGCTCTAGAATCCTCCTCTTCAATTTTTGGTTTAAAGGCTCAAATTCTATGACTTCTCAAAACAAAGTTTTATCTTTCTTGAAAAAGGAAAATTGAGAAATTTATTTTAAAAACTTCTGGTATAATTTCTCCATGTGAAATGTTTTCTCTATAATCCAATTTACAAATATCGTTTCAGATTAAAAACTGGAAAATTGGAGTTAGCAAATTAGATATTAAAGGTTTTGCTTCTTATAAGGCTTCGTTACACCAAATAGTACATTATATGCCTTAGCTGATGGAAGCACAATGAGTAAAGGCTGCTATTAAGCAAAGTAGATACATTAAAGATAACTATAAAAATTAACTGTGTCTAAAGCATCGATAAAATATTTCAGGCATCATTTCTGTATGGTCTTCTTGGAGCTTCAAATTGATGTCATAATAAATGCTATCCATTGAGACTCAAGATGAACTCAATCCAAAGATGTCAATTCAAGGTATTGCAGATTTTAAAAATATTTAGTCAATAGTTCATTTTTCCTTCAAAAACCCATTCAGCTGGAAAATGTGTAATTTTAGTGGCAGGAAAGGAGCATATTTACTTAGATGTTTTCATCTAGGAAACCCGGGCACTATGAAAACATCATACTGATAACAGACCAGCTCTGTCTTAAGCTGGGAACAATTAAGGAACATCATTGAAACTGGTATGTATTTGGTAAACTGAAGGATCATATGTCATCTTGACTAATGAGCTTTCTAGCTAAAGACATGTCACAGATTTAAAATTTACATGTCACTTGGCAACAAGCCTACTTCAGGGCAAAATTCAGATTAACCCAATATAAATATTGCTCCAAACAATCCCATTAATTTTAAGAGATTTAACAGAAAAATTCCTTCCACACACAAGTGATCTCTTCATTTTGTAATCAGCACATGGTAGGATAGTTTTTCCTGACTCTCTCTGTCCTGAAGTATTTGGACAGCCCAAATGAAAGAACGCAATGTTCTGTTCCAGAACTTGGTATATTAGACAAATTTCCTACTAAAAATCCTTGACTTCTCCTTTAAACACAGTTCTAAAAAAGTGTGCCACAGTTTTCTAATCTAGACCAGGTTAGAAGCATAAAATTAGAAGGGGTCATGACTATATCAGCAGGCCATCAAAGAGCAGCAAGAAATGACAGCTGACAGCCTGACGGAGGGGCAAGTCAGAGGAACCGTAAAATACACAAAGTAATTACAAAAAGTGAATATAAAAAACTGACCCAAGACTTCCAAAGGCATAGCATCTTGAGGCAAAAGCCTCCTCGGATAATTACTTTGCTGTATACAGTACAATTGATATGCACGGTGATGACCCAAAGTCATCGAGAAAACATTCAATTATGTAACCTGCTCCAGGAAGGCAGGAAGTATTTACCACGTCATACACATATTCCCATAAAAATATGTAGCTGATTAGAAAATAAAGCATGAGTATTCTGGGGAGTCCCTTTTATGGAATATCTCATTCCCAATGATGTCAGACCTCTGAGGCCTATGTTCACACGTCAGAATTTAAGATACCCAATGTGACTGCCAGATGCTGACTGATGATAACAAAAGGTAAAGCACTTGTTTGTAACTTTAAAAGTAACCTATTGCTATATAGTCTTCATGATAATAACATTTAATATCTCCAAAATATTTCTCTGAGTGGCTATTTTAAAACTTATTTTCCACTCTTCTTTAGTTGAGCATTTATGCTGTTTGTAATAATATGGTAATTAAAGCTTCATTTGGGATGTAATATAAATAAGAGGAGGAAAGACCCCAAATAACTTAAATCTGAAGGACGGGTATTTGTTTAGATAGCTGGATACCCAATGGAAGGACAAACTTCAGTTTTCTTAATAAGGTGGAGCTGGTTTCATTTCCCCAAAATCCCTCATCTGTGCCCTTCCAGGGCTTAGCCATGAGAACAGCTTCTGTCATGGTTCAAAAGGCCTCTAGCAGCACCAGGCTTCACATGTCCACAAATCAAGATGGTGGCAGAGCAGAGAATAGCTTATTTTCCCCCTGATTTCTCTCTCATAAAAACTCAGAAGACCGCTTTTCTGTCACCCCCAGAAAAACTCTCTCCAATTTCACCCTCATGAGTTATTGTTAATCCTGGTAACTGAGCCCTGTGGCCAGGAGAAGGCCATTCACTGATTGACTTAGGTCTGGGTCATTGAACTCATCACTGTGGGATTTCCCTGAGACAATCATTCGCAGGCCTGGAGGGCACAGCGGATCACCTTGACTGCAGAGGAGTCCACACCTACATGAAAATTGGGTAATTATCAGGATGAGAGCAAAATGGAATGCTAGGTAGTAAAAAACTCTGACTGCTATGTTAAAATGGATGTTGCATATATAGAGCTTTCTCTTTCCTTTGTATTTCTCTTTGGTATAGTTTGTCATAACAAATAAAAATATTTTACCTAAATGTCCATTGACAGATGATTGGATAAATAAGATGTGGTATGTATATACAATGGAATAATACTCAGCCATAAAAAGAATAAGATAATGCCATTTACAGGAACATGGATGGACTTGGAGATCATCATACTAAGTGAAGTAAGCCAGAAAGAGAAAGACAAATATATGATATTACTTATATTTGGAATCTAAAAATTTACACAAGTGAACTTATTTACAAAACAAAAATAGACTCACAGGCATAGAAAACAAATTCATGGTTAGGAAAGGAGGGAGGTGGAGGGATAAATTGGGAGTTTGGGATTTGCAGATACTAACTACTATATATAAAATAGATAAACAAGTTCCTACTGGATAGCACAGGGAACTATATTCAATATCTTGTAATAACCTATAATGAATAAGAATATATTATGTATAACTGAATCACTATGCTGTACACCAGAAATTAACACATTGTAAACCGACTATACTTCAATAAAAAATATAAAAATAATTTTGATTTCATAATTTAAACTTATTTTTAGCCACAATAAATATTTTATTTCATAATTTAAACTTTTATGGTCACAGTGACTGGAACCCATTTGAATCTGTTTAAGCAAATGACGAAATATTTTGGAGTATGTAAGATACACTTATTGTCTTGTTTTTCCAGGACAGTACCCTTCCCCAGTGCTGGGGAAAGTGTTTGACAGGCACAGGCTTATTGGTTGCTTACATGCTTGTACATTCCTTGCCACGGTGACTGGATGAAGGATGAGCATCTGATCCAAGCACAGCCTGTTGTAGCTCTCTGTACCCCTGCTCGACTGTGATTCACCCAGGCATAGACACATGACCCAAGCCAGACTAGGCTACTTCTCAGAGAGCTTTATAACTAGGAATTGTGGGAACTGGGAGGGTAATTGAAAGCTGGTTTTGCTTCATCTTGAAAACCTGTGCGCAGAGCTGCTGGTGACCACGGTTCCAACTTTGTGGAGAAAGCAGTTTTCAGAGACACCAGAACACAAAGAAGAGCAGAAAGAAAAGGTGGAACAAAAAAGGCCTGAAGACATTGATGAAGGTTCTCTCCTTGACCAAACTCTATTCAGTCTCTCCTGAAATTTCTCAGCTAGGCCTCCCCGTTCCAACTTCCATGTTTCTCTCTGCATTGTCCAGTTAAGTAGGTTTAGCTAGAATCTTCCATCCTCTATATCCGATCACCTTTGATATCTCATTGCGTTCCTTGTCTTTCATCATTCCTCAGTTGACGTCTGATCACCCTGCTCTGGCTTCAGCAAGACTTCTGTTAGGTTGGTTTCGCCAGAATCTCCCCTCACCACTGTTGTTTCCATACAGTTTTCCATACAATAACCCATATCCTGCTCTTGGTTGTAAATTCCCACCTACCATACTGTACTTGGAGTTGAGCCCTATCTCTCTCTCCGCACTGCAAGACCCTAGTGCAGTGGTTCCTATTTCAATCTCAATGGCATCCTCTAGAAAAAGTTTTCTTTACTGTCATTAACAAGTGTCATGAAATAATTGTTTTCTCAAACAACATCCAAGCACCTAACTCCAGCGATATTCAGGCCCTTTCCATGTAGGAGGGTAGGAATTTCCAGTAAGTTTGTCCTCAGTTATTTCTGTAGCTGTCTGCTGCTTATTGCCAATTTGCTTTCCCAAGATGTTGTCCTAGCTTATAACATATTCATCATCAATCAGTATGTATTTGCTATTTAATGAATCAAATAATGATTACTTTTGAATTGCATATAGTATAACAGAGCAGCAGCAGTGGAGGAAATCTGCTAGGGTGCAAGGAATATCCTCTTCGGGGTGAAGCAAACGTGAATTCAAAACTCTGCTCCTCCTGTTAACCACATCATTTTTGGACAGTTACCTAAGCTTCAGTCACTTCAGTTCCAAAAACGGGCAAATTAATACCTCACCAGTGTCCTATTAAAAACCTAGCATTTAATAAATATTATTTTCTTTCTTCCAGGAAGAAAAAGATACCTTCTATTAATCGAACTACAAACTTCTTAGTCTGGGGTACTTACGCTCCCCACATCTCTATACATTGTAATCTGAATTCTTAACTAAGAAAATTTAAAATCTCTTTAAAGTCAAACTTTTGATAATTGATTTCATATCTTCAGATTTATAAATATTGTTATATCTTAAACAAGTTAAATATGAATGATTTATATCCATACAAAAAGGAGAGTCCATTTTTTAAGGAAAATTACTGCTCAGAGACTAAATACATGGTACCTGTCTCCATGGAATTTCTAACTTCTTGGTACTATTCAGTTGCTCTTTGAACTAAGGCTGACTGTATTTGGCTGGGGTCACTAAGCCAAATAAAAGGTGACAAAACCGCATTTCTGAGAAAGCATCTCCAACCTTTCTATCCTCTGCTTCCTTTGGTAACTTTGCTGCAATATATGTATGTCTTTGGGGATTTAAGGATACACTTCAAAAAATAGAAAACCTACGTGTATGAAATCACTGGCTCTGTAAGGTTCCTAATTATATATTCAAAACATATACAACCCCATATATTTCATGTGTTAATGAACTCTTTTATAGTAAAATCATGAATCTGTGTGACTTATCAGCATTTCTATATTGGTAGCTATTTCTTTGTAGACTTGTCCAACTTAATTTGCAAGCTATACAGGAAATATTCATTAGTATAGATTCTTGAAGTTTGAATTATTTTTAAGGATTTAATGAATCATTTCAGCAAGTTCACTTTAATTCAAAGAGAATGCTTTATTGCTTAGCCTTAAATTTTAAATTTATATGTAGGCTCACATCAGGAAACACCTTAATTATTTAAAGCTTTCTTTAACATATGCAGATATAAAACAATAGTTTTTTGAAGGCCGAAATACTTTTTACATCAGAAGAGATCAGGAAGACATGGGCAAGAATAGAAACACTGCTGTTTTTCACTTCCTTACATGCATTTGTCAGCTAAAGGTTACTTTTCAGGTCAAGGAAACTTGTATGCTAATCCCTTCTGATGAGAGACTCAAGGAACCATGTTGGGACGCTGGTTTTCTTAAATAAAAGAACATTGTAATTCTCAGAATGGTAGAGACATATGTAAAAATGATGTTGTATTTAAAGTGCCTTTCTTACCTTTATATTTTGTTTGGGCATAATGTATAATCCACAAATACATACACACATATGGTCTAACACTTATCCTTATTTTTTTTTATTTATCTAAAATTTTGCTAAATAGGGGAGCGAAGTTTTCAAATCTTAAATCCCTTTGTAATGCTTGCACTGAAATACATAATCTGGAAAGCCTTTGGATTCTTTTATTCTCAGGGGAAAAAAAGTAAGACAGTGCATAAAACTAGAGATTCATAGAGTAGAAACCTGAGAAGTAAAAGAGGAAATTGGACGTGGGGGGTCAGAGAGTGAGGACTGATTTACAGTAAAAGAAGCAATTTGATTCCTCTTTTATTTAACCCCTATTCTTCCCTGGAACGGAACACACACTCACATATACGAACACACACGGACATACATGCACACAGGGCTCACTGTAGACAAGTGGCCATTGGTAGTCTGCTGCTTGTTTCAGATAGTGGGCAGAGATACTATAAGTAGGAACCATTTGTCTTTATATTCTTTCTCGACGTATTCTTGGCTATAAGGATTCCACTGAGGTTAAGGTTCACGGATATTCTTATACCGTATCTCAAATAGGTAAGGGGAGGTGGTAGATTACCGCATAAATTCAGGATTGGAGTTTTGCTTCGCACTGGTGTTGAGGATATCTGGCTTGCAAATATTTCTGGTGAAATCAAAAGCAGCTGATAGTCATTGAGAAATTATTGGCATCAGGAGAGTAGGTGTGAGAGCAACTGAAGGAATGAAAGATTGTGGTCATACGAAGGCTGCTGGATCTCACAATTTGAGAGGAGAAGCAGCAGCTCCTCCTGTCAGATTTTGGAGCACAAAGGAAGCAATGACCGATGTGTCAACATTTTTTGAGAGGAACAGATGATTGGAGAAGCACAGCTCTGAGGAGGGGCAGAGTGTGGCGTGAAGCTCAAAGAAAGAAGGGGTTTTGCAGAAGGGTAACATAATTAACACTGGGAAACCGCAATGCTCTGTATCACAATGGAAAATATTTGATCCCTGTCTAGCAGTCCTGAAGGGCATTCTCTAAAACATAATGGCTACGCATTCCCTTGGCTGAGTGAGAGCGGCGTCGGGTGAGGCCACTTTCTGTTATTTGCTAGCCTCCTACATACTGGCGTGACATTGATACATTACCTTTTAATGAATAAATTCATTGAACACTCAAGGTGGCAGAGCTAAGTAAACACAATGAACGTTTTATTACTCATTAGAGATATCTGGTCATTTGTAAGGTTGGCATACTGCTGACTGTGTTTTCACTTCCATTTTCTTCAGCTAAGTCATAACGCTCAATTGTTTCTTCCTTAAAACATCTTTTATATTTATACATTCTTCTCCATTCCCTCTTTCTTAGCAGTCATTCTGAGTTGGAAATTTCTGTCTTCTTTAACTCTCACCTCTCTCCTCTTTCAATCATCTTAATGCATCAATTTGATTAATCTTTGTAGAAGAATGATGTCATTATCTAATTCCACTGCTCAGGAACATACTCTGTATTGATTCTCCTCTGAGCAGACTATTCAGCTGTAGTAAGTTCTTCATAAATCTGCTTCTTCAGGGGGGCTTCAAGATGGCAGAACAGGAGGACGCAGAGCTCACCTCCTCCCACAAATACCTCCTCAGCCTGGCCTCCCACCATGTCCCACCACGAATGGTCTAGTCTGTTCTGGCTGATGCCTTCTATGTTTTCTGACACACAATACTTGTCGACTGAAATAAATGCACAACCTAAATGCTGAGAGTTATGTTTTATTCAGTGGACAATTCTGGGGACTCAGCCCAGGATGACAGCCTCTCAGGTCGCTCTGAGGGACTGCTCCGAAGAGGTAGGGGAGGAGCTAGGATACATAGGAGATTTACAACAAAGACCAGGTAGTTGGAACATTAAAATATTACTTGTTATCTAAAGAAAACCAGGCATCTCAAGTTAAAGAATTCAGTGCTTTTCTATGTATGGGAGGAAGCAAACATTTGGGCTCATGGAATTCATTCCTTTGACAAGCACCTAGCTACCTAGGGCCAGTATCTTGTCCTTTATTATTCGGAGTCCCCTCAGGGTCCACCACTGTGAGTGGCTGCAGAGGCCGGGCTGCAGGCTTGTCTTCACAGGGGGGTGGCAGCAGCGGCTGATGACTTGATGGCTTTGTTACTGATATAGCTTGCAGTATTTTTTGTTCACATACTCATACTCACATTTATACCTTTGCTAATACGATTTCATCTTCTTCAACTGACTGTGCTTTTCCCATCAATGAGTCCAAATTCTACACTGCATTGTAGTCAACTTATAATCCATTTTGCAAAAATAAAAAAATCATTTAAAATATTCCAGCTTACCGTGACTTCTCTTTCCTCTCAATTTAAAATTCATAACTGTTCTCTTATTTTGTCTCTCTCAATAGATTTTAAGCTATTTGAGGGAAAGTGTCATATTATACACCTCTTGCCCAGTGCCACAGGGCTGAGAAACATGACACTGGGGGTCTGTGGTGAATCACACACAGGGCATCATTAGAAACTCAGTACATTTCTTGACTAATTGCTTTGATAATTTTTTAAAGAATGTCACCAAATGTTGACGACTTGGCATGATATTTTTATGTTGCTCAGCTCTTTTCTATATCAGAATTTGCAAAAGTACTGCCAAAAATACTGCTCAAATCAGCTTGTGACATAGCCATCACTAAAATTATCAAAGCCAGAGCACAAATGGACTTTGATTATGAGTGGATGCTAACTTGCAAAGAGTAAGCTTTGACTATTCAATTCATAAGTCTCCATTAAAAGTCACCCAGTGACCTTAGGCTTAAGCTCCAGGAGAGTCAAGTTAATTTGTACCTTGAAACCTGGGAAGGTCATGTGCTAGTCTACTCAGTTCTGTGGCAGAAAGATATTTAGAAGCATCTGAAGGTCAATCATGAAGAAAAACTCAAGCCCCCCCAAAAAAGAAATAAAAAAATAAATAATTTATCATGATGCGTAACACACCATTTTGTTTCAGTTAATTCTATTTTCCACCTCTTTACTGCAAGACAGTCCAAACATAAGAAATTCTAATTCTTTTCATAACCCGGAAAACATTTTTATAAAGAATTAACTGTGAAAGTGATTTAGGTTCAAAAATAATGAAATTATTCCTATGCCTCAAATTTATATTGTAGAAAATTCAGACAAACTAAATTTCTCCCATCAGGGGAAGGAACGTCACACAACAACATCTTTCAGGATAGATGACAACCCTGCGGAAGCTTGTTATTGGGTTTTGTCCTGGTTATTGCTACTGTTTTCCTCCACTGTCCTCAGGAAGTTAGTCCTCTGAGTAAACAGTCCTGTTTCCTCACCTGCAAAATAAAACAGCTAAATCTCATCAGCCCTCCAGTTTGAGCCACTGCATAATGAAAATTAGATTATCATCTCAGAATATCGGGTCGATGAACTGCCTTGCATGAGTCTTTTGTAGGCAAAATATCAGGGGGATAAATGATACGTTTAGGTGAAATTTCTTCTATGAAAAAAAGCTATTTCTTCACAAAAATTAATTGAACATACTCTGTGTCACTGTACTATACGCTGCATTTTGATTTAAAAAGAAAAAAAGAATGCCATAGCGTATAAAGAATTGAGTTTCAAGGTTGTATAATAATACAGTTAGGGGGACAAAATGCACGTATATGAAATGTTCATAGCAATGAAATACAACACCTAAAAAAGACAAGTCACTGGAAAAGGTTAAAAGCTGTGAGTTCAGAGGGTCAAGAAATAAAACTCATTTCCTCTGTTGTATTGAAAACCAATACATACCCAGGTGCTGGATGCTCTTCTTACATTATCTCCTTTAGAAAATTCAAAGTGAGTTTTGAGCAGGAAGGCTTTGGGCACAAAAGGAGGGATGGAAATCAGAATTCTGAAGGTGGGAGGGCAGAAGCATGAACAGGCGAGCAGGAGAAAAGAGGAGTTTGGAAATCAGGAGGATGTGAAAATCAGTCTGGGGGTGTGCACAGAAATTTAAATGCTCTCAGTCCCTTCAGTGCTGACAAATTATTGTCCTCCCGAGACTCCTTCACCAGCTCATCAGCTTTGCGGCTTCAAGACTCCTTTTTGGATTTCAGAAGCATCGTAGAGAGCCGCTTCCTTGTGGCTTGATGCAGCGCATAACTAGCAGCTGCTGCATTAGAAACACTTTTAAACCAAACTTTTGATAAGATGTGAATGGCTGTGCTTCCCAGCGGTGAACTCAGGCGAAGTTTAGAGCCTGCGCTTAGACAAATATACTGCACATACATATTCATGTGCTGACTCATTTGTTAGCCATACCTTGTTTACGGCGAGCTCTCTAGCCGGCCACCTCAGCACACATACCTTTTCTTCTCCCACAGCCCTCTCAGTGTGCTATGGACAAATGCCTTCATTTCCTAGACCAGAAGTCTCATATTCTGTGAACAGAGTAGTTAAATAAAAAATAAATACGGTTCTAACAACTTCAGTAATTATACAGAGTTTTCCAGCTGAAATTGACAATATTTACAACTTTCCTGAATATATCAAAGTTCTAATTCTTGATTTGAATATTTAACTCATGTAAGTTAAGGAAAGCTCTTTGACCAATCTCCAGTTTAGGAGGTAATTTTACAAGTAAAAGAATTAGTATCTCTTTCTGCTCATGAGCTCAAAACTTACCAAGTTAGGATTCCCCTTTTGATCAAATATTTTCTGTTTCCAGATAGTTCCAAGGCAGGAATTGTGGATTACTTGATAGAACTGATGTGTGGACATCCACACCAAACTCATAACATGAACAGATAACACTCTTCTCCAGTTCCTAGTTTATCAAACCCCACACTCCAATGGAAATAATTATGTAGAGGAGAAGGTACTTATAACTTGATTCCTCCAGCTCATTCATCAAAAGACATAAAGCTATTAGGTTTTATTTCTTTAAAAAAAAGGGGGGGGCAAAATCTCCCTTTCACACAGTAAGTTTTTTTTTTAAGCTGTGGGAAAATCTATTTGATATAAAAGAAGAAAAATGAGTTTCATTGAATAATGTCAGAAATGAATCCCATAGGAAAAAAAAAACAGCTTCACAAGAAAAAAACCAAAGATCCAACAGTCTGACATAATTCTCTGCACAAGAGATAAACACATGCAGGGCTTGAAGAGGCACCCTAGAGTTATTTGAATGTAATTATGTATTTGAACTTGAAGATAAAGTATTTGACCTTGGTGAACATTCACTGAACACCTATAAAGAAAAATTCTTTTTTTTTTTCTAAAGAATTGCTTGCCAAACCTTAATCAACTTGCACTTTTCAATTATACTGTCCTCTAGTCCCTATATAGTCTCAATTTTTTTGAACGTGGTTTTACTCCTCTCACTCAGACATCCTTTTTAACAATGCTTGTTTTAACACCCCAAGATCCCTTTCTTCCTTATCTCCCTGCTGTATCACTGTCTTTCTAGAAATACTGTCCTTCCTTTTCTCCAGTCCAACTTTCAGGTCGATAAGAACTGTTATAGAAAAAAAAATCATAGAAGTTCCACTATCTGTGTGTCAAATTCATGTGATCTAACTTACCAGGAGGAATTAAACAACTACTAGACAATCATTTTTGATATGTGTAATCAGTTCCTAGAATGAATGTTAAACACCACTGTCAGCTTTCACAAGTTTCTAACTTGATGCTTCAATCTTTCTCTTCAAAGTGAAGAGCGGTGCTAATAAAATGGCCACCGGTTTCTTACGTTTTCACGTAAAAATCTTACTTGATACCTGTCTCCTCTTTGGTGTCTCTGGAAGAATTGCCCTTACTTGTGTCCAAGTCACACTCAGCCTGTTTGCTCAGTCCGGCTCTCTCACGTCTAAACAGACCCCCTCAGGTGTTCTCTCTCTACTTACCGGCTCCTCCTCTGGCAGTGAGTGTTCACTCTCCTTTCCGGATGTTACCGAGCCAGGTGCATTTGCTGGACACACAGGAGGCCAGATCCTGAGCTGCCGAGGTTTGCAGCAGAGAAAGGGCTTATTCTTGAGGCAACCAAGCGAGGAGACCCGGGAACAAATCTCAAATCCAACTCCCCAAAGACAAGAAGCTGGGGATATTATGGGATAAAGAAGCAGGGTGGTCTGAGGTGTGGGGAAGGATGATGGAAGCAAGGAAGAGATGAAGTAGCCAGTGTTCTGCGCAGGCGTATCTGAGCTATGTGCTTCTTCATGGGCTGCATATTCAGAAAATGGCAACAGTAATATGATCTGGGGGTGGAGCTTTGGGTCCTCTGACGTCAATAGGCCATCCATGGGCCACTTACTCAGGCCCAGTTGAATGGTAGGTGGTCTCCTTTGGTTTAAGCTGGGCAACGCTAACTCCAGGTTCCTGGAAAACTACTTAAGCAGCCGTTATTATGGTGACCCATACATCAGTGTTATCTCTGGGAGGAGGGTGGTTAAAGAAATCTTGTGATATATCGTCTAAGCCCTGTGAGGCTTGCAGGGTTTGCAACTTGCAAGAACAAAGGAAGCAGGTTTAGCAAATGAAGGTAGGTTACAGAATATTATTTATTAAGCAAGTCACAGTTTAAGGGATCTAACTGATGACCAGCCTCGGTTTCACTGAGAAAAGGGACTACGCTTTTCCCCTCCAGGTGTATTATCAAGCTTTCCTGTCTGTCTCTAGCAAACCCACATTTGCCAGTCATCAAGCGTCCACTGCTCACTCCTCAAATCTTTCCAGTCTCTGTTTTCTCCTACCTCCCAGCATTTGGGTGACCATTTTCCCTTAAAGAATCATAACTGACAATCTAAATGGGAGATCAAATCATGGCTTTTCACTTGTCTTACTCCTCTGTGACATTTCTCACCGCTGTCTACCTTTTGTCATAGTTGATGTTACTTTTGTTCTAAAATCCCATTTCCTTTTGTCACATAACTCGGCATTTTCTGGACTCCCTTATGTCTCTGGAGGTGCTTTCATCTCCCATTCTCTGGTGTGTTAACCTTCCACACACCAAACACACGTGCATTCTTGGACAGGTCTGAGTTCAGCAATATTACCTTCTAACTTTGTTTACCACCTCCTTATGGATGGCATTCAAGTTTATATCTCTGGTTCCTAAATCTCCTGAGATTTAGATTAAAATTTTAGCAGCCAGCTAGACATTTCCACATGGATTAGCCTCGGCATCTAAATCTTAAGAGGTTCAAAATCAGTATCTTCTTTTTTTTTCTCTTCTCTATCAGTTATTTCTATGTCACTTATTCATGTTAACTTTTTTTCCTTTTTAAATCTTTAAAGTTGTCATTGATTTTCATTTTCTCCTTGTTTTTACTCCTCCCACCATTACAGGACGCCAGATGGTTACCAAGCCAGACAGTCCTCCCTTGGCGAGATTCCTACATACAAGAACTTCCATCACCGTGTTTTAGTTAAATAATGTCAGTTCCAAACAGCACAATTCAAATTCCAGTTGCCAAGGCGTATTGACTGAGTGACTGCAAAAAGTATGAACCTCCCAGCAGCTCCTCAGTCTATAAGTCATTCTGTAAATAACAGCTGTGCTTCATGATCAGTGGCCAATAAAATAACTCCTTTCAAGGTACGCAAATAAGTGGTCACAGTGTGTTATTCAGTTTACACACAATTATATGTAGTTGTGTTTACTCCTTGTCTTCCATGACAAACCCATGTGCCCTTTTTTACAAAAATGGGTAATTGGAAAAGGAAGTTGGCCAACAAAGATGACAGTGCAACGGAGAAATGATAAGTGATACTGATGGAAAGGAACTTCAAATCAAATGTAAATGTCATAGAAAAAACTACTGACTGTGGGAATGTTGACATCTCCAATATTTAAGAGACTTCAGATGTGCTAGATATTCACTAGTTCACTGAAGATGAGCTTGACCTCAATGAGAACAGTGGTTGTGACACAAAGGATAAAGATTTCCCAGTAGAAGTGATGCTGGCAAATAACTACATGAAAGGAATTCTCAGAGATATTTCATGGAACTGAAAGTTCAAACTATAAAATGTTGGAAGGTGATCTAAACTTAGAAAGGAGTACAGTTCACCAGGACATAGAAAATAAGTTCCCTCCACATAGGAAGTTATATGACAAAAAGGCAAGCACTGTTCAAACTACTCCTGACGCGTTTTACACAAAGAAACCAAACACATTACTTGTTGGTGCTTCAAATGTGTTAAATTACTGTGCACTAAATAAATGCCAGTTTTGCTATTGTTTAAATTTTCCTTTACATTTATAACCTACAGTAGGAGAGATTTTAATGCTTTGACAAACATTTTTAAAGATTGTAAAACAGTTGTAATTTGCTTCTTGATTGTTGAGGTTCTTTGCATGGTTTCAGCATGCACAGTCATTTTTATGTTCCTTATCACCATGCAAAGCAAGGACTAGGTGTAACAGTGAGTCAGTTTCTGCCTCTTCCACCTGCCCTGGGCTGTATTTTGGGTGTTCTTGCTTGGGAAATTCCTTACCCCTCTTAGAGGAAGGACATCAGCAGACGGCAGAGATGGGGCTCTGTCAGGAGCTTCCAAGCATTCTCCTGAGAACTGCCCACTTCGGTGCTGCAGGCAGCAGTGATAATCAGCAGTAATCTAAGCAGTATCCAGGCGTCCTCCTAAGACTCACTGGCTTTGCTGTTGCAGGGAGCTAAGTGTATTAGCAGTGGCTTTTCTGTAAGCCTTATATTTCTGGAACTTCTGAAAGCCAGAAGTATGTTTCCTCACTTTTGCTTTACCAGCCCTGTCATGTGCCTAATAATAAATCACTTTGTATTTGTAATATTTGTAATGATGTCTGTTTTCCTGACTGATACGATATTTAGCACCAGAAGAACGTCCTAGGTAAGAAGAGTCTTTGTGTTGGTTATCTCACCTAGTGAGATCTGAGAGCAGGAGTGAAGTTGTCGCTAGGGGAAAACGAGATGGTAGTCCATAAGAGAGAGTGGAAAAGCGTGTAAGTCAAGGTGCAACCAGAAAAAAGAGAAATCATGATGAGCATTTAAAACACAGAGAATTAAAAGCAGGAGTTCGGTTGCACTGTTGATGAAAGAGGCTTAGGGTGCATTCGGGGGTGATCGATAGGTGTCCTTGCCTGTACAGTTCTGCTGGAACTGCTCTGGCTTCGGGCCATCCCCGTGTCTGGAGTAGCAGTTGCACTTGGCTTTACGACTGGTCCCCCAGCTGCTGACTTTTATCCCCTGCAAAGTACATTTTTAGAGCATGTTCCTGAGTTACAGCTCTTGTGTGCACCACACCATAATGGGGGAAACGGGCTAATGTTCTGTGGACTTGTGGCCAAGTCCTAATTTGTGGGGCGATCATGGGCAAAAGGCTCCTTGGAGTCAA
The DNA here is from genome assembly GCF_048773025.1 of Camelus bactrianus. Taxonomy (NCBI): domain Eukaryota; kingdom Metazoa; phylum Chordata; class Mammalia; order Artiodactyla; family Camelidae; genus Camelus; species Camelus bactrianus. The sequence continues at coordinate 29,457,646 of NC_133539.1, forward strand.
AATTTTCCAATGAATACAATGAACGGATGGGTGTAAACTGGTAAATTTCATATTTTGTTAACCTTGCAACGTTTGGTTCAAAGAAGTGCCATATGGAATTATAAACAGACAAAAGCAGAGTCGCTCTGAATGAGGAACTGTGGTGCTGTGTAGACCTACCCAGTCAGCCACCCCAGATTCCTGGCACTGGCCCCCGACCCGCCAAGTAGTTTGCAAGAGGATCCCCCCGTAGCACGTTTTGAAGATCGTTAGAGGAATGGATTTGAAGTTCCATTCAACTCTAAATATTGTTATTTTTCTCTTACTTTGGACATAATCCTTAATGACTATATAATCAGTAAAATATAATCCAACCTTCTTAGCTGGGACATTGAAGGGAATTTATAAACTGGTTCTAAAATCATTTTACCCTTATTTTTTATCTTCTTCCTTCATAAAACCTGACTCTGAACTACTACCTCAACTTGAATGAATATGTGTCCAGAGAACGTTCGATGTAATTTCTTACATCTACTACGCCACTCTGCCTTCTTTCTGTACATCTATGACCTCATTCACCTACGTACTTTAATATGCACGCAAGGTCTCGGTCTTGACTTCTCCCATCAATCAGGTCATTTAGTTTCACTGGTAAGTAAATCATTTAGGATTAGATTGGCTGCATTAACAGAGAATCCTAAATATATTAGTAAATTTATAAGGACTTTTTTTTCTACATAAAATAAACCCAGAGTAAAGGCAGTCTGTGGTTGTATGATTGATCTATAATCACGAGGAGTCTAGCATCTTCTATCTTCCCATCTGCCATCGAGTATGTAAAGCTCTTCATGATCTAAAATGCATGCTGATCTCCACATTCCAACCAGCCAAAGGAGAAGGTAAAAGTTGTTATTGCTAAAGGTTCTGATTTTCTATTTTTCATTTTAAGGAAACTTCCTGGAAGTTCCACCTAACTTCTTTCCTTGCTTGGAATTTAATCACATGGATGGGAAAAAATTATGTCTTTCGGCACCTGAGTAATGGTTCTATAATTATAGAAGACAGAAGTATGGATGTTGGGTAGGAAACTTGTACACGCTGCCACAACAACAAATCTATCTGCTCCTCTGAGATGACAGTCAGCATACGAAATTGTGAAATTCTATTACTTATTTATTGTTACATTCCTAGAACCTGGCATAGGATCTCAATATATGAATGAATCATAATGAATGAACAACAACCTTATCTTTTTTTAAACTGACTTTTGGCTAGCCAGCCAGCATGTCAAGAAGGGGCCCACATCATACTTGTGCTAGGAATATGAGAAGTACTAGAAATAACTGGCTGGGGGGAAAAGAATGATTTGTATTTGGGAATGCTCCCTCTGAAGAAAGAAACTAAAGTGAGTATGACTAACTTCACTTCTGTAACTGCCTGTCAATAAATTTATATATTTTTTTACCCAAGTTTAGTTTTTATTTTTATCTAATATTGAGTTTATCTTAACCTTTATATTACTTTCAGATCCTGATATAATAAATCTTTAATGATATATATGTATAAAGAAATAGGCAAATGATAAAAGGTGTAAGAATTTATTGTTTTGTCACATACAAAATATTCATCTTTTTTCATATGTACATTAAAATGTTTAACACATTACAATGAGATTTAATATCTGGCTGTAACAGTATTGGAAAGAAATCTTCGTGAATCTAGGAAATCCAGGTTTTAGACTAATGAAATATCAAGGGAAGCTCCTGTACTTCTCATTTGCTCCACATGGTTCCTCAGCAACTAGTCACAAAATGTGGGAAAACATAGCTACAGAGTATGCTACCATGACAACCAAAGCCGTATTTAAATTTTATTCATCTTTCTGTCTGTCTATCTATCTATCTAGTCTATAATCTATCTATCATTCATCTATCTACTGCCTTACTCCAAAAATGGTTTGGATGGATCACATATATATACTACAAGAGGGGATATAAAAATGAAATTTGAATATGTAAGAATAATCAGAGCAAATGAAGATTAGGGTAACAACAATAACAACCACCACTAAAAACCCAGATCAACCCCCGAATCAGGTAAATAAAATGCATGACTTGAAACTATACTCTTTTTCTAAGCAGTTGGACTTTAATCTAGTCCTAAGAGTTCTCATAACCTGGGGAAACTTGTTCCTGAGAACTTTGAGATAAGTATTTGGGGATCCAGCTAAACACCCATCAGGAGAATTTGAACCTAGGGAATTAAATTGTCCATGGATGGTTAAGCTATGAGATTAAGAAGTGATTTTAATGGAAATGTTGACTTCTAGATAAGCTGACCTTGAAGATAAGTGAACTGAATATGCACACACACAGAGAGGTTTGAAAGACGAGTTATTGGTGGGAGAAGCATAGAGGAAGAAAAGCAATGTGTCTTCAAGTTTATCCTAACTGTGTTTAAACAAATGTGATGGTTTTTTCTCCAAGATGTTTATTGATGTCCCTTGTGGATGAGGACTGAGTTAAACAATGTTGAATAAGTTCCAGAAACACTGAGTTAAACAACGTTACACCAATTTCCTTGTTACAGGCATTCTCAGGGTCTTTAATATTTAATTTGCATTATGAGTTTGTAAGGGGGAATAAAGTGCATAAGATTTCCCAAACTTGGTTGACAATTAGGGCGGATGCTATGCTACGTTTTTATTGCACTGTTTCCCCTTCCTGCACAAAAAAAGATCCAGCCTCCTCTGCGGTTAGTTCAGGATAGCGTGACTGAATTCTGGCTAACAAGGTGAAACACGAGGGTGTAAGCCACTCCCAAGCCTGGACTTATTCTTGTAATTCTGAGATTTTTTGTTCTTCCTGGAGGTCACATATTTCAGACAGCATAACTACAATATGGAGAAGGGTCATATGTTCTGCACTGAAACGTCATGTGAAAGGAAAAAACTCTTGTTTTGTTCCATCATTAAGATTTTAGGGTTTACTTGTAATTGCAGCCTCTCTTTGCCTGGCCTGAGGATTGCTGTCAAGCTCCTAATCTTTGGAGAACATTTTTGAACATCTTATTTCTTAACATGAAATGTTGTGCCAAGATAAATTGTTGAAATATATATGCCTGAGGATCCAAATGAATTATTTTGCCTATAGGATTACTGGTAAGTCAAATGTGGAACAAGTTTTACCAAAACTCCTGAGACTCAGTTTCAGAATGGTTTATTTGCTCACTTGGAGGCTACTACCCAAATAAGAAGTATAATATCTCAGAAAAGTAATCCAGTGCAGATCAGTAAGACATAAGGTTTAGACATCGGCTCTCACGTAGTCATAATTTTAGAGCCTTGCTCAGGATGCTGGTCAGGGAAGAAGACGGTGAAAGGACGACTGGCCATCATTATTTCTGCCACTTTAGAAAATTGTGGTCAGGCTGTTAGCCTCCAAAGCTCAGTCTGTTTTCAGTTTTGGTTTGTCTCCCTGAAAGCCTGGATGTGCTTTGTTCTAATACTCCTTTCCTCTGTAAAGGGGAATTATCTGTTTAGGCGTCTTCTATGAACTAAACTCTACATTTTATTTAAGTTTCATTATTTTTTTCCCTAAGGCGTCTTCTCTGTTCCAGAAGCCCATCTTGGACACCACAGTGCATTTAGTCCTCGTGCCTCTTAGCTGACTCTGGGTTGTGACAGTCTCTTGGACTGATCTTGTCTGGCATTTCCTTGTCTGTGTAGGTATCTCCATGATGGTTACTCTTCTATGTCACCTTGGCTAGATTACAGTACTCAGTTATCCAACTACACGTGAATCTGGGTGTCACAGTGAAGGTATTTTGTAGATGTGGTGGTCAACATCTACAGATGGTCCCTGACTTAGGATGGTTCAACTTCTGACTTTTCACCTTTACAATGGTGTGAAAGCAATACACATTCAGTAGAGACTGGACATCAAAATTTGAATCTCAATTCTTTCCTGGGATAGTGATAAGCAGTACCACATCCTCTTGGGATGCTGGGCAAGACACAGCACCCAGTCAGCGACAGGATCACGAGGGCAGACAACTGACAGAACCATTCTGTTTTTCACTTCCAGTACAGCGTTCAGTAAATGACATGAGATACTCAACACTGGTCTATAAGACAGGCTTGGTGTTAGATGAGCACGTTTAAGATGGGCTAGGCTAAGCTGTGATGTTCAGTTGGTTAGGTATCTTGAATGCATTTTCATTTCCAATCTTTTTAACTTAAGATGGTTTTACCAGGATGCAACTCCATTGTAAAGTAGAGGAAGATCTGTACAGTGAGTTGACTTTATAGATCACCCTTGATAATGTGGGTGGGGCCTCATCCAAACAGTTGAAGGCCTGAGGAGCAAAAACTGAGGTTTTCCAGAGAAGGAATTCTGCCTCAAAACTGCAAGAGTGGCTCTTATCTGAGTTTCAACTTTGCCAGCCCAACCTACAGATTTTGGACTTTGCCAGTTCCCATAACCCCAGGAGCCAATTTCTTGAAATTTATCTCTTGATATTTGCCTTGTGTATTTTATATAAAGAGATATATATATAATAATAAAATCTTATACACACATACAAAATCTTATATGTATAATCTCATATAATGTCCATATTGTGTGCATGTATACAATGCATATGTGTATACAGCTTTTCATTTGTGTGTGTGTGATTTTTTTTTATCACAGTTAGGCTAGAGTTACAGGTTTTGGGGGCTGTATTTTTGCCATTTTCATCAATCTTATTACATCATATCAAAAGTACATGCTATCAACATGACTTACTGATGATGCTAACCATGACCACCTGGCTGAGTAGTTTTCCAGATTTTTCCACTGCAAAGTTGTGGGTTCTGGCCAGAAGAAATCCCACCGAGATGGAATGAATGACTCGAGACTCTGGAAAAAGTCAAGAGAGTGAGAGGGAGTCGGGAGCCAACTCCACGAACCTCTCAAATGCTCCCATATTTATTGTGTACAATCAAAGGAGGAATCACTAACAGTTGGAATGCTGGAATTTAGGGAAGGACAGGGTGGGATCACAATGAGTACAAAGGCTTTGTTTATTGTTGGTGTTTGGCTCAAGGTCAGAAGACCCTTTTTGTTTTGGTAAATCATGTTCGCGTTGAGCCTTTCAGCTTATCAGAGTGGAATGTATGAGAAACAGCTCCTTAACAACATTTTTCTTGGATTCAGGCGGCTGTGCCTGTCTTAGGTTGCCCCCCTCAGGGGATCTTACCCGTCATTGGCTAACCAGCCTTCTCACCTCTCAGTCTGCAGCTTTGTATAACTTGTTTACCATTCCAGCCCAAGGCTGTTTTGGGGATAGACTATCTAGCAGCAGGCACGCCCAGTGTTTATAGCTGAGGGCCTGGGTCGTTGCTTTGCAATCAGCAGAGTGCTATCTAAAACCTAAGCACATTTGCTCTTCTTTAATGAGACAAGCGGCTGGGGTCTGTTACAATTTGTTAACCCAGTCATGGGCTCCCACACAAAGTCATTATCCCCTTTTACTTACTCCGCTCTTTAGAAGGCAGTCACTAAGTACAGCCCACCCTCGAGGGAGGGAGGTGGTGTTAGGGAGAGTTAAGCTCAACCTTCTTAAGGGGGAGTGTCTACAAAAATCATTCAGCATTCAGTACAGGAGATGTGTCTCTTCTCCCCCATTTGTCTATTGAGTCAATCGTTTGTATCCGTATGAATTGATGGATATTTTACCCTTTATGTGATAGCACATTATTTTGTTGCTCAGATTGTTCTCCATTCTTTTGATTTGGGGTCACCTCCCTACTTTCTGGCATTACAAGAAGCCCCAGGCTTATCTTGTATATACCCTGCCCCTGTCCTAGAATCATTCATTTCTCCAAGAAGTTCTGGTTCTTCTTTAGGTAGGTAAAATTAGAGACCAGGGTCTGGGGGCTGAGTTCATGATCTTTTACATTTTTATTTCGATGCCACACATGACAAAAATAATTCCTGGAACTTGAACACCGTCTTGAAACAGAGGGTAGGGCATTACACACCTGCTTGGCTTTGAGTGCCATCCCTTCCCCCACCAAAGACGTTCAAAACCAACGGAAGACAAACAGTACAAACGAGAGAGCCTAAGTTTTACCCCTGATCCAGAGACCACCAATGATCCATCGTGGAAGGCAGCAGAGGGAGTTGGGTCAGCGTGAGCCTAGACCCAAACAAGGATAATCATCATTACTTTTCAGGGTTCAGACGACTCAGAAGAATGTGTATACAGTTCTAGCAAAGGGCTTAGGAACAAGGAAACATTCAATATAGTAGTCAGTGCAGTATGTCTTTAAGGATATATCTCTGCTTAGGACTAGCAGAATTACCCGTTCTACTGCTGCTTCTGGATAGCTGAGTCATGCCCACTTATCATAAGGAACAGTAGAGGGGACAGACTGTGACTCTGTGTGTGTGGGGGAACCTCTTTATCATGGTTTTTTTTAATTTAAAAAATATTTTAAATTAAAAAATTATTTTTCCCCTCTTTAATGGAGGCACTGGGGATTGAACCCAGGACCTCATGCATTCCAAGCACTCACTCTACCACTGAGCTATACCCCTCACTCCCTTCATGACTGATTTTAATCAATAGTTGACAGCTTTGTTAGAGGCATCTGTGAAATGAAGTTACATGCAAAGTTTTTTATTATGTATATTACTGGCGTGAATGGAAAGTGACACTACAACTCAGTCAAAAAGAATCCCTAGCGGATATAAAGAAAGAAGTAATAAAGGTATTTCTTTTCTGCCCTCCTCTCTTTCTAGAGGAAAAACAAAAGACTGATAGCCAATTAGTCAAAGGTGAGAACTTCTGTAAAGGGATTAAGACATATACTGCATTTCATTACAAGATTTGCAAACTTCTCTAAATCCAAATAAAATCACTTGTTTAGACTGATGCTCTTAATATGATAAGAAAAAAATCTAAAATTGAGTATGAGTATTACACACAGAGATCAAGTGATTCATTAGTTGAAGATAAATATTGGAATCAGTGAACTTTGTGAGTTTTCAATTTACTTACAAACTATTTACGTGTGTCTGTGTGCATTCATGCACCCATGTGTATGCTATAAATACATACATGTTCGAAGGGTTTATTCATACATCTACCGTTATTTCCTGTATTACCTTAGACAAGTAGGCACAAACAATTTGAACACTTACCTCATTTAATTTTATATCCTTGTGTGGCAAAGTAATTTGGAGTGATAGCTATGTCTTAGTTTTCTGCTTTGCACTGTCTTGTAAGTCCCAGACAACTGTGGAAATGGCAGATCAGTGGTTGATAACTTACCTGCTTCTTCAAGAAATTAATTAATCGTGCAAACATTTATTTAATGAAGATGTGTGTTTCTGATGACAGCACAGACTTTCAATACAAAAAAACCCCAAAACAAAAGCAAAAGCAAACAAACAAACAAATAATGGTCCCAACTCTTTCTAACCTATGCGCTCTCTTTTGCAGTTCTTGTTTCCTGTTGTTTATTCTTCCTGTCAGTGGTATATCCTGGGCTGTGGGCACAAGGGGAAGAGGGAAAGATTCAGAGGCCCTTGACACCTGGTTGCTGTGTCTCACTGGAGGGCACCTGTGGCCATTTCACTGCGTATACAGTTTACCCTGACCTATTGGTTGCCAGCAAGAGGATGCTGAATTTCAGGATTGTGTAAGTGCAGAGTCTGGGAGCAGCTGAGACACTAGGGGGCGGTACACTAACTGCACTGGAAGGAATTCACTAGGACTTCCTAATGCCTTCAGAGAAAAAGCTAGAATTAGCAAATAAAAGTAGCGGTGGAGGAGGACTGATGTTTTGGTCGTCTGCAATGGTGGAGGAAATGCAAAGACCCCTCTCTCTGCAAAGCAGCACACACCTCCCTGCCTGGGATCGTGTGGAGAACTTAGTGCAGAAGCCTTGAAGGACAGACAGACAGTGGCAGGTGACGGTGACAGTCTGTTCCTGACAACACACTTGGAAGATGTCTCCAAATGCTGACTCACCATCCATCAGCTATTGATGAAATACTAGCCATTTTTAAAACCAATGACGATGCTTGTTTTTTTAAGAAAACTGTCTTATAACTCTGGATAAGAATGAAGTTGCTAAGTGCTTTCTTAAATGAGGCACTGGGAATAAAGAGCTGTATCTTGAACTCAAGTCTTCTAACCATTATACCATCACACCACCCTTTTAAATCACAGTGCAGGTTTCTAGGTGAAACAGTCTACACAGCAATCGATGAGGGCCATTACTATATGTAAAACAAGCAAGGACCAAACAAGGACCTACTGTACAGCATGGGGAACTATATTCCATTTCTTGTAATAACATATAATGAAAAGTATCTTAAAAGAAAACATATTTGAGTATGTATATGTATAATAGAATCACTTTGCTGTACACCTGAAGCTAACATTGTAAATCAACTACACTTCGATTAAAAAAATTTTTTTTTAAATGAGGGCCAAATACCTCTCTCTGGTCCAGCAGAAATGACAAGAATAACTGTAAGTCATAAGTAAACTTCTGAATGACATGTCCTTTAGTCTATCTATCACTGAGTCCCTTTTATTCACGTAAATAAACATCCTATTTTCTGTACAGTTTTTGCCAAGAGTTAAAATCCAGATGTAATGTTTTAAATCATGGAGACAAAAACACTTATAACTACTGTATCTTAATTTCTCACACTACCGATTAAGAAATTCTCCCCTAAAGTAAGAATGTTTCTCTGCAATTCTCTACAAATCACCATTAATGAGATAATAGAGCAGAAAGATTAGTAGGGAGTTCATTTGATTTTTTCCCCCCTGCAGGCTGGCTTTAGCGGGAAAATTTATCTACATTTCAATTCTCACGCATCGTGAATGATAAATGAACTCCACTGCATAAAGGACATGACATTGCTGCGCCTTGGATTTCTATTTTCTCTCGTCAGAATATTCTACCTAGTGAAATCCATAGCTCAGCGCCTGTCTCCCTAGAAGGAATGTGTAGATTAATGAAATCCCACCATTCTAAAGAACTGGTTCGGGACATGATTCAAAACATGCAAAAAGCAATAGTCTGAGAGATGTAAGACCAACCAGAAAGCGGCTTCGCCGTTTTGGTTTCTATCAGGTATGTCTGCTCTGGTTCATCCGAGGCAGGAAGAGCAATAGGAGACCTATTTGATGATGCTTTCATCACCAGATTCCAGATGCAGGACCAGAGAGAGTGAAGAGATATTTGCCCTGAAGCTGCAAGCAGAACACTAGAGGAAAACACATGACCCTTCATCACTTCCCCCAGATCTGTCTGCACTCTGTTCTGTTTTATTTGAAGAATAGGCTCCTTATCCAGACAACCTCCTGTATGATCCCGCATAGCAATGGCTATAACCCTGATGGGTGACAAATGTTGAATTGATATTGCTAAGGGGAGCCTGGAGTCAGAGGAAAAAATGCGTGCATTCTTCTACAGCTGCCACAAGAAAAGTCAATTTATTGTCACTGGTTATTTTTTGATCTTGAGGAACATGGTGGCTAAGTCCTTCATTTTATGTTAGAGATGAATACATTAGCTAAAGACAGGGCAAAGTGAAAAACATCAAAGGTACAGAAAAAAAAAAAATGAAATGAATTGACCCTTAAAGTTCAAGTGGTATGAAGCGGGAAACATTCCAGGAAAAATGTTTACAGTTCAAGTTTTGACTATTAAAAACTATGGTATTCTCAGAGTGAACTAATGTTAATTGAAACATCAAGCCTCATTAGCGTGAGGGGTAAATTCTATGTTGGATAATAGGGCAATGGCTAATGTTCACTTGCTAATATTGAAAAATGATGGAAAGAAATCTGTAATCACCTATGTTTTCTAGGACATAAATTAAAACAGTAAAAATACTTCTTCTAAAAAAGCCAAAAAGATTAATCATTCTCATTTTTGATGTTAGTAATAAACACATCAGAGAAAAAACATTATAAGGCACACAGTGTAAAATTTTGCATCTCTCTGTTGTGATTATTGAAAATGTTTAACCAATAAAAAAAAAACAAAACTTCTCACTAAACTACATAATGATGAGAATGTTACTGATACAAAAATAAAGATGTAAAGTGAAATATACTACAATATTAAAATGTTCTAGAAAGGCTGTCTGCTATGATAGGGGAAAAAAAACCAACTACATTCTATTTTGGACTCAATACTTTGTTTGCACATATTTTTATATTTCTTACCTAGGAACATCCATTTATTGTTCTTGGGCGGGGAAACACTTGACAAAGGCAATTAAGTTCCATTACATTGTTAAATTTGAATCTTACACTGTGAAATCTAAAGATCATGTTAGTAATGTCAATCAACATAATGAAAATATGTCATATGACTACTCTGCTCTTTCTGACTTTCCACAGAGGTTGAAGGGGAACAAAAAAAAGAGAGTTCTTAGGTGTGAAGTAATTTCTTGTCATTTTTAAAGAGCCATAGTAGAAAACTAGCATATCTCTTTATACATGAGAAATACGAAGCTACGAAATTATAAACCAGAACACAACACACCACGGTTGTGCATCGTTCTATTGTCAATAACAGGTACATGATGCAGACCTGGCAGGGCTAAGATATTAATAACATACCTGTAACAGGGAGAGCATCACAGAAGGCATCACACTCGGGAGTGTTTCCCAGTGTGGACCGCCATCAGCTGGCATCACTTTCAGAAAAATCAGACTCTTACTCTACTTTGAAGTTAAAGCGAATAACACATTTCAGACCCAGATTCAAAGCTTTACTCAAGTTATAAAAAAGACGGCTAATACACAGGTTTAGCTATAAAAAGAAATCTCTTTTGCTAATCTCTTTCATTACTGAACCAGTTTTTAGTAGAAAGACTTCCACGTACTCCTTGTAAGTCATGATAATCAGGCTACAAACAAAAAAAGCAGCAGTCGGTATTAATGTAAAGGAAAATCTGAGATCTTAAAAAAAAAAAAGTGCCAGATACTTTCTGTCTCATAAGTGCACCATAATTTCTCAAGTATGAACAAATTACATATCAATGGTTACAGAGCGGACTACTGTTTCCTAAAGCAAGGGGCAGTCTCATGATTGACTATCCTACTCAGGAGAGATAGTTAATTTAGCTTCTAAAGGTGCCCAGGTTTAGAGCTGGAGAGCAGTTTAGACAACTGAGTTGGTTCGTATAATTTCAAGTCACAAGATAGTACCTCAAGGAAAAAAAAATAGTATTACATCTAGTCCATCGTGCATTGGTGCATATATGTGGGGAAGGTGTCAGGGCTGAGATAGGCTTTTTAATATTCACTCAAAATCAGTCTCCATAACATCACAGCAAAATAAACATTAGCAAAGGCAATTTTGAATTTTTTTTAATTGACTGAAAGTAAAAGACATTTTCTGAAACGTTGCAATTACCAAGTCAGGCTTTCAGAAACAGAGATATTAGCATCTACCAAGATACTAAGTGACCAAGGCATCACAGGATAAAACTTACTGCGAAATAAGGCATGGATGAGTTCAGAGGCCATGACTTTTATGTTCTCTTTGATACAGTTCTTAATTTTATATTCCTACTATATACTTATTACAGTATTTCTAAACACAATTTGAAAAAAGGAGAGTAACAGTCTCGGTAGTTTGTAATTTAGACCAAGAGATATCAGAACAAATAAAGTTACCAAATATCCACCTCTGCCTTACACAAATACTGTATACAGTCAACAGAAACAGTCAGACATGACACATGACTCGAATGTGAACTTAAAAGGATCAAATAATTGGCAAGTAAGGCTAAACTGTTTACAGACAAGATATATATGATATGTAACACTTCATCTGAGAATCCTAACTATTCAGATGGCTGGAAAATACAGTTCAGGATTCCTAAAATTTCAAAAAACACTCCCCCCTCTCTACTCCTTAAAGAAAAGCTTGACATTCATTTTCATAAACCAATATTGAATTTCAGACATCTGACATTTCAGCTAGACAAATATATTTTGAAAAGCATATTACACATTATAAGCGCTGTGACAGCAAGCGTGGGAAAACAAAGCACACATCTTCCTCTGGCGGGGCTGAAACCATCGGATCTCTTCAGTTGGGCAGGTCCACATTCTGAAGGATGAGGGCCACTCGGTTTGGAATGTACACCTAAGTCAACACAATCGTGTCAGTGCGATTGAAGGAAACACTGGGCGCGATGTCATCATGTCAGAGGCACCGAAGCCTGATGCAGTCTCACATTTGCCTAGATTACAGTTACCTTTACGATCCTACTGGCTCTGAGGAGGCTCAACTCCACAGCTCCGACAGCTCTGGCATCCTTTAAAGCGACTACCACTAGAGGGCGTCATACACTTTACAAAAACCTACGTTCCTGAGACACTAGGGACATAAATGGCACTCGCCGCTGTTTAGGCACTACCAGCGCATGACGGCAGGCTGCCCTGAGGTTCAGGGTGTCGCTCTATTCTGGCGAATACAAGTCACATGCAAAAGATTGCTCACATCAAGGCACTTTTAGTATCGTTCTGGTTTCTGTTTTCCCTTGTCAGGTTAAGAAGAAAAAAATCTTAAATGTGATAGTATACGGTATCCTAAGTGTATTTTAGGCCCCTGCCCAACTTAAACCTATCAGGAAGCCTGCAGCTGCACTGAAAGTACAATCCACATTCTGTCCACACCGGTCAGAGTCCTGACTCCGCTCCTTCTTGAATCGTGTGTCTCCCATCTCAGACCCACTCTACACACTGCTCTCTTCCGGCCTCGCTCACCAGGCTCCCGCCACAGGGCCCTCCCCTTCCTGGAACACACCGCATCCTTCCCGGCTCTGTCCAGAGTACTCTTTACCTGACTAGTTCTCTATCTCTTAGGCCTAGAGGATCCCAGCTCCACGGAGAGGTGTTCCTTGACAACTCTAGACGTGCTGCATTTCATTCTCTATCGCAACACCATTTTTGTTTCTTTCTGAAAACTTAACACAATTTGTAATTTTTTTTTCAGGTTTATGATCAACCTTCTCACTAGACTATGAGGTTTACCAGGGCGGAGGCCACGTATCTTCATATTTCTAATTTTTAGTAGGTGCCAATGGACAAAGTACGTGCCGATGATGACTGAATACAAGAATGAATAATGAATAGAGAAATAAGAAATAGTGGGGTCAATATATGTATATTTCACAAGATATTCTTTAACACACTTTCATCTAAAATAATTTTTATAAAATTGAGAAGCGATTTGAACTGCTTGATGCTTATCTATATGCTATTTTGCACATATTTAATGACTATTAACCAAGTAAATAATAAAAATACTACAGATTACTGCCATCATTGCAACAGTATTTCTTCATTTCTGACTGAAAATATTTGACTACGTTCAGTCACTTTAACTGAAAACTTGATGGTTAAAAAAAAGAAAAGGGCTTTTTATAGTTTAGAACTGAAATGAAAGATGCAAAGCAAACAGGGCTTTAGGGAAAAAAAGTTAAAGAATAGAACAGCTGATTTTCATTGAATGAGACCACTGTATGTCCAATGCATCTCAATTCTGCAAATGAACACAATGTTTTCCCTTAAGGTTTCTGTGATAAAGAACTCTTACATCTCTTTAAAAAAAATCAGACATATCAACACAGTTGGTTAGTTTTGGACATTAAAGATTAAAGCAGGTTTTAAATGGTGGCATTCTGAGAAATTTGTATTACAACTGTAATAACTAGAGAACAGCTTTTCTAATCTTGAACTAAAAGTAACAGCGATTTAGGAAAAAAATCATCATCTGAGAAAAATTTCACAAATGCTAATAGTCACTGGGTGGCTTAGCTCCATGTCTCACAGTCTGAGTTGCAATCCAGTACTTCCAGAGGCTAAATATTACCTCCTTGCTAAGTCATTAAGTGTGGGGAAACCATGTATTTCAATGCAATATTCAGTTTCCCTATAATTCACACATTGTTTTTAATATCATATAGCTTTGAAAACACATCAGGATTTAATGGCTAATGTAATCTCTTTCATTCAATATCTTCTCTTTGTGATAGGTAAGATGTTATAAGATTAGATCAAAGAGGAAGCTGGAGGGTCCCATGAACAAAGCAGGACTGTTACCAATGATACAGACAGATCCAGTTCAAAGGATGGCATATTTCCACAGTGAAGCTACAGACTAAAGCAACACAAACCAAGAACAATAGAGGAGAAATAAAAGAAGCCAACAGTCAGACTCAGTCAATTCCCTTTCTAAGTCTTCTCAAAAAAGGCATGAATCAAGAGACGGTTACCCTGCCCTTCCCAAGGAATTTGCTATGTCCTTACTCTGTTCTACGTGTTTAGTTTGGAGAATCATAGTAAGTAGGTGTAACTAATCAGTGGGACAGCAGGTTATAATCAGAATGGTTCTGAACTGCTCTGTGATGACCATTCTAAAACTGAAGACCCATCTAAATTTCTCAGTAAAACTGGACAAAAGAACTTCAGTTCCCTTTACCTTAAAGACATTTCTCTGATATTATTTGGTCCCATATGCAGATAAAAGGACTCAAATAAGCCCAAGTCTCCTGAGGAAGGTGCAGTGAAACCTGTAAGTCAGATCTGGGTCCCTGCCCAGTGTGTGGCACAGTGATACATCAGGACAAGTCACTTCAGTCTCATACTGCATCTCATGGAGTTCTGGTATCTACTGTTTGATTCATAACCGCATACTGATTTCATCAGTGAAATCTTACTCTCCGTAAGAATGTTTTGGTACTTTAGCTAGCCCAAACTTAAGAGTAAAACCAACAGGATGACATAAGAACGTCAAGGTTTGCAACATATGCACTGAGTTTCCTAGGTTGGCATTTACTGGTTAAAAAATGCTTCAAGAACTCTCTCTAAACGATGCTGGCCATTTTATGTAGGGAGCTTTATGATGCCAATTCCAGCTACACTTAGAGACCTCTTAATACTATCTGCTCAAAACCTATCAGTTGATAATTGTATAATATCATTAACAGGAATATTGTGTAAGTATTATTTTTTTTTTCACTGCAATGTTAATTACCAGAATGTACTTATGTTGCTCCAGAGCCCTTGCAATGCAGGCAGCATGAAAGAATTTCCCAAGCAACGGATTTTTCTTAACTGTGGCTATTTCTGGAATTTGGAGTTTTCTTCTTTATTAGGGTTCTGAGTATATAAATCATTTTCTTAGTAATTAGGAAATAACTACCAATTATACTAAAGGACTTAAGATGATCAGAGCTAATGCTTATGGTGACACAATTACAAACAGGGACAATTTGGGGTCTCTGTAATTTAGTGCTAAGTATTGGCTCTGTAAATCTTAATTTATAAATTTAGGTTTATAAACAGTTTTGATTCATACAGCAAAGGAAATATGAACATAATTGAAGTAGATTTAAACATACATCCTCATATTTAAACAACTCATATTTAAAGATATGTATATAGAAACCACTCAGTACACATATCACAAATAATATATGGTGATAAACATATCTACTCTGCACAGTTATTAGCCATTAAGCCCTAAACATTTGTAGGCAGGATCACATTAAGAACATATGAGACAGTGTAATATTGGGCCATACATTTCATTTTTTTCTAGCTATTTTTATCGTCAGTTCTTGACAGGGAATCAGAATGCCACAGTATACTCCAGTTCATGTATTAAGAGAGTCAAAATGCATGCTAATCAACCCAGTTATTTTTACTTCCTTAATGGCTTAATCACTATGCCAGCCATCAGCATGGCTAAAAACATAACTGATCACACAATAGTCAACTATGTCATCCAGGGAAAGCACTATGTTCTTCTAAGGTCATAATAATTGTCAAACATTTGAAAATAGAAATTTAAAAATAATTTTAAATGAAAAATACCTAAAAAACAAATTTTAAAATTTTCTTAGAAATTGTTGGATTTAGCAATAGTTCATGGTCAGAGTGACAACATTATCTGCTGAGAAGGACATTAGACTTTTAACAGTCTACATATACACATTTGTCATTAAAAAAAATCCCAAATTATTTTGAAAAATAAGGGTGACATATGAAATAATTTTAATTTTCATCTACATGCTTTAGTTCACAAAATATTTTCTAAGAAACAAAGAAATATTCTAATTCATTTTTTTGCATTAGAGTTAAGAGAAAAGTGATGCTAGTAAGTATTTCTATGTAGAAATATATATTATCTCATCTAATTTGGAAATACGAGAAGGAGTAAGCTTTAAGAATCAAGACTGATTTGTCTGGAAAAAAAAAAAAACCTAAACATTTTTCATAATTCTGGATAGACCAGAAAACATTGCCCAATTTAATTTGCACTTTCAATTTAATTTGCACTTTCACTTACAACTGAGGGATACTAAAAAAGATACCTGTACGCCAAATGCCCTATTTCAACTAAAAGTTTACCTTTGAATCACCAAATTTAGAATGGAATAAACAGACCTACTTCTTAATGACAAGGAGACTAACTGGCAAAGTAATAGATGCTAAAACTATTGTTTTATTCACATTTCACCATTAAGACTGCTTAAGTTGCCCTAAAGGAAACTCATTCATTTCGAGTTCAACCATCTTCTTCCATTTGTGCCATCGAATTTTAATTTACGAATCAGAAAAGAGAAAGAAAGCACCCACCCCGACCTGACTTGTGCATGGTAACAGACAAGGTCACACTTAGGCTCCTATATCAGGAACCAAAACATTGAAGAAATCATTAAGCTATAAAGGCATTTCCAGTAACTGCCAGTAAAGCATAACGGAAAAGTTCTGCCCTATTGTTTCCTGGCATTTGTGAGATACTCTGAACTTAGCATACGCGTTTCAACAGTAGTGCACGTGCGGTTTTCCTCTGGCTTCCCAGTTTCACCTGACGGAGCACGCACAGATGACGCTGGGGCGGTAGCTGCTGATGCTGCAGCATGCATGGCTATTTTAAGATTCCTTCGAGCTCTGTTTGTTGCTATCTTTGAAAACAGATTTGACACTTATTCAGCAGATCCTTTGGATTATTGAGCTTGCAAATTAAGCTTTAGCAAATACTCTGGACTAGTTATGATGGACGGAAATTTCACAGAAAAGGAAAAAGGTCATATTTTTGTCTCCCTTCCCTCTTAATTCGAGGCATGTGGGAGGCAGAAGGTGGTAGAGGAGACCTGGAGCACTCAGGGTCATGTTCAAGAAACCTGACTGGATCCCAGCACATACTCATCAGTTTAATAAAGAGTTCCATTATAATGAGGCATTCTTACAATGGATGTATTTTTTAAGGTATTTTCTCCCCACCCCCCGGCTCTTTGAAGGATAACTCCGGCAAGAAAGAATCTGTTTTATTGGATTTTCTGGTCTATTTGGGCTCCCTTATTCTTAAATTAAAACCAGAGATCACTTAGTCTGGAGCCTAAAGACTTATTTAAAATGAGTCATTCCTAAAGCACCCATAGTCATCGGAAACAAGATGCTTCTGCTGGGAAGACAGAGCTAACCCCTTCCTTCTGACCGCGCTGGATCAGCATTCCACTGCAGGCAGTGGTTAAGCTCTATTTTATTTCTCACGTGCTTGTGGCACTGTATTTGCTACCTGTTATGGAGACTTATGTGACAGTCTCCATTCCAGCTGCTAATTTAGAACCGCACAGTCTATGTCTGCAAGATCAATTAGTGCCTGAAAAGTAATCTCCTGGCTGTTGCTGCCACTGGTTAGTCAGTTTGTTTTAATTATGACAGAATATCTTTGCTCTTAAAAAAATCGAAAGGATGTCAGCCTATTTTCTGCCCACCCCCGAAGACTGTGAGCCCTCGCCTAATATGGTAATTTCTCCAAAGCTGGGAGTATGTCTTCAGGGCACCTAGTGGCTTGACATGCTTAAAACGCCAAAATAATTATTGAATAGCCACAACAATAATAACTTTAAAATACATGCGCAGTAGCATTTTGCAGGTTCTGAAAAGCTTGGCTGTGTTCATGAATTTTTGTCTCCTAAGAATCCTGTGCTGTAGGAAGGAGACTGTTACTAATTCTTCTATACAGACAGGGAAACTGAGGCACAAAAAGGTTAAATTTCTCAAGTGCTCATAGCTAGTAAATGGCAGGTGGGGGGCTTGATCCCCAATTCTCTGCCACCACATTCTGTGGTCTTTTCACTATATCACCATGCTTCCCTCCCCAGCAGAAGCCTCTCTGCACACACGAACCTTCAGGAAGGCTGGCTGTGGAGCGCCTTTGCTGTCTGAAACTTTCAAACTCCTTTCAGTCTAGGTCAACTGGTTCAAGTTCAGCTCTACTGCAACTGGTTGCTGCTTCTCCATGGCTCCACTTTATGTGCTGGCTCATTTCACTAAGCATAAGACCTTCCTCCAGTTTCATCAAATGGTAAAATTTTATTCTACATCTTTAAAAGAATGTAAATTTAGTAGTTTAAAGCCATGTTCTTTCACTGCATCAACAAAGTTAAAATTAGTTACATAACTAATAAAATACAACTCTCCTCAATAAAATGAGAAAACCAGAATTTTATAACTAGAATGAATTCAGTCTTCAATTGACTATGTGAAAGAAAAAAATATATTATTGATCCTTTTAAAGTATTTTAAACTCCATTAGCTAGCCAATAATGTAGAAATCTGCTTAACATAAATTACAGAGAAAGCAAGAACAGAAGGGAATTGTATAAAAAATAGAAATGATTATAGTAGAAAGAAAAATGAAAACTGCCTTCCTCTTATTTTTTCAGAAATAATTTTTAATCCTATTAATGTTCAAATTTCCCCAACTGTCAGCCAAACATCCTTTATTATTAGTTTTTCCAAAATTCAGTTTAGTCCAGCACCCACAGTGCATCTGGTTTTTTTCAGTGCACTCCTCTTTCCCTACTCCCCGCTTTGTTTCCATGTTGTTTATTTGTTAGAGTTGTTTCCTTGGACAGAGACATCATCTTAAAAATAGAGAATTAAATTTAAGTGAAAGAAAAATACCTTAAAAATCTTACTTACCAAAAGAGAATAGGGACGCTCATTATGTTCAAAAGGTTCAGAAAAGAAATCGGTGTTGTGGTCCAGTCTCTGGTGGCCTCCATACTCCGCTGCATCTGAATCGAGCACAATTTTGAACGTGCAGCTCTTAAGGAATCACAACGGTTCACGAGTGGAATGAGCCGTGATAAAGTATGTCTGAGCCAGGATGGAAAGGTGAGTATTCTGAATACGATTCAATGATGATTTGGGCTATGTAGTCCCTCCCTCTCTAACATTTCAGTTTCTCATGTTTGAGAGAGGCTTCAGAGGCCTCCTAGTGCACACACCCACGGAAACCTCTCCAGCTCTCTGTCACAGCCCCTCACACGATCGTCCACGCCTATTGATGAAGAATCGACTTTTCTCTTAAGCCAACTGATTCCATTTGTTAGACATTCTTCTCCATATTGAATACAGTCTTGATTTCTTGGGACTATTTCTACTCAGAAAAGCCATAAAGAATAAGTTTGAAATACAGTAACTTTAAAATATTTAATACTAGCTATGCTATCTCCATGTGTCCTCTGCATACCTTACTAAATACTTACAAAATAAATTCCCAGAACCTTTAATGATTCCTCATTGGATATGGCTTTTTACTCTTCCCCCATCTTTGAATTCATGCTGGTTTGCTAGATTTTGGTTGACTAAGAAAGGAACACAGAAGTGAACCAAGGGTCCGAGTGTGGTCTGAAGAGTACAGAACCAAGCAGGCCGAATCCTTCCCCTTGGTTACAGGCAGCGTGCTGCTATGAATGCACATGATGACGAACATATTATCTATCATGACACAGGTAGATTCCTGTTGCAATCGTGTGATCTGCTACAATTTAAGACCAGAGTTTTCACAATGAGCTATTACACATGTTAGTATTATTGCAGTTATGACAAAATAACAGCTATGGTTACTATGTTCAAATTTATGCTCAAATGCCTAGAAATGGTACTTAATACAAAAATCCACAAGTAAATATACATGGATACTTGGAAATTTAAGTTTCTTCCAGCCTAAGGAGGGAGACAGGCGTCTAAGTGCTTTGTGTTTTCTCTTCCTGGTAATATAAATATTAAATCTCAGAAATGTTAGTATATTTTTCATTACAGTAAAAATGATCACATTAAAAGTGCATGTAAATAACAAACTATGACCATCATTTTAATGCCTAGAGAACCTATATTTGGGTAAAAGATGCAGATAAACTCGCCACGGAACTCTTGCTGGGATTGGTGGCTCCGTTTCCCTCCATCCAGGTCAGCCTGCTCTACTACTGCCAGTAAGCTGCGGATGATGTGAGCATACAGATTTTATTTAATGGGGAAATACGATAGTGAAAATAAATAGAGACATGGTAAATAAATGAAGCATGGGGGAATGAAAGGAGCTACTAAAATATAAGTTTACATTTTTGTTCTTCATCCTAGCTCATTAAATACTTGCACAAGTCTTCAAAAAGCATTACACAAAAACAAGAGTACAGTACAGTTTAGAAAATAATGCCCTAGAATCCTTTTTAAAACATTTGAAATACAGTATCAATTATTCAATTATTGGTAAACAACACAGATTACTGGCAGTAGTGACTGAAGAAAGCAAATATATCATGAAAAGCAGTGATTCCCAACCTGTGGGTTGACAATCACTGGTTGTTGTGTCATTATGAGGGTCTCACAGAATGAGTAATTATGTTATTATAAGGGACTGGGAATCTATATATGTATTGTTTGAAGACTAAATTATGTTATTATACCCATTTGGTACTATATTTCAAAGAAAGTGCATTTTTTTGGATTAACAAGATATAGGTTCATTTAAAAAGCTGCAGAATTTGAGTTTTTCGCCTATGTATTTTCTCAATCAAGGATACTGAAAGAACAATTGTTATTATCAGGACCAATTTCTTTTTGACATTGAAAGGGATCATCACACTGAAAATGGTTATAATCTACTCAATGTATATAATTTCTAGCTATGAAGAAAAAGCTTACAAAAGCCATAAAGTTTCAAAACATCAGTTTAGACCTTTATCTCTGATCTATAATTTAATGAACAAATACTGCTGTGGTCACTTTTGGAATTACCTAGCCCTGTGTCTATATTGCCAGGGAACACAACTTCCTTTAGAAAAGGCAAAACTTAAACTCCAGAAATTTCAACAATTTAAAATACTAGATTAAAAGTAATGATTGTGAAAGAGCTTTATCATTGTAAATTACTACCACATATTACTCAAGAATCAGGAAAACCCACCTTTTAAGAACACTGCTTAGAACAAACATTTGTAAAGAGGTTATCTGGGCAATTGGATTTTTGTTTTTCTGTTCTCTCAGCATTCCCTCACTCCCCATTTCTAATGCACGTGGGGAGACATACACACACACACACACATACACACGACTTGGGACCCACACAGCACCAACACCCCTACAAAGCTCTGTCTTCCACCAAAGAACATCTCCCTGAAAATATAACTCAGAGCCTATATATACTTGAACTATCTTCTTCATGTGGTTTCCAATTCTGCAGTAGATAAAACAAATGTAGCAGGACATCGCAACATCTAAACAACACATCTTTTGTTCACAGTTACCTCCCTACACCTAGCAGAGTGCCTTCTCATAAGAGGGTCTCAATATATCTTTGAAAATGGTATTTAGGATGACAATCCTGATTCACCAAGAACAGCTAAATTACATATCTTATTTTTTATACTAGAGGCAAGTAGAAAAATTATCTTATTTTCCCATTCACTTATTAAACCCACACAATGTACAAGGCACTGTGCAAGATTAAAAAAAAATGACTATGGTGTGATTTTAGTTTACATGAAACTCATAGTCTGTAACGGAAGATAAGAAATGCACATGAATGTCTATAAACAAAGCAGAAAGCAATATGCATTGAAATATAGAGCCAAGAAGGGAAGGTAGGATTGACAGCCTGTATAGAAAAAGTTTTGAAGGCTGGGCTAGACTGTTAAGAATTATTTTGTAATTAGGTATAAGAAAGTTGAAGATTTTTAAGAAAGGTTGTGACAATCAAGAAAATTAACCTGAAGGTCAAGGGTGGAACAGAATGGACAAAGGAAAGACTGGATCAGAGAAACCAGCCAGGAATCTAGCAATGGTCCAAGGATAGTGCAAATGGAGATACAAACATAAACCTATGAGATTTTGGATGTGCAACTGACAATACTCAAATGTAAGGAAACTGATACTCAATTTGGGGAAATAGATGGAAAGGGAGAATAGTTGTGCCCAAAGACACGCAGTAGGCTTAGTGGCAGAGATGCACATCAAATGTAGATCTAATTACCCTAGTCTCCACAGGTGGGTGCCTGTTTCATGCCAAGAATCATGCACAGTATTTTCATATGCAGTTTCTTGTTTAATTCTAAATTTCAGATTATAAGCATAAAGAGGCCAGAATGAATATGACATGAAGAATAAAAATAAGAAAAGCAGATAAAGTGATATCCATCTAAACATTTAATCTAATTAAATCTAAAAGATTGGCATTAAAGGACTGTGATCTTAACATTTCTTATGGAGTCATATCTGAGGTTTACTGCATTTGTTCTAGATCATTTTCTTGTTTAACTGGTTCATTTGCTTATTTGATTGGAGAATACAAAATACTGAAATAAAAAATTTACTTTGCTCAATTTGGAAAAATACAATAGGGAAGGAATGACAGAATGACAGACTTTTGTAGGGTTTTTTTTTATAGAGTTTTTTTTTTTTAAAGGAGATCAAATCGATCCCTATCCATTTGGATGTCATTAAGATATTATGATTTCTTCTTATTCTAAATTCAAGAGCTTCCTAAGTATTTGATATGTCTATCAACAGGTTGAAGTAGATAAGTTTTAAGCATTATTTTATAATCTATGTCCTTAAGTTTGAACCAAGGAAGAGCCATGTTCTGAAGACCTGTACTAATAAGATTAAAGAAGAGTGAAGGCATGAAGATGCTTAAATTCAATGACTCTTCAAATACTTCAAAAGCTGCTGTGTTTGCTCAGACACTTGATAAAGTGTCTGTTCGAAGTATAAGGATTTTGATGTAAGAAGTACTGTCATTTAGATCATTCTGCACTAAACTCACTTCACTCCTGCTGATGAAACTGAGGAAATTTATTGTAAGGTACAAACCCTGAGGCTTCGGGTTGAGTGACAATAAAAGGGGTTCTCTAGTGACTAGAAGACCATAAAGATGGCAAAGCTGGTAAGTTGCCATACATCTTTAAATCTAAGACACCACCAATTTTAAGATGAATTATTTTATACACCTCCAAAAAAGAGAAAAAATATCACTACCATGCCAGTCATTGTAAGATGTATCCCAGTTGAAGACATGTTAAAACGTGAAAAGAAATGTACCCTTAGAATACATGAATTTGGTATGTTATTTTCAGATACGATTCTTCAGTCAACCCACCCATAGTATTATGATTGTAACAACGTTTGAGAGCTAAGTGACCCCAGGAGAGAATCTGTATCGAAGGTAGAAAACATTAGATAGGAAATTCTAAAGAACTGTGAACAAACACCTGGTAGAGTAAGAACAGGTGCTGGAAAGCAGGAAGAATTTTATGTTTTTAACAGTCTGAAGATAACTACTCAGCACAGGACTTGTGACAATGTTCTAACTTAATCTTCCCTCTTTATGTTTCATGAATTGAACTTTATTTATTGTCAGCCACAGTTCACAAAATCTTAGGTTATGGCTGTACAGCAAATCAAATAGATCTGTCCCTTTATTTTATAAATATAATTAAATTATACTTCATGTATTGTCCTGAGAGCCAAAGAAATGGCCATAAATGATAACTTTTAGTTGCTCTCTCTGGTCTCTTTCCAAGTGCAGAAGTAGCGAAGACTTGTGATGTGTTGCTGTATATTTTATGAATGTGTATGTGTGTTAGAGTGAGGTAGATACGTGCATGTGTGGGTGTGTGCATCTGATTTAGGCATTTCTATCTTTAGCTCTGTCGTCTAGAGTATACAATAACTTAAAAATTCAACACTAGAAATGAGTTCTGATATTTTCATTATTTGTTCAAAACTATTTCATGGCAATGTGACATTTATAAGAATATTGCTTTCAATACACAGTATCTATTTAGCTTTTTCTCCTCCCTGACTTTAATTTTTTAAAAATCTCCCAATATTATATTTCTAAAATAAAATTAAAACAGAGAATAATGCAAAAATAAATAGGAAATTTACTATTGAATGTAGTAAAAGTATAAATGGCAAGTGGAACTTCTCTCTAAGGGGACTATATAAATATATTTATACATATACATATTTATACAAATATATATATATATTTAACTTTTATTAGTTCACATTAAAATTTTTTTGTCCTTGAAAAACAGCAACAACTTCAATACATGAGCTACATATGCATTCAAGTTTGCGAACACTGTCTTCATTAAAAGTTTAAATGACAACCACATGCCTTAATTAAATGCAAAACAGAAGTGTATTTCCAGTATAGCCTAGGATGCACTTGTTACATCAGTAGGTTTCTGATTTTAGACTAAAAATTAAACTCCAATTCCTGCAAGTTTACTTCCTTAACTGTACATTCTTAG
This sequence comes from Camelus bactrianus, assembly GCF_048773025.1. NCBI lineage: Eukaryota > Metazoa > Chordata > Mammalia > Artiodactyla > Camelidae > Camelus > Camelus bactrianus. The sequence continues at coordinate 29,482,281 of NC_133539.1, forward strand.
GAACTGAATAATGCAGAATAGCAATAAAGCAAACTCAAAGGATGAGGGGCTCAAAGACAATCTACCACGTTAATTAATGGATTGCTATGCTTTTTGAAATGCATTTTCATGCAAATTATTAGTTTATTTTTAGGCATGGTTAATGATACACACCAGTAAATAACAAATCGAATGATAATATAAAATATCAAGTACTGCATATTTTCTCTAGAATAATTATCCTATTTGCATAAACACTTTATAGAATACTTTGACTAACCTAATTAGGAACTTTTCTTTGTCCTAGAAGATTATATAACTTGAACTAAAAAATGTCACTGTTTCTTAGTAACTCAAGAAAGAAAAACAATGAAAAAATATGCCTACACTTCTAGCCTAATCTCCCTCTAAAATTGTTGCTTTTTGTCTCTGCCATTAAGGATTACCCAAAGAAATTATAAATTCAATAATTCGATGAAGCAATAGCAATTATTTAGAACTGCAAAAGAAAAAACAAACAAGCGTTTTATTTATCTTTTAACTACATACTTTGTCATTACAATGAGTTTCAACCATGCAGATGCAACATTTCTTACAAACATATTGTGCTTTTGAACTCAAAATAATTTTGACATAGACTATAAAGAAACACCTTCACCCAAATTTACTCTAATACATCCTGCAGTGGAGTCCAACACAATCTATATAAATGGAAAAGATAACTGGAAACTTCAAAGTTCCTGAAAAATAATGACAATTGCAAGCGGCAAGCATCCTCTAAGCCATTTTTATGCAGACAGAAAAGAACAGGAGGACGCATCCTAGAGGAGTAAATAAAAGGCAGTGGGTGTGTCCACAGGCTTTGGGGTCCAACAATTACATCCTAACCCAGTTCTGCCAATTACCAACTGTGTGTCTTCCAGCAAGTTACTGAGTTTCCTTGAGGCTCAGTTTCTCACTGGTAAAATGAAGGTAAGACATCAGAGGTTGCTGTGAGGATTCACCAGAGCAATGTACAACAAGTGCTTAACCCAGTGCCCAGCACCGGGGACAGTGCTCAAGTTATTAGTTGCTGTTTATAAAGTTATTAGTTGCTGTTTATATTATTATTATAGACGCTAACCATTTAAACTGCTGTCTCAAGTGATTAAAAATACAAAAGTAGATCAACTTATTCTCTTACTTTTTAATACCCAAGTTGGCCTTTTTGTCCTTTCTGCCCTTTATATCCATCCCCTTTTCCCATGTCTTTGTTATCACTAGAATCTGAACATTTTTCATATTATTTAAAAATCTGAACATTGAAATTTAATTGAACAGTACATTGAACTCTTTGAGGACTAAATGCTTCTAAAATTTTAATTTTTTTTTTTTTAAGAAAAATGCTCCTCAGGCTTCTGAGAAAGACTGAGAAACCAACTCTGAACACTGAAACTGACAATTAAAACTTCTCCACACCCTCCTGCACTTGTCCAGATTTTTCGCCATAGCATTATCAACTTTTATCATACCACAAACTTAAGTACCTTATTTTCTTTCTTTACTAAAATACAATCTCTATAGGGGACTTCTGTCTTTCCCCATGCCCCCTCCTCCCCTCTGCCTGGGACCTAGATTAGTACCAGGCATATTTATTGAGTGGGTCTTCTTTACATCATTTTCCTCCTGCAGTTTCCTCCTTGGGTTCTGATCTATGCATGCTTCTGCTAAACTTTAAGAAATAATTTAATACTACTTTAGTCATAAAAAAATCTTTATTTTCTTCCCTTGTTTTATAGAGTTAACATTTCAGATCTCTACAGTGTAACTTCTAACACAATCCCATTTCATTATCTATAAAGTTTTACTTGGACATTTTAAAAGGTTTTTTTCCCCTTCTTTTTGGAGAAGTCAAAACAGTTAAACAAATGCATGTCAGCTTGAAGCAATTAATTCTCAAGTGAATAACTCTGATTGGTGTAAGCCCTGGAGATAGACATTTTATATAATTCTTAGTTGAAGTTGGTAAGTGATTACATGTTTACTAAAGTCGACATATACTCAAAGACTTGCATTATTAACTTGACTGCTTAACTTTCTTCATACAGATGACTGAACTTAAGCATAGAACATCAAAGTGACTTGTCAAAAATCATATATCTACATAATTTGGCGGGGCCTGGATATGTACCTAGGGAAAATATTTTCTACCACTCTACCACCAGCGGCCAGTTAAAGTTTGCAAAGCAAATGAACGTGAAAATACTTAAACATTTGAAAGTAGATTCTTTTAGTGCTGAGAGTAGAAACCACCTTTTTCTTTATCTGAAGTCAAAACTTATTAGGAGTAACATATAGTTAATATATATTCCTCTTCCTCTTTTAACTTTTAAGACCAAATAGAAAATCATAAGTTTGGGCTTACTCAGTGCTTTAGAAAGGTAAATGAGAAGGGGCTGAGCTAGCTGCCCAAGAGAAACTGTCACACAAAACTCACAGGTGTGTGTGTGTGTGCATGTGCGTGTGTGTGTGTGTGTGTGCGCCTGTGTGTGCGTGTGCATGCACTCACATATGCATCATTACCCCCAGTCATTCCTGAGGACTTGTAGACAAACAGCCCATAACTATGAAAACTTTACCTTGGTTGATGATTGTGAAGGAAAGGATTCAGTGAAAACATTTCTCTACAGGCATCAAAATCAAACAAAAGATGAATGAGAGCTTTAAACACACATACACATATGATTGCTTATATATATATATATATATATATATATATATATATATATATATATATATATATATATATAAAAAACCCAGGGGTACAATAACTCTAATATAGTAGTTCACAATCATCTTTAGAACAATCATATTGGTTTAGTATTACTAGGTAGATGTGGAGAAGAATTACACAAGGAAAGAGTAAAGCTGCTAAGTTATTTCTGCAAAACACATTTTTGTACAATTCAAAGCAAAACAACAAATGTTTTGGCCATGATAGTCAAACGTAAAGATGATTTATATAACTGAAATAAGCAAAAATCCTGGTAAGTTTTGAATCAAATTCTGTGTAGACTTATTTGTTTTCATAGTCATTTCACAAACACTAAGTTTTATTTATATACTATCCAAAAATTATTAAAATTCCAAAGTGAAGTGACCATGATGAACATAAGAGAGTTAATTTAATACAGTAGGATGATTCTATATAACCCTGAGGTTAAGTCATCTGAAGCAGACAACAAACAAAATTTCACCAGGAATAAATTTCCTACCTCCAAAATTATTAAGGCAAGAACAGGAAATATATACAATTAAATGCTTCTAATATAAACTACTGGGAAGCTCAACTCCCTAAAACTTTTCCAAGCCTGTGCCTATTGTATGTGGCTAAAACAAACTGAAACTCCCATGCTGTAAACCAGTGCTGGTAACGTGGGACTAATGTGCATATTGTATCTTCTGCTGCTCAAGGAAGAACACAAACTTATCAAGAAAACTCATGACAGCAGATCTCTTCTTTTTCACCTCTTTGTGAAGTGTCCTTTCCTCTATTCTATGGGATTTTTAGTCTCCAAATTCTTCCATCTTCTAATATCATTCAGCACCTAGCATGACACTTTCCTGAATCTGGACTTGAAGCTGAAATATACTGAGATTTATATCTGGGTTTAATAAAAAATTTGAGTAGTCATCTTTTTCCTTAAAAAATATTTTACTATTTTAAAGTGAGTATGCTTATTTTTAAAATATTCCAGTTAACCTGATCTGTGCTTGTGAGTGTCAGAAACTAGACTACTATAACAGTGCATAAAATGACATTTAGTCAGAGGCACCATTAACTTTTACAAAGAGAAGCAGAGAAAACAAATAAAATTATAAGTAATTAGTGAGACACGCTTTATCTATTTTAATGGCATTTCTACAGGGGAACAGAAAGATGAATTATCTGGTGCCAAATAAAAAACGGTGCTAAACTTACAGGAATTTAAATCACATCTATTCACTTACTAAGAATACAATCTTGTGAAAGTTAAAAATCTTTCTGATGCTTAATTTAGTCTGAGGATAAGAATACTTGTCTGACCCCATCACTAAGATTATGTGAGGATAAGAGGAGTCAATATAAATAAAAGTATTCATACACCATCCATTGTTATGCAATTTAACTTTTGGCACACATTTGGAAACCATTTCAAAATATTATCTCCTCACCCAACCAATTCTATTTAATTTGAGTGGGGTGAACCAGGTCATGCCAGAGTTCTTCTACCTCTCAAAACTCTATGATTCCATGTGGCCCTGTACTTCTAACAGTCACTGAACATCACAACATCACAACATTGCACTGGGTAAACAGGCAAGATGGGAGGGTGATTAGGGGTCATCTTGACAGAGCTGACAGTTGAAGCTATGAGCTTGTGTGAGTTCTTCAAGGGAAGAGAGCAAGTAAAAAGGACAAATGATTGGGTTTCAATGTGACAGAAACAGATAACACATGGAGTGGGTAGAGAGGAAAGGGAAATCAAGATAGTGGTGCAGCATATGGAGAGAGTGGATGTAAGGAAGAAAGGTGGGCCAGTGGTACCAGAATGAGGGAAGGATTTAGCAGCAGAAGACTTTTGATTCCAGTACTTCGGAAGGACAGAAGTCATTCTGCCATGGTGAACCAGGAAACAGGAAATGAAAAGAGAAGTAGGACAAGAGAATGGAGGCAACAGAGAGGGTTAGTATCTACTCCTCTCGTCCTTTCTTTTCCTTCCTTTTATTATCAAATTTCTAGTGCATTTTTAGAATGATGATGATGACAGTAATTATACCACAGCTGCTAACACTACCTGAGCTTATATTTGTGCAGGACACTGGTGCTAAGCCTTTCACATGCATTAACTCATTTAATTCTGACAATAATTCTACAAGGAGGTGTTTTAAAGACGAGAAAATTAAGAAACAAAGAGATTACTTTCAAGGAGAGATGGAACTTGAACCCTCAGATGGTCTTATTACAAAGCCCATTCTCTTAACTATTATCCCAGTGAAAAGAGTAAATGACTCCATGTTTACAAATAGGAGACCAGAAATACTGACTACTACTGGTGGTCATACTAGTTACACGAGCCTTTGTGAAATAAAAATGTGAGGGTAAGAGAACAAACTGAAGAAAATAATGCTTCGGAATCAGAAAAGGAAGCTACCACCAGAGAAACTTGTTTTCCTTAGCTGGACAAAAAAGGAAGAGTGTTAGAAGGGAAGGTAGAAGAGTGAAAATTGACTATCTCCCTAAATAGTTAAGAGCTTAGGGTGAAATTACCATACTGCTTGTAATTTTACAAAGAAGGTAATTTCCTGTTTTAATTAATGTTCCTCTAATAAACATTTATTGTCTGCCAATAAAAGGCAGTATGACTGCACTTAAGTTATACATTAACTAATTTTACTTGATAACATCTGAAGAGTACTTCCCTTATTTAATAGTTGATTATCACATAATTACCAGAGAAGATTAATTTGTTTCACAGATAAATTTCACAAACAAAATAGGAATTAACTAGGCATTTTTTTTCACCATTAGGGTAAGAGATACCACATTAATAGAACTAGAGATGGTTCTTACACATGGTTATAACTGAAGCCATTATTTCCAAAAACACATTGTTCATGCTTCTACTTTTTCCACTTTTCTCTGGAGAAACACAACCTTCTTTTGGTTGTAGCATCCTAACATCCTTAAGAGCCCTTAAATAGTTATAGTGAACCTGTAACTACATTATGGCTTAATTTTAAGAAATCTTCTGAAGTACTCAGGTACCATTTTCACATAAAAATGAAACTCTTGACTTGTTAGTTTGACCCTGTGAGGTTCTGAGTTAGAACAGCTTACAGAAAATAAAAATATCTCACTTTATAAAAGATCCAAACAGCTTTCTCATAGGCAGAGATATTCACTGGGAAAAAAAAAAAAAAAAAAAAAAGGCTAATTTCTATGGAGATCCAGAAGGAAAAAGTAATTTAACATTCAATATTAGAAATTTGTTTTAGATACTGGATGCTCGATTAAAAAAAAAAAAAAACAAAACATTGGCACCAGATATAAAGGTGACAAATATAATTTATCTTAAAATAGAAGAGAACTATCTGCTCTGGGCTGATTAAATAAAAGTCTCTTTAAAAAGAAAGGTTAGATATGAAATCTTTCAGGCCAAGGATTTCCTTCTTCTATAGTTTGCAATGCTGTTCCCTAGGAAAGGAAGAAGTTTACCAAATGGGATAGTGAGTATAAAGTGCTTGCAGCATGCAAAGCATACAATAAGTCTGCAATGGTAGTAGATCTTATTATCAAAATCTGTTCAGCAAGCATTCTGACAGCATATTCTACAATTTTAAATTCTACAAAATAATGATGTGTGTTACTGATAACATTTTATCAGTGTTTCCTTTCTACCATTTAATTAAATATCTGCTCTAAGGGAAAAGCAACAGATTATAGAAATCTTTGTGTTTTAATTACTCAATTTCAAACACCTTCAGGGGCTCTTTTACCATTAAGTAGCTGTATCCTCCGTCTATCCATCCATCTGTCCGTCCATCCAAATATCCATTATCATCCATCCATCAATCAATAATTTAGCTTTATGTTAAAAGTAACTAATACATTCTAAGTAAAGATATAATTGTTAATATACAGGTAAGAATGATTCTCAGTCTTACAATGTAACTTGGAATCAATTTCCACATAATAGTACTTCTTTTCACAAACTGGTAAAAATAATTATATTAGGCATGGATGTCCCCCGCCCCCTCACTAGTGATACAACTAGTAGGTGAGAATGTACTGTTTTTATAGGATACAACAGTACTTCTGATTTCTTTCCCCACCAAAAATGTAAGAAATAGAGGATAGAAATCTTGACTGAGCTACTGTTAGGTGATTTTCTGGAACCAGAAGAGACCATCACTGAGCAACTGAACTATGAACCAAAAACAGAAGTGCTGGTTAATGTCTCAGGGCACTGTGACACTGAATAGCACTCAAGCTATTAAAAAAAAGAAATCTAAAAACATATGTGTGTAGTAAGGACTCACTCATTATTCATTATTGCCTATAGTCTTATGAATATATATTAAGCCAATCTAAAAGTGTTACAGCAGTTGCAATATTTTAATCATGCAAAATATTTTTCTTACTTTGATATTCATCTCAAATTCCTGAGTAGAAAAATGATGCTAAATCATAGGCTCTTTTTGGCTAGTGGAGGTGGGGGTACATGTTTGTCATTATCATTAAATCACAAAGCTTTTGGGACAGTGTTTAACAATGAAAAATTACCAAAAGTACCATGAAGTAACATTTAAAAGCATGATTTTCATCTTGAAACTAAAGAAGACTAACCAAAGCCATGAATATACATCCATTTTCAAGCTCTACAAACAAAAGGAGGATTTATATTAAATATAACATGAGTAGGATTATCTGTCTCTGTTCATATAAAGAGCTTCATATTAAATGACTGCACAGAATAAAAGCACCTGCATGCAAACACACACACACTCACGTGTATGCACACAAGGAAAAGAAACATGCTTGCATCAGTTCAAAGTCACTGTGTAGATCTTTTATAAGAATCCCTTGTATTTGTTTTTGTTTTCTTAAATTCTGTACCAAAACATCTAAGCCTGGAAAACTAGATAGTTAAGCTCTACTTATTTTAGTCCAGAAATTAACCTTTACAATAAAAATCTTGATAGAATGTGGTATTTAGCCAATCCTAAATTAAGCCCTTTGTTTTTATTTGCTGCAGAAAGCATAGATTCCAATAAGCACAGAATGTTACATAACCACGCTTCAAAGGCTTCTGTAAACTAAACAACTCACAGCAACATCTCTGCCTTCAGCAATCACACTTCAGTGAATCATCCAAGTGACCTTATTTGCTCATAAGAAACTGTGTACAGGTTGCAAATGTCAGAGTCTGAATTTACATTTTAAAAAGTACATCTTGCAGCAGTTTAATGAAAATATTGCAAAGATCTCGGGTCCGATCCAACTATTTACTCATCTGTTCCCTTAGCTTTAAATATTTTTGGCCTGGCTTCACATATTCTTCACAAGCCATACTTTATGATTACTCCTCTTAACACTTCAATATTGTAACAGTTTGAAACGCCATTTGGAAAGGGGGCTGCTATTACACTATTACTCCCACCCCCATCTCAAAGCATGCTGCCAAGTAATTTGAAAACACTTGATACTAGTGTTGTTTATGTTCTCGGAATGATTTGAATCTGTATAGACGAAGACACGCACCTTATAAATGAGCTGTGAGGGCTTACCACTCAATGTGATTATTTTACAGTACACCTAATGGATGCGCTGCATCACAAGAGTTTCATTCTCAACACAGAATTGTGGCACATTTATATTCTACTCCAAAATAAAGAAATCCCAATAATTGACCTGAGTCAATGATTTCATGTTGTGCTTTTTTTAAAAAAAAAAAATATATTTTTTTATTTATTGTGGAGGATGGCGACAGGGATGGAGCATGGGGAAAAATTTGTGGGGAAAAAGTGGTAGAGGGTGATGGTGAGGTACTGAGGGAAACTGATGAGGGAGAAGTTTGCCTGTGCCATGAATGGGTGTATAATTTTCTCATGCTACCCATTTTCCCAGAATGATATCAAAATCATCTTGAACATCACAGAACTGTTCATCATTGCTCATGTCACTACTGCTTCCACCACCAATGACACACAGTCATGAACAGACAGGAAGAGGCACCATGGTCTGAGAGAAAGAACATGGCTTTGTAACCCACTGCTCGACCTTTACAACCCTGTGCTGGAGGGAGGCTGGATAGTTACTTAAAGTTTCCTGGTCTGTCACACAAAGCTAACACACCCTACATTACAGGGTACCCAAAAATATTAACTAGATACTTGATAAAAATGGCTAGCAAACAGAAGGCCCTTGAAAGAGGTCCCCTAACCCCCATGCTCTCCCCTACATCACTCAAAATGAGGCATCATTATTTGCGTTATTGAGAAGGGATGAGAGCGAGCAGTTTGCCTTAGGGGCTTATTAGACGTTTTCCTTGTGATTCAAGGCTGATTTGATAATGGGTCTAAGTGAGGAACGTGACTACAGAAATACAATAATTATTCTGATACTATAGATGGCATTATGTTTCTTTCTTTCGCTACAGCTAAACAATGTGAAATCATAAGCAAATATACCACATCAGGAAAACGCATCTTATCCTCCTGAGCGTGTAACCTGCCTACTTAGCCAGTACACTTGGGTCTCAGCTCTGCATCACCCGCATTGCTATCTCTTGTATGAAAGAATGCTGGTGATTATTACGCCGAAGACGAGCAGCGGAAAAGACAAATGGGAGACGGTGCACAGGCAAAGGGTTTTGTTGTTACTGTTTTTTTTTTTCCCCTTAGAATATAGCTGCAGTTTCCTTTTGCAGAAATGATACTGTGTCCTTTAGCAGTCACCAGGAAGACCGAGTTCAAAACCTCAGTGATACAAAGCAGACTCCCCTCCCAGCTTCCCAAATGAATCATCTTATTTTTGAAGTGACAGCTAAAAAGCCTCCTTAAAGGGTGTCTTCTATCTTGCCTGGCATTGCCCCCAAAATAGCTCCCCTTATAACAGTTTCTTGGGAAGACAGTCACCACATATTCCACACAGATCTGAGTGAAAGTTGATGTCTTGCAATTTGATATACAGGATATACAGGTTCAAAAAATGGAACTGCTCAGGAATTCAGACACGCTACCTATTGCGGGTTTATATTTCATAGTGACAGAAGAAGTTCAAATGACTTCTTTAGAAACTTTAAATTTGTTCTGGTACCAAATCCTGCTTTCCAGGGAATTAAAAATTTGATGAATTTCTTGACTTGATTAATACATCCAATCTTGCCACTGTGGCTCCTTCACAGAGAAAAATCTGTATTCAATTCACCGGCTCAGTAGTTGGAAATATCAGTGGCATAGAACACTTTGGTAAAGTTAGAAAATATAGCGTAGAAATCCTAACAGTTTTACACTTTCTATACCTGAAATGATTCTCTAATGCTGAACTGCAATGTTGCTTAAAGATGTAAGAAGAAAGTCATAAAGAGGAAAGACCAAAAAGAAATGAGACTTGTAAAATGCTAAGGATAATAAAAAGGACTGTTAAAGCTAAGCTGGGAACAACAAGACGCTGGAAGATCAGCTCTATCCACTGCTTAGGGAAGATGGTGCATTCATACTCCAGCATTCTTCTATCTTCTCTATTAACGGGTTAGAGACCAGAAATAGTGTTTTTTAATGCTCAATGTTAACTTTGGGATTTTACTTAAAATTAGTAATTGAATAAATAAAGATAAAGAAGATATAACATAACACTAGCAGACATAAAGAAAAAGTAAAGACTTATTTGAATGAAAATACAATAGGAGTGAAAAATAGGATGGCTGCCAGAAAAGCTAATGTGACTTAAACTACATTAATGAACAAGCCATCTCTAGAAAAGGGGAAGGAATGGGGCTCTCTCTATGTCACATGGGCCAGACTGTTTCTAGAATGTTCTGCTGTTGGTTCTGGAGACATAATAAAGAGGAGTGTGAACAATGCTGGGTGTACTCTGATAAGGGAAACATGATGGTAACAGTTTCTGGAAAGCATCACAAGAATCTATTAAAGAAACCAGAGGTACATTTGGTCTGGAATAAGGAAGACGAAGGAGAGGTGGCACTGGGAGGAACAGGTTAAGGGCCTTTCTGATTTGAACAGCTGGCACATAGAGCGGGCAATTAGCCCTAGAGTACAGAACTAATACATTTACATTTAAGGCAATGTTTTCAAAAATTAAAAAAAAAAAACTTTTATTGTTTACCTTGTGAAATAGATTCCTAGGACTGGAAAGTATTCTAATGACAGCTGTGGTTTGTGAAGGAATATATAGATGGCATTTCTGCACTGAACTGGGTCACTAAAGTATATACAACACTGCAAAATCCAGATGATTTTGTACTTTCAAGCTGGGAGTTAGGTCTGGCAGTATTAATACAGCTAATTAGAAAGTATGATTTAAGGTATGGTGCAAATGCTCTCCTGTTCTCCTTTCCTCAAAAAAAAAAAAAATGCCCTCCATATAAAACAAATTATTCTACATTGTAAACTGACTATACTGCGATTAAAAAACAGAAATTATTCTATTAGATAGCTAGTCCATTAGGTCTTGCATACTTTTAACTATTCAAAGAGATCTTTATTAAAATGCAAATGTCCTTAGAGGAAGCAATAACATATGGGAATTAGTTACAGCTTGTTGACAGAAAGACAGGAATGAGACAGGCAGCAAGTGGAAGAAAGGTCCTAGAGGGCACACATCTGTAGAAGACAAAATCCTGGCAGTGAAAGAACCAACAACGTTTCTTCAAGGCTCTCCTGGAGCTCTAACAGACGCCTGAGGCCGCAATGGCTCAGACACTTCCACAAAGATATGGCCCAATTTTCCAATTTGTCAATGATCCTAAATTAAACTCATATTTTCTATTCCCCAAGCTGGCTACACCTCCTCGCTCTGCTATCCTTAGTAATAATATCACTTCCATCCTTATTGTTCAAAGTGAAACCTTCTATTTTCTTTCCTATACCCCATGTCCTAACGGTTGCTGAGTTCTCTCACTACAAGAAAGGGCTTCATATACCTGTCTATCCTATTGACATGACTTTAGTTCATGCCCTAATCTTCTTCTACATGTACTGAAATTTCTCATAATTAATATCTGTATCTCCAATCTCTCTTCTCATGAAAGCTCTCCTACACACTGGGTACATGAGAACCTTTCCTAATGCACATGTTCTTATCAAGTAGCTCCCCAGCACAAAAACCTTCCGTGACTCACCATGAAACTACAGAAAAGAGCCTAAAGTAATTAATATGACATTAAAATCTTCTATTATGTGATCTCAATCTATCTTTTCAGCTTTATCTCTGAGTACTTCTTTTTATGGTCATCATTCTCCAATTAATCCACTGTACTGTCCATTATCTAAGGATATTCTATGATTTCCAACAGCTGGAATGGCCTTCCTTAATTTCTTCTACTACAATTTTATACATTTCTCAAGGCCCAGGCTTAAAAGTCTTTTCTTAATCAATCAATTGATCCACAAATCCATCTCTCTCTCTCATCCAGGCTTTAAGGTCTTTTCCTTAGTCAATCAATCAATCTCTCTCTTGCATTTATTTACTTACTTTTACATAACCCCTGTTGCCCTGTGGAACCTTCCTGCCCCATCCCATTCACTGCTTCATGCGTCACGTCCTACTTTGGTTTTACACACCTCTTCTCCCCCACTTAGGGTCAAGGGAAGTGCTTAACAAACACTGCAGTAGATCCCAAGTGCTCTGTAAATGCATCTTGGTTTGATAATAATCAAAATGATATTCTGATTATATGACATTACCAGGTATGGAAGGATTTAGTCTAGGGGCATTACTTCAGCGGTCTAGAGCTGAGAAGGGTTTTGTGCGAGTGGCTACCTGTCTAGTACGTGCCTGGATTTCTTCATGGAGATGGTGAGGACATTTGCTTCCTGAACAATTCAGCTCTTCTGTAGTTCAGGTAACCCCATTACACTGACTCCCATGATTTGAGCATTCTCTGTGTTAACTGGGGCATGTTTGAGCTATTACTCACAGCTAAGACCTTCCCTCCTAAATGCTCTGATGTCCTGTGGGATGGCGATCTGGGAAGGTGGGGGAGAAGATGGAGAACCACCCCTCACCACCCTCAACGTCACCGAGCAGCACAGGGTGGTGGTAGATGCCACAGGCTACTTACCAGACAGCATGGCCCTTTCCTCCTTTATTGTCAGAGAATCGTTCTGTCATGGCTAACCATTTCATGAAGGGGCCACTTCCTGGAGACTTGGGGGTAATTTCTGATTAAGCTACTCATAATGATAGCATTCTCCTCCTGAGAAATTTCTCTGGGGAGGTATGACTGAATTCTGCTCCATGGAATACAAAAGGAAACTTGCCAAAGTGACTTCATTCGTGAAAAGAGACACAAATAGATTTGCCTTTTGTGACGTCTGCGGGTGACATTTGGAACCCTGGCTGTCTCGCGACCATCACAGGTGCCAGCCTTTGGACACTGCTGGCACCCTGAGAGTTGAAAGCAGAAAGGCAGAACGGACCAGGGAACTTGATGATATTGTCACAGTGCTGGGGTCACCCTACCTAAGGGCTTTCACTGTTGTGCAAAATGCATTTTCTTTATTACATGAGCCAGTGGAATAGGTGGATTGTAGCTGGAGACACCCCGACACGGAGGACTTCACGTTGGCATCAGACATCTTGCGCAGGTGGGAGACATTAATCACTGTGATGCCTTCTGGGGAAGAACACGTTATTTCTACTGCCTGCATAACAATCTGTGCTGGTTTGTTGCTAGGTCCTGAATCTTCTTCTGCTTTATCTATGGACTGGATAAGTCAGAATCTCTTTAAAATACATAGCACGTTTCATTTTGTAATAATTATCACACATACAATGATTAATGTTTGTCTTCTCCAGTAGTTTAAAAGCTCAATGAGGGCAGGGACTATCTGCCAGGAAAACTGCTATGTTTCCAGCACCTAGCACAGGGCTGGCTGTGTAGGTGCTCAATAAAAGGATGCTTAGTAAACATCTGTGAAAGGAATGAATGGATGATTAAATGAACATATAGAGAGTATCAAAACATTCTCCCTGTTATTTCCTTTGCTTATGCCTCCCATGCCCTGATTCCTTACCCATTCACGCCTACAAAAGTAAGCTACAGCCTTTATTTTAGGAGACAGGAAACAGAAAAGGGAAGGGAGCAATCTTTACAGCTACGGTCTGCTAGCTCACTCAGTGGAGAGGGGAACGGAGACAATTCTCAGAGGCAACTTATGAAATATTTTCATAGAGAAACTACAGTCATCTCCCGTACTACGTACTGGATCAAGATATTATTTAAGAAAACGTTTAAAATCATCCTCTTTAGAGCCAGAATGGAGACTAGGATTAATCTGGCATAACTGAACTGAGATTTATCTAAATTTAACTAAAGATTAATCAATCAACTACTTCAAGTCCCTCATTTTTCAGATGGAGAAACTGAGAGCTACTGTCCCCAAGATCAGCGTTACTCTTTCTCATGCTCTATGATGTAATGAAACACTGAATGCAGACAGTCATACTCATTGGCAGCAAAAAGGATATTTTCCTAGCAATGCCGTTCCGACTCGGTAATCAGTATAGCTCTTGCTTGGATGAAAGTTGAAAACAAAAAGAAGACCTGCTCTCTCAAAAACAATGATCTTATTGGTTTCATGCTTTTCACTCACATGAGCCTGTAAGAATGAACACACACAATACATGTAAATAATACCCAGATGCTGCTACAAGTAAATTCTTTACAAAAAAAAGTTATTTTTGTCTTTATTAACAGCCTTGTTAGTTATTAAGCCAAAATTGAAAATACCAGCATGTTATATTTTTTGAACAGGTTGCAATTTTGCCATATAAAACTCTAAGCCAACAACAGCCTCCATCCAAAAATTGCTTAAAGAGTATAAAAATCTCACTTGCCAATTTTAAACAAAGCACAGAGGATTTGGGTCGTGGCTTAGGTTCTAGGTGAAAACACAGTTCCTGTGCTATACATAAAGCATTTGTGTGCGTGAGGGGGTGTATATTCAATCTACTTATAAGTGAACTTCCTTTAAGACTTTTGTTTGAGTCCCTAGGTGAGTGAGGTAAAGTTCATAAAACTACTTTCCTATTGTAATTCTACCCAGATTTCTGAAGCCGTAATTTTCTTAAAAACTTTACATTATTGCACAACTTTGTCAGATTCAAAAGCAACCAAAAGTCCCCCATTATACTTTCTTTTTATCTAATAAAAGAGGAAATCTGGAAAGAAATTACATCTACAAACTCTCTTATTTTCTACGTCACATTTTACAGCAGGTAGTGAGAAGCCTTTGCTTTTTCAACCCCACCGTCTTCCAGTCCCTGCGTTGAGAGGACTTATTTTCATGCATATCAGCAGCACCACTCAGGGTAATTTAGAAATGTGAACTAAGACTCTAGAGTAAACAGCATGCCTTTTGGTATTCAACATTGTTCCTGTTGAAAAGGAGCATCATTTTGCTCTCTCTTCCTGAAATAGCACCGCTAATAAATGTGATTAGGGCATTTGTGTCATGTAGCCAATCTTACTGAATATATAAGTACCTTTGTTCAACCACTTAAAAAAAAAAATCAGAGACACCAAAGTAAAAACACATCAACAGTCATTTCAAACAGCACCAGTAAAAAGTAAATGGATTATAAGTAACACATACTATATGCTAATTTTTGCAAGGCGAAAAAAAAAATAACCTGTATAAAATTTGCACCTGTTAATTACATTTTCTAAAACTTATTGAAAACTGAGACTTTAATGCCAGAGGAGAGTCAGGCTCATGAAAAATACAAAATAGCATACAGGTCTAATGGCATCTATTGAAATGACAAGTCAGAGACCAGTAAAGGAAGGAAAAAAAGGAATAAAGAAATGTCTATGTTGTCAGAGTAGTTTCTTTACGACAGCATAATTGTTTGTATAAAGAAAAACAGTCAAAACAATTAAGATGTTTCCACAGCAATTTCAAAAATGGATTCCATGTGGAGCTTTTGTCATTTATTTTAACCAACTGGAATAAAAAATTACTAAATTTAAACAATAACAACACACTAACCGGGAAAGTAAGCAGGGAATTATGTTTAAGATTTTCATTATCCACTGGGGAGACCTCAGTGGCATGTTTTGACAACTTGAAGTATGTCACAGGGCATGACACACTGCATAACACAGTGCTGCTTAGAAGATCTGCATGTGGATTTACATCGATTGCCATTCTAAGCATGTGCAACACTGGTGACTAAAACATAACATTTAGAGCAAAGAGCTTACCTGTGGCGCTGAAAGCCAACCGCATCTTTCTTCCAATTTATTCATATCCCTGTCAAAGTTATTTAGGAACTTATAGCGAAGAAGGTCATCATCAGCTAAATGGAACTGCCTTCTTGCATAATGATAACTCTCATTATTTCCTTTTCTTGGGAAGTCTAACCATTCAGGATGCCCAAATTCATTACCTGTATCAGAAAACAGATATAAACATCACCTGGTATAGTATTAAGGTAACTTATTAAGGTAACTCAGTTAATTGTATATTTTAAAGTTCTTGAAATTAGCTTACATTATAATTTACTATAGATGTGTCCTGTAAATGCCGTACAACCCTGGTTCAGAAGCAGCATAGTCTAGCATGCAGCATCCCAGGGCCCCGTTTTAGCCTGGCCACCTGCTCCTTGTTCCACATCTCATCTTCCTCATGCACAAACTGAGGACAGTAGCTCTGTCATAGTTATTGCAGCCCTAAAATAACCTCTGAAATCTGAGAAATTTTAGAAATCTTTATTTCCATAATCTCTGAAATCTGCACAATGCTTTACAGTTTCCAAAGGTTTTGCATGTACGTTATTTTTTGATCCACAAAGGAACTCTCTATTATATCCATTTCACAGAAGAAAAATCCAAAACTCTGGGTAGTCAAGAAATTTGCCCAACCTCACACAGGTAATAAGTAAGAAAGCCACCATTAAAATTTAGTCCTTCTGATTAAAATTCAAAGTTCTTTCTGCCTCATCACATGAGGCAAGTACGCTTTAAACTTCAGTGTGTCTGGGAGTGTGCATACTTGTGTGTGTGTGTGTGTGTGTGTGCGCGTGTACAGATGGGACACTTGGTTGGTAACTTATTGAAATATCATTTCTCATTATAATGATGAGAACCAGAAACCCAATCTACTTTAAAAATGATAATAACACATAGGTAGTACCTATTACCCATTCTGAAAATAAAATGTAGATATTAGTTGTTTGCTAGATTGGCTCCCATTGTCTTCCCCAAGTTAGACTTCTACTTAATGGCTTCTTTTTTCCCCCTAAGATTAAACACTACATTCTAAAATTTATGTACATTTACCACTTTAATGCTACACTTTTCTAAGCCACAAGTTTCTCCTTTGAGTTAGAAAGTACATAGCCAATATGAGTGTGTCCTACTTTAAAGGAACTAGTTGCTAGGTGAAATAAGTCAGAAAAAGACAAATACCATACAACCCACTTATGTGTGGAATCTAAAGAATAATGATAATTAAAAAAAACAACCAACCAACTAATGAAAACCCAAGCTCATGGATACAGAGAAGAGATTGGTGGTTGCCTGAGGTAGGGGTGGGGGTGGGGGGAAATGGGTGAAGGGGGTCAAAAGATACAAATTTCCAGTTATAAAGTAAATAAGTAATGGAAATATAATGTATAACACAGTGACTATAGTTAATGATACTTTATTGTATATTTGAAGGTAGCCAGGAGAGAGGATCTTGAAAGTTCTCATCACAAGAAAAAAACATTTTTGTATGACTGAAAAATTGTACTGTACACCAGAAGTTGACTCAACATTGTAAACTGACTATAACTCAATAAAAAAAAGGAGTAGTCTAGGATTTCCAACTTTAAGAAAAAGGATAATAAAAGTTAAAGAAAGCCAAAAAAAAAAAAAAAAAAAACAACCAAGAAAAAAATTTTTGTAACTATGTATGGATGTGAAATGGAGTTATTGTGATGATTATTTTGCAGTCTATACAGATATTGAATCATTGTGTTAAGCATCTTAAATTAATATCATGTTATGTCAATCATACTTCAATTAAAAAAGGCAAAAAAGAAGCTCATGGGGGAGGGTATAGCTCAAGTGGTAGAGCACATGCTTAGTATGCACAAGGTCCTGGGTTCAATTCCCAGTACATCCTCTAAAAATAAATAAACCTAATTACCTCCCCCCCCAAAAGATAATTAAGCAACACAATAATAAATAAAATATTAAAAAAGAAGCTCATATATTAATATTCTAATAAATAAAAACTAATAAGCTAGGATGTAATTCAAAATGATTTACTGTCGAGCTGCTTTAAATGGTAAACTCTGCTAAGAAATACTGCAATTTACATTTAACTTTTCAGGACCATAGTCATCAAAATAAAAATAACACCCAAACAAATATGTCTATAGCAGCTTCATGAAAATTAAAGTGCCTGCAAAAATTTTTCTTAATTCTAGTATTTCAGTCTAAATAACATTTTTTTTATGATGTTGCCTGCTATGTGACAGGAAAGGGAATAAGATTTCTCACTTTGTAGACCTTTATTTATTTTATGGTGCCCTAAAGTGATATAGGAACTTCTCTCTGCTGCACCATGGGGTCCCACCTAGGTCTGCAGCCTGGTTCACATCAGCCCATGGTCAGCTCATGACATAGCTCGTTCCATCATTCACCCAACCAGCAAAATGACATCCCTCCAGAATTGTAGTCAGAGTACGTTCTTTACTGATAATGAATGTACTGCCCATCTGGGGAAAATTATACGTCCAAGGACCAGCGGGATTTCAACTAGCGGGGAATTTTGGAGAGACTAGAAATGTCACAAGGCAGCAAAAGTATAATAGCCCACAAACAGGACCCAGGCTTCCTACAAGCAAAAAACTTCCATGTCTGTGTGACCACAGATCCCCAAGCACGCTCCGGGATTAATAAGCAGTTCCTTTATCCTTTTTGGGTGGAGACTGTTACATCAGTGCCATCACGACGATCAGAGTAGAGGCAGCAAAAAACGCTTAACGTCGACTTACTACGTGCCAGCCACTATTCGAAGCACTGCATGTGAATTAATTCTTTCCATTTGTAACAGCCCTGAAGGAGGTACTATTACTGTCCCGATCTTATAGGTAAGGAAGCTGAGGCACAGAGAGTTCTTAAGTAGTGGGGCCTCTGAACCCAGACAGTCTGATTTCAGTGCCCTGACTCTTGATCACCACTCTACCGTATTGTTCAGAAGCAGACACCATGGAAATACAGTGCAAAGAATGACCACACTCTCATAGGAGGACAGAGATTCCGAGATAGCAGAATGATGTGCAAGTGCCCTGGAGTGAGGAGAGACACGGTGAGGAGTTTGGTTTGGCCATAAAATAGGGCTTCTGGTGAGAAGAGGTGGGGCAGGCAGGATGAAGTCAGACTAGGATAGGCCTCATAAGCTTCAGATCTTGAGCTATTTTTAAGTACTGGGGTGCAAAGCTCATTTTTTAAAAATTAATATATCTCTGGCAGAAGATGAAAAAGATATTGGATACTGGAAATAGTTGAATGGTAGGAAAGCTGACATGGAATTCAAAGCATAAGATAAGAGATGACCAGATGCAGGGGGAATGGAGAAAATGATCGATTCAAACAGCATTTCTGAGGTGGAGATAACAGGATTTGATGACCGCCTGCTGCATGGAGGTAGTGAAGGGAAGGGAAGCCTGGAAGCAGTTTTGAGGTTTCGAGCTCAGGAGACTGAATGGTGATGCCATGAAGTGTGCTGGGGAAAATGGGGGCAGAGGAAGATAGAGTTCATTTGGAGGCACGCTAAGTTTAAGACTTGAAGAATATGAAGGCATCTGCAAACTTAAAGGAACATTGATAAAAATACAGTAGTGAAATTCAGGAGAGAAACAGGGGTGAAGAGCAAGACTCATTTGTTAAGGCCTCAATAAGCAACGGTAGTTATGGCCACGGGAGGAAAAAGGACCCCTGGCAGTGTCCCAGGAACTGCAGGCAGAAAGAAGATTGATTAGACAAGACAGAGCATCACTGGGTAGCAAGTAAGAGGGACATGAGAAGAAAACACAGAAGGCTAAGAAGAGCTTTAAGGAGAGTGGTCAGTGCAAAATGCTACCCTTTAGGTATAGGAACAAGAGAGTGTAGAGCTGTGCTTTTTCAATCTATAACATGCTCCAGAGGGAGCATATAGATTCCAAGAAGGCTTATTAAAAATGTTCATCCTCTAAGGATTCTGACTCATTACCTTTGGGGTGAGTCCAGATGGAAATCTACATTTTCACCAGCCTCCCTGTAGTATTTTGAAAGTCAGTGGGCTGAAGACCACACCTTAAAGACTAACAGCATGGAGATTTGAAAGTTCTTTACATCTGAGTCAAGAGTGTGATGCCTATGAACACAGGTTTCCAAGTCAGCAAGACTTGGGCTTCCATCCCAGTGGGGACATTTATGAGTGATGTGAATTTAGGCAACTGAGTCTCTCCAGGGCTCAGTTTCCTCATCTGTAAAATAGGATAAGCTTCGTAAAAGCTCTTTTAAGATTCAAACGAGGTAAGTAAGGCACTTGGCACAGGGTCTGGCAGCTAAAGCTTTCAACGTACGGCAGTTTTCACGTCATACACTCTTTAATGGTGATGCTCAGGAAAGAATGATGTAAAGGGCAAGAGGGGAGAGTTATTAAGCTAGCATTTCTAGCTCCCATCTTTCTGAGGAGGGAAATGATCAGCTCGACTCTGCAGCAGGTATACCAGCAACCACGATGAACGCAAGACAGCTACTTGGCCCCTGTTCTCTAGGTTTCATGGTACTCCATTCCTTTCCTTACTCCACTGATGCATTTTCACATAATTAATAATACAATAATACTCCATATTCACATAATTAATAATACAAGCACATTTCCCTAAGCCAAGTATTAACATTCTTTGAATTATCTATTATTTTAGATCTTAAAAGGCAGAATTAAATGTGAAAGTAATTTTGCTACAAGGCATCCAAACTGATAGGATAAATCAGGTTGCTATGTTGGGAACCCCCTCACCACACTCTTCCTTCATTATTCCTACTACATGTTCATCCTGCAACCTCTGAACTAGCTCTCAGGGGTTACTTACAGTTATACACACACATGCTATACACTATTTACTATATATACTCATGTATATGTTATATGTTGTATATATTCTGCTATAAATCATACATATTTTTATAACACACATATAGTACACAGTTGATTATATTCCACCCACAATTAACACTTTGGACAACCTTCTAAAACTGTAATTCTGTTCTGGCTGAAATACTACCGGCACTTGAAGACTTCCTCATCGTCTTAATTTCTTTCCAGCCTTCTTGAAAACGTGACGCAGGTCACAGTTTCTGTTGCTTGCCATCTTTTCTAACTGCCTCAGGTAGACTGATGAGGTGAAAACATAAATCCTTCTTCAGTGTATAGCTGAGCTTCTCTCTTAGTACCCCTCCTCGGAAGCCTAGTTTTGGTCAGTACAGAATTGAATGGTGAATTTGACCAAAACTACAGGAAACAGAATTAACCCATCTCATAATCTGATTAAAAGTTAAGTACTTGTTCCCCGGAAACACACACACAGAGGAAGCCTCAAGGATTCATGGATTCCATTCAAAAACTGATCCAATGTGAAATTACATTATTGTCACTTATTTCTAACTTTCTAGCATGAAAATTCACATCCTTACAACCTATAGCATAAATAAGGACTGAAGAGTAGCAAAATTACAAGTAAATGAGGTAACACCTGCAAACTATGTGTAAGTGCAAGACACAATATGTGGCTCAATAAATACTGGCCACTACTGTTACAGTATTATATTTTCTTTTACTGTTATTTCTATTGTATAAGTAAAGTACTGACAGACACGTTATTTTTAAAAATCACAATTAGATGTACAGAAACAATATCTGAAATCTTACCGGATAGCCACTTGTTATGACCTGAGTGTTCGTGACCCCCAAAATTCGTACGTTGAAATCCTAATCCTCACTGTGATGGTATTAGGAGGTGAGGGCTGTGGAAGGTGTTTAGGTCATGAGGGTAGAGCCTGTAGTAATGGGACTAACGTTCTTATAAAAAAGGCTCCACCGAGCTCCCTTTCTCCTTCCACCACAAGAGGCTACAACTAGAAGTCTATGACTCAGTTGAGTGAGTATGACCACCACTCAACCTTGCTGGTACTCTGATCTCAGACTCCCAGCCTCCAGAAATTGACAGAAATAAATTTCTATTGTTTATAAGCTACCTGGTCTTTGGCATTTCATCACAGCAGCCCAAGCAAAATAAGACACCCTTGTTTCCCTTTAGGTAAATATTTTATTTATTTTCACTTGTAGATACAGCAATAGCTACATATCTGTATCTCTGTCTCTAGTCATATCTGTATTTCTATATACATATCCATCCAACCATCTATCTAGCCATCATGTTACCTACCCAACTCTCTACCTACTTACCTAAATTTGTTTTTGAAAAAAGGTAGATTTATATTCTATGCTATTTTGAATTTTAATATGAGCATTTTCTATGTTAATAAGTGTATAGCACCAGGATGGTATTCCATTGTGTGCACAGAAAGCAATTTTATTTAACTATTTTCCTCATAGTAGTCATTTTGGCTTTTTATAATATTTTAGTGTTATAAAAATGAGCAGCCTTATAAATGCATCTCTGTATATCATCTGATATTTCCCTAACATAAACTGAATAAGTAAAATAGCTGTTCAAAGGTAAACAGCCACCAAGATTCTAAGAGAAAACCTTTCCCAAGTTTTGAACATTCTATTTATTTGAAGACACAAGCATAAGATGGCAAGTTGTTGCCTGAAAATCATGTTTAACACACACACAAATTATATTCCTTAATGTATATGTTTAAGTTTCTACTTTAAAAGTATTTTTTATTATTTAAATTAAAGATTTCACTTTAGTGCCTTCCAACATACACTGACCTTAAATATTCATTTATCTTTTCAATAACATCTAAAAATTATTAACTACTATGAAGAAAACTTATTCCATGGAAAAAAAACAGGGGAAAGATGCAAGTGGGAAGAATGTTTGGTATCATAACCCAATTTGGGATTTTGCATGTCACTAAAGAACAATTCCAATAAGCATACTCACAATATGGGACATGAAATTAAACTTCTGAGTTAGAAAAAACTATTTAAAAATATGATATAAAGATCCTATACTATTAGAGAATAATTTATTAATCTCTATTAGAGACTAATTTAGAGTTTCTGAAAATCTCCTGGAGAGGCTTCTGTTTATACTGAAAGATATAGAAAGCTGCATACAACAAAGAAACAGAAAAATTATACTAGTGATTGCAGACAGAACATTCTACAGAGTGGCTTTTGAATGTTACCTCTGCTGTAAACGATTTGACAAGGGGCAAATTAAGTTTAATGTAGACCAACACAACATTAAATTTCATATTTGGTTCAAAACTGTAAACACAAGCATAAAATAAATGGAAGCAAATCACAGAAAGACTTCCAAAGTGACCTTGGAATAACAGCGAACCATTCTGAGACTGAACAGAGAAAACTGGAAAATGCCTGTTAGAATCTTCCACCAGCTCACAGCTCACAAACCTAATGAAGAAAAATACTATCATTAAAAGAAGTTAAGAATGTTCGTCTCAGCCGTGCTCTATGAATGACTTAGGAAATGTGGCAGCACTTCAGACAGCACAGTGAAGTATGGCCACCAAATAAGCTTATAAGTAAGGGCTGCTGTATAAAGATGGATAAGAAATCTAAATTTATTCAGGTAATGGCAAAGGAGGTAATTGATCTGTTTTAGTACAGATAACTTGATGGAACAAGAAACACATGATCTGAATCAGCACTTTAATTTCACTAAATTAAAAAATACGTGTGTACGTATATTTCTCAATTATATATAAATATATGTTATGTTTACATGCATACATAATATATGTATATATTCCCCAATGAAAGCAACAGGCATTTATAACCTGGGTTTCCTGCACTCGTACTGATTCCTGACACGTTATGCAAAATACGTATGTATGTTCATGTGTGCATTTTTCTGAGGGGAGAAAGGTTTTCTTCAGACTCTCCAGGCTTCTGAGTCTTAAAAAGGGTAAGAACTACTCACTGTATTAAAATGTTAGGACCCAGAAGAATGGAACACAAGTAAGGATTTTTAAGCTATATAAAAAAGAGGGGGAAAAAAAAGTAGAAGCCTAAATTGAAGAACGCATTTTAAAAATCTTTGGCTGGTTTATTCAATAGATAAGAGGCTTAGAAAAGTCACATTTAAACTAATTCTAGCGCAGAGAGGCAATGAATGTGACTTCTAAGAACAAAACTTCCAAGTCCAAAGTATGCATTACAAGGAACCTGGCACTAACCATCAAAGCCTGATCTTTCTGCTTATTAAATTATGATTATGATCACTAATGTAATACATACGATGTTATCCATTCCAAAATGAAGGGAGGATGGTACTTTTTTGAGCTGTCACTAGAGACGTTTTGTAAGAAAATTCACAGTTCATGCCATGATTCATTGCATTCAATATAGTAACAGAAGTGGGTGCTTCCAGAAATGAGAAGGCTGAAAGCTTTGGCTAAACAGCTTTAAAGCAAAAACAGGGAAGCAAGTGACTAACATTGCTACAGTTAATTAAAGATTCTAGAAAATTCTACTAAGTTCCTTCTCTTCCTTTCCACTTCCTCTGTAAACAGCACCATTCATGTCTGGTTAATTGTGAAAAACCTCTAAGCGCAAAATTCCTATTGGGATTTCTTTTCCTGTAATTAATTTTTTGCTGTTTGATGTAAAGGTCCAAACTATAAATTGACAAGAAGCCAGCTGGTACAGTGATGAAATTCGAGACAATACAACTAATGAAAAAAGCCCCAGCTCTGTTAGCTGAACATTTTGATTAGCCGGTTTCTGTGTTTTGTTTCTCTAAACTGTAATGCATACTAATTTTACCTAGGAATTAATTAGCGTCTATCACAGCCTCCATGCTGTGGATGTTATATAACTCTGTGTTGATACCGAGCTATGTATATATGAGAATAAGGGACAGTTTTAATGAGAATAAAAAAAAAAAAACAAAAAAAAAAACTTTAGCTCCTACTCCTCTTAACTGTACTGAAAACTAACTCTTAAAAGGAAGTATCTATTTTAAAATCAAATGCTTTGGTCTTTCTCCAGACCATCAGTGGGTACCCAAGTCACCAAAGGGTGGGTACAGCATGAAATATTCTTCTAAACCAGGAGCTGTGATTTCCCTTTTTTGAAAAGGAAATCTGCTCTCCACTCCTCCGCCCTGCCTTTGACAGTGATCACGACGGCTCTGGGCAGGGGCTACACCTAATGTTTTTTCTTCATTCTCCACAGCATGTTCCTGTGTGTGTTCCCTGCAACAGGGACTCCTGAAATATTTGGTAAGGTTGGATGTGTCTCTCTGCAATTGGTAACGGTCTACACCATCGCTATTGAGGCACAGAGGCAAACTGTAACAATGTGACCCAGAAGAGGATACTAAGGGTGGCATGCCAGCTGCGGCAAGACGAACAGAAGTCAGCAGTGCGCCTGGGATTTAGCGTTCAAGTTTATCAGAGCCTCCATGCTGTGGATTTTGGGTAATTCTTCGTTGATATCAAGTGTATCTATTTATGGACTTAAAATACACATATAAATGTATATAAATACACATGTGTATGTATATATAGTACAGTCTTAATGAAAATATTAAAAAAAAAAAACAGCCAAACAAACTTTAATGCCCATTCCTCTTAACTGTACTGGACTATTTTCAAATCAAACCCTATGGTCTCTGGGTCTCTGGGTTCTCCATGGAGCCTCCCTCCTGCACACCCTTCATTTATAAGGTGCAAGTTAGCGATTATATTCTGAACCCCATGACTCCCTAGATTGGTCATTCGCTTAACTAGAACACAAGATTACAATTTTAAAACTACTGAAGTGGATCCTGTGTATCGGATAACAGACTCAGTGTACATCAGTGTGGCCCCTGTCCTCACAGAGTTTACAATCTAATAAGGGAGAAAGACAGAACTAAACAACTATAAAAATGCATGTTTCCTTAAAGAGGTGGAGAAGGCTCCAAAAAGGCTTAGGGGATCGGTAAGTGTTAAAACCACAAAACATCATAGGGGAGGAAATGAGAAAACAGTAGCAAATCTTTCCAAAGAACAGATGTAAAGGCCCTGAGACGACAGCACAGCAAGTTGGAGAGGACAGGCCTGAAATTACGTCAATATACATGGAAGGTGGGGGGGTCAGTCTTAGGAACTCAGTCTTGGAATTCCAGACTTTCCCTCGGTATTAAAAAAAAAACAACATCTTTTCCTACTAGGCATGGATATGGCTTTTAGAAACACAGGGTAGCTGATGCCACGGGAGTGGATGAAATTGACTGGGAAGAACATTCAGGTAACAGTGGCAGACAAGAGAGCGTGACAAAGCCCAAGGGACATCCACATGTGTGGCTAGGGTGGAGAAGAGGAGCCTGGAAAAGTTCGCAGAGGGAGGGCCAGGGAGAGAAGAAAACCATGGCGGGTGGGAGAGGGGAAACTGACCCCTGAGGAGTGCTTCCAAGGGGAAACAGTACTCACCAGGAATAAGTGCGAGCAGGCTGAAGGAACATCTGAAGGCCTGTAATAGACTGAGTAACAAGAGAGGACACTGATGAATGGAAAGAGAGCGATGGCAGTGAAGTCTGAGGCTAAAACCGAAGAACTGAAAACTGTACCATGAGAAATAAGTGCTTTATTTTTTGTTTGTTTATTCTAGGATATTCTGATGGGTAGTATTTAACTAAACACCTGGGAGACAATGGTTAATCTTAGCTGTATGTAAGCTTTGTATTTGCAAATTTTAAATTCTGAGGTGTTTTACGGTGTATGTGTCTGTGCGTGTGTATATATGTATTTCCTATCTTAAGACACTAAAAAAAAGGGACTAGTATGCTATTAGGTTTCATTAAAATTCCTATAACAAATTTACAAGCTAATATTTTGAACCAAAGACATGATCAATTTTAGTCTTTCATCCCCTATATTTCCTCCACATAATAACACCATCGTGACTCATGTCCATGGCCCTGTGACAGCTTACAGAGGCCAGGAACGGTGCTTCTGCTAGGGCTGGGGTAGCCAGGTGGGTCAATGCCCTCATTCTGCCTTGCCCTCCCCAATCTTCCCCTTGATAAATGATGCATAAAAAGTCTTGAGGCATTAACCAAATGAGCTCTGGGCATTTCAGAAAACAATTTTCAACTTGAACTTTGCTTGGAACATGGCCAAACCCATCAATCCCTTCACTTATCTACATGATTAGAATGGCTTTGGGTGGTAAGTTCCCATCAATAAGGCACAGGATAGTGGATGAAGTAAACGCTGAGGTCAAGTGTTTTGATAAGAAGGTTGTCAAAATAAAACAAGCAGACAAACAAAAAAACATTATTAACTATCAATGTCCATAAGTACAAAATCAGTATAACTTATATTACCTGCATACAGGTGCGGTAGAATAAAGGCAGACACATTTATAAATCAGTCATTTGAAATACTAAAGAATGAGCATTATTATATTGAAAGGTAATTATATATTTCTTGATGCTTTTATTTAAATCAAGAAAATGGAAAAACACGTTAAGTAAATGAAATATAAAGTAATCCTAAATCTGTATTAAATTAATAAAAGCAATAGTTAACTACTCAAGAGCCCTCTACATACACAGACTCTGTGCTAGAATTTCACCAGTTATTTCAAATAATAGTCACAAAGTCCTCTCAGTATGGGAGGGGGCTGTTAGTCCTATTTTCAGATAATAGATCAGGAAAGTAATGTGACTTTCTAAGGTGATGCAGGTATAAAGTATCAAGGTTAGCATTCAAACTGAGATCATCTGTATTCTCTCCATTGTACCTGGCATTGGGTACTTGATTTGAATGACATTAGCTGGAAACCTATTATGCATGTACAGGCAGTAGGGAAGATAATGAAAGCTCCATAAAATGATGTGTAAGAGTGTATTTCCAATTCCACTCTCAAGGGTACAAATAAAGTGTACTTATTACCGACCTGCGCTCCCTGTGTGCACCGCATGTTCTGCTACTACTCCTCCAAGTTATGGCTTTTTGGTGTCCCCGAGGCCTTTTTGAACTCCTGCGGGAAGTGCTTGTGCTTCCACTAGTACTTAATACAATTTTTTTCCCCTTATGAAAACAATTATTTAAATAGTGTAATTTTTTTGGCATCTGTTGTTTTGTTTTTGCCAGTCTCTTTATTAGACTGAGGGTAGGTATCCTATATTTTCACCTATTATTCCTACTGCCTCATCAACTAGCAGGCACAGAGTACAGTCAAGGACGTATTAAACCTGTGTGGAAAGAAAAAAATGAAGGAAATCACATCTACTTCCCTTAGTAGGTTACATATTGCTTATAGAAAGTTCTATCTTACTTTTTTTTGATAACCCAGTTCACAGCACAGGGACTCAGATAAAGAATCACCTAACAATTTTTTTTTTTTTAACCGATTGCAAAATTGGTCTTTATAAGGGTCATAAGAAAAAGGCAAAAGTGCTTTGGGGTGGAAAGGCGATGGATACAGAGGAGCATACCCACACCATCAAGGATGGGGAGATGTTTATTTACCAGAAGGGAACAGACAGATCACCTCAGTTCTCTATTCCTCAGAGGCCTCCTCAGGGGTTTCCCTCTGAATGCCATGCCAGTGGGAAGTAGAATTTCAAATGGTTCATATTGTTATACAGACTTTGACCTACATTCCATTTTTGTGGCACAGTTTTGTTTTAAAATAAGTAAGTGTATGATCAAGCCAAGGATAAAACAATGAACGAAACAAATGAGGCCGAATTGAAAATGTGCTATTTTTATGCAAATATAATTTGTTAAGAACTAGATATGATTTTCTTAAGGAAATTGATAGCAACAGTAATGGACTTTTGCTTTTTTTCTGAAGCTTTCTGATGCTGCACGATGCAGAGGACTTCAAACATTCTTTGGAGGGCATGGAGTGGGGGATAAATCTCACTAAGGAAGAAATGGGAGGAAAAAGACTTCTTTAAGAAAATCCTGACTGAATTCAGATATTTTTGCAAGTAGTTACAAATGTCTTAGAAAATGATTTGCTAGTGGGCAGCCTTGTAAAAAGTGTGAAAGGTTTGTGTGTGACTAGGGAACCCACTGAAAGACTCCGCACCTTTTTAGGTGGTAGAAAACAAGAAAGGAAAACAGGAATACAAAACCCAAAACTATATGGGCTGATTATAAAATTGATTATACACATGGTTTGGTGGCTATTCTAACTTTAGGTTTAGACTCAAACATTTAGTAGTGGAGTCAGACTGTGCTGTTTTTCCCTAAAAAAGTTGCCTGATTTAGGATATGTTACCAATAAGTCCTTGTGCTCACATCAAAAATACATAGTAATAGAGATGAATGAACTTCCCTAATGAATTATTAAGAGCTGAGCAGACACATTTAGAAGGGAACAACAGAACCACAGGAAGTCAGATTGGAAAGAAAATGTTCATTTAAATCCTCTATACTCTGTAACTGACATCCGTTGAACTCAATCCTGGATTCATTCCCAGGCTGGATGAGTATTTCTGTAAAAGAATCTAAGGCTCTTTCAAGGCACAGCTTGGATACAGCTTTTCTGAGTTTCAATCTCCCACAGCCTTTCTTCTGTAGCCAGCAACTCTAACTCCCTAGTAGAGAGACTTAACTACTTGCTTATAACTTAATCAAAGAACCAGTATCAATTTGCCTTTGGACGATGCTTCCATCCCTCCAAGTTCCTGCCAACAGATAGTTATCCTCCTCTGCATCCCTGCTGTCAGCTCTTGCCTCTTCTCAGGCCACTGGTGCCAAAGAAATGAGGAAAAAAGTTCCTGAGCAGCACGGTGGCTTGTGGGAAAGACTGTGAACTTCTTCCCCCAGTAAGAAGAAAGGGTCTCAGTATTTGTACTTGCTTGCTTCAGGCGTTGCCCTTTGCTCTGGGTAAAACTGAGTTTGAATTTTAAAAATGTGACAGTGAGGTTATGAATTAGCCTATCAGCTGGCTTTGAAGGCCATTAAAAGGGAGGATTCAAAATCACATAAACAGTCTCTATGTCTTTAAAATAATGGCATTGGAAGTAGGACACATGGGTCTCCCAGAGAGGTTTGATGCAACCTAAACCACCACCCTCCTTCATTCAGGTAAACTATAAAATCTTCCATACGCTTAAGCCATTCTCTGCACTTCCATAAAAACTAAAATTCTAATAAGATTAAACAGTTTGGTAAAGACAAGAACACAGAAATAAAGCAATGCAACTAGTAATTTAATCAGCCATGTGTTTGACTTTTGTCATATCCATTCATTTCATTAGTTACACTAATCCATCTGTCAATGCTCATCACTATTACTTGTCCCTGGACGAGTAGAGTTTCTCTGCTCTCCCTTGGAGCTTCCTCTCTCAATATACAGACCTTGCTGCAGTCAAACCAGATGACCCACAGCAATATGATCACAGTTAGGGGTCTTGCCTCTCCATCTTCTCTCCACTTAGTCCCTGGTCTGTAATGCCTGTTTTTGCCTCCAGAAATCCTGTCCATTCTTCAACAACCAGCTTAAACATTATCTTCTATGTCAGAGACACATTTCTCCTTAAGTCTAAGAAACTTTTCTTTTTTTTTTTTTTTTTTTCAGCTAGATAAACTGTTTTCAAGAAAAGACATTTCCTGACTTTGCTTTATGGCTATGTGTCTAAGTTTTGTCCAATGACATACAAGCAGAATTATTACGTGAAGATTCTTTCTAAAGAGCGGACTTCAATGGTGATTGTTCACTTTTTGTTCTTCTTCCTTCTTCCTTAGAGAGTGTGTTTGGGAACTTTGATCTGGACTGTGTAGGAGATGGCAGCATCTCAGTTTTGTGATTTTTACTTTATATGGTAAAATATTTTGTACACGTAGACACACAATTAAGTGAATTTAACGTACTGAAAAACCTAAGAGTGTGACAGATGTCTAAGTAAACTTCCATTCTTTAGGTTAGAAGTACATATAGTACAGAGGGAAACAGTACCAAATACGCTATGATCATGGAACATGTCTTAAATAGTGACTATCCGAAATGAACATGATGTATTAAATTTTAAACAATATAAAGAAAACTATTCAGAAATAAATGCTTAGCTTGCCCAAAGAGTAAAGAAATATTTAAGAGACTCTAATTATACTAAAAATATTAAAATAAGTATGCAGAACAATACAACAGTCACATACAAACTGGCACATGAACGTATATAACAACTCTGTCAAAGTTGTCCCCAAACTTCTTGAAACTTTACATAGAGTCATTAAATATGTCTTTTTCACAGAGGAAAAAGAAACTTTAAACATTCCAAGTGACAGATGTCAAGACTCATGAATATCTAAATATTCATAACTTAGCAGACATTCTAAACAACCATCCAGGAATATATACATATTGACTTTAATGTTATTCCCGCAATCCACTAAAAAAACTTTATAGGAATAGTGGAAACACAGAGTGAAAACTTACTAAGAGGTAAACTCTACTAATTGACTTATATAACTACAAATTTGATTGCACAGTTTTATGCTTTCAAATAATTTTCTGGCTATAATTTAGAAGAGTCTTCAGTAAATAATTTCTCTTATAGAAATTAAAAAATAGGCAAAATTATGTGTGTACTGCAGGTGAAGCATGGGATATAGACACAAAAGACATGGATTTTAGGACTCAGTTTATCACTTAAAATATGTAACCTCAAGCTATGTAACTTTCCCTTACTTGTAATATAGTTAGAACTTACACTTTTTAAACACTTATTACATGCAAGGCATTATACCAAAGACTCCACATCATTAAATATATTAATTCTTACAAGTGCTCAGTAAAATAGGTATCATTATAATACCCATTTTTGAGATGATGAATGTAAAGCACCAAAAGATTCAGTGATACAGGGAGGAAGACTGTCTCCAAACTTGAATTCTCAACCACTGTGCTATATTACCTCAAAATGAAAATGATAAAAAGTATACTGACTTTGCAGGTTGACTGTACTAAGTGAAATTATGCATAGAAAAATGCTTTATAAATTTTAAAAGTTTAAAGAAATGTAATATACATAGGAAAATTACGTAGGAGTGTATACAGGGAAAAGGACATAAAGAATAAGGATGCTGTGACTTGGCTACTGGCTGGATGTCATGGACAAGAAAGAGGAAGGAGCCACTGAAACGACTCTTAAGAGTTCATCTAATGGTTACTGGAATAGAGATGGTGACACTAATAAAAAAATTAAAAGGCATTATGGTTTGTAGAGAGGATGATTCCAGTTTTGGATTCAGTGACTTTGAAGAGCCAGCAAGATACCACGTAAAGATCTCAGACAGGCAGCTTCCAAATTTACATGTGTAGCTTAGAACAAAAGGTTGATTTTGAGATGTTGATTTGGGGATTATCTACATTAAAGAGATGCCCAAAGCCTAGAAGTAGATGAGCTTTCTGAGAAAGAAAGAGTAAGGGTAAAAAAATAAAGAAGACCCAGGACACCTGAGGTAATATGTACAATGTAAGAGAAACAAGGTGAAAAGGAGATTGTGAAGGACACGCAGGGTCATGGTTGATAAAACAAGGCAGGGAAGGAAGACACAAGGGGCGTCAGATGGAACCAGATGATCAAGAGAGTTGAGGAAGTGGGAGCAGAGACCTGCAGGTCAATGACGGTCTTGGAAGCCAGTTTGCCGAATGTAGAGACTCGGGCAGCAGGAGATCTACAAGGGTCTGAGTGTGAGAAAGAGGGATTAACACACATAACTATATAATGGAGTCTGGCAAAGCAGATGGAAACAGATAAAAATACCAATTAGCTTCACAGGTTAGTAACCTCTGTTGCAAAAGTTTTTAATAGTTTCTCAGATTCCTCTCCTATTTATTTCATTATGATTATCAAAATAAAACAAAAGTGTATAAAAATCATAGTAAAAAGAACTGTCTCCAGTCCAGTGCTTACTGTTGATATTGTATGTTTAGCCTTACTATAAAAGGAGACATTTATTTAACTACAACTTAAAACAATTTAGATGTGACTAGAGTACACCATCAAGTTGTAGGGTAAATACTGCTTGGCATAAAATATCTTATGATAAGGGTCAGAAAACAGCAAATGTTCTGCTAATTATTAAAATTCAAAAATTCTGTTTTTCTATTGGTGAGTCATAATGATTGTATCTGCCTTTTCCAAGTAATCTTCTCATGATAAAACAAATATTAAAATGTTTCTGACTCAAAAGGAAGCAAGCGTTTTGTGTACTCATGGTTAGTTACATAGATAGAAACAGATTTTAGGAAACAAAACTGTCTATATAGTGGATTTCAATATATTAAATGTTAATGTGTATAATGATTATGTTATTTTCTTATTAACAAAAATAAATAATTTTCATAATATGCATATAATACAGAGATATTAGAATTGTTTCCAATTTAAACATGTAACCTTAAAGTCAACTAATTAAATATGAACAGATATCCTTGTCTTTTACTCAAAAAATGATGGGTGTCTATAGAAAGAAAAATTAGAATGTAAAAGTTTCAATTCTTTATCATAAGCTGTCTGGCCTTTGATGTTATATTTGCTCAGGCAACTCTTGCCCTCATTTAGTTGGGGGCAGCATATACTGGCAAGGGAAAAAAAAAAGCCAAGAATAAAATAATTAAATTGGAAGTAGGCTGGCGGTCATTCAAAACTTTTTTTTTTCCACTTTCAAAAATATTTAAAACTTAAATCCCTTCTTTTTCTAGCTACTTGAGGAGTATTTTCCAAGGGAATAAGAACCCTCATTAATACCACTTTTAGGAAGAATATGAGGCCAACGTCTCTGTTTTATTTTACAAAAAGAACATTTAGTTATGTGGGAATGGCCAAGCCATGACTAAAATTACACTTGTCTACTAGAAAAGTAGAAACTACACATCAAACTAGAAAACTGAAATGATAATCCTTGAGATACTATTTTGAGATAAACAGAATCTAGTGGGCAACACTGGAATAAAAGAGCCAGAAGTTACAACAAATAATACAGTATTTTCAATTTTATGTACTATTGCCCCCTCCAACTACACACACACACACACACACACACACAACTGCCCTCCACCCACTACACACACACACACACACCTGCCCTCCACCCACTACACACACACAACTGCCCCCATCCACTGCACACACACACACACACATAAAACTGCCCTCCACTCACTACACACACACACACACACACACACACACACACGAGCCTTTTAAGACATTTTTTTTCCCTGTTTCCACCCCATGAAATGTAAATACTGCAGATCTACTGCGTATCTGTGTCTATATGCTGTGATGCTCTGCAGGGTAACTATTATAATACCTAAGATATTTTTTGCCCTCCTTTAACAATCAATTTTCACTCCCACTGGGGTGCTATCACCCATGTTGAGAGTGCATGAATCAGGCATGTTTATGAAACCAGAAAGACAGGCATGTTGCTGAAAATAAGTGTACACAAACTTCTCGATGTACAGAAGGTGCATGCTGTCTGAATCAGGTAGTCAAGGAATTGTTTGATTAAACATCTTCAAAGACTACATAAAGGGAGCATAGCTGGACCATGGGATCACTGCCCCCTGGATTTTATTCCCATCAAGCTCATTTTAGGAACTGTAGGAAAGTCTGGTTCTAAAAATATTAGGACTAACAAATACCTGAATGGTAACTTTCCAACTTTGCAAGCAGAAGAATGTGTTTGACTATTTTTATTTATTCTGTTAATATGTATTTGGCCTCATTTATAGGAGAGCCCATACACACACACACACACACACAACTGAAAAGTCTCCTAATTAAAAGACAGAGAGTGTCCTATTAGTTCACATAGCTTTCAGAAGACCTTTCTTTAATAAATAAAATGCCTTTTAAAAAGTCAATAAATGGATTTTTCAAAATGTACCAGCACCATAAATGTTTATTTGTACAACATGTAATAATTAAGTTCTGTCATGCTACTATTTTAAAGTCTATAGCTAGGCATAAAAGAGGCTGATCTTTAAAAATACTATTCAAAGTGCTCAGCATTTTTACGTTAAATAAAGAAAAAGTAAAGAAAATATGAATGTGAATTGACATGTGAAGCACATAATATAATCGATAATTTCTTACTAAACTGGAGATAATATATTGGAATAATCCAAGATATCAGAATGTCTTCTTGTTTGTGGAAAGGTGTTATTAAGGCTGACTAGGGTGGTAAGAAGAAACTATAAAAATAACTCAGTATAACAACTTCACAATAAATTTACTTACCCATCTTACCAATTTGGCATCAAGTATATCATGAACATTTAACTTACGACCTTTATATAATCATAATGCATATATGATTAAAATATTGAAAAGGTGTGGATTACCTAGGTTTTCAAATTTTTATGTCTGTCATCTTATCATCCCCAAATGGTCATTCCAGTGCATTTTAAAATGAATGGTGATTTTGTGTGTGTTGGTGGAGCTCAAATATCTATCATTAATTTTTACTAAAAATAACTCATAAGGGTCCATTAGACAATGGTGAACAAAGATGCAAAGCTGTTTCTGGGCTGTTTCTCCCAGGCTATGAAATTCCTCTATAAAAACTAAAAGTTGACATTTTTAAAGTTTAATAGCATAAACTTTTTAGTTAATTTTCAATACATTTCCTAAATATGTTTATAAAGGGCAGAGAACTATTGTATTGTAGGCTTTTTTATAATATAGTTTATCAACTGCTTATGCTTTAAAAGTTTGCTGTCTTTCTTTTAAATTTGTAATTTACACTTCTACAGGTACAACTTACTTTAAGCAACTTAATTATATGAAAATGTTTTCCTGAAAGATAAATCAGGTGGTAATTCTTTGCCATGTTACCGAATTCTTTAAAATAATACATTTTTCAAATGTATCTCAAGTCATTCATTTTATAAACTCTGAAACGAAAGAAAACTTTTCTAAATGACAGTTACTTCATAATGTGAGCTATACCTATACTACCTTATATTTTTAAAACTGCTTAAATCAAGTACCTGGATCATTTCTGAATTATGAAATAAAATGCAGAGGTTGATTCCAACTTGTACATTCAAAGAAACATATCTATGGTCCACACAGAACAAAAAGTGGTATTCAAGTACTATTACTTGATCACTTTGGAGATATTCAGTAAACATGATTTACCTAAATAATGTAATGATATTTTTATCCTTACACCACATAACTTAGGCAGAATTAACAATTAAGTGTCTTTTATTTGAGGGAATAATCAGAGGGATCCTAGTATTCCCATGACTCTGGAAAACGGTAGCTTTATTTTCCTCATAATCTTCAGAAAAATCTTATTTAAAAAAAATGAAGAAAATGACTTTGAACTCATCCACGAGGGATATATCCAACTTATTGATTGATGTGACTAGTGTAGAAAGAACTGAGACCTACAATTTTAGACCAGTTTTAAAGAACTCCAGGGGCAGAGGATCTTGCAGTGCTATATTTAGTTGGAGGTGACTGCCCCTGAAATCCATCTCTCACATTTTCAGTCGAGTAACATATCTATACCGTGGATCTGACAATGTCAATCTCCTGAAAACCCTTCAATAGCTCTCTATGACCTGGCTTCTCTCTCATCATCCACATTCTAAATTAGTATGTCCCTCATTCTATTTCACCTTCCTAGCTTTCCCTAGTCACTGTTCCAGTGGGGGACAGTCACGGAGAATCAGGACAGAGAGAGAAGGGGCACTTGAAACTTAACCCCCTGCCTGCTGTAAGCCTTTCCTGGTGGCCCACCACTCCCTCCCCTGAGTATCAGTTCAGTGTTCTTCCCTGGGGGACTCACACCGCTCAGCGCAGATCTGGAAGGTGACATTTATCATCTAACAGACCTACTTCTGTCTGGCTTCGTCAGTCTCCTCCCCTCCTTGGACAGGGGGCTCCTTAAGCTAATGCCTACGCCTTCCGTTAGCCAGGTCCCAGGCTGGTGTCTGACATGGCAGTTAGGTGCTGAATCACTGTAGAACGAGGACTAACAAGTCATTTCAAATTCAGGCTTGAAATCTGAGAATGTTACTTTCTTCTTTGATTTATCTCATAGATCGCCACACAATATGAAATTTGGTTTGTTACATTCCTCTTTGACTCATCTCCTCCAGAGGGACGTCTATAGCTAGAGATTTGCCAACATCACTGACAATTTTGGCATACATTTCAGGTAAAATAACAGCAGAGTTGGCCCTCCACATCCCAGGCTGTGGAAGCCAGGGAGCTGACTGCACTATGTGATTTTACACAGGGACTTGAGCCGCCTTGGACTTTGGTATCCAAGGCGGCCTTGGAACAATCCCTGCCCCCTCACCGAGGGGAAACGAGGAATAATAAATTAGTTTATATCAAGCGGTCTTTTTGGAGGCAGACAGACTGGGCTCAAATTCTGGCTCTTGTATTAATCTAAACAAGCCACTAAACCGTTCATTCTCCTCATGTGTGAAATGAAGATAATCATTCTAACCTCTTAGGGTTGTAACTCAGGTTAAGATACTATACGTAAAGTATTTATAGCACTACCTTGCTCAGGGTAAATATTTAGGATATTATAACTATTTTTCGAATAGTATGCACAAAGAATTAAGACAAGTCACCCAAATAATATGCATCTCCTTAATCCCTCAAGGAAAATATATTCCCAAAGAGAAATCTATGTTTCTCTAGTGAGAAAGGAAAAATAAAAAATTACTGTGTTTTCTAAGGAATTTAATCTCTCTACTAACTGAGATTAGTTGAGTATATTTCACCATCCTGCTTTGTTTGGGGGAGTGAGCTGGCATGGAGAGGTAAAACTCAGATAAGAATCTAAAGTTTTAGAGGCAGAGAAATTCGCCTTCTAAATCCTATCTCCTGCCAGAAAGTTGCTCAGAAGAAAGGTTGCCAGAGCAGATTAGTTGTGTTTAGAGCAGTCACCATCACATTCCAAGAGATGACAACCATACATGCAGCTCACCAGCTCTAGTAGTATAAAATC
Source organism: Camelus bactrianus (assembly GCF_048773025.1). Lineage (NCBI taxonomy): Eukaryota > Metazoa > Chordata > Mammalia > Artiodactyla > Camelidae > Camelus > Camelus bactrianus. The sequence goes on from NC_133539.1 coordinate 29,520,170, forward strand.
AAACACCTTTTGCATCCTGTGGTTAAAAGGATCTTTACAGCCTACTTGAATAATACTGGAAGAGCCAGTCATTCAGCCTCAGAGCCTAAAATAAACTCTCTGATCAATCGTTTTCGGAAGGAAGATCTGTGGGTTTCCTGATGACCTGTAGAAGCCTATGAGAAGTTCTAAAAGGCTGTGAGCCGAAAAACAAGACTTACTTTAAAGTAAAACTGGAGAGGAGAGAATTAGTGAGAGCGAGAAATGAATCAAGAGCCTAATACCACAGCAGAAATATCATGAAAGTAAAGAAAACTCATGCCATGGGACCAGTGGCGGAGAACAGGATGCTTATTCATTTATTGGTATCTCATTTAGGCAGATTCCACCAATAAATCAAGGTTATCATTCAGGTGGGACTCTGGGATTGGATCATGGGGAGTCTTAGTTGAAGATACAACAAAATTAGGAATTCAGGGCTATGTATGATGCCCATTATATATGAATTTATCTTGACTCACATGTCCTAGGATTACATCCTATTTTTCTGTCCTTAAGAAGATGAGCAATTTGACAGAGGATCCTGAACCTAGCTGACTCCCTGAATTTTGAGGATACTGCTGTGGGACACTGAAGCTCATGACGTGAGGCTCTGGAGTTTTTTTTTTTAAATGCCAAGTAATAAAGCAATGAAGAAGGCTTGACGGGATTTGTACGTTTCTAAATAATGTTAGAGTACATAGTTCCTCCATTCTGCAAACTCAACCATCTACAACTCAACAATGGAGCTGGACAGGTTTATATATTATGGGTCTCTTTCTAATCCAGGGCTTTGTAGATAGTGAGAACATTCAGTGATACACACACACACACACACACACACACATACATATATATGTGAAAATAAATAAAACATACATCATATATTATATATATATATATACACATACACACCAAGTATATATATATAGTGTGTGTGTTTGTGTGTTTTTAAGAGCAAAGAATTATGGTATTAACTTTAGAAAAAATTGTGCTCTTTTCACTGGGACTTACTTTAAGATCCAGGCCTACTTTATTGTTTCATTAGATTAGGAAATCTGCTACACAGTATACAAGTTGAAGTTCCTACTTATGATTATCTTACCTTGAGGAGACAGAGATGGAAAGGAAAACAAGTGCCTCTCATGTGTGGAAATTCTTTTTCTTTATGGTGCTATGATGATATACATTCTCTAGGACAAAAGTCAATGCCCTAGACGGTAGGCTTTGGCCCAAAATTCATAAGACTTTTGTACAGAAAAAGAATTTTACTTTCCCTACAAGTCTCTCTGATGAAAATAAACAACTGAACCAACATTAGTAATTAATATCCCAATTTCTGAAGCAGTTTTAGAGAAATAAACCAAAGAGAGAAAAATTCTTGTTTCTGATACAAAAGGCCTAGAGGCAAAGGACCATAGCGTAGCAGACCTTGCTTAGATGGATAAAGACCACAGTGGCTCTCATACCGTTGCTCTAACTCCTTTCTTTGGGACTTCAGTAGGAGATCAGCCCAGCTGAAGAGTAGTTCCGGAAGAGTCAGTAACACCACACACACTGACACCACTGACAGCCATACATATTCCAAAAGATACGCAGGGCCCATGCAGGTGTCCTGCTCTGAGATCAAGACTGAGAGAATTCAGGACATATAGGTTCAGTTGCTTCTTATTTCCTCTCAAAATCCAGATCATTAGCAGAAACTTTTCCTATTTGTAAAGGGTGTGACGTAGTCAATCTGGTCAATGTGAGTGGGCTACGGACAACTAGGGGTGAGTTACATCAGGAACCTTTTCCAATAGGTTAAGGTGGAGCTTCTGTAAAGTGACTCTTCTCCCAGGTTATGATCAGCAAGGATTTGAAGGTTCTTTTGGGAAAGTTAATCTGGCAGAAGGAACATTTCCAGTACTGACAAGGGTGTTTAAATCATGTGGGGAGAGGGAGAGGCGAGCCAATCAGCCACCTCCAGTGATTCCAGCACCATCTGGATCTGTCTTTGGCCCACCTTTCATTTCTGCATTTCCCTCCCGTCAGCGGATCTCTATGTTGTATCTCCACAAATTAAAATCACTTGGTGAGATTTTTTAAAAACAACTTGTGCCACAGCTTCAAGCTCACTGACTCAGGCTTGAAAGACTGATGGGGCTTGGGCTTCAGGATTTAAAGCTCCCCAGGTAACTGCAGTGGCACCTCCTTAACTCTGAGCACAATGTCATACTCGTGGTAAGTTCTCATTAAACGCCAGCCCAAATTGGTTATCAGTGCGTTGTGAATCAAATCAGGGCCATTACTTCTAAGTCTACGCCATTTAAAATAGATTCTCCTTGTGTCTCTGAGCATTTTACCAGGGCTTCAAGCCATTTGCAACAGCTCATATTGAGAATATTGCAGTTTTTCACAGCTCAGTTTTATAGACCTCTCCTAGCGGTGCTACATTCAGTAAACTTGCCTCAACAAGCTAAGAGAAAATGCCAAAAATTAGCACTCCTACTGTTCGGCAGAGTGTATTTTGTCTTCTTATAACTGCTTCAATTCCAGCACTTAGCGGGAAGACATTTAAATTTTTATTGTATTCCTATCTCTTGGAAAAAAGAAGAATTTACAAGTTTGACACTAAACAATCACAGATGGAAGATGTGAAGTAGAAGCACACATTTTACACTGAAGTATAATGTAGCTATCACTAAATGCAGACTGACACAAAATCCATCCAACTCTCCCTGTGGCTTCAGGGAGAATGTAACATATTCATTAAAGAATGTCCCACAGAATTTCAAATGTCAAAATACAATATAATCATATTGAGAAAATCCTTCAACTTTAGTAGTGGAAATTTCATAATACTGCTGAGAGAGAAAATTGCCAGTTTGTAATTATGTCTCTTTCTCCTCAGGTATCACTCATTAAAGAAATGAGAAATAACACTGTGGTAATGAGACTCCTAAACAAGAAAGTAATAAAAACATATGTACACATATCAGATGACCCACATTATTAATAAAAAACTAGTTTACTCTAAGGTCATGATTTTAGTTTGTTTATAGAGAAAACAATATAGAAAAGCAGAAAAGGCTTCTCATTTAAATTTTATTTGTTGATAAAAGTATATTTGAGAGAGTTTCTCAATACCGACCAGGAAAACTCCAGAAGCAGCCCCATTCCTGTTTGCCTTGTTGGCTCTGAGAAGTTCAAGTCCAGCCTCCTGGTCCCTCATTGGCCCTTCACTGACGGGTGGACTCACCACATACTCATCTTCCATCCCAACTTCCCTTCTTTTCCTCCTACATCCTCATACCATGCCCTCTACGATTTCTCTTCTAGAGCCAGAGAACTTTCCTTTATCTTTTATATCCTCCTGGAATTCTCTTTACTTCCTAGCCTGAAGGAGTCTTTTAAAACTTCCAAAGGCCAGGCTACGGCCAAGACCAATTCAATCACAATTTCTAGTATATTTTGAAACTCTTCAGATCATTTCAGTGTGCAGTTTTGAGAACCAGTGATTTATTGGTTCTGTATTATATCGCTTATTTTCTAATGCTTTCAAAATCCTTCCCTCTTTTTGACAGATGCCTGACAAAATTTCAACCCTTGATCAACCATGGCCTTCTAGAAAAAAAAAAGTCACCCAGCCAAAAGGCTGATTCAATATATAATCTTGATTAAAAATCTCCAACGCACATTTAATATTACCTAGATATCCTACTCTGGTTCTCTAGTATTCTCACACCTGAAGATGTCTATTTCATACTTTCACCTTTTTCTCCAACGTCTCTTACTCCCTCCACTCTCAAATGATGTCCTCACTGGTACTATAAAAGCTATCAAGCATGAACTTTTTTGCCTTCACACAACTCCAGTTACAACCAAGCTGTACTTATACCCAGAAATTGACATGGAAACAATGAGTTTAAATTAAATGAATGAATAAATAAATGAGTGAACACCTCAGTGAGTCCTGTTGATTCCAGATTATTTGTGACATTTCAGTTTTATGCATTAATAGCTGATGTCATGGGGAATGTGTTTTATGACTACAACATGAGTTTTCAGCTTTCTGGACAATCATGCTGTATTATAGTAGTGAGGCATTGCCAGTTTTGTTGATTTAACTCTGCTAGTTCAGTATTTTTTAAATGAGAAATCTGAATCATTTATGTTTTGAGATATACCCAGAGAGTTATATAAAGCATTAAAATTTCACGTGGAATGAAGGTGTACTCATTTAGAAAATGTTCTTCTATAACATAGCATCCCCAAGAGGAAGGAGAAAATGACAACCGCGAAGGCAAAGCTTCTGTTGCAAGATATTTTAGTTCAAAGGCTTTCTGAACAAGTGGAATATGAACATGACAGTATTGAAAACAATTCAGGTCACTCTGCATTTGAATCTCTATCAATATATGATGAAACTAAAGAAAATGGAGTCAAATTAAGGAGGGAAACCAAAACAACTTTCTTTGAAACAAAACTGGCAACAAGCTCTGTAGAAGACTGCAGTCCTTACCTACCATCCCCAAAATTATTAGATAAGACATTTTATTACCTGAAAATGAAGAAAATATCTGGAGTAATCTGTCCAGTGTAACTTTCTCCTTACCACTGCTCAGTCTAGGATAGGACTACAAGGAGATTTCTGAAGAGCCAGAAAATTTTTCATGGAAACTGATTTGGTACTAACTCAGTGATGACAACACTTTAATGCACTTTATTTTTTAAATTCAAATTTTAAAAATGATTACAACTTTTTTTTTTAGTTTTTAAATGTATGATTAAATTTTCATCATTTTGTTCAGATAGCTGATTCTTAGGATTACATTCGACTTTATCTGCCAATATTTTAAATCAGCAAGATACTTGTTTAATGCTCAGATTTTAATTTATGCTTTATTTGCCATTTTAAAATGTTTGTACGTGTTTATATTTTAAATGAATTAAATATTTCACTTCTCTTTTTCTAGACCTCTAAGAGGAATTTAATAAAAAAAAAAAATACCATCAATGCACTATTTTGGTATTACAGTTGACTCCTGAACAAGGAGAGGGTTAATCTGCAATTAACTTATAGTTGGCCCTCCATATCCTCGGTTCCTCCACATCCACAGATTCAACCACCACGTGCAGTGTAGCAGTGTAGTATTTAACACTGAAAAATATTCACGTATAAGAAGACACGCCTAACCCACACAAGGGGAATCTGACTGCTGAGTATTTTAACATCCTTACTGAAAACAACCACCATGGAATTCACATAGTTATCTTACATCACAAGCAGCATGGATAACAATAAAAAATATCAGATTCCTTTTATCTTAAGAAATAAAACATTACATTAAAGAAAAGGATCTTTGTAGTTCAAACATGTGTTGTTCAAGGGTTAATTGTACCTGGAATTAATACTGCAGTGTTAGTATTGGTGTTTTTTCCTGGCACTGTATTACTGGACATAGTAACCCACTTGCCCGCCGTACCACACCTCTCTACAGTAACTCCTGATGTGTCACATGATGAGGGCACACCACCACTCCCTCTTCCGAAGTAGACTGGATTAGAAAAAGGTAGCACCTCCAAGATAACCAGATAATCACCAGAAAAATGGGGCAAAAAATACCATTATCTCCATTTTCTTCTCCTATGAATTGCTTTAGAAGTTTATTTACGTACAAGTGTATGCATACCCAGGAGACATTGTGGGTTCAGTTCCAAACCACCTCAGTAAAGTGTATATTGTGATAAAGTTGCACAAATTCTTTGGTTTTTCAATGCATATAAAAGTTATGTTCACAGTATATCGTAGTCTATTAAGTGTGCAATAACATTACGACTAAAAACAATGTACATACCTTAAATAAAAAATATTAATTGCTAAAAAATGCTAATTATCATCTGAGTCTTTGGCAAGTTGTGGTAGTAACATCAAAGCAAGTCAAAACCATGATGTGGTTACCAAACACCTGTCAGAATGGCTATTATCAAAAAGTCTACAAACAACAAATGTTGGCGAGGATGTAGAGAAAAGGGAAACCTAGTACACTGCTGAAGGGATTGCAAATTAGTGCAGCCACTATGGAAAACAGTATGGAGGTTCCTCAAAAAACTGAAAACAGAACTACCACATGATCCAGCAATTCCAATCCTGGGCATATATATGAAGAAAATGAAAACACTAATTTGAAAAGATACATGCATCCCAATGTTCACAGTAGCATTGTTTGTAATAGCCAAGATATGGAAGCAACCTAAGTGTCCATCAGCAGATGAATAGATAACTGTGATATAAATACACACACACACACACACACACACACACACACACACACACACACACACACACACACACACAGAGATGGAATATTACTCAGCCATAAAAAATAATGAAATTCTGTCATTTGCAATGTGGATGGACCTAGAAGGTATTATGCTTAGCAAAATGTCAGAGAAAGACAAATATTCAATGTTATCATTTACATGTGGAATCTAAAAAGCGGAACCAACAAATGAATATAAAAAAATACAACAAATAGACTCACAAACTAGTTGTTACCAGTGGGGAGAGGGAAAGTGGGGAGCAAAATAGGGGTAGGAGATTAAGGGACACAAACTATTATGTACAAAATAAATAAGCTATAAGGATACATTGTAAAACACAGGGAGACATAGCCATTATTTTGTAATAACTTTAAATAGGGTATAATCTAAAAAAATATTGAATCACTGTGTTGTACACTTCAAAGTAAGATAATATTGTAAATCAACTATACTTCAATAAAAAAGATCACTGACCACAGATCACCATAACAAATACAATAATGAAAAAGTTTAAAAGATTGTGAGAATTACCAAAATTGGGACTGAGATAGAAAGTGAGCAAATGTTCTTGTAAAAATGGTGCCCATAGCCTTGCTCAAAACAGGGTTTCTATAAACTTTTATTTTGTACAAAATGTAATTATCTGTGAAGCACAATAGAGTGGAGCACAGCAAAAGGAGGTGTGCCTGCAACATGTGTATTCACTGAGGTCATCCTATGTGTAAAGCAAATGGTTTTCATCCTACATTTATTTTTAACCATCAATCAAACATTAAACTAATTATAAAAATAGTAAAGACATATCCATATAGATTATCAATAATCACATCTCATATTTCTAATCTGTATCACTTTATACTATAAATAGAGGAACAAATAAACCATAAAGCTATTCAACCATCAATCAATACGAAGCCTTTTTACTGAAGAGTTCATGGTATTTTAAAGTGATTGAAAATCACAGTTTTTCATTAAACTTGCCAATCAATGAATGATCTCTAAATTGACTTCCTCAGGCCCCAGTTTTTTCATTTTTTTGAAGTTTAATATTCCTGACTGACTTTAAATCTCACTCCACTGCTTCAGTCCTACTCAGACTTTTACTGAGTTCATTGTATGACTTTCTTGTGCCTTTCTAGTCTTCTAAGTTTGTCTGGTGGAAGCAGCACATAAATTCCAACAACAATCTAATTTCCTACCACAGTTTCCTACATATTTACATGACATTCTCTGCTTATCTCTATCACTGTATCCAGTGAGTGTACTAGTATAGAGATACTCGTCTGCTTATTTGTCCCTACTCCCTTTTGGATTTTGAGACCTTGAGGGTAAGAACTATTTTTCACCTAGGAATATTCACCACTTAGCAATACCTGGTACTTAGTATGTACATATAAATGTCTGAAGCATGAAGGAATTTTATAAATTGTGTTAAAACACATTCTAGAATGTATTATGAATATATTAAATGTATCGTTTAAATTGATGTATATCTCAAATTCACTGAACTTGCCTTATATCAGTCTGCCTTCTCTATCTCCCTCCCTCCTCCTCCTCTCTGTGTGAAATACATCTGTGCACAAGTATGCCAGAAAAACATACTAAGCTTATCCAAAGGTCACACACACTCATACACAGAAACCACATAATACATAATGTTAACTGATTAATAGGATATTGGCTTATCCTAGAAATGAGAATTGAGGTGACCGTCAGATCTCCTCATAATGAAAGCTAAGTAAGATGTTTTAGTAGCAACATTCAGTAGACGTCACTATGAGTTAAAAACCAAAAAAAAAAAAAGTAATATTTACTCTTAGTGAGACTGATTATAGAAATGGCTTAATTTCTGTATAATTAACCATTTAATATCACCTAGGAAAATGTCATTTGGTTTTTAACAAGGAGTTATCACCTTTACTGGTTTTCAAGAAGAAATGAATTAAATATTTTAAGAAACTTTTACATTAAACAATATATCACCAGATAAGATTCTAAAGAAACTGTTAGATGAAATTATAACCTCAGCATTTAGGACCCATGTATTTAATGAAATAACTAACAATATTAAAAAATAGTAGAAGTAATTTCACTTAAAATTAAATTAAATTTAAATAAACATTAACAATGAGCTATGTGCCTGGCAATATTCTAAGTCTTGCGTGCGTATTAAATCATTTCACCCTGAAAACAACCCTCTGAGGCAGGCATGGCTCCCTTCCATCACTGAGCAAACAAAAGCACAGAGTGATGATCAATCCACTCAGCTCACAGAGCTAATAGCTCGGGTCCTCACCCAGGTCCTTTACTTAACCACTACGCTCTACCCTTAGTCTCTAAAAAATACGTATTAACCATACTTTGGTAGCTACTCTACACATTGATCTAATAATTTTTTTCCCTAATTTTCTCCAACTGGAAATAGAAGAAAAAGACAATGGATCAGCTGTCGTTCCCTAGTTGTTCAACCTTAGGCATGTCCTTCTTGCTCTCCGAGCTGCAGTTTTAGTAAAATGGGACTTGGAACATCTACATTGATACCTGAGTACTCTTCTTTTACCCTATGTTTCTTTGAAACTAAGACAGTATAGAAAAAGAAAATTTTTATGAAGATTAAGTTAGATGATGCATGTAAAAGTATTTTAGAAAACAGAGAATGTATGTCAATATAAATTTACTTTTATTACTCTTTATCATTATAGCTCTTTTATGATCAGTGTCGTAAAAATATAAAATGTATTTAGCTATCCCTGCTCCTCTTTCATATAATGATATGGCAGAAGAACAGGAAATATAAACCTATTTATTCATAATAAATTTAAATAACCTAGCAAATAAAAAAAAATCATAGCAAATATTCCCCTGCTTTAACCAGAATGAAAGAAATTTTTGAAACTCAAAATTAGGAGTATATAACACAAAAACAAAATAAATCAGCTAAACTGGTATCACTGTGAGGAAATCCATAGTGATCTTAATGATTTTTAATAAATAGAACACATATTTAAATACTTGACAAATTTATGTAAACATATTTTAATGAAAAACTACAAAATGTGTTTCTGTGAGATTCTTCTTTTAACTCATCCTTTCTCTACTAGAGCTAAATAAAAATAAAACTCCAGAAAGCTAACAAGTTTAAAAAATGCCTAAAACAGAAGTAAACAAACAGATTGCTCCTCGGTCTTGAATTTCTTAAGTTGATAAAAATTAATTTCTTACAAGCCACTTGAAAAAAATAACTTTGCTTAAAATTACAACTGGTGATTGCAGCTAATGAATTATTGCTAAAAATATTACAATTATATATAATACATATACATATATATAAGTGTATAAAATCTCCTTTTTCAGGAAAATGGGAAAGTCTTGTGATGTCCTAGATACCGCGCTAGTTGCTACTAATTCCTGGAGATATAATAGTAAATAAGATACAGATGGCCCCTATTTTCACTGAGTTTTAAAAATATCAAGGCAGTCATATATTTAACAGGTTTTTAAAAAATGTTACTTTGTTAAGTGTCACAAAAGGTAAGTATAGGGTAATATAAAATGAATCATAGGTAAAACTAGTGAACTTTGAGGATTTAGGAACGGCTTCCCTAAGGAAGTAAGATATGCAGATAAAGAATTTGGTCAGGAATGGCAGGGGATGTTTGAGTAGAATGATTCCAAGAGGGGAGAACAGCGAAATGTACAGAGTTCAGAGTGGAAGGAGGTTGATACATTCAATGAACTGGAAGAAGGCTTGCTTGGCTGGGGCAGAGCAATCAACGGGGAGACCCTCGGGAGACCTTTCATGTGAGGCTCATGGGTCAGCTGGAGGACACTGTAGTCATCAAAGCCATTAGGCATGAGAGTGACATGATCAGAAAGTGGAAAAAAATATTTAAACCCATTGTAGCTCACAGGGAAATATTAAATTTCATAAAACAGCATCAGTATCAGAAATTATGGAGCCTTTGGAGATTACTAATTTTAAACTTAGTAGAGAAATACTAGATTTAGATAAGATATTGAGACAGAAGGAATTTTTTTTAATACTATCTTAGAGTTAAACATTATAAGACATTTGAAGGACAAAAGTAAGGGTAAAACTTCAAAAGATCTTCGAGTCCTACATCAAAGAATAGTCTCAAAATGATATTAGATACCACAAATATGGTCAATTTACAGACCTTACAGAGAGATGCTAGAAATAATTACATTTATTTATTGTGATACTATTAAAAGTTCCATGGGAAGAGTTTCCAAAACAGAATAGAAGCTCAGATAGCCCTAGGATGAATGTAAACAGTTAAGGTGGTATGAATATAAATATTTCATAAAGTTTATGAAGTTACTGGAGATGTGTTAATGTACTAGCTGTCTATGATCTGTTCTTACCTTTTTCCAAGACTCAGGAATAGTTCGCATTATGAACTTTCATCATACCTTTTTTATTTGAAAGTTATCAATATTAAATTAACTAGGGTGATTAAGTCACTGTCATCTGTAGATTTGTTTTACTCTGAAGCTCTCTTATATGCTATAAGCTAGAACTGTCTTCAACAAAGGACAGTCTCAGGAAAAGGTCTCTCTTAGGTCCTTCAAACTACTGATGCTCTCAGCTCTGAGGTACAGGCTTTTGAGCTAACACAACTTCTAGACTAAAGCAGTAAACCAAGACAGGATTCCTAGAATTCAAGGATGCAGTGGGCTTAAGAACTAAAGACATAGGACTGACAGTGTGAACTCAGAGGTCTTATTTGATTTTGGTTCTCTATCTGGAAAGTTGTTTGAGTTTCCAAGTATAAAAGGAAGCCCCTTCATTTTCTTTTTAATCTATCCCTACACTATAACAATTTAATAAACTCTGCTTTTGGAAATGAAATAAAACATTTATAATTTTCTCACTAAACCCCTAGTTCTCCTTGCTCCACATGGTGACATAGTTATTTACATGGCTTATAGACTCCACCTTTTCATCAGGATATAACTGAATAAATTGATTATGTAACTAAGGCCATACTGGAAAGGCCATATTTGTGAATGGTGTTCATTGTGTCAGGGAGGACCAGTTGCTTTTAAGGAACTGAGGCTGGTTTTTCTTATGGATACAATGCCTGCAAAGTCCACCCAGGAAGCCCAGCCTGGTGGTGGATGGCAAAGTGTAGTCGCATAGGTCATGAAGGCCACTTTCTGAGAGCTGGGAATATTAACAAATTCTGGTGAACCTGAGAGGAATGCACCGACAGGTACAGGTTGCACAGGTGAAATCTGGTGAGTAGTTTATTGGGTTTGGTTTCCTAACCTCAAGTTAGCAAACAAAAGAGGCTTTAGAGGCTTTTAAAAGTCCAATCTGAGATTTTTTTTTAATAAAAATTTCCAAGTAGAAATGAATTAATCTGAAGCTCTAAGACTTTAATTGTAGAAAAACAAGTCAGCTTCTTATATGCATTTCCCAGTCTTTCTACCTCTCTCTAGCCTAAAATCTGGTGACATTTCCTAAAATTCAAATGGTCAAAGTTGACCAAATAGAACAGAAAATGGTATTAGTTGATTTCTACGCTTTATCATTCAAGATCCTTCTGACAACAATGACATTTGAATATTCATGTTTCCTATTTTTCTAAATAAATATTTATTTTCTAAATAAATATAAACAGTATCTTGGGCCTTGGTTTCCACATTTATAATACAGATATACTGGTATACAATTACCTCAAAAAAGACTAACAATATTAGCTCAATATATTATGACATGATAATTATATCTTTCTTATGTTCTATGTGCATCACCAAAATAATAAAATTAATTCAGAATGATCAAATTCAGAATACTAACTCTATTTTCAAAATTAGTTCACCCTATTTACTGACAACAATAGTAAATAAAATACCAGCCATTAGATTACTTTTGCATCATGTATTAGTATAACAATAATTTTAAAGTAATTTAATTTCTACGGTTTACCCATGACATTGTTTTAAAGAAATAAAGTTGTAATTTTCTATTTTAAACCTAAACTGCCAAACCAAAATATTCTACATGATTTATGTCATGTATGATATTAGTTAACATTTTAAACATAGATGGGGTGTGTGTCCAACTCACACTTACCCATGAAATTGAGATAGCCTTCTCCGCCGAGTGCATGGGTAATGAGTCGGATCATTTTATGAAGCTGTATTCCACGATCAATAACTGGAGTAAACGGGGTCAGGACACTCATGTTGGTATACATTTCAGCATCCATCAACCAAAATGCCAGCGACTTATCCCCAACAAGTGCCTATAGAAATAAAAGTCACAGAGATAAACGCAAAGGAAGGTGCTAAACAGTTGTGATTTATACAGAATAACACGTGACTACACAGAATGGGAAACAATGCAGGAGAGGCACGTGCTTTAGCATCAACTTCATGGATTTTCCAGTAGTCACCTTCTATGCTGACGGTGGGCTGGTGAAACACGGGAAAGATCTCATGTATGCACATTTCTTTTATTTTTAAAAGAGCTTGGTGAAAAATTCATGATAAGCTACCTAAATATTTGTTATACTAAAGCTGATGGTTCAAACTTTCTCAAGTTAGAATAAACATGTATTATAATGTTGAGAATATGAAATAGGTTTTTTAAAAATAATTTGCATACAATGATTTTATTTGTTTTTAAAGGGTGGAAGAGTTTCTTAAAAATCATTGTATATGTATTCATATTTATGTATAGGTATTTACATATATATATATAAAATGTGTATATAAATATATTACAATGGACCGTCCTCCCTTTCAGCAGAGAATTGACAGTTTGTTCTTCAAATGTAAAATTTGCTTTCTCATTATATTTGCCATCTAATCTAAAATTTGTTTTATATGAAAATATAATAGTTGGCAAATGGGGCAGATAACTCAGAAACACCCTGAACAGCAAGAGTGGCCTTTTAACAATATGAATTATTTATGGTTAAAAACAGCTAACTAATGCAAAGTGTTCTTCACTGACAAAAAATAAAATATGATGAAACGCAGAGATTAAACCCATGATCTCCTTACTCTTACTACTGAACAATCATTTTCATTTTTAGAAAAATATTTTTACTTACAAACTGATATCTAAACTATTTTCATTAAAATGACTTTTCCTTAAAATACTGTTACAGGAAGATCTACTCTTTCTGTGGGTCTTGTCCTTATTTTGAGGGCAAAGAAAGAATTGGCTCAGAATATGGTTCCTTCCAAGAATTCTCAGATTAGAGTAACTTGTCATCTATATTACTTGAGTTCAAATTGTTTTGCTTTTTATCAATGCATTTTCTTTGTTCTTGGACTTACAGGTAAATATTTAAAATCTAAACATATAAAATGAATGTGAAGTAAGCCAGAAAGAGAAATAAAAATACCATATGTTATCACTCATATGTGGAATCTAAAAAAAAGAAAGAAAAAGAAAAAAGAGGACACTAATGAACTCATCTACAAACAGAAACAGACTCACAGACATAGTAAACAATCTTATGGTTACCAAGGGAAAGGGGGTGGAAAGGGATAAACTTGGGAATTTGAGATTTGCAAATGATAACCACTATATATAAAAAAACAAATTTCTTCTTTATAGCACAGGGAACTATATTCAGTATCTTGTAACAATCTTTAATGAAAAAGAGTATGAAAATGAATATATGTATATACATGCATAACTGGGACATTATGCTGTTCACCAGAAATTGACACATTGTAACTGACTATACTTCAATTAAAAAAAAAAAAAGAGTGTGTTCTGTTAAGGGCTGAATTATGTCTTTCAAATTCACGTTGAAGTACTAATCCCCCAGTGTGACTATGTTTAAAGGTAAAGACTTAATAAAGAGATAATCAAGGTTAAATAAGGTCATAATCCCACATGAGTGGTGTCCTTTTATGAAGAGAAAGAGACACCAGGGATGGTTTTACACAGAAAAAAAGACCATGCAAGGACACAGAGAGAAGATAGTAAGCCTAGGAGAGAGGCCTCAGGAGATACAAACCACTGACATCTGATCTTGGACTTCCAGCTTTCAGAGAATTGAGAAATAAATTTCTGTTGTTTAAGCCATCCTGTCTGTGGTATCTGTTATAGCAGCCCTAGCAGACTAATACACACCAGTGCATTAGCAGACTAATACAATACCAGTGAAATGCAGCTTCAATCTGACATATGACTTAAGAGTTCCATAAAAGCTTAGTTTGAAAATAAGGCTCCAATGCTAAAAAAAGTTTGAAAATAATGTATATAAGTATATTTGTTAGATTATTTGACAGCACCATTTCTTTGAATTGTTTAATTATATTCTTATGTGTGACTGTTCATTTCTGTAATCTCTATTACAAAATTATTTTGATAACTTCTGCTTAGATTTTTGTTCTGAATTTCTATGCAATTCATTTAATAAGTATTTATATTTATAATTTTTATCAGGCTTAAAATTCAGTTTATGTTTGCTTTCAGAAAGAACTAGTCAACTTGCATCTTTTTGTGTATTCCTGACAATTTCTAATACAAGCCAATTTCTAATATCTGGATCTTTAAAATATGAAATAACTCTTGGTAAATCTACAGTGTTTCTGTACATCATGGGGACAAAATTATGAAATTAATCTATCAGTTTCATCTTCAATTTGTTTATTCTACTCATTTATTTTTGTCATTCATTCACATAAAATAAACATATTGGGAGCTCAAAACATGCTACAACTGCTAGGAGTTTGCAATAGCAAGATACCATTTATGTTTGTAGTTTAATTTTCATGTTGTTATATATTTGGCAAGGGGTTCTCCCATCCTTAAATTAATATTATTCATTTCGTATTTTGTTACATTTTGGTTCTAGTTTTTTCACAGGTATTTATTTCATCTGCTCTACAGCCAGTTTAGTTGAAAACAACAGTACTGCCCTGATTTGGAAGATGCAAAAGTTAGTATATGTCTACTTCATGAGTGAGTAAACTTTCTCAAAGGCCAAACAGTACATAATTGAAGCATTGCAGGCTACTTTCTCAGTCTCAACTACTTAAATCTGCCATTATAACTCAAAAGCAGCCACAGACAATAGGTAAATGAATGAGCATGGCTGTGTTCCCACTAACTTTACAAAAACACGCAGCAGGCAGAATCTGGCCCATGGGCCTTGGTAGCTGACCTCTGGTCTACTCACACTTCCTTAATAGTTAGAGGAGACACCTGAAAAACTAGTGTTTATCCTAAATTGTCAATTTCTGTTGAAATAACAGAAGAGCTTATTGTTTGAGTTTCAATTTTCTTAATATGCATACTGCAAGTAATTTCAAAAAGTTTTACTGTCTTCTTTTTAATGTATAAAGAATTCATTTTATGCTATCTATGTTTATGACAATTCATATAGCTTTAAATAACTAAATGGCCTTATCTCCCATTTATTTTTGTTTACTGAGTGACTACTAGGCAGTCCAGTGCTAAGGCTGGAAAAGCAAAGGCAACAGAAACAAATTTTCTGCTTAAAATATGATGAGAACATGAAAAATGGGGCAATTATTTTTTTCTTTATACAACTAGATGAAGGCTTCATGGAGACTATAATCTGAGATAGGTCATTAGATCTTCAGAGAAGCTTCCCAGGTGAAGCAGGCATTTGCAGGTGTGCAGGAAAAAGCACAAGACTGGGGCAGGCTGACCTACTCAGGAATGGGTGGACATTTTCCAGTATTGAAGAATAGAATGCTTGGACGGTTGAGCAGAAAATAAAGCTGGAAACTCTGACAAGGGCCAGGATATGAGAGGCTGTTAATGAGAAGTTTTAGCCAAGAGATCAGGGTTGACAAAATTTACTTCGCTCTTTGGAAAATACCTCAGGCTACATTAGAGAGGATGAACTAAAACAGAGAGGGACAAGGGTCAGGGCAATCACTCAGCAAAAGATATCAGTGATTGAGGGAAAAAATAATGAAAGCTTGTCAAAAGGCATTAAAAAAAAAACCCTTAGAAGGAAATCTAAAATGGAAATTAAAATTAACCTGGATTAGCACCAACATTCCTCCCATTACAACAAAGGAAAACATATTCAGACTCAGACATAGAAAACAAACTTGTGGTTATCAGCAGGGGAAGGGGATGGGAAAGGATAAATTGGGAGTTGGAGATTTGCAGATACTAACTATTATATATAAAATAGATAAACAAGTGTACACCGTATAGCATATTCAATACCTTGTAGTAACTTACGGTGAAAAAGAATATGAAAACAATTGTATGTATGTTCATGTATGACCGAAGCATTATGTATACACCAGAAATTGACACAACATTGTAAACTGTCTACACTTCAATAAAAAAAAAATACCAAAAAAAAGAGATAACATTTGCCACTGTCATTTATAATTTTTAATTACAGTTTGGCAATTTAAAAATGGTACTGCATTTTGAAGCTGCAATTTACAGATCTACAAACTAATTTTAAAATGTTTTTCAAGGATGAGTAGTTTTCACATAAAAACAGATTACAACTTATATTAATTGTATTAAACTATAGAAATTCGCATTGAGATATGTTACTAAATACAGACAGAGAGGAGTGGTTTGCACACACATTCGGTTACCTGATCATGGCTCTCTGCATAAGCAATGCACTTCTCAAGGTAGCGCCTGTTTGTGAGTGTGTACACTATATTGCCCATATTCCAATCTTCATCTTTAAATTCTTTAAGGAGCTAGATGCAAGAGAGAAAGTAATTTGAATATACCATTATCATTCTTGCTTTACATCCCAATCTGACGGTACACATCTCATCAATCCAAATTATCTGACATGTAATTATAAGCACACTCATGTAGCAAAAATATCTTTTTGAAACTTTTACTGAAATCATAGCTTTTATACAGACTCTCTAAATGACAGTGAGGTTGTATGTGTGTGTGTGCGCACACGTGTGCTTGCTTTTGGGCAGGTGATTTGATCACTATACTGTAGGATTTCTGCAACCTTTTTTCCTCTGTAACAGCTGCTACCACATGATTAATGATCACAGTAAAGTACTGTTGTGCAGTATGTCCTTCTGTAACTTCCACAAGGTAGAGATATACTTGCTACATTTTTAGGTACGAATAAAAAAAAATGTAGGAATAGTGTCTTGTTCCAATCCTAAAATAATTAAAACAACTACTATTTCAAAGTGTAAAGGCTAATTATCATGAAATAATTATCATCTGAACAGACCACACATTTTTGTCTCCACCTCAGTGGCTGCTCAGTCTCCCTGTGGCTTCTGCACCCCTAACACCTCTTGGATGCAAATAATCCTGCCCAAATCTCAGATTATGACTGCCTCCTAGGTCAGGAGCTGCTCTTTCTTAAGGCAAAAGCTTGCCGTATATGATGCTGTGGCTGCCCTGAACTTTCCCGTGAAATGCTTTCCTTCTCAGTCTACCACTGTGACACTCCCGATTGTTTTGTTTCCCCACCACTCTAGGCATCCTGCAAAGTCCCTTTCTCTGCCTGTCCTAAAAAATGCTGGTGTTCCTCAGAGTTAATAGCCTAAAAATAGCCTCTTCTCTTTTACACAACACACTCTTTCTACGTGGGCTCATTTCCTTGTCCAAAAGTGTCAACAGCAGGCTGACAGGCAGAATTCTAAGATGGCCCCTATGATTCCTGCTCCCTTATATTCACGTCTTTGTGTAATCCTCAAGTGTGGGTATGTGATGGATGTCCTCTAAAGGAACTATGAGATAACAACTGAGTCATGGGGTAAATTGCTAAGTTTGTGGTAATTTGTTACACAGCAGTAGAAAACTAATGCAGATTTTGGTGCAAGAAATGAGGTTATGTATCTTCCTTTGCTTTTTTTTTTGCTCTACAGAATTCAGACATGCTTATCCATCCCCCATAATTGTAGTGTGAATCATTGGGCAGCAGAGGGCAGACTGTGTTAGGCAGAATAATCGCCACCCACAGATGGTCACATCTAATGTCCAGAGTCTCTGAATATGTCACCTTCCGTGGCAAAAAGGACTTTTTGAAAGATGTGACACTGAGATGGAAAGATTATCCTGGATTATCTTGATGGGCCCAAGGTAATTACAGGGATCTTTCTTAGAAGAGGCCTGAGTTGTCAGAGTAAGAGATTTGAAGATGTTACTCTGCTGACTTTGAAGATAGAGGAAGGGACCATGAACCAAGGAATACATGACTTTTAGAAGCTAGAACAGGCACGGTAACTAGAGCCTCTGGAAGGAATGCAGCTTTGACAATGCACTGATTTCAGCCTAGGAAGACTCATTTCGGATTCGTGATTTTATGATAGTAAATTTGTATTATTTTAAGACACTAAGCTTATGGCATTTTGAGCAACAATTTGAAACTAATGTATTGGGCTATTGGGCTACACCAATATGCCCAATTAATTTTTGACTAATGTGTAAAAACAATTCAGTGGAAGGAGGGTAGACTTTTCAAGGAATCATGCTGGAATAGTTGTACTTCAGTAGTCAAAACAGAAAACAAACAAAAAACAACAGCAAAAAAACTTTACTCATTGCCTAAGTGGAGGACAGTACATTTTTTCTATTTGTATGATGTACTGCCTACTACCATACCTTTAGCATACAAGGTACTGAAATGTTTAGTAAGTTAAATTAAAAATATTTTTTTAAAAACTGCCATTTTTCAGAGAAGGAAATATCCTACTGTGAGCTATGAAAGACTGGGAAATAATTCTAGTTTGATGTACAGCTTGAAATATTCTTGAATCTGCACAGATTGGTGAAGGCTTTTCAGTAGGAAATTAAAAAAGCAAGATTTGGCACTTGTGAGGGGAAAAAAGTCTGTGCAGAAGACTAGAAAAAGTAAAAGATGGTGGGTGGATAAAAAAATGTTCAACCAAGGTGAGAAACTTGAATACCACAGCATTTTTCAAAAAATAACAAATACAGAGCAACCTTCCCAGGTATTAAGCTAGAACACACGTTTATTTGTTTGATTTCTAAGTCTAATTGTCTCTGTAAAACACTTGCTTTTGCACCCGACAAATGTTTAAGATATCATTATAAATGGAGAAGCGGAAGCTGGGTTGGTAGAGGTTTAATGCCACAGCTGTGCACTGCGCAAACTGCCTAGGGGTACGGAAAAGACAATTAAGAGATGATTAGAATAAGCACTTCCTTCAGAGTAGGCTTTGTGGTTTTCCTATGCAAAGCTAAGCTCTTCTACCATTGTGATCTCATGCCACTGGTTCATGCACTAAAGGGCTCATCAGAAAGCTGTGATCATTTGACACACATCTGACTCCTTATACATATTAGCCTATGATTACGGACTTGGCCAATCAAAACTGTTCTATATCAAATCTAACTCTATATAACAACTTTAGTCTTTTAGGCAAACATTAAATGAAACAAAATATAGTCCAAACTACTTGAACTGTCATTAAATTTAATAAAATTGGTTTAGCAATGATATGCAAGGTGTCATGTACAATTATTCATTCCCAGTGTCTGACACTTGGTAAGGACTTTTAAATACTAAATGAAGGAATGGATGAATCCAAATCTGCTGCGAAAAAACCATACTATGAAGCAAGCACTGGAAATGAAGGAGTGACTTCTATGTTAATTGATGATTTGCAGGCAGAAATAGATGCTTTGATGAAGTTTAATGTGTTTTAAATATAGAACACTGAAGTTTCATATAATTGCATTGATAATGCAAAATTCCATTTACACAGCTAACATTATATCAATCATATTTTCTCCTTGTCTGCATAATGTAAGTGTGAATGCTCTAAACTAGAACTTTTAGAAGTTTGAGAAGCACCTTATTAAAAAGCACAAGAATCAACACACTAATGAGAGAATTTAATACTTCAACTGTAATATCTGTAAATAATGATCACAACTAAGAAATAAATCAAAGAAATAATAAATAAACCAATATAGTCCATAGCACCCACAGGAAAAAAAAGTTACATGAAATCTTACCTGGATCCATTTATCTGGAATTGCCATGGCTAATCGATAGTCAAAGCCAGCCCCTCCCTGGGAAATTGGAGAACACAGAGCTGGCATCCCTGATACATCCTAAAATAAAGAGCACCAGCATTCTCAGTTCATATTGCTCAAAATTTTACTAAGTATTCTTCTAACAGTAAAATCCAGGCCAATAAGTACAAACAATAAATGGGGGCATATATTTTGTGGGTGTTTTGGTAGCATAATTGTAAAAGTAGATAAGATTGTGATAGCATATTTCATTTCCCAAAAAGACTTTGTGTAATGCTTTCCGCGGCAGGACAACTTGGATCTCATGAGGCTATTTTGTTTTCTTTTTGTTAGTGTCACACAGAAAACAGTAAAAGCATTACTGCTGAAACAGAGTTTCTGACCCTTTTCTTTGAGCCCTGGTATTACTAGCTACTGCTTTCATCAAACATAAAAATACACGTGCTATATATCTGTTATCCTTGTTCTCTCCGTATACAGCACTGACATGGAGTGTATTTTGTGAGCACTTAGCTTCTGATGAAATGGAAAGTCAAGTTAGTACATTAAGAGTGAAGCAACTGGGAAGAGGGTATAGCTCAGTGATAGAGTGCATGTGTAACATGCACGAGATTCAATCCCCAGTACCCCCATCATAAAAAAGAATAATAATAATAAAAAAATAATTTTTTTTTAAAAAGAGTGAAGAAATAAAATGACTTCCACTATAGTCAGTAAGGGTCTGCAGTGGATCCTCTTTATTTAGAAGATAAAGCTGAGGCTTACTAAGGCAAAGGGATCACTAAAGACATATGATTCTCATGGGAGAGCCAAAACTTGTATGTCAAGCCTTTTGACAGGGTCTTCCTACTGTCGAGCCACCACTAGATTATTGGTTATCAAGTTAATAAACAAGCCAACAAACAGATGGGTAAAAACAATGGTATGAGGACCCAGATGTAACAAAATACGTCATTATAACAACTGTGGTAAAATATGAGACAAGTACTAGCAATCCTAACTCCACACTATCTTTCAAATAAATTCCTTTCCTTTGCTCCAAGTCTACAGACACTATCTTATTTAACCTACATTACTGCTTGCTTAGATCGTGATGTTTCCAAATGCAATTCCCCATCTCCAGTTTCTCTCTTCACACAAATTGCTGCCAAATGATCTGCCCCCGTCACTGCCCATCACTGCCCGAATTATTCAACTTGATAACTGAATGAGGACCTAAATAAACACACTTATCATGAAATAACAATGTGATGTAGTTGTCATAATTGTTGACTGAAGTCGACAGACAGTGCAATGAAGAGATCTACATCTTTCCATCATTACTTCTACTATTTCATTTCAAGTGTTAACTACATTCACCACTTTGAAATATCTACTCTTCCGTACTCTTGTAACTGTCACAAGCTTTTCCATGTGTGTCATTGCTCAAAGTCTTCCTTGGGCTATTATCATTACTTCCTATCACATACTCTGAGATCTCTGAGACTTAACTGCTTCTTCCACAACACCATCCCCACACTCTTCCCACAGAAAACCTAGAAAAAAAGAAATATATGACCTCTCTGGACTTCTAAAATAATTTATTGATTGTTTTCTAATGGAAGAGAGGTATCATTAAATTTAGTATACGGTGGAATACATCTGTAAAGAAAATTAAATACGGGTCAATAACGTCTTATTTCTACATAGTACTTTACAAAAGTAAGTAAAGGTGAATTGAAAACATGAAAAAGGATGGTTAACAGACAATAAACCATTTTAAAAGAAGTTATATTTATCAAAATAGGTCACATTTTCACAGATACACTAGGTATTCAGTTTTGATTCCTTATAAACACTGGCTGAATATGTATTAAATATCAGGCACCTGTGTTAGGCACTGGAATTACAGACATGATGACTTTCTGAAAGAGTTTCCACAAGATCAAGAGTTTTCATAAGACTGGTTGGTGATAGCTGGTATTAAAGATCAAGATAATTTTTCTCAGGAAAACATTAAGGTACATTTTATATTTGATGTAAAGGTAGTTTTAGGAAATAGTTTAATGGGAAATGGAATCTGCTATGAAAAATATTTGGACACCAATTGGTCTTAACTCAAAAATCTGAATCCTAGAAGGCTGCTCTGTTAATGCATATGAGATATTTGTACATCTCCTTTGAGAGTGGAGAGTTAATGACTATCTTTTTAAACTCTTATAAGGAAAAAAAAAGTAAATATAAAGGTAACTAAAATAAATATACTTTAAATATAAAGACGCTGACACTAACATATTAAAATGATCATATATGTTTCAGATGAAGATAAAAATAGTTTTAATTCTTTAATATCTAAAGGTCACTTATGACTATTCCAGAGAAGGAAAAAGTCTCAGTCAAAAATAGTTTTAACTAATACAGCAAGTATAATCATATGGAATGGTAGATATGTTCTAGAAAAAAAAGCTTTATTGTTAATAATTGTCATTATAAATAAATTAAAATTTCTACTACAGGATTTCATACAACATTGCATTACTTATTCGTTACACCACACTCCTTTCTTAAAAAAAAAAAGTTCATGAGGATCAATTCCACATTTTGAAGAGTCTTCCACAAGACAGAAAAGTGATATATTGAAATTGAAGTAGTTTTCAATTTAAGTAGAATAAATTGAAGACACATCTTGTTTAAAAAAAAATCTAAAACCAAGTAATATAAAGTAGACTAAAGTCTCAAAGTTTCATTGGTAGAAACACTGATAATCAGACAAGAACTCCCTAGATGATGAAACTATTTTACTTGAAATGAACGGAAAGATCAATGTAACAATTTTAAGTTTCATGTATTAAATAATTGCTTTTTTTTCTTTGGTACCCACTTTTGATTTGTGCTGTCATTAATTGTTTGTAATAATTTGTCATATGTAATATCACTGCTTCAAACTGCCATAAATACATATCAATAAACTAACTTTTTTGATGTTTGATAGATAAAATTAAAATACACAGAAGACACAATGCAAGTTTAAAATATACTCTGATTGACAGTAAAAAACATTCAGCACATAAAGTATTAGCACAAGTATTAGAAAGACTTATAAGTTATGACCAAATGTAAGTAGGTAGAGAATGTGAAACAATACAGGGTATCAAAATGGTATTATAATTGTTTTTTTTAATTCTTATTAAAAATTCATTCCAGGAACTTAGGATCCATTGCTGTATTCCTGGAAGATACTTAGAAGGCAAAAGACCTACAGCAAGTAACTGTTCTCTATCCAGAGATAAACCAGGAAATCGTATCACCTAGTGTGAGATTTTGGGCTTTTGAGAAATGATGGATAGAAAAAAAGGGTATACAAATAATAAATACTACAAGAAGGAGGGTGTCATTCCTGCATTTCATTCCAGTGAACTAAATGCCAACAATGTGAAAATACACATTAATTCTGACTCTTTTAACAACAGTCTTGCTATTTATATATGCCAACCACTACACTTTGTATAGGACGGTTTTAACACACTAAATTTAATTTTAATAATAACTCCTAGTTAGAGGACTCAGAAAACCAGAGGGATTTTAGTACTAAATCTAAATTAGCATAACCATTTAACAAACTTCTTAATTTATCACATTTATCACCAAGAAGGGAATTGTCAATTATGCATATACGAAATTATATCATTACAGTGCAGCTTTGGGACAGTTAATCATGAACCTTCAGTAATCATGAATAACTAGTGAACATTTGGCAATCCGAGAGCAATAACTTAAACAAGAAAGGTAATCGCATCAGAACAAGAGAGGTTTCAGAGAAGCTCGCAGGCAATGATCCATGCCATCTCTAATGATTCAACCAGAAAAGAAAAAATTAATAAATAAATAGACAGATGCGTATTAATATTCAATTCTTTTCTGTGCTGAAGGTCTCATGGCGAAAGGACCTGTCCACTGATTAGGATATTTTACTTTCTAACCACTGGCATTTTCCCTTTTAACAATGCAATAATGACAAGTAATTAGTGTACACTATCTCCTAATAGGAAAGCAGTGAATTCTAAACAACGTGCCACCCATACAAGGTAGCTGCACTACAGTCAGGGTATAATTTCATTTGTGTAATTACCAACAACATAGAGATTGTTCAAATACTGTATGCTGACAAAATGTTCTATATTAAACAGGGGTCAGAGGGTAGAGATCATTATGGCTTTACCTCAGCTATTGTTATAGAATCTGGATACAGTATGTGAACCAGATGATTTGCCAACATGAGATAAGTCAAGGCATCTTCATCTACTTGTAGTCCAAAATATTCATGGTAACCACCCGAAAAATTTTGACCTAGAGAACAGAAAATCAATATGGATGCATTATATTAACATGTAAGTCTTAACTCAGCACAAATGCCTCCACCAATTAGTTGGCTGATATCAGTTTTGTTATCATGGCAAAGTGTAATGAGTCTCCCTACCATGTAATCTTATCAGCAACTATATGATTTAATTGAGGAAAGTACTCCAAATCAACATTCAAAGTTCAGACAATCCTGCAATTCAATTTTTGTTTTACAAGAGCAAACAAAAACACTGAGATTTAAAATTTTAATTTAATTTGAACTGAATTTTACAGCAGAAAAATAAAGTGATATCAGAGATTTATAAATTTCAAACTTTAGATACTTCTTTTTTGTTACATTAAGAGATGTTAGTTAGCTAATAGTACATAACTCTGAAGGAAAGCAAACATGAAAACCTTCATAAAATTGAGACATAATATTTATATTATTTAAATATGGCTCCAATTTATGCAATATGGATTTTCTATGATGACAAGGACAGTTTAACATCCCCCTACTGCCTTCTACCTCCTCTTCCCCCACCTCCTAATTCTGATTGCTTATAGTGTATTTTTCTTATTGGGGTTATACTATTTACTTTCTATTCCTTCAGTTGTTTATTCTTATTTTTAATTAAGCCTAACTAGTGCTCAATGCCTGCCTTTCCCCCTTGATTTCCTATATCTTAAGTTTTTTATTTTGACCTTTTTTTTTTCCAGTTTGCTGGATTCCATCACTGAAAGATATTTTCAAGTACAATTATGGAAGTTTTATTCCTCAAGTTCTTTCAGATTTATCCCTCAATGGTAATTCAACCGTCACATTCTCAAATCACACTTTGTTTCCTTAAGAATTTTGTAGACATTGCCGTAACAATAGAGTAGTATGAACCCAACAATTTTTTTTTTGCATCCGTGCAGATAAATTGCTTTTTCTTCTTAGATGTTACCTGATGAATTTCTCTTTATCATTGAATTTTATAAGTTAAATGCTCTATATTAATTGTGGGGTTTTTTTCCTGGTATTTTTTTGTTGTTGTTCTTTTGCTATGCAGTTTCAGTGGCTTCTTTCTTTCTTTTTTTCCCCTCTCATGTCAGACGAGGAAAACATGGTAAGTAACTCACAATATTTTTCTTTATCATTTCTTGAGCTCTCTACCCATAAAAAGCATATCCCATATCCCTGGACTTCAGTTCATCTCCCCAACTCCACTATTCCTTGGCAAACATCTAGCTTTCAGCAGAGGGAGGTTCTGCAGGGACATGTAGGTGCTTCATCCTAGGAGAGGATCTTTCTTGAATTTTATCATGCTTGCCATTTTTATCCCTTAAATCAGTTTCTCTCCCAAGTGGAGGATATCAATGAAATCTGTTATGTTTTATAGATTGAATTTCTTCCCTAAGAACATTTCATGGGGACAGCATCACAATGAAGAGCAGATAACAGAACACTTTGAATTTAGCATCTTTCCTTGGCAGCCACTTTTTAAGATTTATAGTCTAAAATCCCTTTTTAGATTGCTTGTTACTGGTGAAATATTTGACCATTAAAATATGATAATTGTTCTCCATGTTATCTATTGAAGGATTAGGATTCTGTGATCCCACTTCTTTGTACGGGTTTTAAACTGCAGATCTCTGATCTATATTTTTAATTATAAGTCAATTTACATTTAACTGAGCACATCTATATTTAAAACATACATATTTTCTTCAGTGTTTACTATGAAAAGGAACCCATACATTACCAAATGTTCTCATTTATTATTTTTGTTACTTATTTTTCATTACAAATGTTGTCATGTTCCCATTCTCAGGGTGCTGCAATAAATGGTATCCTTAAACAACATCTTAAAAGAATGCTACATACTAAAGATAGCATATTATAAAGCAGATATATTTCAAATAAAATTATCTTTTATTTACTTATAAAATGTATTTACACCCAATCTCTTGCCAAAAACGAATCAAAAGTGACTAGAGAAAAGACAAACAATGGAACTAATTAAAATCAACCTAACAATAATGTTTATTGGAGCCATGTAACTGAATCCCAAACATGGTTGTAATCTTCCAGTAAAAAGTAAAATAAAATAATTATAATCAGTCAATATAATCATATCCATAGTATATCAGGTTACCTACCTATTCCATGGTGATGATAGAGCATGGATGTAACACCATCAAAACGAAATCCATCAAAGCTATATTCTTCCAACCACCACCTTATGTTTGACAGAAGGAATCTTAAAACTTCCCAGCTAAAATATTAGAGAAATATATATTTAAGCACAATGTCTATAGTGTTTTCCTTAATTGTTATATACCCTTTGCTAAGAGTGTTAATTAAATCAAAATCTCTATCTTAGGAATCATGATGTACAAAGAAATATATCATATAAAAACCCAGAAAATTGCTAACATTCACCTCATTTGTTTGATAAAATTCATTCTAAAAGGAAAACTTATTAAATTTCTTTAGCCTCAAAATTACTCAGAATCTGGGAAAAACTAAGAAAAAAATGTGTAACTCTGTTTCTTGTTCAATGCTCTATCCTCAGCAAACATACACTGATTACTACATAGTAGTGTTTATCAAAAAAAAAATCTGTTACTTATCTCTGAATTTTCAAGATTTTTCATGTAATATAACCAGTGACATAGTTTCACCTTTTAGGAAACATAATTTCATTATCAGTAGAAAACTACCCTCAGCCTTTAGTGTTTCTCGCCTGAAAATATTTTCTTATTCTACAATTTCAAACAGATATAGTTCAGAATAAAAAGTAAAAGAAAAAAATACATTTAAAATCAACTATAAAATAAGCAATATAACATTGAGTAGACTATTGTTTTGTGAGGGTAAAAAAAAAAGAGATCTAATTACTAAAAAAAAAAATACATGTTTAATAAAGTAAAAAGTTCTACAAGTTAAAAAGTCCTTATCCATAAAAACAGAAAGAAAACAAAGAACTATTATAACTCAATTAAAAACACCACACGCAACAAGACTATTTTGGACAATTGAAAAGGGCATCATCAGTTAGTATTTTCTTTGGTCATACAGTTATGGTTGAGTTCTCTATCTCATTATAACTGTGGTTTTAAGACTTTAATACCTCATTTAGTTTAATGACAAAGCAGTAATAGTGTACACAATTCTTTAACCCATTTGAAATTTATGTATTTTTTTTTTTAACCTTCCATACATTAAAGCAATCTGACATAAGTGGAGATTAAGTCATCACAATCGGCTTCAGAATTATAAATCTAAACCTTGGGGAAAGATGAGTGTTGTTAGTAATTAACTGCTTTAAGTAAAGTTACTTTGAGTTTTGAAGAGTTACTGAAAGCTAAAAAAAGAAATGAAAAAACAGATATCCAAGCAATCAAGCAGACAAGAAAGGGAGCCAAGAGGTTCTAGATTGTTGGGTCCAAGCCAAGATGAAGGTAGAATTTGCTAATGTTGCCATTAAGGCATATTCACTTAGGATTTAAAGACAAAATATTCTGTTTAACAAAAAGAAATGAATACAAAGAGGCATTCTACAAGATCAAAATCACTCCATTTTGTAAGGGGATTTCTAATATCTATACTTTTTTGAAATTTTTTTAAATTAACAAATTTTATTTTTTTAGAGCAGTTTTGGGTTCACTGCAAAAAGCACGTCTATACTTTTTTTTTTTTAACAAGGTTTCAATATGGGTATTTCAGAATGAAGACAGGAATAAATTTGCTTATCAAAAATCTTTGGTAAACAATATTTTTAAAAAGATACATTTTTCTAACTTGTCTATTTGATTGGTAATGTATATTTTATTTCTGAAAGGTAAAATGAAAGTTGTTTATTGCCCAAAATACTCCCAAGCAGGAACAAAATGTGTTTAAATACTAAATATCTTGGGGGTAGACGTGTAAAGATAGAAATATATAAACCACAGATCACAAACTGGCCCTGGCTGACAGACACCACTGTTCTGTTTAGCTTGCACAGGACAGTTGACTCTTCAACAACATGGGTTCGAACCACACAGGTCCACTTATACAAGAATTTTTTTTCAATAAATATACAGTCAACCCTCTATATTCTCAGATTTTGCATCCCTGGATACAGAGGGCCCACCAAATTCACCACACTATGCTGTTTTATATAAAGAACTTGAGCACCTGTGGATCTGGCATACAGTGGGGCTACTGGAACAAATCACCTGCAGATACTGAGGGACAACTGTACTTGAAATTTTTCAATTTCTGTAGATGGAACACATACTTTCTGGTTCCTCCCAGACATAAATGTCACGAACTGATTGTTTTCCAGGTAGACACAAGTTCAAATGTGAAAACTGTGTCCTAATATCTACAAAGATAAAAGAAAAGAGAAAAAAAGCTACTGATGCTACAATTCGATAAAAAGCAAAAAAGGAGGTGATGTGAATTTAATAACTGAAAAGAAAGTATTGCCCAATATCACAGAGTTGATTAAGGGAAGAGTTACTAAATGTCCCACTGATTCCAGTTACTGCAGTACTGAATCTATTTCCTTCCTGACCAAAAGAAGTTACAACACTGCATTTAACATAATTGGCTGTAACTATGTGAGTAGATAGACTATCAGTATGAATCAACAGAAAAAGAATTTCTTTTGATAATCAGAAAAGAAACATTAATGAAAATGGAGCATATAATTAAAAAGTTCAACTGGGTTTAAAAAACATTAAATTCTATTCTTTGGACTCTAAAATGCTCTTAACATAAAGTGTAAACAACATAAACAATTCTTTAATAAATCACCACTAGATTAAACTGATAGAAGTAAATCATATTTGTAGTGCTTCCAAAATAATTTATTTTATTATATTTTATGAATCATTAATAAAATATAAAATAGATGTGTTGTCTATAGAGACAGAAGATACAGCTGACCTTTGAATAAAATGGGTGTGAACTGAGTAGGTCCACTAATACATGGATTTTATTTTTCAGTAAATATAGTATCTGTATTTTTATTTTACATATCTTTAAATAAGTGTGGGGGAAAGTTTGTGTTTACTTAGAGATCACAAATATATGGAATCAAAATAACTAGGGTTTGAGTCCTGATTCTATCCAAAATGTTTCAGCTTCCTGCCCTTGGGTGAGTTATTCATCCGTTTCTTTGCTTTTGAGGCAGAGATAGCAGGATGTGGGTTTCAATTGTGCAGGGGTAGGTGCACCTAAACTCCAAGTTGTTCAAGGGTCAACTGTACACAAAATTTTACAGGAGAGCAAACAATCTAGAATTAAAATAGTAAAGAAATAAAATCTGTAATTTTAAAATTTATTTTTAATAATTTATTCTTATTTTATTTTATTTTTTGGAGGGAGAGGAGGTAATTAGGTTATTTATTTATTTATTTATTTATTTATTTATTTTTAATGGAGGTACTGGGGATTGAACCCAGGACCTTGTGCATGTTAAGCACACACTCTACCACTGAATGTTTTATTTTTAACAAAATATTAAGAACTACATTCAGGAAAAAAAAAATCAGATCTAAAATTTTAAAGTTAGAAGCAGCAAATGGAAGGTAAAAGTTAAAAGTATTATTTCATTGGTTATACATATCTTCTAAAACTAGATTATTAAAAGGAGTTAAGTAAAAAAATAAACTTATAAGGATAATATTTTATAAATAATTAACCTTTGTTTAAGAAAAAAAATAAACTACCAGTGCAGGAAACAGGGGGAAAGACAGTCTCAAAATAATGTTCCCAGTATTTCTGTAGTCCAAATTTTGTGTCTCTTACCATCTTAGCATGATAAATCTAAGACAGACTGATTCACTCATTGTAAACTCAGTGTACTGATGAAACTAATTTTAAAACACAGATGGCTTGCATTCAAGTCACAAAATCAGGGCTTTGAGACCAAACAAGACAGAGAACCAGTAAGACTGAGGTCTGAGCCTATAAATAACCAGACTATACACATGAGTACTTGTACATGGACACAATCCAGAACTCATAAAGTTGAAAAATAGTAGGCCATGGAGGGTTAACACTGTCATTAGAGAGAAGATGCAGCTTTCTTTTTTTCTTTTTCTTACACTATGTAAACATCCAACTTAATGTTGACAACGTATTTGATTATTATATAAATATATTTACCCCAGGTCAATGAACTTAAAATTACAAGAGGAAAGCTGTGCCAAGGGTCCTCCAGATCACCTCCAGGTTCAGTGAGTCACTGGAAAGACTTACAGGACTTAGCATAGAGTTTATTACATACAGTAAAAGGACAAAAAGCAAAATCAGCAAAGGAAAGGGCACATGGGGCAAAGTCTGGGTTCTAGGAGTAAGCTTCCTAGAGTCCTCCTCTCCTGATGGAGTCGCATTTAACTCCTCTGGCAATAAACTGTCACACTTGTGAAATGTTGTGCACCAGAGAAGCTCATTAGTGACTCAGTTCTCAGCAAATGTATTGGGGGATGGTGGAATCTTACTATATAATCTTATGCTAAAAATCTAAACATAAAGGATCTCCAGCTGAAGCACTCTGTTCTGTACCATTCAGCAGTCATGTGGACAATGAAATTATTAAGCTTATAAATGGATGAACTAGTTCACTGAATCTAAGATTTGCCTCTTGATTAGAACACCAGAACAAGCTTAAGGAATATATACCAGTGAAAATATAGATTTCTCAAAGATGTCTATTACTATTTCTACTGTCATAATTTTCAAACTCAGCACCCATAAATTCCATTTTTCCTTCTTTGAGGGGGCTGAGAAGGCTTATGATGTATTCTAAATTATGACTGAATTACAAATAACACTCAATGTGCTCTGTAGTAATAAATGAAGTGAATCATCTCAATTGAATGGTTTGCCTTGAGTCAAACTAGGAAAATGTCTAGCAAAGGGTACAATAAAAAAGGCAATTTACTTTTTCGACTTCAAAATGTCATCAGACAGCCCATAACACAGTTGATATATCTAGTTGATTAGTGTCTCATAAAAATATAGAGCAGAATTTAAGAGCACAGTTTTACTCTGGGGTGCGTCAGCAAGCAAGGTGGGGCTTTCACTAAGATTATTCCACTGACAAGAGGCTTTTAAAGTCTATCCTTAGAAACCACAAAGCAGCCTAGTTTCCAAACAACTGGAGGAGTCGGATGCTAACTTTTAGAAGGTAATGCTAAAAAATATATACCTTAGTGGCCAGCTTGAATGTGTTTGAGAAGTAACCTATTTTAGTTATGAGCTTTATATTCTAAACTAATTAACACATAAATTGGAAGTAAATACTATGTCATCCATACTGCCTAAGATCGACTGATTAGCTTACTCACATATTTTTATGAGGCAAAAGCAAAATCCCTAATATCCAGAAAAAGTTTATGAAATGCAGCTAACTTTCCTGTGAATCATAAACCACTAAAAATGTTTAAATCACAGATGTCTGATACAGAAACTGAATACATCCATGGATAATATATACATTTAAGGATTTCTGGCAATCAAAATAATCAGGATTCTAATTGGTTTGGATGTCTGAAATATTCAACCTGTAATCAAGTAATGAGGATTTATTAAGGAAATTTTGTCACACACAGATAATTCCAATATTAAGGTTTTTAGGAAATATCCCAGAAATCAAAAACTGTTGAGTGTCTCACATTTTGCCAATGAACTTTGTAATGAAATAAAACATAGTTAAATTTTCTTGGGAAGCAAGTATAATCTCATGTAACAACATTTATTAGATAAAGTTTTGTAATTCAAAACTATTTGCCTAACGTTGTGTTTATTTGTAGTCCTGAATAACTTCTAGGATTTTCAAAATCAGCAACTCAGTTCACTGGACGTTACTAACCCTACTAATATTGTATACTAATAAATAGGAGACATGATTAAGCAGTGGCTAAATATCAAAAATACAAAGAAAGACTATATATTCCTCTTAGCTATCCACAGTCTTTGAAGCCAAAATGGCTATTAAATAGTACATTATAAAATCTGAAAGCAAAAATTACATGTTTTGATCTGGATATTTCAACTGAGGCAGCAGACTGATCTTGAACAAAGAACATACACTGAGATTTTTTTTTCTTATGTAGAAAAGGTATAGCATATCAAATACAAGAATCTTAAATCACAATGAAAATAACATTTTTTAAGGAAGATATTTTAAAATGTCATCATTGAAAAGCAGGTAATATCTAATCTATTTTTTTTAAGTAAAAAAAAACTTCATCTATCAATTTAACTTTAATTAAATTAACCAATAAAGGGAAAATGCTATATTTTTGCTTTTTAATTTGTCAACAGAAATTAAGCTTTGTCAGTCAATTGGTATTGAAAAAAATTTAAAAGATCAAAAAGTGATTATTCGTATCTAATACAACATAGTATCATCTACAATAAAACGTATCTGGGTTTTTAGACACAGAATTATATTGAGGCTACTGTATATATTAATTTCAGATAAAATTCGGTAGCAAGTAACACACAACTCTAATGAGATAAATTGTTAATTCAGCTACTAAAAATCTATAATAATATGAATTTCAGAATATAGGTTTTTATTATAAAATATGACTTTGAAGTTTTCTTTTCTATATCACATTACTTTTTGGATTTCAACCTGCACAACTTTATTTCATTTAAATTTACTATTTAATCATATTATATCTACTGAGCTCTGCTTATCTATATTCATTAATACAATTATGAATTTTCTTTCCCTTAAGGCCTAAATTGTAGCTAGCTTATTAAATATTGAATGAAAATTACCTCTGTTTGTATTATCTATAAGTCTACTCGGGTATTCTCTAGGAAATAAGTAGGAAAGGATAGCATATTGTACCTTTATATGATAAATGCTGCCAATTATACTTTAACCAAAAAAAAAAAAAAAAAAATACCGGACTTGAGAAATTTTCAAGTCTCTTTTTTTCTCTAAATTTATATTTTTAACAACCTGCTCAAGTAAGATTAGAAAAAGGTAAACTTCAAGGGGAGTGTGGTTGTATCTGTATACATGTATGTGTCAGGAAGAGGGGCGGAGTGAGTAAAGGACCAGCAGTGAAAGCAAAAGTGAGTTTTCAGTCTGATACCAAAAAAAAGGGACAACTCTAAAATAATTACCCACTCTGATAACTATTGCATTGAGTGATTTAGATTAAAATTAATACATTTCCATATCATTTATTTTTAAGTTGATTTGTATTTCTTTGTTTCCTCACAAAGATTTTTACTAAAGCATTAATGGTTATAAAATATAGTATTAAAATTTGGGCAAAACTTGGAAACATCTTTTTCAAATTAGAGAAGCCAAAAAGTTGAGCAGTCCAAGGTCCAGAAAGTAGAAAGCCAAGCTAAGTCATCCCCTATAATGAAACATAGGTGAAGTACTATGTGAAATTATTACATATCTCATCTGAACAAAGCGTTACTTTTCTCCAGAATAAATCACTACAGCTTAGCTAATTACATACGCATACAAATAGGCATATAGATACACATTCATGTTTTTCAAACAAGGTTAAAAATACTACCTTATCTATAGAATGAAGATAATTACTAGTCCAGATTAAAACTGATAGTGACTTAAACACATATAGATATTTATTATTGGCAAATATTAAACCATAATAGGTAATTAAACCATAATAGGTTAAAAGCATATTTTAATGGAAAGAGTAACTATTCATATATTTCTTCTTTTTTATTTTTACCCTTCTGATGGACTTATTTCTAATAGATTAACTAATATTTAAGTAAACTATTATAATACTTCTAATATAGAAAAATACATTCATGAGCTTGATAATTTTCCATCATCTTATTAAAATTTATAATTAGATACATAATGTTTATTTACTTATTTTTAGCCAGCTTCATTTCAAAAGATGACTTGAGGCAACTTAAAGATAAATACATCTAAACAGCACCAAAAGTAAATGAGAAACATACAGGTGAAGGCGAAAAAAGATCTTGCAGATAAAGAGGAGGTATAAAGCATCTGGGAATTAATGTTTTTTTCTAGTCTGAAATAATTATTTTATAAACTATAGTGACTCTAAGAGGATTTTCCTTGGCTATCACCCCCAAATAATATTTTAAGACAATATTAAAGGAAAATATGATTATAGTTTATATAAAGCTAGAGATAGACTACTAAGGAAGTTGTTTTTAGCATGCAAAAATGTATGCAGAGACTAGAAATGGAGAAGCAGTCCAGGGAGGAGATGAACTGAGGAATGAGTATCAGTTGCACAGGGATAGAGGCAAGGCCAGGTGAAAAAAAGAGAGACGCCCAGCTCCTCAGGAAATGGTGTGTGTGTTGGGGGGGGTGGGAGGAAGGGGATGAGGAAAACTCTGTGGAGGGCTGCTATTAATCACATTTAAATTTCAATTATCAATCCTTCAGCAGTTTTCACCAACCTTGCTAAATAATATATGTCTCTTTAATGTATTATTTGTACACAGCCCTACAAACAAAGGGGGTTAGCATTTAATGGGCTGGCTGGAGTATAGAATAGATTATATGGATGTTATATAGGAAAGAAAAAGAAATTCAAATTCACTGAGTGTCGATGGCTTCCAGATCCCACATATTACAGCCTCTTTCCCAACCAAGTCTCAGCTTTTCTGGACTCCTGCCCCAACTACTGGCCTCTCAACAGGTCTCTGCTCTTTCTGTCAGTCTTGAGAATCCATTCCTTCTCTCTCTCTCGCTCTCTGTGGCTCCTTCATCCTTAGACTAGCCATATGATTTCTTCTTTTTTCTTCTCCTTCTTGTTCCTTTTCTAACCTCTTCTCCTCTCTCCTCTTTCTCTCTTGTCAGCCTCTCTTCCTTTTAAATCATCATTGATGGGGCAAAAGCGAAAGCCTAGCAAACTAAACTAGCTGTTGCTTTAAATTTGTTAAATAAAAAATAAATATTTAATTATTTTGAAAAAAACTAAAGGTATCAGGTGCCCTGGTTTGATGCATTTTATGAGAAAATTATGTCAGACTTCACTTAATGAAAATCAAGGAGGCATTTTTAACACATACACACACACACAGACACATATTAACACACATATAGCACTGAGCTTGGGGCAGGGTGAAGAAAACTATCCAATTTTGCAAAAATTGGTATAAACAAAAAACCTCCCTGAACCTCAGAGTGATGATTTTTGAAAAGACGGTACTAGACTATTTGTTCTTCTAATTTTGTATTTCCTAATCTTTTTTTTTTAAATTAAAGTGAAAGATTAATTCAAGATAAAAATTTTCCGAGTTTTGGGATACAGAGTAATTTGAATCACTTCACTATATGCTAAGATCTAAAAGTTCATCACATCAAATAATGTATTTTAGACATTAATGGAATTCTAGATGACATGGAAAGATAAAAACACATACTGAAATACAAAGCCATGCAGCCCATCCTCCCCACAAAAAGTCAAATATAAGAATTATTGGTCATTCCTCTCCTATCCAAACTCTACCTATTACTCAAATCTCAGTATAAGCATCACAAAATTTTCCTGAAAATTCCTTACATTAGCACTATGTGAAAGACGACAGGAGATAAACTGGTTCATATAATCGGTCCTCCCAATATAACTATAAACATCTATGTGGTAGGAACCATGTCCGATACATTTTTTTAAATTAATTTTAAATAAATTGACCTGAACTGAATTAATAAGGTACATAGAAAGTTAAGAAACTCAAATAAAGCCAATATTAACTCTGAAGCAGTTAAAAACAAAACTAATATACATTGCTTAAGAAATTTTGTTTTCAGAGTCATTGCAATAGGAAACGGAAATTAAGAACAACAAAACTCTTGACTACATCGGAATAAATGCAACTTAAAGATTACAGTACTTTGGAAACCTACAAAAGTGGCTATGCAGTTAGTATGATGTACATAGGCTTTTAGAAGGTTATTTTCACGAAGAAAACTAAGTAAGAAATTATCTTTTTGAAATACTCAGATTAGATTATCCTCTTCCTTTTTCCCCATAGTTTACAATTCCTGTTTAGGGGCCTTTTACAACATGTTTACCACTATGAAATGTAAAATCATTAAACTTCACTAATCCTATTTCCTTATTAATGCATGAATTTGTTTACTGTAGGTTTTAACACACGTGGGCATTCATCCAAACATATACCCCAATTAAAAAAAAAGGTAATATATCCAGCCTCTAGTTAGAGTAAATTCAGATTGGCCTGCATGTGTAGTCTACATTGGAATAAGAATGCTTATGATTAAATATTGAAAATTTCCCCAAATGTTACATAAATCTCTGGTGACGACAACAAAAGAAAGAAACCACAAAAACATCGGTATCCTTAAGGAATCATCAGCTTCTTTTTGTTTGCTCCAGTTATAAATTTTGCATTTGCACATTGCTGCCTAGATTTTCAAAGGGTTCTGCAATGATTAATTTAACAATCTACCCATATTGCTGTAATATAGCTGAGAACTTTTACATATATATATATAATTTATAATATCCATATCAAGGACAGCTTCCTGGGCAAAAGAAGACTTCCAACATTCAGAACTGTTATTAGTGCAGAAATGGGGAAGCATCACCAAAGTACGACTACTCAAAAACTGACTTTTCAAGCTTAGGTGCCTTTCCCCCAAGGATATACAGAAATATACACAAACCAATGGTGTGTCTTCATGAGAGTCAATTTGATTTGATGATTGGGAGGTAAACAAAACAAATTTTTAAAAATTCTAAAAACCACAAATATGTATTGATTTATTAAATGCCGGACCTTATATGAAGTTCTTTGTGTGGATTATTCCATGGAATTCTCACAAGAATCCTCAGATGTATGCACATGGTAAGGGTTGGCAAACTTATTTATAAAGGGCCAGATATAAATATTTAAAGGCTCTGTGGGCCACACGCAGTCGCAGCCTGTGTTGCAATGACTCAGCTCTGCTGTTGTTGGGTCTAAGAGGTCACAGACAATGTGTAAAGGAATAAGTATGACCGTATTTTAATAAAACTTTATTACAAAAACAGACAGCAGCCAGATTTGGCCCACAGGACATCGTCTGCTAACTCCTGCAACTGAAATTCACATATGCCCAGTGTCCATATGTAACGTTCACAGGGCCGCAAAGCTGGCCAGTGATGAAGTCAGAATTTGAACTCAGGTTTCTTATTGCAGAATCAAAGCAGCCTGCTACTATTCATTTTCACCTCTTGACAGCAATTTGAAGAGCAATTTGTGGTAAAATAAACACAAATCTATTCTGAAGTAAAAGGCAAAGTGACAAATTTATGAGAGATTAAAACAATAGATGAAACTTCACATCTGCAGTGGATGCCGGTCCTGGGAAATAAAAGTTTGGGTTCCTCAGAGTATTAGATATGTGGTGAAAATTCTGAGGGGACTTTAGCTTGTGCTTACAAAATTAACTTTTTAAAAGAGCTCCAAAATAATCTTAAATGTCTATGGTGTGTTTCAGGATTCTTTTTTCATAAGTAAAGATAGAGGAAAAATTGCCAAAGTCACCCACCCAGAGTTATACACAGTTATCAACGCCCAGGCACTTTGCAAATGTACAGTGTGCCATCAGGTTGAGGTTAATGACCCACATTCAGGCCAAAATCGTGCCCAGTCAGGGCAACCTGGCCCTATTAAGTAAGTCCCATCTCACCTGGGATAAAATCCAATCTACAGTCCTGGTTATAAGGTCTAAAATGACCTACCACCTATTTAATACTGTGACTTGCTACCTTCCACTAAGTGCCACTACAGTGGCCTTCTGTCTGCTCCTCAAGCACAGTCAGCTCATCTCAGCTATAAGGACTTCACACCTCTGCCTGGAATTCTCTGCTTGAGTCAGACCCCAGCTCAAACGTCTAGCAGATTTTAATCAAATGTGACCTCTGAGAGGCCTTCTCTGGACACCCACGGATCATATGTAAGAAACTCTCTCTTAAGCAAGCAATGTTATAATCGTGGTGCATCTACAGTTAGTTTTATATTAGCCCCTCGAGTCCCTTAGAATTAAGTCTGTCACTTTTAGCAAAATTAGTTTTTGTTGCTAAAAATCTCTAAATTGGGTACCTGTTGAATATCAGCATGTCACTATTCATACAACTGCCAAGGTCTTCTGGATCAGTGGTCAGCTGTCCCATGCCAGACCGTTATTTCCACACTAAGAGGGACTCTGCAAGCTAAAGGCTATGGTCTTATCTATTATACACAGATTATGGGTTATGTCGCATTAAAAAAAAAAACAAAAAACAAAACAAAAAAACCTTTGCACAGTATGAAAAAAGTAAGAAGAGGCACTATCTAGTTAAATCGACTGTGCTTCTTCCACTGAAAATAGTTCTTGAGAGAGATTTTATTTGAGAAATATAAATTCTACATGTTACCCTTTGATTAAATCAGGTAGTTAGAAAAGCTGCTTATTGGAGCTATACCATCTTCTCCCTTTCAGAAAAGTCCTCTCACAGTACACTGTCAATACCTTTTACAGCCTGCACTGAAGACCACTGAATAGGTTTGTGACATTGGCATGTAGAACTGTCATTGTGAACAACTACATTACTCAACGGCCCCCAAACAATGAGCTACACAAGATAACTGTCAGAGTCAGGCTATGTCTGTTGACTCCTGAAGATGATTTCCTCTACCCTTTGGCTGCTGGCAGTTTGCATGCTGGGGAGATAAGGAACAGAAAACTACCCTTTACTGAGGTCTTTAATAGGTCAAATGCTTTATCCATATAATCGTATCTAATTTTTCTTTACACTTATACTGAGGGTTATCATTCTCTAATGACAGGTGAGGAAGCTCAAGACAAGAGATGTTAAGCGATTTTCCAAACTCACCTGAACAGATAAGTGAAGGATTAGGGTACTAGCAGACATCTCACTCCCCTGCCCCCCACCAACTCCAAAGTATCACTCAAAGCCAAGAAACTTTAAAGTCAGATTTCATCCAGACACAGCAACAAATAATTATAGCCCACACTTTTCTCTGCCCCCCAAATTAGTTTATAATTTTTGTTCCCTAGGTATTTTGAGGTTTTGCTGTCTCTTGTTATTTTTCCTATTTTGATATATTAGTGAAGTTCACAAGATTTTGGCTGTATCACAAGAAGCTCATGGAACTTGTAGCAATGTGCCAGTTCACTAGCCATTTTAACTTGCCTTTGTTAGGGCCCTCTTGCTCACAAATGCTTTTTTAAAAGTATTAATTACCATCACAATTCATTTCATTGCTAATATTGTTGATTACTAATGGTCAAACCTACTTTGGAAAGACTTATAATATGAGAATACTTTAATGCAGTTGTTGGAGACTGTAAACATATAAACTGCTCACAACAGAGCCTCAAAGAGCTCAAACTTGGCACCCGACTTATCATTAACATAAATATGTCACTCAAATTCATTTGCAGTCAGTTACATGAGGGATAAATGAAGAAAAAAGAGTATAAAAAATTAATAAAGAGGTAAAATGTCAGCAGAGAATGAATAGGCATATACACAAACATAAAGATCCAGAAAATAGTGGATATACACAAAAATTAGTATTGTTTTGAAGTATAAATTCTTCTTATCATAATCTGCTGATTTTTTCCAACTGCTATGATGTCCCATGTTACATATCTGGCCCACTGGCTCCAAATGTGCCTTCTTTTCACTGGAGCAACAGCAATACTAAGCCAGCAAGAGCAAGTCTGTACATGATCCTTCCCCATCTTTCCATCACCATCCAAGGATGTTAATAGCTTGACCTTTGATAGAGCAAGTGAATCAAAGAATAATTTCAAAGATCCTTTGTTTCATAGACACTTGTTAGTCTTTGATAACAGTTTATTTTATGAAAACTGTGTCCCTTTTAAAGATGAAAGGAGGAATATCTAGTTGAAGACAAATGCATTTTTGTGAATATTTGCAACATTTACAGATAAAAGGCCTACATTTGCTTCTCATAATTCATAAACACTTCATAAGGAAAGGCCTCTTTGAAGGTTTATGATCAGATTGAAACAAGAAAGAAAATGTGATTTTGATTAATCAGGGTCGCCCATACATTTATACCATGATTTTTAAGAGACAAAAGTTTGAAAGTGGCCCAGCAACCTCTGAAGGGCTGTCATCACAATGGCTGACTGAAGAAAAATAAAACAGCTCTCCAAACCTCCGATGCGTCTTGATTAACACTTGTGACCGCAGGTGGCTCCTCCTGAAAAGAAATGCACCACTTTCCTCTTTGGCAGTGACAGCTGTGTTCCACCATGGGCCAGAGGTGACCAGGGGCTTTCCAGTTCAGTTTTATATTTCTGAAGAACTAGACTGAGGGCATTGACAAGTTCCCAATTAAAAACATAAACGTAGTCTCCTTTCCCTCCTTTAACATAGATTTCCATTCACTAAGTATAGCGGGAGATTTAATCCAGTGACCTTCTTTAGGAATCCAATTTAAATTTAAATGATAGATTTTAAGATTTTTGACTAGATATATATTGAGGCTTAAAAAAAAACAGTAACCTTCACAACATACTCGAGGAAAAATAAATGAGGTTAAGACAAACAAAAAAAGAGAAAAGAAAAAAAACCAATGTCACTAAAGAGTGAGTGATTTTTCCCCCTATTACCTTGTATACACATCATTTACAAGTCTAGAAGACAAAACAGAACCAAATCTTGATAAACTAGGAGTATTTTGACAAAACTGCACTTCTGAGGTATAAAATCAATAGAAAACAACAGGATACAATGCATCTGTATACTGGGCAATGGCTAAGAAATTTCTGACTAAAATGTAATATATAGTCAGAACCCATCTGGTATATTACATTTAGAATTCCAAATTTAAGAAGGAGATAGACAAACTCAAGTTTGCTAATAAATAAAAACTCAAAACAGTGTAATGCAATAGGAAAAACAATTGGGGAGAAAATGGAAACACAAACTCTGGAAACAGAAACAGCCCCAGGGTTTAATACTCAAAGGCACGATATGTA
The DNA here is from genome assembly GCF_048773025.1 of Camelus bactrianus. Lineage (NCBI taxonomy): Eukaryota > Metazoa > Chordata > Mammalia > Artiodactyla > Camelidae > Camelus > Camelus bactrianus. The sequence continues at coordinate 29,561,807 of NC_133539.1, forward strand.
GAAAAGTGATTGGATCTGTTTTGTGAGTGTCCATGGGTTACAAATTGGTAGACAGATTTTTAATTCAATATAACAAAGACTTTTTTAATGGAGAGACCTGTCCAAATATGGAATGGGCTACCCCAAGAGATGGGTTTCACACTAGTGAAGACATCTAAGGAAAAGCAGAATCAGGGATGCTGAAGAAAAGATTAAAGATTAAACCATGTTATTGAGGTCTCTTCAAAGTCTTGAGTCTATCAATTTTCTAGGAAGAGAAATGTGTACAATGAGACAGCTCCCAGATTGATAGAGAGCCTCTCAGAGTGAAATAATTACTAACATACAACAAATAATATTAGCTAGCAACAGAAACAAATGTAACTAAGATATAGTTTATAAGTGCTTCTTTGATGATCAGTTAGGGAATAATACCCAAGTACAATCAAGGTGACAAGTTTGAATTGTCAAAACCAAGATGCACTGAAGGAATCTGAGTAAAACCTCAAGAAAAATAATATACTGAGAAAAGAACAATGGTCTGTGTTATGCCTAGTAAGAGCAAACATTATTACTAATCTTAATAATATGCATTCATCAGTACTAATACAGCACTGATAAGAAGATACAAACACTAGTTGGTAAACCCAAACATTCCATTTATTACAGGAGTAGTGGCACCTGTTAAGCACGAATGGTCCATAAAATGTTTACTTTACCAAGATTATGTATCTTCTAAGACCATGCAACATTTATAGTGTTAATTATATGCTCATTTAAAAATCCTTAAAATTACTTATTTGAATTCAAACTCTTGGGAACAAAACAAAGGTGACTTGCTTACTAAACCCAAGGATCCCAACTAGCTTTTAAGGCATATACACCAGTGGGCAGGGTAGAGCTCAAGTGGTAGAGCACATGCCTAGCACACCTGAGGTCCTGGGTTCAATCCCCAGTACCTCCACTGAAAAATCAAATCAATAAATAAGTCTAATTACCTCCCCCCTGCAAAAAATTTAAAAAATTAAGGCATATACTCCAACTAATGTTATTAGGCAGTATTTTTTATATATTTCTTTTTTATATATTTCTTTTATATCCTTTCTCTTATGAATTTATTGTGAGTGTGACACCTATGGCTCAAACTAACCTAGGGGGAAATATTTCTGAAATCTAAAGTTGAGGATCAGCTCTGAGCCACAGTGATTTTAGTTAGCACTGATGTTCTAAGACTGCATGAGCAGCGGATGTCCTGATTTGACTAAATTTAAACAAGTTACTTTTAAAAAATTGATCTGAAAAGTTATTACCGATGTCAATATGCTTTTGAAAATGAAGACTATTGTCAAATGCCCATGAGAGGTAATACTTAAGTAACTATCAACATTCTCATATATTTTCTTTGAACCATTTTGTTTCTTATGTGAAAAAGGATTTTTAAAAGTTTACTGAAACTTTTGATTTTGAGATAATTGTAGATTACCATGCAGTTGCAAGAAATAATACAGAGAGATCGTGTGTATACTTTACTTGGTTTCCCCAAATGGTAATATACCATTGAAAAGCTATGGTACAACATTCAAGCCAAGGTACTGGCATTGATATGGTCAAGATACACAAGTACATCACCAGTAGCTCTCCTGATGCCCTTTTATAACCACACCCACTTTCCTCTTGCCTTCTCACCACTATCCTTAATCCCTGGTGACCACTAATTAGTTCTGTTTTTTTATTTTGTCATCACAAGAATGATACATAAGAGTAATTGAACCATATCTATGTCCTTTTTTGAGACAGGCTTTTTCCTATCAGCATAATTCTCTGGGAATTAATCCAAGTTGTTGTGCAAATCAATATAGATACTTTTCATTGCTAAGTAGTACTCCATGGTACCAGTGTACAAAAATTTGTTTAACGATTTATCTATTGAAGCACACATGGCTTGCTTCTAGTTATCAGCTATTATGAATAAGCTGCTATGAACATTCATGTAGATGACTTTATGTGAGGAGAAAGAATTTAAATTCTTTGGGGAAAATACCAAGCATGTGACTGCTGGGCTGTTACGCTGCTTTTACAACCAATCACCCTGTTAACATTTTACATTCCCATCAGGAATGATCCAGTCTCCCTGCATCGTCACAAGCATTTCGTGTAGTCACTATATTTTATTTTAGTCATTTCAACAGGTGTGGCAATATCTCACTGTAGTTTTAGTTTGCATTTCTCTAATGACTAACAACATCAATTATATTTTATTTCATCTGCTTATTAGCCCTCTATATATATATTGTTCATGTCTTCTGAACATCTTCTGTGTTTTTTGTTTTGTGTTTTTGTGTGTATGTTTTTTTCTTTTTTTTAACGTGGAGTTTTGAGGCATCTTTGTATACAGGTGACCCTGAACAACACGGGTTTGAACTTGTAGGTTCAATAATATGGGGGTATTTTTCAATAGTGAATACTACTGGACTACACAGTCTGTGGTTGGTTGAATCCGCAGATACAGAGTAAACTCAGATACCGAAGGCAGACTGTAAGTTATACCCAGATTTAACTCCTGCCTTGTTCAAGCATCAACTGTATTCCAGATTTGAGACCTTTGTTGGATATATGGCCTACAAACATCTTTTTCCTTGAAAAAGTCTTGTCCCAGAAAAGTCTGTAGTTTTTCTTTTCATCATCTTAACAAGGTCTTTATATCATAATTTAAAAAAATTCAATTTATAATTTTTCCCTTGCATTGACTGTGCTTTTGGTGTTGAGTTTAAGAACTCTTTGACTACTCCTACACTCTGAACTTTTTTCTAAAAGTTGCCCAGTTTTACATTTTAGATTATTAGTTCATGATCTATTTTAAGTTAATGCTTACGTAAGGTTTGAAATTTAAGTTGAGGTTAATTTTTTGCCTATGGATGTGTAACTGCTCCAACATCATGAGTTGAAAAGGCTTCTTCCATTGAAATGCTTTTCTACTTTTGTCAAAAAATAGTTGGGCATATTTGCGCAGGCCTATTTCTGAGTTCTCTATTTTGTTTCATCAATTCGTGTCTACCTCTCCACTGATACCACATAGTATTGATTACTGTAGCTACATATAATAAGTCTTAAAATCAGAGACTGATTCCTACCACTTTCTCTTTTACAAGACTGTCTTAGCTATTCTAAAATAATTGCTTTGCCTTTCCATATAATTTAAAAATAATCTCTGTCTATATCTATAAAAAAATCTTACTGCAATTGTGAGAGGAATTGTCTTAAACAAACCACTATTTATTTGAGGAAAAATGACATTTTTACTACATTAAGTCTTCTAATTTAAGACCACTGTTTGCATCTTCATTTATTTAGATCTTTTCTTCCATTGCTGTTTTGTAGTTTTTAGCATACAGTCTTGTTTATATTTTATTATATTTAGACCTTATTATTTCTTTTGAGAGAGACAAAAAGGGAGGCAGCAAGGAAGAGAGGAAGTGAAGAGAGGAATGGGGGGCACAATTAAAAATGGCATCCTTTTTTTATTTTAATGATCACATGTTCATTGCCAGTACACAGATATAACTGATTTTCATATATTTTTCTTGCATCCTGTAACCTTGTTAAACTTACTTCTTAGATGTTGGGATTTTATTATTTGTTTGTTTGAATTCCTTGGGATTTTCTATCTAGGTAATCATATCATCCACAAATAGAGACAATTTTATTTCTTCTATTCCAACCTTGTGTCCTTTATTTCCCATTTTAGCTTTATTTCATTGGCTGAAACTTACAGCACTATGTTAAATGGAAATGGTGAGAGGACACATCTTTGCCTTGTTCTCAAACTTAGGGTGAAAGCATTTAGTTTTTAACTATTAAATATATTATTAGATGTGGTTTTTTAGTAGATACTCTTAGTCAAGTTCTGGAAGTCCTCCTCTATTCCTATTATTCTGAGCTGTTTTATTATAAATGGATATTTAATTTTGTACAATACTTCTTTGGTATCAACAAATATAATGCTAGGCTTTTCCCCCCTTCTTCAGCCTGTTAATATGATGGGTTATGTTAACTGATTTTTAAATCCTTAACAAGCCTCACATCTCAGTAAAAAACCCTACTTGGTTCTGGTATATAATTCTTTTCATGTATCAGTGCATTACATTTGCTAATATTTTGTTAAGAAGCTTACTGTCTACATTCAAAAGGTATAATGAGTGGTAATTTTCCTTTTATAATACGTCTCTATCTCATACTGGTATCAGGGCAATACTGGCTTCATAAAATGAACTGTGATGCGTTCCTTCTTTTCCCATTTTCTGGAAAAGATTGTGTAAAGTTAGTGTTAATTATTGAAATGTTCTATAGGATTATCCATTGAAAACATCTGTACCTGAGAAAAAAAAAGTAAAAACTTTGTATCACTTTTAAACCAGTGCAGTCAATAGATTTTTAGAACTGGTTTTAGAAGAATTCAAATCGGTGAAACACAGAATGAGATCATCTACATGTTATGTCAAGGTAGGTCAAATGGAAACACTATTTCATACATCCTGGTCTAAAAGTTGAGAGATATGAGATGGAGCCACAATAAAGTATCATGGGGTCATTACTGTCCAAGTGTTTTGTAAATTTTTTTCCCAATTAAGACAAATAAATATTGACTGTTTTTATCTACTGTGGAAGGAAAGAAAGAGAGAGAAAGGAAGGAAGGAAGGAAGCAAGGAAGGAAGGAAGGAAAAAGAAAGAAAGAAAGAAAGAAAGAAAGAAAGAAAGAAAGAAAGAAAGAGAAAAAGGAAAAGGAAAAGGAAAGGAAAGGAAAGAAAAGAAAAGAAAAGAGAAGAAAAGAAAAGAAAAGAAAGGAAGGAAGGAAGGAAGAAAAGAGAAAGAAAACATCTGCAGATTTATTATTTGAAACTTAGAAATCAAATTTCATTAATAGTTATAGAATATTCAAATTATATACTTCATATGGGGTGAGTTGTGGTAGCGGTTTTTTAGGAACAGATTCATTTCACTGAAGTTGCCAAATTTATGTATGTAAATCTGTTCCTAGTATTCCTTTATTATCATTCTCATGTCTGCAGAGTGGCATACCTTAAAAACTAAATAGAAATAAAAATTTTGTTGTATTTATCCATATTTTTACTCTTTCTACTTTTTTCCTTCCTCACTGATATTCCAGTATTCCTTTTTTTTTTTTTTTTTTTAATAATCTCCTTTCTCAATGGAGGATTTCCCTTAGCTATTCTTAGATAGGTCTCCTGGCCACAAACTCTCTTAGTTTTTTTTCATCTAAGAATGTTTTAATTTAAGCTTCATTCCTGAAGGATATTTTTGCTGATTTCTAGTTCATAACCTTGTAATAAATATCTTTATGCACACTGTATTTTTTTTAATATACAGTAGGTTTATAGCCTTAGAATAAAGTACCTTAAATAAAATAGCTCAATGATCATGCTGTGGCATTTTTTAACATAAGTGTTGACAAATTGTTTTCCAAAAAGATTGCTGAAAATTATACACCATGAAAAACAGTGCATAGAAGTAATCCCTATTCTGAGACAGAGGAGGGACTAGTTAACTTCAGAAGACTCTTCCAACTCCAAAGTCCATGATTCCAAATGATACCACTGAGGAGGATCATTTATCACGACAATTAGTCAGTGTTCTCCAAAGAAATAGAGCAAACAGGATATACAGAGATAGATATGAGGTGACTTATTACAGAAATTGGCTCATCCAGTTATAGAGGCAGAGAAGTCCCACAATCTGGCCTGGCCGTCTGTCAGCTGGAGAATCAGGAAAGCAGGGGGTTTACCTCAGTCCAAGGGGAACCGATGATGTAACTCATAGTTGGAGGCTTAAGACTTAAGAACCAGGATGCCACTGGTCTAAGTCCCGGAGGTAGGAGAGCCAAGAACTAGGAGCTCCAATGTCCAAAAGCAGAAAAAGATGGACCTCTCAGCAAAAGAGAGAAAGAGAAAAATTCACCCTTCCCTCACCTTTCTGTTCCACTGGGGTCCTCAACAAATTGGATGATGCCCACCCACAATGGTGAGGGTGATCTCTTTACTCAGTCTACTGAATCAAATGCTAATCTTTTCCAGAAACACTCATAGACACAACCAGAAATAATTTCTGCCATCTATTTGGCATCCCTTAGCACAGTCAAGTTGACATAAAGAGTTAACCACCACAATAACAAAGAAGAATAAACTCTGAAGAGCAGTGAGAAGTTTCTTTTGCCTTTGACATTCTTAGTTAATACCTGTTTATTCCCATGCCAGTTCACCTGGGCATTTTTGCTTCACTTCTCTCTCCTGGTCAGAAAGTTCACTGATGATATATATCCTACACTGAACTTCCTTTTCTAGAAAGAGATTAGAGATGAGTTTAAGCCACGCTACACTTTACAATAGAGTAAGTCCTTGAGAAAGTAAAACTACTTACTTCTATACTTAGTCAAAAAGTTATGACTAGATCCAGAGGTATTGGTGCTCCATTGCTGGTTTTTACCTTTTAATAAAATCACAGGCATTTTGGGGGCCTGAAAAACTGCTACATGTCTGGAAAGAAACACCTTAACTAATGCACTCTTGGACACCTCTGAACCTGTGTATGAGACACTTTTCAAAAAGTGATCCTTTAAATTATATCAGAATAATGAGAATATATGGAAAATAATTTTAGTTATCATTTTGCCATATATTGCAAGAAAATGTAATTTTTCATTTCATTAGTTTTTTTCAAAAGAGATCTCAAGTGGTAAAAGCATTTGTAAGATTGGTATTGACACACTGGTCTCTGCCCTATGAAAACAAGCATAAATAACCATAGTGTGTAGATGTTCATCATCGTGGCTGAAGTATATCTGTCTATGCCATTAATTCTATAGAAAACATACCCTTCAATATGAACTTGATTCAAATCTATCTTGCAAATTTATTTATACATACATCCACATTAAGAAAATCTATAATTTTCCCATTTAACTTTACACAAAATACAATGGTCTTATGATCTGCTATACCTGCACATGTGAAAAAGAGAAATATATATTTGACATAGTGTAAAGGTACAACTATAGGCTATTATACTAATTAATTAAAATCGACAGGTTGTTATTTCTGCATTTTTATAGTTATATAAAATTGTTTAAAAATCAAAATAGTCATAGTAGTTAATTATATGCCGTGATTGATATACGACAGATAGTACGGTGATGAAGTAGAACTTGTAAATTATTTAATACTTAATACACATTTCATTGGGGGGTGAGTAAAGTAAGTACTTGACAAAATTATGACTTTATGTGGGATGGAGAAAAATTATAAAGCAAATAATTATATACGTAACTGAAAATTATCTGCTAGGTTAGAGACATTCACATTTGAAAATTCTTTAGGGACTTAATTAAAATAAAAAAAGTCATTACTTCTCAAAAATATGATCAAGAGATTTGATTTTGGTTTTGCGTGTTTATGTTGACATTTTAAAATGCATTTTAACGTGAGGAAGGAAAACATCATTTTATATTTAAAATAAAGTTTGTGGGTTTTTTTTTTTCAGTAGGTCTCTTAGAGTAAAACCTTTTCATCATAAGCAAAACAGCATGGTATTAAAATGCCATCATCATTAAAACATAAAAACTTACAAACTGAAGTATTTTCATACCTAGGAAAGAACTGGACTCTATAAATCAGTTGGAATGCTAGAAAACAGGTCATAATTTCCTATTAAGACTATTGCTTTAACAAATTACTCAGGGCACAAATAAAATTAAAACTGAATGATATAAATTGTATCGATTAAAATGCCTTTTACTATGAGGCAGCATGGGAGGATAAAAACATTTTTGAAATAGAAATAATTTTTAACATCAAAACCCAAAGGAAATGGTAGGACATCTTGCATGAAAATATCTCATGAAATGTACAGAATATTCTCTCAGGATATATATTTTTATTTTAGGTACAATTCTAATAGTTGATAAGCATTTATTGGAGAGCAAATGCATGTTGTTGAAATCAAGTCAAAAGTCAGGCCACTCCAGAATATATAAGCAGCTCATACGACTCAATAAGAAAAAAATAAACAACCCAATCCAAAAATGGGCAGAAGACCTAAACAAGCAATTCTCCAAGGAAGACATACAAATGATCAAAAAGCACATGAAAAAATGCTCAATATCACTAATTATCAGAGAAATGCAAATCAAAACTACAATGAGGTATCACCTCACACCAGTCAGAATGGCCGTCATTCAAAAATCCACAAATGACAAATGCTGGAGAGGCTGTGGAGAAAGGGGAACCCTCCTACACTGCTGGTGGGAATGCAGTTTGGTGCAGCCACTATGGAAAACAGTGTGGAGATTCCTCAAAAGACTAGGAATAGACTTATCCTATGACCCAGGAATCCCACTCCTGGGCTTGTATCCAGAAGGAAATCTACTTCAGGATGACACCTGCACCCCAATGTTCATAGCAGCACTATTTACAATAGCCAAAACATGGAAACAGCCTAAATGTCCATCAACAGGTGACTGGATAAAGAAGAGGTGGTATATTTATACAATGGAATACTACTCAGCCATAAAAACCGACAACATAATGCCATTTGCAGCAACATGGATGCTCCTGGAGAATGTCATTCTAAGTGAAGTAAGCCAGAAAGAGAAAGAAAAATACCATATGAGATCGCTCATATGTGGAATCTAAAAAACAAAAACAAAAACAAACAAACAAACAAAAACAAAGCGTAAATAAAGGACAGAAATAGACTCACAGACAGAGAATACAGACTTGTGGTTACCAGGGGGGTGGAGGGTGGGAAGGGATAGACTGGGATTTCAAAATTGTAGAATAGACTACACTGTATAGCACAGGGAAATATACACAAAATGTTATGATAACTCACAGAGAAAAAAATGTGACAATGAGTGTGTATATGTCCATGAATAACTGAAAAGTTGTGCTGAACACTGGAATTTGACACAACATTGTAAAATGATTATAAATCAATAAAAAATGTTAAAAAAAAAAAAGTCAGGCCACTGAAGAGACATGTCTAGCAGGGAAGACTAATATGGGCAATTTTTTCAATGTAATATATACACACATTATTAGACCTAAATAAGTGCAGTGTTAAGTAAGACAGGGATGACCAGACTAAGTCTGTTGGAGCAAGATAGGCAAGAGAACATTTAAAGGGTTAGGGACAGGGATGGAGATGGTAGAGATTTTATGAAGGTTTCCTACAAGAGGAGACAGATATTTGGTCTTGAAACATAAGATAGTGTATAAAGTAAAGCAGAGGTAGGAAGGCACTCCAAAGGAGGAAGAGTGGCATGTAAATACACAGAGTCTCGGTATGTGAGAAGAAATCTACATAATAGAATTTAGAGAGGTGGAAAGAGATCAGATACTTGAGCTCCTACTGTGCCAAGAACGTGGAATTCATCCTTAAAACCAATTACTTTAAAATGTAATCCTTGCACCCAGAGGGCTTCAGTGAATATCCCTCAGTGCCCAGTGGACAGGACTCATGGGGCTGCTAGAGGCAGCTAGGAAACACCCTACTTGGGGCCTCAAGACACAGAAAGGATTAACCCATTGTGACTACTGCCAGTTGCTCTTAAAGTCTGTGTGCTTTGTCCCAGGGACTGGCTAAGGGTATACAACAAAGAAGTGCAGCCACATTCCTATTTCAAGTACCTTTTAAACATAATCCCATTTCTTTTAATACTCACATTTCCTAAAATTTAGGGTTGGATACTTCAGTATATCAAAAAGTTGTAATTTAATGTATCCATGGAGCCAAAGTTTCTGCCTTGGGGAAAACATACAAGGATTTAGGCAGGCCTCTGTTGTGGCTACACCACCCAGCACCCCACATGTGTGCACATGGCACACACATACATACCACCACCAGGCTTTTCCTGAGACAGCTGCAAAATGGACAATACCCTTGAGCTGCCTCCTGCTAACTGCAGTTCTAAACACCTAGTACACGATGGCAGTTTTTGTGCTCAGGACCATTCAGGCAATGAAGCAACCCCAGCATTGGTCACTGGACTAGAAACAGTAAGGATAATGTCTGAGAAATTTTTGAGACCATATCTGATATGGCATAACTGATATGTGAAATCCTGTTTTATATCTCTAGGGCTCATATTTTTATCTCATATGATCAAGAAAATATCAACCTATAACATTACCTATAAGGGGGAGGCAGCCTCAAGTATGAGAAACTCTACAAAAGACACTGGATCTCCATTTTTACCAGAGCTATTAGCATTTGTCTGTTTAGAAAACGATCGTCATAGGCTATAGTTTACCCCTGAATGATTTACACTTGTCAGTCACATGCACCAAATTTGCATTTGAGAAAGCTTACTCCAGTGATAGTATAAGGAAAATATTTAGTGATGGATTAAGTATACTTGAATTAATTGTCTCTCAAGCTCATTTGCTTATAAGTAATTATACCTCCTGTTGTGACTTATTATTTAACACATTTGATCTGAAAAATTGTGATTCTTTATATGGATTCCTTTTGCTGTTGTTAACTTTCTGGAAATGTTAACTATATGAAAAATGTAAGAAAAATGGAGAAATGACAATTGTCACTTAAGCATTTATTGACTGCCCTTCTCCAGCCTTTAACACAGCCTTCAGTTGAATTTAAGGGAAGTCTCATAGTCCTAGCAGAGCTCCAACCCTAGTCAAATCCAGGTTTCGGCTTGGTCCACACACAGGTAGGATCTCAAAATCACTCAGGAATCCCACCCTACTTCATAAATGATGAAATGACTCTCCACTTTCTCAGATGACAATTCTACACCTTCTCTAAGCTGGAATTTCCAACTCCTGTCTCTTAACTTTTCACCTGCAGTTGACTGCCTTGAGCTCAAAAAAACAAAAAAAAATTTTTTTGGAAAAAAATAGAAACAATTATAAAACATCATCAACACCCAATTACCTCTACCATCCTCTCAGCTAAAACCCATATACTGTTTCCTTACTATATCAGATAAATTGTCTCTGCACTTTTCTAAGACCACCTCTCCCTTAGCACACCAAATCCCATCTCTTCCCTTCTCAAAGGTTTGCACCTAGTCATCCATTTTCTACTGACTCAGAGGTTTTCCCTTCTCTATCAGTGCAATACCATCTCCTACCTTAGAAGAAACTTTCTGACTTATAGCTCTTTATTTCAGCTACCAACCCACTTTTCTGCTCCCCTTTAAAGAATATCCCCCTCATAAAAGTTATCTTTACTTGCTACCTTCACTTTCTCCCTCTGCATTCTCTTTTTAACCCATTGAAAAGAGAATTTCAGCCCAACCATTCCAATAAAATTCTTTTTAGTCCAAATAAATGACCATCAGGCCAAATCAATGTCTAACTCTCAATCCTTATTTAACTTAAGCCCAGCAGACACAGCTGGTATGGTTGGGTCCTCCCTCCCTGTCCTCCTACTTCACCTACAGGTTCTTCTTCCTGATCTCGTCATGTGAGGACAACTCAGAGCTCAGCAGTCAGACCTTCTCTCTCCTCATCCTCACTTTTCAGGTGATCTGATACAATCTCATAGCTTGAGAAACCTTCCATAAAGAGATGACTTCCAGTTTTAAGGGGTTTGCCAGCCCTAACCTCTCCACTGAATTCCAGGCTCAGATATTTAACTGCCGACTTGACATCTCCATTTATATACCAAAGAGGCATTTCAAATTTAAGTTATCTAACCTTTTCATTTTCCCCCAAATACTTCTCCCAGTTTCCCAAAGCTGTATAAATGGCTACTGTATACCTCATGCTCCAAACTTACAGATGACATTTTCAGGAGCCCAGTTAGCCATTAATCAAAAACTTGGAAATAATTTTTCTTCCCCTCATATGCAACTAATCACTCACAAAGTTTTGTCAGCTCTCCCTTCAAAATGCATTCCATTTTAATCTAATCAAATCTTAAAGTCCTAGATGCCACCACTCTGATCCAAGACACAATTTCTCAGTGGACGACCACGGTGCACATGCTCCTTATGTCTACCCACCAATTCCATGCCCACCCCACATCCCTCTTCCTCCTAGTTTGTATTCATAAAGAGGAGTTTTTTCAGTATTGTCACACCACTCCCCTGGTCCACATCTTTTAACAGCTTCCTGTCAAACAGAATCAACTGAATAAAACAGAAGAAAATTCAAACTCCTTACAATAACCTACAAGGCTTTACATGATCTGACAACTGTTAAACTCTCTGTATTTTCCTAAAATTCTCCCTTGCTTACCACTCTGCACCTCTCTTGCCTTCTCTTAAACTTACCACACCCATTTCCCCCACAGGGACTTCACAATTGCTTTTCTCCTCACTGTCTGCTCACTGCCCCCTCCCCAGGATTTTATATTGTACCTCACTTCACTCAGGTCTCTGTTTAAATATTACCTCTTCAGAAATGGTTATCTTGATCACACTTAAAAAAATAAAACAAAACAAAAAAACAAAAGACAAAAAACAAAAAAACCCAGCTGTAGTCAACAGAACATTGAATACATCTAGCTGGCTTTATTTCTCTTCATGGAACTTGCCACTAGCTGGAAATTTATTTTGTATTGCTTGCTTTCCCCATAGACAGGGACTCAGAGAACTGGTGTCTTATCTGGTTTTTTCAATGCTTCATTCCCAGGGTTCAAAAATATTGGGTACACAGTAAGTACTCAATAAAATTACATTAATTAGCTAATTCAGCACCTGTGTGTGCCAGACTTTTTTTAATATGTGATTCTCAGCAACAGATTGCTTTATCATCAACATGTGTCCATAAAGCCCCCTTCCTCTAACATTCAGTTTCAAAGGCAGAGACGCTCAAGAAGTTCATTTTCTATATATATATATATATATATATATATATATATATATATATATACACATACACACACACACACACACACATATATATACATATGATGGCCTATGTATATGTTTTCTAAAGATATTTTATAGATATTTCTAATACAGAAAATTTATTTAATTTCTATTTTTAAAATAAAACTTCCTTTGCTTTAGAATTTATCCACTTGCATAGCCTACATATGTATATTCTTGCCCCATTTTCTATCATTTCTAGATGTGCTGAGATTGTGAACTATAATTAACAGCAACAAATCAAAACATTCAACAATTTATGATTAAGCTTTATAAACTTCCGGATTTTAGATGTGTGTATATCACACACACACATTTATATTAGCATGTATATAAAGAGTAAAAAAAAAAACTCAAGAAAACAATCTAGTTCATATTGATATAAACTAGTTAAAATCTACAAGTTAATAGAATTCATAAACACACACCATGTAAGAGTCAGATTTCTACTTGCTGCAGGATGTTAATAAATCCTGGAGAAAGAGTGGTTAAAAGGACCAAGCCTCCCTCTGGCTTGTTCCCAGCTTCTCTGAATTGCCTAGGTTCATGCTCAAATGGCCTCAAAGGTTTCCATTTCTTAAGGCAAATTCCTAGCTGCAGCCAGTTTTTTCTACATGCTGAAACAATCAGCACAGCAGGGAAATAAGCCAATCACAGGGAAAGAGAGGAGGAGAGAAAACCTAAGCTATGCCTTCATCTTTTTATGTATAGAAAAAAAAAAAAAAAAGTAGGTTGGAGGAGAGGAGAAGGGAAGAGAGGAGGAGGAAGAAAGGTTGCATTGCTGAGAAAAAAAGCAGAATGCTTCACTCCTGCCTTGATGGGAGCAATTCTTTATCAATCCAGAAAGGACTATCTAACCTAGAATCCAAGGACAGCATCCCCTCAGAGTATCTGCATCTGAGCGAAGTTCTTATTTTTGCATGGCCTATGATGTTTTAATATTTTACACCTCATCTGCTTGCGGCAAGTGAAGCTCGTATATTAAGACTTTTAAAAAGAACATAGAGATAATTTTCCCTTCACTCTTCCCAGAAATGGACAAGCACAAATAAAAAAATAAAATAAAATCCATGACTTTTTATTTTTGGTTATCTTCTTTTAAATATCACAAAGCTTCAATTGCCAAATGTATAGCTGAGATCTATGAGGCAGAGAGAGACAGAGACAGAGACAGAGAGGACAAAGAGAAGACACAGTAGAAGAACAAACATAGACAGACAAACCTTTGATGGGCTGATGGGGGGAGACTGATCATAGTGTTTTAAGTTAGTGTATATCTTGAAGCAGGTTGTGTACTATTTACTGCTTAAGGAAATAATAATAGTAAAGCTTCATCTCTCTAAAAGGTACACTACAAATAAGTAGCAGTGCATGTTGATAGGGGTTTGGGAGTGATAAAGAAGAGATGAAAATAAAACATTTCAATAAAATAGACAATTAAAATGATGACAAGCACTACTCAGGAGCAGCCCAGAGCTGGGAAACAGCAGAGCCTGAATGCCAACCCAAGTCCATCCTAACCCCATCCCTAACTATCACAAGTTCCTGTCACTTGATTGCTTGAGAGGTTAGTGCAAAATTTTATGTCTCATAAGGCCACGTTTCAAATAGGAGATTCTTCACAAAAAAAAATGTAAAACCAACATTAATAATGTTTGTAATATAGAATATACACATGCACACTCATACAACAGAATATTCCCTAAAGATGAGGTCAAAGGAAAAATAGGTAAGTTATCACTGTTTTAAAATATAAAATACAAACACAATGGCAAAGTTTACCTATAGATTATGATAACTAAATGAAGAGTGAAAAGAGGCTGAGCAAGCATGCCAGTGGGACTGACTTTAGACTGGGGAAGCCAAAAAAGGCCTTTCACACTGTGGATGGGAAGACAAACAGGAGCTGGCCATACAATGGCAATACTCCAGGCAGAAGGTAAAGCATGCACAGAGGCCCCAAAGCAAGAAAAGCACCAGGGGGGTTACAGACTAATGAGAGGAAGAGTATATTACGGTGAGACCTGGGCCAGGTCCTTCAAAATCTCATAGGACATGTTAAGATTTAGAAAGAAAAAAAAAAAAAACAAAAAACTTCTAAGTGCATTGAAGTGCTTCAAGGTTAAACAAATCTGAGAAGTGAAGTATTATTGTGTAGCACTTACTTGGCGATTCAAAACGCACATTAGCTAATTAAAGATTCCAAGAATTTCAACTATAAAGTGATGTGTTGAACTTGATTTGATTCAGGGCTTTCCAAAAATTTATTTGAGTGCTGAACACCCTTCATGTGACACTGATATCCTGCTGAACTATCCTCCTTGGTGTGTCATTTCCCAAAGTAGTTACATGAAACAAATTGCTGCGACAAACCTGGATGACACTGTTACTTCACAAATTAACTGAGTTGTTATTGTTTTTTTTTTCTTTTCAGTAACTTGATCATCATTTCAGATATGTATTCTCTTTGGGAATAATTTAAGATACGTTTTTACTGTCATTCGGTACTGAAAAGAAACAGATGCCCAAGAACAAAATGAGGGACTTGAACTACTATATATAAAATAGATAAATAACACAGTCCTACTGTATAGCACAGGGAATTATATTCAATACCTTGTAATAGCCTATAATAAAAAAGGATATGAATATATATATATGTATATAAAATTCAATCACAATGCTGTACACCAGAAATTAACAAATCATTGTAAATTGACTATATGTCAATAAAAAAGACATTAAAAAAAAGAATTAACTGAAACACGATTTGCTATATCTGGGATTAAAATGACCCAAAATACTCACAAAGTATTATTTCATCGAGATAATGGGTTTCATTTTCACTCTGCTGAACAAACATTTGACAGTCTACTCTTAGGCAGACTCTGGAATATTGTGCTAACCAACAGGGTTACAAGCTGCATATGACCTATATTCTAATTTGGGAGCATTAGAAAAAATAAATGGATTCATTCATTTCTTTATCCATTCAACAAATCTGCGTTGAATGAGTCAAGCACTGTTCCAGTCCTGAGGGATAAAGGGGGAAACAAGACAACATTGTCTTTGCTTCGTTGATTCCTATATTCTTGCCTGGAGTAGATGAGAAAAGTAAACTAAATAATAATGCAGTCCAAAAACCTGCACAGCAAAATAAACATTAACATGTAAGAGAGCAGAAAGTGAAGGCAGATAATCAAATAAAAGCATTTAACACAGGGTGGAGGGTAGGAAAGAGAATCTGGATTTGGGAAACAATTTGGAAGTAATATAAGGAGGAACTGTAATGGCTGAATGGATACAGGTTCAGAGTTTGTGTGATATATACATCTGAGCTCAACAAAGAAGTCTGAATGTGGAACAAACCATGGAAGTTGTAAGAAATAATAATTAATTCTTATTATGTGCCAGGAGCTGTTCTAAGAACTTTACCTAGTTTTAATATTTTAAATCTCCCAACAGCTCCATGAGGTTTTTTAATCACCATTTTAGAGACGGATGCGGGGTACTAGAATATTTGAAATTATGTATGTGGCTTGAATTATATTTCTTTTGGACAGTGTTTTCTGTGCTCCTCAGTAGGACTCTGGGTCTCCATTTTGCACGCTGTGCACACTTGTGCACACTTCACTTGTAATTTCCCGTTTTTCCTGCTGAGCCCACCAACCAGCCCAGCACAGAGCAGTCACCTATACCAAGTGGTCAGCAGGGACGGCAGTACTGAGCACCTCTCTCGCCATCCCTGTGACCTGATAGTGTTTGCTGTGTTCATCAACTTCATTTTATCACTAAGCTCCCTGATTTCTCTTCTTTTACAGGAGATCTGAGATACCTGGCTTCTGGAAAGGGCTGGGGAAAGATCGAGAGATGGGCTATTTCTGATAGCCTTTCAGACATAACCGCACAAGCTAGTAGATGAACCCATGGCAGAAGCAAGAAGGACAAACTGCAGGTCAAGCAGAGCCCAGGCTCGATTATCACGAGGCAACGCTTAATAACAACACTTCATCAAGAAGAAAACATCGGGCGCAAGTGCTGTTCCACACTGAGCCCCAAACAACAAGCACAAAGGTGTGATCTCCCTACTTGTAAGCACTGCCATTAACATTAATGGCCACGCAAAGCAGAAGGAAGAGATGGTGAGAACTAAGCAGGCCCTTCCTGCCCGAGCTACTGGAGGATTATTACAGCAGACAGTTTAGCCATCACTCTGAAAACTTCATCACTGGGAAAGACTGAGTAATTTTATTTAGAATATATATACTGAGACTAAAAATCTGTTTCCCACTCAGAACAGATAACCATAAAATATTATCCTAAGAAAGATATAATATGGCCCCTGATTTAAAATGCAAAAGAACAGGTTAGTTAACACAGCAACTATTCAATAAAATGCCTTTTGCACCTGAAAAATTTAAAAACAAAAACAGGTAGACGGAATGCTTTGCTTAGTCCACACTGGAGGGGAACAGAGTAGTCTAATCCTCAATAAAAAATAGTTGACAGATAACTCTAACTTAATCGTTACAACATTTAAAAATTTAACATTTTAACAAATACTTTGAGATTACATTTTACTTTTTCCTGGAGCCCAAAAAGATATTCTTGAACATGACTTAGAGCTTTTTTTAATGACTCACGTTCATTATGATCAATTCAGTCTAACGATGCCCAGAGGGACAATTACCCAGCGTGGAGCTGTTTGCTGCTGCACCCGAGTGGCCTCACACTGCTGTGCTTTCAGTTCTGCTTTCTGACCCTGATGGGCTTTCTCCCTCTACCACCGCTCTTGGCTGTGATTCCTCAACACAGTTAGATGTCGATCACGATCGGTCATTTCCACAAACGTTCCTAATTTGGGGATTCTACCAAGAAAACAGCTTCATGTGCTTTTTAAAATAAATAGTGTGAGACCACAAGATCCACAGTGGTTACGGCACATGTTCTGGCTCAAGAAGGAGCAAAGATGGTGTTAGTGGTCCTCACACCTCTGAGTATGTTTCAGAGGACTGGGCTGGCTGGTTACATCTGCCCACAAGAGGACTGGGACAATGACCCAGCAATGATGCTGACAGCGGCAACTATCATGACTACGAATCAGACACTGGAGCGAGTGTGTCACTGAATCTTCACAATCATGGGAGGAAGATACAATTAGAATCTTATTTTACAGATGGGGGGAAATTAAACTTTGAAACCTGACTAATCTGGTTGTAGTTACCTGGTAAGTGGTGGAACCAGTATTTGAACACAGGTTGATACAGCCTAGGCCCCTGCCCCTTCTCTATAATGCCTCCATAGGTCAGTAACTACATCTGTCTATATATTTTTAAAGAGGTTACTTAGAATCTAGATGCAAAGTATTAAAATAAATAAAGCTTACTGAATTTTAATTATGCAGATTTCTTCAATAAATGTGCCTTTTAATTTATTGAACCTGATCTTAAAAGATACTTATTTTGTTGATTCATGCTACGTAAACGTCAAGATGTTAAGATAATTCTGCTGAGTAGACAGTATCATACTACTAGTTTAGGCTTATAAAGTTTGCATTATTTAAAAAAAATTGTATCACAATGTTGTGTTTAAGCTATAAAATATCATTGTCCTATTGTCATATTGGCTCAGTACCTAATTTACTACTTAATTTGGGGAGTTTGGTAGAATCTGGTACTTTCACAACCAACCCCTGGCACACTGATTGAGTCCAGACATAGCCCGAGAGGCCCAGAGATATATCCAACCCCAATGTCTGTTCCCTTGGTTGGCACAGTAATTTCAAAATTTTAAATTAACTGCAGACATTTAAAACTAGGGATATTTTATATAAAATGTGGACGCGTGAGTTCTCCCTAAGTGCCAGATGATGTGGCTTCACGGGCCACATTCTCACATGGAAACAAGTAGGTGTTTGTGAGCTTGGCCGCCCCTTCAGATGGGACCCGTCTGTTCCAGGTGGCCAAGACCGCCACCTAGTCTGCTTTCCTTAGTTATCTGCCTGGTTTGTGAGTTGAGCACTACTTCTATTTCTAGTAAAAATCTGAAAGTACAACTCTACACTCTCCATAATACTCTATATTTTGGTTTGCAAGCATTTTTAATGATGTTATTTTATAGTTTGAACAACTGCCCTGTGGCACATAAATAATATTATTATTATCAGCTCTTCATATGTGAAACCAAGATTCAAGTGTTAAACAGCTTGGTTTAAGATCAGAGAGGTAGAGTCATCTAATTCTCAAACCACTTATTTTACTCTATGTCAGATCTTTAATATCTTAACTATACGTAGTATGTATTATTATCATTGTCATTATAATTTTGGCTGGAAGTATCTTTTATAGCTTTCTTCACTGAATTCAGTTCTAAAGAGCAGGTAACCCCACCAAATCAGTCCTTTGCTGTGTCACTTTCATGGCAAGCAAAGCTGAGGATGAAAATTTTGAGAAAGAGACAGAGAATGCTTTACTTTAAATAAAATATTTTCAATAAAAACCAGATTATTTACTTCCATATTTAATACATAAACAACAAACATATTACTAAAAAATAAGTATCTATTTGGAATGTAAGATGGTGATAAGTGCAATGGAGAAAAGTTAGGCAGGACCAGGAGATAGGGAATGGCAGAAGATTGAAGGAGATATTTCATATCAGGTTGTCAGAGAAGAAATGCCTCCAGATTGAGTGACCCTTAAAGGTTGCTACTGTCATCATCATGATCATCCCTCACAAAGACCAGGTGAACCCATCTAGACAGCCAGTTGGCTTCATTTGCTGTCCTTTATAGAGAGCTAAGAATAGAGCTTAACTCTTGGAAAAGTTATGTTGTTTTGTTTCCTAAAGCACTGAGAGAAAATGTTAACTATAACTGTCGCTGTGTTTCACTGATGCTTTCAGCAGACAGAATTTTGAAAGGCTACCCAGGCAGAGGTCTAATCTTGGGGAGATATTTTAAGCTGGAAAGAGGCAATGAAATAAATCCTGAGGCTGATGGCTTGTCTTACTCACAGTGAAAGAAAAAGAAGGCAGAATGAAGACTCAAGGTAACACCAAATAGAGATCTCTTACCATCACAAAATGTGGATGGGAAATTCTGAACTTAGAGAAAAACTGGCCTGACTGCTAATCCAAAATGAATGGGGGAGGGGAGGAAACTCTAAACCAAATAATTTTTATGTTACTTATAAATATGTGTCCTTCCAAAACATAAGAGAGAAATACTTATATATTTTTTGAAAATAATTGCCTTGCTATAACATGGGTCATTTATCTGCAGCATAACGCTAAGGAAATCATTCAGCTAGTAAACCTTGAAATACCTCTTCATAACTTCAAAACTGCTAACCTGTAACCTAGAAAATAGACATGCTTAAACAAGTTGTTTTGTTACATACAGATAAAAACAGAAAAATTGATTTTTTTCACTTTTTACCTGCTTGTTTAAAAAGGTCATAAGAAAAACCCAGATATTATGATTATAGACGCCACATAATTCCCTGACTTAAATGAATAACCACTGAATAGGACTTCTGGACCATTTTCACATGGTAGCATCTACTATTATTCTAAGCTAAAGAAGTTGCTTTTAGAGCCATGTTCGACATTTTCAAATTTAAGGTAAACTGCCTAGTAGAATGGTCCTATTTTAGAATGAGTTTGCATTTGAGAAGGTGAATGTTAAGGTAAGACCTAAATACTCAAGATATTTTCAAGATAACCCCGTGCACTTAAATTTTAGACTTATGGGGAATAAACGAGGCAGATAATACCAGGAACAAAGTTTATACAAAGACTGTAAATCCTTACTCCAGTGCTATGCTCCGCATCAATAGAAACCTTTCTGCAAGGCTGAGTAATCTCATAAACCCTGTGAGAGAAGTTATATTTCTACTATTCAAGCTCAAATCCAGACAGATTAGATTGATATAGCAACCTTCTTAATCTCTTTTACAAGAGAGAATTAGTCTGTTTGAATTCTGAATCTAACTTTACTTTCTTTGAAATAGTCAATTTAACCATTTTCCTTAATCAAGCTGAAATAAAGTTCTATTTTAAACAAGGAAAAATTACTAAGAGGAAAAGAAAAAATACTATAAAAGAAGAAAACAACAAGACTTTTTATGAGACATTCAGCATTATTAACGATCTTACTGTGAGATTTTAATGTTCTTAATAGTCCATAAATTATTGCTTGTTTATTTTTAATTGTCTGACTTCTTTTGAGATAGTTAACTGTTCACTAAATCTACATCCAAAATTGCCCTTCAGTCACCCATCATTTGCTTCTCATAAAGCAAATGCTTTATTTTAAAAAAAATCATTAGTTTTTTTATAAAGCAAATAGGACAGGTATTTGTCTAAAATAACGCTGTACTTCTTCAATTTAAAAGAACATTAATGTTCTGAAACCTATCTAAAGAAATTAAAACACACATTTTATTTTAAGATTTTGTGCTACATTTAAATATACTGAAAATATCACTTCTCTAAAGACATGGTATATGGTAGATGTTCAATATGTTTATTAAATAAATCATTCAGAAAAAAATGGTTTCTTCTTCTTTAAAAAAATCTTTGATGTTAATCTTCATTCACCTAAGCAATGGTTAATTCAAGTATCTGTAAACTTTTTTGTGTGCCCCATCAGTAAAAACTTTTCAGTACAGTCCCCCGTATGTGTATTTATTCATTAATTATATATACATACCATTTTAATAATATATTAATATATACACACAAACTAATTTTAAAATAAAGATAAAATAATTGAGGTCTGGTTAAATTTAGAATCACTGACATGTGTGTTTAATGCTTATCCTGGCTAAACCAGCTCAATAAAATACACAGATATAAATGAAAAGAGAGAATCAATGGCCATTTTTATTAAATTATAAAACGTTTTTTTCCAGCTCCTTCCACTGTCTACCATCTTTCATAAAATGTGGCTTGTATATTTCCATTTTCCCTGAAGTTAGTTGATCTTGCCAAGTAACCACAAGATGATTCACTTATATTTATAATTATATTTGTATTTATAACCAGTGGACTTAAGACAAATTAAAATTGGAACAATTTTAAAAGTTTGGCCAAAAAAATGCTCCAAGATTCATGTGAATGCAAAAATAATTTTTATGACTAAAATCATCCGTGGCAATAAACTCACAAAGACAGAAACTTCTTCTTGATATCTTCCCCCAAATGCTTGTCTCCGTAGCTAAACTTTCTTTGAAAGCAGTTACTTCAAATAAATTATTAAAATGTCACTTATGCCCTGAAGGGAGTGATTTTTTCATGTGTTTTTCCCCAAACTTCTGATAAGCATGTGAGTAGAAGTTTCAAGAACATATCTAGTAATGCATCCTAGAATATGTGAATCTACAACTTTTCCAGATAATACCTAAATGTTTCTAAAGTAGTTGTACCCATTTACCTTTCTATGCTATTTTCTCTGTGTTACTGTGGCCATTTTTACTACAGCAAAAAGAGCAATTATTTCACCCAATGGCATGTTGCTTTTTGCTTTTTGCTTTTAAGAAACCAGAAAGTAGCATATGACTTTAAAGTCCTCTCAAAAAATAATATTTTAGAGGTTTCCATTCATGTCCTGGATGCTCAGTTTTTAAATATCTTGCTAATCATAACGATGTCATATACTCATTAATATATCAATGCACAATAATCCTTAAATAAAGATTCATCTTAATAACTGATTTGATCATGCTGTAATATCATATAAAATATGCTATAATTTTATTTACAATTTTAGTACCTATGCCTTTATAGACTTATCCCAGGAATGCAAGATTGGCTTAACAGTCAAAATCAATAAATGTATTTCATCATATTAATAAACTAAATAAGAAACATCACAAAACAAGATATCACAAAATACTTAAGATCCAAGTACCCACTCTCAGTAGGGGAGGCCCCTATGAATTTCCTCTCACATTCTAACTTGTGGAAAAGACCTATGATTAAGAAGACCCAAATATTATAGTGTCTGTACTAAGGGATACTTTATCCCATGTGGTTATGACCCTAAAAAATCAAACTGGATTCATTTTTGTTTCTGAAAGGAACTCTAATAACTCAAGATAAGAGCAGAGTATCTTCCTGCCTAATGGCTGTCACATTACAAACCCATGCTGACAGAATATGATTATACAACTTTTGTACCTAAATGTAAGGTTCAGGGGGAAAAAATGAGCATTAGCTCTATTATGTTATCTTCTTTGGGATTCAATATCTTATCTTTGAAAGAAATATTCAACAAAGAAAAGGTACTCATTTGAAGTTTTAGTAAAGTTTAAGGTATCAATAATTGTTTAAGCTCCACAAATGTGTAGTTGTCTTGTTACTTTATGAAGTACATTTACATAGTGCCAGACATGATATATATAAATATATAACTGAATCGCTATGCTGTACACCTGAAACTAACACAACATTGTAAATCAACTATACTTCAATTAAAGAAATACATATTCATAGTGCCAGACACATACACAAAATAGAATTTAAAACTGAGGCCATTAAATTATAGCCGTTACTTCTCACTCTAGAAACTACTGAAACTTACGGGTGACAGATTTGTCAAGAAGTTCTCTTTACCAACTAAAGAAAGAACAACCCAATCTCTGTCGCAAACTGTCATTAGTAATTTAGAAGAGCTGGAAGGCAGTTCAGCCAAGTAGACAGAAAATTAAAACACGGGCAGCTCCTGATTGGAAATTTATTCATAGCAAGTAATGAAATAGCACAGTCAGGATCTCTGGTATTACTTGGAGTGAGAGATTTAATTCTGATAACTCTGATGATGGCACTTGAATCAGAGATTATAAGTGGTGACAGGGTGTGACATATACATAGGACGGAATGAGCATCAGCAACATAGCTCCGCGGAAGCTGATTCTACTTAGATCAATTTTTTTCAAACAGTAAATATAATAATTTCAAAAATTATTACAAGTTTTCAAAGAAGAGGCTTACTAGGCCTTAGGCAAACCATGTACCATTTATACTAACCTTTCAATGAAGTATAATATGAACCAACATATCAAAGGTAAGGGGTGAAAAAGAATTTATATTTTAAAACCTGGTATATAAATGGTAGTGTCTGATTTCATCTGGATAAGGAACAAACTCAAGATTACAGGCAAGTAGCTACTCCACGAAGAGAGTAATAGTGAGGGCTTGGGTTTTCCTGTGATTCTATGCATGTAGGGAATAGTGATTAAATGTAGTCAGGAACAAGTAATGTTATTTATATTTATAAAGAATAATCATTTTCATTTTGGATTTTCTGTGCCTTTTTTATATTTCCTAATTACCAACAATGGCATTATTACTTTTATAATGATTAGTATTTTTTTCAAAATTGCTTATTTCAGACAAACTCTCTACCAAAGAAATACAGCTGAGAAAAAAAAGTAACCCTTCCACATAAACAGGTATTTCAATACATCTCTTTTGAATTATGAAGTGGAATATTTATTATGAATGGTTAAAATTTGTTAGATGTGGGAATTTTAAAACATAGCCCTAAAATTCTTTAATGCTCCTGCCATTGAAATAAAAGGGCCCATGGTCCCTGAATCTGTAACTGTTTGGACAATGGTTTGTAGCAGAAATGATGCTGTGTCAGTTTCTAGACCCAGACTATAACATGGGGAAGAGAGGAGCTGTCACACTGACCTAGGCCCACAGTGCTGATATAGAAGTAAACTGAACAACTGCTGTTGTCTGAAGTCACTTAGTTTTAAGCTGGTTGGTTAAGCAGAGATAAATAACCAAAAGAGTAGAGCAGGGCTTTAATCATGAATGCTGATTATAAAAATGGCTTCAAAACAACGTTACATCACATACGCCATCACTAATCAGAATAGAAGGAAGAAATCTGATTTATTTCATCAGGCTAATATAAATGTTGTCCATAAAGTTTTTTAATAAATTAATATAGTATTGAGAAAATAATTCAAAGAATCCTAGATTCTTTAGTATTTTATATATTGAAAAATGTAAATACTACAGAGTTATTTGTTTAAATTCGGTGACAATTTTTTAAATTTGACTTTGTAAGATTTATTTACCTATACTGTTTAATGATGTCATAACTAATAGCAAAAACCTACATAGAAAATACTAAGTCTAGAAAAATTGGAAAATTTAGGTATTATCAACTAGAACAACATACTAAATAACTGAAGTAAATTCTAAATGGAGCTGTACTTACAGAGGACTAAGCCTATGTGATGTAATGAAGCCAAAAAAAGTCATAATAAAAATAATAAGCTAAAATCGTACTACACATTATTTACCAACAGTAAGAACTTGAGAGAGATTAAGAGTTAATTCAATAACAAAAGAAACTAAGTATTAAATAAAAGAGTTAAATATGTCAATTTCTGTAATAGAAATGTTTTTAAGACAATTACGTATAATTCCTTTTCTTTAGAAAACTGGATAACTTTAAATGGACTTTGAGAGCTAAAGGAACAGAAAAATACAGTATAATAAACATTTCACTAAAATAAAGAATCATTTTATAACATAAAAATCCACCCACTTAATGCATTTCTTTTTAAGACACAGTTCCCCCGCAGAATTGTTTCAAAACATAAAAATTTAACAATTTAGTGTATTTCTTTCATAAGGCACAGTTCTATAGGATAGAGCCAACACTTACTTATCCAAATAAGAACCAGAAAGTTCAATTAATTGTATTTCTTGTCCACAATCTACTTTTAGAAGATTTACTCAAGAACAAAATTGTTAAGAATTATATCATAGAATTAGCACAGGTTCAGGCCTTTTACTTGTTATAAATCTGTGGTTTGTAAAAAGCAATGTTCAAAAAGGTGACACAAATACAAAATACCTTTACAGAGGGAATTGCATTAATCCCCAAACTCTACCTCCTCTTATAATGAAAACCCTGAGAACCAGAATGATTAATCGATTTGTACCAGAGTGAAACTAGGCCTGGAACCCTGCCACCTGCTTCCACCTCTTGTGTCTTTTCTCATCTATAATGCTGCTTCATCTGGCAGGAGTGATTCCTACACAGCTATGAAATATAAAATAATGCATGATACGAAGAAGACTGAAGCAAAACAACTTCTTTCATATACAAATCATCTAATTTTTGTTAAAAAATTAGAATTCTTCATTTTATCAAAGTACTTGCTGAAGCATTTTTCTGCACTGTTCATTTTCCAAATACATGTATATTTATTTACGGTGCAACATCTGAAAGAAAGTTCATTAAATTCTTTCAGAAATATTATTAAAAAATAGTTATACATTACTTGATATTCTGATGCTTTTAATATGACTTGAATACATATTTTCACTATATTTTCACTTATGATAAATAATGGATAAAGTTCATAGCATTTTTTATTTTAAAAATAATTTTGCCATATTATGCTATTTAGATTTAATCACATAAAACACCCTTGTATTTACATGGAAAGTCAGAGATGTGTTTAATCCTAAGAACCTGTTTCAGCATTAAGCCTTGGTTTATTATCTGTAAGATGGTTATGACAACAGTACTTACCATGTGTAAGCAGAGTTGTTGTGAAGAATAAAGAAAATAAAATATGTAGCTAATGTATCTAAAACACTTCGCAGCATATCTGATACCTTACATACTAATAAATGTTAGCTGTTATTATAGGTATAATAATTTAGCTGCAATCAAAAACATGTAGTATTAAGGCAGCAAAACAAAGTATGTTTTTAAAAAATAGCCTACTTAAAACAATATGTATTTTTCTATTAAAAGGCAATTTGCTATACTTAATTCAGAGTGATAAAGTGCTTTTTAGATGTTAAGAAGCTATTTACATTAATCTTTTAAATGGAAATATAACCAATATATGCTAAATGGAATACAATTTGTAAAACTGAAGTTTAATGCAACTTACCACAAATACACATGCTAATCAAACAAGGTAAATTCTGTATGTTAAACATTTCTCATAAATTTTTTTTGAAAATTAAGAAATTAAATACCAGTGAGAGAGTACACATACAATGAATTTAGTAAAATTCCTCGAATTTTTTTTAAACAAGTAAGACATTTCCATATTATATATACCTACCTGGAGTAGATAAACAATCGACTGTCCCAAAGAGTATGATGCCCTCTAGGTCCATAATGAAAATAACAGGACTCTGTCCCATCGAACATATTCAATCCATCTTCTGAATTTTTTGAAGCATGGCTGTGTACCACATCTAAGAGGACTGTAATACCCATCGAGTGAGCTGTGTCAACTAGTTCTTTCAGCTCTTCAGGAGTTCCATAACGGCTTAAGGTAAAAGAGACAGCAAATACAAGCTCACATCATATTTAGAGCAAATGGCCAATCATTTACTGTGTATCAATTATTTTACCAGCACAGTACTAGATAGTAGTATCTAAGTATTATATTGCTAATGCAGTGCAAATGCAAATGCAGTATAATACTTAGATACAAGTCAAAGCTGCTTAATAATAGATATTATTATTAAGCACTCAATTTTAAAAAAACTGGCTATTAATTGTAGGTTTATAGCCCAATAAAAATTCACATTTTGAGTAGGTAGATAGTAAAATTCCACTTCTTTATACTCAGAGCTTCTGATTTCCATCACCAAGCCTAGTTAGTCTGAGAAGCATGGTCATTCCTGTTCATACACCTGGCCATCCCTTTGAGTATGCATGGTTGGGATTGGGAGTGGCTTAGAATACTTCTTTGAATGTCCTTTGTGCCTTAATTGAAGCCAACTTTCCTGTACTTACTTATTCCCAGACTGGGATGCCTCAGGTACCAGTGCGCCCTGTCACCATCCAAGCAGAAAAGATAGGCAGCTGGCATGCATATGTGTTTGTGTTAAAAGCAGTTGCCTAGTCTCCATGAAATAGGAAACAAAAATCACTCCCAAGAGGAAGTCTTTTCTTAACCTATGTAAAATCTCAATATTGCAGGCTTGCGTAGCATTAACTTTTGTCTTTTAAATAAATTATCACCCTTGTGATTAACTGTTTACTGTCTCTCTTCCTCACTAGATCATAATCTAGTGATCCTTGAGGGCAGCTCTGACCATCTGGTTTCCCACGCTCCAGTACAGTGCTTGGTATAGAGCAGGTATCCTGATAGCCAAGTCCACTGAATAGAAAGAGCTATCCCCTAAAAATGCAAACAGGATCAAGCTGTCTTTTACCTAAAATCATACATGCAACTCCCACTGTTCTTACGATGAAGACTGTTGTCCTTATCATGACCTACTGCACTGCCTAATCCATGACCTACCTCACTGCCTAATCTTGTTCCTTCCAATAACTTCAGACTTACGACATTCTACTCTTTCCTCTCCTTATCCTAGCTATCCAACTTTTTTTTCCAGTCATTGAACACTATGTTCAATGAATCAATAGCCCTAAGGTTTCACTCATTCATTCACTCATTTGTTTGTTCAACAAATACTTATTAAGTTATCTACCATGTGCCATACAGATTTCTATGCTTTAGAGATTCAGCAGTGAACAAAGTAAACAAAACTGCCCTTATGGAATTTATATTCTAGTTGAATGATAATAAATAAGCATGGTATGTGGAATATCAGATAGCAATAGGTGCTCTAAGGAAAAAAGAAGCAAAGCTATTGGTAGGAAGGGGGGCTGTCTTAAATACAGTCATCAGTAAAAGTTTTATGACAAAGGCAGTATTTGAGTAAAGACCTGAAAGAAGTAGGGAGCAAGGCATGTGAATAGCTAAGGGGAAGAGTGTTCAGAGAGAAAGGGCACTGGAGATAGAAATGAGCCAGGAGCCTTTGAAGAAGAGCAAATAGGCTAGTGTGGTTGGAATGGAATGATCAAGAGATAAGCCCAGAGAGTCGGCCAAGACTCAGAGCACAGGGAGCCTTATGGACCAATGACAGGCATTTGGCTTTTATTCTGAGAGAGACAGGGAATCATTAGAGGCTAATGAGCAAGAGTAACATGATTTGAATTTCATTTTAAAAAGCTGACTTTGGCTACCATGCAGAAAGCAGTCCATGTGTGTAGAGGGAGAGAAGAGCTAGGAAAGAAAAAGGAGGACAACAGAATTCAGCATGACCAGTTCCAGAGCTAATGAAATTATGCAGGAAGAGATAATGGCACCTTGGCTCAGAGTGGTAGCTGTGGTAGCAGCTGAAGCAGCCAGATTTGGGATATATTTTGAAGTCACAGGTGGCTATGTTTTACAATACCTAGAGTGTAGGGAGGGACATAAAAGGGAAAAGTCAGGTAAAATGCAAAGATTTTTGGCTTGAACAACTGAAAGATAGAAATGTCATGTACTGAATTAGGGAAGATGGCAGGAGAAGACAGGAAGAGCAGAAGTTTAATCTGCAACCTGTTAAGTATGAAATATGTATTAGATATCTCCGTGTCACTTAGGCACTGTTTGAAGTTCACAACAGAGGTGAAGACTGGAGAGATTAACTTGGGAGTTGGCATACAAAGTGTGTTTCAACCATAAGAATGAATGAGACTTGATGAGAACCCCAAGGTACTTCATTTAGATACAGAAGGGAATGGAACCATGGGCTGAGTGCTGGAAGTGGTTAAAAAGAGCAAAGGAAACAAAGAAGAACAATAAGAGATATGAGAAAAACAACTGTAAGGTTTAATATCCTGAAAGCCAAGAAAAGAAAAAAGTTGCAAGAAGGTGGGAGTAATCAATTGTGCCAAATGCTGCTAGTTCAAGTAAGCTAAGAACTGATGATTGGAGTTAACAATGTGGAGGGCGTCAGTACCCTTGACAAGAGCAATTTCAGCAAAGAGGTGGAGAGCCTACTTGGAATGAGTTCAAGAAAGAAAAGGAGTGGAGGAATTAGAGACAATGAGGACTGATTACTTGTTCAAGGAGAAATTCTATAAAGAGATACAGGTAAAGGGATCAGTATCTTTTCTCTATGTCTGGAATGCCATCTACCTACCCCCATTTCACCCCTCCCCACAATTAAATCTTAGTCATGTTTTAGATCTCAGTTGCAACATCAGTCCACATCTAACCTACACTGATCAGACCCCTGATTCTGCACGAGCAGAGCACTCTGTCATCTTCTTCTGAGCTTTTATTACATGCAGAAATCCTAGTATGAATGATTATTGGATTTATGTCGATATGCCACCATATTGTCAGCTCTATG
Source organism: Camelus bactrianus (assembly GCF_048773025.1). NCBI lineage: Eukaryota > Metazoa > Chordata > Mammalia > Artiodactyla > Camelidae > Camelus > Camelus bactrianus. The sequence goes on from NC_133539.1 coordinate 29,591,889, forward strand.
AGGCAGAGAGAATGTTGGATTTGTTCAACTTGTGGTCATTCGAGTCAGTACCTCTCGAATTGCTTAAGGACCCCTTGATGTCATTCTGCCCAGAGAGCCATATTCCTTGGATTTCAGCCTGGAAAGGACAGCCATTCTGTGGGTAGTCTTTCCTACCGAAGGCCCCCTCATCACCTTCCTACGTAAGTCAATCTCTTTCCAGAAAAAGATGTGAGCTCTAGCAGTAATGGCTTCCATAATTCGTGATTGTCTAGCTAAGGCTTAGGCCTCCAAATGTAGGACAGATTCAGCAGGCTAACTTGGTATTCTTTAACAAAAAAATCTTTTCACGAAAAGCAATATTAAAATCAGGCTACTCTCTAAGGCTTGATGGGAAGAGAGTCTATGATCTTAGTAAAAGAAAAGCTCAGCTTCTAGTAACTCTGTTAACTCTAAACTAGGTTACAAAACAACACCCTATAAAATAAAGAAATTAATTTCCCTTTTTAAATTTTTTGCTCAAAAAAGAATGGATATAAGTCTTTCATTTTACCTTGAAGCTGCAAAGAAGCTTGTGACTTGGTAACCAAAACTGGCATAGTAAGCATGTTCCATGATCGCCATCAACTGAATACAGTTGTATCCTGTATAAGTAAAGGTCAAAAAGAGATTAAAAGTCACATTAAAAAAATGGAAAATATAACAATACAGCAACCTGTTTCAAAGGCAATAAATTTTACATATACTCTAGAAAATACAGTCATTTTGGAAAGTTCTACTACTTAAACATCTTTTGTCTGTCTGACCTTCTAACACAAAATCGGACAGTTAGTTCTTGAGGGTTGTACTTTAGCTATTTGAAATGTCTTCATTTTAACAAGTAATAAATGACATGCAAATATAATCTTAATTTGTCTTTAGAATATTAAAGATGGCAATCTGCATATGCTAAACTTCAGTTGCACTTGTAATAATCATATCGAATATTATGAAAGCCAAATAAAAAGTAACTGATTGCATGCCATGTACCTTTTATTTCACTTTTTTCTTTATATTTCAGTTATTTCAAGCATAAGATATACCAGCAAATCCATTTTTCTACAAGGTAGATTTTACAATGACAGCATAATTGTTTCTACTTTCCACTATTTCTTGCACCTATAAAATTACCCCAAAGTCACATATGTGCACACACACACACACACATCCTTCTTTTCCTTACTTGAAAATGTTTTGCTTTAATACTAAATGAAGTGACTCAAAAAGATAGGCATTTTTAAAATCCTTAATACTTACAAATATTTACTAATATGTTTTTAATGTAAGCAAATAATCAGAGAAAAAGAAACTTCAGTCTTTTAAAAAAATTAAAAATCAATTTTTTTCATCTTCAAACTTCAATTTGGTAAAATTTTAAAATATGATTTGATTGCTCTGAGAGTTACATTTCTGTAACATACATAGAAAAGATTCCTATTCTGTTCCAAAGTCTAATTCAGGTCAATACAACTTCCTGTGCACATATTTCAGTACATAATTAATACTGGAACAATTACAAATTCACATTCAGAATTAGGGATTCTCAGTTTAAAGGATAACATAAACTCTGTAATTTACAATCTGCTGAAAAGTTATTACTGCAGGCTTTATTGTTAACTATATCAGGCCTGGTAGAAATATGTATATAAAACTACTGCTCAGATAACATAAATCAAGAATATGCTTAATACAAAATACAGAGTTTGTGGTTTATTTCTCTATGATGTAGTACATATTACTCTTATGATCAAGTACCAATCTATAGCTTTTATTATTAATTTTATGTCATTAACCATTCCTGAATTATTTATGCTCAGAGTACTGGGCAAGGCAATTCAAACACAAACACGAATGAGAGAATCCTTTTCTGCTGAAACATCTCCAAGATCCAGGTCGTAAGCAGTATTATAGTGTAACATGACAGAGCATGTCAAATATGACAACATTAACATCTATTAAATATAATTAACATTGAATTCTGCAAACATTTAATTAATTTTGGTTTCTCGAACTTGACCTCACCATCTTAAGCCATCAAGATCCCTATAGAACTAGAAACTTCAACCATGAGAAACTTTTCCTCTGGCCACAATGTGGACTGTCTACCAAAAGCAGAATAATTAAACGTAGTTTATCTTCCTGCCTAGCCATTGGAGCAGGTGAGTAATATGCTGTGAAATGATAAAAAGCATTACCTGTAAAAAGAAAATAACAGATTTAAAGTGTTCTGAATCAATAATTTAGCCACACATTATTTGCTCTCCTGGCTGCCCCCATGAAGACAGGGTCTGTGTCATTAGAGTCCAAAATACAAACACCTAGAACAATATGTCTCACACAGAAAGACACACCATAAATATTTGTCAAATAAGTCACCCAGACAGGAGCTATATATACAATGATTCTGAAACAAAATGAGTTCCAGTCACCTTACAAATGGAAGCATTTTTTTCTTAACTGACTAAAATGTACAGGCTATAATCAATGACCACTTAACTTAAATTGATAAAAATTCTCTCCTGTAGAAAAGTAATTATGCTTACATATTTATCTACAATTTTGGAAGCCATCAGTTCACACTACTTAAAAATGAAATTGGAGTAATATCTCAAATTCTTATGTTCTATCTTATTCCATTTCTCTTTTCTATGCTATCACTATTACAGGGCAATTTGAGAAGCCTAAAATAAAATGCATTTCTATTACATATTTAATCTCTTAACACAAAAAAGGAGACACTTGTAATTAGCTTTTCTAATAAGAGAACAGACTCATTAAAATTTTATCTGAATAAAAATCACAGTTCTTACTTACCAAGGTCTTTGATTCTTGGTAGTACATTGCATGTAAAATGTTTATAAGAAGCTATTTTTCCTTCATAGGAAGAAATTCCCACATGAGATTCATAAATTCTTAGACCTCTTGGCTTCTTTGGTTTGGAATGCTTAAACTACAGAATATTAAAATTATATATAGAATTAGATCAAAAATGCAGGTATGACACTAACAGATTAAGCATGTTAAATGAAAAGATGAAGTAACTCAGTCAAACATTTTGAAACTATTTTCACATATAAAAAGTACTGGCTACTTCCATTAAATTTTCTTTTGAAAAAAAATCCTTTTTAGGATCATAGTAATAGACCTATTTTAAACGAGTAAGGCATGCAGTGGCTTCTGGCTTATCATTAAGTGAAGATATATTTTGAGCCTAAGCCTTAGAGAAAACATAATAGCTGTAAAATGCATGTGTAATTATTAAGTGCAAAGTATTTATTAACAAGCTTCAATACCTTAAAGGACAGAAATGCGAGCTCAAAGACACCTATAACTCTCATCAATAAGACAGCCTTAAAAATTACTCTAATTAATACATTTATGAGATGTCATCACTATTCATTGTTCCTAAGGACACTGATCCTGTTTCAAGCTCATGACAGTGAGAAATATTACACGACTGGAGAATCTTTGACAAATCAGAAATTCTGGTTAAATTTTTTTTTTTAATTAGTATCTCTTATAGGTCAGTATGTAGAGATTTAGTTCTCTTTTTCTTCCACAACCTCAGAAACACACAATAAAACAAAAACTCACTTTTATATTTTATTGGCTACAGCTGATGGACTCTGACATATGTATAAGCATAATGGACACACTATGATGTAAAATATTAAACCGTTGGTGAAGAGTGAGGTTGAACGTTGTTGCTAAGTTATAAAAGTAAAAATTAATTTTCCTAGAAGTATTGGAACAAGCATTTATTTCAGATTTGTTGTTCTCACTTTATATGGGTTTTCTGGATCCCAGTGTGTCCAATCATAATTCACATTACCACCTTCACGAGTCACATACTTCGCCCACGGTGAAATACGATACAAGATCTCTCCACTTTTACTCCGAATCACTACCTAAAAAAAGAACGAGATGTTACTGCCTTAAAATACTTTCAAAACTCTAACATAATGCATGATAACTATGACAACTAAGAAAAGGAGAAAGGATCTTAAGATCTGAACAGTCACCCAGATGTATGACCTTAAAGATATTTAAATTCTATGGACCTTGCTCTCTTCATCAACAATAGTATATGATCCTTAGTCACTTCCAGCTTGAATATTTTATGATTCTCTGGCAATTTCCATCATTGCCAATCAAGCATTAGAGTGGTTAATTAAAGTAAGCATACCGTAGATGGTAAGAATATTAAATAATATTGAACTATTGAATTATTATTATATTATTATTATTGAATTGAATATTGAACATGAATATTATTTGGAAGCTACTGCCAATAAATCAATCAACAGAAGGAAATAATCCTATTATATTTTTAAAAAGTGATAAGTGAGTTATATCATCTCTTCCTTTCCCTTTTCATAACCATTAATAACATTTTCAAGATGCTAAAGGAGAAAACTGGTTTTAACAATTGTATTGTAGACACAGACAGACACCCACTAACTACCCTATGGATATTTTTCACTCTTCAACTTCCTCTACACCCCTTTCCAAGTATGTTTTACCATACAAAACTAAACATTTTCCCCTTTAACCTTTTATTTTTATATTTGCCAACAGTGTCAGTATTATCAGTATAAAAAAATAACAGTAAGATGCAAAGGCAATTTTTACTTTTTTAGACTTAGTACTGAGCAGAGAACTTTGAACTTACCAGCAGGGTTAGACAGCAGTGAGCTACATGAACAGAGCTACCAAATGACTAAAATATAGCTTTTTTAAAAGTTTTCTTTCTTTTTTTTTTTTTTTAAGTAGGAAGAGTAAGACAAAAAAATGTTCAGATCAGGAGCCACAGTGTGCTCTCAGCACTGAGAAAGAACATAGTCTTCAGTCTCCTCTAATAGAGAAAAGCTCAAGTATGCATAATTCTTGGTAATTAAATATTTGTATAATGCTTTATAGTTTAGAAAGGACTTTTATAGCCATATCTCACTTGACTCAAAAGAATCTTCATAACCCAAATATTAAGTGAGATTAAGCGAGTAGCCAGAAGTCACAGATTGGCAGAACCAAACGCTCAGCAGACCTTCTGATATTCACTGTCTTGTTCTTAACAGGCTTCCACAGCACTTCCTTCAGATATCAAAGAAGAATAAAGCATGATTTAAGATGGAGGGGGCAGGTGAGTGATAAGAAGGAATGTTTAACTCACATGAACTCAATTTTATCTCCTTCATTATGCCTCCCACTTATTAAAGACAATCATAGCTAAGTGTGCAATTGTTCAAAAAATTACCACAAAAGCATGAATGAAGAGGATCAACCCATTTCAGGAGGATTTTATCCTCCCCCCTCCCCAAATGTCCTTTAAGGCACCTAAATTTCCAGTATAATACACAACAGTGATATATTTGAGAAATATATTTTGCTCACCCATTCACCCAGAACAGGCTACAGGGAAATAAAGTACTAGAAATCAGATTTCCATGAATAACACCCTGCCTAATCCATCTACCTTTCCTCTCTTTTGCAAATGGCGCTACAACTCCTCTGAAGGATGATCATAAACCAATAATTATTTCTGAAGGTGTCTGTTGGCAGAGAGAATATTTGAAACTTTAAGTAAAGAACATGAAGAATCTCCTCATGCCGGATATAATTTCCACATTCTTTGGAACATTAATTTATTTATCTTGACATACACATGAATGTCATTAGAGGCTATTGAGTGGTGGGAGTTGGAAAGAAAAGTCCTTCTATGGGTCTTTCTCAAACCTACATATTTTGGGGGGTATACCAAGAATACAAGGCCCTGACTATTGTTGACAGGGGCCATTTCTCAGGGTTGTGTGTATAGCAAGCAACCCTGAGGAATGAGACAATGTCTCCCTGGAAGACAATGGATAGGGTTCCTTACTGTTTGCCATAGAAGAATGGATTCCCCAAGGTAAATATTCTTCAGCTATGAGGCAAACTAATCATGCACATAGCATCCATCTAGACCATACAGTGTCACCTTTATAAGACTTGGAAGACTAGGGGAACTGGTACGAGTAAGACGCTCATACTGTGCCATGAGTAATAAAGTCATTTGTCTTGGACTCAGGAGTCCTGTGCTTTCTGCCAGAATCCATGAAATAGTAAGAGGTTAATTGAGGAGCCTGAAGGTACAGTAAAAGAAAGTCCTACACCTGACAACAGACTGTTTACTCATTCCTGAATGACTTCAGTATTTTTGTTACCAAAAGTTCTACTTCATTTTTTATTAGTGTTTTCTATTAGACTTTTCTATTAATCATTTCTTCTTGGATTGGAAACTTTAATTATCCAATTCTTTTATTGTCTCTTAGTAATAAAATTAGAGCCTGGATCCTTGAATGATATGTAGAAAAAAGCTTCCTACCGAATCTGGACGCTTAACTGTGATCATTACATAAAAGGTAAATTAATTCCTCTCTTCTTGAGGCCCCTGAATTTTGGAGGTATATTTGTTACAGTAGTTTAGACTCACCTAACCAATACATTTGCCTGCAGTAGCCACCTTACCTCACCTTTGATTTGCTGTTCCTAAATGACTGTGATAACCAAATAAGAGTATTATACAAAATCTAAATAAATCAAACTTGAGAGACAGTCTAATGAGTAAAGAATATAACCTTCTTAGACTAAACTTTGCTCATAAAACTTTTTTGGGGGGCAGCAAAGGGGAGAAATGAGGGTACTTCCTCAATTTGTACTCTCTCAAGTTCAGATTCAGATAAAAGATTTCTTAAGATGAGATAAAACTTTATGCCATTTAATTTATAACCTCAAAATACCACATGCTACATAGAAAACTAAAAAGAAAGAACTAGCTTGACTGATCTTTCAAAGATAGTAAGTCTAATCACTGATGGGTAGAAGAGGTCACCTGATACTACCAAACCGGAAGTCTCATTCACTACTAGTATGATATAAAATAGTAGGAATATTCTAAATAGCAATTTGGCAATGTGAACCAAAAATTTAAAAAAAGTAATTCTCAGTAATTCAGCAATTCTAATTACAGACATTTGCGCTGTGGAAATAATCAGAGATAGGTCCAAAGAACTATATCCTTACCTCTTACTCATAGTGTTACTTTTACTAGCAAAAAGTGAATGACAGAATAGTGCATGCTTATTAAAAATTACACTATTTAATTACACTGAAAGTTGAAAGAAAATTCTTTCAAGTTATAAAAAAGAATGTACTGTATCTTCCTAATACAAATACACACAAACTCACAGACTAAAGTATTTAAAAATAGAAAAGATATTGAGATGGATAGCTATGCATAGAGAATTATTAGTAGCTTTTATTTTCCAGTTGTATCTTTCTGCAGTGTTATCACTTCATTTCACATATAGAGCCCCTATAATCAGAAAAAAATAAGTATCTTAGTAAGGACTGCAAATAGATGAACTGCATAATTGTACGCACATTTGTGGAGCTGTGCTACTCAAGCCGCATTATGTAGACATGTGCCATAAATATACTGACCCTATTAAAAACTGAACTTTTAAAAGTATGTGAATATCACTACATATCACTGTAACAAAAAAATACATCAAATCACATTAAAGGGATAGACTAATGAAAATATGATGAATTTTTATAGAGCAAATTGATAATTTGCAAAATTATAACATTTGTAACACAGTAAAATGTAATTAGGCCCCTTTTAAAATGAGCCCAATTACCTCTTTGACTTATGGGAGGTTAACATCAAAAGACATTATTAAATTAAATAAAGAAGTCAATAAAATAAACCTCTACCTGTGCAAGAGTCAAATTGACTTAGTGAACTGTGTGAAGTCAAATTTTATTTAGAAAATGACACTTAAAACTCAAATATACAATATAAGAAACAGCTTGGTAAAACAGTGAAGACCTGAAAAGAAGTGTATGTGTGTGTGTGTACGTGTGTGTATTCATTCATTCAAAGAATATTTTTTGAAATGCTTCTTGCCAAAGAATATTGTTCCTTTGGACTAGAAAATCACTAAGATAAGATGTTCCTCTGGTGGCCAACAATTTTATACAAAAACAGTGGATGTGTTCATCTGGTTAGAAATGTTAGCATACCCTGGAAAATGGTATTGCATGTAACTCTGGGATTCATGAGTGAATGTATAGCAGACCAAAAGAAAAGCACAGATATTGAAAAATATAATTCAATTTGTCCAGATTATACTACCAAAATCACAACTACATGCTACGAAGAAAACTTAAAAAAGAAAAAAAAGGCAGGGCGAAAAAAAGACATTAATAAAGATAACTATTTACTGGAGTACAGGTCAAAGTAAATAACCAAGCAAAGTCATTTCAAACTTATGAAGCAATGTTATCTCCTCCTCTTTTAAATTGTCTCTAATTTATATTATAGTATCTAATGTAATTGATATTATATGCAATATATAAATATAAAAGTATATAAAATAGATAATTGGTATTATATTTTAAAAATAATGGGTATAGCTATACCAACATATTATGCTGAATATTCATTGTTTGTGTGTTTAAAATGTGACTAAAAATGTACATACATATATATATAAATAGAAAAATGCATATACGTACATATAGAACATAGTACAATTTTAAGTAATTTTTTGGGGGTGATGGGGACAGTTAGGTTTATTTATTTATTTTTAATGGAGGTACTAGGGAATGAACCCAGGACCTCATTCATGATAAGTATGTGCTTTACCAATTGAGCTATACCCTCCCCCAATTTTAAGTAATTTTTAGAAGTGAGTGGGACAAAAATTAAAAAGAGTGTTAGAAAAAGTAATCAAAAGTTTATATAATTAATTAGGAAAACAGTGAGTGATGTTCCAGAGGAGAATCTGATGGTTCTACCAATGACCAAACGCCTCAAGAAATAAATGTGTTTTTTTTTTCATTTTAGTTTTTATAGAAGTGTAGTTGATTTATAATGTTAGTTTCAGGTGTACAGCTAAACAATTCAGTTATCTATACACTTTTTTTACAGATTCTTTCCCATTATATGTTATTAGAAGAAACTGAATATAGTTCCCTGTGCTACAGAATAGGTCCTTGTTGTTTATCTACTTTATATATCATAATGCATCTCTGTTAATTCCAAACTCCTAATTTATTCTAACTCTGGGCTAAGAAGCTGGAACCCCTGGCTCTTGGGTAGGTCCCCTCCCCTCTCTGGTCCCATTTCTTCATCTGGAGGAGGTTCTTGCTAGTGCTGACATTCTATTGTATGAAAATGGGCTCCTCTGGTTTCTTTTCACCAGGGACAGTGTCCCCGAGGGGAGGAAAAGCTCAAAGTCAACTGTCTTAAGTGACTTACCAGCTCTATAAAAACATCAAGTCCAAAAAAATAAAAAATAAAAAGTCTAGATATTTCTGTGAATGACCAGTAGCTTGAAGAAATAAACATGTGTTTTTAATATTTATAATTAACATAGTATAAACATTATTTTAAATGCATAGATATGATTATTAAAACTTCAAAATACCTTAATATAATTTAAAAAGAAGCTCTTAAATATTTTAATTCAACTATAATTTTACTACTAATTCCTATTTTTAAAAAAGGACATGCAAGTATAAATTTTTTTTCACAGTTTTGTTTGTTTGTTATTCCTGCTAGGACCAATTTTATGATTCAGTTAGCTTACTTAAGAAAGAATCTCTTTGCCATTTTGAGATGCTGAGAAACAGTCCCGCAGAAGTTGACATCCTACTCTCTAGACCATGTAAATAATAATTCATATAGCTAAAAAAAAAAAAGTCTTTGCAGACATAATAAAAGTAAAGATCTTAAAATGGAAAGATTATGAAGATTATCCGGGGGCATAGGGGGGCAATCACATATATCCTTATAAAAGGAAGGCAGAGGGATATTTTAACAGAGACAGAAAATCTAAAAAAAGCAGTATGACCAAGGAGGCAGAGACAGGAGTGATGCAGACACTAGCCAAGGAATGCCAGCAGCCACAAGAAGCTGGAAGTAGAAAGGAACAGATTCTCCCCTAAGCCTCCAGAGGGCGTATGTCCCTACCAACACTTTGATTTCAGTCCAGTGATACTGATATTTAACTTCTGGTTTCTGAAACTGGTAGAGAAAATATTTGTTGTTTAAACATACCAAATTTCTGCCACAGCCATAGGAAACTATACAGCAATTAAAAAAAAAATTAGAGGCAATCACTTTTCTAAGAATAAAATGGAATATACTTAAATTTAGTTAAATTTTGTCAATAGCATTAAGAGTTAAAGTTATGTTAATGAGTAGTTTAAATAACACATTGTATCTCTTATTAACTCCCTACTCCCAGAAAGTAGACAAACATTTCAGTGACCTTCACTAAACAAAATTAAGTCCTCAACAAGTCCCAGGAAAAGTAAACTCCTTTAGAATAAACATTGCTGAGCTTTAGAGTTGATAGAAGAGCCTTCAAAAAAAGTGAATTTGTAATATGCAGTTTTTATTGCTAGCCTACTCCCATGTAATTATTTTCAGGGATTAAACAACAACAACAAAAAGTCAGTCTTTACTTGACACAAATAAAAGCACTAAATTTACCATAAGGAAAAGCTAAAGAGCTATTTTTGCTACCCAATAATATACTTGTTTCATTAAACAGAAATGAGACTATTAATATAATCAGTTGACAATAACAATAATAATGCTTATTGAAGAAATTTCATTCTGCATTTTTTAATTAGGAACATCAGAAACACTATCTGATATTAAAAGGTATGTATTTCATGGTGAATTTGAGTTTATATTTCAATTAATGAGAAAAGAAAACTGAGACACTAATAAAAGTATCAAGGCAATTTTCTAATAATAATAAGTTCCTGATATATAAATGACCAATCTGTGGATAAACTTTCATAAAACTACATATAATTGACTGGTAAAATTGTAGCAATTAGGGTCATATATGAGTTATCATTGGCATTAGCGTTGTTTAGCTATTGAGCCTGCTACGTGTACCAAATGAACACAGCCTTTGTTAATTGATTTTTTTAAATTTTCTTTTAATTTTGTCTGAATATTAAAGTTCATACATTTTAGAGATCTCCATCTTTGTTTCATAATTTACTTCATAATTTTTAATTAATCAAACAAACGTATACAAGCCATATAAAATCATCATAAAAAATGGTCACATCCTTGTAATTCCTTTTACATCTACAATATTCAGGGATTGAAGGAGGTAGAAAGAGATTGAATGACTAGATTAAGACTTTTAAACTCATGTAATGCAATTCCGAACAAGGAAAGGAAAGGAAAAGAAAAAGGCAAAATCCTTGATAGTAGCTTGACTAAGAAAACCTAAAAATCAGTTAAGCTTCGAAAGCAATAATCTATTGATGAATTTTCTCTGGTTCCCATTATTTTTGCTTTGTATGAAATGTCTTCCTTTAAAACATACCATCAGAATTCAGTTTTTTTTTCCTTTAATAAGGAAGAAGATTTTCAAGGCTGAATCCTATAATAGCTTGAATAGGAATAGTTAAGGGATTTTGCCAACAAAATGAAGTCACTAATAAAAAAATTAAATTTAAAAAAAAACTTTCCTTAAAAGAAAAGATTAAGCACACTAGCTACAAAAGCTAAATTTGTTATATGACAAAAACGAGTATCAGATCAAATTATACCAAACGTTGGCATAAAGGATATCAATGTACAGAATAAAAAGAGACTGTTTTTGAGATACAATCCTCATAGCATTATGCTCCTGATTAACATCAATTGTAGAATTACAGAGATGTAAACATTCACTTCTGTCATGCTTACACACGGGAGAGAAGAAATTGCAAAATATTGTCAAAAAGAAATAAACGAAGATCAGTTTGCTTCTTCTAAAAGCAGGTCCTTATTTAGAATGATTTAGAGGGACAGATGCTCCTGTACCTATAAAAAGGAGTATTACTCCCAAAGGTTTCTATCCCAGTTCCCCAATCTTCTAGTCTAGTTAAGAAGTATTACGACTATACTGTTTTTTTTCCGTTTCTGTCTTTTGACTGAGGCAAATCTTTAAAGAAATAAAGAAACAACTAAGTAGAACTGATAAAGTGTTTGCTTCATTTCAAGTACATCACCTGAACAAAAAAACTTATAAAGTGAGGTCACTACAGAAAGACAAAATCCAAAGGGATTATGTGAGATTTAGGAAGCAGGCATTGAAAACGATATCCCTGAGCAAGTGAGAGTAACCACTCCTAAGTGAAAAGAGTAAGAACAATGTTGAAACGTTGTAATCGGGTAAAGATTGATTAGATGTCTTAACCTAGAAAACAAATGAATTACACATGATATAAAAATATAGGATTTAAACTTCCAAGATATTGAAAGATCAATAAAGTAATAAAAGAAAAAAGCTGTGAAAAGGGAAAAAAATCAGTGAGTTTTCATTACCGAAAAAGTGTGCTTCAAAGAGACTCACCCATGTGCAGTGAAGGCTAGAATTCTATTAAGTAAACAGAATTATAATCTGGTATAATGCCAGTAAAAAGATATAAGAAGTATTTTTCAAAGTGCTAGAATGGGGGAGGTACTATTGCAGAGGAGTTAAAACTCTCTTTAAAATATTTTATTAAGTATAATTACAAAAGTGCATGATGACAAATTGAATGATTTGAAGGAAAAAATTTGATTCCATTAACCAGTCACTCTAAGTGCTACTGCAATGAAGTAAAATAATAAAGTGTTGGGGGCAGGGGTGGGGATGGTGAATAATTTACCCTTTAGAAGAAATCTAGAGAAATCCAGAGACTAGATACAGAATATGTAATTCTAAAAACCATAATATCTTTTGAGAAAACATATAATTGTATACATATTATACATTGAGACTAACTCCCAGAATATAATTAATGACTATTAAACAAGGAAACAGTTAATAATGAAAATAATTCACAGTAACATTTAAATATTCTTTATAAATTAAGGTCTCATAATACAGAGTACACTGTACTCCATCTCTCTTTACTTTCACAAAAGACATGTATTTTACCAGGTGCAGGTGGTATTAGGGGAAGGAGAACTACAAATTAAGCATGGATGAATACTGGTAAGGAAATAAGTAGTACACCCACCAAATGAGAAAGTGATTAAACAGAGAGTATGATGTCAAATAATGACTACATATGAGATATGAAACTCGAGATAAGCATTTGGACGCTGTCTTGTCAGCTGACAGACAGTGATGATGGGCAGAAGTAGCGGTAAACAACAGAGGTCTCACGACAGAGCTGTTTACTTTCAACCTTTCTAGTGGAGGTGTATTTAAATTATTAAACATAGATACTCCCATCTTATGTAGGTAGCAAAGGCACAGAACAGCAAATGAACTTTGATCTCCAAGTGTGGTAAGCCCTCTGGAGAAAGAGGAAATCTTCTCTGACAATGCAGTCGATAAAGCACAGGTCAGGGAATTACGCATCTGACTTCTGCATGAGGCTCAGAGAATAACCATGTGCTGAGATGCAGTGACCTATGGCTCACTGTTTTCACATGCATATATATTTCATATATATACATGCCCATGAGATTTTTTTCCAATCATGGGCACACTGAGTTAACTCGAGGAAATTTCTGGCTTACTGGCATATAGAACAAACTAAAAGATGAAAAGACTGAAGAGTAAAAATAACAACAACAAAAAACTTTAAATCGAAGAGGGTTAAAAATTAATGTTGACATTTAGCACACATTTAACTGTGCTACTCAATGAAAGAATTCAGCTTAAATGTAAATATTTAAATCATGAAAAAATTATATATTAAGTACTTTACCATGAGAAAAAGGTCCTGTAGGCATATCATTGTTCATTATTATTTGAATTCATTATTATTACTTGTCCAAAGTGCAAATACTTCTATTAAATATAACCAAAAATAAAACCCACCTAAAGAGTCACAAAACATAATTTTCTTACTTTTTCTGGCACAGCATTAAAAGATCAAATACTAAATACTAAAATCTCTCTTAAAAAATGCCTACATAATTAGAAGAAAAAAGCAGTAAAATACTTTTATTTTTAAAATACTCCTGAAGAAAAATAAAAGTGTTCAACTCTCCAGACTTCATAATCGTATTTAAAATCTACTATGCCCACACTGAAGGACAAAAGAATAAAGGATTCTAAAATAAGTGCAAGATATCTCACAGTACATGGATACAAGAAAAAGAAAGTTTGCTAATACATTGAAAGTAGTTCTAGAATCAATATTCACATAAAGGGAGCAATCAGAGAACAGGTATTTAAGGACAGTCTAATTTTCTAGATACCTGTGATTCACTTCTATAAGCACTAAAACGGAAAGAGAAAGAGAATATGTTTTATGGTTATCCTTCTAAAATGTATTATACATTCCCTTGTGGCCTTAACAGAGGGAATTAAACACTTGTGGAAATTGATTTGTATATGCTGAACTGTGACATGTCTGGAATGGGAAGATTTCCCCCTGAATTCAGTAAAAAGAATATTAGACTTTTGTATCTGTCTTTGGCAGCACTTTTCAGCCCTGGATGTGCAATGAGAACTACCTGAGAAACATTTTAAAATAAAGATGCCTGAGCCCTATTCCTGTCCACTGTCACTGCTCTACCTGTCACCCTTGACTTCCATTCTGTGGGCTACAGTCCAGTATCCTTAGGAGATAAAAGCTAGACCTGAGAAAGCAAGAGACAAGTAGCTGCAGGGACCAGGGTTCCAATAATAAAAGTATCGATTTTTATTTTTTAAAAAGTTGTCATTGAAGGAAAGAAAACTAACACCAGAGTTTACAGGGAATATATTTTCTAAACCTTGATAATAATAAACACCTTTTCAAATGACAAAATGTATTTTGAAGTAAAATTTGTCTCAATCTCTGCTTTGAATCTTTAATGTATTTCTTTTTCAGTAATAATTTACAATTTGTTTTCAAGTTTCATCTCCCTAATTATTCCCAATCATTTTGTAAATTCCCCTCACTTCAATCCCTAAAGGCAACCAGGCTAGCTCAAAATTTATTCATTTGTGGTCCTGAGTATACCCCATGAATCTCCTCACATGATTTAGTTATCAAAAATTTTCCACTGTACTTAAGAAGGCCTCATAAAAGAGTGTACGGTGAATCTACTCAAGTTTCTGATTTTAACCCTCTAGCTTAACCCACCATTTAAAATATTTCACAATTTCTATAGTATGTATTACATAAATCATTTTGCAAAATAATATTTGTCATGGCTACTTTAGCTGCCATTACTAAAACTGGATGATTTCCTTTTCAATACTGTGTTCTTAGTAATTCCATTTACAATCTTTATTTAAAAGTTGTAGATAATGTTAGCTCTTTCGTCAGCCAAACCACTTCCTGGCATTTCTTCCTGTAACAGAAAGGATGGAAAGCTTAAAAGAGAGAAGATGGGTGAGGGGGAGCAGGAGGTGGGGGCCAAGGAAAATCTGAAACTAAACTGAGATTTCAAGCAGTACCCTTACCTTGAAAAATAAGAGAAAGATGCTTTGACCTAAGGTAGCACATGATTTTAAAAGAACACATCAAATTTAGATTATGAGACACTGCAGTCAAAGTAAGTTTGATAAAAGAAGTGGAAACACAGGCTCATGTGAGGAAAAGCTGGAGGTAGAACCTGGAAAGTGGCGGCCTAAAGACCTGGAGGAGAATGGACCAGATTTCAAGATTAGATGGGCAGAAATAGAAAACTCCTAAGATACATCTAAAACGTACCAGCACTATGAAGACAAACAGTCCATACAGTATGCCCAAACCTGAGCCTACAATGACCCAAAAATGCTTTGAAAAGATAAAGAAAGCACCTGTAGGATTAATTTCTTCAGATGTTATTATTACTTTTGATATAATTATTAACTTGAAAATGAGTTCATGACTCAGAAACAAATGGAAGGAGTGATGTTCAGCTGAGAAGCAACTGTTCATGACACAGCCTCTAGCTCCTCTAAGGAAAGACCGTATTTACAGGTTAGCTTACAACTGCTTTAATCATCAAACAAATATTTATTAAAAGTACCCAAAGTAAAATTACCTATTTGCCAGAAATAATGTTTTAAGATTTAGAGGTGAGTGAGGTGTACTTTCATGTCTGACTTACAGATTCATTTGAAAGAATGACAAAAATATTTGCATGAACAGAGATTTATAAAAATCACCCACTGTAATTAGCAGTGTAAGATACAATGGATTATTATTTCATTATTATCATCACTTCAAACCTCTCAACATGACTGTTTGCAAATGTGACTTCTTAAGTCAATGAAATAGAATTAACTGGTCATCATACACTAAAAATATTTAGCAGAATGACAGAGTAAATCTTGTTCAATATAAATATGCAAATATCAATGACACATATTTACAAAGGCAACAAACAAAAGCCATTACCTGTATATTCTTTAATTTATACTATTTCATTAAATTCTAATTTGTATATAAAATAAAGCCTATTCTGAGAGTTTTCCCCTTAAATTCAAAGCCAGTTCACAACCATGTTTCATAATAGTAATACATATATTTATATATACACACATATATATTCACATATATTATTGTTGTATGAGCTTCACTTAGATACTATAGGCTGAAGTAGTGATTTCAACCTCTTAGGAACACTTATTAAATAATTACATTCTGCAAGTAATTTACGAAAATTAAACAAACAAATGAAAACTACCAAATTGATATTAGACATGATAATGTTTAAAGCAAAACAACGTACTTTCACTCTTGCAAACTTTATTTTTATGTTACATTTAATTAGTCTTCTTGGGATATGGTAACGGTTAATTGAAAATCTTTAAACCTGAAGTACCTCGTCATAGTCTATATATAAAGTTACAAAGGAGTACACAATAAAATCTAAGACCATATCTAGCAAGACACTCAACACCACTAAAAAATTTACAAGTAAATTCAGAGCACTTCAAAGAGTCAGATGCAAGCAGCAAAGACGGTAGACAACAAAAATGCCATTCGAAGCAATGGTAGTGAAGGCCAAACACTGATTTTAATACCTCAAGAAAGTACAACATTATCATAAAATTACATTAGCTATTAAAAGAAACAGATTTGTGAGATATCCATTAAGTATATTAATAAGCTTTTATTTCTTTTTATAATAGTCAGTTATGCCAAGGTAGAATGCTTAGCCAGAGTAAATACTCATTTCCAGCTTGTAGATATCACTCCATTCATATGAGTATGGAGTTTATTTAAGTAAGTAAAATAGCAATGTGCCTTTTGAGATTTGAGATTAGGAAATTGGGAACCAACAGGCATAGAATAATCACATTTTTATGATTTTTTTAAAGTATATAAGTACAGAGAGAGACAGAGAAACAAGGAGAAAGATGGTCTATAACTGCCTAGAAGTAGATCAGGAAGAATATTGACAAAAACTAAAACAGAGGATGGTAGTAGTGAGCACCAGGCTGTTAATTTTGAGAAGAGCTACTTTGCTATTTTCTTTCCATATTTCTTAATTGTTTTGAGTTCTGTTTTTTAAAATATTTTATGAATCATGTTTAATAATTACAAAAGAGGTAAAACTGACTCTCTTTAAATAAAAATAAAAGCATTTCAAATATCAAAATAAAGTTTTCCTGGGTTGAAACTCATAAAACGGCCTGTAGTTCTCAAACCTCAACAAATATATATGTGCATATGCATATGGAAGTTTAACTTTGTTATTAATGCTGGGAAATTCCAAAAGAAAACCATTCCAAAGAAAAATATTCTTTCTGCATCTATATCCTCAGGAAGTTATGAAAACTGAAACTGTAGTGAATAATTTAATCTCAATCAAAATGCCATGCCTCTGCTTTCCAAAAGAGGGAGATATAGCTCCACTGCCACAAATGTATCAATTTGACACATAAATAATATAATTGAACCATACAACTTATTGAGTTACTGAAATAAAATAATTTCAAGAAAAAAACTTTATGTGTTTATTTTAGCCTTATAATTTTAATTGCCTAGAGAGCACAGTAAAATCTATGAAAAATATCATGATCCACAATAAAAAAATGGAAGTTGCTCCAGCTCTTTTATGGAGCTCTCAATTGTAGAATAAAAATATGACAGAAGTCTCATAGTGTTTGGATTTCGAAAAAAAAAAAACACAGATTCAGAGACCACAGATGTTATGGTTACTAAAAATTATGGGTTCTGATTATTCCACGAAAATCAGATTTAATATTGTTCAGAAAAACTAGAGATAAAATGTTATCCATTTCCTGCAGTGATTATTAAAAATATGAATATTAAGTGCTATACCTGGGGGCTTTCTACTAAAAGCATTGTCCACAAATCTTACTTTATATTTGAAATCAAATCTTTAAAAAAAATGCATTGCATCTTTTGGGGGGAAAAAGAATATATTCTACTTTATAAATTAAAAAAAAAAAGAATATGAATCAATGAATTTAAAGGATTAAAGGAAAAATATTTGTGCTATATCATGACCAAAGAAGATACACCAATGACGAAAGAAGGGATATCAGCATCACATCCGAGATATTAATTGAACTTGATAAAAGTAATGGCATTGCTTCATGGAAAAGTATATCCTAAAAAGAATGTGAAATCTTTCTAGGTTAAATATACACACATATACATGTAAATGTAAAATGCAAGCAAGCTAAAACAGTTGAAAACAGGGCACCTATTTATTCAGGATGCTATTTACCATATTTATTTATTTTACCCACTCTGTATGTAATTACAGTTAAAAATAGATGGTTTGTTTCTCTTAATCAGCATGTGGCCAAATCACCAAGTTTCCACACATTTAAAAATAATAAGGTTTGAGCCAGTTGATTACCACAGTTCTCCCAACTTCAGCGTGAAGTCCGTATATTGCAGAGGATAAAACAGAAGGTAAACATCTCAGCTTGATTATTGTTTCAGCCACTTATGACATCAGACAGCCTAGTCAACATCCACTTCTTCAGCTAAAACTGGGAATAATGATAGTATCTGTACCTCATAGGACTGTTAAACAAGGGTTAAACCAGAACAAGCTGTTAAGCAAATAAAATGTTTAAAATAGTATCTTTCAAATACAGAATACTCAAATGTTTTTAATTCAAACAACAATTGTGAGTCTAACAATTTAAACAAAAAAAAGGAGAACAGTATCCCTGGAAGACTATCCACAGTCACGAGAAATACTGCAAATAAAAACATCTCTGCTAATAATGTTTTCTTACACCTTCAGCAAGGACAGATCTCATCTGCGACGAGAATGAGCGAACTGGTATTCTGTAGACTTAGATTTTACTAACATGAAGAGATGCATGATCTTGGGCAACCTATAACTTCCTTAAAATTCAATTTTGTTAACTAAAATAAGAATATTGGACAAGGATGATCTCGAAGGTTCGTTCTTGCTTGCAAATTCAAGAATGCTCATTATGAAGAGAAAACAAATTACGTGTATGTGTACATACATATATGCAGATATAGAAATAGATAGCGAACAGGATAATAAGAAAAGAATAAAACAGCAGATGTAAGTTCTGAGGCTATGTGAAAAATCGATGTTTAATCATAATGTTATTGCAATAAGGAAGGAACTTCTAAGCCATTTTGAAGAAGGAAATTGATTTGGAAAGGCAGAATACAGAAAATGGGCTAGTCTAGGGAAGGAATGGAATAAAGTAGATAACCAGAGGTGGAAAAAACAAATCCAAAGAGAACAGCAAAACCTGATTCTAGAGGATTACACAAACCTTCAAATAAGAAACTGGCACACCGAATAGAAGGAAGTTTAAAAGAATTATTTAGTTAATAAAGAAAATAAAAACAACACACTGAGGAGCTTAGGACTGAGTTAACGGCTAAAAACAGTGTCAAGTTCAAGATAAAAGTAATACTGACTTATACAATTAGATCATTTTTATCCTTTAAAGGTGTCTTCACAAAGTCATTGGTTGTGACATGTAAAATATAAACATACTGAACAAATAAACCGAGGAACCAGGATATAAAATCAATAAGCTAATTACTAATAGTTAAACCATAACCCAAAGCACTTGACCCCAGCCCAATATTAATTCTATAAGGCCAATGCTTCCAAACCTGTCACCCATCAAATCATCAGAAGCTGTTTAAAAGTACAGAGCCCTATTTCTTTGTGATGCTGATACAAAGCTGTCTTTGAAAACTACTGTCTTTTGTGGTGGAAATGCCACTGGAGTAATTTAGACAAAAGGCAATACAGGCTGGAGCTACCAATGAAAAGAACAATATTCAGGAATTTCTACAGAAGTAGAATCAGCTAAATTCCTCCACTGAATGTAAAGGAAATAGACAAAGGTAAAAGAACTATAAGTTTATAGGCAGACGAGAGGATTGCAGACCCTTTAAGAGTGGTAAGTAAGTTGGAAGGTTATACTGGTTTACAAATGAGAAGAAAAAAAAAAAGCTTTGTTTCCTCATATTAAATGCCCATTTTACAGTCAAATCTCATCAGATTTTGAAATATACACATATAACTGAAAGATATATGAATTTTTTGCAATATGTTCAGAGTTTTTTTTCTGTCAAAATTAAGCAATTTAAAAAGCTACGCGCAATATCTGAGTGTATATGCATGAATATACTTTATGTTTATATATAGGTTTACTTTCTCTCATCCCCCAAGGCCAAAAGTTTACATGCACTGTTGAAACTCAGAGCTAAAAAGTTAAACTATATTGATTTCATCATTTACTCTTCTAGGGAAAAAAAAAATCTTACATTAAAATATTTAAGCCAGTAAAACAGAATGGTCTAATAATTCTATACTACAAATGTCCTTATTTTCAGATACGTTACTTTCTTTTGGCGGGGGTGGGGTGGGGGGTGGTGGTGGTGGTAATTAGTTTCTTTCTTTCTTTCTTTCTTTTTGAATGGAGGTACTAGGGACTGAACCCAGGACCTTGTGCATGCTAAGCATGCACTCTACCA
This sequence comes from Camelus bactrianus, assembly GCF_048773025.1. Taxonomy (NCBI): domain Eukaryota; kingdom Metazoa; phylum Chordata; class Mammalia; order Artiodactyla; family Camelidae; genus Camelus; species Camelus bactrianus. The sequence continues at coordinate 29,612,856 of NC_133539.1, forward strand.
ATGAGCTATATAGCCTCCCCCTCAAATATTCATTACATTCAAAGTTTAATCTAATTTAAATTATTATCCTTCAAGTAGGCCTAGTAGAAGCCTTCTTTTCCTAGATAAGTAGGGATCATTTATAAATAACATAAAGCCGTCTAAGTAAAGCAACTATTTGCTTGGTAGTATACAATTTAGGTGTGTGCATTACCCTGTAATAAGGCTGAAACATAATAAATATATGGACACTTTTGCAAAGGCATCTCTCTTAGAATACATTCCCATTACCCATTAGACTAAGAAATTTGTTTTATCTGTATATTACTTATAAGTTATGGTAAACTAAAATAATATGGTTTAGGCAAATTTCAGTGTAGTGTGTTTAAGCAATCACATGAAACACAAAATAATTGTACCCAATGGTGAGTCAATTTATAGTTGACAAGCTTCAGGAGTTATAAGCAGAAACAGACAAATTTGTTCTCGCAACTTGTTAGAGGTCACTGGGAAGACTACGGGAATTGTCTTCACCAAAATATGAAAGACTCAGTTGGTTACTGGATGGACAAAAATGTGTGTGCAATATGAGAACAGTATCCAAGTTCATTCCAGTGCTCACCGTTTAATACATTTCCTATGATACGCATTTTCACATTGATTAGATCTTATTGATTATTCACATCCAGTCCCTGTATTTGATTAGTCTCAGAAGAACTAGCTTTTCTCATTTCCAATAGTTATTTTCTTCATTAAGGATTCTTTATCCATTTTCACTGTGGTAGTTTCATTTTGGCTCACAATCTTCTTGATCTCACCCATAACATTTCATTAAGATTTCTTTCAAAGTTGTATAGAGATTTTATACATAGTTTCAAGATTCCTAAAATGTAAACTTTGAGTTAAGAAAATGAGTGCTCAAAAGCACATAAAATTCCTTATATAAATAAGTGCTGGGCAAAGCACACAGTTTCCATAAACACTCCTGCGAATTTTCATACGTTGCTGGAGTAATCCCATGAACACACCAACTGAATCTCAGGAAACAGAGCATTTTGTAGGGAGGGAACTAATGCTGATTTCAGACTCATCAGATACTGCCTTTTTATACAATTTCTAAAATATCTGGCCTGTATTCACAAAGTCTACAAAGATGTGAGTATTAAAGGCTAAATAAAAATGGTCTCTCTGCATATGCATGGAAAAGAAAAATATTTGAGATTATAGAGTATTACTAAGTACCAGGAACTGTGGTAAATGCCTTTTCTCTCCCACCAATTCTATGGGTTAAGTACAATTATTATTCCCAGTTTACAGGAAGAGAATGACTAGCCAAAGTTCACCTCATTAGCAGGTATTGGAAAGGGCAAGTGAACAAAGGCAGTCTGGCTGGAGTCCATGCTTGTATAAATCACACTATTACCACCACTCAAGAGAACATGGAGATACGTATCCCCTGAAATGCAGGTAGTATTGGCACCAATATAATGTCAAAGCCAAATAATAGGCAGAGTGCACAGGAGTAATGTCACATGGTATCAACTACGTATTAGATACTCAGTTGTGACATGGTACTGCACTGAATGTCATTGGGCAGTACACTCCAAGGAAATGATTTGTTCTATCAATTGTATTACGAGAGAACAAACATTTAAATTATGAAATATGTACCTGGAGAAAATAAAAATAATCACTATATTATTTATTATGGATATGAAAAATCAGCAAATTGAAATCTACATAGGTACTATTTTTTGAAACCTATTAGAAATTTTTAAATACAAACTGGGGGGTAGTCAAAAGGCTCAGTTATGTAACTTGTGAAAGCCATAAATGACATATAATGAACTTACATATTCCAAAGTCTTTTTTATCTAATTCACTACACAAAATAATTTTTCATGATATACAGCTAACAAGACAGTAGGTGGACTCTAAAATTAGTGAACATTGACACCAACTTCTACTCCAATGCTTTGCCTTTAAGAAAACGGCTGTAGCAGGACTCCTAGAACTGACTTGATAAAAGTGACTACATGAATTCATGTATCCTAATCTTGTTTTGGGGGAGAGGGGCTGAGGAAGGTCTCCATGACTTTAAAGAACTCTGCAACTCTGATGGTGTAAGTTTCACTGAATAGGGTTATTTGATGTGGGAAGTAAACTAAAATAGCACACTTTGGGTAGTGAGAGGAAAAATTTTAAAGGCATTCAAGTGTTTTCCTGGTCTGAGTTTATTTCTCTACCCAACAAAATAAAACATAGTATCTTGCTCAAGCTCCTGTTTCTTCAACCTGGCCCATACTCTTCCTCGTTAGAATTAAAACAGTTGTATAAAACTGATCAAAATAAAGCCAACATGTATTTGCAAGGGACCACAAGATTTACAAATTCAAAACAAAACAAAACAATGAAAGAAAAGAAAAAAAAAAACAAGATTGGAGGACACAGCTCTGTTTTTTAAAGCATTGTCAACTAACAGTACATACTAAGCAACAGCAGAGTTCTTTGAACAGTTCTCAGAGTGTGGTCCCTGCCCCAGTAACACTGGTAGTATCTGGGAACTTGTGGAAATTCAACTTGGCAAGCTCATCAGACACCCTGGGCCGTGTCTTTTAACAAGGCTGCCAGGTGTTCCTGTTACAAGGTGAAGTTTGAGAATCAGTGCTTTGGTACTGACACACCGGATTTTTTAGACATGCAAATCAACAGCACAGATGTGGGAAGGGAGACTTTATGAATAAAGGCAATATCTATAGGATGTTCACCACAGTGTATGGCCTGAAGGCCATGCAACTTGGTGACACTGAGCTGGGAGCAGGGCAAGATCCCTAGAGCGAGAAAGTTTACTGATGGTTGTGCTTAAAAATGTTTAACCAACTTACCAGTTTCAAAGAGTAATCTTCTGTCTAAAGCTCTTCCAATACTATGAGAAACAGTTTAAAAATCACTTTCATTTATTACTATAACTTTACAGATAAATGCTGGCTCACACCCTTTCCTTCTTATCTGATCTTCCTATAGAACTTAATTTTTTTTTTTTGAAAAGTGAAGATTTAAATATGTGCATTAAAAAATGCTCACCACCAACACACAAAAAAATTAGAGCCGATATCTATTTAGCTTTGTTATGAAGAGAAGGGAAGTCATTCTTCTTGAACCCCACGTTAAATTTTAGGTATCTCAACTGTGCCCATCCAGCTGTCCTATGAATTCTCTGTCACCAGAAGCGGTAGGTCTACATGCTCAATTTTGCTATTCAAGAAAATCAGGTTAGAGCCCGGCTGCTGTCAGTTGCAGATTCTGCTTAGTATGCTTTTACATCCCACACTGCTGTATTTACACGCAGTGTTTTCATTAAAATCCTACTCTTATTTTATGCAGAAATTGTTGTCAAACTAAAAATAGCATTAAAAGTAAGACTGGCATTTCATGATAATTTGGACATCCTTCAAAATGTGGCACAATTCTAAGCCTCACATAATATCTAATAAATTCCAGACTGCTTTAGGATTTTACTTTCATTTTATTTGTTTAATGTTGTTGTTTGCAGTGATCTAAAGCACGCCATTATGATTTCACACTATTAATAATACTAGCTATATCCTTGAGTGTGTATTACTAATAATATCAGTCATATCCTCCAAATTTTTTTTAGAATTAAGAACACTACACTTTTGCTAAGTTATAATGAATTAACTCAGAAAAGTTTTAAAACTATGTGTTTCTATAGCATAGAAAAAAGGATATATTATTTACAGTTGATCAGGTAAGTATAAAAAAAGAACATTTCTAGCACAAGGTTAATTCTTCCATTTCCTTAAAAAGTTCCTTTTAAATGGCAATGGCAGTCAACCCTCTATTTTTCCTTTAAATAAAACAGAACCTGATGAATTTTAGCTGGACAAATGGTCCCGAAGGTAAAACCACATTTCCCAACATTCCTTGCAGCTAGGATGGTCAATGTAACAATGATCTGGACAAAAGGATGCATACAGAAATGATATGTTTACATCCTTAAAAGAGAATGCCTTGACCTTGTTTTTCTCTTCCTGAAGGAAACACAGAGAAATGGTGAGTATTGCCTATCGTGTGGATAACACACTTGGAGGCAGAAGACCAGTGGGATGTAAGGGACCTGGTCTGAACATACACATATAGGAGAAGCAGTTTATCCACCGAATACCTACTGACCCGGATTTTTACTTCAGACAGAAACAAATCACCTCTCTCAATTAAGACACTGTTATTTTGATCTTTGACAAAGTAAAATCACCAATATTTTACCTGATTAGATGACTGAGACATAAACAACCTTAATAAAGAGTAATAAACATGCAAAGTCAACCAACTGTGGTCCTGGGCCAGCAAAACACATTATAATCCAAATATAGGGACTAGCATGATGGAACATTCGCTTCATCTGGCTCACTCACACCTCATTTGGTTTTCTTAACCACATTCGTTTCTGACTCATCCATCCATCCTCAGTCCAGCCACACAAGCTTTACAAGCAATTGGGTTTCTTTCATCCCCTATCCTCAGCTTTTCTCTGTGGATACTTTTAGTCTGTTACTTCTTTAATTCTGTAACGTTACTGATCTCCTTCCAGATACCATGCATTGGTCTCACTGAGCCACCAGGACCTCACTTTCTGAACCTTGCCCTTTCAGAGCAGCCCCCAGACTGACTAGTCTGGCCAGAGAGGTAAAACATAGACGTGTTTTCACATGAGGCATAGGGACCAGTCTAGATTTAAAAAGTAAAATCCATCTTGCCTTGTCATGTTCTGGCGTCTATAACTATAAAACTAACTACAATTATGCATGTGTACATACATACATACATAATGACTAGCATTATCATGAAATCAAACTGTGTCAATCTGTGTGCAGTCTCCTTTGAGGATCCTCACTGTAAGCTACCCTCCCACTGATGTCATGATGTCTAGTTATGATTCTATAAAATACCTACTAGAAATATATACATATAATATACATGTGTGTGCATGTGTGTACAAATGTGTCTGTATATACTTAAATAACTATATTATGTATAGTATATGTTCTACTGAATATTTCTAATAATTAAAAATGTCAGATTGTCTTCTGTGTTCTCCCAAATGTTTTACTGTCATTGCCACTTGCTCACAGGAAAACATGTACTCTAAAAAAAATATTAGGATTTGCAAAGGTTTATCACTTTAGCCAAAGGCTATGCTTGGTAGTGTTTTTAAACATAGTTATCAAGAAGTCACAGGAACTATAATTAAACTAATAAATTATAGCAGTGTAACATAATGTTATGTTAAGAACACAACCTCTATAGTCAGACTTCCTGGATTTGAATCCCATCTCTGCCAGCTATCAGCCAGCTATGTGACTTGGAGCCAGTTATGTAATTTTTCTGTGCCTCAGTTCCTCATCTGAAAATATGGGAATGATGATAATAAGACCTTCCTGATAGGGCTGGTATAAGGGCTAAATAAACTAATATTCATAAAGTATTTAAAATAGTAACTGGTGTATAGTAAGTGCTAACTGATAAATAAAAGAAAGGAAGCCTTTTTAAAAGGAACAAACCTGATTATATTTATAGCCTAATTTGGGCTATATATTTCTGGATAGTCAATTACTGCATATTTTGAATTACGAAATAATTATTTAACATACTACGTTTTAAAAAGAAGGAAAACAGGAAAATAAAACATGAGAGATGGAAGAAATCAACAGGTTTGTGAGTTTGATTTTTGCTTGTGCTTGTCTCTGAAGGTGACCTTTTTGGGAAAACTATGTTATTTGTTCTCTGAGCTGTGTATGATTAGTTTCTTCTCATACACAGACAAATTAGGAAGGCTGCTGTGGTGCCCAGAAATCATCTGTTAAACAAAGTCAAAATTAATGATAAAATTGAGTTCCTTTGTGTTTGATTTTCATCTATCTGCACTCAATTATAAACGAGCTATCAAAGAAAGCTACCCATTAGCTATTAATTCATAATGACTTCAGAAAAGCAATCCCTACCCTGCCGCTGATATCTCGCCGACAACCTCCTACTCTCTGCAGGGCTTTAGCTGAAATGAAAAAGGAAAACAAAACTATGTCATCTGAGCAGTTCATGATCCTGGGCCTTGCCTTGGAAAACTTCGAAATCAGGCTTAACATACGCAAGCTGTAATATGTTTTCACCTACATACGTAAGAGAGACAAATGAACTAATTTTTCTTTCACTATAATTTATTGTACCTTCAATAAAACAGACATCTCAGATTTCTATTTCATTGTGTCAAAAGTAAACATCCTTCAAAGTTGAGAGAAAGTTTTCCATGAGGAAAAAGTCTAAAACAGAGATGATATGTGCTTCACCCAGAGAAAATAACATCTAATTATTTATTTGGGGCAAGAGTAACATCATCTCACAGTTGGTCTTTTCTCTCTCTACAGTACTCATCTAAACGCCTAAACACTGTGACCCCTGGCACATCCCATAGTAAATCCATTTTATAGCCTCCTAACTAATTGGTTCTGAACTACAAGAAAAATGAATGAGGCATCACCCATTTATTCACAGATGATTTAAAGAAATATTAAACCAGTTCTGGGTCCTGACTTGAAATGATTCCCTGTCCTTATTCACAGATTTACATACATCTGATTTATATTCTTCTTACTTCCCCAAAAAGAAAAAAAAAACAGCTTGCAGTTTTTAAAATGTAATGTAATATTTAAAAATAAAATGAGAAGAAAAAAATCAGCAATTACAATGAAAACGGTCAGAAGAGAGAAGGGCTGGAGGGCAGGGAGGCGAGATAATGTTACCAGACTCTGGAGATGGACGGTTATCACCAGTGTACAATTCACTTAATTTTAAGTTTTCTGACAGACAAGAGAAAAGGGGGAACCATGAGACAAAAATAAGTATTTTGTATCTTCAGGAGAAAGGCAAACTCTTTTCTAATATTAGGTTCTCTAAACAGTGACTCACAGAAATCTTTGTTTTAAAAGTAACACAGAAAATGCTAAAGACTAATTAAAACAAATTGTGATTTCCAGACCAATATTTGTTTATTTTGTCTGTTTTTAACCCTGATACCAACAGGATTCCTCCTAAACATAGCAATTCTATAGGTCGAAGATGCTTAAGCTCGAAGAAAATTTAAAATGACTAAACACACTTTATAAATTTCTTTCACTTTCTGTAGAACATGCATATGCAAAAATATTTCCAGGAGTGGCAAATGCACTCACCTGATGATCTCTAACTTTTCATCCACGCAGTCAATAAACATGTTTAATAGTTTCTATGAATCAGACATTACGAGGTTCCAGAGACAGAAAGATGACCAAGATACTGACCCTCTCCTCAAAAAGTTCACAATCTTTAAAGTACATGTCATCACAGTGAGTACGGTGGAAACAGGCCCTAGAGAGGCTTGTGGCAGAAGGGGTAACCGGTAAGTGAAAAGTGGAGTTTAGTATTATGAAAAACTTCACCAAAAATAAATGGCACATAAACACTGTATCAAAGATTAGGAGTTTGTCAGATTGCTAAAACTGGGGAAAGCCCTTCCCTGTAAAAGGGACGCTGTCTTTGCATTTGTAGAGATATGACCAGAATAACATTTAAGCAACAGCAAGTAATTCAGTGTGGATGTTAAATCTTATTGTTATGGACTGAATGTGTGTGTCCCCCAAAACGTATATGCTGAAACCCAACCCCCAAGTGTAATGGTTTTAGGAGGTGGGGTCTATGGGAGGTAATTAGCATAGATGAGGTCAAAAGGGTGGGGCCCTCATGAATGGGATTAGTGCCCTTATAAGAGAGCTTGCTTCCTCTCTCTGTCCTCTGCCACTTGAAGAGACATTACCAATGAGAAGATGGCAGTCTATAACCTGGAAAAGAGCCCCCCTCACTACTAGAACTCTACCATGCTGACACCCTGACCTCACACTTCTAGCCTCCAGATCTGGCAGAAATACATTTCTGTCACTTTTAAGGCACTCAGTCTGTAGTATTTATTATAGCAGCCCAAACAGACTGAAATAAGAATAAAGACAAAGCTAGAGAGGAACCCAAAGGCCAGGGCATGGAGGGTTTTGCATGGCAAGCTAAGGAGCATGGAATTCATCATAGAGGCCAGTCTTGTTCAATTCTTTTAAAACAGATAAATCATTACTTAGACATAGTCATACATGGGAGCCCAACTATAAAACACAAAAGGAATCTCCTTATTGCAGGTGAGTGCTGGGGAATCTGAAAACTGATCTGGTCAGCCCTTGTCACACAGTTTGAAAACCCTGGTTATAATCAAATATGGTTGGGGAGAGTTTATCACAAAGGTTTTAAAATAGAAAGATAAACATGAGCAGATTTCAAATTTTAGAATGATGGATATGGCTATAATATGAAAATGGACTGAAGAAAGAAATAAGAACCCAAAAGATGAGTTATAAGGATAAGATTGTTTCAAGAAAAGAATAAGTAATGTAATTCCGTATTAAGGCAGAGGATAGTGAAAATTTTAGAACATCAAGGATAAAGTAGAAATCCAAGTGACTACCAGGAGAAAAAACTGATTACTTGCATAGGAATAAAAATCAAATTATCAGGATTTTTATCAGTAACACTGGATATAAGACAAAACTAGATCTATATAACAAATACACTTTAATCCTAGACAAGTATATAAGATCTCAAGTCATCACTAAAAGAATTTCTACAGGATGTGCCTCAGGAAAAGAACGTGTTAACAAGTAAGCTGCAAAAAACAGTAACTTGTGACAAGTTTTGAGTTGGCAGGTGGCACATAGCAAAGGAATATACCTATCCATGGCATAACTAGAAATGATCACTCAGGAACTGCAGAACATTGAGATCCTATCATAGGCCATGACACAGTGGAACTCATCCATAAATCTATATGAAATACTATGTGACTATGTAGTTCAAATGATTCATAATGGGAAATGAGATTTATATTGCTTCATTCATAGGTCTCAAATTTAAACTACCATCATCCAGTTATTTTTACTACTTTATTTTATTTTTTGTTATTAAATCAGAGTAGGAGAGGATGGAAACCAGTGAAAGGGAAATGAGGATATAGAAAGAACAGACGTACGTGATAGTAAAGTTCTTTCTAGGAATCTTTACAACATAAAAGAAGAAGAGAGAACATTCAGGGTTCATTAATGGTGGCTATCTTCTTTTTTTTAATTGAAAATGAGATACTTAGCACTTTTATATGCTCTAGAAGAGAGAGTATGAACATTTGTGAGAAAAAAATGAGATCATTAAGGGTCAAAATCCTAAGGAAAACAAACAAACAAAAAACACGAGTTAAAGAATAAATTGTTCATTATTAAAAATTACTTTTTTTTTTAAGTAAGAAACGCAGGATTTAAGAAAAAGAAAACAAGGATTGCTGTCAAAATTTAGCAATTGTATTACCCTGCACGCTTTGAGAGTAAAATTTCCTAAAATAGATTCACTATTTCATTTAGTCTCCTTATACAGTTGTTATCTTCGTAAGTCAGTATGAGCCAAACTGACCATTGCCTCCCACACAGACTTGGTTAATTCCTGTACAGTCCTGCTTGGCTTTATATTCTTTTATTCTCTAATTGACCCCTGACAACCTATTCATTGATCTACGTCTATTAACTCCTTCAAGACCAGACTTAAAATATATTTCTTCCTATAATCATTCCCTAACTAATCCACCTGTGACCTTTGTTCTTTTCCATCTTCCCAGTTCCCTAAGAATCTATCTCTAATTCTCGTCCTCTCTGTTATCTGCTTTCTTGGGTTCTTTCTTGGCCCCATTGGTATTTAGGCAAAAATGAAGAAAACTAACAAATTAAAAAAAAAGGAAACAGCCACATATTCTATTTATTCAGTCTTATTCTTCTGTTACAATCTTCTTAAAAAAATAAGCGTCTTTTCTACTGTATCACCAGCCACAGAATGCTCAAGGGACTCATTTGTTTATGGTGAGTTTTCTCCAGGTGGACAATAAATTCAAAGTGCGGGCATTTTATCTTTTATTTCTTCACGTACATCCAGGGAAGACAGTGTAATACGTCAAGTGCAGAAAATATAAAACTAAATATGTGTGAGCTAAGATATTAAGAAAGAAGAGCAAAATTTGATAAAGAAATTAATGTGAAGCAAGCTCAAAATAGAAGGAAGTATTTCCACTTTCTACCTCACTTGCCCTCTAGGTAAATAGAGTTATGTTATAGATTAGCAAAACAGATTGCTTTGGAAATTTACATTTATTTTGTGTTTCCTATCAACATTCTAGAGAGCTTCAGAAAAAAAAAAAGAACAGAAAAATGAATCAATTAGCCAATCAATGAGCCTTTATTCTCATCTACAGAGGAAAACCACTTTCCTAGCATATTATTTAGGTTTATTAACATTCATGTTGTATTTTGAAAACACAAAGAATTATAAGCTCTGTGGTAAGGGAAAGTGCACCTAATTCTAACTACACATTCTCCCACAATTAGATGTTTCAGGTTCTTAAAGGTTGATTAAGTTGAACCAGGTAACAATTGAAGTGAGTAAAGGATTTTCTGTGGGACATAGAGAAGAAAATCTTTATCACATACAATAATATGTAAAGACATAACAAGCAAGAAATAATCAGTCTGACCAAAATTTTATAATCATGGTGTATGACAGAATGTAATACCCAATTGAGGCTCCAGAATTATAAAATATTCTTCTATGTAGTAGATGTACTTTTTCCTTCTTTCATTTAAATAAGGGTGCTTAAGAAGTAGGAATTAAAAGAGGACAAACCTACCAAATTTCTGTTGAAATAAATAATAGCAAAGCAATGCAAAAAAGTATTAACAGAGAAGGACAGAAAAGGAGGTAGCTAGAAAATGGAAATTTCCACAAATTTTTGGAATGTAGAAAGTAGTTGGAGGGGTAAGGAACTAAGTAGACAGGCAAAGGTTAAAATATGGATGGCAGAGGAAGAACCTAAAGAGAGCTGGTCAGTCTGCTTCACAGAACCCCTAGAAGACTGGGCATCTGGAGGCACCTAGTAACATGGAAGAAGGTAAAATGCAATGTGAAGCACAAGGACTGTAGGCTCTTGAGCAGAGCCTTCTCTTTAACCCATACAGATAAATGTATATCCCTCCAAAATGCCACCTCTCACCCCTCAAATAGGAGGTAAGAGGTTCACTGAACTACGTGGGCTCGCAACGCAGAGACAACAAGCACAGCAAATGGCAAGGGCAGAAAGTGGGAGACTTGATGTCTTACTCAAAGTTGGGACCTTTATCTACTTTCCTTGTCATTATCCATGGATGCCAGTAGCCACATACAAACTCCTCAACCCCCTGCCCTTCCTCCCACCCCTTGTATGAGAGTGGAAGATGTATATCTGGAAAAAAATGAATGATCCTGGAGAAAAACTTCCAATGACTGCCATCAATATAAAGGTTGGCTCATGTTCTGACTACCAGACAGTGAAGACCACCAGGAACAAAGCTCACCAGGAACAGAATGATCAATTGCCTTTTCCTAACTCATTCTAAAATATGATTAACCATGAATCACCAGGCATTTCAAGACAGCCTGCAATGCGAAAGACAAAAGACTATAAAAACACAGGAAAAGAAATCTGAAAGAAACAGTGAAGCGGTAGGGAAGAAGAAAACTTAGGGGGAAAAAACATCTATAGTATTTTTTAAAAGATAAAAGTATCTTTGGGCATTTAACAATGACAGAATCTATGAAAAAGGTAAAGAACAAAGGCATGTCATTAGAAATGGTCTTAATGTGATTATTAAAATAAAAGCAGTTAGAAGATAAGTAACTTCTCAAAGTGGAACAGAAAGTCACAAAGGTGGGCAACTTGACACAAAGACAAGACGGTCTAGGAGATTCAATATCCAAATATTAGAATTTCCTGAAACAGTGAACAAAAAATATGGAGGGAAGAAAACTGGTAAAGAAATAACACAAGAAAATATTCCAGAAATAAAGGACAAAGCGCTTACAAGATTAACCTCCGGAAGCAAATATTTAGATACTAATTTTTCAACATGCCACAACCCTGCCCAATGACATCTTTCTTCCTAGCAATCTCATTCTAGCTCTCAATAATTAATTTCACTTTACATAATCAATCTGATCTCTTACCTTCTACAACCCAAACTGTTCCCACAAACTACCTATCAGCTTTCTATTTTCAAGGAAGTTCCCTTCAATATTCAGCACCCTGAAAGATAGGGATGATAGTCTCCACACAAAAAAGCAAAATCAAATATGGTATAAAATTATTTGTTAAATCTGAGACAAGGCTTAAGTTCTATTTCTTCTGTATTCCTTTTTTTATTCCCTCTGTAAATCTTTAGCCTGACCAGCAGTATAGTATAATTGTTAGGAGCATGGATTTATATAATAATAGTAACTCATCTTACAGTGTCACCATGATGATTAAATTAAATATGAATGTAAAGTAATCTAATTTTCTTCACATGTCTCATCTTAGAAAATTGCAAATGTAAGTATTAGGTTCCATGACCCTTTTCTACCAATCAATTGTGTAACATCTAACTATAATTCAGAAAGCAATATGATCTGCTCTGAACTGAATTGTGCCCCCCTCCAAGTTCATATGTTGAAGCCCTAACCCTCACTGTGATGGTATTTGAAGATGGGGCATTTGGAAGATAATTAGGTTTAAATGGGGTCTTGAGCCTGGGGGCCTGATGGCAGGATTAGTGCCACATGAGGACACAGCAAGAAGGCAGTCATCTGTAAGCCAGGAAACGAATTCTCACCAGAGCCCTACCATGCTGGCTGATCTCAGACTTCCAGCCTCCAGAACTGTGAGAAAAAAAAATTCTGTTGTCTAAGCCACCCAGAGTATGGTATTTTGTCATGGTTCCTTTAGGTGACTAACATATTATCCTTTGAAAAGGTTACAGATCTGGTATCAAGAAATATCTCTTCTAGTCCATTTTATTACTGATTTGGCAAGGAAAAATTAAAGTACACAAGAATCCTAAACACTAAAGAAAGATAATTCGAATTGTCATTGCTAGTCATATGGATAGACTGGAATGAATTAGAAAAAAATGAAAATCAGAAGAAAAGAAAGGAATTCTTCAGTTTGCCTCCAACCCATCTTTCAGGTTTACTTTCCCTAACCTCTCACTTTTCCTTCCCTGGGGTCTTTGACTACTTCCTGAGCTACATCTTACTAGTCAGTTCAGATCTACTTCTCACCAGCTCTCTGCCCCAGGAGGCCGACTAACGTGGACTATATTCCCCAGAATTCTGGCTTCCCATTGGGTTGGCCAGTGTAGAGCCACAGGAAGGGGTCAGAGAAAGGGAGAAGAGTGAGAGACTAGAGCACTTATTTCCTTTCTGGCTCTGGCTCCTTCCCTGCAAGTTTATCACGAATTAACTGTGTCTCATCAAAGAACAGTGCTACCCTCAAGATGGTAGATTCTGTACCCCTCTGGGTTCTAGTCATTGACCCATGTTCCTTGTGGCCAAGGGAAGGTAACATATGGGTGCTATTAAGTCCCCGTACCCCACCCTCCTTTGAAATCTAGAATGGATCCCTTGGGTGTTCAACTTTGAAAACAGCCTTTCAGAAGGGGAAAAAAAAAGTTCAAACTGTCCTATTTTCAGTGTGCCATTTGCTTCCTGTTGGAACTTCAATCAATACACACACTTTTATTCATGCAGTTCACTCAGGTTAAAACGTCCTTCTTCCCTCTATCTCTCTGGTCAACTTCTAAACAAACATGTTACCAAGCATGCTTGAATGTCACTGCCCTTCTGTTATTTCCACTGTTACCATCACAGAATGAATAAACTGTTCACTGGTATTCTGCTCGGACAGCACTTTGTTTTCAAAGTGCACGCACACCCCCACATATATATCACAATTCAGTATAAGCATCACAGATCAAGGACAGCACCTGACACACAACAGGACGTCAATCACTTTGTTAAATTTCTATGAAACAACCTGAGAAGTTATTTTTCAAAATAATTGCTATTAAAAGTGTGTATTTTAAAATAATGAACAAAAAATACTTTTCCGTAAATTAGTTTGGCTATGTATCCAGAAGAAAAAGGAATAAAGGCATGAGTAATATACATCTCATTTTCCTTCAGGAACAGTTTTCTATTTTTTCCTTATATCTTTATAGCCTTGAATGTTTAATTCACCTTATTATACTACTCTATTTTTAAAGTATTTTGTTTGGTAAACTTATTTAAAAACATAGAAAGGAGACATTTACATGACCATATAAGCAATTAGGTATCTTCTTTCAAAGCGTTCAACAAGACCAGGTGTTTTGCATAGAAAACAAAGCTATTAATTTAATGATAGATAACAATTCTTTTTCGTTAAGGTTACCAGGTAATTCATAAGAGAAACATCCACAAGTGAGTTATAAAGGTCAATCCCTTGTGGACTGAAATAAATTTTTAAGTTCAATTTAAAACAAGATTTTTAATTACCAAGATAAACTACCTAGGGACAGTTTCAAACTGAAAGACCAAAAACCTCAAGTTAGTTGAATTTTTATGGAGAATTTAACCCCACCCCCAAAAGAGAATCTGATACATTTCCCATAAATAAAAAAACTAATTATATCACCATACTGACATTATAATAGCATCTAAACATTTCTTCAAAATGCAAAACTTCTAAATACTATGAATAATATTTTAGGCCTAAATTTCAAGTTAATCTATCTTCACTACAAATTTTAGAGAATAATAATGAAGAAAGATTGATTATACAACAGTTTACTTGGTATTTGTTGAGTGTTTACTTACCATTAGATACAGATTTTTAAAGCTAAGGAAAAAGGTTAAAGATGCTTTTTAAATTTTTCTGATTATTTCATTTCATCCAGGTCACATAAATTTATGAAAGAAAGCATAGTACAGTACATAGCTTAGAGTCAAAAGCATCTCAGTCCGTTTGGGCTGCTATAACAAAATACCAGGGACTGAGTGACTTACAAACAACTGGAATTGATTTCTCACAGTTCTGGAGGCTGGAAGTTTGAGATCAGTTGCCAGCATGGCCTGGCTAGGGCCCCCCCAGGCTGCAGACTTTTCGCTGTACCTTCATATGATGGAAGGCGGCAGGGATCTCTCTGAAGCCTCTTTTATGAGGGCACTGATCCTATTCTGAGGGCTACACCCTCATGACTTAAGCATCTCCCAAAGCCTCACACACTGGTACCACCACATCAGGAATAAGGATTTCAACACATGATTTTCTGGGGGAACAACATTCAGACCATGGCAGAAAGTATAACAGATTTGGAGTTGGATGGAAAAGGCAAATGCCTATCATTATTCTCTGTATGTATCAATAATCATCCATTCTTAGTAATCCACTTTTCCCAAACAACATGTAAAAACTAGTTCATTCACTGTATAATAACAAAACAGAAACAGAATCACAGATATAGAAAAAAAACTTACAGGTTACCAGTGGGGAGGGTGGGAAGGGAGGAGGTAGGAGTATGAAATTGAGAGATAAACCAGTAAGCGTAAAATAGACAAGCAGCAAGGATACACGGGACAGCAAGGGAAATACAGCTATTGTTTCATAATAACATTAAGTAGAATATAAGCTATAAAAATACTGAATCACTATGTTGTACAACTGAAATGAATATAACATTGTAAATCAACTAGACTCCAATTTAAAAAACTGCAAAACAAAAATTCATTTACCATTTAAAGTAAAGAGTAAGTAAGGTGTCGGAACTAATTTAAGACAAAAAAGTTTCTGCAGCACTTCAAAAATTAGCAAATTCAGTTCTTAAAAACAAAATAAATGGCCATAAGACTTAAAGCAACAGTGAAACCAGTACTATAACAGTTGCCTTGCCTCAGTTTCCTATAGACCTTAGAAAAATCAAGCTCCTTGGTTTATTCCTTCAAACATTGAGCATAAAAATGGCTTCAACATTCAATAAATATTTCTTCAGTGCCTCCTCTGTGCCAGGTGCACTTCTAAGAATTAAGAATATACAGTATTAGCAAACGACAGCAAAGGCCCCTGCTCTTGTGGAGCTTATATTGACTTGGAAAAGGGATTATTTATATTAAATTTAAATCCCTCTTATTGTATACTGTAGCTACTTTTTCTCCTTTTCACTATAGATTAAGAAGAATCTTGGCTGCCATCCCAGGTTAAAATGTCTCTTTATTCCAGACAATATGCTCTTCTGGTAACTATATGAGGAGTGGCAATATTTCAGGAATTTTCAGATACACTTATAATTTCATTATTTGTAAACAAACAAACAAACAAACAAACAAACAAACAAAAAACCCTGCAGAACAAACACACAGTGTATTGTGATTTTAAGTAAATTTTAAGTACCTCTGGTTAATATTATTAACTAAAAAATGCCAATAAAAATAATAATTTAGTCAGAGGATTTATTGTGATAAATGCTATGAATGCTATCACATGTCCAAGGAAGGGAAAGAACTGAAAGGGACATGGAAACATTATATAACTATATGAGGAGGGGCTAAACTCAAGTGAATCTTTAAGGATTTAGATAGCCTCTTATATAATCAAATCTGAAATCTATAACCCAGACTTTGGGTCTCATCCTTTACAAGCTTCCCTTCGGGAGACAGGAAAGGGCAGCTGTGTCGGCTCTGCACACCCTGAATGCAGAACTTCAGGGTCAGCCAACGCAGAGGGAATGTAGAGGACAGGCAGGCCCCTAGGCTAATCCAAGGGGCCTCAAGGCAGGAGAACAGGAGAAATAGAGCCCTGATGTCAAAGACCAGAAAGAGATCAGAAAAATCATGTCCCCACAAGGCATGGGTCTCCAACACAGTACTGCCTCCCACGTTCATGTGGCTCATCACAAAATCCATTATATCAAGTCTGTCCTTACAGATAAAACTTCTCTCCACATTTGCTGATTTGAAGACAGGTTCCTTTTTTTTTTTTTAAATCAAATTTTCTGGTTCCTGGGCTAAACTTTAGCGCTTACTCAATCACTCCTCATACAAGGTTTCCAAATTTGATAATACAACTAGTAAGTGTGGTACCTTATCAACCAGACAGTTCTAATCTGACACATTTCAAATTATTGATGACTTCTCTTAAATTTTCCTCTATTTGAAAATTCACAGTTTTTCCCATAATTATCATGCATCAGTTTACATTTCAATATTTTAAATCCAACTTTGCAAACAAAACAAAAAGAAAATGGTAAGTTCAAATAAAAACAGGAGGGAGGAAAAGTACCTTTAATTTGGATCCATGAGGTATTACAACTGATCTATTCTGCTTTGGTGGGATATACAGCTCCCATTTTCCAAAATCCATTTTTTTATATGGATATGAAAATGGATTCCAATTATCTGAAAAAATAAAGAAGATTAGTTAAGAACAGCATAATAAGACTGATAATGAATTTCAAGCAAAGTATAATATACTGTCTACTTATACAGAATCAAATTGCCCAAAAAACATTGTTTTCTAAGGTACTAAACAAAGCACTCTACTAGCCATTTAGAAAAAGCAGGTTATTCTTAATTTATTTTTAAGATATGTACTGGGAGGTTTGACTTTTGCATCTTAAAATCAAAGATTACAACATATTTTCCATTGAACTTTCAATTCTAATACTTCTATCAATAAATAGAATGATGGATCCTTTCTAAAGAAAAATCATCAACAAAGGGAGATAATATGAAAAAACAGAAATGCATTCTAGGTAATTAGATAAGACAGGTCATGATAGAAATAAAAATGGTGAAAAATAATTAAAATCGTATTACCCAAATCCACAACAGTGTAATAGAACTGGGTTAAAATCTAAAGAAGGGCCTCAAGCAAGAAAAGTAGGTTGTAAACTATAACAGGCAAAGAACAGGTGGATTGCAGGTGCTGGAAGAAAGCCAAATGAACAACAGACCCATGCACAGAGGGAAACTTAACATATAATAGCATTAAAAATCAGTGAGTAAAGGACACACTGTTAAATAAGTGGTTCAGGGACAAGTGGTTATCCTTACCAAAAGAAAGAAAAGAAAAAAAGAAAAGTAGATCTCTACCCAACAATATAACAAAGAATCACTTGAACATATAATAATATTTAAATATGATAGACAAAACGGTAAAATGCTTAGAAGAAAATACAGGAAAATGTATTTATAATCTTGGGCTTGAAAGAATTTTTTAAAATGAGAAAACACACACACACACACACAAACCCACAAAACCTTAAGGAAAAGCCAAATAAATTTGACTACTAAGATTATAGACTGATTACAGACTGATCTTCATGCATTTATCAACAGACAGAATGACAAGAAAATCTACCAATTGGGAGAATACATTTTTAATGAATACACCAAGAAACAGCATCCAAAATATATGAAGATCATCTATAAATCAATGAAAAAATAAACCAATAAAAAAATCAACAAGGATATTCAGGGGAGGACACACGAATTGCCAATAAACACACACAGTGATATTCAAGTTCACTAGTAATTAAGGAAACACAAATTAAAACAACAGGGAGATGTCATTACCCACTCGTTGGATTAGCAAAAATTAAGTTTGAAAATATCAAGTAGTCAGCAAGGATATAAAATAACACGGCAGCTGAAGGTACAAATTGGTAAAATAATAGCAAAGTTGAAGATGTAGTAAGTCCATGACCCAACCATCCTACTCCTAGAAATTCTCACAAATGTGCACAAGAAAACATTCAAAAATGTTCACTGAAGAATTGCCACAATAGTAAAAAATGGAAGCCATCGAAATTTAAATCAGCCACAAAATGGGTAAAAATCGTGTAATTAAAAAATGGGATGCTATATAATGCTCTAAACTGACTGGATTACAGTGAATATATCTATATCCATCTAATATATGTATCTATCTATCTATCTATCTATATATATATATATAGCCAAAAGTTTATGTTAAAGGATCTAAAAATATAATTTATATTGTATTCAAGGAATATGCAAAATAGTATTATATAATATGATACACACATATGTAGTAAAAATATTAAAGAAAATGAGAATGTTAAACATCAAATTCTATTGTGATTTACACTGGGTAAAGGAAATGGAACACAAGAAGGTTTAATAATATCTGTGATGTTTGCTTTCTTAAGGTTGGTGTTGTACACCAGGCTACTTATTACATTTTTCCCTCTTTGTTTATACCTAAACTATTTTACTGTTTAAAAAAAAAAATTAGGCAGCCCTGTGACACTGTGCACTGTAGGGAGAAGAAGTTAGATTCTTAATTGAGGAGATAATAGCAACAACAGGAAGCTTAATTTTATGCCATGATTTCCTCTTTTACACACCAACACTTTCTGCCATCAGCTCTAAGGCTCTTCACTCGCAGCCAGTTTGAACATTGAGGGTAGAGTAGAGGTAAGAAATAACATCTAATAAAGGTCCATCTAAACATTACTCCCCACCATGAAGACAATCTGAAAATGTCTAAAGGCAATTTATTTTCAGGAGCCGTTCAATAGGCTCCGTGTCATTATAATCTCCTGCCCCTAAAACCTCAAATACATCTCACCTATCTATGGTGTGACATTCCTTCAACAGAGCAAATAATTTAGGGCATAAGTAGAGAGGGAAAAAAAAAAGCTTGAAATATGAATATCTGGGTAGTGTAACACTTTATACATTTACTGAATTTCTTTTTAAGCTAATCACTTAAGACAAACTTAAGACAAGCAGCAGATCTTTTCTTGGTTAGTTAGATTTGAAAACAAAGGGTACAGTTCATTAGTTCATTCATTCATTCATTAAATATGTACTCAGCGCTTAACCTAGGCCCTGCTCAGCACCAAACTCAAAATTAGTGCTCAGAATGACAGCTGCATTTCATCCAGAAAAGGTTAAATTGAGTTAACGATACACCAAAATGAGTAGTAAAACATAAAATAAAGGATCCACTAAAAATTCAACTATAAATAAGATTTTGTTACTTTGAAAGTGAAACTTCAATGATACAGGAAATTTTCATATGCAAATTTATTTAAAAGCTGTTTTCAGTAATGTAAGAGTAAATGTGTTCTTGAATATTAGTTTTTTGAATCTCAGTTGCAATAGGTTCTTCAGCTTATAGTCACTTGAGTTTTAAGGTCTATTTAAACAAGTAAAGTTTTAATATTTGTATAAGGAAAAATACTTTTAATGAATCACATTTTCCTTTCATTGTGTCTTAGAAATCTAAATCTTCTAACTCATATGTGGATTATTTCTAATCCTGCGTTGTAAAAAAAAAAAAAGTTTTCTATCATTTTCAGGAGTTTCATTTGATTAGCACAACTCCTCCTCATGGAAACTCTGGTGTTAACTTCCACTACTAGTATACCCTCTTGCTGAACTCCAACCTTCAAAGAAAAATTCAGGATATCTTCACATATGCTCTAAAAGAAAATCCATTCTACCCATCATCATAAGTAATGCAGAACATGCTAAAGATTTCATAAGAGAGAGAGAAGGGAAGGCTTGCAAGGGGCATACATGCATGAAACAACTTCCAAGTTTTGCAATAGGCAGTTGTCTTCCCACATGGGACCCTCTTCAGCCACACCACCACCAGTCTCTCATCTCCTTGATTCCTTTTACAGTCAGTGTTGAGTCCTGAATTTGCCTCACTTTTCTTCCTTTCTTAAATAGTGTTGCTTCTTTCTATTCAAAAAATGGGTATCAACCAAACTAACCACTTCTACAGGACTGTAAGCATATGAAAGATTTTCTCCAACAAATCCAGTTTATCCCTAAAATGGTCTTCCAGAAGTAGCTAATAAGATGAGCTTTTCTCCATAGGATGCAGATACATAAGGTCCAGGAACAGAATAGTTAGAAGAATCATTGGATTTGGGGCTGTTCTTATAAACTTAACAGTAAACCCTCAGTTAAGAAAGAAGGAACTGCCATTAAGATTTATCTAGGCATGACTGTGCAAACTAATTGTGGAAGTACACAATTAAAGAGATGAAAATAAAAATTAAGCATTCAATGATTGGCATAAAAATATTAAATAAAATTGTGGGATTTTTGGTCTTCAAATGAAATTTGTTTAGAAAAACACAGAAGGCAAACTAATAAGAGTTGAAAGATACATTTTGAGGAAATTTGTCTTGAGAAACACCATGACACTTTATTCCTGAAAATAATTGAGAGTAAAATAATAATAATGATAAATGGTTCTCAGGTATATTAAAATATATCTAGAGAGAATACTTTTAGAACCAGATTACTCATACATTTTCATTTTAATCTTCTATGACTTTATATCCTGAGTCCACAAGACAGAATTAACTGTAATTAAGTACTTAATACAAATAGTTTGTATCTCTATGTAGGCCTCAGGACAGAACCAAAATATCCCATCACCATGCATCACAATTATTTGCTTCTCTATTAAGCACAGAACTACACGTGGAGAGTTCTGCAGTTCAGTGGGTCTCAAGCTTTAGTTCACATCAGAATCACTTGTTAAAACAGACTGGGATTATTAAAACAGATTGCTGTGCCCTACCCTCAGAGTTATTTAATTCAGATCTCTGA
Organism: Camelus bactrianus; assembly: GCF_048773025.1. Taxonomy (NCBI): domain Eukaryota; kingdom Metazoa; phylum Chordata; class Mammalia; order Artiodactyla; family Camelidae; genus Camelus; species Camelus bactrianus. Next base: position 29,634,444 of record NC_133539.1, read on the forward strand.
AGTGTGGCTTAAGAATCTGCATGTCTAACAAGTTCATAGGTGATGTTGACACTGCGGGCCTAGGGACCACACTTGAGAATCAACCTCCTGGTTCAATTGCTGAGTTAGGTGGTCTCTGCTCAGAGCTTTCTGAGTGATTTTCTAGATTAAATTAGATTTATAGATTACCAAATAAGTTCTAAATCAATAGGTCAAGGAAATTCTGAAATAGAAATTCTCATTAATAATCCTTCAAGGCAAATATGACTCACATGAAATTTAGGATTTCGAATTTGAGATTGACAAGGGTTGTAAGGCCCAGAAGGATGACCAGTAAGATGAATATTACAGAACAGAGCTGAGATATTAAGGGATGTGAATGTATTAGTGTGAAGGAACAAAAATTTACAATTGAACATGAAAAGATAACATATTAAGGCCATTACCCAATATATTGCTTAAGTGTCTACAGATAATGCTTTCTATAATATTCTCACCAAGATATTGCATGCCTAAAATGTATAGGCTACTTGGATCACAAAATGAATAAAAATTTGAAGCCTTCTACCTAGAAAAGTAACATCAAAGTTTTTAAACATTAATATATTAACTCATCTTCCTTTCTAAGACAGGGACCTGGGGCCTGGGACCTTAGGCTACAGTGCTTGCACCAGGGACTGAACAACAGACTACAAAGAAACTATAAGGAACTAAAAATAACTGCATGCATGCACAGTTGGGAATGGGTTATGAACAACCAGATACAGAAAGACCAAAAACCCAACTGCCACTTCTGAGGTGTCAGGAACAAAAGCAGAGTACTGCACATGATCCCTGCACACAGCACCACCAAGGGGTTGGGCAGATCACCTAAATCATCCCTCCAGTCCAAGCCCTGGACCTGCCCCTACTCTCACCCCATTTAAGGGACAAACTCATGCCCCATCAGGGAGCAAGCAAGGGAACCTGTTGTTTTCACTCCCTCGTGTTGCAGCACAAGTCCCAACAAAGCCTTGCCTGAATTTCTCATCTGGCCTCATCATTTCTACTGCTTAAGGAGGCCAAGAACCCCGGTCAGTAACGTTTCTGTCTCATTTCTTGCCAGAAACTAGGCATTGCTAGGTTAAGGGTTAGGTACCCCCAAAGCAATGTGCGCTTATTATTCTAGTTTTGGTATTATAAGAATAGGTTTCTTGCTGCATAAATTATTTTATTAAAATATTTTCTAAGAGTTTTGATGATTATCAATTTTGGATAACCTGACACATTTTAAAAGCAAACATTTTAATAGGTATTTTATTACTAACAGGCTGAAATTCATCATCATATTTGATAATGCAAAAGATTCTATTTGTCCATAGACTCAACACTAGCAGACAGAATTTAAATCGAGATATGGAAAAGAAACGATGTGTGATGCACAGTTTAATATGAACTGCAAACACATTCGGCGCAGGCGATCAAACATTAACTAAGGTCACTGCATCGGGCGCACAGACTCTGTATTTATCTCAAACCCAACAACCTTTCTTTTTCTAATGTAATAATCCTCACGTAAAATTCTTAAATGTCAGCCTCCTTCAAATATTCCCAAACTCTTTAACTCACAGTAAAGTATTTCTCTTCATCAGCACTTAGCCACCTCATTTCTGCAGAGTTTTGGAGTTTAATATATATTTTCCTTATGCCTGTTTGAAACAGCGCCAAATACACAGAGCCTTCCACCTTTGATGCAGGTGCCAATATGCTGAAGACCGTGGTCCATACTTGGGCCAACCTCTACCATAAGCAGGCCTCACTCTGCAGTAAGGTAAAGTCCCTGGTGAACGTAGCAGGGCTCATAACAGATCTAATATAAGGCCAGTACTGGCCCATACGGCAGATGTCAGTCACTTCACATCTGAATGGGTATCCCTCACGCCATCAGTTGTTAAATATTTGGAATATCACCACCTTAGAGCAAGAAAACACCCTTCCTCATCATACCGTGTTGCTTAATTGTTTCAAGCTTCATATTACACAGAATTTAGGTAGATTTATAATGCAAAGTTAGCTTATCATGAAGGAAGTCCTGGGACTACTTGCATGTCAAGAAAGCATCCAGTCTGTTCCCAAGAAATCCTAAAATCCAGAGCTGGAACTTCCTATGGCATTGCCCTTACCCAGGATTACAGGAGGACCAGATAATTTTTGGAGGTAGAGAACAACTGTGCTGACATATAACCCTGTGTTTTTTGATCTCCACTTTTCCCAGTCCAGAGAATTCTTCTCCTCAGTTGGGTACCTGAGAATCACCAAATTTCTGCTGGCAGCTAATATCCTGGAAATAATCTTAAAACCTCCATTGTTACTTCTTAGGGGAAACTGCTCTCAACACACATTAGTTTATGGAAGCTATGGTTTTCAAGAATAAAATCTAGAGTATGTCAGAATGCCACTAATTTCAGAACCAATGGGATGCTAATATCTATTTTAAAAAACAATAGTGCCGGTCCTATAACATGCAGCTTTCTGGAAATCAGGGAACAAATTAAGTAATCTAGAGCTTCACTTAGTAAACGAATGTTCTTAAAAGTATACATAGAAGAAGCAGTCTCCGTGATCAAAAAAAAAAAAAAAGTGTGGTAAAAGTGACTTTAAATAGAATTAACCATGTTTCTTTACTATAGAAATAGTATTTATACTATGATACTTTTATGAAAGGAAGGGGGTAATAAATGAATATACAGTCAGCCCTCCTTATCAAAGAGTTCCACAGCCACAGATTCAAACAAACACAGATAGAAAATATTAGAAAAATTCCAGAAAGTTCCCAAAAGCAAAACTCGACTTTACTATGCACTGCCAAATATTTACATAGTATTTACAACTATTTACATGGCATTTACATGGTATTAGGTATTGTAAGTAGTCTAGAGATGATTTAAAAAATACAGGAGGATGTGAATAGCTTATATGCAAACACTATGCCATTTTATATAAGGGACTTGAGCAGTCTCAGATTTTGGTATTTGTAGGTAGGGGAGGTCCCAGAACCAATCCACCAAAGACTGAAGGATGACTGTATGTAGTCACTTATGATTTCAAAAAGCATGAAAATATAGCCCAAAAAATGAGTAGAAATGATTATGTATGGGGAGGGAAAATACAGATTTGTTTTCTAGAATTGCACCTTGTTATATTTTGACTACAAACTGGGTAAAAAATTCATAAACTAGAAAATTTAATAAGTCAAAGGTGGGTAAAATATAAGGGAAAGAAGTATCTTAAAATGGAAACAAATTGAACCTATGTGATAGTATTTGGAGGTAGGGCCTTTGTGAGGTAATTAGGTTATGAAGATAGAGTCCTCATGAAAGGGGTTAGTGCCTTTATGAAAGAAATCTCAGGGAGATCCCTCCTCCCTTCCACCATGTGAAGATTTCACAAAGAAAGGACAGCACTCTATGAACCAGGAAGAAAACCTTCACCAGACACTGAATCTGTCAGCACCTTGATCTTGGACTTCCCAGCTTCCAGAAATGGGAGATATAAATTTATTTTCTTTATAAGCTACCTAGTCTGTACAAATTTGTTACACGAGCCCAAACAGACTAAGACAAAGCTCATCTCTATTTTTACATAAATTAGGAAATTTCCATAATAAAAATTTAAAAACTAATGTTATGAGGTCTCTGTGAACAAATACTTGTTCAAATCTCTAGCCTTGTTATCAATTATAAAACGTGATCTTCAGCCAAAGGGTATAAGTTTTTAATTTATTTATGGTTCTAAACACAGATTAACAAATGACTTTCTGGATAGGCAGTTCCAGTTCATACTTCCATCAGAAGCACAAGAGAATAGTCAACTATCCATATCCTCATCAACACCAGGGATTATCATTTTAATAACAAGGCATGCCTGCTTTGCTCAACCAGGGTTCACTTGGAGAATTAAGCCCTAATGCCCTACAGATCCACTGCATGCAATAAATTAACTTCCCTTCAATGCATCTTAGAATAGTACTTGTTATGTACGACACTTGGAAGAATTTAGAAAATAGGCATTTAAATCATTTTCTATGTTCTGTGGATCAGACTCGGAACCAGCATCTTGCCTCTCCTTACTGTCCTAGCTGCAACAGTGTTTTCTGATACACATACATTCTGATACACAGTGTGCTCATTTCTTTTCAAAACAGATTATAATAATAACTTTTTACATTTCTTTAATCCTATTTTGACATGGGAGAAATGGAATGGTGGGTATTATATTTTCTTTTAAACTTTTCTCATTTAGTTCTAGTTTTATTGACGTGAATTTAACAATGTGGTGTCCTTTGTGGTCTAATACAGTGGCAATCAATCCAGTTTTTTATTTACCAATCTATTTTTAGCAGTATAAACCATTCAACTATCTCAAAATAGAGTTTATGAAGAACTCTATCATAGAAAGTATACAAAACATGTAAAAGCAAAGCTGCTTCGCTTGAAGTGCCCCTACCTAGCTGGGCCCCCTCCTCACATCTTTTTTTCCCTCTCACAGCCTATTACTCAGAACTCAGTTCTAAAAAGTGCTCCAGTGCATGATCTATCTTTGTAAGACTTCCACAGGTCTTTAAAATATGTCATTTCATTTTTTTTTCAAATTCTCCACTTAATTTTACTTTATTTGATCCATTACAAGTTAAGATTATGTTAAGTTCTATCACAACAATTGGGTCTGAAAATTAAATTAATTTCTAACAATTCTTGCCATCTATACTTGACCAAAAGTAAATGTCATTTGGGACCAAAAGATAATGGCATTTATCATTGCTGTGACTTACACTGTTGATCTCTACTCCATATTACCTGGGTTTATTTTTGGTCTGAATATGACTCCTTTTATTTCATAATCTTTCAGTGATAGTAAAGCAGAGGGAAACTAATGGTTATGGTTGAGAAGAGGAGAATTATTTGCTTATAAAGAAGAACACAGAATAGGACAAAATAGGAAGGAGAAAGAATGGGAGAGAAGTACCAACACAATATGGTCAATCACCAGAGGAAGGCATCCCATGTGCCAAGAGGGGTCCTCAGTTATGTTTTAACCACCTGTACACTGAACTGTATCCCTCTATGTCAGCAAACATGTAGAGCTTAGTAGGAGGGCTCTCTTAAAGCACACACTCCACACATCCTTGAAGTCACAAATTTGGTTTGACTTCAGGAGTTCTTCTCTACCCTAAAACACAAGATGTTCATCTTAAGATGTTCCACCTGAACCTGCCCTGCTGTGAGGGCATGGGAGGGGCCTACAGTAATCAGGAGAGCGATTATCTAGGTCTCCCTGCTAGCCCTTTAGCCACTTCTGAGACTATCCCAATGAAACTGAAATAAGATTTTCTAACACGGCGGCTAGCAATGTAACAGAAAGAATCCCCTGTGTTGATGGTCAACTGATTTTCAATAAGGGTGACCAAGACCATTCAATGAGTAAAAAAGAGTCTTTTCAATAAATAGTGCTAGGACAACTAGACCTCTGCACACAAAAAGATATATTTGGACTCCCATATTAAAACATATACAAAACTAACTCAAAATGGATTAAAGACTTAAATGTAAGAGCTAAAACTATAAAACTCTTAAAGAAAACGCAAGGGTAAATCTGTTGACCTCAGTTCTTAAATATGGCACCACAAGTACAAGTAACAAAAGAAAAAACTGATACACTGGACTTCTTCAAAACTAAAAATTGTATGTGCCAAAGGACACTATCAAGGAAGTGAAAAAACAATTCATAGAATTGGAGAAAATATTTGCCACTCATATCTGGTAAGGGACTTAAGTTTAGAAAATACAAAGAACAACTCAATGGTTAAAAAGAAAAACCCAATTTTTAAAATAAGCAAAGGATCTGAATAAACATTTCTACAAGGAAGATGCAGAAATGGCCAATAAGGACATTAAAAGATGTTCAGCCTCATTAGTCATTAGAAAAATGCAAATCAAAACCACAATGAGATATCACTTCATTCACACTAGAATGGCAATAGCCAAAAAAAAAAAGGGGGGGGGTAATTATCAGTGAGGATGTGGAGAATTTAGAAACCTCATTCACTGCTGGTAGGAATGTAAAACAGTGCAGCCACCTTGGAAAACAGTCTCGATGTTCCTCAAAATGCTAGAGTTACCATTTGACCCAGCAATCCCACTTCTAGTTACACTCAAGAGAAATGAACATATGTCCATACAAAAACTTATATATGAATGTTATAGCAGCATTACTCAAAATAGTCAAAAGGTTAAAACAACACAAACATCCATCAACAAATAAATGGATAAATTAAATACTGCATATCCATACAATGGATTATTTGACCAAAAAAAGGAATGAAGTACTGACATACGCTGTAACATGGAAGCCTGAAAACATTATGCTAAGTGAAAAAAGCCAGTCACAAAAGACGACGTATTATATGATTCCATTTATATGAAAAATCCAGGACAAGAAAATTTATATAGACAGTAGGTAAGTAAGTGGTTGCCTAGGGCTAGGGGACAGATGGGAAAATTGTGGGATGATAGCTGAAGAATATAGGGTTTCTTATGGGGTGATGAAAATGTTCTATAATTTACTGTAGTTATGGTTGTACAACTCTGTTGTAACATGCTAAAAACCATGAAATTGTACATGTTAAATAGGTTAGTTGTATGGTATGTGAAATTGTATTTCAATAAAGCTATTAAAAATTAAAATATTTTAAAGGTCAGATAGCTTTTATCTGTTCATTTCTACTGAGCTTTTGCCCAAGACTAAAATCCTCTATCAGAGGATATCATAAAGGAAAAGACCACAAAGAGACATACATAAAAATTTAATACTGAGAAGATAGCTTGGTCAATAAGTAGACTAAACAGTTTGGTTGGATATTTGAAGACTTCTTTAAAGAGAAAATAATTAATTGTTTCAAAGCTTTCAAAAAGCAGAACAATTTGACCATATAGAAACTGGGGGAGGGGGATGGAAATAGGCTTTTAGAAGCAAAGAAAGATGTGTTTCTTCTCCTTCTGGAATCCAGATTAGTAGATTTATGAGTGAGTACCACCAACCAAGCTGCTGCTGCTGATGTCAGAATTAACCTTGGACTCTGGGAGAGTCCTATAAGGAAAAGAAATCTAAGAACTGTCACACAATCCACTCCCTTAAGGAGAGAAAAAGGTTTGAGCAGAGTCTGTCTCAAAACTAATGATATAGGAAGAAGAGTTTTATGATGATAGAAGAAATAACAAAAGTCATTACAATAACAAAAAACAGGGTGACTTGGTGACATTAATGGCAACAGCAGTAGTTATGGATTGTCCTGAGTGCTTGATGTTCAATATCGAACTCAATTATCTCAAAGGCCCTATAAAGTAGTACAAATTTCATTTGATGGGTGAGGCAGCAAGCCCAAACAAGGAGAGCAATAAAGTCAATATCCCACAGCTATTAAGTGACCCAACCAGGATCTGAATCTGAACCCATGTTAGTCTGACTCTTGCTTCCATGTGTGTGTGTGTGCACGCGCGCGCTTACCCTTCAGGACACACAGAAACAACCTAGACCCACGCTAACATCTCTCTACGTTAGAAATGCACAGAACATAAATCAAGCTCTTAACTAAATTTTATGTTTACAGTATCAATTACAGCTATTCTTCTATAATCATATGCTTTAGAAAACAAATTTTGCATGTGGATTTTTTTTTTTTAACAGAAAAGCTCAAAAGTATGTATTTGCAGGCCTTGGAAGTGTTAGACAGCTCTGTGGCAGTTATACCAGAACAAGAGCTACATTAAGTCAGCCAACCATAAGGCACCCACAGTGCCCACCAGACAAGCCACCATTTCCAGCCACGCAAGGGTACTCAGGCTGCTCCCTGGCCCCTCCATTTTAACTGGCCACAAGTGTTTTGTTAGTGTTTGCAATACGCCCAGCATTTATGGGTATAACCACTTATGGAGGGTAATCACAAAGTTAAGGTGAGTGACAGCAAGACAGACAGAGAGAGAAAGAGAAAGTCTGGGTTGGGGGAGAGGTGGAGGAGCAGAAGGGTAGGAGAACAGGGAGGAAGGGGAGAACAGAGCCATCAGGCAAGACCTCCCTCAGCTTTATGCTTTCAAACCTACAAACTGATACCTGCAGTTGGCTTTATCTCCTTCTCTTTAGTCTATGAGGAAGAGTTTTTTTGTCTTTGTTTTCCTCTTGTTCAAGGCTAATTCCTTGATTCCATTCTTTCCTTTTGTCTGTTCTCAATTATTTTCTCACATTCTCCTTCCTCAGGCTCTTTATTCAGCATTCACATATGATGAATGGATGCATGTGCTAATTCTGAAATAACATCAATGACAATGAAGAAAACCTCTCTCTTGGTCCAAGCCAACCTCTAGTTCTCCTGCCATCAACAGCCTGATTTTTTTGACTACTAACTCTACTTCCTCAAAGCTCTTTATCCTCTAAAATGATTCTGAAATACTCTGGCAAAAGTCACCAGAAATCTCCAACTTTCCAATCCCAACCGTTCTTTTCGACTTCAATTTACGTGAGCTTTCAATGGCATCTGAAACTCCCAGTCACTGCACCTTGGGCATCAGTGATACCCATCTCAGCTGGTTCCCTTAAACCAGTGAAAATGGGAAGAAAAAGAGAGCACTTGTATGCTATTTCAGAGTTAAAACTGGTAAGAAGCAAGGTTTGGTTATTAAGGGTGACAGACTGGTAATTTCTTGCTTGGGTGGTTACTGAAACAGGATAGGGAATACAGAAGTAGGAGAGAAGAGAACTTAAAGGAACTGTAAATGGTCAACCCCATTTATTATAACATAAGGTTAAGTAAGGAAAAGATGCCTAAATTGAGCAGAGGGGGCATTTAATGGGAGAACACATGTGCAAGAGGGTACTATTATTTCTCTACCATATTTTTTCCTTACCACAAAAGTGTATCCCATGTTGAATAAAAAACAAAAAAACATCATTTAAAAAAGGCACCAAAGCACTCATAAACCCAACCTCCCCTACACTAATACATTAATATAAAATTTTCTCATTTTTTACTATATAGGTATTTACATGCACAGACATGTGTTTCCATAATATACAGTATATATAAAACCATGTATACACACAAATTTTTAAACTTACAGTTTTATAACCTCTTCTACATACTACACGGTCAGCACTATCCCTGTCGGTACATATTCACTTACGATGGTTGCTCCCCAACATGGCTGCTTTTAAAAGTTAGAAATCAATAGACTCCACCCTAGATCCTTGAATCAGATCCAGGAGCGGATCTGTGCTTTCATAAAGCTCCCTAATTTTGTGCTATGCACTCATAGTTCTGGTAACCAATAATCTACAAAATCATTCCACAAATCTGACAGAGAATTAAAGGGAGGATTTCCTTTTTTTTTTTTTTTTTTAGTTTTCCAATTTATTTAAGGAAGGGAAGGGGTGAGTAACTTATATGCAGAGAAAAAAGGAAGTAGCAGAGGGAAAGGCTGACGGGAGAAAGAAGAGGTAAATAGATTTACCATTTTAAGGGAAAAAATAGAAAAGAATTCAATGTATGGATTCATGACATCAATTTCTTCTACTAACTTCTGAAAGCACGTGGGAAGGATGAATATAGACACAGAAATCTTTTTAGGGAAATGGTTTGGAAGTTCCTTTCTGCTGTCTTCTGTTTTCTCTGAAAAGTAAGAGCAAGTACTGTAGTAATGGAGAATAAGGAGGCAGTGAAATAAGGGATTCTGCAAGGAGTGGTAAAGCTGAGGTAGCTACTGTGGAAGATGTAAGGAAGGGTTCACAGCGGATGTGCAAATGATTTCTGTAGAGTGTTAATGGCCATGAACCCATAGGAGCAGCAGTTCACATGGCTGTGTGATCTTCCTCGGTGGCTGGAAGCTGTGCAGGCGCAGAGAAATTAAACAATTTGTGTGAGCAACACTGCAGATTTACAGGGCGAGTGTGGCAGAAGACCAAGGTTCAAAGGAGATGAAACATTCAGGAAGAGAGTGGTAGGAGAGCTTAGAGCAAGGGGTCTAGAACAGACATCAAAGAGATACAGACATATCAGAAAGCATCATGGATGTAGATGTTACAAGCAGTCTGGTATAACTGGCATCATGGAGTTTAGAACAGGTAAATGCTGATGCAGCAATAAATTTTGATAATGCTTTGCAACAATTTCCCTGTCCCTTATCAGCAGCCTCTTCCCCAACCAAAAAAAAAAAAATCTTGATTGCTGTCCTATAACCTTCTCTAAGTATATCAGGACCTCTAAAGAACAGAGCCACCCTAGCAGATTCATAAACACATCAGTGAGAAATAAATGCTTACTGTTGTTACACACTGAGCTGGGGACAGTGCATTACACAGCATTACTGTGGCTACGGCTGACTTGTGTGTCAAGTAAGAATGAGCACTACCCTTTTGAACATCCCACAAATAGCCTAAACCTGTATCTACTATTACCTGAACCTATTATTATAAGCCTGTATCACTTACTACATGTGTCTATATTGATTTCCTTGTTTTTGACTATGAGCTATCTTATGGTAGGGATCAAGTTTTCTCCATCTTTGTATGCCAAAACCTAGTACAGGACTCCCATACAGCAAGTACTCAGCAAGATTTTACTGGAAGAATAAATTTTCAACTTTTCATGCCAAATCAAGATGAGATCATAAGGTAACTTGGCAACTGGAAATTTAGCACAGAACAAAATTAACCCAAAAAATCATTTCTTTTTGGTTCTACAAGGGAACGTAAATAGTATTCTTTAATAAGATTTCATTATACACTAAGATTATAAAAAATTATCTCTACATTTAGCAAATAATATAAATGATTTAAAAACACAACAATCTAGGTAATTTCTTTTTATTATTCTTTCCAATTAATATGGGTCACTAACTTTTGCTTAAAAGAAAAATTATAGTAATTAAAAGAAACATGAATGTATTTACTTCTATTTTAAGACAGATCTTAATTTCCTCTATGTGCTAAACTCCAAAAATGTTACATATAACTTATATAATATATAAATATATTTCAGAATGTCACTTTTTGAGTGGTGATATTTAATTCTGTTAGATTAATTATACACGCTAAAGTTAAAAAGTGAACAAAATTATAAATTTTTTAAAGTATGTATATGTATTATATATAATATTTATATAAATTACATATGACTAATCTTATACATAAGTAAATATCACCACTCAAAAAAAAAGTGATCCTCTAAACTGCTCTGTAAGTTATTAACCTAAAGATTCACAAAATGCCTAATTAACCATATGTAAACCCAAGCAGCATCCAAAATAGACCTCTATATGTGATTTCTACATTTATAATACACATAGGACGTAATTCATTAGGCTCTGCTCCTTTTTTTCTGAAGTCCAAAACCCAAGAAAATTGAATCACTTTTAAATGAACCAATGTGTTTATTAGCTCTGTGGGGTGTAAGAAAACTTCAATTGCTACTCTATGTCATGCTGATATAGGCATAAACTCTCAGGTTAAACTTCTCTCTTTGTAGTACAAGTTTCAATTTGGATTTTAAAAAGCTTGAGGCCATCAATTTTCACATCTTTCCCCACTCCCATTTCAGAAATCTGAGACCCAATTTCAGGAAAATATTGGCAAGTTATATGGAAGTTTAACATGTTCAAGAATAAACCTGACTGTGATTAAGGCAATTCCACATTAAAATAAAGAACATTTAAACCACTTACTATTAGCAGGTTTTCTGGCTTCTAATTTAATAGCCATTTAACTAAATCCAAACAAAGGAATAACTATTTTTTCTTAACTATTATACTGATCAGACTCAAAAACTCTCAAATTTGAAACAAAATCATTAAAATATTTCTGTCACGTTTAATCATCTCCTAACAGAGACTGCAAAAGAGCCGGCTCATTCCAAAACACTCCCCCCGCCACTGGAGGACTAAGCCAATCACTGTACCACTTTTTGAACAGACTAAGCACCCTCCGTCATCTCTTGACAACTGGCCATCTATCCACTATGCAAACCCTTTAAATCTATGCTCCGGAGACAGAATTATCTGCTTTCTCTGTGACTGCCCCTGGCTCTACTAAGCACAGGGAGGAGATCTCTTCTAGTATGGAAACTGCTGTCCTAGTTAAGACTATGTGGAGTCAAGCTCTCTGACACCAGGTAGACACTCAATAACAACCAAGGTCACATCTACATCCCTTCAGTGTCTACTTTCTCCCTAAATTCCTCTTATTAAGGTTCCCAAAGAAATGAATAAACTAGATCTCAGATGTAGCACTATCAGTAAAGTAAGACAATAAGAGCTAATACAGAAATAGCAACCAAAAAGGCATCAAGTGGACATTCCTCCAGCTTTAGTACTGGATCAGGCACACAGCAGAAAGTCAACAGTGTGCATTAAACAAATCGTTACCAGAACTACTCCTTATTTTATAGTTACATGTAATATGCATTTTTCAACCACAATAGTGATATGGTTCATCATAAACTATGTATTAAATATTTGCCAATAATTCATCATCTTTGTTATGATTACTACTCATCCTAACAGAATGAACATCCCACAAGAGTAGCATGATCATGAATCACATATTTAAATGATGATGACCTTATTTTAAAAAAAAAGTTAAATCATCTATGATTCTCTTATCTTCCTTCCTATACTAGACATTACAATCATTGTTTATAAGCATCATTAAGTCCTACTCAAATAACTTAATTGATCACCTACCCCTAAGATTGTGCACTCAAAAGTCTGGTGGTTTTCCCTCAATACCTATTTCAGTATATTAAATATATGAGTTCTCTTTCAAGTCAGTCCACTTCTTTGAATTTTCCTGTCTCACAATTCAAAGGTAAAGAATGTATATACTGTTTTATTACTTATATATCTATTGTATTACACAGACACCTGTGTATACATGTGTGTATAGATGTGTGTGTGTACGTATATATATATATATAAATGTTACACACACACATTCAACACTGTCTTATAGTTTAGATATAAAATTATCCCAAAAGTATAAATCAGCTTCTAGAGACATAAACTGAGTTTCAGATGTAAATCATGGCAGTTACATGTAATTGTAGGGTATAAAACAGGGAAGCTATTGGTAAGCAGACCAGGAATAGAATGAATATGTGTAGAATACTTGCTGCTAAACCTTTCAATTATTATTTACTAGATATGTGATTTTTGGCAGGTTATATAACTTGTTGAATTTCAATTTCCATATCTATAAAATACAGAAACAACTGTTAAGGAGCACTTCCCAGCACTGCAAAGAAAATCTGTAAATGGAACTCACTTTCCTTAAAGCTCACAGTCTCAGCCTTTCTCCAGCTCAGTGGCTACAGCACAGAGGACAAAATGCCTTGAATGCAATCCTGGTTCTGGCACAAGTTAGCAAGTGTGAGTTCCACAGTCTAAGACTCAGTTTGCTCACCTAGAAAATGAGCACAGTAACAGTATCTGCTTCCTGAGGCTACTGGGAAGATTCAGTCTGTACCAAGCACTTCCTGCACAGCCAAGTGTTCACTGCACTTGAGATATTACATAGATATAAAAACAAAAATCCTACATGGGTCAATTCCTTCCTTGAAAAAACCTCTCCTCTTTCTGCGTGTTATGATAGGACACTCTTCTCACTGTTCTAATGCTGCTTCTTCTCTCACACCTTCACCACCTCTTCATTCTCCTCATTAACCACCTCCCCCAAATGTGAGCTTTCCATGATTCTACCTTCAACTCTCTACTAATATTGCTCCAGTGACTTGTAAACAAAATACTAAATCATGTGGTGAAGAAATGAATCCAAATTCCATAAGAAAGGAATATCTTATCCTGGAAAAACTTAAAAGAGTAGGCTTTACCAAGTGCAGTCTATTTATTCCATAGAAAAACTGTGTCAAGTTTTCATTTTGGAACAATACCACCACCAATGAGCCAAGTAAGAGAGTCCACACCTTCAAAAAGTAACCTAGCATGGACATGTCTTAACAAATTGGACAACGATGTTCATATTTTCCATCTAAACTTTGGAAAATGCTGGACAAAAGCAAAAAATGAGATAGTGAAGAAATATTTATTGTGAATTTTCTAGATGTCAGGCACTGTGCTAAGAGCTCTCACAATGTCATCTGGTTTTACTTGCTATATAGCAGGTTCTTCCTACACGGCTGATGATGATGAGGGCTTGAAACAAAACAGTCCAGATGAGGATAATCCGTCTACTTGCAACCACTGGATTCCCATTTTCTGTATGCCTACCATGACCATGTGTTCTTACTAATAAGCCTCTGAGAATGAATGAATCTCAATCTTCACTGAGAAAAGATTAACAACTCTATATATAATGTTGCAATTACCCTCTGGGTAATGGTATATTAATAGGTGATTTCAGTTTGCGATTACCTAACCCTGTGGGGAGGAGGAAAAAAAGAGAATAACTATTGACCACGTCCTATAGAAACTTTTCCTTTAGAAAGGAAATGAAAGTTACAGTGAATAGACTTAAACTTTTTGACAGAGTTTATTTTTATTTAATATGTACAATTAATCTAAGATATGTTTGTGCTAGTCAGCATGACCCAACCATTAAAAACAAACAAACAAACAAAAAGTTGTAATTCCCAAGAAAGATGAAGCTATAAAGCACTTAAGGCAATATGACTACTCATCTGAGTAGGTCTTAGAAAGTAAGCCAGACTTAATAATCCATTAAAAAAAAAAAAAAGATCGGTGACAGGATTGATCCACAAGGAGCCACAGGCCTGATCACACTAGAGCTGCAACCACTGGTATCAATCCTGTCCTCCATCTCTACTCCTTTGGCTTTTCTAAGCAGGAGAACTGCCCTGGCCCAAAACACAGCCCAAATCTCGGCATTTGCTCAAAGCAAGGGACCCCCATATCCTGAAACTAGAAAATACAGTCCCAGGTCTGGAGGGAGTGGTCAAGATTAGTAGCTGACTACACATCTTTCTGTATTCAACTTTTTCTGGGCTGAGAGTGCAGTTAGACAGGACACAGAATAAGCCTGGAGCACCTTCATTTCCTCTAACTAACCTAAAACCAATTCTGTAGTAGTAGAGTTTGCAAATTTGGCAAACATATGCACCTAATATACATTCTTATTTATATTTGCTTTTTTACTTTGACAGCTTCATTCTTCATATGCTTTAACTTCTAGAACAGTACTAGACATTGGGCAGTATTATAAATGAGAAACCAACCCATCAGGTGATAACACTAAAACAACTAGGAAATATAAATTTATAAGGACTGAAGACGAATGTCGATGAAGTTTTAGAAGAGTTCACGAGGCAGACCCCACTTTTGTTCTCAGGTTTTAGTCTGGTTTGATAAGTTTGGTTACTTTCTCTATCAGAAGAAAAGTAAACCATACTTGGATCCAATACACTAAGTTATTAAATTCTTTCAGGAACTTTCTTTATATGTTCACTGTACTAGTTCAATTAAAATGTACCTTTTTAGGACTAAATTTTATAAAGAATCCCTATTACAGGCAAGTCCTGAATACAAGTTAAATACAAACTATAAATTTAATTTAAGATTTTAAACCTATTTCTAATTTAAAGAAAGGTTAAAGCAATCTACTTTTAATTAAATATATCTATGGCAACTTAATTCCAAATCTTAAGGTTCTGCAACCCAATTTCTCATGATAAGAATATTACTAAAACTCATCTGCATTGAATGACAATCTTCCATTCCTCTCGGCTCTCTGAATCCATTATGTCTCTCATGGGAATGAATGCTTTGCTATGACTGATGATGAATAAGATATATAGGACAAATGATGCACTTTTTCATTTAAAAGACTAAAAAGGAAATTCACTTTAGTCTCCTTTCTGCCTAGTTTCATTAAAATCTAAATACAGCTATTCTAAGAGATTTTTTCTAGCTCAGTTCAGTTTGACAAAAAACGCCTCATGTATCATTTAAATCAATTACAGGTTCTTTGGAAATATACCTCAAAAGTTTCATTTTGACAATTTTTGGTTTAAAAATCAGCGCACAAAGTGTCATCGAAATAAATAAGCAATCAGAAAATCCTTAAAAGAAAAAGAGTATCATGAAAGAGGCTATTGTTTATAATTATTACTAAATTGTATTCTTCAAACAGAACTAAGGAACTATCTTTCTATAATTCTTTATTTCCTAAAATATCTTTATATTTTGCAAATGTATCTTTAATTTTTTTGCCTAAAAAATCATACAGCAATGGCCACAATACTTAGACTAACACTGAAATTGCAATTTAATTTTATTACTAGATGAGCTTAGGCAATCACCACAAGTTAAGAGGAGACTATTCATTTCCCCTGCCAGCTGGTAAGGTCCTTGTCCCTCTATCATCACTGAACTTCCATGACTTAGCAAGTGTCTGGCACATAGAAAATGCGCAATAAATACTGCTACCTAAGGGGAGGGAAGCAGGAGGGATGAAGGAAAGGTTGTTGAATGTAAATTACAGATCTTCACATGCTCTTCTAACTTCAAGACTCTAGCAGATTTTTGAAATGAACCTACTTTTTAAAAATCACCATATACCCATGCACAACTGTATATTTAGTGAATTAGAATATTATTTGGGAAGCACTACACATTTTATTAGAGCAAGTGCCTTATTTTAAGATAATATTGTGCTACTCTAGGGGGGTGGGTGGTTAGCGGGGGGGAGGGGGAATAAAAGAAAGAAAAACTTTGGTTTTATCTGCCCAGAATTAAGAGGTACTGGTAATCATACACACATTGTTTTATGGTATGTTAGAAACCTCTGATAAATTTCTATAAAGTTAATTGCCTGCTTTAATTGGATTAAGAAATAAAGTTCCATCTTCTTTTCCCTAAGAACCCAGACTCTTCTGTAAACCTAAAACTCTTCCACTTCCTAATATTAGTTACTAGCCTTGCTCAGGATTAGTAAGATCAAACATATTATCAAAGAAAAGAAGAAAGGGAGGAAGGGAAGAAACAAAAGAGGGAAAGGAGGGGGGTTAGAAAATAATGGGGAGAAAGGGAGTTAGGAAGGAAAGGAGGAAAGGAGGGAAGGAGAGAGGAAGGAAGCAGTGTTCTTCAGTAGAAGGAACATCAAGATCCCTGTTTAAAGTAAAGCAAAATTTGCTACAGTGTAGGAAAAGAATATGACAATATCTCTCACTGCTGAGTTTTCTAAAATTTTGAATAATGTAACTTAAATTCTATAGTACACAGCTCTTTACCATAAAAAGTCTCACAAATTCACAAAGTTGGTAAACCTCAATCTAACAAATTACTGAAAATACTTTAACAGAAGCAGGGCCACTGAGCTAAACCATTCCGGGGGTGCTTTAGAATACTCAAAATACAATGTGCAGGGTGTCTTGGAGACTTGCATAACTCAGCAGGCCTAACAGAAGGGAAATACTATTCCAGTTATGAGAAGCCAGAGTGGAAACCCCACTTATTTCAAATAGAGGGACTTAATACAGGTAATAGGAGAAATGCAGACCTGAAGAGAGGACAGGTAAGTAACCCAGGGATTAGCAAAAACAGGAATCTGGTAATCCCCCTAAGGGAGAGGCAGTATTACGGAACCTAGAAGCCGAGGCCATCGAGCAGAAGCTGGAAACAAGGTAAGCCTTCCCGGCAGGAACTGAGCTCACAGAAAGAAAAGGAACAAGAACTGCAACATACCTGCTGCAGGAGACAAGGCCAGTCTCCCTTTGGACAGAGAGGTGGGCAAGGGAGTAAGGGAGAATTTCCGGGCTTCTCCCTTCTCCCACCTTCAAGTCCCCCCCATAGTGCCTCCAACTCAACCAGCTCAAAAGAAGCAGAGGCCATGGGAGCTTGGGGAATGTGGTGCAGAGCAGAAAAGGGTGAGTGAAAGGATTTGAGGGCAAATAAACAAAGGACCAGCAAAGCCAGATATCTGAACTTGGTGAGAACATCAATAACCAAAGCCACCCAGGTAACTGAAAGCACATGTTTAAAATAATATCCTGTACACAAATGTTCACAGAAGCATTATTCAAAACAGCCAAAAACTAGAAACAACACAAACGTCCATCTGCTCAGGAACAGATAAAAAAAAGAATTGACACAACAGAATACTATGCAGCCATAAAAAGGAATGAAGGACTGTTACATGCTACAAAATGAATGACCCTTAAAAATAGCATAATAAGTGAAAGAAGCCATAAACAAAAGGCAGCAAACTGTATGATTTCATTTATAATGAAATGTCTAAAATAGGCAAATCCATAGAGACAGAAAATAGATTAGTGGTTGCCAAAAAATAGAGGGTGAGAATTGGGACTAAATGCTAACAGGTATGAGGTTTCTGTTTGGAGTGATGGAAATGCTATGAAATTAGACAGTGTAATGGTTACATAACATAGTAAGTATACTAAAAACCACTTTGAAATGGTAAATGTTGTGTGATGTGAATTATATCTCAACTTTTAAAATGTTAAAATAAAAAATAAGAAAGAAAATATATAACTAAGAAGTAACAGTATATAATAAGTCTGCAAGATTTAGGTCAAAAGTCATTAGTCCCCATGGTTGCTGGACAGTGTCACTACACCATGATTATCATTACTGAAGGTCACGGATAACTTGCTGAGAAAATGTGGTATTATTTTCAGGTTCCTAATATCTAAATAACACATTTGAGGTACTTCTGCCACTGATCTACAAGCAAAACTAAAACAGACGGCTAAGTCATTTTTTCAGGAACCTATCACAAGAGGTGGATCTCTGACAGTCAAAATTAAAATGAATACCGTCACAGTTTCACTGAAGCCATTCCAAAGCTACAAAGAAGCAAAATTTTCTTTCTTCAAAATCTATTCAAGCTTAAATACACTTCCATTTTTTTTTTAATGACAAAATAGACAGGGATTGAAAATGTGAAGAATACAAGGTAATAATAGGGAAAAGAGGGAAAGGATGTGAGGAGAGAGCCACAGATTAAAAGCTTGACAATAAAACAGACAACGCTTCAAGGCTAATAAGTGAATTCCAGTTTAACTGCTTTGGACAACTACCTGGATTAGCAAAACAAACAGCGTATAAATCTTTTAGAGATTTAACTATATTTTGGTAAATCCTCTAAAATGCAAAATGATATTCAGTTATGTTATCTGTGGCATAAGAAAATCACAACAAATTAAATTGGAGTTGCCTTAAACGTCTGTCTTAAGTGACAGCTTCTTGGAGTAATACAATTTGAACTTAAAATGAATAGTTTAGTTGTGATCAAGATACAGAGAATGTTGATATATGTTATAATCAGTCACACTTGGGGCTTGATGTGACTACAATAAAATAAAACAACACTTGTCCAAGAAAAACTCTAACTTAATAAGAGAATAATATGAATAATGTACCTTCTTTGTATAAGTAAATAGTGATCTTAATAAAGTCATTTTAATGTATAAAATTATGAAAATTTCAAAAGACAAGCACTGAAGAACAACCATAAATAAAATAATTGTAGAGACATTAACTACAAGTGAAATACCAAAGCTGAAACCTAATAAAAAAGTGTTATATATTATCCAAATAGCATAATTTTTAACAGAGTATTTATGAAAAAGTAACATGAGGCTAGAAAATTATTATTTATGTCACACAGCTCAAAATCTGCCTTCTGGCAGTAAAGTCTCTAACAGCACCCCCTAAAAGCCCAGGAAGTAAAGATGCTAACCCTATAAAAATAATCCCATTAGGCATTATAACAAAGCTCTCTGATCCAGCACAATTGGGGGCCAGAAGTTGGTACATATATTGAAAAGACTGATTAAAGCAAAGACTGATTATATATATATACACATATATAGTAAAAATGTTGTTTTAACTCAAAACACAAATACAAACATTCACCCACCTTCTAATATTATATTACCATCATTTCTTTAAATTTAGGTCCTCTGATTAGGATTTTGTATCATCTTTCTTATATGAACCTATACCTACAAGGCAACATTTCTAATTTCTAATTTTCTTTGGATTAAAATAGAATGAAAGCTAAAAAGTGCATGCAAGATAATCTGCATATGGAATCCTTAGCTTCATATCATTTGTTGCAGTTCATTTATGCATGCTTAATTCAAAATAACTTTTTCCAACTTGTCCTTATTGAGATCTTCCCAATACTTAATAATTTTCTTTGTGTCTCACTCATAGTTCATCACTTCATATAATATTAAATTACAGAATTATAACGAGAAGAATTGTCATTCACAGGATTGGAGGAAGATGGGAAACGGCTCACTAAAAGCAAACCACGTAACTCGCAGGAGCAGAACTGCACACGTGTAGTAGACCAAAGTCCACTACCCCTGTGTACTCAGTGTTCTGTGGGAAGCAGTCAGTACCATTTCCCGTGAGCCTGCCAAGCAGAAGTAAATTCAGTAAATCTGATAAGTAGACAATGGTCAAGTAAGCCTCCACCGTACATCTACTCCATTGAAAGTGAGCAATTCATTCGGTGAAAACAGATAAAAGGGGTGAAAGAATCACCATCAGGTTGGAAAGTTAAAGTTCTGACAACTTTCTAAATGTCTATTAGCTGGTTAGTTATTTCAAGCTCACATACATCACAGAGGCCATTTCTCAGCACTGGTGCTGGTTTGGTTAACGGCCCTAAAGCCTTCTACATCTACCTTGTAGTTTGCCACCACTTTACCAAAACAAAGAGTATCCAAGTTCCCCAGATCACCGTGAAAATTCACTTTCCAGAAACCTCACGATCTCCAATAAGCCAAACTGAAGGCAGCCACAGAACAAAAATGCATTTACAGAGGGCCCATGGGGAGTTGAAAATATCTACATTGCAAAAGACTCCTTGAAGTTCCATTTGAATCCAAATGTCAGTAGACATTCCAAAGAAACCTTCTCAACAATCTAAGCTAGAAGCACTATCCTACCTGATACCAACTCCCCCACTCCTGCAAAAAAGACTATGTCTAGAACATCAGAAACTCTGAAAAGTTTACACTTTTTATTATGAAGATGTGTCACTTGCCACGGAGGGTCATTTATATTATTAGAATTCCCAATTTTGCATGAGCTTCCATAAAGTAAAATTCTGCTTCCAGCTTCATTGACTTGAAGCCAAATTCTTTGGTTAACGAAATAGAAGTACAAGTCACATTTGTCACTTCTAAGCTGAAGCTTTTAGAGCCATGACAGGTTTCCTCCATTGTTCTTTTTCTGTCACGAGATAGGCATGTCCCACACAGGGGCTGCACTATCACCCTTGATTCTAGAAAGAATTTGACACCTAGGACAGAGCCACAGCTGATAATTGCAGCCAACATAAACAAAAACTAGTCTTCATAGTTGCAAGTCATTAAAATGGAGTTTCTTGTAACATGCCATACCACAGTGAATGCAAACACAACCACCATAGATTCAGTTGAAGGAAGAGAATATAAAGGAGGTTGACATCAGAACGATACCTTCCACCCATAAAGGACTTCTAAACCAATAAATAATGATCACTGATTTTCAGACCAGTGTCTTCTCAAATTGTCTACGGTGATGGACCAGTTGCCTTTTCTTTTTCAGTCTTCCAATCTAGTACAGAGACTAATGCTTACATAAAATATAAAAAATGAATTATTAGAAAATTGAAAGAAAAAATATTTTCAAAGTTTAAGCCCTGGTATTTTTATTATCATTATGGGATTCAAAAGAAATAAAATTAATCTATTTTCAAAGTTTAAGCCCTGATATTTTTATTATCATTATGGGATTCAAAAGAAATAAAATTAATCTGTCAAACTGCTATCAAAGTTTCTAAATGCTTACTCCTAACTTCTGACAATATACTATTGCAAACCAATCACAGAGCACTGAATCACATGGTTCTATAGAGCACACTTTGAGGAGCACTGTTTCAGAGCATGTGGAATTAAGTAATATAAAGGCTTTCGTGATGATGTAAATTTCTTGGCAACTGTATAACTGAAACCTAAGTTGTAGATAAATTTTGTCCAGAAAAACAGGTAAAAATATTCCTTAATATCTTTCCCACTCTGCAAAAATATCTGTGGTTTCTTTTTTCTGTAGGCATAAAAATCAGGGTGTTTTTCCTTTTTTTTTAGTCTATCAATGATAGACATTTAGGTTATTTGAAAAATACCTAGCTCCCAGACTTAGTAATTTTAAATGAAATGTTTTCAGTTATAGCGAATAGGAACCCAATTATTTTATATTGACATATGTAGTTTACTGCCTTTCTCTCTACTTAATATTATCTAGCTACTAGAAAGCAACTAGTTTCCTCCAATTATTTAGAAAGCTGCAATAAACATGATTTAGTTGCAAAACTCCAAGTATATTTCACATCACATTTAATTTTCTAAAGAATAAAACTTTCCTTTTTTAAAGATGATTCAAAGTTTTAAAAATTCATCTAAAGAGTTTAAAGTAGTTTCTAAGTGGCCCAGAAATACTTTTTGGGTGGTAAGATTCCAATCTTGATGAATGTCATTATATATCCACTGTCCTGGGTTGCTGCAGCAGCTGCTAGCTGCTTAAAAAGCTAGTTTAAAAAAAAAAAAATGACTGAAAGGAAAAGAAATGCTTGTTTCATTTTCTTTCAAGTGAAGAAAAATATGTGTAATATATTTAAAGTGAAGGTGCTTTCCAAGTTTTAAATATGTGGATGGTAAAAGCCAGATCCACCTCCTTTGGGCTAAACAGAGACCAAATCATTTGACTTTTCCAAGGCTCACCTCTTTTTGAAATTAATAGTAATTTTTTAATTGAAAAAAAAAAAGATTTTTGCAAATTGGAGTATTTTTTTAATCTTGCCAATTAACATTTCTACAGCACTGAGTGATGTACAAAATGTTTTCACATTTGCAATCTAGTTAGTATCTAGAGCAACCCAGCTAGGCAGGTAAGAGGAATAGCGTCACCTTTCTCCCCACCAAGTCAGGTGAAGAACAGAGTTTAGAGAGCTCCACCAGGTTTCAAACTCTAAATCCCATCCTTTTTTCTTTTTTTCTACACACCAATTCATGGCAACGTCTTTCTTAAAAATAATACATATTTGACAACAATAAGCATTTGTACCTAAAATATTTTCAGGTCAGTTGGCAAAAAAAAAAAAGAAAACAAAACACTAGAACATACCATACCATACAGCAGTATTATGAGTAAACTTTGAGAAAAAGCATAGTGCAATTTCTAAACTAATTAGAAGAGAGAGATACCCCAATATGCTAACATATTTTGATTACTGGCGTAATTTTCTATAATACAGAATTACAGTCTGGACAGTCTTTAATTTTAATTTCTTCTGAAAAATTATCAGAAATAAATGGCTAATCATTTAGATAAAAACTGAATTAAGAACATTTCCTTTCCTATTTTCCTGTTACTGTAAATATAAGTAACAGTCAAGTTATTCCTTAACAGAAATAAGATTTTTGTTGTTGGTTTTTGAAGATACATTTTATATTATCTTTCGAGGTGGAGGGAAGAATCAGACACAAAAGCAATGTTTTAAATTATATGTATACACTTTCATGATAAAGATAAAAGTAAAATCATGTTACTTTTTAAATCACTGCTAATAGGTAAAGAAGCAATAGGATTTTGGGGTGATAGTTCCAGTACATATACAGCACTTATACATATGGTAATGATACTTCCTTTCCTTTCCTTGTATTAGAATATTTTGCCAAGGTGTATTTTTCTAGCTATTCTACTTTCAAAACTGAGTGTTCTTCCTTGTCACTATTACAGTAATTTATCTATACTTATAGAATAAAACGGAACAGACTGTATTATAGTTATTTACATACAGGTCTTCCTTCCACTAGACTGTCAGCTGGAAGCCTGACTTCTAGAACCACTACTCTTTCCAGAGAGCTAACAACAGGAAATAACCTTCGCAGCCTCCAGTGAAATTAACAGTGTAGATAACAAGGCTAGGAAGATTATTTCCCATTGTGCTATTAAAAAGGAAAAGGAAAAAAAAAAAAAAAAAAAAGGAATTGACTGATGAAGAAGTTTACCCTCTAGATGAGATGTCTACTTTTACTGAAGTCTCAAAAAGGATATTGGAGGATCCAAGAACTACAAAGCCAGTTAACCAGGAGCAAATGCTAGTGGAGATTTAACCTAAACCAGTATTTTTACCTAGATCACTCTTAAATAGAGTTTGCTAACAAAGTTGAATAAATTTGAAGTACTCTGCCTAGCATTATTTTTCTCATAAACTGTAACTTCTGGTATATGATTTTACAGAACATACAGTTTTTAAGAAATACAATATCAAATTATAGCAGAAACACTTTTACCATATGAAGGTAAAGACTTAAATTCTATGACATCTGATAAGTAGGGTATCTGTAATCAATCATCTTCATAAAGTTAAATATACAGCATATAACAAGATTATGCTTTAAGTAAATAAACAAAATACTACAATTGTCTATAATGCTTCTAAAATACTCACTGAAATCTCCAGTAAGAAAAACTCCTTCTGCTCCAGGGGCCCATTCCTTGCAATATACACCACCATCAGCACATCTGTGGACGCCAAATGATTCATAACCTCTGGAAAACTTATCAATACCACCTTCATTCTCTCCAATGTTGTTCAAAGTCTGGTTAAAACGCTTATACCTTTGGAAAAGTGCACAAGAAAGGAAATTGAAAAATTAAATCATCTTCCAGAAAAGCTCCTGTAATTAAGTAGCTGCTTTACTCTAATACAGAAAAAAAAAAAAAAAAAGGTATCATTAAGGAGGAATGATGTGAATAACTTCATTTATTGGTAGAAGTTACCTGGTATAATAAAGTCATTCTTATCTCAAATAAACTGAACTAATCCAACATTTTTTCTTTTTCTAATTTCAAGCATCTTGGTATAAGAGAGAAAATATGATGGTTATGTTATTCTATGAGTATTTTAAAATCAGCATTATAGCAACTTCTATGTCTAAATAGTATAGTGAGGAAGTATTCCTACATCTCTCTCCTCTAACCTCTAAAAAATGAAAGAAAAATAATCAAAAACCAGCAAGCAAAATAAAATTACCCTACAGCAGGCTTGGTACACTTTTCCTGTTAAGGAGCAGATAGTCAGTATTTAGGCTTTGCCAGACATACAGTCTCTGTCACAACTACTCAGCTGTGTCTCTGAAGCATGAAATTGGCCACAGATAATATGTAAATAAGTGGGTGTGGCTGTGTTCCAATAATACTTTATTTACAAAAGCAGATGGTGGGGCCAAATTTGGCTTATGGGCTGTAGGTTGCGTAGCCCTACCCTATAGCAACTAAGCATGGAAAGAACATACAACACATCTAATTACCAAAGCTAGTGGCCAGGAGAAGAAACCAAAGATTCTTTTCCAAGCAGGACAAAGAATAACACACAGCTGCTCCTGACCCTCTCCCAGATCCCCAGAGTCCATGTTTAGGACTGGTACGACACAAATATACTAGGTTCACTTATTAGCCCCAGATCTGGGGAGAAGCAAAGTAGGACACAATTGGTAAAACTAGGGAAGTGAAGCATGTGGTAGGTGCTCTCTGTCAGAAATGAAAGTTCCGGAACTATACAAGAATTAAGCAATGCCCATAAACTTCCTTGCACTTCCCTCATACTCTGAGGGGTGTGCAGTAAAAGTCCTAGAAGGATGGCATGAATCCAAATAGGGGACATACAGGGAATATACAAAATCTGAGATCTAACTAATGAAGAACACCTCAACTGAGCTGAACAGAAAAAGAATCTTTCTACAAATGTCTCACACGCTACTTCAACTTAAATAAAACTGAATTCAATAAAAATAAGAGCTGAGAGATTATACGATGAAGAAACAGAATGAGAAGTAAAATGAGACTTCAGACTCAAGGAAATAAAAACAGGAACAAAATACAGCATTAGAAAATAATAAATAAATCAGAATTGGCAAGGAACAAAATGTACATATAACAAAAGTAACAAATTATTAGGTGAATGAACAACTGTAAATTGATATTATTGAGCAGAGAAAAAAAAGACAAAGAAACTGAATATAGTCAAGAGAAGCTGAGACATGCAAAATTGACAAAAATGATCCAAATAAGGATAAATGGTGATTCTGAAGAACAGAACTAAATAAAATAAATATAAAAATATAAAACTGGACAAATTTTCCTATGGAATTAAGTCCATATATTAAAAAGAACACATCACGCTTTAAGAAAAAATTGGAAAACAAACAAATGCACAAACACACACACACGCATAGCATCTCCCAGTTTAAACTACTGAAATTTAAAGGAGAAAGAAATAATTCTATGGACAACTGATATAAAAAAGTAATGGGAGGGGGCATTTTTTTTGCAAAGGAACATTATATTAAAGACCAAAAGATAACAAAGCTAAGCCCACACAATTCTGGGAGGCATAAGTAGTAATCTAAGGATATTATATAAGACAAGTTCCTACTTAAGCCTAACAAATTCCTTAAATATTGCCAAATTAAAAAATAATTTAAAGTCTGTGACAATAATGAACCACTCTTGATGGGGAAAAAAGACTACTTTCTATAAAAAATCAGGCAATTAAAAATTAGGCAATTAGACTAAAAACACACACAGAGGAATGGACAGTCACTGTAGCTGAGTGGCTGAGCCGTGAGTCTTTAATTGTAGAACCATGGCTACACAATTGTGCAATCACGTGAATGTGATAATGAAAAAATAATCTCAATTGCCAAGTGAACATTTGATTTATTAAAAAACAAGAGATAAGTGAAAGAGAGATGGAATAAAGCACAAGAGTGGTCAGACATCTATTTGATTTTAACAGAGTTACTCAACATTGACTAAGATTGTCATCATTATTCTTTCTAATCTCTATTAATCTCAGGCACTTTAGGAAACAATATCTCAGCGTAAAGAAAGTTGTATGTGAATTTCAGCCATTTCTTTCATTTTACTTCAGTTTCTTTGCTTAAAATTAAAGTTAAATTTAACACACATTCATTTTCCTCATGTTTTATTATGTTATTCTATCTATCAAGTTATTTATCTATCCTTTTATCTTATACAAGTATATAAAAATATCAAGAATGATGTTCTCTTAATATCAGTGATGATTTTTTTTTGGTGGGGTTTCTATTTACTGTCTCCCTTGAATTGTTCTAATTATTTATAACAAAGAAATATCATTTAAACAAAAATGTTTTTTTCTGAAACTATAAAAATTTTAGATTATCAAAACATCTACATAATCCTATAAAATATTCCATAAGAATTTTACCAGGTATGTAAAACTATGTTTATAAAATTTGAGGAACTGAAATAATTTGAAACAGATCAGTGGAACAAAACTGAGTTCCTGAAATAGCCTTGAACATATAAAGAAATTAAATACATCATAAAAGGACATTTCAAATCAGTAAGAAAAGGATGGCTTACCTAATAAAATACTGGAATCTATCTTAGTTTAAAAAAAGGATCTCTAAAACCAAAACAACTTTGAAAGTTCAAAGTTGTAAATATTAAATTACAAATAAACAAAACCAAGAGTTCACAGAAAAAGAAGTACAAATGGCTAGTAAACACATGAAAAGATGCTCAAATTCATACAAAATTGAAAAAAGTACAAACCTAAATTTCCCAATTCCATTTTCTACCTAACTGACCAATAAACATGACAGTCTATGCAGGCAGAGTGCAGGGCCAGGAAAAAGACATTCCCAGATACTCTTCAATGGAATATAAATTAGAGAACAATTTGGCATCAGCCATGAAAATTTCAGAATCACATTCTTTAACTAATTAACTCCATTTTTAGAAATTTATCCCTTGGATATATATCTATCACACAAAGAAGCAAAGACTCTATGTGTACAATGATAATCATTATCCATTATTTAAAATACCAAACCATGTAAAATAACCTACCTGTTCAACAAAAGAGATTGGCTGAATTAACTGTAGAACATCCAAACAACAAATTACACATGATCCATTTGGTAGAATGAGGTAGAGAGAAATGTGCTAATATGGAAAGAGCCCCAAGATAGACAGCTTAGGGGAAAAAGTTACAGAGCAGTGTTTCACAAAGCATCTATTTATATCAAGAAATATACACACAGCTACGGATGGCATGCAGATGGTATAGTCAAAGGGTCTCTTCCTCTGCACCAGAGGTGGGATTACAATGGGCTACGGCAGGCAGGAGCCTTAAGCCTCCCTAGTCCCACCACATGCACCACATTTGCTTCTAAGACAAGGAGAGATACAGCACAGAATTTGATCAGTGAAGCGCAGTACCAATGGGAGTGGTACATATGGGTGGAATATTTCATGTATGACCACCTTTTGTACCATACATATAACACATAAATACATATGCCTACCTGTGAGCACATATGCCCATGGTTTTATAAAAATGCAAATTATATGTAATCAATTATTTGAAACAAATTAACTTTTAATAAAATGATATAACCCCAGTCTCACTGGCAGTCCTTACTCCAGGGGACGCAAACTGAACCACCCACAGGAGCCAGACAGGTATCATAAATACTAGGAGCTGGTCCCTCACAAGAAACATAAAAGGGCAAGCCTAATAATAAAAGAATGACCAATGAGGCTGGCCTTAGAGTATGGAAAACAATCCAGAAGGGACTTAGGTGAGATGGAGAGCACAAAACCCATCGAAAAGTGACACTATCTATTTAAAAGCTATTGTTACCAAACATTTGCCAAATCAAGTAATTATTCAAGAATAAAAAAATTCCAGATTTTTCTATAAACTTTCCCTAATTTAACACTGGCAACTGTGTCAAAATGCTTCAAATACTGAGCTGAACCAAAACAAACAAACAAACAAACAAAAAACCAAAAAAAACCCTCAATCTATAGATCTAATGAGAAACTGGTATGCAAACTCTCATACTCTCCAGAAAATGACTTTTACCTCTTACAGTTATCATTCAGCTATAGTGTATGGAAATTCTAATCTACATTAAACAACATAAGCAACAACATTCAATAAAACAATCCAACAGTAAGGAACAATCAACAAAGAAATCTAGAGTTAGGGTAAAAAAAAAATAATAATACAGACATACATAACATCATAAAAAAATACTGATTTTTTAAAAAACCATCAACTTTGAGAGGGCACATAAATGTGGCAATAATTTTATTGTCAATGTGGTTATAATATTTTTAAAACATAATTTTAGATTTATTTAAAGTTTAAGTTTAAAAAGTAATCATTCGTAAGAAGTTTCACAGGATATGTACAAATGTCCTATTTATTAAAAATTGAACAGAAACAGGATTATAGCATGATTTTACTTTAACTAAATATCTTGACTTCCTCAAGGTCAGCCCTATAGCTCTGCTACAGAAATACACATTCCACTTTGAAATCACTGTGGCTCGAAAAAGAAAGTGCCTGAGGATACAGCAAGCTCATCATGCCTGTGCCCTCTCCTACTACAGTCGTCTCTCTTAATATTCTGCTATGAATTTACAGAATATTTAAAAACTGGGTCAAATTCTTGGTAACCAAGAACATAAAATGAAGTTAGTATTGCAACTAGCATTTTGTACAGATATAAAAATATCATCAGATTTGATCTCTACATTGATGTTTCTAATCCTCTTTTTAGAACTAAAGGAATAGGGGCACAGATAAATATGCAAGCTGCCCAAGGTCAAGAAGGTAATAAGCAACAGAGATATAGCATCATTCATCACAAAATGTATACCTTAAGTAAATCAAGAGACAAGAATCTCAAATTAAAAGTCAAATTTTCCTTTTAAAGAAAGCCCTTTAGTGAAGTAAGCCAGAAAGAGAAAGAAAAATACCATATGAGATCGCTCATATGTGGAATCTGAAGAAAAAAAACTAGAACATAAATACAAAACAGAAACAGACTCATAGACATAGAATACAAACTTGTGGTTGCCAAGTGGGAGGAGGGTGGGAAGGGACAGACTGGGATTTCAAAATGTAGAATAGATAAACAAGATTATACTGTATAGCACAGGGAAATATATACAAGATCTTGTGGTAGCTCACAGTGAAAAAAAAAAGTGACAATGAATATATGTATGATCATCTATAACTGAAAAATTGTGCTCTACACTGGAAATGGACACAACATTGTAAAATGACTATAACTCAATAAAAAATGTTAAAAAAAAAGAAAGTTCTTTATGTTTTACTCATAAAGCTATTAATCTTAATAATTAATCTTAAATAATGATTAATCTTAATAATTAATAGAATCAGCTAAGTCTCTAGAAATAAACAGTGTAAGTTCAAATCCTGACTGTTATATACTATATGTGACCTTGAACAAATCACTTAACCTCCTTTTCCTTAATTTCTTCCCCTGTTAAGTGGGGGAACCACATAGTTTATAAGGAATCAATGAAATCATACTAGGAGTCATCCCCACAGTAGTCAGCAAGCACTTGATAATTGTAAGCTGTAACTTTTCACCACCTCAGTGACAGGCAATGCTGTAATATATTTTTTAATTTATTAATTTTTTTAACTTATAATATTTGTTTAGACTTTAATGTGCATGTTAATTATTAGCAAACATGAGGGATTATTTCTCCTTAAATTCCAAAAGTGTTTGAGAACCCTTATCATTTCTTCCTGCTGTGAAAAATTGCAAATATAGGCAATATAGGCATATTAAGACATAACACATACTAGGTACTCCATCTTAACTTGAATGTACGGATTATAAAACATTTGGAAGAAAGTTTTAAAAATTGGATTGATCGGGGGTGGGAGGGAATAGTCACTTTAGGAAAGTAACAAAAGATAAATTCAGAAAAAAAAATGAAACAGACTAAAATCTTTGTTCTCCTATAAGACAGTTCATCCTAGATCTGTACTGAAGTTCTAATTTCAGGCAAGGTCTGAACACAGGAGATAGGTCAGGGAAGAAGGATCATACCTTATCTGGAAATGCCTAGGATGTACAATTCTTTCTCAAGTGCTTCTGAGTGGGCCTGAAATCCTAGGAAGCCATGGGGGAAATCCTTTCCTTGCTAGCTTAATTCTCAAGATTTTATATTGTCATCTGCTTCCTAGGGGAAACTTAGATTAGAGGCAAGAAAAAGCACAGAAGTAAAAAAAAAAAAAAAGCTCAACAGAAATTTTTAATAACTAAAAATGGGGAAATAAGGTTAAAGGAGGGAGGAATGGAATTTTTTTTGAAAGAAAAAAGTATCTTTTTAAATCAGCCTTTAAAAAGACCTCAAGGTGACTAGCAAAAACTCTTCTTGAAGCAAAAAATATCTGCAATGTACAAAATTATCTACCTGTTAAGTCTGTCAAATAGAAGAATGGGCATTTGAGACTTTAAAGTGAATAGTTTCTGTGCCTTAATCAAGGATAAGTATTCAACAACAACAAAAAACACAGCATCTTTATTACAGGGTAAAAATTACTTATTGTATGCTAATGATTCAGTTACATAAAATTAGATTCTTTCTTTAAGAACATCAGTCCAACAGAAGACTGTTCAACTCAGGACAGGATAGGGCTGAGATAAGCAAGTGTTAATACAAGAATAAGCAAGACAACAGAAGGAACTACTGGGAGAAGAGGAGATTAGAGAAGGCTTCAAAAAGTGGCTGGCATTTGTGCTATACCTTGAAGGATGAGTAGTATATTTTGACAGTTGGAGAAAAGACAAGAGAAGAACACTACATGTGTAAAAATGAAGGTGGTTCTCGTGGCCATGATGACTAGCTGCATGTGGCCAGAGCAGGAGGATGGATAGAAATCTAGTGGTCAGTCAGGATGAAAAGATGGTTTTCAGTTAGATAATAAATTAAATAAAAAATAAAAACCTTTAGGACTTTACAGAGGAGTGGGAGGGTACAGCTTAGTGGTAGAGTACATGCTTAGCATGCACAAGGTCCTGGGTTCAATCCCCAGTACCTCCATTAAATAAACCTAATTACCTCCCCCCACCCACCCCCAAAAAAAGTTAATATAAGAGAATGTGACAATGAATGTATGTACGTTCATGTATAACTGAAAAATTGTGCTCTACACTGGAACTTGACGCAACATTGTAAAATGACTATAACCCAATAAAAAAAATACACACACACAAAAAGTTAATATAAAAAAATTTTTTAAAAAAGACTTGACAGAGGAGACAACTAATACAATCAGAGACATGCTTTAAAGGGAGCAGTATGAAGGATGAATTTCAGTAGGCAGAATCCGGAGATTAATGAAGTCTTTATTAAGTAGACTGAACAGGGTTTTGTGGATTCTTTTGTTATATAAGACTGAGCAATGAAAATAATTTAAAAATTGATATCATAGTAGACATAGTTTCTTATTTTTGAATGCTGTTCCTTATTTTTAAATATTTCAATGTATTAATAAATAAATACATAATTTTCAAAATTTCATTTAAAATTTTACTGACATTTCTCATCTGTATCCAAGTTAACATACACTCTAAACTTCATTTATCAGGCAACAGTAAAAATGGGGCCATTTAATTAAAAGTGACAAACAAGGGTTGGTAAAATCTACCCATTTATTCCACAAATATTACTAAGCATCTACTATATATTTAGTTATGCTAGTCACTGAGAACATAGAGATGAAAGACATTAGAGACTCTATGCCTTCAAGACATTATTTATTACACTAAAGAGATAATAGAGCAAAAAACAAAGGGTGAGAAAGCATAGTATAAGGCACTTATAATGGTTTATAACCCAAAAACAGAAGTATAATGTAAATTCCACAAAGACAAGGAAAATTATCTGTTTTGCACATTGATGTATACAAGCACCTAAAATAGTGGCACATATTAAGCACTCAATGAACAAATATTTAGTGAGCACCTATTACTTGCCAGACTGTGGTAGGCAATTGTGATAAAATGGTTTGATTTAGGTTTAAGATTAGGATTATTATGCCTGAATTTGAATCCCAATCCTACCTCTTAACTGTACCTAAGACTAAATTTTTCAATCGGAAATGAGAATAACAGAACATATTTCATATGATAATCAAATGATAATCAAATGAGGTAACATACCTAAAATGCTTAGCATATTATCTTTCACATGAAATGATGAATAAACACAATATTAGGACAATTAATATATTCAATACAATTGCCGGATTTGAAAGCAACATAGAAAAATCAATAGCCTTTTAAAATATAAGAAAGATACAATCCACTCTAACTGTATGAGATCAATTGCTCACTCAGTCCCACTGGCCCTCCAGGATTTGTGCACTCATTTGACTGGAACTATGAAGGCTATAGCTTGCAAGCAGCTCCTGGAAGAGGCCAGGCATTACAACTGGGATGTGTGGAGAAAAAAAGGCCAAAGTTTTAAAGGGACACACTTTAATCCATGAGATAGAAAATGGGAAGCAGTCCTCAGATAAATCCCTAACTCTTGCTCCTGTAGGTCCTGTGGGACTAAACAACCAAGTTTGTAAGGAAATACATGATCTCACATAGGACGCTGATTCACTGACTTGGATGTTCTATCAAGATCAAACGTATGGAGCTAGAAAAGTAAATAGGAAACCAGGGTAGATGATGGCCCAGTCAAGACACCTATTGTTGCCAGAAGCCAAAACACATCCCCCTCAGCAGTCAGTGCTACTTAAGAAGAATGCAGACTATTCTGTGCTTTCGGTCTATTCTGGAGAACTGATAAAAACTGAGTGGAAGACCATTCATTCCCATCAATCTCACTTCTACTCAAACTGATACTTACATGCATGTCTGTGGTTTTTAATTCAAGTAGCTTTTCTATCACAACCCTATGTTCATAAGATTTGGGACAAGATGTTAAAGAAATGAGTTCTTTCACACAAGAAATCAGTCTAAGACTAATTGGTATGGGCCACGTACTACGTTCCAGGCATGACACACTATAGAAAGGACTTCAGATTTTAGAAATAAAGGATTGGGTTCTATTGCTAGGCCCATTAGCAAACTGACCTTAGATTTTTCACTTAATGATCTCAGAGTTTCAGCCTCCTCATTTATAAAACAGGAAGATAATGCCACTGACATTAGGATTATCATGCTTATATATTACTGGTCCACCAAAAATAAATTACTTTATGGCATACCTCATCTTTCCTTTTTTTTCAGACAAGAAATCAAGAGATTTCTAAGTAGAAAACAAAAACAAAAACCTTGAAAAAATACAATAGTTATATCATGCTCATAATAATACAGTAATAAAATTTAAATGTTAATTCAGTCACAACCAAACATTAAGTGCATTACTAAATTTAACCTTTTGTAAAAAATCTTACTTATTTTGTACCACCTCTAAAACATAATTAAATGTACTGTAGACAATCAGATAAAAATCTATCCTCAGATCATACTTAAGAGTAAATAATTGATTTCTTATTTTTTGATGTTAAAGAATAAAAACTATTTAAATAATAATTTTGTACTTACTTGGCCTAAAGTTAGAAGTAATTTTGGCTACTTTGAGTTTCCAATTAATAAAATTTATAGAGAAATTATGATTATGTAGAAATCATTCAATCTTACTTTTTGGGAAGAGGAGAATGAGGTCAATTCAAAACTGTTAAAAGTTAACTTTTGTTTATTTTTATTTATATTTTTGGGGGGGAGTAATTAGTTTTATTTATTTTTTTGATGGAGGTACTGGGGATTGAACCTAGGACCTTTTCCGGGCCAAGCTCATGCTCTACCACTGAGTTACATCTTCCCCCCTAAAAGTTAACTTTTAAAAGTGAAAGTTGCTACTATTTAAAATTGTGTCCTGAAAGTAAATGATGGCTATTATTTATTAAATGTTCTTTCTTAATTCTGGTACTAGGCCATAGAGTTGAGGGGTGAAGGGAGATCATGGCTGAGATCCTAACAGATCTAAATCCTTCAGAACCAAAAACATAAAATGTTCTTATTCAATTAATGAAAAACTAAAAATACTTCACTTGGTGGTATTACTTAGAAAGCCCTATACAACTCCATATTTATTTTAATAGTGTAAGTGTTTATGTCTAGAATTCAACATTTAGGATAATGGAAATGACACTTAATGACACAACTAAAAGAATCTACTATACAGCCATTAATGTAAACATATTTTGAATTTTTAACAGATTAATTAATTAGAATAAATTAACAAAATGTAGCTAGAAATTAATTTTAATCACTGTGTCTTGTCTCTTGGCTGCAAACAAATTAATAATATATTGCCCTTGCAGTTTACCAAGGTATGATTAATGGTCAATATTAAAATTTCTGGGGTCTTCTGGCAATGTAAAAACCTGACTGCCTAACTAGAAAAAAAAAATCATCTGAATGTAATAAATCAGAATTACTGAAGGTAAGCCCTGTGAGATGGCCCATCTGGTCAGGCCTGGAAGTGTCAAGCATTGTCCCAAGCACTTTAAGCAGCCAGCCTCTTTATCGGCCACTCTCTTTCCGGTCACGCTCCTGTTCACGTCTTTGCTACATGCTCTGCTGATTACCTTGGAAAAGGGCAATGCTGTAACTGTTCAACTGACCTTTCAGTTTATTTTCTCTTGTGTAATATGAAACATGAGCTAACACAGTCTTAGTCTACTGATTTTTAGGAAGAAATCTAGCTTAATGTTTCAACAGTTCTTGGCTCAAATAGCACTCTGCTCTGTGGTCAGGTTTCTCTTTTTGGAAAAATTACATGGCAAAGACCAGAGGTTGGGGCTAGAGAGGGGCTTTAGGTCTTCTACAATGTAAACCACAGCCTGCACAATAGCTATGCTCCTGAGAATGTGTGGGCAACCAACCTGCCGGAAAGCAATTCTAATCTTTTAAATCACTAGGAGAAACTTGTTCTTAATATAATTCATTGTTTCAATAAATAGATTAAAAGCCATGATGGTTATGTCCTTTTGTCTTTTAATATGAAGGCCATTGTTACTCAAACATTCTCAAAAATTCTACAGTCACTAAAAGGAAGTATGATGAGTACAGATGAAGAAACAAGAGGTTAAGCAATTTTTGCCCAAGGACACACAGTTATTAAGTGGGTGAAGCTAGAATATAAATCCAAGACTTTGCTTCCAGAGTATCTGTGCTTCACTGGTACTCATAATAGTACACAATAAACTCTGCAGTTTACAGTTTTACAGCTGCTTTGGACTTCTATACTAAATTTACATTATCTGTTACTTAGTATTTGTGAAATAATTTTCACATGGTAAATTTTTGATAAAAAAAAACTTCTATTATACGTTAGAATGTTGCAAATGCTCAAAAATAGAACCATCAGAAAACACACTTAAAAAAATTAAAACTTGTCGTATTTACACTAACTAAACAAAACGACAAAGCATTTTTTCCCTATTTTACTGTTTAAAGTCTAACAAAAAACAAATTCACACTGGTGCTGATTCTAATTGCCCAGAGAATTTTATCTGAAAGCAGGTATATCTGTCACAATGAACCTGAATTAACTGAGTTAAAGCAAAATATGCAAAAAGTACTATTTACACCCCTGAAGTATAGTTTCAAACCAAATGGTCATTATACGAATTATAAGATAAAAACTAATGAACACTAATTTTTCATCTACAGATCACCAAAAATCAGAAAGCTTATATATTGGCATGTGGCAAATGAACAAACCCAATCACACTTTTGAATTTATTAAATACAGCCAGAGAACCATGGACTTTATCTTCGTGAACATTTTTATATTAGGAACAGGATAAATGAATCAATTTTCACTTTGACAATGGCACAGGACACACTATACTAATATATATCAAAGAATCCTAGGAGATATATATATATATATATATAAATATATAATTTCCAACAAAAAATCCACATCTTTTGGACTAAATCACCATGAAATATCAAAGGTCTATCAAACACCTTGACAGATTTTTGCCTTTACCGAGGGAGACAAAGGTTTCAAAATTCTGTCAGCTACAAAACCAAAAGATCAAAGAGCTTTCATAGTGACTCCTAACATATTGGCAAGTTCTCTTTTAAGTTATAAAAATCCAAGTTTCATATCTATATCCATCTATCTATGTGTACACACACACACACACACACACATTTCTTTTTTACATCCAATGTCCCAAACAGAATAGGTATGAAAGCACAGAATAGTTTGGCAAGTAGAGTAGTCTGCTATATTGTCTGCATGTCTCAGTTTATTACTTTTATTCTTTTAAATATTTACCCAAATTGAGATTGAGGTAAAGGATTTAAATATTACTGAGCAATAATACTCTGTAGGCTTTGTAATGAAGTGCAGATGTAAAATAACATTTATAAATATCACTTACCTATATTAGCAAGAGTCTTTGCACCAAATTAAACTACCATAACCAAGACCATAATGCTGTAAGTAGATTTGAAAGAAAACTCAAAGTTAAATTCCATTCAAGTACAGCTAAATCTGTTTGCTAATAATGCCACCCTGATCCTTAACTTAGTAGCCTATTCAGCATCACTAAATGGAAACTTTAAGCTCATCTAGAACTCTTATTGCTTCTGGGCCACTGTTTTCCTACTCAGTGTTCTCAAAATGCTCTGGCCAGATCACATAGTAGTACTGATAATTAAAGCCTGCTCATAATCAAAACTACTGGACTTGACAACTCACATAAGCTCCTTATTACTCAGAGATCAACCTTTCCCAAGGCTGGGTTCACAAAGAGCTTTGACCAAATTGCCCCAATGGTATAATCATACACTATTATAAGCTTCTCTGCTGACACTTTATCCCACCACATTATAGATGCCATAAAGCCAAGGATTACCTTTTGTTTAATTTTATATTCTCAACATCTAGTACAGCATCCATTAAGAATGGGGATTGAACAAATGGTTCTCTCAATACGTTTCATCATGGAGTATCTATAATAGTAGAAAATGTCAACAACCTGTGGTGATTTCAGTGATAACTGCTACCTATTATGGAGCACCTACTATGTGCTAAGTGCTCTACAAACAATATCTCATTCAATTCTATGTGTTGAGAATTCTATACTTATTACACAAATGAAGTACCCAAGGATCAGACATGTTAAGTAACTTGACCAAGATCACCCCCCAAATTATTGGCAGAACCAGAATTTTAAAACATCTCTTTTTTTTTTTTAACATTTTTTATTGATTTATAATCATTTTACAATGTTGTGTCAAATTCCAGTGTTCAGCACAATTTTTCAGTTATTCATCGACATATACACACTCATTCTCACATTTTTTTCTCTGTGAGTTATCATAACATTTTGTGTATATTTCCCTGTGCTATACAGTGTACTCTATTCTACAATTTTGAAATCCCAGTCTATCCCTTCCCACCCTCCACCCCCCTGGTAACCACAAATCTGTATTCTCTGTCTGTGAGTCTATTTCTGTCCTTTATTTATGCTTTGTTTTTGTTTGTTTGTTTGTTTTTGTTTTTGTTTTTTAGATTCCACATATGAGCGATCTCATATGGTATTTTTCTTTCTCTTTCTGGCTTACTTCACTTAGAATGACATTCTCCAGGAGCATCCATGTTGCTGCAAATGGCATTATGTTGTCGGTTTTTATGGCTGAGTAGTATTCCATTGTATAAATATACCACCACTTCTTTATCCAGTCACCTGTTGATGGACATTTAGGCTGTTTCCATGTTTTGGCTATTGTAAATAGTGCTGCTATGAACATTGGGGTGCAGGTGTCATCCTGAAGTAGATTTCCTTCTGGATACAAGCCCAGGAGTGGGATTCCTGGGTCATAGGGTAAGTCTATTCCTAGTCTTTTGAGGAATCTCCACACTGTTTTCCATAGTGGCTGCACCAAACTGCATTCCCACCAGCAGTGTAGGAGGGTTCCCCTTTCTCCACAGCCTCTCCAGCATTTGTCATTTGTGGATTTTTGAATGACGGCCATTCTGACTGGTGTGAGGTGATACCTCATTGTAGTTTTGATTTGCATTTCTCTGATAATTAGTGATATTGAGCATTTTTTCATGTGCTTTTTGATCATTTGTATGTCTTCCTTGGAGAATTGCTTGTTTAGGTCTTCTGCCCATTTTTGGATTGGGTTGTTTATTTTTTTCTTATTGAGTCGTATGAGCTGCTTTTATATTCTGGAGATCAAGCCTCTGTCGGTTTCACTTGCAAAAATTTTCTCCCATTCCGTAGGTTTTCTTCTTGTTTTACTTCTGGTTTCCTTTGCTGTGCAGAAGCTTGTAAGTTTCCATTAGGTCCCATTTGTTTATTCTTGCTTTTATTTCTTCTAGGAGAAAATTTTTGAGATGTATGTCAGATAATGTTTTGCCTATGTTTTCCTCTAGGAGGTTTATTGTATCTTGTCTTATGTTTAAGTCTTTAATCCATTTTGAGTTGATTTTTGTATATGGTGTAAGGGAGTGTTCTAGCTTCATTGTTTTACATGCTGCTGTCCAGTTTTCCCAACACCATTTGCTGAAGAGACTGTCTTTATTCCATTGTATATTCTTGCCTCCTTTGTCAAAGATGAGTTGACCAAAAGTTTGTGGGTTCATTTCTGGGCTCTCTATTCTGTTCCATTGGTCTATATGTCTGTTTTGGTACCAATACCATGCTGTCTTGATGACTGTAGCTCTATAGTATTGTCTGAAGTCTGGGAGAGTTATTCCTCCAGCCTCTTTCTTTCTCTTCAGTAATGCTTTGGCAATTCTAGGTCTTTGATGGTTCCATATGAATTTTATTATGATTTTTTCTAGTTCTGTGAAATATGTCCTGGGTAATTGGATAGGGATTGCATTAAATCTGTAGATTGCCTTGGGCAGTGTGACCATTTTAACAATATTGATTCTTCCAATCCAAGAGCATGGAATATCTTTCCATTTTTTAAAGTCTTCTTTAATTTCCTTCATCAATGGTTTATAGTTTTCTGTGTATAATTCTTTCACCTCCTTGGTTAGATTTATTCCCAGATATTTTATTACTTTGGGTGCTATTTTAAAGGGGATTATTTCTTCACTTTCTTCTTCTGTTGATTTATCGTTAGTGTAAAGAAATGCAACTGATTTTTGAACGTTAATTTTGTAACCTGCTACCTTGCTGAATTCTTCAATCAGCTCTAGTGGCTTTTGTGTGGACCTTTTAGGGTTTTCTATATATAGTAACATGTCGTCGGCATATAATGACACTTTTACCCCTTCTTTTCCAATTTGGATCCCTTTT
Source organism: Camelus bactrianus (assembly GCF_048773025.1). Lineage (NCBI taxonomy): Eukaryota > Metazoa > Chordata > Mammalia > Artiodactyla > Camelidae > Camelus > Camelus bactrianus. The sequence continues at coordinate 29,674,683 of NC_133539.1, forward strand.
ATTTCTTTCTCTTGCCTGACTGCTGTGGCTAGGACTTCCAGGACTATGTTGAATAGGAGTGGTGATAGTGGGCATCCTTGTCTTGTCCCAGATTTTAGTGGGAAGCTTTTGAGTTTTTCACCGTTGAGTACTATGCTGGCTGTAGGTTTGTCATATATAGCTTTTATTATGTTGAGATATGTTCCCTCTATACCCACTTTGGCGAGAGTTTTTATCATAAATGGGTGTTGAATTTTATCAAATGCTTTTTCTGCATCGATTGAGATGATCATGTGGTTTTTGTCCTTTCTCTTGTTGATGTGATGTATTACACTGATTGATTTGCGTATGTTGAACCAGCCTTGTGTCCCTGGGATGAACCCCACTTGGTCATGATGTATAATCTTTTTTATGTGTTGTTGGATTCTATTTGCTAAAATTTTGGTGAGGATTTTGGCGTCTATGTTCATCAGTGATATTGGCCTATAATTCTCTTTTTTTGTAGTGTCTTTGCCTGGTTTTGGTATCAGGGTGATGGTGGCTTCATAGAATGAGTTTGGGAGTATTCCCTCCTTTTCAATCGTCTGGAAGAGTTTGAGAAGGACTGGTATGAGTTCTTCTTTGTATGTTTGGTAGAATTCCCCGGTGAAGCCGTCCGGTCCTGGACTTTTATTTGTAGGGAGGTTTTTAATTGCTATTTCTATTTCCTTTCTAGTGATCGGATTGTTCAAGTGTTCAGATTCTTCTTGATTCAGTTTTGGTGGACAGTATGTTTCCAGAAACTTGTCCATCTCCTCTAGTTTATCCAGTTTGGTTCCATATAGTTTTTCATAATATTCTCCTATTATATTCTGTATTTCTATTTTGTTTGTCGTAATTTCTCCATTTTCCTTTCTTATTTTGCTAATTTGTGCTCTCTCTTTTTTCTTCTTTGTGAGTTTGGCCAGAGGTTTGTCGATTTTATTTACTTTTTCAAAAAACCAGCTTTTGGTTTGGTTGATTTTTTCTATGGTCTTGTTAATCTCTATTGTATTTAATTCCTCTCTGATCTTTATTATTTCCTTCCTTCTGCTGCTTTTTGGGGCTTTTTGTTCTTCTTTTTCTAATTCATTCAGGGGGTGGGTTAAATTGTTTATTTGAGATTGTTCTTCTTTTTTGAGGAAGGCCTGTATCGCTATAAACTTCCCTCTTAGCACTGCCTTTGCTGTGTCCCATAGGTTTTGAGTGGTTGTGCTTTCATTATCATTTGTTTCAAGGTATTTTTTAATTTCAGCTTTGATTTCCTCATTGATCCATTGTTTTTTCAATAACATATTGTTTAATCTCCATGCTTTCCTTTTTTTCTCCTTTGTTTCTCTGTTGTTGATTTCCAGTTTCATGGCATTGTGGTCAGTAAAGATGCTTGAGGTAATTTCTATCTTCTTAAAATTGTTGAGGTTTCTTTTGTGTCCAAGTACATGATCGATCCTGGAAAATGTTCCATGTGCACTTGAAAAGAATGTATATCCTAGTTTTGGGGGGTGTAATGCTCTGAAAATATCCACCAAATCTAGTTTTTCTATTGTAGTATTTAATTTCTCTGTTGCCTTGTTTATTTTCTGTCTGGAAGATCTGTCTAGTGATGTTAATGCAGTGTTAAAATCTCCAACTATGACTGTATTCCCATCAATATCCCCCTTTATCTCTGTTAGTAATTCTTGTATGTACTTAGGTGCTCCTATATTGGGTGCATATATATTAACGAGTGTAATATCCTCATCTTGTATCACTCCTTGAATCATTATAAAATGTCCTTCTTTATCTTTCTTTATGGCCTTTGTTTTAAAGTCTATTTTGTCTGAAATCAGTACTGCAACACCTGCTTTTTTGGCTTTTCCATTTGCATGGAATATCCTTTTCCATCCTTTCACTCTCAATCTATATGTGTCCTTCTCCCTAAAGTGGGTCTCTTGTATGCAGCATATTGAAGGTTCTTGCTTTATTATCCAGTCTGCCACTCTGTGTCTTTTGACTGGAGCATTTAGTCCATTAACATTTACAGTAATTAATGATAGATGTGTGTTTATTGCCATTTTGAACTTATCTTTGCAGTTGAATTGGTATATCCTCTTTGTTCCTTTCTTCTTCCTTTTGTGGTTTGGTAATTTTCCTTTGTACTATCATGGATTTTATTTAATTTTTGTGACTCCTTTGTAAATTTTTGGCTTGTGGTTACCCTTTTTTGTAAATCTATCAACCCATTACTATAACTGTTTTTATTAAACTGATAGTAACATGATCTCAAACCCATCCTACTGTTAAAAAAATTTAAAAAAGAAAGAAAAAAATATTCTATATTTCCCTGCCTCCCTCTCCCACTCTCAGTGATTTGTATGTCTTCTTTTATAATTTCATGTTTACTTTATTTGTAATTCATGAGTCATCACCTTTCCAGTTGTTTGTTTCTCATTTCTGTAGCATCCTGCTGCTTTTCTATTTAGAATAGCCCTTTCAATATTTCTTTTAGCATGGGTTTAGTATTGCTAAACTCTGCAGCTTTTTTTTGTCTGTGAAACTCTTTATTTCTCCTTCTATCCTCAAGGATAGCCTTGCTGGATAAAGGATCCTAGGCTGCATCTTTTTTTCATTCAGAGCTTTGAATATATCTTGCCACTCCCTTCTGGCCTGTAGTGTTTGTGTAGAGAAATCAGCTGAGAGCCTTATGGGGGTTCCCTTGTAACTTACTCTTTGCTTTTCTCTTGCTGCCTTTAGAATCATTTCTTTATCCTTGACTCTGGCCATCTTGATTATGATATGTCTTGGTGTGGGTCTATTTGGGTTCTTCCTGTTTGGGACCCTCTGAGCTTCCTGTACTTGGATATCTGATTCCTTCTTTAAGTTTGGGAAGTTTTCAGTCATGATTTCTTCAAAAACCTTTTCAATCCCCTTTGATCTTTCTTCTCCTTCTGGGACCCCTATTATGCGAAGATTGGGACGCTTTATATTATCCCATAGGTCCCTTATGCTATTTTCATTATTTTTTATTTGCTTCTCTTGTAATTCTTCTGAATGGGTGCTTTCTATTGCCCTGTCTTCTAGATCACTAATTCGTTCCTCTGCATTATCTAGTCGGCTTTGCACAGCTATTAGATCATTCCTCATCTCTGTCAATGAGTTTACCCATTCTACTTGGCTCTTCTTTATAGCTTCAATTTCATTTTTGACATATTTTATATCTCTAAACACTATCTCTTTTAATTCCTTCAGCAATTCAATCACTCCTTTTTTGAAATCTTGATCTAGTAGGCTATCAATGTCTATTTTGTTGATCTTTCTTTCAGGGGATTTCTCTTATTCTTTTAATTGGGAAAGGTTTTTCTGCTTCTTCATCTTGCTCATACCTCTTTGGCACTGTGGTTTATGGAGTATCAGTTGTTTATTTTGGTCCTTAAGTATTTTATCTATCTGATGCCTATTTAGGAATAGAACTTAGGAAAAAAAGAAAAAAAAATAAGAGAGAGAGAGAAAGAATTTTAAAAGAAGGGATAAAGAGGGTTTGAAAACAGTGTATATTGAATAATCGAAGAGTGAGTTGAAGCAGAGTATTAATCGGGTTGAGAAGTCCTTTTGAAACCTTTACAAAAAAGGGGGGGGGGAGATGAATAGATGTATTTGAAACCTGTGTCTAATCAATAGCAGGACATCAAAACCCAAAAGAAATAGAAATGAATTAAGAAGTAAAGATTAAGAGAGTAATAGAAAATAGAACAGGTAAAAACATTTTAAAAAAAAAGGGGGTGGGGGTTTGTCAGTGTTCTCCTGGAGTCTGTGTGCTTTTAATGTGAAGTCTTTCTGTCTTCGTCCTGTTTTGGAAGCTCAGCTTGCTGTTTTCAGAGGCCCTCCGTTGGTGCCCTCTTCTGTGCTGCTCCCAGCACCTGTCGGCAAGCAGATCGCGCCTCCTCCTAACACTGGGTCAGGTGCAGCTCTCTGCTGTGGGTGGGCGGGTCGCTGCCCCTCCGGATGCCGCAGTCAGATGTTGCAGACTGGCTGGGTAGGAGGGCGGGTCGTGCCCTCTCCCAGCACCTCGGTCAGGGGCTGTGTTCCTGCCCGAAAGGCAGGGGGCCGCTCTCGCTCTATCTGCGCAGCTGCCGGTAGCTCCGCTGTTCTGTGCGGCTGTGCGCTCCGCCCTGGTCGGCGCTCCGCAGGTGGGCTCGGGGAAAGCAGAGGGACAGCCCTGTCCCTGCTCCAAGCCAAAACCCAGCTCCTTGTTTGTCTTTGTGGAGCAAGTTCTCTGAGGGACCAGGATGGAAGGATCCTATCTGCCCCAGGCTGCAGGCCAGTCTCAGTCTGGCCTTTGAGGCTGCTAAGCCCTATGGTGCGGATGCAGGTTTCGCCCCCGCCCCCGCCTGAGTGCTCAGAGCGGAGGATATGGCGGCTGTGCCTGAGCCCCGCCTCTCTTCCCCCAAAAACTTTCCGCGGGTTTTCAGAGATGGGGGTGTGCACCCTTCCCCCGAGAGCACATCAACCTTGCTGTTTTATGGAGGGCCCAGGTTGTTCTGCCCTGTGCACCCACAGCCACGGCACGCAGCCCCTTGCGTTCCCCCGGGGCTGCCTCCATGCAGCCACTTCCGTCCTCCGCCTGGCTTGTGCAGCCTGGCCCTGCCCGCGGCTGCGTGCCTGCGTCTCAGGCTGGGTGTCGGGGGGACGCTCTGTGCCCGTTTAACCTAGTTTTGTTAGTCAAGGGCTGCTCTGTATAGATCCGAGCCTCGGAGGCTCCCCCTCCATCCCGCTGGCCTCTCAGTTGGAGAGGGGAGACCCAGCGAGCGAGCGCCAGTCCTCCTTTGCCGCTCCCTCCCCGAGGGACCCGTCCCGCGCTGCTTTGCCTTTTGTTCTTTCTTTTTTCCTTTTCTTCTACCAGATTTTTGGCGTCTTTATCTTTTGAAGAGGGCGATGTTCTGTCGGAGTTCCACAGGTGCTCTGGTTGGCTGAGTGGGTCTGTAGATGTGGGTCTTGGTGTATTTGTGGGAGAGGGTGACCTGCGAGTGTCCTTCTACTCTGCCATCTTCTCCCTAAAACATCTCTTTAATTCTATGTGAAGCTACCTTAAAATTGGTCATCATCATCATAATGATTTATAACAATGGTTAATCCATTGCCTGTATAGTCAACTCAATTTCAAGTCCCCTTTAAGAATTCCCAAGGTTCATGTGGAGTAATTTAGCTGTTAGGATTAATATTCATGTATAATATATGTGAATTTTTGAGCACCCCGTGCATATCACAGATATGATTTTATCGACTATGGATGCAGTATCATCCATGGAATATGAGGAAGTATTAAATCTATATTTATTGACACAAAAGGATGCTAATTATATGCCTTGTTAAGTGAAAAAGAATCAAATTTAAAATGTTTTTTATTGTTTAATTATGAATGTACACAGAAAAGTAACTCCAACATTATACCGGAAAACGTTATCCATGATCTCAAGATAATGAGGTTGTGAATGATTTTCCTGAATTCTTATCTTTATGTTTTTTTCTACTTAAAATATGAAAAGACAAGAGTCTGAAGTAAACTATGAAAGGATCTATAATATAGCTATTATTTTAAAGTCTATTGTTCAAAAAAATAATTTAAAAGTTCTAAGATAAAGCATATGTAATCCAACTGCCTACTTTAACAAAAGTTTGAAAGAATATTTGTTGAAAAACAAATGAGGAAGGGACAGGAGGACAACCAAATAATGATAACTTACATCTCATTAGCTCTCCTACTATTCAAATCCCTCTAATAGAAGGCATAACTCTCCTAACTCAATAATATGATCTGCTACCACTGACAGCTCTGCTGAAATGAGATGTCTGAGGCCCTTTACAGCCCTGAAGCTGATTGATTCTGCCTATGCATATTTTCTCCACTCCCTTTAATCCATTTATTAATTCATTCAAAAACTGTTTAGTCTCTCTCCATATAGTGATCTCATTGTACATATATTTTCCTACTTTAAATGTCCAGTACTTAATCAGGTATCTAACAACAGCAGGCACTCCTGCATACAATGTCTCTTGAACTAACGAAAAAAAGAATACAGTTAGGTGCCTGTCTTCAAGAAAATTCCAGTTTGATAGGGCTCCCTAGCATTATTTGCTTGCAGTGTCATTTCTTTAAGGATATAACCTATCACAATCTTCCTGATCCTTCCACGCTCACTCTCAAAATGTCAACCCCATCCAACCCCAGAAACTGACACATATCTTTAGTATTAAATAAATGTAATTTAGAAAAAAAAGACTGCAACATCAAAAGTGCCATATTTAAATAAAAACTACCACCTACAGGACAAAAGAATAAGCCATTCAATTTTTCACCTTATATTTTTTCTTAAAGAACAGTGCAATACATCTTAAATTACTTCACTGCCTGTTGCAAGGAGAGTCCCAGTGATAGATCTATTTTTTTATTGTTTGCTTCAATACCTATTTCCCTCCTTTCTTCTTACTTCCAGCAACATTCCCAAAACCATGCTCACAAACAATAAATACTAAAAGCAGTGGCACTGAAGCATGACATACTCATTCTCTTCTAAGACTGGTTACCACCAGAGCACAAAAATCCAGCTCTGCATCCTCATGGGTAACATTATTTCTATTTAAAAACTCCCAGAGAAGACAGAGGCGGCCATGTAATTATGTATCTGCAGACGCTCAATCTGCCCTGCCTCCTGCTTATAGACAGTATGCAGGGCTATAAAAAAAAATGAGTCATTCTGTCTCACAAATCAACTCCAACATCAAAGCCTGAGTTTTGGTGGTGCGCTTGCTTGTTTTGTTTTCTTTGTTTTATTCCTCACCCCTGGAAAACACTAGGTTTCAAATTTCCTCCTTTAACTTGCTACTAGAATGAACACCTAAACAATAATTGTACCCCATCAAGAACTGGGCAGCTCAACAACTGCTGAGAAAAGTCTGACATTTTTCTCCACAAGACTCCATTCCTCAGTTCCTGTACGGGTTCAGTGCACATGGCTATAATTGAGAGAAGTCCAAATGCCAGGAAGGAGTCATCCTACAGGAAATACATATGTATATATTTAACATATTTTATACAACCTGCTTTAAGTGAAACTAGATTTGTTTCCAAATTCATATTAAAAATAGTATTTGGCAGCATTTTCTTATTAACATTCTAAATTCAAAAAATAAAAATGCTTCCAATTATGATAATAAGTAAATTATGATACTGTTCAATAATTATTTCCTGTAGTTCTGTGGTATCAAGATGCAACTTAAAATTACAATCTTTACCCAAATCTCCCACTCTCCAAGATCTTTTTTGTCAATAAAAAGAATCAAAGATTTTTTTTCAGGTCAGAGAAAGTCTTTTATTTGGTCCAAGGGGGAAAAAAATCTAAAAGCCTCAACCAATTTCAAGTAAGTATTCCAAAATAAAATCCTACATCCAGTTTCCACAGTTCCTCTACATAGTTCCAAAACCCCTTTGTAGTCATGACACCATAGGTAAGCAAACAATAATTTAATGATTTCATATGTATATGTGAAAATGTGGTGTCTTCCACTGAAAGAAAAAAGCTCATTCACTGGAAGCAAGAATTAAGTTTTCTGCAAAAAAAAAAAAAAAAAAAAAATCTAAACTTTGAAAAAAAAAGTGAAAATTTCTTCATATCCAAACACTCTAAAGCCAAATACTAATACTAACTTGAGATACTTAAGTCACATAATTTCTCTAAAGCCAATGAATGCAGTTTAACTTAAATTTAATGTCCAAAAAGTATTTCTGGAAGTGTTCTCCCTCCTGCATCCAACTCAACTGGGGTGCTTATTTATAATCAAGATTTTTGAGACACTGGCTGAACTGCCTGTTACTGGACCCAATTTCTGGAAATAAGGCCCACAAATAGCCATGTCAAGTGTTTTTCACATCACTATAATGCACATCAAACTGTTTTACATATCTACTGATGGGTATGTTACTTCTTAGGTAAAGTTACTTGAACTGAAAATCAAGACGACTTTTTTTTTTGGCTCCTTCAAAGAATAAGATGAACCATATCAAGAATTCAATTTTACCTGATGTTCCAATTTTGATAAAATTCAAATACATTTATTTTTCATTAGATCATATTTCTCCTATCTGGATAATATTATCTAACAATATATCCCCCTTCAGGATTTTTTTGTAACTAAAAGTGACCTCGGTATTCCCCTGAGGTAACTCAGCATTGAGAATACATATCAGAAACACCCCTTCCCTAAAGGAGGCCTCCGGTTTCTTTTTAAGAACAATGAGATGTTCATTTCAGGCTCTCTTAGTTTTGGGCACCAAACAAAGTAATGTTGCCCAGCTAGGACACTTGACTATGTCTTGGTGACTTCAGTGAGGGGTGGCAAGGGAGAGGAAGGGACATTGGTGGGGGGTTCCTGGTCCCTTTTTTTCTCTTCCCTGAGGCAGAAGTGATGTCGGGTGATATCCAAATCAATCAAGTTATTAAACTGATGCAGTTCAATGGGCAGGATACTTGGTGGCATTTAATAAAAATATGAAAACACGAACCATGCTTAATTCCTGAGCAAAATGCCCTTCAAACAGGAATTCTACAAATGTCACACATTCTCTTCCCTTGATGCAATATGTGTAATATCTTCCAAAAGGAGACCCACAGATCTTATCATAACTGGAGAACAAACGAAAGTCACAGATTAATAATCTATTATGAGAAACAGAAAAAAAAATCATTAATTACGCAGTGAGTGTTAGAGGATCTTTAAGCCAATAGATGGGAATTTGACCAGAATAAACTACTTTTAATGATGTGTTATCAATCCACACATGTTAATTTTCTATACTGAAATATTTAGAGATAAATAATTTTTTAAATCACCTTTCATTGAGTAATTGTTGTATAATATAAAGCCAAATATCTCTAATTTGATTCTTCATTTGATGAGAAACTTTGACAACAATTTTGAAGCTAAAGTACAAAAGACAGTATGAATGTCAATATAAAATGAGACTCCCAGTAAAAATAGGAAAAAAAAGTAGGCAGTATATTTTTAAGCTTCTTTTGGAAGATAAATTCATGCTGAATAAATTGAAGTGACATTTGGTTTCTCATAATTCCAGTCTGTCCTGATGGCCTCCAAAGTAACAGATTCTTAAATGTAGCCTTTTTTCACTAAAACTGACACCTAGCCAGAATTGTCAAGGCGTTCAGGATTATTTTTAAAGATGCTCATATGATAAACAGAATCATATTAGCTAATTATATAGAATTATCAATTAACTCCCAGTTAACACAGAGCTACCAAGAAAAATTAGTTTCCTGGCAGTACCTATTTTATTTGTGTGTAGATTAGCTGTTAAATCATAAACATTATAAAGCACTGCAAATGAGCCAAGACATACAATGATACTGATGGGGAAAAGGGATCAAAAATTCTGATTTTAAAATGTCTCACTGAGCAAGAATCTGCCTTATGTAAAATACAGAAACAAAAAATTGGTTGTCCTAATAATACTTAAATGTATTGAAAGGAATTTAGACTTGTATTAAAAAATACAAAATTTAGTAATTTATGAAGTAGGAACTCCGTAAGTGAGAGTGAGGAAAACTATACCAATGCAAGAGAAATTGATTTATTCCAATTACATTCACATGCTTTCTAATTACCTTGGCCATAGACGTATTTCAATATGATAGTTCATGGAAATAATACGAAATCACCTCATCTATTTTTTCCTCTGAAAAGCAGGAACAGGCAGGTATTAACAGAAGAGAAACTGAAAATAACCAATCTGTCTAGCAGTGAATTACCAGTCTATCCTGGAGTTAATACCATTAGTTTAGCCATATATTGCAATAAAATATACAACAGAAATATACCCTAATTAGTACTTGGCTATTTAAATCTGTAAGCTAAAAATACTGACACCCAGGTTCTAGTACTGTTCCTGTAACTAGATGACAGCCTCAGCTCTTAACCTCAGGTCACTTAAATTCTTCCCTATTGTTTATGCCAAAAAACTTGGAGACATCCTGATTCCTCTCTTTATCTCATATACAATTCATCAGGTCCTTTTGATTCAATTTTCACAACAGAGTGAAAATCCAATCACTTTTTATCACTTCCATTGGTCTAACCACTGTTATCTCTCACTTGGATTATGCAAGAGCTGTAACTAATCCTCCTGCTCACATCGTGCCTCCTACAACCTTTTACAATACAGTCATTCAGAGTAATTGTGATGGTTAATTTTTACGTCAACTTCAATAAAGAATCCAACAGGATACCTAAATATCTGCCTAACATTACTTCTTGGTGTGTCCGTGAGGATGGTTCTAAGGTGAAATGAGCATTTGAACCAGTAGACTAAGTAAAGCAGAGTGCTCTCTGCAGTGTGGGTGGGCTACATCCAATCCACTGAGGGCTTGATCAGAATAAAAAGGTGGAGGAAGGGAGAATTCACTCTCTCTGCCTGACTACTGGGCTGCAGCATAGGTCTTCTCCTGCCTTTGCACTAGGACTTTCACCATCAGTTCTCCTGGCTCTTAGACCTTTGTACTGGGGCAGGAACTAAAACACCAGCTTTTCTGGGCCTCCAGCTTGCAGACAGCAGATCCTGGGATTTAGCCTACATAATCACATAAGCAATTTCCTCATAATAAATCCTCACGTGTGTGTGTATGTGTGTCTGTGTATGTTGATCTGTTTCTCTAGAGAACCCTGAGTAATACAGGAATCATTTTAAATCATAAGTAAGATCATATAATTCCTCTGCTCAAAACTCTCCAGTGGCTCCCTCTCTTGCTCACAATAAAAACCAACCAATCTTTATAGTAATCCACAAGTACTTGTATATTCTGAGCCTTAGTCACTTTTCTTTCTTATGCTATTTCTTACTGCTCTGTCCCTAACTCAGTATCCCCAACAAACTGTTCTATTTCCAATTTCCTGAATATTCCAGACAAACCTCTGCCTAAGGGCTTTTGCACTGATCATTTCCTCTGTCTGGAATACTTTTCCACAGATGTCTGCATAACTATTCCTGCTTCAGGTCTTTGCACAAATGCCAGATTCTCACAATAGTTCTTATCCTGAAAAAAAAAAAGCCTATTTAAAGCTGCCCCTCCATTCCTGTGTCCCTTACTTTTCCCCATTTTTTTTTTTTGCCATAGTATTTATCATCCAATATGTGTCATGTTCATTGTGTATCATTTGTCCCCTGCTGTTAGAAAGTAAGCTCCTCAAAAGTATGGATTTTTGTGTTTTGTTCACTCCTAGATTCCAAGTGCTCATAACAGTACCTGACCCAGAGTAGACACTAACTAAATTGTTGAAATGAATTCTGTTTCTTTACTTTTAGAGGGTAGGAGATGGACTTACCTACAAAAGTATTTATTTTTCTGTACTCATGTTGTTAGTTTACTAAATATAAATTTTACTTGCCTAAGAACATTAGGTATAGTCAATTATAAAATATTTGAGGACAGAACCTCTGGTTTATTTCTAAAGTTTTCCAAACTAACCTTTATTCTCATTTTTATATACAAGTCATTAAGATAAAGAATAGTATTTTTAAATATCACATTGATTTTTATATACAAATGTGTGTATGTGTAAAATAAATACATTAAATTCCACAAACTTACTTCCTAGTTGACCAACAACAAAAATAATCATTATTTAAAAATAAAGCTCAAGTCGAAAAGCTATAGAAATTTCTATTTCAGAGGTTTAATATTGTGTAAATTGTTCAAAGCAAATTCTCTCTTTTCAAATTAATATGGAGTTCTTTGTTTTTTTTTTTTTTTATTTCATTAAATACTAGCCATTTGGAGAAAGGGAAAAAGAAACCCTATGGTCTCAGAAGTGTTGACAGCATTTGAACACTGTATTTAGTTAAATTTTGCAGGATTACCAGATTAAAGTACAGAGTTTATCATCCACTTTCTGGCCTGTGTGAGTCTTACTGAGGTATCTAGGCTTTATTACTCTTTGGTCATCAGATACAAAAAGCATGGTGGCTTTAGTGTACTGGCCCAGGATGATGGTCTCTAGATATTCCGACGATTAAGTTCTGCATTAGTCTGGGTTCTCCAGAGACAATAGGAAATATATAGAAATTTATTAAAGAGATTTATTAAAGGAATTGGCCCACATGGTTATGGAGATGGAGAAACCCCAAGAGCTGTAGTAGGCAAACTGGAGACCCAGGAGAAGCAATGATTTAGTTCCAGTTTGAATCTAAAGGCCTGAGAACCAAGAGAGCTAGTGGTATAAGTTTCAGTCCAAGACCAAGTCCAAAGGCAAGAGAAAATCAGTGTCCCAGCTCAAAGAGAGTCAGGCAGAAAGAGGGAATTCTCCCTTATTCCATGTCTTTTTGTTCTACTTGAGCCTTCAATGGATTGGATAAGGCCCACTCACATTAAGGATAGAAATCTTTTTTACTCAATCTACCAATTCAAATGTTAATCTCATGCAGAAATACCCTCACACACACACTCAGAGTAATGTTTAGCCAAAAATATGGGGACCCTGTGGCCCAGTCAAGTAGATACATGAAATTTACAATCATAAGGTCCCTATGAAACACATTATGACAGAGATCAAGAAAACTGTCATTGCCCCTGCCCTAAATTTGTGAAGGTGTTCGGCTCTCTCTGCAAGTTAGTTGAAGGCTGTCGGCCCTCTGATTGTCCTAACTGGTAAAGAAGAAGAAAAAAAAAAATGCCAGATCAACTACTGTAAGTGCCGAAGATTATACTGATACTACACTTTAGAAAACAAAGCAATTGGAATCACTCTGCTTAGGTTTCCGTTAGCACCAAGTTATTCTCCAAGCTCCATCCATCAAACTAGCAAACTGAAAGGGAATGTTACAGGAATCTCCATTGCCGTGTCTTTCAAGTCTTTAAAGGTGGCCCTACTCACTGCAATGTTCCCAGGGAGATATCACTTCCTTGGGTTTTGTCTTCTGTTAGGGAGGGGCAGTTCCAGGAGCTCCTATTTGGCCCTTCCTAAATAGCCCTCACTCCACAAGAACTCATGTGAAAAACTGTGCCAATTTCCATGCCTGTTGTAACTATGCACTCAGGAAACTGGAAAGTACACACAAGATTAGTCTGACAAGCCATTGCACCCAGAGTGATGAAGATTAAGTGACCTCCATAAGCCTCAGTTCTGACTGATGTGCCACTGTGGCATTTATGTCCCCAAGATAAATCCAGAATCTGTTTTTATTAATTCTCAAAAGTCTGGGCTTTTTCCTAGCAAACAGCAGGTTCCTTGGGGAAAGCCTTGAAAGATTTAAAGGATATATTTGTGGTAGTATTTTATATCCCTTCTCAAGGGAAATCAGCCTCTCCTTTAATAAAGAGAAGCTGTTCTCCCTGTTTCAGTAACACAAGTCAAGTTTCTACTCAACATACCTAGAATTTCCCCACTTATACAGATTAAATAAAAATTCAGTAATCAGTCAGTGTTATCACAGCCCTAAGGATATGATGATCAATTCACCACACCACAGAACCCTGCATTTCAAAACACTAACTGCTACTCGACCCTTGAAGCCTGTTAAGGCAATTACAGCTACTTTATCAACGAGGCCTAAGCACCACCAAAGTATTTTGCTACCACTCCAGAATCCCATGATCCCCACTGAAATTAATGAGTGTAGTTCGATAGCAGTATATCCGAATGACATTTCCCACCCCAGAGCTACCACAGAGGTCTGGTACCCTCATCAATACATCTCTTGATTTTTAATCAAAGGTAAGGATGGCCTCTGGAACCTCAGGACAGAGTGACAATGGGATGAGCAGATTGTCCATGATAAACCTACTCTACCATTCCCATCTTTCAATGCCTTCTCCCTCCCTCCCCAGCCTAGGAATGTTTAGGCATCTCAACCTCATTAAACGTTAGCCATGGTTGAGTACAAGTTCCAGTCAAATTATCAAGCAAACTGTTGGAGCCATTTCCAGAAGCTCAAGGTAACTCATGAAATTCCAATTCTTAAGAACTACTCATATTGATAAATTTGGCTTGGCCTGAATTCAGTATACTCATATCAGTATGTTCCACCCTCCTTAATCTACTTTTCTTAGAATTCAACCCAGTACATTACTTCCAGGTTGCCGCTAACACAAACTAGCCTGCTCGCCTGATATGCCAGTCATCCCTAGGAAAGACTAGCAAGTGAAAGGCTAGGCTTAGTTACAGGTCTGACAAAACTGAAAGGCATAAAGGTAGATCTTGAAGAGAATAGTATTCCTTTCCTTATAAAACCTATAAATGATCTCCATGCCTCCTTTATTTGTATTTATGTTAATACTTCACAATCTCTTAAATCAGTATCTTTTCTTCCATTTACACAACCACCACCCCATCCTAAGCTACCGTAACACTTACCTAGAGAGCTGCAATTGCCTCCTAACACTTTGAACTGTAATTATTACATACCATTCAGCCAAAGAAACTGTAATGAAAATACAAAGACATCGAAGGTTATAAAAAGGCTCGCTTTTTAAGAAAAATAATTCTTGTAGATATGTGGGAAATAGAAGGGGCTGGGGTGGGGCGTGGGGGAAGCAGGTAGAGAACAGAAGCAGGAAGGCCAGTTCCAAACTGGATCAGACGCTAATAGTGGCTTGATAAGAGTGTTAGCACCAGAGATGTAAAACAATAGGACATTAACCAAGGTGGGGAGGAGGAAAGAAAGGAATCAATGTAGTACCAGGTTTCTACTGACTAGATATGCAGTGCCATTTACCTAAAAGAAAGAGATGGTCATCTCCAAATGTGAATGTAACAGTCAGGGAAAGGATATGGGTATAGAGACAAATTTTGAAGTAAATGAACATATACATGATATCTAAAGCACTACACTCAAAAGTGTGATCCATGGACCAGTGCTGAGTTGCCTACTGTTTATCACTGGTCCATGACAAGATAAGTACCAAAATTGAGAGTAAGCACTTAGAAACTTTTATAGCAATTGTATAGAGTAGTTTTATATCTTTCGGATTTAATTTAAAAACTAGGGCTTTTATTTTGTATGTCTTTTTAAATTTGATTATTCTAATAATTCATGTGAAATTTTAGAAAAGTATCAGTTGATGGTAGATAATAAATTAGGAAACAAAATAAAAAGAAAAAAAGACTATCCCTTCATCACTCACTACAAGTTGGAAAGCACTGATTTAAAGCTATGGTGACAGATGCAATCACTTGAAGAGAGAAACCTAGAGAAAAATTCTAACTTTTAGGGGTTGGGTATGGTTATGTATTTGATCCTTGTTGCTCTCATCACCCGTTAGCATCATAAAAACTGTATACGCTGCAACGTAATTTCCAAGATTGCTCTATCAGCCACATCTCCTTATCAGCATCAGTAATATTTACTGAGCGCTTCTTTCTTGGCAGGCAGTCTTTTTATGGATTATCTCATTTCAAAATCTCAATAAAGCTAGTATTATAGTCCCTATATTAAAGATTTTAAAAATTGAGGTTAGAGAAGTTAAATAACTTATCCATGTCATAAAACCATTAAGTCAGGGAGCTGGGATTTGAACACAGGCCAACTGACCCAAGCCTCAGCTTTTAATCACTGCAACATACATATATTGTCAATCTACCAATCAGCCAGTTCACATGTTTTAAGCAAAATATCATGTGAAATCAAAACTTCTGTGTATATACCTTCTAGATCTTGGAATTTACTTATATCTTGGTTATCAAGTAAGTTTTGTACACTGGTATTTAACAGTGGATTATTCTTAATACCTCCAACTAGGCAATAACTGCTTAAGAACAAAGGATAGAGGCACACCTCCTAAAATCTAACATACTCCCTGATAAATACAGAGTGAGCTAACACCTTACTCAGGAGAGTTTGAATCTAAGAATCTAACTTTCCTTAACAGAAAAAATAAGGCAGCTTTCTGTCCATCAACTTAGGCAACAAGAATAATGTGGTCACACTGAGTCTGTAGCTGACTTGATTTCATGGAGAGTGTTTTCTTTGTCAACTTGAGTCTTTTCTGTGAGGCTTCCCAAATAGCTTAAGCTAATTTTACCTAGATTTGTCATCATACGAGGAGTTTTATATTCTACTTCTTTAGAAAAACATTTCTTCCAATTTTCTCATTTTTATTTTTAATCATAAACATATATCCAAACATTATATAAATTAGGCAACTTTTGCTTAAGTTTCTAAAATTCTTTTCTAGGGTCCATAATAAAATAAAAATTTAAATAAACTACTACACATTATTGTATTTTTATTTAATCTACACTTTCCCACCTTTTTTGGTCTAATTCACACCTAAATTTCCCTTTAGTTCCAAGAAAATGTGATAATAAATAATATTAACAATGGCTCCTATTTATTTCAGTGTTTAGTATCTGACCAGCAACATGTTGCATCCCTTAAATATATCTTCACACTAAAGTTAATCCTTGGAACCACTCTGGCACATAGTATTATTTGCTTTATTTTCACATATGAAAAGACTGTAGCTCAATGAAATAAAAAAGCCCCAAAGCAGAGCCAAAATTTAAACCTAATCTCACCCCAAAATCCTTACTCTTAATTATTATGTGCACTTCTTCCCATCTGTAAAATGTACAAAACTCCCTTTGTAGTCATCACTTCTACAGAGCAGCTTGCTAACTATATTTTCTTGCATTAATTGTCTCAAGTGGATTATAAGAAAATCATTTCCTTCTCTTGATTTGTACAAATAGTATCAGATGCTGGATGACTTGAGAAAATTCAGGTGGCAAAACGAATGATTTTCTAATTGAAAGATTAAATCATGATTTG
Source organism: Camelus bactrianus (assembly GCF_048773025.1). NCBI lineage: Eukaryota > Metazoa > Chordata > Mammalia > Artiodactyla > Camelidae > Camelus > Camelus bactrianus. The sequence continues at coordinate 29,691,490 of NC_133539.1, forward strand.
GTTATGGTAAAATCCTGACATGTTAATTCTGTTCCACAGACACACACACACACAAAAATCCTCTGAGTGACATAAGGAATGTGCTTTGAAGAAAGCAATAAAACTTCTACAAAAATGACCACAGGATCACTAGAATATCTGTTTATTTCAACATGGGATATTTTAGTACGATGTGAAGACTACTAGAACTGAGTTAAGCACTTATACAGAGAAATTCTACCATCTTAGAAGAGTCACTCAGTGTAGAACAGCACAGGCTCCTTAATTTGTGAAACAGAGATAAAGGAAAAAATCTAAATTTAGCTGAAAAATTTGCAAGACTTTGACTGGCAGTGATGTATTTTTACGTATTACAAACACTACAGAAAAAAATAAGTTCAGATTCTTACAATAAACTAAAAGACTGATTTAATTGAAAACATAAGTAAATGTTGATTTTGCAACTAAGGTGAAAGAAAGAAAATAAAGGAAGGAAGGGAGGAAGGAAAAGAAAGGAAGAAAAAAAAACTGATAAACGTTGGAGGGGAAAAGTAGACCATCTAGTCAACAATTTCATGCATTCTTTGGCCTTACTACTCAAACTCTGGTCCAGCAGCATTACCCGGGAACTTGTTCAAAATGCAAACTCACAGGCCCCACCCCAGATCTACTGTATCTGCATTTTAACAAGATCCACAGATGATGGAGACACTATTCTTGGCTATTTTCACTGATAGAGAGAGAAAGCAAAAATTTCTAAGGGACTTCAGCTATCTCCTATCATTCTCCATTCTGGGACTTATCTTGCGGCCTCTGGCTAGTTAATACAGCGATTTCCCTCATTACAGTTCTCTCCTGCCTAGTGTATTTACTTAGAAAAGAGTACAGTTCACCCTTGAACAGGACAGCAGGGTTGGGGGTGCCCACCCTCCACACAGCAGAAAGTCTGCAAGTTAACTTATAGTTGGCCTTCCCTATATTGGGTTTCTCAGTATACAGAGTTTGTTGGCAAATTCAACCAACCTCGGATCCTGTAGTAATGTAGTATTAACTAGGGGGAAAAATCCCACTTGTAAGTGGGCAAGTGCAGTTCAAGCCTGTGTTGTTCAAAGGTCAATTGTAATTAGAAATTAGGTGGTCTCCAAAAAGTGACCAGGTAGTTCATGATTTTATGTTTTTCTGGGGATTTTATTCCTGTTTGGTTTGGCTTTTTAAGAACCAACATTACATATGAGTATATATCAGTTAAAAAAAAAATTCTCCCATTGACAGCTGAAACATTCATAAATTCTCAAATGGCTGATCTTGGATCAGCCTACAAACACCATCATTTAAATGCACATAATATATAAGAGTATAACACTAAGTTATTATCAGCTATTAACAATATCACTTTACTTCTAATTGGCTGACTAGCCAGAAAAGCAATTAAAGGCCATAGAACAGAAACAGAGAAAGCAAACAGAAGGAAAGAAAACAGGATAAAAGTCTCAGTTACTACAAAATACGGCTAGTATCTAATAAATGTATATTTGTCTCTGAAACTGCCAGTTAGCTTTTATTAAGACAATATAGAAATATATGTGTAGGGTCTCTACTCTGCATGAATTCATTCACTCAAGAAACAAATACTTCCTTATGTAACAGACTCACTAACACACACCAATTCTACTACATTGCACTACACTGAAAAATCGCAGGACAACATAAAGAAATCTAGTATAAATTACTTGCATCCTTTCATTCTTCATAAGTACTCCTGCAGATTTCTGATGACTAGGCCAGGAAGAAAAAGAAAAGAAGTGGCTTAGAATCTTGTCAAAAACAATATTAAAGTGAACACTTAATTGTTGATATGACAACCACTCGTATCTGTTCAATCAGGAGTAAGCACTGTTTTTATTGCTACTTCTTGGAAGAAAATCTAAAATGCAGTAAATGCTCTTGAAGTATCTTTTCCTTCTCGGATTGTACATGAACTTCCCATAAATATTATTCTTTTTTCTCCAAGAAAAGTCATTATAATTGTTTCAATTTAAGGAAATAAATAGTGTAACTATTTCTTCCCATGCTACTCACTGAATGACTTTTATCTGCCTATAACCAGGCCCCTGCCTTACTTCCCAGGAATCCTGGGACATTTAATGATTCCAGTTTTTCCAATTTGAAGGTAACAAATTTTGGAAGACTTTTACTATTTCTTTTTTTTTTTTTTACCTTTCACAGTACTTAAATTTAATGGCCCCCAAGATCTACTACTACCTAAATTCAATCACGTAGTCCTCATTATTAAAAGTGATTTTACCATTAAATGATCACTAGTCTGATGGCTTCATTAGGAAACAACAATGAGCTTCTACTATATTGCCTAACAGTGTTGGAAAATACCACACATGCACACACAGCCACATACTTTGTTCAAAACCTAAAAACTATTTCTTTTTCTAAAAGAATCCATCACAGTAACAGCTAGAAAAAAATCTTAGGGAAACATTAAGGACTAAATGTTTGCGCATCCCCCAAATTCATATATTGACATTCTAACCCCAACTGTGATGGTATTAGGAGGCAGAGCCTTTGGGATGTGATCAGGAGAGCAGAGCCCTCAAGAATGGGATTACTGTCCTTATAAGAAGAGACTAGAAAGAACTTGCTTCCTTTCCTTCTCTCCTCTCTCTGCCAGTTGAGGATACAAGAAGAAGACAGGCATTTCCGAACCAGAAAGAGTGTTCACCAGAGAATGAATCTGTTGGTGCTTTGATCTTGGCCTTCCCAGCCTCCAGAAATGTGAGAAATAAATTTCTCTTGTTTAAGCCACCCAATCTATGGTACTCTCTTATAGCAAACCAAACTGACCAAAGCCAGAATCAATCAGCGAAGCCTACTTAGTCACTGGATGGAGGTCCAGGCCATTAATGATTCAGCAAAGATATCACACATGTAGATACACAAACACACAAACACACACACACACACATGCACAGAAAATGCCAAGTGACTGGGACTTAGAAAGTTAAAAAAAAAAAAAAAAGTGGAGCATAGAGTCAACGAAAGTCATACAGCAACCCAATCTGGTTATTTGTGGCTTGTCCACAATTGTATTATTTCCTAGATTACAATTGAATCTTAATCAAAAGTAAACTAAAATAAAATAAAACCACAATGACATTAATAAATAGCAATTAATTAACAACATATCTGTATGAAAACATCTCTTTGAATGCCATAAAGTATCAAGTGCCTAAAACTAATATTTATCCTTGTATTTTCAGCCTGAAGTTTCCATTAGTGCAAAAATCATTGCTAATAATATATAATAATCAGTAGCATTATAAGTTTTAGAAATATTTTGCTCAATCAAATGTTTCATTTTTTTTTTTTTGAGCCAAAGAAAAAGTATCGGGACCCAGAGTGAATCACGACATGATAGAGACTGGGTTGTATCTCTAAGTGTAAATTCTGTTTTAAGCTGTTCCACTCCACTTGAGAAAGAGCAACGACAAAATTCCCAAATGTCAACACAGATGGAAGTTGAGAGGAAAAGCAATGAAATTTAAAATGCAAACTATAACCCAAAAAAGAAGTACTCTTCCTTTCTCCTTTTTAACACTATGATGACTATCCCCAAAGAAAAGAAATCCCCATTTTCTCCCGTGTTTGTACACAGATATCAGCACAATGAATGGGAAAACATTTATTTCAACTCAGACATGATAAAAAAAAAGCCATTTTATACACACACAGATGCACACATTTAATACATATGATATATACAAATGCATAATACATATTTATAGCATGGCCAGAGTTCTAATTTTAGTTTAGCCCTAAGTCTCTGTCCATATTTATTTCTGAGAACTGCCAGAAAACCTTGACATTATTATATAGATATTTCAAAAGCTACCTTGGTATAAGTCATCAGTGGCAATGATGAGAGAACAATGGCTTTCTCTTACACACCTCTGTTTACCAGACTTTCCCATTAAAAACCTAAATCCCTCAAGAGGATGTCATTATTTCAGAATTTGAACCCCTAAGCAGCTTTAAGAACCTCAGCTGAGAATGCTGTCTTATCTCGAGCCAAAATCAAGCTTAATTCATGATCCTTTGCGAAGGCAATCCAGGTAATTTGTTTCATTCACTTTTAAGATAACACCTTAAAAAAAGGAATTTGCTGCCTATTAAATGAAACAATAGCTTTTAAATAGTCTTTTATTCTAGCATGAATTCTGTGGTTCAAGAAAATTCTGTGGATGACTTTAAAAGTTCAGATGGAAAGTTAGAACTCTATTCATTAAGAAAGCAAAGTCTGGTTTACAATCTAGAAAACTAAGGTTTGCAATAAAATTAAAAACAAGGTTATGTCATCTTCTCAGTAACAGAAATGAAACAATAATTTTGTGTACCACAGTGATATCAACAAATAGAAGGCACAGGTGTCTCAGCATTTGCTATGCAGTAAACACACCCAAAAAGGCATTCCTAGGAAATCTATATAGAATTTTAACAGTGAAGGTGAATGAAGCCGGCAAGGATAGAAATTACTAGTGGCCTGGCTGTAAAAGCACGTTGGGCCTGAGGCAAAAGGAGTTTTTTAAATAGGAGAATGTTCTGAAATAGAAAGCATGTTAAACAGAATTGCCCGAGGTCTGTTAGGAAATGAAAAATTACACTAACTGCATTGGGAACAGCAACCTGATAAAAGCACAATGCACAAATTACAATCTTCTTCACAAGTAGCATTAGACACGAGAAAGATTAAGCTGTATGTGAGAAAGGTTTTGCCCACCACAGGCCACTACATGATAGAAGAATTACTTTCAAGCGTTTCTAGGGACCCTCCAACAACTATGGTAATAAATATTTCTGTATTTCTAATATCACAGAACAAGCTGGACTAGACCCCCCAGTCAGTACCTATTTGCAAAGCACCCCTTCAGGGCAAACCTCTTCTCTGAACTCTATGGAAAGCACCTAAAAGACAATAACATGTTCCCTAAATATATTCTTCTCTTCTTAAATTCACAGCACACACCCAGCATTGTGGGGATACTAAATGAGTCAGCATGTAGTGAGCAGCTACAGTGTGGAAAACACAAGACTAAAAAGAGAAGGAAAATGGCACCCCATAGGAAGAATCTGATGGACTGCTCATGAAGGCAAATACTTTTATAAACAGTGATGGTTTTAGCTATTATTACAAAGATAACTATTAAGTATGCAAAGTGAGTAGGTGCAAAATGAATCAAAAAGTCTAAACTGAAGAAATTATCATCTAAAGGAAATAAAAGCAAGTTATGAAGTAAAGGTCATAAAACATAAGGTACACATATGTTTGTGCACACACACACACTCAAACTATTGTCAACAGTTTGATGAGTGATCAAGGAGCATCCTTCCAACCCTCCTCTCTTATAAAAGCTGAGACCAACTCAGGAATAATGCAAGTCATAATGAGTCGCTGCACGTAGCAAGATTCTTGGGACAAGGCAGTTAGGAACAGCTGTCACTTGGGCTGAGTCAAAGTGAGGTTGGCATATCCCGAAAGGTCTAGGACTATTAGAGCATAGAGCAGCCACCTGATCTCAGTTACTTTATTGAGAAAGACCACATTTACTTTGGCTGACCCATGTTTTTATTTTGTTTTGTGTTTGTTTTTGCTTCATGGGACAGATGTAATGCATGCAGCATATGAAAATATGACATAAATACGAATCAACTAAATGAAAAGGGCAGTGTGGACAAATAAATGGGGGAAAATGTGGCTACCTAGACACCTCCAGGCTAATGAAGTATGTGGCATATCTCCATGTCTACATTTAAGATGCCATCCATTTCTCTCTTTTCAAGTCTAAAATAAGTCACCAGGCAATCATTCCTGACTCTCTCAGGCAAAATCAGAAGCTCTATGGATCTACTTACCTCTGTTATCAAGGCTAATTAAACTATTCTCTCTCTCTCTCTCTCTCTCTCTCTCCCCCCTCCCCCTCCCCCCTCCCCTTAATCTTCCCCTTCAATGTCTTTATGGGTCATATCAACTTTTTTTATAAAGCTCCTCACTGAAATATACAATCTAAGGCTGCACTCTCTTACATGGTAGCCACTAGCCACATGTGGTTACTGAGCACTTGAAATATGGCTGGTCTCAATTGAGATGTGCTGTAAGTGCAAAATTCACATCAGATTCCAAAGACTGAGTATGAAAAACAAATGTAAAATATCTCATGAGTAATTTTTTAATGCTGAAAAAGTAATAGTTTTTAATACACTGGTTTAAATAGCATATATTATAAAACTAATTTTATCTGTTTCTTTTTAATTTTTTAATGTGGCTAATAGAAAATTTAAAATTATATACGTGGCTCATATTATATGTCTATGGGATAGTGCTGATCTAGCTGATACACTTAGGGTGAGGCCAGGCAGAGGCACTCAGCATTCATTTGTATTTCTGCAAACTTCCTGACTGGGTGATAATAGTCAAAATGTCCCCCTGACTCATTCAGGAATAAGTGTCCTTGCCTTACTCAGGAATTGCCTCATTGCCTCTAAAAATAGTCCACAATCCCTTCCAAAATGGGCTTATCTGCTATAAAGAAACATACTGATGTTATCAAATATGACTTATAAACTATTTTTGAGACTTCAGTCCTTACACAATGTGGCAACTCTTACATAAGCACACGTTGCAACTGACTCACTTTTGCAAATAAACTTCCACTTAAAAGCAACGAAAGCATGTAAAGGTCAAAAATAACTTATTATGCAGTCATCCCTCAGTATCCGTGGGGGATTGGTTCCAGGACCCCTCTTCCTGCAGGTACCAAAACCCATAGATGCTCCAGTCCTTCATGTAAGATGTCATAGCACATAGTATGTACATGTAGCCTACACACATCCTCCCATATACTTGAAATTATCTCTAGGTTATTTATAATACCTAATACAATGTAAATGCTGTGTAAATATCTGCCAGTGCAAAGCAAATTCAAGTTCTACTTTGGGGAACTTTCTGGAATTTTTTATTTCCAAATATTTTCAATCCATGGTTGGTTAAATCCTCAGATGCAGAACTCACAGATTCATAGGGCCAATTGTAGTTTTAATAAAGATTAGTGTATTAGCTACCATATTTTTGACTCTTTCCAAAAAAAGTCTCATAGACTCTGTTCACATTCTTCAAGACCCAGTCCTTCTTTTACAGAGAATTAATTTTTAGAATTCAAAGCAATTCAAATGAACTCCTTCGTGCTACACACTCCCCTTCCTTTACAGAATAGGATACACTTTCATCTGTTTTACAGTGAATTTTATGCACAAATATCCACTATAACTGTGTTTTCTTGTCCATCTCCCCAGTTAGAGCTCCCATCAGGCAGGAAACTTATATTTGTTCTGCTATCACACAGAAAAATGCCTGGGACAAAGAGGAAGTCAAAAATCGATTTGTTAAATAGCAAATTAAGGAAAGAGTCTGTGACTCGGACAACTGTGTACTCCCCGGAACACCATGTGTGGAGAGTAATTTACTCTATGGGATCACTTTCTCTATCTTATAAGACTCATATGCAACAGTAAAACAGTGAATCTGTAAGAAAAGTAACTTTAATACTAAAAAATCTTCTTTTACCTAAAATAAGTTAGAAAATCATTGTGACCATTAAAAAATTAAATAATCCCAGTTAACTATACTAGTATATATGGATTAGTTATACCAGTATCTATGTATTTATATGTATATATATTAAAAAATTGGAATATTTACTTATAATTAATTTGGCCCATTATTAACTCAGCTTTGGGACCATGCCCTGATGTGATACTCAAAATATCATCTGGGAAACAGCAGCATTAGCATCACCTGGGAGCTTCTTAAAACTGCAGAATCTCAAACCTAAGGCACATAAAATGATGTACATATAAATTGTAATAAAAATTGTTACTGTGATGATGATGATGATAACCTATTATCAGTAGAGCTAGCAGACGTCTCTTTTGGATGTTTAGTGCCTTAGACTCATCACAACTAGTAATTATTGTAGCATGAACACATCCTCAAAAGTTCCACTTTACTTTTCTGTTTGAAGTAGGTAAATTTTTAGCTCTCTTATTCATAAACTTTCCAGATTTCACCAAATAAATGTACTAACAACTTTCATCTCATAATATCTAACCAATTTGGTTGGGAAATTGACATGTTCTGATTTCTAATTATTAATAGCACAATGAATCCTGACAAACATCAAAGTAAATATTAAGATTCAAATAAAACCAAAGGCTAATTTCAGGTAGATAAAAAGCAACTAATCTTGGGAAATACTAAATTACCTTAGATAAGATTAAACAAATTCATTCCTACAAGTGAGAGTATAACAAAAATCTTTCGAGATTTATTTGTTGTTTAAGTTAAATAAACAAACACGTTGAAAGAATGAAATACTGTTTTTCAAAGCAGTATTTTTTTATAATGTAGAACTGGAGAATATATGCTAAAATGAGTGGGGTTCTAAGTAAAGGACATGAAACAAGAAAAACCTTGAAAAGTCAAATTAAAATTACAAATTCAATCTATGCAGATTAATATCTATTATGTTTGAATATAAATCAAAACAGTGCTATCACATGATAAAAATATGCAAATAAAAAACTGGAAAACTCTCAAATAACTACTTGAGAATAAATTATTGTGTCTTTTACAAATTATTTTTCCCCTGCTTCTTAAAGTTTATGGGGGCTGCCTTATGATAATAACTAACGTTAAAATAAGATCTCAGAAATTTAAAAAAAAACAAAAACCTGACAGGCTAATTAGTTCTCTCTTCTTTCAATAAACTATAATATACTTAAAATTGTCATTGTTCATCTATTCCAGTGAGACCTGACTAAACACTAATTTATTCTTGGCCAAGTGGCTCCCCAATAAAAGTCTGTCACAGTTTATGATCTTAAAAAAGAATCAAACATTCTTAGGCAATAAAAAAAAAAAAAAAAAACTTCGACTTAAACCTTAAGCAAAAATCAACTCAAAATGGATCATAGACTTAAATGTAAAATGTAAAACAATAAAACTTCTAGGAGAAAACGTTACAGGAAATCTTCAGATCCTAGAGCTAGACAAAGAGCTCTCCTACGTGACAACAAAGGCACAATCCATACAACAAAAACATCAATAAACTGGACTTCATCAAATCTTAAAACTTTTGTTCTATGAAAGACCCTGTTAAAAAGATGAAAAGGCAAACTACAATAGGATAAAATATTTGCAAAACAAATATCTGACAAAGGACTTGTCTCTAGAATACACACATAAAGAAGTCTCAAGACTCAAAGGTAAAAAAAAGAAAAATCAATCCAGTGAGAAAATGGACAAAAGACATGAAGAGCTATTTCACCAAAGAGGATATACAGATGGCAAGTAACACTGTAAAATACTTTCAACATAATTAACTATTAGAAAAATGCAAATTAAAACCACAATGGCCTATCACTACATACCTATTATAACAACTAACATTAAAAAAAGTGTAATAACAAATGCTGGGAAGGATGTAAATAAGCTAGATCCCTCGTACATTCCTGGTGGGAATGCAAAATGGTACAGATACCATGAAAAATAGTTTGGTTGTTTCTTACAAAACTAGACATACACTTGTCATAGGACCCAACAATTACTCTCCTAGCTATTTCTCCCAAAGAAATAACACCCACATATAAGTACCCAAACCTTAGCTTTATTGCAGTATTTTTAATAGCCAAAAACTGGAAACAATCCAGTTGTCCTTCAATAGGTGAATGACTAAACAGACTGTGGTACAGCTATTCAATGGAATACTATTAAGTAACAAAATGGAACAAACTATTGATATATGTAACTTGAATAGATCTCAAAGGCAATTTCTGAGTGAAGGGGAAAAAAAGCCAATCTCCGAAGATTACATGTTCTATGATTTGATTTATATAACATTCAAAAATTAAAAAATTATAGAGATGTAAAATAGATCAGTAATTGCCAGAGTTTAGGGATGAGAGAGTGGGAACAGTATAAAGGAATAAAGAGTTTCTTTGTGGTGAAGGAACAGTTGTGTATTGTCATTGTAGTGGCAGTTAAAATAATATATACTTGTGATAAAACTGCAAAGAAGTACATGTAAAAACTGTTGAAATCTGAATGAGGTCTGCAGATTGTATCAATGTCAATTTCCTGGTTTAGACACTGCAATACAGTTAAGCAAGATATTACCCCTTGGGCAAGCTTGGCTAAGAGTACAAAAAGCCTTCTCTGCACTATTTCTGCAACCTCCTGTGGTCTTTAATTATTTCAAAATATTTTTTTTAATCTAGTCTAACCCAACTTGAAATTCTCTAAATTCACTGTATTTTTAAAGGTCTTCTAACTTTAAAGACACTTTAAACCTGCTACAATCAAACTTCAGTTTTGGTAACACTCTTGTTTCTCTGTATTTCCTGTTTATGTGTCATATTTGTGAGTAGAGGTTCACCTAATACTTCATGGATTGCAGACAGTTTTCAATAAAAGGCAGCTTAGGGAAGTGAAGCAAAAAGAGACCCATTAGCTTCACTACGGTCCAATCACTAACAAGCACAACTTAACCAAAATAGCTCTGCCAACTGTAATGGTCAAAAGAATGGAAGACTCCCACAAGTAAACCAAAAAAATGTACAAATAAGCAAACAAAAGTATCAGAAATTATTAATGCTGAAAGATAAGAACTGGAGGGGAAAAAATTTGGAAATGATGAACATGAATTTGTGATTCTCCAGAATCCTGGAATAATAACCAATTCTCTTAAGATTGTAAAACAATGAAAATAGCAATGATAATTCACACATTAGTTACTCATGACCTCCAAAAAGGAACTAAAATGATCATGGACAACAGACCTATAATCTCTTAAGAAAAAAAAACTAATATGACCCCAGACATATCACTGATCTATTCTGACATCAAAGAGGAATCATATTCTTCCACAAATTGCTCTTTAGTCTATTGTCAAAGAGGAAACAATGAACTTGAATGGTGAAAAATCTTCTATTTATATGATAAGTCTGTAGCTGATATGTTCTGAAAAACAAAATTTACACAACTTAAAGCTTTAAAAAAAAAAGAATAGAAAGGCATAATGTTAAAGCCTATAAACTTGTATGCAGTTAGGTAACAAAAGATAAGTCATGTTTTAAAGACTAAGCATTAATTAATTGACATCTTAAGTTAGTTCTTTTTTATTCTTTCTAGCCCTATAAATATCTTAGAGACAAAGCAGATTTTTGAATGAGCCCAAGAGAATATGGAAAAATTATTAGTTACTGAAGAACTAATTTCCTCTCCACACATTCTCATATTTTTTTTTAAAATAAAATAACTATTAAATTAAAAAGAGAAAACAGTGGTGCTCCCCAACTCATTGGGCCAGACCAGGTGGCTAACTTTGGACTAAAGTAGGTGAAAGTTTCTGTATTTTCCCCCAAGAACAGAATCCAGAACAATAGAGATCAAGTATAGCACACTCTACTGAGGGATGTGCCTGCAGACTTCTCTCAGAAGGAGTGGAAATGCCTGGATTCTGCTCAAAGTGATTTGCACACAGATGTGAGGCTGGGGAACTACAACATGGTCTCACTGGGACTTTTCATCTCTAGCCAGACATCATCTCCTTTTTGGAGCAAATGAAAGAGCCCAGAGAAGGCAAAAAGATATTTCTCAGGAAGATGTGCACAATGGAAAGCCTTGACTATGAGGCTTACTTTCAGCTGAGGATGGGCCATGCCATGGGATAGCTCTGGTCAGCAATTTGTAAACTGAAAGAACTCAATGGAGTTTACGGTAAACTTACATATGCTTGGTTAAAATGGACATGGTGAGTTGGCTCGTCCTCCTGGTAGGAAGACAGATGTGAGCCCTAAATATGCTTCTAAGCATCAGAATAAAGACCACGTGCTAAGAATAGTAGAGCCGAAAGATAGATAAAGCGTCAATACTGAGGCCCAAATCACTCACCTTCACTTTCTTTGTGAGAAATACAAACCTCTATTTCAATAACTCACAGTTTGTGGGATATTCTTTGAGGGTGTGTTCAGTTTTTGTTACATACATCTAAATGCGTAACTGATTTTATCATGTTCAGTAACAGAGAATGTAGCTGTATTACACAGTTATTCATAATTAAATACAATCTGTGGCTAGTTGTTTATCAATAATGAAATAAAAATAAGTTATATTGATATTGAGCAACATATGATTTTTTAATAAAAGAATTATTTCTCATTTGCTAAGTATTTGGAAAACTTCAAGATTACCTATACAAAGAAATATATTTGCAGATTTGGTTTCTGATTATCACATTTTAGATTACAGACTTAGGGCATACACCCAGAAACTGTGTCTAATTGTTATTTATTGTTCAATGGATCATTTTAAGACATTTTGAAAACGAGAAGTCAGGACCTCTTGCGCATCACTGTAAAGAATTCAGAGGTGACTCTGAACTTAGGACATAAATATTTCATTCCTTTTTTTTTTTAATGCATCTCATTGCAAAATCAGACATATTGAAAATAACTGAAATCACCAAATAAAAAAAGAGAAAAAAGACAAGGCAAGACAGAGGATTTAAATTTTTTTCTTATTAATGGATCATATGTTCAAACTTCACTAGATAATTCTTCCATTTGCAAACTTTTAAACTGCTATTACAATTTTTTTCTTCTTATTTTCAAAGTCATTCCTGCTATTAGTAAACTCGGTATGATCGTTTCCTCCAACCACCATCCAGAGTTCAGGAGGAAGAAAATCCCTGCAGCTGTTTGATGCCCAAGAATATGAACACTTAGCAGTCAGATGAAAGAAGAGAAAAGACAGAAAAGGAAGATCAAGAGACAAGTGATTCTGGGTTTCTGCGAGCTAGCATTTACTGCTCTCAATAAAGGGAGCTTTGTGCTCATTACATCCCAGAACTCATCGTGCCTTCAACTTGTAGCAAACTTGCAATTGCCTTATCATTTCCCCTCCAAATCAAGGATCAAAGTTTATATATATATTTTTATTGAAGTATAGTCAGTTTACAATTTGTGTCAATTTCTGGTGTATAGCATAATGCTTCAGTCATACATGAACATACATATATTCGTTTTCATATTCTTTTTCACCACAAGTTACTACATGAATCAAAGTTTAAACATATTATTTTCTTTCTCTATTAGATTATGATTAAAAAGACCACCTCCTCACCTCATTCACACAGTCACACTACTAGAAAAGAGAAGGAACCCCTTAAAGACGTTGTTAAGCAGCAAAATGAAGAGTGGTGGGGAATTTCTGGTCAGATAATTTATCTGATGGCTGATTTCAGGATACAGAATTAAAGAAGCAGACAATAATAAAATCTTCTGAAAATAATATGTTAGTAAATATTTAAGATGACAAGTTAGTTTGCTAATAATATTATGGTTATTAAATAACTATTGTAATTTACTGAGCATCTTTACATATATTTCTCTTCCTCAAGACATCCCTACAAGGTGGGTCCAATCCGTATTTTACTGAGGAAGAAACTGAGGTTCACAGAGGTTGACTAATTTGCCCTTGTATTCAAAGCTATTTAGCATCACGACAGCTAAAATTCAAGCTTCATCTTGCTCTTGTACTTTGCAACATGGACACTCAGCCATATGTTTATTTTTTTTCCATTTTACATGTGAAGAAACTAAATATAAGATCTAAACTATTATGATCTTTTAAACATTAAAAATCAATAGGTTACTCCCATAACTTAAACAACGTCAACTGTGTAAGAAATTAATGAACATAGGTTGTATAACAGCATACATTTAATGGGCACTTTTGCCTCCTGTCAATGTACTGGGTTCCTGTTACTCTAAAAGCAAAACAGAATAGGGCTGCTTTTGGACACTAAGCACAAAAAAAATCTGGATTCCAAACAGTAGTGAGCATCCACCGATGAGCAGACATCACCACAAGAAGAGAATCTACTCTTCAATAAAACAATAAACTTACTTTAGAATGAAAAGTATCTGATAGCAGCAATTCTCTTCAATGAAAACACTTTCATGTTTTCCCTTAATATCTATAAATGTACAATAGAAGTTTAGTACATGCTTTTAAATAATACTAGGATGACACACTCATCAATCTAAAACTATAGCACATTTCACAGGATCTGTGTTACCATCTCACTGACTAAATAGAGTCAGCCTGGTGGGAGCCAGACTGAATCTTCTAAGAAGTTACCACTTTAAGAGTCATTTCTCAAGACTGTACTTTCAGGGATCATTTCTATAGTTCTTTACTAGAGAAGATTTTCTGAACGTGTAGAGCATCTGAAACCAAGAGGAGGAGGCATAGAAAACAAACTCATGGAAACAACCTAAATGTCCATTGACAGATGACTGGATAAAGAAATTGTGGTATATTTACACAATGGAATACTACCCAGCCATAAAAAGAATAAAATAATGCCATTTGCAGCAACATGGATGGGCCTGGAGAATGTCATTTTAAGTGATGTAAGCCAGAAGGAGAAAGAAAAATACCATATGATATCACTTATATGTGGAATCTTAAAAAAAAAAAAAAAAAAAAGACAAACTTATCTACAAAACAGAAACAGATTCACAGACATAGAAAACAAACTTACGGTTACCAGGGGAGGAAAGGGGTGGGAAGAGATAAATTGGGAGATTGAGATTTGCAGATACTAACCACTATATATAAAGTAGATAAACAAGTTTCTACTGTGTAGCACAGAGAACTATATTCAATATCTTGTAGTAACTTATGGTTAAAAAGAATATAAAAACGAATATATGTATGTTCCTATATGACTGAAGTATTGTGCTGTATACCAGAAATTGACACAACATTGTAAACTGACTATACTTCAATAAAAATATTTTTAAAAAAGAAAGAAAACAAACTCACAGTCATCAGTGCAGGGAGGTGGGAAGGGATAAATTGGGAGTTTGAGATTTGTAGATACTATCACACATAAAATAGACAAACAACAAGTTTCTACTGTATAGCACAGGGAACCAAATCCAGTATCTTGTGGTAACCTATAATGAAAAAGAATATGAAAAGGAATATGTATATGTATATATATATATATATATATATATATATATATATATATATATATATATATATATATATATATATATGTATGACTGAAACATGCTGTACACCAGAAATTGACACAACATTATAAACTGACTATACTTCAAAAAAAAAAAAAGAGTCATTTCTCATGAGATGGTGCAGCAGGCACGAGGGCCTAACTAAATCAAATGCTCCATGGAGTCATTTTAAGACATTCTGAAAATGAGAAGAGGTCAGGACCTCTTGCCCATCACTGTAAAGAATTCAGAGGTGACTGTGAAGTTAGGACAGACTTCAGCTGCAGATGGTAAATGAATCTACTACGAGTACAGAAGAGCATGCTAGATACAACTTATAATATTCCAATTCTTCTTTGCCTTCTAGAACCATTGACATCTGACTTTCCTCAGAGCCCACAACTTGGCAGACACTGAGAGGAAAAGTGTACCACTCGGCTACAATATAAAATTTCTACACCATGAGAATCAACGTTCAGTGTGGCTGCTGATACACCAAATCCAAACTACTTTCTCATTCTGCTTAGATACCATTGTAAAAGCTATTTTTATTTCTTACAAAATAGAGATGTTCACTGTAATTGTAATTTAACACACTTGGGCTCACAAAAATCTCTCTTCCCATTCTTGGGCATGCAATTTGACCTCAGGCTCTCTTCAAACTGAGTATTTCTTCAGTGATTAAACCTTTAGTCTCTGTGGAGTCTAGAAATAACTAATTAATAACAAATTTATTTTCTCTGGTTATTTTTAGCTTTTTACTCAAACATACATTCCCCTGCCCTGAGACTGTCACACATAACTCCTGGTATCTACTGCTTTTCTCTGTCCGTTCATCCCTGCATTCTTAACATTTTAGCTTAAGATGAGTTGACCTGAGACTTACTGGTGTAGAAAAGAGAAAAACAGAGTGAAAAGAGAAAAACAGTCAGAAGACATCCACTCAGTCATTTGCTCATTTAAAACTATAGCATTTCCTATAAGCCAGGTGCAGTTCCACAGGCCGAGAGGATAAGAGTGAACAAACAATATAGACAAGTGCCGACCCCCAGGAGTAAATAATTCAGTGGGAGATACAAAAGAACAGGAAGACAATTACATTACCGTGGATGATCACCCTTATAGTGTGGTGGTAGGTAAGCGGTGAGAAGGTTTAAGGATGGGGAGAAATCAGGGAAGGCATTTAGTATATCTCTAAGCTGTGCCCTGAAGCATGCACAGAAACTTGTAAGACAGAAGCAAAGTGTGCATCAAGCAGAAGAAATAAGATGTATAAAAGCATAGCTGGACCCACAGCTAGACCAAAACATGTGGCACCCAAGACAGGATAATATTCTGGCACACTTCAAATTGATATTTTTTAAACATTTGATAAAAATCTATTTTGTGGGATGGAAAAAATTATTTTCTATTAATAACTATTGAGTATAGAAATGGGTTCCCATATTAATTCATTTCTACACAGCTAAGAGTCACTCTTCTGAAAAGATCAGAAAATGTTTCTAGTTCGCGATCTCTTTTGCTTTTTATTCAGTGGTCCTTCTAGACCCCTAACTTTTTATGAGCCAATACAAAATAAGAAATGAAAATCTTCAATATCTAAGAAAGGAGTACCTGTGTAAAATAGATACCATGTTTCCAATTTATTCTATTGATATTTTAGTGCCCCTTATAGAACAGCCCCTAGACATCCCAGGTACTTCTTTACATTTAGCCCCCTGCTGATTAGGTGGTACCGAGTCAGAAGGAGGGTCCAAAGATGAGGCTAAAATGGTAGACAGGGACCAGATAACACAGAATCTTGTTGGTCATGAGAAAGAGAGTATGCTATACTTTTAAGAGCCATGGGAATTGTTGAGAAGATTTGAAAGGGGGACCAACTCTGAGGCTGTTTTTGAGAACCAGGCTAGAGATGCTAGCAACTTGAATAGGAGGGTAGCAGTAAGCATACAAAGTGGCATATACTTGAAGAATAGTTAGGAGCTACTATTCACTAGGCTTGGAGGTGAGAAGAAGGGGAGAGGAGTAATTAAGGATAAATCTTAAGTTTTAGGCTTGAGCAATTGGTACATGAGGATATTGCCCAATGGGATAAGGTATAAAAGGACAATCAAGCTTGGGATAAAAACCTCTTAAGTTCAGTTTTATACATACTGAGTTGTGTACTTACAGTACATCAAAATAAAGGTATTTACTAAATAAGACCAGGAAACTAAGACCAGGAGAGAAATGTAGGGTGAAGATAGATGTGGGCAGCCTGAGTGCATAGATGGAATTCATGGAATGCATGAGAATGCCTAGGGAAAATAAGTATATAAAATAGAAATGCATAAAGGAACCCAGGGAAGAGCCCTGAGAATCTTATATTAAATTGTCACAAAAAGGCTGAAGAGAAACCACCAGAGACAGTGGAAGAAAAGCAAGAGCTAAAGTATCATGGCTTCAAGGAGCCAAGAAGTGGTCCAAAATGCTAGCAATAAAAAAAGGGAAAGAGGTATCCACTAACTTACCAAGAAGTCATTGTTTGTGAACTTGTTGAGAACAGTTCTAGTAAAGAAAGATTAAACTCAGCTGCAGCAAGCCACATGAACTTAAATTAGTAACCTGACCAAATCTCAGGTCCTTCATCTGTAGAATAGGAAAAACAAAAACACTCATCCTTCCTACCTTGTGGTTTTGTTATGAAGGTTAAATTAAATACTATCATATATCTAAAAGTCACTATATAAACTTTAAACAGAGGGTAGAGACAAGTGTTACACCAACTGTTTCGCTGGTTCTGCTGTTCACAAATGTCAGTTTTCTGTTCCACCCACACAGTTGAGAAGTCACATTTGACTTATACTGGCCAATATATGTATCAGCAGAAGTGACTGATTATTACAGGCAAAAGCTGTAAGAAACAGTGCATAGTTCAGTATGTTCTCTGTTTCTTGCCACTGACACTGTAGAAGCATGTTTCAAAACGAAGCCTTCATCAAACTAGATCCTTGAATGACTGCCATGAGGACAGCCTGACTCACGTTGGAATGTAATATGGGTACAATTAAGTGTTGTTTTAGAACACTAAGATGTTGGAATTATGATCATAGCAACTAAATGTGGTATAAATAACGGTTTTTTTTTAGGAAAGCCAAGAGGAAAATTCCATCTTAGGAGGTCATCAATGAGACATCATAGGGCCTGTCACACACACTAATGTACGAATTTTTTATTTCATAGCACAGAGTAATTCACTAATCCTCACATTTGATTCTTATAGTTACAGAAAAGGTAAACAAGAATGAATGTACATTACGGAATTTCTAATGAAGACACATTGGTTGGGGAAGAATAAGACAGCCTATCAATAAGAAACTGCCTCCCCCATCACCATTTTTATATACCATTGTCATCTGTACCCTAAATTTTCTTCACTCTTTAGTAAGCATACTTGCTCCTACGTTTGACAGGTTGTGTATCTGTTAGGGCAAAGACACACTGGCTAAGTAGGTTACTAGAAATAAACAGAAAACAGGAAAAGTAACCAGGACCAAACTTTATGAAGAAGTTTTTTTACTCTTCAAAGGTTAACAGTAAAAGTCACCACTGCCAAATGCCTAATTACCATTTGATATGCCTAAATGGAACATGTGTGCTGGAAAATGGCAGTTACTCAGAACCAAGGCCAGAAGTAGAATTCAGGTCAGAGTGAGGAGGCACAAGGACCCACTGGACCAGCCTTTTCATCAAGAACACTGATTGCCCCCACTTCTTTATTCTGGCCTTTGTCTCTCTCATTAGTTCTGACAAACCATGAAAGAGGATCATAACTGCTTCAATCCCAGTGGAGTTGAAGTGAATTACATGAAAGAAACACTTAACAAAGGATGTCTGTCTACTCGTGATCATTTTTTAAAAATGGGGATGTGGGGAAGTAGACAAAAGACTCCACAACTCTGCTTTTAGAAATGTCTTACATGTCATTTTACAAAGCATACAAATAAATTAGTGTCATAATTAATAAGTCTATCAAAAAACTCTAGCCACTATCTTTTGCTCTAAAATGTTAACTGTTTCTAAATCAAATCCAATCTTCAACTATGCAGATTATGTACTATGAAAGCACATATTGTAAATATTGAAGGGAATTCCACATGGTTGCTCCCTAAATGGCTTAAGGGCCCAACATCTGATTAACTGAGCAACAGCTCAAGGTGACACCTTTGAAAAAGGCACATGCATTAGGATATACAAGCTCTAAAATAAGATGCATTCAACTTTGTGTCCCTTACTTTGTGTTCATAAGGGATCCCTAATAAACAGTTGCTGAATTGAGTACAGGTAGTAAGTGCCAAGGCCAGGTCACGGATCTACGATTGTTTTTTTCCAAACTCCAGGTCAATGAACGATGTTTCATTACCAATGCTGTGAAGCCAGTAACTAGGTAGAAGTTTACTGTTACTTTAATATATGGGTAGGTATACTCTGTTGCCATGGTAGTTTTCATTCTCAAGTGGCTCTGCTAATAGGGCAGAAACCGTTAAATCACAACATGCTTATCTCACAAATACAACTACTATAACTAGTATAACAACTATTTTAGACTTAAAACTGTACCTTTTAAAGTTAGCTGACTACTAGAATTAATATCCTATTAACTTAATTGTGGTAAGCCAATTTACTACAGCAAGAGAGGAAACAAGCTAAAATGAAAGTATACTACATGCTAAATTGGCCTCTGTTAAGTTTACCTTTCCTCACCCTTCTCCCTCTTCAGGATGACAATGCCAAACACGGAAGAATGTTGTCCCAACGGGATAAAAAAAAAAAAAGTGACCAAGATATGCTTAATCTTGAGATTATCATCAAGTAAAGAAAAGCTGCCTGAACGAACCCTATTGGATATAAAATCACAATATATGCTATTAAATAAACTGCAGTTTTAAAAGCGCATTAACACATGCGGGTGTTGTGCACACGCTACTTCACAGGACCACTGTGGTGCATGGAAAGTCCACAAAACCTGCAGTGGTGTTGCCACCTCATCAGAACCTGAGGCAACGTGTGCTGGGAGCTAAAGCACACACTCAATGGCACAAACCTCTGATTCGAAGGGAGGGGAGAGGGATAAGGAAAGTTTATTCAGCGCTTCTGCGTCTAGTCCCGGGCAAGAATTGTCAACGCACGATGCAGGAAACCCCTGGGCCCAACTATGGACTCGACGCGGACGCCCAGGCTCGGAAGCGGCTACCCTCCAAGGCCGGGGGCGGGGCCGCCGGGGGCGGAGCGGCGAGGGGCGTGGCCTGCAGGCCCGGGGGCCGAGGGGCGGCCCGAGCCCCGAGCCCGCGCCTGGAAGGCGGGCTGCTGGGTTCTGAGGTGAAGGGGGGGTGGGGGGAGAGTGCGGGGCTGTACCTGCGCTGGAAGTCCGGAGCGAAGGGCTTCAGGTACGGGTCTATCTCTAGAAGTCGGGCTAGTTCGGGTACGTCGGCCAGGGCAGCGGCCAGCGCCTCCTCAGAGCATTGGGCCCGAGCCTCCCGAGCCGGGGGACTCGCCGGAGCCGCCATCTTCCGCCGCAGCCCGAGTAGCCGAGGCCCGAGAGGGTCGAGTGGAGCCTGAGCGGGAACGGGCGCTCTAGCCGGGAGGAAGGCGGCGAGGGCGGAGCCGAAGGACGCCCAGGCGAGCTGAGGCGAGCTGCGGACGTCCGTCCTTTATAGCTGGAGGCAACGGCCGCCGGTCCCCTTTTCCCCCCGCCGGCGTGGAGGAGCGGGACCCGGAGTGATCCCCGGACGCACGTCCCGCGAGGGGAGGAGGCGCCCAGGCCCTCCGCCCACTCACGCGGCCCGCACCTGGGCCCGCCGAGGCCTGCCCTCTCCTGGTGCTGGGCCGACCTTCCGCAGCCTTGACCTCGTTTAATCCTGACCCATTCTCGTCTCCGGAGCAAGCCCCTCGCTTTTCTTTAGGCTACTCCCACTGGCGGCCTCCCCTTCAAATGAGTATATGTATATCTTAAGTTCTGAGAGTTTCTTATTGTTAACATAGTGTTTCAGGCAGATGAAGTAAATTCACTGTGAGGGGAACAGTCAAGTATGGATAGAGTAATACGTTGAACATGTTAAGTTCATTTTCAAATCTTCCTGGAAGTGGTAAGAATCACTTCGAAGTGGTAAGAAATATCTCTTCCTCTTGGCTTAGGAATGGGAGACCCTAGGTAGTCTTCCCCTACTTGGAACTTCTTTTGTGTTGTTTCATCTGACTGGTTTCTAGCTCAAAGATCCTTTTTTTTTTTAAGACTACAGGGTTGTACACTGCGAGAATTGGGCCCACCAGCCTGGTAGTTTCCAAGTTACTTTGTACGTAGAAACTGGAGAGGCTTGGGGGATATCTGTCCCAGTTAAGACCGAGGTGTGAAGAATCCAAGGGGCTATGGAGAAGAAAGTGTTGATCAGCCGTGGGCGTTTAATTTTAAAACATTCAAAATTTTTTTTTGCAAAAGGAATAATAAGGACTTAATGAAAGATATGTAGTAACTAGGGGCCTCAAAGTAAAAGGGTGGAGGATTTGGACAACCTTCAAAAAGGCATGTCTTATTTTCCGTAAAGATGGCAGTATGCAAACATTTGTAAAATATCAAACAATACTTGAAACTCAGAAGCAGGATACTCAGTAGACCCACAGATCTATATGTCCAATCCTAAACTTTCCTCGGAAATCCAGGTTTGTATCACTACCTGTCTATTTTGAAATCTCTATTTAGCTGGCTAGGAATCCTAAACCATGTATCTCCCAAGTGTATCGGAATCAGTATGCTCTTCTTTTCTGCTACCACTCATGCAGGCGGCCTTCCTCTCTCATTTGGACTAACATCCTCTTCTACTCTTTCTCACCTCTAATCCATTCTCTAGTGTTTCTCAAGCTTTAATGTACATATGAATCACCTGGGGATCTTGTTAAACGTACAGACTCTTTTTTTGTTCTGGGTGGTGCCTCACATTCTGCAATTTTAACAAGCTCAGAGGTGATGTTGCCACTGCAGGTTGGAAGCACAGTTTGAATAGTAAGCTCTACACAAGGAATAAATCATACAACTTAAATGACATGCCAGTTACTTTGAGCTAAATATAAACTCCTTACTCTTCTCTAACAAGGCTTCCATAACCTGGTCCCTGACTGCCTTTCCACCGCTTTCATCAGCCTTCTCTGGGTTTAGTATTCTGTGGACACTGGCTTTCCTGAAAGTCACTGAGCTCTGTGTAGCCTCCGAGACTTTACTTGCCCTCCTCTCTTAGGAATTCACTTACCATAGCTGTTTCCTCCCCAGCATTCATGGAGGTCTCATCATAAATGTCAACTTATTGCTGAGAAGCTTCTAATTCCACTATCTAAATAGCTGCCTCAGAATCTTCTATTACAGTGCATTCTCTCCTATGCAAGAGTTAAAATTTAGGTGTTTATTCTTTTCTTTTATTTATTGATCTTCCCCTTTAGCATGTAAACTCCAAGAGAGCAGGGACCTCTTCTGTTTTGTTCACTACTGAACAAGTATTTATTGAAATCCCCTGTGAGAGCAAGTTTTCTAGGAACTAGGGATTAGTGATGAGCAATATAAATCCCAGTTGTCATAAAGTTCACAGAATAAGTACATTTATAGAGACAAAAAGTAGAACATTGGTTTCCCAGGGCTGAAGGGAATACAGAGTGACTGCTAGTGGGTAGAGGGTTTGTTTGGGGGTGATGAAAATTTTCTAGAATTGATTATGGTCATGGTTGTACAGCTCTGTGGATAGACTCAAAACTACTAGAATTGTACAGTTTTAAGTAAGTGCATGGTACATGGATTGTAGCTCAGTAAAGCTGTTTTTAAAATATCAAAAAATAATTTCTAAGGTATGAGTAATATAAAATTTACTCTTTAAAACTAACGTATCACCCCTGTTGAAAATTACTAGGAGAAAAAAAAGAAAGGAAAAACCAGAGATCTGTGACCAAACTCAAGAGAGAAGTAGAAAATAAGTAACTTTTAAGTAAAAAGCAGCAGTAGTGATAAAGGAGAATGTGGTTTCTGCGAAGACAAAGGAGAAATTTTAGAAAGACTAGAATGATAATAACTCTTTTATCTTTAATAATGTCATCGACAACTCAAGATTCCTTGGTTCTTTCATTTCCTCATGTAGGCTTTGACCTCAGTATTGTTCTCTCATGGTCAAAAAGTGGCTGCTGCAGCTCTTAGCAGTACTTCTTCGTACCACCACATCTAAAGGAAAGAAAAATGAACTTGTACGTTTATACTGTGTATCTTTGTTTAAGGGAAAACTTTCCTTCATATCTCCTTGGGTAGAGCTAGATTGCATACCCACCACTAAAGCCACTGTAATAGAGGAATGTGACTACCGTGATTGGTTTAAACTAATTGTGATTCATGGCTTGAATTGGGTCCACTCTCCCTTACTGCATTGCTATTCAACATCTAGATAAAATGGTGATGCAACTGGCATGGAATAAGAAGGATAGATAATCATGTCTGCCACATCTTTCTTTGCTATCTATTCTAGATCCCACTACCCATGAAACTTGCCAGTATTATTAATTCTTTTGTCCCCTTGTAATTGATCTTACCATGTTTACATGGCAAAACCTCAACCTAGAATCAGTGAATTTGCCTTCTCCATTCCTACATCCAGATTGCTAAGTAAATAAAAATAACTGTAGGAACTAGTTTCACTAAAAACCCTTTCTCATGCAAGGCAACCACAATTTTACAGGCTATACACTATATACAGTATACTCAACCAAGAAGGCAAATGAGGGCATTTGCCCTGAGGAAGAAGAACCATCTCCTTTGCACAAAGGTGCCTCTCCCTCTTCAGGCTATGAATCCTTAGGACTGTGCCTACCAAGAGAAGACACTTCTTTCTAATCCACAAAGGTGAGTGGCAGCCCTGCCCTCAGTTCTCAATTTTTCCCTTGGCCATAACACTCCTGTGTCTTCATTGCCAAGTTCTTGAGAGATTTATCTCATTCACTGTTCAACACACTGTGGGCTGACTTATGTTTCTACTCTGTTGAAATGCCTCTTTCCAAAACACCCAAAACCACCTAGTTGTTAAACTCAATGGGCAGTTTTTAGCTCTTGTCCCATTGAATCTCTCAAGAGTTGGAACTCCTAATCACTTTTTTCTCATCTATTCAGAAAGAAAGGAATATAAAGTTGCGACAGATTTTGAGGTAATAAAGATGTCTAGCCACTGTGAGATACAACAAGTCAAGGGCGGAAAGATTCCTAAATAATGGTGAGAGCACAACTGAGTCTGGATATCAAACACCTGAAATAGTGCCATGTGGCCCCATGTTAAGTTTTTATTCGTTGCTTGATAGGCTGGGTATGTGAGCTCAAAAAATAACCTTGACAAATTACTTTCCCTCCCTGTGCCTCCTTTTCTTAACTGCAAAGTGTGGCAAGGCTTAAATAAGAACATTTAATCACTTAATGAGTTCTTAGGATAGTGCCTATCATATAGTAAACGTTATTTGTGTTAGCTATTATTATTGTCAATGGATAATGAACTTACTTTAGGAGGAAAGATGAGGCTTTTCCATCCCTATATCCATACACATTCAGATTTCTCCATATTAATATTTAAACTTTCAGTGATTCTGGATGTGAAATACTTAAATGTGGAAGAAACTTGAGGATGGGTAATTTTAATATTTGAATGCCAACTATTTTTAAGGCATTATATTAAAGCATTATGATAGTATAAAGAACTCTGACATGATCTATTAAGTTACAATATTAGACAATTCATAATGAAAATTTAAATAATGACAGCTCAAATAGCATTGAGTTGTGTTAATATTATATGTTAAAGTTTAATCAAAATTTGAAATCCTATTATTTGTCTTCTTTCTCTCCCCACCCCTTAGCACTATAGGTATTATTTTCTTTGAAATAATGGAATTTAGTTAGATATATATTCCTTCAAATTTCTCCACTGAAATATTCTAAAACTTGATAAGGCAATGGTTATACAATTCTATAAATTTACAGAATATCTTTGAATTATACATTTAAAACAGGTGAACTTTATGGTATGTAAATTATACCTCCTAAAGGTAGTTTAAAATTTTATCTTGCATAAGACTGTAACTAAAGGCTCTCCTTTGAAAAGGTGGGTCTAATGGCTGGCAAGTGTCAGTATCTCAGTCTCCAAACTGACATCCACTGATTTCTGGATTAAATTCAGCAAAGGCAGTGACCAGCCAAATGTCCCCTCTACCACCTGCCAAGCCTTCCCAGGGGACCCTGAAGGAAGAGAAGTTTATCCTGTCTTCAGACTCGTTCATCCTCTAACCTCTCTATTTAGATGGCTAAGTAGTGAGTGTTCAATGTGATAGTGATTGCTACCACCTGGAAACCAGAGTAAGACAACTTTTCCAGAGATGGCACTTAATTGTTTTTAGATGATAGTGATTTTCAATTACTTTTCTTGTAAGTTGAATTAGAACCAGTGACCTAAGGTGGAAGTCTCTTAATTTTTGTGACATCCTCTGAGCATCTTATCCTCTCCATTAGAACTTTTCCGTTAGTCTCAGACTTACCCATGGTAATTTTTATTTCACTCAGTTACAGACATCCTTTATGCCTTTATATACTCTCTAGTGATTATTTGATATCTGAAATTTTCAGTACTTCTCAACTGTTCCTTATGTGAAAGTTTTACAAACTTTTTAGGGCAAAATCTTGTAAGAAAGGATCAGATAGCTGAGCTTATCATAATGGAAGTATTCTGAAAAGATACAACAATTCTTTGGAATAAAAGCTAATAATAATAACGCATTGGTTTCTACGGTCTAGGCAAACTATTTTGTACTGCCTCTCAGAAAGATGAATATAAAGGATAAATGTAGGAGGTTTTTTTTTTTTTTCATTTTAAAACTTAAAAATTAGGCAAGCAATATTTCAAACACTGTGAATCTATGAAGTTTACCTGAATGACACTCAGATCTCTGGCAAACTTTGCCAGTCCAGAGCAAAGCAAAGAGCCAGGAAATGGAGGGGAAGGGGGACCTTTCATCACATAAAACTTAAGTCTCAAAGCCTCTTGCAGTGTGCTTATAGGAAGACACCTCCCACTCCCATCACCTATTATATAATAGCTTGAATTGTGGTCCCCAAAAAGATATGTCCATGTCCTAATCCTCAGAACCTGTGAATGTTAGCTTATTGAGGGTAAAAGTCTTTGCAGATGTAATTAAGTTAAGGATCTTGAGATGAGAAGCTCATCCGGATACTCTGGATGGGTCCTAAATCCAATGAGCGTACTCTGAAGAGACCTGCAGAGGAGATAGTCACAGAGAAGTGAAGGCAATATGACCATGAAGCCAGAGATCCTGGTAATACAGCCGCAAGTCAAGGGATGCCAACGGGCACTGGAAGCTAGAAAAGGCAAAGAACAGATTGTCCTGAGAATATTCAGAAGAAATGTGACCTTGCCAACACCTTGATTTCAGACTTCTGGCCTCTACAACTGTGAGAGAATAAATTTCTGTTCTTTTAACCCACGCAGTTTGTGGTAATTTGTTTTGGCAGCCTTAGGATTCTAATAGGTCTATTCAGTTTTTCTTAATGAGTTCTCAGTGATTGCAGATTGGAAGCTGCAAATCACACAGCAGAGGAATTATTTTAGGATGTTAATTGGCTTACATATATACCACCTATTCAACAAAAGGGATTTGAGGTGGCTAATAAAAATACTTGTGATAGGTGAAATAATACTTGACAGAAACAGAAAACAACAAATCAGAGTGGAGAAAATCCATAACATTTAAGCTCAGACTTAGTTCTTAGATTCCTAGTAGCAAAAGCAAAGAAGGAACGATATTAGGTATGTATAGTTTTTTGAAGTTTGGATTGCTTTTTCTAGTTAGAAAGGGCTCTATAAAAGATAAATATTGAATACATTTTGAATAATGTACTTGGAATCCAATTTTAGATAAACTACAAAGGCTTTTCCCAGATAGTTTTTTCCCATGGATAGCAGTATGATATTGTTGTTATGGACGCAGACCTTGAAACCAGGCTGTCTGGGTTTAGATCTCAATCTGTCACTCACTACTGTGTGCCCATGGCAGGTTAATCTCTTTGTGCCTTAGTTGCCATTTCTGTAAAGTGGGAATGATAATAATGCATGTTTTCTTATTGAGAGGATTAAATGGCTCAATAACTATGAGAACAGCATGTACTAATCACTCAGTAAATGCTAGCACTTAGATTTCTTCAAAGGCAAAACAATAGCAAAGGATAATGATATGTTCCATACACAACACTTTGTAATAATCTAGATAAGTACAAAAGTAAGGTATTAAGACCTTGAGGATTGTTGGCACACTCTCAGGGAAAAAAAGTGTTGTTATGTCAGTGAACTCTAACCTGGATTCTGGTGGACACTAACACTGAGCTGAGGTTTTTCTAAAGGAATATTTTCACCAGGAACTAATGTGTTCCTTTGATCAATGTTAGTAAACAAATGCTTGTTACCAGTCCTCAAAGAGAAAAATGAAGGAATTGAGAGAAAGTGTTTAGAAACTTCAATATCAATTTGAGTAATTTTATATCTAAAAATATTTTAAAATTGTGCTTGTATTTGGCATTTTGAAATTTTTATTTCTCTAAAAAATTATTTTAATTTTATTTAATGAAACTATTTACCCATGACTGATTGTTGGGGAAAAAACTTTTCCTTCATCACTGAAAGTTTGATAAGCTTAGCACTTTGTGAGAAGAGTGAGAGAACTCTTCTCACAAAATTCTTTATCTGTGCAAATGCCCTGATGAGTACATACTAGACACTCCAAAATTCTCATTTAAAAAAAGAATTACACTGACTTGAAATATTTTAATAATAAAATTATAATTTATATTTTACATGTTCAAGGTCAAAACTAAATTATTCAAGTAGGGCTTTGTTGTCATAGATGCTAATCTATTCAAATTGCACTGCAAAACAAAACAAAACAAAATTACATTGCAAGATGACCATGCCAAATTATTCAAAGACAAATTGTAAAGTATGGGGAAGTTATCTAGGATGTTACTGTGTTACATATTCTTTGATAGAAATGTCTTTGGAGCTGCATAGGTTGAGCCTGTTGACAAAAAAGAAACAGGCAAAGGATGATTCAAAAGACTATAAAATGCCTATTTACTAAAGCAAAATAACCTGGTGCTTTAGCCATAATCCTAGCTATACGGTATTCTGCTGGAGGACGTCAAGTTTTAACCTGAAAATAACAATTTTTCTTATTTTGGACTTTGAACATGGCAGAATTCTAGTCTCAAGCTCTGTCATTTATAAGCCATGTGACCTTGGGCAGGTCACTTTTACAACCTCAGTTTCATGTTACTATATATGTAAAAGAATATGATTGGGAAGATATGACATCAAAATACGGTAATATCAAGACCAACACTAGAAGGGTCCAAGGCAACTCAGTTAATTTAGGGGGGAAGAGGCGAAGTTGAGCTATTATGACTATATCTAATAAAAGTCACAGCAGATAACCTTCCCAACTCTCCCTCTACCCCAATAGGAGGCTTCTCTTACTGCCTCACTCAAAGGACAAAGAGCTCTGATAATATTGGGGTGGGTGGCTTATAATAATGATAGATTATAATGCTTTAGAAGACTGCTTCTGTAAAAATTAATGACAGCATCTTCAAAATGAACCTTTACAACATTACATTTCTAAATTCCATATAGCCTATAATTGTAGGAGGTTTTTTTTCCAGAAAATTCTCTTTGAAACTAAATTATTAGAGAAGAAAATGAACCTGACCTAAGTTAACTTTGGAAAACACTATTTTGACTACGCACTGTAAGGCTTAAAAAAAAAAAGAACTGTACATAAACACTGTACTCTAGTTGTTAAATTCAGTTTTCACAGGAGTATGGGCTAGGTATTCTGCAATTCTGCTAGACTATTCTGCGTGTACTACAACTGAAAAAATAAGTAAATAAATTGCGGATAATGGGAGCCAGTTTCTGGCTGTCAGAGATTGAAGTTAAATAAGCATTGGAGGAAAGATAGCATAAGCCCTGTAGTGCTTGAGATAGGGATATGAACTCACGTGCACACACATGCACAGATAAATGTTAAAAAAAAATGTGTATACATTGCTTTGTATAATACATTCCTTAGCTCTGTCTGCTGAGAGGATAGGGAAGCAGTGACACCCCAGTAACAACAAGCATACCCAGCCCCCAGATCTTAGTTTCTAAACACCATTCCCCAGTAGAAAGACACAGGGCTTCTTGAAGAAACGGCTGATTCAGGGGATGGGTAGTGAAATGCAAGATGAGCCTGGAGCATTTTACAGTGCCAGAAGGTAAAATAGTGTTTTTTAAGAAAAAGAATGTGGGGGCACATTAGAAGTTCAGGGAAGTCAACCAGAAAGAGTCCTCAAATGTTCCAAGCAGGAATCATTTGAGCTACAAAATAAATAATAGGGTTGGACTTTTTAATAGTAGTAGTATTTATAACCCCAAAGAGTAAAGTAAGTATCAGTGGGTATATCCTAATATACATAATTGATCAGACATGTAAGTGGGGGAGAAGGGGAAAATCTTCCTTCAGAAAAATTCCAAATAATTTATGTAGAGCCTCCCCCACCTCAAGGAAGTAGAGCTTAATTCTCTTCCACTGAAATTGAGCTGGACTTAGGTACTTGCTTTCAAATAATAGAATATGGAAAGCAGAAAAACAGGAACTTTATAGTGGAGAAACCTGTCAGACTCCATCTTAACCAAGTAATCAAAGTTAACTCCACCAGTGACAAGACATGTTTATATTGTGTACCCCTTGATATGATGTGATAAGAAGCACACTTAACCTCTGATATAGTCTTCCCCCAAATCCGCTGAGAATTCCTAATCATGAGAAAATATCAGACGAAACCAAATCGAAGGTGTTCTGCAAAATACCTGAGTACTCTTAAAAATTGTCGTCATGGAGAACAAGAAAAGACTGGGAAACTATCACCAATTGAAGAAGACAAGAGATATATGATGATTGAAAGTGAAGTGGTATCCTGGATTGAATTCTAGAATTTAAAAAATGAAATACTGATAAAATTTTGTTTTATTAATAGTATTGTACAACCTTTAATTTATTACTTTTGGTAAATGTCCTCATACAAGATTTTAGCATTAGAGGAAGTTGGGTGAAGATACATGGGAACCCTTTGTGCTGTCTTTGGACATTTTCTACAAGTCTAAAATTGTTCCAAAATAATTGTTTTTATATTTATAATGTTAACTATGATAAAATATTAATATTTGTTGATTTTGGAGAAAAATACATGCAGGTTTCAAAAACTGTTTTTCTATAACTTTAATTTTTTTCTAAAAGAAAATAATATTGCAATATTCCATTTTCCCCCTTTTTTCCCAGTGTTGTTTAGTACTTACACAAACCTTCATGTTAAATGAAAATATATGCTACTAGTTTAATAATGGCATAGTTAATCAAAAATTTCTGACTCCTTTAATGGAATTAGGTATGTTAGATTCTCTGAGCTTATATTAACTCTTTGAATTTACAAGGCTGCCACTTAGTTATCTGGTGGCATAGTGTTCTGAGAAATTTAAAGGAACTGCTACAAGTACCTAATTAATCCTTACAAAGTTGAGATAATCTGATTCATTAGAAGAACAATGTGTGCCTGGCACTGAACTAGAAATTTTTAATTACCATTTTGTACTTTGCCGATAAGTTGATCTTGAGTGAAAAAAAGTGACTGTCTTTAGATGATGTACCAAGTTTAAAGCACAGAACTTCAGGAAATACGGAAAATCACAAATAAATGACCTAGATTTTAAGAATTTATTTTTCTCATTTTGAGATAATTTTCCATATACCATTAGATTTTTAAAACAATTTTAATACAAACTCCTCATTCTTATCTAACTAGTTATTTCATTTTAGTAGCTCATACAAAATATTCACAGTATTGAGTCACTTAAGCCATCAAATATTTTGAAATTGCTTTTTAATCTGAGTTAATTCTTCCACTATTGGCTTTCATCTATTTTCATTCAGATGTTTCCATCTCTTCTAGAAATGTTTCCTAATTTTCAAGATTTTCTTTTTATTTTATTAGCAATTATAATAATGCCTTTTAAACTTGAAAATACTCACAATGTTCAAAGATAATGCAGTGAAACCAAGGTTATTTACTTGATACTGATATTAAAGGATTTTTTTTAACAAAGATTCTGTTCTTACATAAAATTAACAATCTAGGTATAAACCTACCTATATCAAAATTTCTTCTGAGAACTTTTTTAGAGATAATTAATTTTGCAGATATCCCTGCTTACCCACATTTATGAACACTTCCTAAATTAATTATTATGTGGGAAGGTAATGTTTCCTAGGCCAACCATAGTAAATTATTTCATGAGTGTTTATCATTTCAACTGACTCAATACTCTACTAGTTATATCATACTTTTGATTTAAAAAACTGTTTGACAGAGCAAGGTTGAAACGTTTCCTTAATAGGATGAAGTCAGAAAATTTTTTAAGATCTAAGAATAGCTCTAATATTAAAGGATTGTAGAGACTGGATTTGAGGTACACATTTTTGTGAAGTTATCACACTTATTAAATGACAGATTCTCTTGCAGTATCTAAGTTTGTTTTTTTCTTTTTCCTTTTTATTAGTGAACAGTATTTGGAATAGAATTTCTTGCTCATTAAAATCGATACTTCCTCAGAGTAGGGGGAATGTAGTTTAAGTTAAAAAGATATACATATGTATGTGTATGTAGAAAGAAACTTTGGTTCAGTATTTTACCATAAGCTGAATTTTCTACAGAAGAACTATGCAGAGGGTTTCTTAATCTTCCTATCACCCATCTTCATTGAGATCAGCTGGGACTTCAGCTTCAGGTCAGATGGAGTAATAAGGAATGGATTTACCATCCTGTATGAAACAACAACAAAAATATCAAATCAAAGTGTTGGGCATCAGGCAACCAGACAAGGTTATCCCTAAGAGGTGGAAAACAAATGAGGTGAGCCCTATAAATGTCCTAGCTTACTGCCGTGAGAGAATTTCCAAGCCACAGTTCAGGGAAGAGGAACACAGGCAAAACCCGGCCTGAGGAGGTGGAAGCTGAGGTCCAGAGAGAACAAGCAAGCAAGAATTCATAGCACAACACCATAAAGGAGAGAACTGCACAGAAAAATAACCTAGAGTCATTCAGACAGTCCCTGTTGAGTATTCCACAGAGTACTGATCAGTGTTTTGATTTGAGGAAACTGCCAGAGGCTGTGAAAGAACCATTCAAAAGATGGAACCATGCTTAATATTCACACAGGGCCAGGAAAAGTACTGGTTCCCTACAGCCAGACTAGAAAAACTCATAATTTATGTAGCATTGGGGAGAGTACTCCAAAAGATCTTGTCTCAATGATGTGGATAATTAGTTCTATGCTGGGTACTTTTCTGGAGCCAACTAACAAGTCATAAAAGCAAAACCCTAAAGGATCTGTTTCCATATAATGTAACTGCATACTTGAAGGCAGCTTAAGAATATTTATAGTAATATGAAAACATTCATTCAGCAAGTAAAATTTACAAGTTCTGGCATCCAATCAAAAGTTTGCTGCAGCCATGCAATGGAGCAGGAAGACCTGATCCATATTGAGGAGAATAATCAATCAATCAAAACTGACTTAAAATTGATACAGGTGTTTGAATTAGCAGAACCAAGGACATAAACACAGTTATTTTACCTGGATTACATATGTCTAAAAACTTAAGGAGAAATATTGAAGATATGAGACAGACCTAACATCAAACTGCTAGAGATGAAATGTATAATGTCTGAAATGACAATTTAAGATATTGAAGAAATAGCAATAGAAACTATGCAAAATTTAAAACAGAAAAAAAAAAAAGAATACAAAGAACACCAGTGAACTGTGGAACAACTTCAGGCAACTTTTTATATGTGTAATTGGATCCCCAAGGTAGTGAAAAGGAAGGAGGACACAAAAAAATTTGAAGACATTCAAATATGGTGGCCAAGATTTTCTGAATCTCATGAAAATTAAACACATTCTAAGAAGTTAGATGAGCCTTAAGCACAAAAAATGTAAAGAAAACAACACCAGCACACTTTATAATGAAATTACTTTAAACCAGTCATAAAGAGAAAATTTCAAAGCAGCCACAGGAAAAAGGACATAGTGCGTGTAAACAAACAAAAATAAGGAAGACAGCAGATTTCTCATTGGAAAAAATCCAAAAAGTAGAGCAACATCTTTAAAGATGTGAAAGAAAAGATTGACAACCTAGAGTTTAATATTCAGTGAACACATTGTTCAAAAATGAAAGCAACAAAAAGATAGTTCAGACATACGAAGATGAAAGAATTCATTCTGAGGAGACCTATACCACAAGAAATTTAAAATTTCTTAGACAGGTGAAAAAAGATACCAGATGAAAATATGTACCTGAAGGAATGAAGAGCATCAGAAAAATAACTACATGGGTAAAAACTAAGAATTTTTTCTTATAATTTAAATTTCTTCAAAAAATAATTGACTAAACAAAATAGTCACAATGTGTGTTTTATAATGTGTAAGTAACATTAATCAAAAATAGCATAACAGCTAAAAAAAAATGGAAGTAAACTTTTTAACTTACATTAAGTGGTATAAAATCAGTTGAAGGCAGACAGTGATAAAATAAAGATACATACAAAAAATCTTACTATAATCATTTAAATAACAAAGAAAAGATGTATAACTAATAATACAACAAAGGAGATGAAATGGAATTGCTTAAAAAAATAACAAGATCAAAAGTGGGCAGGAAAAGGAGGGAAGCTGAGCAAAGAATAGAAGGGACAAGAAGGAAACAAGAGATGATAGGCTTACACCTAACCATATCAATAATCATATTAGATATATTAGGTGCATTGCAATTAAAAAGAGATTGTCAGCTTAGATAAAACAAGAAGATGTAAGGCTCCCTATAAAAAATTCACTTTAATGTATAAACATACAAAAGAGATGCTATGTTAACACTATTCAAAAAGAAGTTGGAGCAGCTATACTAATATCAAAGTGGATTTCAAGGCAGATAATATCACCAGGGACAAATAAGGTCATTTCATGATGAAAGGATCTATCAAAAAGACATAATAATCCTAAATCTTTGCACATTTAATAACAGATTTTCAAACTACATAAAGCAAAAACTGATAGAACTGCAAGAAGAAATAGACAGATCCACTATTATAGTTAAAAATTTCAATACCCTTCTCAATATATGATAGAATAAATGGAAAATTAATATTATCATATAGACTATTTGAACATTATCAACACACTTAACTTAAGGGATACACTGCTATAGCACTCCATCCCACAACAATAGAATGCACACTCTTTTAGTGTACATGGAAAATTTACCAAGATAGACTATATACAGACAATAAACAAATCTCAATAGTTTTAAATGGGTTAAGTTATAAAGAGTGTGCTCTCTGACCACAATGAAATTAAATGAGAAAACAACAAAAGAAACATATCTGGAAAATTCAAAAATAGTTGATAATAAATAACATACTTCTATGTAAGATATTCATTAAAAAAAGAAATCAAAATAGAATTAGAAAACATTTTAGACTAAATAAAAACACAATATGACAGAAATTTAGTGGGGTGCCACTACAGCAGTAATTAGGGGAAAATGTATAGCACTTAAAAGCTGTGTTAGAGAAGAAGAAAGTTCTCAAATCAGTGACCTCACCTTCCACTTTAAAAAATTAGAAAAAGAAAAGGTGCATCAGGGCTGTGGGGATCTGTGTGTTCATCATGCAACCCTAGGCTGTGCCTGGAATGCAAGCTATCATATGTACCTCTACTAGGGGATCAGGTTTTTGCTGAGAGAATTTCCCTTAGGGGGTCTTATTCCTAAAGAAGACTAAAGTACTATATGTAGATTTGGGTTAGGGTTTGAAGACTTAAGACAAACCCTCCCTTAGAGGGCAAATGCAGAAGAGCCAAAAAAGGAGACAAAGGAGAGGTGTTGAAAAAGGTAGAAGAAAACAAGTATACTTACAGACATTAAGAGAAGTGCTTCAAAACAGACTTCAGTAAAAGTTATAGAGAAGTCAAGAAGAGGACGTTAGGAACTGATGTTTAGATGATTACTTGTGACTGTAAGAATGCAATATTGGTAGAGTGGTGGGACAGGAGTTGAATGTTATGAAGACAAACTAGACACAATAACAACATACAGAGGTAGTTGTTTAGTGTCTGTGAGAACCAGACTCCAGAATCAGATTGTCCGGGTTTGAATACTGATTTCATTCTTTAAAAACAATGTAACTTTGGGCAATTTGTTTAATCCTTCTGTCCCAATCAAATGAGGATAACATAATAACAACAACATCAAAGTTGTTATAAAGATGAAGTAAAAACTTTGTCATGTAGTAAGTGTTCAATAAATATTAGCTATTATGAACGTCATACATTTATTTGAGAAGGTTGGACATGAAAGACAGAAGAAAACTAGATATAGTCCTTTTTCTGTTCACACCAGTTAACAATGGAGAAAATTAAAGACCTGCATTACTGTAATAATACAGAGTCAGAAATTATTTTTTATTGAGCTCAGAAATGAATTTTTATTGAGATTTGAACTCCATCTGCTTTCCTTTCTTTCTGCTCCTGACTCTTGAATCAACAGAGATTTCTTAACCCCTTTTTGCAAGATTCCCAAGTGCTTCTCCCAGTTACTATCTCTGATGTTCCCAACCCTATACCATTTCTTCTCTCACACAGATGCCACCTATTCTCCTAATTGCTGACCACTAAGATGAGAGCATGCAAAAGAAGGGTTTGAGAAGACTATATTAATAAGAACATAATTTTGAATATATTCTTATTAACATATATTATAAGAAGAATTATCCATGGAACAGAATGTTTATTACAATAGTTATTTAAGATATAAAAAAGAAGTCTTCTTGTTCATAAGAAGAATATATTCACAAAAAATTATGTAACTTCTTGTGATTATATACTATCTTATGCCCCTCAGTTTTCTTTACCTTTACCTCAGTTTTCCACTCTAGCAAAAGAGAATGGGGAAGACACAAAAATAAACATTCCCACAAATATGTAATCACAATAAAATCTGGTCAAGTAAAACTCATCAAACAAACAAATCTGGTAAATTAATCAATTAGTGAATTGGATTCTGGCAAATTGTGTTCTCTGCCTGCCCTTGAGTTCATTGAGATTCCTTTATATCTTTGTAAGAAATTTCCTCTCTTTTTATTTAAATTAGTTTAAGGGTGGTTTGTAATTACTTGCTTTCAAAAAAACAAACAAAAAAAAACCTTGACCATCACACACTGTCACATCTGGCTCCTTTCCATATGCATATAAACATGTTTCATCTTCTCTTTCACTGTCAAATTTCTTAAATGCATTTATATTCTATAATTGCATTACCACCCTTCTCAGTCATGGTGGTTTCTGGTGGTTTCTACCCCTTACTACACTGCTAAAACCAATCTTACCACAGCTGCCAGTGAGTACTACGTCAATAAATCTAGTAGAATAATTCCAGTTTTCTTCTAGCTTGGTTTTTCAGTAGCATTTGACATCCTTGACTTTCTCTCTGAAAATATTTTCCTTGGTTTCTTTAATAAAAATTTTTTTTTAGATTTTTCCTTCTACTGATGTGTCTGTACCTTTCTGATCTCCTCTGTCACCTCTTTCTTGCCTACCTGATCTTTAAATGTCAGAGTTCCTCTGGAATTTCTTCTCATTTCTGTTTTTTTCTCCAGTTTCTTTTTTCTTTTTGTTTTTATTTTTATTTTTTCAGAAATGGTATCATCAACTTCCCAGCTGCTCAAGAAAGAAAACTGGCATTCATACAGTCATCCTTGATTACTCCCCCTCCTTCACTGTGCATATAAATCTTAAAAAGTCCACCTCCAAACTGCTCTCAGGTTTATCCACTTTCCCTCAGCTTTCCTGTGGGTGCCAACCACCCTTCTGTAATTCCCAGCATTGTGTGGTCCCACCTGGACTACTGCAGTGACCTTCTCAGTGGTCTCTTGCTTTCAATCGATCCCTTCTCTAATTTATTATTTACTTTCATCTAGAGTGTCAAAAAAAAGTAAAAAATAAAAACATAAAATGGGTTAATTCTTGCTTAAGATTCTTCAACATGTTTCCATTTTTTTTTAGAATAAGTCCAAGCTCCTTAAATGGCTTACAGGGCTTCCCACAATGTGGATGTTCCCCACCTATCATCTCAGTCTCAGCCCTTGCATACACCCTTCTGGTATTTCATTCACACTTAGTTTCTTTTAGTTTTAATGAGGTACTATTATCTCTCTGGCCCCTGGGCTTTAAAGAAGACTGACTCTTCCCTGAGCCTGAAAGTTCTGCCCCTTTTCCTCCTTTCACCAAGTTAATATGCTTCATCTTTGAGGTCTTAAATAAGATGTCATCTTCTTGACAAAGGATTGGATCCAGTAACATTCTGCATATCTCTTTGATAATACCTATTACAGATAAAATTACTTATTTAGTGCCTATACTTTCTGCCAAATTATAAACTCCATGAGGGTTAAAGCCAAATCTGTTTTATTGCAATGTCCCTAACACCTAGCCTGGGCCAGGCTGATAATACATGCTAAAAAAATATTAAATGAATTAGTAAATGAATGACTTTTTCCCAGAATCTACTGTGTGACTATTATAAACTTTTCCTTGAGATGAAGCAAATTCTTTCCCTAAATCTAGCCTGGTCTTTGGCATTAATAGCTTCAAGTTCTTACTATACACTGTTAGATAGAAGGTCCAACTTCCCCAAAACACCTTACCCAGTAACCTGTCATAACTTCTCTTCTTTGCTAATTATTCTAAAAGTGCCCTGCCTCTACCTCACTTAAAGTCCCTAATTATAGGATAAAAAATATTAATTGCCTTCCAAAAGGTCAGTGTTAAATCCATATCATCTTTTTCTGCGGGCAGAGTCTTACTTCCCTTTCTGTGTCCGGTTGGAAGGATTATATTATCAGATTGCTAATTGCCAAACTGCTATCCCTGTGGATATCAGAGAAAGAACACACAGCTATTAGTAGGAGCTGTGAGCTTTACCCAGAATAATAGGGCACCCTCTGACCTTTATGTTTTGGAATACTAAATAAGAAAATTAGACATGAGAAAGAAGGATGACACTGAAGACTAACTTTTCCTTTCTCATAATTTTACAGAACTTAGCCCAGGTGCTTTTAAAATTGATAGGTAAATTTGAGTAACGCTTTTAATCTAGGATAATAGAGAGTGGTTCTTGGGTACTAGACTCATGTACCAGCTCTCTCTGTTGTCTGTGTCACTGGCCAACTGAAGGCAGAATGAATGAAATTAACCCAGCAGGCATACATGGTTCCAAGTTCCATGACATACATTAGAAAGAACTTAAGCACAGGCCTTAAATTGCACCCTAAAATAAGGCCAAATCAGCAAAATTACTTGTACATAAATTTTATTTGAAAAAAAGAGTGAAACAAGGCAGATAAGTAAAATATAAAATGCTTGGCAGTTGATACTAGAAGTACAAGGGGGAAGAGGCACATTCATACATGTGTGCACTGCATTTCATCAGTTCTGTGGTGCCCTTCTTCGTCTTAGTTTTCATCTATGAAATGGTGGTGCAGCTCACAATTGATGTGTCAAATTTAATTTGAAATATGTTTTCTTTCTTAGTGGTGCATATAATGATGTGCCTTATAATCAATGAGTGATTGATTTAAAAACTGTCAATTAGAGCAGATAATGTCACAACAGTTACAGTGGGCCCTCCATATCCTCTGGTTCCACATCCACAGAGTCAATCAACCTCCTATCGATTTTTGATTTTTGATCTCCAGTTGGTTGAATATGCAGATGCAGAACCCATGATATAAGGTTCCAACTGTAGTACATAGTTTTACATAAAGGACTTGACAATCTGTGGATTTAGCTATTGGCGCTCAGGGTTGAGGAGATGGTGGATTCCAGGGCCAGGGGCAGGGCGGGCCACTGTATTTGCTTGTAAACATGTATTGGTAGCATATGTTCATTGCCACATTTTCAGTTCATGTCACATTGACCATTCATTTTTACATTTGGCTGAATTTCTGCATACCTTATAGCCTAAGAAAGAGAATGAAAAATGTATGTAATAGATATATTTGATGGATATATTTAATGTGTCAAAATCTGCACAGCCAACAATAACCAAGAAAAGACCAATAAACTCTGCACAAACATTACCACTGAATGCATCAGGAAAGACTCTGTATTCCAAACAAAGAAGTCATTACAGAACTAGATACAGAAAGATGGAGGGTGAGGGGTGAAGGTGGAGGGAGACAGAGAGAGAAGCACACAATGTGCAGATATGTAAAAGCACCAATATAATTTTCTTCTATTTAAAGATGACAGGCATATCTCTAAATTTAGGCAGCAGGACTTCAAGTTTTTTTATGTTTTTTTTTCTTACTTAGAACTTTCTTTTTTAAAATTTACATTGACTGATAACATAATTAGTTGAGTTGGAAAATGCCAAATGAAAATG
This sequence comes from Camelus bactrianus, assembly GCF_048773025.1. Classification (NCBI taxonomy): domain Eukaryota; kingdom Metazoa; phylum Chordata; class Mammalia; order Artiodactyla; family Camelidae; genus Camelus; species Camelus bactrianus. The sequence continues at coordinate 29,731,261 of NC_133539.1, forward strand.
AAAAATCTAACACATGCTGCATATGAATGTCTTCTCAGGAAATTCTTGTGGATTTTTTTTTTTTTCCTGTCAAACAGTGTATGTCAGGGAATTGTACCTAAGGAAAAAAGACTATCAAACCATGGCACCAAAAATAATCAAATTATGCTCAGTGGTGCTCAAGAACTGCAGAGGAAGGAAGAAAAGCTTTATGTTAAAAAAAAAAAAAACTAATCCCTTAGAGCACACATACACACACACAACACAAACTAATCACAAAGAAACCTCTCTATTGTCCTCCCACAAGTGTTCCTTACAAGGCAGTACATTATTTTACAAGTCACTATCAGTCAAAAGTCACGTTCAGTAAGCAATGGCTGTGACTGACAAAGGCTTACCCAAGTAGACTCTTGATTATTTGTGTATGTTTTTCCTGAAAAAAATAGCAAGATTTTTAAAATGTTTGTTCTTGCATGTTGCAGAAAGCTCCAGAGCAAGTCAGAGAAATCGAGGGAAGTAGAAAACAGCCTATTCTTCTTCCCAACCACATTAGGTTAAGCATTGAGCATAAGCTTTCAAAAGGGATTCTGTGTTAGGGGTGCAGGACATCAAGAAGAGAGTAATGGTGTCTACTGTCCATTATCTCTAACGTTCCATTATTGATTCCGGTGCATGATACTCTCAAGGTATGGTCTGCTGCCTCATGGTGGACGTGACTGGTGATTGCTTTGCTGGTCCTGGTTCTTGGACCTTAGATCTGCTGCTTGCCTGCAGTTTATTTGCCTTTTTCTAACTCTTTTCCAAAAGAGTAGGATCTCTGCTGGGATACCACTTCATGACTGGGATAGCAGAATTCAATTTTTGTATATAGTGTTAACCCCTAATTTTTCTTGCTGGAAAAATGAGCTGTTCCTCACAGATGCATCTCCCAGAATGTTTTAATAAGAAATAAGAGGAGAGAGGATTTATTCTCATTGACTTCTTTACTTCTAAGGAGACTTTGCTGAAAGTGGAGCCTTTAATTTTATTTGTTGCCTCAATTGCTTTATTGTAGCCAGTGAAATGAAGTTTAGTGATACTAGGAAATAAAACAGTTTTTGTAATCAGTAGTTGCCAACCAATACAAGGTTGTTAGTTTGTCTTTCTTTTTTTTTAAATCAAAACGCTTTTCATCCATAATAGCTTGGTGTATATATATTCCCCTTTTCTTATCTCCATCAATGGAATAATAACAAACAAGAAGTTTTTAAAAATCCTTTAGTCTAATGGAAATTTTAAATTTCAAGTCTGTTAGCATCAACAAAGATATTAAATATCATCATTAAATTTTGTAGTTCGATACTTTTATGCTAACAAAAACTTAGTAGGAATGTTAAACAAAAAATGATTTAATGTGTAGCTAGTTTTTATTAGAAATAAACAAGGTTAAAGATACTATCAGCTTTTCTGAAAAATTTATTTAATGGCAACTATTAGTCAAGATTCTTAGCTAATTCAGAAAAAAAATTTTTGTGACATCACTTTCAACTTGCTAGGCTAACATAGTAAGGCTAGGTTTACCTTCAGTTAGCTTTTGGATCTTTCACTTGGCAGTTTTGGAAACCAAACAAGTTTTTAAGTATAGCACCACCTCCACATTAGTCTCCTGGATTTGTATGAGTTAATTTGTCACTGGACCTGTTTCTCAAGCTGTAACTTTTCCATTTTTGAAGAGTAATGTTCTTGGCCAGCTCTGCATGATGTAGACTAATGATAGGACTTTCTATCCTCTAATTGCTGTATATGTAACACAGCTCTTAATCAGCAAAGTCTGCTTTTGACAATTGAAAACACAAACATAACAGATAGGATAATGATACACACAAATCAATTAAATTGATTTGAGCATGCAGTGTTGATGCATCATTTAGTTTTGCAGATGGGCATCTTTAATCAGACAGTACAGGAGCTACTTTTGATCCCAGAAAACTTTTTCTTAGATCACTAAACCTTAAATACTCTTTAGCATTACATTCATTTTAATCGTGGTGTTGCTTAGATTTAAAGACTACAAACATTCAGTTGTAATTTTCTCAGTAATTTTAAAGTGCTTTGTGGTTTTTGCTTTTGAATGGAAGAAGGAAATATATCAGAGCTGTCACAAATCTTTCATACCCTGATACCCTGCTCCCCTTCCAGTCCACAGATCTTTTGTTAAATTCCACTATGCCTCTGTTGGAAATGTGAATAGTCATCGAAACTGTTTCTATGCCAGGATTTGAAAGCTGATACACTGAAAACTGTACCCAGTGTATGTTAAGTGAACACCAAACTCCCTGTCAATAAGAGGACTAATATGAGACTATGACACAGTTAAATTTAGAAATAGGATTAAAAATAGTCTCTGGGTTTTCATTTCAAGGCCATTCACAGACATAGTTCTCATAGTCCTGTGGGATTCCAGCCCAGGTAGATTCCATTTCACGTGTGGGATAGTCTTTATCTTTCTAGCCTATTACGACTTTTACAAGAAAGGAAACTAGTATTTATTAAGTATCTACTGTACTCCTGAGATTATGCATGATGCTTTTCTTTATATCTGATGATGATGATGATGATAATAATAATAATAATAGTTGGTGTTTTTCTAACCTAAGTGTGCTTTGTAATTTCCATTCCTACTTACACTTTTTCCCATCAAAATCTTGTGAATTTTGCAAAATGAAGAAATTGGTGTTTACAGAGGTTCAGTAACTTTTTGAAAGTGGTTGCCACTTTTACTAAATGCAAAGGAAGATATAGAACTCAGTTTCCTTGTCCCCAAAGCTTGAATTCTCAAAAGAATATCAATGCAAAAGTTTGGGGATCAGACTGTCTTAATGTTTTTCATTCATGAGTTGCTGATAATAATGATAATACCTATCAGAGAATTGCTGTGAGAATACAATTAGAATACTATTATTATGAAGTTTTTTATAATAATAGTGCCTGGCAAATGGTAAATATTTAAGAAACATCAGCTGTTAGTAATTTAATATAAAAATAATTATTAGATTGTTATATTCTAAAAGATAGCAATCTTTTCTTTATATATCTTATTTTATTACTGCAATACAAAACAATATTTATTGTATTTATTATACAATACAATACAAAACACTAAAAAATCTATTTATTAACATACTCCTTTCATTCTATGTTCTCAATATTTTAAAATGGCAGTTTGAAATATTTATGCAAAGTATTATTTATTTTAATATTTCTCGTATCTATGACCTATTTCATAAAATCAGCATGTCAAAGGCAAGGATATTTCAAAACCAACATTCAATAAAAGCTTTAGTATTTGATCTTCAACCACTGTTTCATTTTCAAAATGTTCATCATCTGAGAGAAAATGAGTTGAATATAAGGCACTGTGTGAAACTATGTTGTTGGTTGCTCCCACCATACAGATAATGTTCAAAGTTTCAGACAATGCTGTATTTTTTGAAATATCTCTCAAATCCTTTTCTTTCGTATCCTTAATGGACTGGGAAAATTTTCCCTGTATTTGAGACATCAGTCTGCTTCTCAATTTATTAGTGATACATTATCTAGTGACAGCCAGTCAATACACATTTTGGCAGGACACCTGTCCTTAAAATGTCTGAGTTTTCAGCAGCGCCTTGATGAAACAACTTTTAAGGCTGAGATCATTCTCATTTTAAGGCAGTGATAACAGTATGTACTTGTTATTCCCTCCTCCAGACCTTTGCTTCCCAGCGAGGCAGATTGCTTGCCAAGAGCTGACCACTCTTGCTGAAGTGTTTTTGTAACTGACATCACTCAACCTCTCAGAATAGCAATTTTACCCAAGCTTACAATTAGTAGAAGGCTTTGGAAGTGCACTAAAACCATAGCAAGGAATCCCAGCAGGAGTTGACTCTTAAAAAGGCTTCTTTTACCTCTCCAGGCCAAAAAAAGTAGCCTTTTAATATTACTTTTTAGTCAAAACCATGTTTCAAACAGGTCAACACAAATGAGTTATTCAATCAGTAAGAGTTGCCTTTAAAACAACTCTTAAAGGTTGGTGCTGTAAGTACACTGTGGAAATCATTAGTGCTGTTCACCAACTATTTTTGATCTCTGCTACCTGGTGGGGTTTCCTTTCCTGGTTTCCTTTTCACTTGGCTTCCTCAGGTGAATAATCCATGTAACCAGTTCTGGCCAAAGGAGTCATGAACAGAAGTAACATGGGTCACTTCTGATCCAAAGCGTTTAATTGACAGAGTGAGACTTTCATGAGCTATCTTTCCTGCTGCCACGGTGATTGGCAGCATTCCAGATAGTGGCTGGTCCATCAGCCTGGTCTCTGAAGGACAATGAAAAACAAAGCCTCAGATGATCTGCATATCATCTGATGTATAGAGTGAACAAAACATGATGTACAGAGTGAGCAAAACAATAAACATTTGTTGTGTTAGCCACTGAGACATTTAGGGTTGTTTGTTACTACGGCATAACCAAGCCTATCCAGATGGATACACACAGTAAGAATTACAAATAAAAATTTGTGGCCAAGGAGCAAACTGGAAAAGGCAAGCTGGCATTTTTACCAAGTAACTTTTATAGCCTTTTAGTGATATACTTATGCTTATTGCAACAGGTGGCAAATTTGTTTAATAGGAAATTAGATACTAAAACTGGAGCTATGATTTCTCAAGTCAATACCTAATGCCATGAAGCAACCCCCACAATGAATTTTTGCAATATCTTAAGCTTTACTTTAAATACACATGTGATTATAAAAAATATATATATATCTTTGCTTAGAGTGAAGAACTAGAGTAATTGTTTTAAGAATCAATTTTTACTTATGTTCATTCAAAATACTCCTACTTTAGACCATTCATTGTTCATGATAGAGACAAATTGCTCATCTGTGAGGTATTTTATTGCACAGGGGCACCAAGCTATGGTTGCTCTCCTTGCTTTGATCAGACGTACTTCTCTCAAACTTCTTCATTTCCAGTAATAAGCCAACTATGTACTATCATTCATCACATAGTTAAATCTTGCGTGAATTATTTTATATTTTTACTATGTACTACCTCCTAAGGGTGAAAAATCACCTATGTTTGGAACTCACTATGAAAGCATTGCATAAAAAATGTTTCTTAATTTCATTTTCTAAATGTCTTCCTCATTAAAGTTAGTGGAAATGTCACAGTTCAGCCTATTAAACCTCTCCAATTTTAATGTATTTCAATATTATTTTCTCTCTCTCTTTTTTATAGCTTTCCCATGAGTAAAAGCACCAACAGTTTCAGTCCATTCTATTATGGTATCACTCTTAATCTCCCATTATTTTCATTACCCATCTTAGGTACTTCAGCAATGTGCTGCCACACACTCAAAAAGTAAACAATGACCAAGTTTCAGGAACCACAACTTATAATGATGCATGATTACGTTATGTTCAGAATAAGGACCTAAGACTGTTAATTCTAAAAGAATTCATGTTCCCTTAATCTTACAGTTTTATAAAGCCTATTGATAAGCAGTATATTCATAATAAACTAATACTTTCCCTCAGAAGATATTTTGAAAGTATTTAATTGTTCTTTTTCATCCATGCAATAATATGCTATTTTTGTCTGCAAAATCTAGTTTCTTATATTAATAGATTTCAAAAATTACTATAGCTCATAGTAAAGTATACACTATGAACAAACCATCTTTCGGTTGTTAAGAAATAAAATGGCTCCATCTTGTATGATTCAAAATAAGATGTGAAAAATTAATTTATTGAACAACCAAAATTTGAAGTAAGGTACCAAAAGTTAGCTCTTTCATGGAAGGGTAGATAGTGATTTGTTTCAGAATATGTGTCTAACTTTGATTAAAATTCTTCTGTTGTGCTGCACAGATGAAAGAACAAGCTATTTTTGTTTAAAATGATAGCGCTAGATTCTGAAACTGAGCCCAGAAGATTGGATGCCGATTTCAAAGCCTAGTACACATCTGCACTCTACTGCAGGTTCTTAAAACTCCACACCACAAAGTCAGATGAAAATACCAATGACCATTTGCTGTTCATTCTTGTGTGACAAAACAGATTGGAAATAGCTAATATTTCTACAGTTTGTCCCTATGCAAATTTAAACGCATATGTTAATTTCAACACAAAAGCTATGTTAAAACATTGACTCATTTCTACTTTTTCCTGCTAATTAAAACACACACACAACACACACAAACATCTACCCACCTCTGTTATGTTTAAGGATACTTAAATAACCTATACAAGAAGTGATACCTAATGTCTATTTAGTTATCAACTATCTACAATTTTGGGAAGTTGAAGCCACATAGTCCAAAATTACATACAACAAAAACTTTGTCATATGTTTTGAGTAGGACATGTCATTTGTTTACATAGTATATGACAAATATAACAAAAAAAAAAGCAACTCAGAAAGTTCCAAGGTAATCAGCCATGTATTACAGCATGCTTATGATGAATAATCTACAAAACAGAGAATTTATGTACAAGTAGTCATAAGGGCTAACTTTAATCCACATATTTTGAAACAGTTTTGAGGCATGTTATAGTAAAAGCATAGGCACAGAAAATATAAAACCATTAGTCCAAAATTAAAATATAAAAATCAAAATCAAAATGTAAAAGATGATAACATGGGAAATTAAACAGAAGAAAACCTAAATCTATTAACTAACCTCCATTCCACTTAATTCCTTACCCAAATAAAAAGCCTTGGATATCAATGTTAACAAATTAATATTTGTATGCTTTCAATTTAAATAATATGTTTATGTGTATGTATGTAATTTTTAATAATTTCCGTATTTTTCAGAAATTTTTGATAAACAACCAATTAGATCCAAATTGTATATTAAGAAATGATAATAGAGAAAAATAGTAGCAGTTGGACATAAACCTTAGTTCCAAGCAGAAGTGGATTTGCCATGTAGCTAATAAAGCTTAAGCTTCAAGCCCTTGAACTTACATGTGTCCTTTCCATAGCCTTGCACTTAATTTTGTGTTTGTAATTTCGAATTCTCTTTTCTTACACAGGGCTTCCCAAATTACATAGACCTGAGGTCCCATATAACTTAGATGGGTTCCTGGCATCAAGTTTCTTGTCAGTCAAGGAAAAATGTATTTGATTATACAATGCTCAGTTTTTAATAATAGGACATTTGCCAGTTCATCAAGGATAATAAACCTTTTTTCCAGTTGATAAGCTCATAGAGAAATTTACTATTAAATATGTCATGTAAGGACATTGAAAAATATAATATAGTCCCTTGGCAATGATATTACAATATGGCAATACATCACAGAAAAATGCAACATTATTTTCCCTACAGTGTTTCTTTATATAAGGAGCAAAGGCATGCTGGGTATTTCACATACTATTTTTTGTTTTTTGTTTTTTGTTTTTTTACCTTCAAGATGGCACAAAGGGCCCTGGAATCAAGTTTGCTGGCAAAGTTCATTATGAGGTGGAGAGTGGACAAGAATAATAGCAACTTCAAGGGAGAGGAGAGAGAATAAAATAGAAAGAAGATGAGCTAAAAGAACAAGCACATCGTGTACAGAAAAGATATAATCCAGCCACAGTAAAGTAGAAAGATGAACCATCTCGTAGAACTGCAAGATTCTACAGTTTTGTAGAATTTTCCATTGCCATCATGCATAAAATTAGAGCAATAAAATCAAAGCATTATTAGTAACGAAGAAACTAGATTTTCAACGCAAGTAACCAACAAGATGATATAAAGGTAAATTGGTCATGAGACTGTTTAGCATTAGTAATGAATTGTCTCTTTTAAAAATTGTTTTACTATAATTAAATTACAAAAGCCACTGTTTCAATGCAGCATGTTCCTATATACCATATTAAAGAAAGCAATAACCATTTCAAACATGGTTGGATATTTCCCAATAAACATTCAAATCAGGATTTGTTCATTGCTATTTTACTGGCACTTTAAGGATGCCTAACATATACCAGATTCTCAAGAAATATTTTTTAGTAAATTAAAAATTCACACAAAACACTTAAGATACTCTAGAAATTTAAAAATATTATAATTTCAAGAAGGCCATAATATGGATGTAAATAGACTTACTTTACACAGTAATTATAAAAACAGATTCATTGTGTAATAAACTATATATATATAGTAAAATTCACAACTCTATATTATAAATGTAATATAGTGCAAACTATTAGCTAATCATTGTAAACATAAATTGCACTCTGCAATAATTTGCTGAGGGAAATGCTGGGAATGAAAGGTGATTTTGATTATTTATATCGCTTTAAAAAACTATCCAGGGAAGTTTATAATCTGCCTTTATTTTATAGTAAATAAAAATACTTAGAATTATTCACTAGACTCTAGGAAGGCACTAAAATTTGGGACAATTTTTATAGATTTAACAATTGAGGTATCTGATATTTAAGATCTTCATCAAAGGCTTTAGTTGGGAGACTCTGGAGAAATCTTTCCTAATGATGTTAACTTTATTTTTCTTTGTACCTCTATACTCCCAAAGAATAGCCTTGAAGGATAACAGAACTCGAAAAAGAATTAAAATTACTTCCTCAGAAGTGTGTATAGAAAGAAGAAATATAATGGCACAGTCATACTCTTCTGTCGTGGCAATAATTGGTGTTACATGTTTATTATATGGTGTTGTTTATTTAACTGTTCCCTGACAGAGTCGATGTCTTATCGTCTATTCTCTACTTGAGTCCTTTTCTAGTGCCAGCAGCTTGGGACTCTGCCTTACACATTATGGAATAAATTAAAGGTAGAGTTATTTAGATTGTTTTGAATGAATCAGTGCAGAATTTCAGAGACTTTTAGCTAGAATAATTATTTCCTATTTAAGTTTTTGGACAATAACATTTACTATTCCATTCACTTTTTTTCCGTTAGGCTAGAACAATCTGTAGATGATACACCAAGAAAGAGAAAAAAAAAAAAGGCATTATTTCTCATTGACATATCCCTTTTACTGACTAAAACAATTAATATATCAATATGTGTGTTTAGGTGCCAAAAATACATTGATAAATTATCACCCAAGCCAGCCACTTGAACCTTTGAATATAGTTGCATCCTTACTGAATTTACAGTTTGCTAAAATGACTCCTATGTGCACATCAGTTAATTTACTACAGTTTTATAATTTAAAGGTATGGAATGTGATATGATCTTTAAGTTATGTAAGTAGAATGTACCTATTCTTCTGATAACGAAAACTTTGGAACATATTTTATGATGGGAATTCTAATCCCCGTTATTTTAAGAAATAGTACAGATGTTTGGAAACAAGAATATACCATAACAAGAAGATTTGCAATATTTGATATAAAATATTTCTGGTTTAAAACAGAGATAGAGGTAGAAATGCATATTTCTGTCCATTATTTGGGACAGGATTGTTGAATCTTAAAGGGCAGGATTGGGCTCTTAAAGAGAATTATCAGCTAAAGTAAAAGTAAAGTGCCACTTAAGCGCAAGGAAAAGGGCATAAAAACACAAGAGCCAGTACAGATAGGGCAGGTAACACACACTTAGAAATAATCTAGGAGCTAAAAGTAGGCACTTTCCTGAAGCAAATACAGAATTAATCAAAAGACTGACATCTAATTACAGGAAAGTCCCAGGCTAACAAATATAGAGGACTAAGAAAAATAAGAAAATTAACATTTAAACTGAAAGGGTTAAACCTGGCCATGATTATTTTAGAAATTGAAATGGAAATGTTCCTTCCTGGCTGTAATGAATCAGCTTTAAAGTCTGAAGCTGTTCAGGACCAAGGACAAAAGCAATTCAATATAGCCACATAGATTTTCTCATCCCACTTGTCTGAGAATCATATATAATCATATAGCTGGAAGTGACTTTAGAAATCATCCATCCCAAATCATTTACTTACTTTACTTACTTTACAGATAAGAAAACTGAGGCACAGAGTTATTACTAACTTATCCAGTCACCCTATTAGTAAGGAGTAAAATTCAGCTTAGAGTCTAATTTTACTTATACCTGGTACAGTGTTCTCTAGAACATTCAAATATATAAAATCACATGCACAGAAGATTTTGAGTGACTATTTTTATATTAAGAAGGTAATTTGTATTTGACGTTTGTGTACGTATTTCTAGGGAGGGGTGTGTGTGTGTGTGTGTGTGTGTGTGTATAGAGGTTAATAGTCTAAATTAACAGCGAGATGTTTTTCTAAATAGCCCAGATTGTTTCAGACTAAATGTACCCTTCCTGTTTTGGTGTATTTATTTGGAAATTACCAGAAGGAAGCTGTCCTAATTCTAAATTATCTCCTCAGATCTTTTTTCCTTTGTTTAGTAATATTTTAAATAATCATTTGACATTTTAATCTCTTTATTCTGCAATTTTCCTGTCTAATATCTGAGAACTCTTCTATATGTCATTTTTGTGTTGTTCTGTGTTTCTGTATTGTTGTTATTTCAACAAATTTCAAAATGTAAATAGTTTTGCTATTGTTTTGTTTTTTCATCTTTCTATTTGAAGGTTTAGTCAAGAAGAATTCGAATTTATAAAAAATTAAACTGTTGTTGAGATTTTATGAGAAAGTATTAAGGGAAAAGTTGTATTATTTTTGGAGAACATTTTTTGTACTTTTAGGCAGAGATATTAAGGTAAAGGCTAAGTTTAAGTGACAGTATAATATCTAGAGGCTTATTTTATGACCTATATAGTCATTCTAAATAATAAGCTAAATTAGAAATTGAAAAATGAACCCTAATTTGGAAACAATGTGTTTTTTTTTTTTTTTAAAAAAAACTCTCTTCTGTCTAGGGAACATTACAATCTCTAGATATAGTGGAAAGATTATGAACTTTGAAGTCTGAATGCGAATAATGGCTTGACTCACTCTACATAATATTGGGAAAATTTCTTAGAATTATCTCAGTCCCAGATTCTCTCTTTGAAAAATAAGAATATGCTTTTGGCATTGAGCATTAAATCACTCATGTAGACATATCTGTCCTCCCTGATGTGAACTTCTCAACAGCTGAAATGTAAATTTCTGTCCTCATCTCCATTCCTCCTCCTAGAGGCAGCTATCAACACTCAATCCAATCCTTTAAGGTCTTTGGCTTTGATCTCATATGCCATGGATTCTAGTGCAAGATTCCAGAGATTTGATAAAGATATGGAAAGGAGAGTTCCCTTTCACCAATCTGCCTAGCTTGAGTTGTGATAAACTCCAAGCGCCAGGTGACTAACTTATTTAGACATAGGATTCTTCAGAAAGGAATCTGGTAGAATCTGAGGGATTTTAGATCTAATCTTGGACTAAAAAGTTAATTCTTGACTTTGATCATTGCCTTTACATTTAAGAGAAGCATGCAGTCCTACTGCAACACTCAAACACGTACATTAAATCCAAAGAAAATTGTGAAAACATCTACAATTTGAGTTTGGAAAAAAAAAAGCAAAAGGAAGATATTTAAAAATTGTAACACAAAAAAGAAGAAAAGCTATATTTAATTTTTGCTTCTGTGTATCTTGCTCTCATATCAGTTATTATCTTGAGATTATTTATGATAAAAATTTGTATGATTTCTTTTGCTTGCAAATTACATACCTATATAATCTCATTAACATTTCCCTGTAGGTCTCAGTTCTCTTCTTGAAATTCACAGCTGTAACTAACTGTTGAAAAGGGTTTTTTCCTTATATTCAGCCAAAATCTGCATCCTGGAACCTCTGCCCATTGGTACTCATGAAAGTCCCTGGGGTTCTGGGAGTAAGACTAGGGTCACATTATATCATCTCTGACAATATATGCAACCTACCTGATAGTTTTGAGCACTAGTTTCCTTATGTGTAAATGGAGGTAGCAGCATATTTATTGTGCCTGAGTATGGAATATAATAAGAGCTTTCTACTTGTCAATTTATTCTCTCTACTCCTTCCCCCCCCACCTCAAGAAGTATTATACTATTATTATTAATATATATACTATTATTATACTATTATACTATATATTATTACACTATTGAAGAGACAAGATGGAAAATAGTTGAAACAATTAGCAAACAGTATGTCAGTATGTAATTAAGCATTCAATTGCTACTGTACCTAAATATACACATCAATTTGTGGTACACATTATAGATGCATATTGTGAATTTAATTTAGAACTCTATATGTTTCAAAGACATTGTAATAATTTTCCCCTACAATACTTGCATGTCCTTCTGTTCTCTTTCTCAGTTTATGGTCATTTTTGTTAACTACTCTCACTTTCTTATTCCCATATCCAATCAATTACCAAATCCTGTTGATCCTATTCTAGTGTTGTTGCACATTTGACCCCGTATTTTTTTCCCCACATCCTACTCTAGTCCTGGCCCTTGTTAACTCTTGCCTGGACTATCACATTTGACTCCCCACTGATCTACTTGGCACAAGTTATTTCCTTCTTCAATAGCTTCAATAGACTCCAGCTGGTTTAGTCTTTCCAAGCAGAGCTCTGATCAAGAAGTTGCCTTGCTCAAATACTCTCAATTTCATGTTTCTTGGAAAATGAAATCCAAGCACCTTTTCTTGGAAATTAAGAATGTCTGTGACCAAGCTTCACCCTAACTTACTCCTGTCTTACTCCTCACTACCCTGCTTAACAAATCCTAAATCCTTGCCAAATTTGCTACTTCCTGCTTTCTGTTTGCACTTTCCAACTCTTGTCTTTAAGCGATGTTTAACTTTGGTCTCTAATTGTCCTTCCTTCTTTCTAGAGTTTTTTTTTTTTTTTACCATCTTCAAACTACACCAGATCCTACCTATATCTGTCTCTCGTTTGGACTCCTACAGCTCACTGTGGCCATTTTAAAACACTCATAATATTTTGCCCTATTTACATGAACATGTTTAATCTCTCCACCTGTGTTATAAGCTGCCTGAAGGCTGTCTTTACATCCAGCTCCTTAGCTAGCAGAGATTTTAACTTGTAAATACAGAATATTTCTTTTGAAGACTAAAGGGTTCACTGAGGGTTGGAAGAACAAGAGTTTGTTTCATAAAGGAGGACAGTTTTTGAGTTTGGGCAGAAGAGAATTTAAGGAAAGACTTTTCATGACAAAAGATTGTATAATAGAAGGCAGTCACCCTGAGTAAAGATGTGTATTGAGGGTACGGCTGGAAATAATGTTCGAGTGATTATAAAGACGTCTCATTGTAGAAATAACAAAAAAAAGAGGAATTTTAAAAGGTGTAGGATGGGAAAGTAGAAAGAATATTACATCAGGAGTCAGGAGGCTAGTCACAGTTTTATTTCTGATAGTTATGAGATTTTTACAGGCCTCAGTTGCCATTGTGTGGAATTAACAGATAAGATTCAATGGTTTCTAGTCTCTTCTAGCTTTAAAATTCTGTGCCTATAAAGAAATTATGGGCCACTCTATGTTTTTGAGCAATTAGTGGCATATAAAAGCTGTACTTAAGGAAGATAGGAAAAAGATCAAAGAGGATTGAAAAACCTTGTGAATATAAAATTTTAGCCACTTTATTATTTTATATAAGTAAAAATAGTTAATAATTTATGTAGAGGTCTGTAGTCATATAAAGTGTTACAGGTTTTTGTGTGTATATCTTCATTTTTGTCAGTTTATCATTTACTATTTAAATGTTGAAAATTCTTGATATAGAACCATAGTAGTCTGGAGTGGTAACAACTGTTATGCAGGCCCACAAACCATCCCAGACAAATGAGGTTCTGTCTTTGATTTTAAATATCTCAAGGCAAATGGCAGAGTCTTTTCCTAGCTCAAATAGATCCAACTACCTCTAATGACCCTGTTCCAGGTTACTGAGTATCTGTGATCTAGGAGCTTTTGTTGAAACCAAAAGTAAAATTTTACAACCTTTTGTGAAAACTCCTGGACAAACTGAATACAAATTCCTGAGACCTTTTCCCATAAAAAGTTTTTTTTTTTTCCATTTGAATGTTTATTGAGTACTACTGTGTGAAAGAGAATATAGTAGGTCCAACAAGGAAGATAAAGAGGAACAAGACAGCTTTGATCTCAGGGAGATTACACTTTGCTAAGATGCAACAAACATGTAAAATGGATTGAGCTTATGAAGGGCTGACACATGGCAGGTATTCAATAAATGACTGTTGACAAACCAAATAACATAAAGGTTAGAATATGATATGTATCACCAGAGAGATACAAAAAGCAATGGGAGCTCAATATTTTAGGATTACTAGAAAAAGTTTGTGAGGAAAGTTGTATGTGGGGCTTGAAGTTAAGTTCTTAATAGGAGTAAATGTTAGAAGGTCAGCAGGGTTTTAGATAATGGGGGAGAAAAATGCCAGAAAAAATTTAAAAGATTGGATAGCCTAGAGTTAAAATTGAAAACAAGGAATGGCCTCATTTGGCTGTATTATATTATAAGGTAATAGTGGAGAATGAAGTTAGAATGGTAAATGTCTAAAAAATTCTTCATCCTGTGGGTAACTTAGGAGTCATCAAATATTGGTAAGTAGGGAAGTACTATGTAAGATCTTTTCTTTCTCTTTTAGCCACTATACTTTAATAAGACTGTGGTGATTTTTAAATAGCACCTTCAATGCTTAGAAATGCATGCACAGAAACTACAAACCAGAGACAAAAACAAAAAAATCATATCTCAGCCTTCTTATTTCTTACCACTCTGGGCAGCAAGTGGATTGTTTATTGAAATTCTCATTTAGCCCTCGAAGGGAGTATTCAGAGAAACAGCTGCGTGTGGTGATGGCTATGGACTTCACATTTCAGTGTATCTGAGTTTCTATTAACATTAAATTTACTATCTTAAAAAATAAAGCAGGCCTACGTAACAATTTTGTAATAGAAAATCATATAAATCGTATTAAAAAGTATTTTTTCTTAATGCATAACAAAAATGCTAAATTTCTATTATTGGCTACTTCTTGCCATAAAATTATGTCAGAAAAAATGTTATTTTGTCATTTCCAATCATCTAGAGGGAAAGGTGCAAGGTACTGGGGAGTGGGGTATACCTCAGTGGTAGAGCATATGCTTAGCATGTATGAGGTCCTGGGTTCAATCCCCAGTACCTCCATTTAAGAAAAAAAAGATGGAAAGGTACATTTTTGAAACAATGTCATTATTAAATAACTTAATTTTTCAAGTGATGCTGGATGTCTTCTTCATTTGGTTCTGGGAGATATAAATGCACTCATATGTTAACAATCCAATTACATGTTAAATATGTGTTTAACCTAAACTCTTGCTATAAACTGACAGAAATTCTGGCTAAGTTTTTAACTTTAAATTCTTATTACAAGTGGATCATTTCACTTTCCTGATAAAGATGTTTTTTCCTCAAGATGTACAAATATATTTTCAAATTTAAAGTAATGAACATCTATTATAAAATATTATGGAAGTTATAGAATATCTTCATTCTCCCTGTTATAGAATTATACACTCAAACTTTTTACCAAGTAACTTTTTATTATCTCCTACTAGGATAGGTGGAGTATATTTTCCCACCACACTGATGTTGGGCTTGGCCATGTGACCTGCTGTGGCTGATGGAATATGAGCAGCTATAACATGAGCTGTGGTTTTGAACGTACCAGTGTGGGTAAGCTTGAGCTCTTGGGCTTCTGCTGTCCACCATGAGAAGAATATGCCCCGAGTATTCTCTGGTCCCAGAGGGATGAAGACAGACGGAGCAGAGTTGAACTTAACTTTCTGGAGTCTAATCCAGCCTTACTGAGTTCTGGTGAGCCCAGCTGAGATCTGTGGATTTGCAGCCAAACCATACATTGATGAGTGAGAAGACAGTTGTTTGTTTTTGTAAGTCACTGAGATTTTGAAGTTGTGTGTTATCTAGTATAACTGTAGCTGCCATTGACTCATACATATATTATTTTATAATATTTTGATAGTTATGTTTCTCAAATAATGATAAGAAATAAATGGAATATTAAGACCATGAGGTTTATTATAATAAATTAAATATTAATTAAAATTCCAATATAAATATGTCTCAGTAATGGTAATAAGATTTTGGTAACTAAAAATATAGTCTTTTTTGGAAACCACTTTTAGTCTCATTAGGCCCTCATGAAAGCTCAAACTGAAAAGATTAGGCTACATAGTTTTTATATTGGAAAGCTGTAAATCATTTGAAAGTTCTATTCCTCAAACTAACATTTTATAGTTTCCCTTCTTATCTTAAAACATATTAAAATTTTCTTGTCTATTTAGATCATTCATCAGCTATACATTGTAATAATTTCTTTATAGTTTAGTTATTAGGAACCATGATGCTGGACATGAATTACCTTTGTTCTAATGGGGACTTGCTTAGAACAAGTGGCCAAAAGATGTAAATATACATAAAAGTTTTGTAACTTGAAGACTATGTACAAGTGTTGGCACAAAAAAGTTCCAGTGCCATATGAGGATATGCTTATGAATCATAGACTCAGTTGAATAAATTCCTCAACTTTAATGGATGGCCTATACTATTCAAATAAGCTCATCTAAAAAAATTAGAATGAATATATATATGAAAAAATATACATATATATAAAGTTGTGTAATTGTAGAGTGAATATTTCCATTTCAAATGTCAGAGACATCTTGTCAAAAGCCAAGAACTGTGAGTAAGTGGATGAAAATACTTGGCTTCATAAACAAGTTGGCCTATTTTATTTGCCCTACATTTTTAGAAAGGCAATTTCCTGTTGCAGCAATTGTTAAACAATTAAAATATTATTTCACAACAAAATGGGAAGAAATAGGGAATTAAGACTGTTTCTTTTTAATGAGACTAAAACCATTTTCTACATATTTGTCTATCAATGCATAATAGACCCATCAAATAGATGCTTTTTATGCAACTCTAATTTCTCAGTTTCAGGAAGAAAACAATTTTTGGTGGGGGGAAGAAAATATTTTTGAAAATAATATGTTCTTAGTGAGAGATTTTTCTTTAATAAAATTTTCACATTATAGTTGAGGTGTGATGTAGAACTGATTTAATAAAGGCTATATTTAGTTAGTTGGTTAATTCTTGGATGGAAAAAGAAATCATTATAGCTAGACATTTCTCTTTTTTAAGCATTTTTTTTTGATTTTGAATATCATAGTTACTTTTTTTCCAGGATCATAATAAGCTGCCTTTATCCATCCTTCAACGAAGCACAGATATTTATTTAATTTTGTAATTAGTTACACATATTTTTAAAAAGTAAAACTTTCACCACCTAAAACAACGTAATTAGGAACAAGAAAGATAAACTCAACTAATGAACATAGAGTTGGAAATAGAATTCCAAAAAATTAAATGAACTCTTGCTTTGCATGTCAGTGGAAGTCTTTTGTTATTTTCTGGCAGGTATCTGGATAGACAGAAGCTTTCCCATGTATTGAAGGAACTGTGCAAAGCCCAATTAGTTCTTCAGCTTTACCAACGTCTGTTCTTTCCTGAGAAGTAATTCCGAACAATCCCTAAGCAAGCAGAAAGTTATTCACGTTATAAAATGTTTAGGAATACTTTAGCTTAGTTTTATTTTGGGCCTTTAAAGACAGACAGAGAATGTCACAAACACCAGTTTTAGACAAAGTATACAGTACACTAGGCCCGATGTTTCACCCACAATAAAAAGATCAACAGCCAAGGTAACGGAGAGGAACTGTATACAGAAAAGAGGAAGACAGAAGAGAAATAAAATATTAGAAGTGTATGAACGTGTGTACATTTTAGATTGCATGTAAATGTAACATTTAATTTATACAGTATATACCTGTTTGTGTTGTATTGTTTCAAGTATAATAGTCATCTCCTCAGCTATGGTGTAAACTCCTTGAAATAGACTTTGTGTTTTATAGTCCCTCTGTGTTTCTTAACACAGAGCTGAGCCTAATGCTAAGGACCCCAATAAATAATTATTGATAAATTCATGAAGATCATAATTCAAAATTTGATGGGACACTGTGATGTTAGAATGTTCATTGCAAACAACATAGCCATTAGGGATTCAAACTGAGGTGACATGCACAGCTTTTGGTCACCTCAACATTGTTTATTTCTAATTTTAAGATTGCATTCACTGCTATTGATTGAAATTTCTAAGACAATTTTCACTGAGTTTAAAAAATGTTTCTTGCTCATTTGAATGTGTACATCTGTGTACTTCTCTTTGTTGTCTTCTCTTCCTTTGGTTTTGTGCAAAAAGAAAAGACACATTACATGCTCTTAACTGCTTTGCTTTCACCCACACATCAAAATCCGATAAAGTGAGAAAGACTACCTTTTTTAACAATTCTTTTATCTTTACTCTCCAGCTAAAGTTTGAGAAGAAAGAACTATTGAAATTCAATAAAGAATTATGAGAATCCCAGACTTCACTCCTCCTGATGCCACATAGGGAGAGAGGTAAGTCCAAGAAAGTCATAATGGCATATAGTTTTCATTACTACATGACGTTTCGAAGTTAGGGGAGGAAGGCGATACTAAGGGTATATCCTCTTTCAAATCCAGATCTTGCCATAAACTTTCAAACAATAATATGGTTATGGAAGAACTATGCTGTCTCTATGGACCCCAGTGTATTTATAGGAAAATTCCTAGAAAACCATTGATTTTCAATTCTGTGTATTTAAGTGGCTTACCTTTGTTTTAGACATAGGTAATTGAGTCAGCTTATGTCAGATTACTTCCATGGAGTTGAGTAGGTGTTAGAACCCATCTCACTTCACTTGGGGCCTGTGGTGGGAGCTGTAATGCCCTTTTGAGACAAAGAAGGTGACTTAAGCTATGCTTTCTAAGTTGTGAATTATTTTTATACAATCTTGTGATACAGAGTATAATCTTTAAAAAGAGAGTAATGATCTTCACTAAACAAAATTATCTGGGAGGGTTACTGGAGAAGGGTATCTGGCGATTGTGTTGTTGATTATATATGATTCTAATTCAGGGGTTATTGCTTTGAGAAAATTACTGCTAACTGTCCCTGGACAAAGATCTTCTGTGTCACTAATCATTAAAGCTACCATGATTTGAGTACCTAATAAGTGGCATATTAACTAACATTCTTGTTTATATGTGAATTTCGCGTGGCTTATTTTTTGGCTCATTGGACATAGGTCAGTGAAAAGTGAGCATAGTTAGCACTAGGGAGCTTTCCACACTTCATGTCTTTAAGCTCAATGAATCACTCTAACATCCCAACTGGCATTGCACTATTTATACCGTCTAATCGGGAATATAATTTCACAACATCGAGTTTGCAGCACAACCATAGCATTGCAATTTAGCACACATTTTGTTAATGTGCTTTGTATCCTGTTAAAGTCTCATCTTTGCAGCCTAGTGCCATATGTTACTGGTCTGGAGTAAACCTCCTAGGCAAGAGGAAATAAAAAGGAGTAAAATTACAGTGTGACATGTGCTATTGGTTACTTACCAACAAACAGTCCTTTCTTCTTCTTTCCTAATCAAACCTTAATTTTGTTCAAGTTTGGGAAAAATGTGCTCAGGGAAGATGAGCCCCACTTCCAGCCAAGGGTAGAAAACATGAAGGATATAGGTCCCAATTTTGTTACCTTTTCACCAGAGATTCTTTTGGAATTTGTATGTAATTCAGCTCTGGCCAATAGGACCTGAAAGAAAGTCTGTTGCAAGGCTTCTGTGAAAGATTTCTTCCTGATAAGAGAAATATGCTTGAGGAGAGAACACCTCAGTCCCCTTCCCTTGCCAGCCTTTGGATGTTGTTATGAGAATTTAACACATAGGGTTTTGCTGCTGCCTAGAGGCTAGGGATAGAGAGATTGATGACATGCAGAGCACGGCAAAGACGAGGGTAAGAAAGAGCTTAGGTCCTTTAAGGCATTGTTAGGCTGCCAAGCCAATTCTTAGATCTACTTCTCTCTGGACTTCTTGCTGAATGTCATAGTAAGTGTCCTTATTGTTTAAGTCACATTTAGCAGGGTCTTCTGTTACTTACAGACAAAAGCATCCTCACTGATAAAAAAAAGTTAGTTAAAAGAATGCGGTTCATACCAGTGTGGTTGTTTCTCTCACAGGCAAAGGCAAGGCAAAGAAAAGAAAGGGCATTGCTGGTTTACTAATGAGCTTTTTGTAGAAATGGTAGTTTAGAGCTTGAAATGCATTTCCCCCATAGAGATGTTATAAATGGTGTCCAGGTTCCCAAAGTAAGTCCATAAAGCCTATTTAATCCAATAATGCCACAAAATCTGTACAGTCTAGTGGAATTGAATCACCTTGAAAAACAAGGTTTCCTTTGGGACAAAAATGAATTCAAAGGAAAAAAAGAATTTCAGAGATTCAGCTTGGCAAAACAGAAAGTCATCACCCCAATAGCAATAAAACTGAAGATGTTCCTCTTCTTAAGGACTGGGCAGTAGGAACAGTTATTAACCTATATCCCAAAAGGCAATGGTAATAACCTGTTGCCTGGGAGTCAGCCTGAGAAAAGTCAAAGGGTACACAGTGATACAGGATCAGGATAGAAGCTTGGAAGGGGGAAGATTAAATGTTTTCTTTCCCCTCTACCCCCTACTTTCAGGGGTTTACCTGCCTATTTCTATTTCTGTACCACTACCTACTGTTTCTAGTAAAACAGTTCTCTTCCTCTCTTTTTCCTGAAGCATCTGTAACTTGTGCCACATTGAGGAAGAACCCCCAGTGTTACGTAAATATCACTGCTTACCTAGTTTAGTTTATTCTGAACACCAATGCAATATTGGCCACTCCTTAAGGTATCTATATTTAAAAATAGCCATGAGGGGGTTATTAAACTTGGGATGAACTGGCAAGCTATTCTATTGATATTAAATTAATTTGTGCTTTGTTCTCACCAGTAAAGTTGGAAGATGTAAAATGTCTTGTTGCTAGCTACCCCCTAGTACTTGGGAAGGTTGCCAGATTTTGTGTTCTGAGTTCTGACCCCCTTGCTATGTGGAGTTTTTGACCACCTTTATGGGCAGAGCTCAGTTCTGAAGAGGTTAGGACCCCAAAGGCAGCTCCTATTCCCACTCTACTTTTTGTTGCTTTGTTTTCTCTTTAAGCCTAAACTTGTGCAGGGAAAAGGCAGACAAAATGGGAAGGAAAGAGACTTTCCAGGAGTTTTCTCAGAGGCTTCGGAGGTAAGTGAGGATATGAGAGGCTTTTGTTGAATGATAGAAATCTGAGAATGTCAGAGTGGGGAATAAATTAATTCTTGTGATAAGTAATAAGATTAGTAAAATGGTTGCAGTTGAACCTTGGACAACATGGGAGCTAGGGGTGCTGACCCTCTGTGCAGTCAGAAATCTGAGTATAACTTATAATTGGCCCTCCCTATCCAGGATTCATATCAGTGGTTCACATCTAAGAATTCAACCAGTGACCCATCACATAATATTATACTATTTACTATTGAAAAATATCCTTATATAAGTGGACCCACGCTGTTCAAACATGTGTTGTTCAATGGTCAACTATAATGAAACTATATACAGCTGACCACATATAAATTACACATAGAGGTTATGTATCTGATGTGTCTTTGAGGACCTCTCTGATTTTCCCAATTAATCACTGAGTCTTTGTGAATATGTACATGAGTTCTGGTATACCTCACTGAAGGTCTCCTTTACACATAACCCAATATCATGTGGGTTCCTTATAAACACCACTCCTTTGAGGATGAACACCATTTCTTTGAACACCACACTAGAGATTTTTTAATGGATGATAACCACAGGAAGTAAGAGGTGGGCATCAGGTAAATGGTTCCTCTTTTGCTATTTTAATATTCTTTTTCTTCACTTAGACCTTCACTTCTATCCCCTGTTACTGAGTTCATTCAGGCTGTTATAACCAAAATACCATAGACTGAATGGCTTATAAACAATAGAAATTTATTTCTCACAATTATGGAGGCTAGAAGTGAAGTGTGAGATCAGGGTGCCAGGACTGGTGGTCGAGTTTGGGTAAGAGCCCTCTTCTGGGTTGCAGACTGCCAGCTTCTCCTCCTCGTGTCTTGTCTTGGACCAGAGGAAGCAAGCTTCCTCATGACTCTTTTAAGGACACTAACCCTATTCATTAGGGCTCCACCCTCATGACCTCACTTAATCCTAATTACCCTCCAAAGGCCCACCTCCTCATACCATCGCATTAGAGGGTAGAGTTTTAACATACAATTTTGGAGGGACACAAACATTCAACATATAACACCTTGTAATCCCAGGAATTATGTGTCCTCTGCCATAAAGAAAGAGACATGAGTTAGTTCAATAGACTTTAGAGAACTGATAAAAAAAAAAAAAGAGCTTTATATTACAGCTTACAGAATTATGCTTTATGCAAAAAGCTCAGGAAATACATTCTCATCAAGCTACATGAGAACAGACTAGGTTGGAGGAAGTTCCCTAATGAGGCTTCTCCAGGATTCCAGTTTCCTCTCAGGAAACGTATTTGGATTTCCTGCTGGGATCAAGGGTCATCTGCCTGTCCAAAGTGGAGCCTGCAAGACCAGGGAAGCACTCATTGCGGGTTACCAAGTATAATAGTGTAATAGATTTCTATTGCTATGTAACAAATTGCTTCAGACTTAGTTGCTTAAAACAACACATATTTCTCCTTTCACAGTTTCTGTGGGTTGGGAGTCTGGGTAAGATTTAATGGGTCCTCTGTTTCATAAGTTTGCATTCAAGGTGTCCACCTGAATTCTCATTTGGGGAAGAATCCACTTTGAAGTTCATTTACCCTGTTGGCAGAATTCATTTTCTTATAGCTATATGACTGAGGCAGGCTTTGCTGGCTGTCATCTAGAGGCCATCCTCAGGTCCCAGAGGGTGTTTGTAGTCCCTAGAGGCCACTTCTAGATCCTTGCCACATAGACTTCCTCAACATGGCTGCTTACTTCATCAAGCCAGCAAGGAGACTTCCTCTCTTCAGTCTAAACCAGAATCTTGTGTAATATAATCATGGGAGTGACATCCTATCACCTTTGCCATATTCTGTTGGTTAGAATATGATACACGTATTCTAATATATACACTCAAGAAGGGGAGGTTACATAAAGACATGGACACAAGGAGACATCAGGAGGTAGAAACTACTTGTGGTCATATTAGGGTCTGTCCCCCACACCAAGTTTCTTAAACCTTAACCACCCCCTAAAGCCCTGAAATAATTACCTCATATGACTGTGAAAATTCTCTTTAGCATTTCTCCTTGATCTGGGTTCTAGATTCAATTTCTTACTCTGTCATTAGCATCATCTTGCACCATGATATTTCAACAATAAAATTCTAAGCAGTCTGTACACAAATATAAACTAGGCCAGTAAGACATTGGTCTTTCAAGGCCTTGATATGGCCCACAAGTCAGTGCTGCTTCTGAAAGCCAAATGGAAAGAGGAAATACCAGAAGGGTCCAATCAGTTCACTGTATAATTACTACCATAGAGTTACTATTGAACGTTCTTTGTTCTCCAGTGAAGGTGCATGAGATGGTTCAGATCTTTATGCAAACTATGCTGGTGCTCCATATTTGAGCCCTAAGCTTTCTGGAGTCATAGACCAGGATAATTATAGCCTTCCCTCCTTAAGGAATCCCACTGTGCCCAGGTCAACCATCCAGTCTCCTTCTTCCTCCCAGCAAATTCCCCTTAAGACCTCTGGGATGCCAGCAGAGTTTAGTCATGGCTCCCTCTCTCCACTGCACAGGTTTCCTTAATTTCCAGTCTCAGGGGA
Source organism: Camelus bactrianus (assembly GCF_048773025.1). NCBI lineage: Eukaryota > Metazoa > Chordata > Mammalia > Artiodactyla > Camelidae > Camelus > Camelus bactrianus. Next base: position 29,755,023 of record NC_133539.1, read on the forward strand.
AAGTGGTTGAGATTTTGCTTCCTTCATTCACCAAGGGTTCCTTATGTAAATTGGTGCACCCACTTCTGAGATGCTGATTACCAAGAATTAGGTGCAGCTCTGCTAAGTCTAACAGAAGATTTGCTTAGTGAGGAATGACTTTATGCCTTACATTTGCATAACTGCACAGAGTAGAGAAGAATGGCTTTAAGATGACTTTTTTACCCCTGCCTAAACAGAGAAGCAGCTGGTACTCTGCTCTGTAAAACAAATGAAAGCTCTGCCTCACCAGGCATTCCAGGCACCCCATTACACTGGTATTTTATTGTACACATCTTCAAAGCGGTCTTTAAGTACTGAGTCTTTATCAGTTGAATACGATGGAAGGTTTTAGTCTTCTCTGTTATGCTCTGCCAAATGCTGACTGGAATTGTGTGATTCTACAGTACTCTTCATTCCATCCCGGGAAATCTTTGTCTGCTTTCTTTATGCATGTTGTGACTATAGGAGTAGTGTTTTAAGGTCTCTTTTTTGGTAAAAGCCTAGACTAAAAACAACTGCCCCACTGGGGAGATACAGAGGCCATGGCATTTCCTATGTAGCATGTTAAACCGTTAAACTTTTCAGGTGTTACTGTTTAACTTTTTCACATAGTCCCAATATCTCATTTGTGTTACTCAAGCACATGGGACTTTTGCAATTTTTCTAGAGCCTTTAACAGCTAATAAGTACAAGAAAGTTAAGAAGTGGAAGTTAGGTAGAAATTTTTTCCTGCTTTGCTGTTTACTTATGCCTACTTTGCTTCCTACTTTGCTTTCTACTTATGCCTCTCCTTGAAAACCCATGGAGAAACAAATTTTAGAACTATTTTTCTCTATTTGAATCTATCTATGGAACATATGACCGTTAATGATAATTTTTGAATACTGAAGTTAGATGAGTTTATATTTCAGAACAAATCTTGACTAATACTTTCTTGGGCATTTTATTACAGCAGAGGAAAAGATCTAGTATCTTGAGGTGAAGGAAAAAAAGGATAGAAAAGTGGGACATGTCTCAGTTTGAGATACTATCTTTTCCCTGATAAGAACAGTGCATTAGAACTTAGGGACTAGGATGTGTCAAATGGACACAGTTCTTAATTGTGTCTTCCTTGCAAATGTTAACTCCCCTATTGTTGGGTGAACTTGGACATAAGTAACAGGAAGTGTTAGCTGAGAGAAGCAAAAAAGGAAATCAAGAGAAAAATTCCAAAGCCACAATAGAGAGGAAAGGAAGGGATGAAATTTCCTGAAGGCACTGCTCTTCACAGATGACATAGCTATTTATATATAAGGCATACACACACATACACATGCTCATACATACCCATCTGAGACTGCCTAGGTATTATTTTGGCTGACACAGCTAATGCAACTCAAAGTGATCAGGGTTTTTAGTTACAGATGACAGAACTTTAGCTAATGAAAGCAGAAAGTGATTTATTAAAAGATAATGGTAGCTCCTAAATCACTGGGAGGGCTGAAAAAAGAGACTCAATGCTGAATATTATGACAACATCCAAAACCATATCAAGTACCCAGACAGCTGCTGCCTCTTCTGTGATCAGAAATATGCTGAATCAGGGAGCTGCTCTTATAAGTACTTGCTCCAGAATAGCCACATCTGTCAGAAACCATATTAGTAATATGGCAGATCAGTGATATGGATCTTATATTGCCTATTTTTCCATGTGACTAAGTTCTAAATTAGGAACTTATGCCAGTATGCCTGGATGGGTAAAACTAAATCCTATCTTGAAGCTTAGTCACAAAGGAATCTGGGAAATATTTTTTTATTCTCTTAGCATCTGCATGCTAAAAAATGGAAAAAGTGTTGCTCAAGACCCTGCTGTATTCTGCCACTCTACTAAACTTAGTAGAGTATCAAAGAATCCTTATTCAGAATGAAGAACAAATGACAACATTTAAGTAAAAAGACAACAACAAAACAAAACAAAACAAAGCAAGCTCCAAAGTGACCTCTCAGTATTCACATGCTTGTATACACCACTCCCATCTTTAATCATGCCTGGTCAGTAAGATCAATAGGATAAGATGTGTGACATCTGAGGCTATGTCATAAAGGCATTTCAGTTTCTGCCTTGATCTCCTGGACTGCTTGCTCTGGGAGAAAACCAACCTCCACGTTGTAAAACATACAAACAGTTCCTTGGAGATATCCATCCGGAGAGGAACCAGCTTGCAGACATAAACTTGCTGGTCACATAAGTGAGCCATCATGGAGGTGGATCAGCAGTCTCACGCAGGCCTTTGGAGAACTGTGGCCCCAGCTGGCATTTGACTGCAACTTCAAGATCCTGAGGCAGAACATCCAACCCAGCCTTTTCGGAAGTCCTAACTGAAATAGTGGGAGAAATACAAAATTTTGAGATGATCTGTTACCTAGTTACGGAAAAGTAATATAAGTCTCTTACATAGTGAGGTCAGGAAAGCCTCTCTAAAGAGATAATATTTGATATGACCTAAATGAAAAGTAACTAGTTATTCAATACTTAGGAAGTTAAGTGTTCCAGGCAGAACAAGTAGCAGGTAATGGCCCTGAGGTGGGGAAGAACTTTGCTTTCCAAGGGACAGGGGAAGATGAGGGTATGCAGAGCATAATGTGTGGGATTGGGGGAGGATGAAATGGGAAGAGGTAAGTAGAAGCCAGGTTCTTTAAAAATACAGGTCATAGTGAGAAATTTGGATTTTTATTTCTTTTTTTCCTTTTCTTTTTTTAAATTGAAGTATAGTTGATTTGCAATATTGTGTTAGTTTCAGGTGTACAGCAAAGTGATTCAGTGATACACACATACGTATATTCTTTTTCATTATAGGTTATTACAAGCTATTGAATATAGTTCCCTGTGCTATACAGTAGGTCCTTGTTGTTTATCTATTTTATACATAGTAGTGTGTATATATTAATCCCAATCTCCTTATTTATCCCTCCCCCTGCCCTTTTCCCTATGGTAACGATAAGTTTCTTTTCTATGCCTGTGAGTCTGTTTCTGTTTTGTAAATAAGTTCATTTGTATCATTTTTTAGATTCCATGTATAAGCAATATCATACATTTGTATTTCTCTGACTTACTTCACTTAGTATAAAAATCTAGGTCCATCCATGTTGCTGCAAATGACATTATTTCACCTTTTTATGGCTGAGTAGTATTCCAGTGTGTGTGTGTGTGTGTGTGTGTGTGTGTGTGTGTGTGTGTGTGTATTTTATTTATCTAATCATCTAGCAATGATTGTTTCCATGTCTTGGCTATTGTAAATAGTGCTGCTATGAACACTGAGGTGCAAGTATCTTTTTGGATTATAGTTTTCTCCCGATATATGCCCAGGAGTGAGATTGTGGATCACATGGTAACTTCTCTATTTTAAGTTTTTTAAGGAACCTCTCTACTGTTCTCCATACTGGCTGCACCAAACTGCATTCCCACCAACAGTGTAAGAGGGTTCTTTATTCTCCACACCTTCTCCAGCATTTATTATTTATAGACTTTTTGATGGTGGCCATTATGACTGATGTGAGGTGATAGCTCACAATAATTTTGATTTGCATTTCTCTAATAATTAGCAATATTGAGCATCTTTTCATGTACCTATTGCCATCTTGATGTCTTCTTTGGAGAAATATCTATTTAGATCTTCTGCCCATTTTTAATTGGGTTGTTTGTTTTTTTGATGTTGAGCTGTATAAGCTGTGGGTTTTTTCTAAGTGCAATAGGGGTTATTAAAAAGTATTAATCATGTTAGTGATGCGAGGTAAGAATGGGAGGTAAAGGAGTTGAGACTTCCTAATATACTCAATCAAGAAGTTTTGCTGTGAGAGAAGAGCAGATTTAGACTCAAGTGAGTTTTTTTTCTTTCTTAAAATGGGTGCAATTAAGGCCTGTTTGCATGCTGATGGAAATGGTTTTAGAGTGAGGGAGAACTTAAAGGTGCAGGAGATCAAAAGGATAATTGCAGGACAGTTGCCTTTAAATAGACAAAGGGATGAATTGGGATGACGACACCGGAGGCGGTTCCTCAGTAGGAGCATAGAGAAGAGGCCAAATATACGGCACACTGGCAGACTGGTGAATCTGTTAAAATGAGATGTCAGATTTTGTCAGATTGCATCTATTTTCTCAATAAAATATTTGGTTTCATTATGAGTTTAAAGTGGGGACATAGGAGGTTTGAAGAAAGATGAAATAGATATTTGTATTTCATGTCTGAATAAATGGAACTCAGCTGGAATATCTGTTTCTTTCCACTTTCAGGGAAAACAACAACAAAAACAAGAAAGAGTAAAACGAGTTGATATATTTAGCCCAAAAAGCCTGGCTGGTGGCAGTGGGGGATAAAAGGGAAAGAAGGAAATGAACGGAAAGAGAAGCTGATCTTACTTTATTCCCCTTAGACGACTTCTAGAATTTTAGATTTAAAGGGAAGCTTGGATGACTATATTTAGACAAAGACACACTCGGCAGTTTTCCTTTGTCTTTTCTATTCTTTCTTGTTTGGTTTTTCTAGGTATTTATATGTATAAAATGAATTAATACTTTCTGTTTTGTCACTAGTGGGACCAACATGTTCATAACTAAAAACCTGGGGGACTTTCACTCTGACAGTAAGCACCAGTGATTATCTGGTGGGATTTATTCATTCATCAAAATCAACTAAGTCGCTACTTTGTTCCCTGTAGTGTTCTAGGTCTAGGTGAGAGGAAACAACAGTGCGTGAATGGGACAGACAAGCTCTCAGTGCCCCTGGATCCTTTTTCTGCCATGTAGATGATCCAGATACTACCACACACTCTGGCCTTCATCTACCATGTAAATAATCAGGCATGCTTTCAATCTTTTAGCTACGTAAAACATTTCTGCTATAACAGGTGCCCCTAAAGACAGTGTAGTTCAATATTCAAATGTCATCTTTGAGCCTAACAAGTTTTGAATTCCCTTAAACTCTCTTTGCTTTGTTTTCTCAACTGTGCAATGGGAACAATGATAGAACGTATCTCATTCATTTCTTGAGATATTTAAATGTACATTTACCCATAAAATGCTTAGTGCAGAATCTAGCCTAGAGTAAGTTTGTATAAGTGGATCTTATTAATTGATGTGAATGTATCTTCTTCATATAAATTGAAAGACTCAGGCTTCTCAAACATATTTTAATATTAGTTTAAACCAGACATAATTTAGAAACTGAATGATTTGATATAAACTCTTCCCTTCTCACACAATTACATAAGGACTTCGAAAGCAGATGTTTGTGTGTGGTGTGTGTATTTGCACATATCACTGCTTCTGTGGAAATTATATGTTCATTAGAGGAATCAGACACTGGTTATGACATTACTTTTATTCTTATGAAGTTTATTTTCATATTACAATTATAGAACTCTATTTTACAACTTAATACTAAAATTTGAGTTAGTGCTAGAACTAAAAATGTCAAGTCAAACAACCCCCACATCAACCACTGATTAATTTAATGTATCTATTGTTCTTCGAAAGCAGCTAGCATGACCATCAGAAGGTCTCCCCATTAACACCATCCTTCCAAGTGTAATAAATGCTTCAATCATATTTATGCATTTACAGTCCCCACCCATGATAAACAAGTATAAGTTTTTTCCATTTAAGCTTGTACAGATCAATTATTTAGCTTTTTGCAAGTTTCTTTTCAACATAATTACCTTGAGGAAGAAAGATGAGCTTATAAAAGCTTCTAAGGAATTTATGCAAAAAAGCTCACCAATGCCCCAAGTTGCTTTTCATTTTTAGAGGGCTTATTTTTCCTCCATATTTAAAGACTGCATTATGTAGTCATTCATTCTGTAAATTAAACCTTTTGATTTCTAGTAGCATTATGTAAAGCTAGCTTACTGTACCTATTTGCAAATATTTTGTATTAGTGAATGCTTTCTTTCTCTTTGCCCACATTGTCAAAATGTGTCACAACGTACAAAGAACATCTTAAATGTTACCAAAATAGGAAGTTCTGTGTAAGCTGTGATAAGCACAATATATGGTATAGTCACTCCAGGCACCCAAATTGATGTTGGAACCATGAGATGAAAAAAAAAAAAAAAAAAAAAGAAAGCACTCTGAAAAAGCTAAAAGCACAAAGGACAATATATGAATATAGTGGAAAAGTCACCTAGGGCCACCTACTCACTGAAGCACAACTACTGAACATGAAGGAAGTTTGATGAAACTAAGCTTTGGAGAATTTTTCCCAATCCCACCCTTTTCTAGCTCCCAAGGTAACTATTAGTGCTTCAGATTCCCTCAGGCCCTTTAAGGTGGGCAAGAGATTTGATGGAACAGATGTTTAGTAACAGAACAGGGGAAGTGGGGCAAAGCTGAGTTGCTTACATATTCCAGACTATTTTGTCACTATATTTTGAACTATAACTGATATATTAACCCTTCCTCCTGTGTTCCCTTCAATCTATTAATTATATGTAAATAATTGTATTTTTATGAGACAACACAAAATCCCAGTGATAGGGCAGAACCTGAGGAGAAGAGATGGAATTTACATAGCTAAAATGTTTCTGTATCTCCTTATCTAGTCTTTAATCACCATCTTTAGTAAATAAAAAATTTAAATTTAAAAAAGGGACTTGAAAAGTCCCTTAATGCTATTTGTGCATAGGGATGGAGGTCTGCAAGGAGCCAAGGGATCAGGGAGGAAAAGAAAAAGGATGCTGAGTGTGGAAAGGAAAAGAATGTTATTTCCTCTAAGAATTTAAGAGGAAAACTTAGGATTTGGGTTGTGCTGTCCTGTTATCCATTCTAAAGCATTGTCTGTTTGAAGGCGCATTGGTGGAGTCAGTATCCTCTCAAATATATACAACTTGTACAGAAAATATCCATATGAAAATGCTTAAGAAGCATTATCAGACAGCTATTGTTAAAATTAAAAAGTAATTCTAGCTAAATAACTATTTACCATAATATTTTATGTGTAAGTATTATAAAATAACTATTAAGAGAAAAAACCAGAGAGACTTGGACTATTTCTTCATGAAAGTGAGGACCAATCTAATGTTCAATATTGATTTGTGTGTGTGTGTGTGTGTGTGTGTGTGAGTGTTTTCCTCTGGGTGATTTGTTCGTTTGCTCTACAGTATTTACATTTTTGCAGTTCTCAACCCCTCTCCTCCTGACTATCACAACTTCTTTAACTCTCAGAGACACTGATGTGGTCCTCTTTTAAGAAGAGTGTGAGAGGAAATATTTAAGTTCAGAATATGAGATTTACATTACACTAGGGAAAAGTGTGATAATAAGAGATATAAATTCATAAATTACTGATAGTTTTAGGATCCTCAGAATTTTTTTCTTCTTTTACAGACTGTATATGTGTGATTTCAGTATAGTTTAACAATTATTGTACATATTTAATCTAATTGTCTTTAAAAAGTTGTCTTTTTTTCTATGGAGGTAAAAAAACAAAACAAAACAATGTTGGGATGATAATAGATGCCAGGTATAGGAGTTACTTGAGTTCCACAAATGAGCCTAGGGGCCTTTATATTAAAATACTTGTTTAATACTGACTGAAGGGAGGTGCACAAATAAATTCTCCCCAAAAAAGGCTGCTTTCAATAAATTCTATACAATTGACAAATAGAATGCAAATGAAAGAGAAGATTTTAGAGTCTGGGCACAGCTAACAGAGATTTTGATCCCCATAGGCCTGGGTATGGCCTTGCAAGGCCTCCAGTGGCCAGAGCAATATCGCCAATTGCCCCTGACCAGTCTTCTTTGGTCTTGAGCAGTATCTGTCTGTTTACCTTGCAGTGCAGTGTACAGCACAAATATTACCATTTTAAGATAGGAAAACATCGCCCTAAGGAGCTATGACTTCCTAGGTCTGCGAATTGCTTTGCATTTCTTTCTGTAAAAGAATAGTCTTTGATTGTACTCTTTGTCATTTCTATGCCTATGTCTGTCTCTATATTTATTTTTATCTAAATTTATGTATTCTACAAATATTCTTTGAGAACATACAAAGTGCCATGTAGAGTACAAAATAATCAAAATCTGATTTTGATTAATGTTATGCAGACAAGCAAACTATAAAGTGAAAACATAATTTGCAACAAATAATGAGTAGAAACTTTGATTTATACAATATTTCTATTTGTTACGAAGTGAATCTTTTGATTCTTTTTTTTCAGAAATGCATCTCTTCTTTCTTTCTTGCATTGTCATCTAGATAAGTTTAATTTCCTTGCTCTTCTTTTTTGAAATGTGAAAATTTATTCCTTGTTCATGTCTATGAAACTGGAGAACAGGAACTGGATTATCTGTTACTCTTAATATTATTGATTTAAGAGATAGATCCTCATCTTGTTATTTCCAAGGAAAAAGCCAAAATACCCTGGTATTTCTGTTTGTGAAGATTTAAAAGCAATGGAGCCAGCTATTTCCCTTGAATGCTGTTATAAATGACAAAGGAGCTAACTGCTTAATTCCAGGGGTCTGTTATTATTTGTAAACTGGTTCTTAAATAAGGATACTTACAGATGCCTCTTGCTCCAGATGGTACCATTTAACTGCTTGTGTTACTCATGAGTGGTTTTCTGCTTTAGCTTTAAACAAATACTTAACACAGCAATTCTGTTATCAAGAATTCTCTCTTAAAATTGGAACAGAATCCTAAAGTGCTGCATGAAGTGGCTGTACAAGCAGTTTTCTTCAGCACAGGGCATATGGGTTAAAAGTAAATGGAGCATGAAGGTACTGGTGGGGATAAAAAGGAACTGTAGCCAAGTGGAAAGAGAAAAGGTCTCTGGACTCAGCCTGAAGATCTGAGTGTAAATCCTTGCTCTGCTACTTATTAGCTTGGTGACCTTGATCGGTCTCAAAAGGTAGATATGAGGGCATCCCTTTCACAGGATTTGTTTGAGAACTAAATAAAACACGTGGTATTTTATAACATTGTATCTGATAAGTCTTAATAGATATTACCAGAAAAAATAAAAGGCCCTTGGTTGATTCATCCATTTGAGAAATGTTAAGTTAAACCAGGCAACAGGTTTCTTTCTTTCCTTTTTTTCTTTCTTTCTTCCTTCCTTCCTTCCTTCCTTCCTTCCTTCCTTCCTTCCTTCCTTCCTTTCTTCCTTCCTTCCTTCCTTTCTTTCTTTCTTTCTTTCTTTCTTTCTTTCTTTCTTTCTTTCTTTCTTTCCTTCTTTCCTTCTTTCCTTCTTTCTTTCTTTCTTTCTTTCTTTCTTTCTTTCTTTCTTTCTTTCTTTCTTTCTTTCTTTCTTTCTTTCTTTCTTTCTTTCTTTCTTTCTTTCTTTCTTTCTTTCTTTCTTTCTTTCAGGAAACAGGTTTCTTCATTGAAAGACTTCTCAGTCTTCAAGATGCTAATGTTTTGTGACTCCAAGGAAACATATGTGTCATCATGTTTCCTAAATTCATTTTATTCCCAGCCAGCACTCTTGTTGGAAAGATATCCCGTGGAACACACTTTGGGAAATGTTACTCTATAAAGTGCTTTTTAAGTGTAAGCTGTTAAAAATTTAGATCTTAACAGTAGACAGTAATCTGGGACCTGTACTTTACTAATTTGTGTTCTGAAAATCTTTCCTGATTCTCAAAATTAATCCATTGTAATAACATTTAAAAATAAATTACTCAGAAATTATCATACTTAGTACAGCAGATTTTTAAAAATAAACAAACAAAAGCAAAACAAATTAAAAAATATATTTGTGTCCCCGAGTTCAGAGACCACTAGCTATACTTCTCAGCTTTATATTTAAAACGTAACCAGATATCATTTTGCCTCCTCTGGAATTTTTTCTCTAGAGTTTTATTAGTACAGCTTAAACTGAATCTCCATGAAAATTTTAATGCTATTTTTTCATTCCTTTTAGTACTACCTTAAAAATATAAGAGTATTAGAGTAACAGCTTAAGGTTGGATACATCTTAATTGAAATCCTAAAGGCCACCAACTTGCTGTGATGGCTACGATTTGCATATCCCTCCAGCCTCAGTTCTCTCGTTTATAAAGTGGGTCTACTAATACCTACCTTTCAGAATATTTGGGAAGCACAAAGAAGGAAATTGTTTCTTAGACGAGACATTCTGGAGTTTTGATGGAAATACCCTGTTCAGAGCAAGTCTCTGTTTTTCTTGTATTGTACGACAGGTTACTCAGATCTGTTAAAATTTCCCGTATATCTCCAACTGTTTGCTGTATTCAGAAGTTCTTTAACTTTCTGGTCAATACTATGCATTTATTCTAATTTTCTAATTGCTGATTCTTTTTCTCCAATAAGACTTTGAAGGGGTGAGAGAGAGAGATAAAGTCCATTCTGTGCTGGTCACCCATGGTGAAATGGAAAACCTTAAAATGATTTATCAGTCTTTTTATTATCACCTTTTATTTCCTTTGAGTCTGAACATGGCCCCAGTATGAACTTTTCTTCTCACTCTCCTTTTTTAACAAATTTGATTATAGCCACCAAGAATCTTATTTCTCGGTTTTTGACTTTATTTAATTCCTGAAAAAGAAATTTCTCTTCAGAGCTGAATATGCATCATTCATTCAGTCATCAAATATTTGTTAAGTACCACTTAGATATCGAGTGATGAAGAAATACAGACACTGCCTTGCTAGTGTAGAGCTACACTCACTCCTCTGCAAACACAGAGCAGATTTTCTTTAGTTTTTCCCTTGAGAAGAGTAAATCTGTCTTTACCTTTCTGGCTACTTAACCTATTGGCATAACACATGTTTAATTTTTGTTTAAAGAATTGCTTACTTTTTGTGGGATAAAAATCTTCACTCTAACTTGGCAATCAAAAAGAATATTTAAGATTAAATATTGTTTCAAATACAACTGAAAATTAAACTGATGTTTTAATTTCACTGTCAATACCATGTATGTTCTAGAGACATTCTAATAAAATTGTTGCCATTATGTAAGATATAACTCATGGCTTTTAATGCAAGTTGCTATCTTTAAATTACATTATCTGAATTTATTTTTTATGATCTTCCAAGACATGCAGTTAAAATGCATTTTGTGTATATTGAAGAAAGAACTTCCTGCTATTAAAATAGGATGAGTTTCTGAGATTGTTCATGGCATCCCTTCTCTGCTGAGTTTATGGAACAATCTGTGTTCTCATATGTCTTTGGAAATTTAAATGTGGTTTTCCTTGAAGGCCAGAGACTAGACAAAGTAGCCTCCTTAAGGTCCCTTTCAATCTTATGACCTGTAGGTAACTCAGCCTAACCATCTCCAGTAAGTGAAGTGTTTGTAAAAATGCCAAAATGCACATGAAACCACACTGTGCATATGCAAATGAGTATATGGGAGAAAAAAGGCTTGTCATCCTGGAGGTCTGTGCCTCTCAAACTGAGGCATGCATAACCCCAGGGGAACAGAGTGTTACACCAGGGTATATGCGAAGCTGTAGGATGTGCATGGTCCGTCTTTCTGCCATGTCAACAATCCTAAAAATATTTGAGAAAAACATTTAAAATTTTTATTTTATTTTTATTATAATAAATATGGATATATAATAGAGTACAAACCACACATTTTTGCACTGATTAAAAAAGTAAGACATGAGTTTTCAAAATGATCTTGGACTACCTTGGATTATTCCTGCAGTGCCTCCTCAGGGGTACTCATTCACTCTCCTGTGCTATACTCTGGTAGTAGTGGTTGCAGGGCTCTTCTGTAGGTGAAGAATGTATGGCCAAAAACACTGCTTTCATTACCCATATCACTATCACAGCTTGAGTAACAGGTTGTTTTTTTTTTTAATGCTAGTGGTTAATTTATCCAGAGACAAAAAAAAAAAAAAATCATTTTGAGACTAGCAGACTAGAGCTTGATCTTTTTTAAAGCTGTTAAAAAAAGAGATATAAACTAGCCTCATGATGATATCTATATCTACATCTCTGTAAATATTGGTTATTTATTTTGACATATTAAAACGTTAATGTCGGATTGAAAGTTAAATGTCAAAATGCATCAAGCATGCAATGTTGTCCTTGGAACCTTGTATGTTATGCTATCTGTGGTTGGTTAGCAGCCTAACACCCAGAGCTCCTCTTCACTCTGATTGTACCCGGATTCTTTTTTTTTTTTTTTTTTTTTTTTTGTGAATCTCTAGATTATCATCTCAAGCCTTTCAAAGCTGAATCTCTAAATGGTACTAAAATACTCTGGAAATCCTGAAGAAGTTTGAAATAAAATACATGCATATTCAAATTATTCAAATAACAACTTTATTTTTAGTTAATTTTCATTTATGGATGCCTCTCAATTTTCTGTCAAAACCTAGATAGACAGAGCTGTGAATTCCTGCATATTTTCCCCATTTCTGGCATCTATTTTAGAGATCTCTGCAAATAGAGAAATCTGTATATATGGCTTTCCCTTGTTAACTTCGCTCCTCACCCCCCACCTCCGCTTACATGCTTAACATTTAAGTCCAGAGCTGGAGCAAGGGACAGACTCTGGGGGGAGAATGGGCACATGACTTTTCTTGCTTCTCCTATTTCTCTTTTCCTTTCTCTTTAGAAGACCACTGGGAAAAATGTTTATTCTCCTTCTACCTTTCCTTTTATTTTTGTGGGGAACATCAGACTGATGGGATCTAAGACAGTCCTGGATATTTCTAACCTTTCACCAATAATAAAGACATTGAGAAGTACACTGTCCTGCCCAGTTCATTTTTAAGCAGTCTTGCAACCATGGGGTTCAGTAAGAACAACTTTATGAATGAATTTGGCATATTTTATTTGAAATCATGAATCAAGAACCTATGCAAATATCTGATAAAATAACCACTTAAATCTTAGAGTGGGAAGGCATCATTTTCTAATCAGAGCAGTTCTGGATGGCTTCTACAAAACTGCTAAGGTCATTCAGCCTCTTCTTGGACATTTTCAATAAAAAGTGTCTCTTTAGATAGTTTCAGTGTGTACTCATTGTCCAAAAAAACTAATCACATTGGCAAATTTTATAGTTAAAAAGTCTGGTTTTAAAATTGACCCTAAACTTGACATTTTATATTTTGCATCTATTGATCCTGGTGATGACTTCTGGAATAAAATACTAAATTCTTGTTCTTCTCCATGGTGTTTCCTCAGATATTTAAAGGAATTGTATCTTTCATTAATCTAGTGGTTTGCCAGAGCTGGCTTATACCAGGTCATGAGAGCTAATTTTAGGATTTTCAGGAAGATTGCAAGCTGGTTTTTAAACTAGCCATTACTAAAAATTAAATTTATAAACTTGAAGTTAAAGAAATTATATCAAAAAATAATAAATACAGCTTATCACTTCTCAATTATTTTACTATTTTCTATGATTGAGGTTATTTATACCTATAGCTGTGTGATAGAAATACTATATGTATATGTAATACTGCATATCTCTTCCCAGCCCTGCAATCAGTAATACCAAAGTGGCAGCTTGAAATTGTCCATGGGGGGAGTACTTATACTATTAAAATGAACAAATGCTAAAAATTAGAGATTTTTCCTTTTTTTTCCTGGAGAGCTTTTTACCAAACATTTACACCACACCATTGTCTCATCTCTAATTTAGTATAAAAATTTATGCAGTTCCTATCATCTTACAACCTCTCAGAAGTCATTTACATACAGTTTTATGAGCATCTCTACTCTCTTACTTGCCTTCCTCCAAGAATCCCGTTCATTTTTATTAGTACCCAAAACCTAGCACAAATGCCCAGTAGAATAATTCCTACTATTTATTAGGACATTATTATTTTTTACATGGCCTAAAAAGCATAGTTTTTATTGTTTATAAATAGCATTCAGGAATTTTCTGTAGAAAAAAATGCCAAAATTATAAGTTCTCCTGTCTACAACATAAGATTTTTGTGGGTCTCCTACAATATAAATAAAAATTACCATAAAAACATAATGTATTACAAAAATATAAACAATTACTAGGCTTTACTAATAAGATTGTGTAGATAATAGAAAGTAATATTTCCACTATATGATTCAATAATTAGAACAAATGTCAAATATTCTTCTTAGTCTTAGTGCCTCATAAATTAGGGTAAGCTCTCAGAAGGGAGCCCAGAAAGATAAGGAGTCTGGTTTTGATATTGTTATTCTATCACAGGCTTAGCTTTCTAACTACGTTTTGGTTAAACTAATACTAATTTATTTTGCATTCTCAGGTGATTAAAATTTTTATAGATTATCTCATAATTAGATAATACACACATTGATAACTGAGAGTGAGTTCAATAAGCTAACTTTCTATCAATTTAAAAATTGAGAGATTATAAATAAAACATTCTTAAAATTAGGTTAGTTTTCATCTTTATATTTTGAAGATAGTCTTCCGTATTTTCAGGGAAAAAAGAAAACCCCAATCTTTTATAAATATGGAAACCCAAACCTTTTGTAGTAGAATAAAACACATGAAAACTTATTCTTTAAAGTGTCATCATATTTAATAATTACAACCAAATGTAAATTTGGCTGTAACAAAAGGGATTGTGTGATGTGCAACAACCTAGAGTGATATATTACAGAAAAATAGAGACATGGAACCAGGGGCAGAAGTGAAATGAAGAAGGCAGGGCAAAAAGTATTGGGAGTTAAGGGATGAGGCCACAAAGATAGATTAGGCTGAGAGTGGTAAAGATGTCAAAATGTTATCAAAGATTAGAGAACATACTCTTTCTGCAGCAGGAGTCACTGAAGATGTTTTAAAAAACTTAGGAATCTGAAATAACTGTATTTTATAAGATAACATGTGCAGTGTTGAGATCTGTATTAGAGAAGAGAAAAACTGAAGACAACATGGTCAGTAATGAGTACATTATAATGCAATAGCCAGATCAAATTGTGTAGAAGTTTGAAGGGGTGACAATGAGAACCGTTCATATTTGGCAAACTACATAAAAATGGTAGGTAAAACCATAAAACATAAACAAGCATACAAACAAATAAAATCACTTAGAGTGTAAGTATAGTGAAAATATGCCTTGGTCAGAATCTTAGGATGAACAGGAGAAAATTCAAGAAGTGAGTCTACAATGCCAAATGTCAAGAGTGAGAAGCCAAGTAACATATTTTTTTTGAGTAATATTCTGCATAAGTGTATTCATTAATATGCCATATCATTTTAATTAATATTTTGAGTTGATAATTTAAACTTAGTTTTAAAAACTCATATACAGTTGACCCTTGTACAATGCTAGAGTTAGGGGCACCAAAACTTCTGCAGTCAAAAACCCAAGTGTAATTTATAGTTGGCCTTCACGTCCACAGTTCTATCAATACAGGTTGGTCTGTATCTGCAGTTTCTCACCCAGGGATTCAACCAACTGTGGATTGTGTAGTACTGTAGTATTTACTATTGAATCAAATCTGCATGTAAATGGACCTGCACAGCTCAAACTCATGTTGTTCAAGGGTCAACTGTATTCTTACGACAAGTAGAAAGACTATAAATAGAAGGTAACTATAAAATAGAAAACTACTACTACCAAATGAGAGAATATTATATATCACTGAAAATTGACATTTATATAATCATACACTACATTTTGGGAAATACAGGGCTAGGAAAAGCCATTCTATATATATAGTGAAGACTTAAAGGAGTTGAGTTTTGGGGAAGAGAATTATATTGAGGAGACAACTGATGGATTGTGAACAAATTGGCTATACTGGCTTGTCCTCTAACTGTGGAATTGAGAATGGAGGATGTAACTTTGAGTGACAAGAACTGAGTGCTTCCTGATGCTTCAGTTGGGATTTGGATATTTTCATCAGCACTTCTGAGAGATGGCAACTTCTTCCTTTCAAACATGTTGCAGAATTTTGTATTCCAAATAATTATATCTCTAACATAATTTTCCACTGCCACTGGAAGATTTGTCTTCTTGAAAATGTTTCTCAGAATGAGAAATGAAAGTGTGTTCCAACAGAAAACTAAACAAATAAATCTATAAGTAAAGCAATAGTTCTAGATTTGACATAACTGTATTGAAAGACATTGGTTTTCTTTGTTTAGTGTTAGAGGATGCAATTAGAGTAAAAGAAATATTTTGCAAATCACCTTTTCTCTCTTTTTAAATCCAAGTTGCTTTCTGTGGAGAAATAACCTCTCTTTTTATGGCTGCTTGTACAGTTGAAGGAAGAAGGGATCTTTCATGGCAAAAGGATATGCTGGAATGTACATGTCCTTCCAAATGTTAAAAACTTGTTTAGATTTGCAAAGAAATTGTCTTCATACAATGAAAATCTCTCAGGAAGTCCAACTGCTTATTTATTTGTTCTTTCAAGCGAAACAAATCATCATTAAAAAGGTTCAGCTTCCAATTAAGACCTTTTCGAAGCTTAGAGGGACTTCCTCACAAAAGTTCAAATCCCTTAGAAAATGGCTCATTGCTGCCTCAGAGAAAGAGAAAAATAGCTACTGATGAGATTCAAATCATTCTCTATCTTTTCTTTCATTAATTTTAAACATAATCCATAGGCCATTATGCTCTGGAAATCAAAAGAATTATTCCTTATTGTAGCCCACCATTTTTCATCATTATACACACACAATGTCCAATTTCACCCCACTCATTCAAAATGGCGCTTAAAGCAGGCAGAAAAGATTAACTCCAATACTTAAATTTGGCTTTAATTCATAGCTTTCTCAAGAGCTTTACTAGTCTAAATATGTATTTACACAATGAATATGATGAGTCATTTCTAGAATGTAAACATACTGGTTTAAAAAATTGCTTAAATATGTATTTCTGCCTGAACTTCTCTCAGGATATTCCTAGGAGATTTATAGCAATAACTCCCTAATATTTGAATCACGCCACTTCGCAATACATTACCAATAATACAAAAAGAATGAACAAGGGGTAGAGATACCTCTCAAAGTAGTCAAAATATTTTAATCCTTCATCTTTGTTGGTGTTGGATAGCCGTAATGGCCCTGCCCTTCATTTCAGATGGAATCACATCCAAGCTGTTCTAAGCTTTTAAAGGTATTAGCAGGTTTCTCTTTAAAACCTCTAATGATCAAACAACTGGGCAGAAGTTTCAGAGAATAATAGTATTCACTTTCTTTGAAGAAGAATACAGCTTAACACTTTGGCTTTTGTTCTTGGCTAGAAGAACACATTTCACTACATTATCAGTCTCTCTTTGCTTTTGAACAGTCTTCTGCATATTAGAAAGCATTCCAAATCTTATCTTCTGTTGCTAGTGAGGGTACTAATAAGTACCATTTGGGGCCAGTGTCAGTGTCATCCTATGTCTGAAGTCAGTATCTCTGCCCTGAAATGCCACTGCCAGTTTTGGTTTTGGTCCAAGATGAAGCAGAAGTGAATTAGGACAGCAGGGCTCATAGGGTGGACATAGAAGGAAAGGAAGTAGGGTAAAAACAAATATTTGCTCTTCAGTCTCTATGTTATTAATAACACCTGTTTCTACTATAGGGCAGCCTGGTCTAAACTGTTTTGTAAATGTTGCATGCTTTATCTCTGTCTTGAGAATTTTCTGAGAAGTTCTATAGATATCTATTTAATTATTTGACATTAGTAGACTCCCCATCTCCTACTCTCCCCTCTACCACCACTTGCCATTTGTAACACCAGATACAGCCTGTTTTTTCTAGGAAGTAGGCTTTGGCATGCTGAACTTTATAAAGGAAGTTTCCTGGGGAATGTTCTCTAGATAAATAGCTATTGGAGAGTGAATGAAGCAAGACTGGGAAGGAGAAGTTGAACTGAGAGGCAATAACAACAAAGGCTTCAGTGGGTCTCATGGAAGCTCTGGAGCTGGGATGTCCCTTCAGACATCTCTGCATTGAGGCAGGGGAGGGTCAACTAATCCATGGTTAAAAGCCTGAGGATTCTATAATCTGTTTAGGATTCTATAATCATTAGAGCAGCCCTGGTATCAAATATCATATATGGGCATACATTTTATCAGAAAATACTTCTTGCAGAAATATTTATATTGATGCTTCTAGGAACTCAGGCCTCTCTCTGCCTCCTTATCAGGAGAGTGAGGGTATTTCATAATTTTGAAAACTATTTATTGGGGGGCCTATGAACCAGATATCTGATATAAATATCATCTCAATAAATCATGAAAGCCAGGCATTATAGTTTTCCTATTTTATAGATGAGGAAATGGATCCTAAGTTTGATAAAGTGAATTGTTAAGGTTCATACAGTTAGTGGACTTGTATGCAATCCTATGTGTACTTGCTCAATGGTTGCACTGTACTCTTTTATAAATTTTGGGGAGAGAATTTGGTTGGGAGGCAGGTGCAAACTAGAACCAATCTGATTGTGAAGCAAGAGTCAACAATCAAGGTAAGGGTTCAAATGGTATATTTGGGATCTCTAGAGAAATAGCACCAGTAAGAGGGAGGAAAAGGGGAAGAGTGAGACAGAGAGAGAGAGAAAGCAATTTTGGAGGCTGAGAAGTCCCACAGTCTGCAAACTGGGGAACCAGGAAAGCCAGTAATATAATTTAGTATGCGTCTAAAGACCTGAGAACCAGGAGGGCCAATGATGTAAGTCCAAGTCTAAGGGTGGGAGCAGATGAAATGAGACATTCTAGCTCTAGCAGCAAGGCAGGAAAAAAGGGATGAATTCATCCTTCCTTTGCCTTCTGTTCTATTTGGGCCCTCTGTGGATTAGTGATGTCCACTCACACAGAGGAGGGCCATCTACTGAGTTCACTGGTTCAAGTGCTAATCTCATGAGGAAACACCCTCACAGACACACCCAGAAATGATGTTTAATCTGGGCACCCTATGGCCAGTCAGGTTGACAAACTAAATTAACCATCACAAATGGCAACGCCATTCATTTTGGAAATATCCATTCTTTCATGCCTGTAGATACTATGGTAATTGATGATAAACACTTAAAATTTTAATTTACTTTAAGAAGATTAAGATATTTAATGAAACAAAGGATAATAATGCCACCTAAAAAGAGTCAGTTACCTAATATGTTCCAGTACTGTGTTAATTACTTTAGACACATCATTTTACAATACAAATACCATTATTATTCCCATGATTTAGGTGAAAAATTTAGAGAAGTTAAATAATTTTCCCAAGGCCATATTGTTGGTAAGTGACAGACCTAGAATTAAAATTTAGACTCGCTCATTCTAAGATCTGAGCTCTGAGCCACTACTCTACATGGCTTCTCAATGATTTTTCTGAAATGTAGAAATATCAAGATATAAAATTGCTCACGCATTGTTTTATCATGGAAACGTCAGTTGCTCCTTCTAGAGTAGCTATAATTTTTGGAAACAGTGCTTACTCTTCCTTCCTGTGCAGGATGATTCTTTTGTCAAACTTGCTTAGTTTGGGAATGTCATTTTTTAAGAAATCTCTCCTGTACCAGGTTAGAATTGGCCAAAAAAGAAACTTAGATGAAATTTGGGAGATGGAAGTGAGGCAGCAGACATGGTTCTCTGTAGGTTGTCATGATTAGCTGTGGTAATAGATAGTCACAGAGGTATTGGCAGGTCCCAGTTTGTCCTCTCTTTCCTCCACTTTGAATCTAGCTCTTCTTTCTGACTGTTGACCCTGCTGACCAATAGCAACTCTTGTATTGTCATTAGTTTCTTCAGTGGGTACTCAGAAAAGCCAGAGCTTCCTGTGGACTTCTCTACTAGCTAACTTTTCATGCTCTTGTTTCAGCAGCTCGATGTGCTTGGCCTTTCAGGTCAATCAGTTGGTGATTCTTTTGCTCCTCCAATTTTCTCTTTTGGGTCTTCGCTACCCCAGTTTTCCCCATGTCTGTGTGAGGTCTAGTTCCTTTAATAAGTTCCTTATCCCATGTCTGTAACTTTGGGGGTCTTATTTGGATATAGAGCATTTTGCATATGGGAGAAATGTCAGTTTTGGCCAGGAAACAATTTCTCCCAAGCCTGGATGTGCAGCTCCTCTTAGTAAGAAAGAGAGGGCATTCTTGGACCTTGGCTGGCCTCGTGACCTACTTCAGTCAATAAAACGCAGAAGAAATGATGCTGTGCTTGTTTTGGACCAATCCCTTTATGGCATCTTCTACTCTGAATTCTTGGAGCCCTGAACCACTATGTAAGATATTTTTTGATAAAGAGAGACGCTCAACATTCCCCAGCCATTCCAATCAGCCCAGCAGCTATGGGAATGGAGTTACTTTGAGTTATTTGGAGGTATTTTGCTGGAGATTTCAGCACCAGCAAAGCCCCTGGTGGAATGCAGCTTCACGAGTGACCCTGGCCAGGTGCATCAGAAAAACAGGCTAGCTGACCCCAGCCAATCCACAGGATTGTTACTGTTTTAAGCCACCAACTTTGAGATAGTTTCTTATGCAGTAATTAACTGAAAGAGTTACAAATAAATGAAAGAACAAGGGAGCAAATGAATGATTAGAACAAAAGCCTCTGTAAATGGAAGTAGGGTGTGTTAACTAGGATGTCACTGGGTGTATTATCGCAAAGGTGTGTGATTCTTTTCTTCCACCTACTGCCTTTTGTGAAGCTTTACACCCATGATTGCCTATGGGCACTAAAGTGCTATGAAAAGGTTCTACATCTTTTTTTGTTGAGAGAAAAGTGAGGAAGGATAAAAAAGAGTGTTGTTGGCTAGCCCCCAAAAGCTTAGGTCAGAACAGCTTTCTCCCTTTCTATCTCTTTTCAGGGCAATATCATGCCCATTACTTTTTAAAAAACCCTTTATTTCTACCAAATGTTGAAGTTATTAAAAAAATGATATAGGGAAACCTAAAGCAATAAAGGAAATATATGGAAAGTAAAATTTTTATGTTGTGGGAGAAAAATGGTTCTAAGACAATAGCTAAAACAAATTCAAAGGATCTACTATATTAAACTTATCTAAACTATCAAAATGTCATTGAAGGACTTCATATCAGCATGTTGTGAAGAAACTAAATGAAAAGTGTGGAATAGAGGCAAAGTGATGGAGAAAATTTACTTCAGAATATAAGATCAGCTATAGCTTGGCTGAGGATTTTGCATTTGAAACTGGTTGTATGGTCTGTTAGTATCTCAGTGATTAGAGTATGTAAATGATAGAGATGAGGAAATAAGGAGGGAAATAGACTTTATAGATACTACTAAAAAAGCAATAATGAGGAATGATTTAACAAAATTCAGAGGTTTCAGATCATTTGAGAGTCTGAAACAGCAGATGGTAAATATAGTTCAATTCAGGCAAACATAAAAAAAAAAGATGCATAGCAATAGAGAACTACAAAAGAAGGCTATGGAAACACATTTCAATGGACTAATCACCCAGAATGCCAACCAGAAAATACTGGGAAACTTTTAAACATCAGCTTTGTGCAAAGAAACAGTCTTCCAAGATGCAGGCCAGAGTGAAAAAGTGCTTCAGGTTTTCAGTCTTAACTGTTGAGGGAGGGGCGGGGAAGTGGGGATGAGAAAAAAATACTTTGAAGTGGGAAAAGATAAAGATTACTTTAAGAAACATGGGATTCTTAGTCACAAACTTCAGGGGACTTAATTTTCTTCATGGAAATAAAAAGCATTTTTGTAGGTGTGTTAACTTATTTAATAGGGTACATTTTAGTACCTTATGCAAAAGGAGCGTCTGAAACTAGCCAGGAGAGCTCTTTTCCAAGTGGAAATGGATCTTATAGTTGGTAAACTACCAGTTGTTTACACCGAAGGTCTTGGTGATAGAGGAGGAGCCATATTCATTTATATGGCCAAACTGGCTGGAACATTTCAAGACATCTGTTTGTGGGTTCTGTATTTAGACAGACACTTCTCATAGAGAAAACTTAAGTGCAACTCTGAAGCCTTCACTACCTTCATGTTAAAAAAAAATTTCTCTTTAGGTTGTTCTCCCAGGTTTTACAATTTACTCAGGGACAACAGAATCAGTTCCTCTAACTACAGCGATTTCAATATGTTATTAGTTTGAAAATCACTTTTTTTCCCCTAATTACTCTAAACAAATACCTTGGAATAAAATTGAGCCAGCTTATGCTATCTTATCCTTCTTTAGAGAAAATTTTGACACTAGCTGGCATGCTAGTTGTGTGTTTCTGAATTAACCTGCATTTATATGTGTTGGTTTTGAACTGAACTCAAAGTTATCCTATCAGGAATGTCTAGAACCAAGACACTGAGATGGAAGATACGTAAAGACATTTCTTGGGAATATGAAAGATTTTAAGCCAGAAAAACTTTTAAACAAATGACTATAGGAAAATCTTTCCAGATGTCTAAAAATACAGTAGTCATCAATGTATGTTACAGTTGTTTAAAATGAACTCATGTCTAAAGTCCAGAGATGAATGCTGATGGTTTCTAAAGAACTCCTCTAAACTGATACTTCTTTTTAAAAATTTTTTTTGGTAAGAGATTAATTGCTACTAGAATTATTTTCAAGTTAAGAAGATAAGAGGATTGACTTTTTAAACTTCAAAATGAACTTCCCTGCTATGACTGACTATATTTTCCGATATGAAGAATTGTAAGTTTTCACAATGAAATCATAAACTTTTAGTGTACATTGACTCTCTGCTTTATGCCCCATCCATCTGCCACAGAGGTGTATTCTAGTTGGCATGCTGATAACAGCTAGCATGCACACCATGTGCAGTTTTAAACTTATTACTCAGGATAGAAACTGAAACAATAAGGATATGATTTAAAATTTATTCGTCTATTAAAAATAGAAATGATCAATAACAAGAAATCTAGTTTTTGATCTTTAAATAAGATATATTTGGGATTACAAAATAGAGATTATTTACTTAATTAAGAAAATAAAGTTAGCTTAAATTTTTTGGTGAATTTCTCTTTCCTTCAGTTGGCATACTGGCACAGGTAAACCTTGCTTTCCCCATTAAAAAGACTATGACCATGACTTCACTAAAGGCAGGATTCTCATCATTCATATTGTATCCTCTGTGCCCAGAACAGTCTTTGCAGATAGTAGGCTAGCAACCATCTGTAAAAGAAACATGAACCAAATTTAAGCTTAACCAATGGGTTCAAATAATGTTAAAAATTAAAGATACATAACCAAAAAATTAAATTCACTAAAATTTTTATTTCACTTAAAATTTTACATATATTTTACTTCTATGAGAGCAGAGAGAGGGTCATGTATTCAGAAGATGTTAGGCAGCCACATTTTTTAAAAAGATAAAGAGTCACCAAAATTGGTAGAATAGCAGAAAGATGTATTTAGAAGCAGACTTAAAATATGACAGTTCATGACATACTATTTATTAAGGGACACACTTCACATATGGGAGCTGACTTTTTGCTCTAGCATGACTTGCCTTGTACCTCCTTTATACAGAACAAACAAAAATGCTTTGGTACTTGACACTGTGGCAGGGTTTCTGAATTTGAGTCTCTAATGTAGTAATAAAAAGACTTTTAGTAGTTTTCTACTGCATAAATAACCATTTCAATATTGATATACGCTAAATGTAAACTTGGCATCGACAGTGCATTACATTTCTGAAAACTTGTTCTTTATTTTGTTGTTGATTCTTTAATTTTGTTGTTGATTCTTTAATTTTGTTGTTGTTGTTGTTCCCCATTTGATCATACCCCCAGCAACCATTGAATACTTTCATCATGGACCACAATCCTCATGCTCTCTTTGCCTGATGGTAGAAACATCTAGCTGCCCAACAAAATATTCTTTCCTGTTCTTACTTAGTAAATCTGTTGCCGGGCACATGCCTGCCCAGCTACAGACCGTATTTCTCAGACTCCTTTACAGCTAGATAAGTCCTTTGGCTATGTTTCCACTAATGCGATGTGACCACAAGTGAAAGTGACACTTCCAGCTATGGGTCTTAAAGTACTGGGCATGTGAATTCTTTATACTTTTCCTTTCCCATGAGCTGCAGCATGATCTTCCTGGATTAAATGATGATCATAAAGATAAGAATAACAATTTAAGTAACAGTAGATTCACAATGTATGGAACTTAAGTCTCTGAATGACTTTGTAGGGCACAGCTGCCTGGTTATCTGGACTGCTTACTTGAATCTGTTACAGAAGAGAACATTAAGTTTGTACTTTTAAGGTTCTATATTTTGGAGGATTTTTATTACAGAGATTACCTACAAAGGTTGTAATCTCCCTAGTCCAGAATGAAACTGAACTATAAAATTCATTATTTTAGATGCTGACACTTCACTGTTGAAAATAAAAATCAGTGCATCTAGTTTTATCTTCTGAGAGGTGCATCATATTATGGGTGATATATTCACCTTTATCTTCACTTGGTTTAGTATTAGATGCTATGTGAATCAGGTATGCAGATTTCATAATTGCTGGCAGAGGGAGTTATCATCCAAAATGGATTCAAACAAGGATTCTTGTTCAGCATAAGCACAGGTTTTATATTATTATTTTTAATTGAGGTGTAGTTGATTTACAATATTGTGTTAGTTTCAGGTATACAGCATAGTGATTTGGTTTTTGTTTTTTAGGTTTTTTTTTTTTTTTGTAAATTTTATTCCATTATAGTGTATTATAAGGTGTTGGGTATAATTCTCTGTGCTATGCAGTAAATCCTTGTTGCTTATCTATTTTCTGTATAGTAGTTTGTATCTGTTAATCCCATACTCCTAATTTGTCCCTCTCCTCTACCTTGACCCATTTGGTAACCATAAATTTGTCTTCTATGTCTGTCTGTTTCTGTTTTGTATATAGATTCATGTATTATTTTTCAGATTCCACACTTTCAATATTATTTTTAATGCAAAATTGAGGTGCCATTAAGCATAGTTTTGTGTGGTTTGACAGCTACCATTAAGATGTAATTGTCTTTACCTAATAAATCTCATTGATTGTTGTGACTTTGCTTTTAACTAGATATACAAAAATGGGCTGAAATGGTTGAATAATAAAAAGTTGAAGAGGTCTAATGTTTGGATGAATAATCTATTAGACATAACACAATTAAATAACATAGAAAGTAACAGCAAAAAGAAGAAACCTGTGGTCCCTCTTGATCAATGCGTATTAGCAAATGTTGAAAACAATACTAGAAATACATAAACTGTTTTTCTGCAAGAACTTCCAAAAATCTGAACCTTAGCAATTCTGAGCATAAACCTATTAAAATATCACAAGAAATGTAATCAGTATCTTGTAGAAACTAGTAAGGACAATTTCACTGCTGAGTAGAATATTTGTGACCTGGAAAACAATTTAAGGATTAAAAAAAAAATGACTCTGAACAATTCTTTTAATAAGTTCAGGTAAATTGGAAATCAAGTATGCAGTATGGCTCTTACTTTACTTCTATATCCTGCCTGCAATGCATGAAAAAATCAAATGATATTTGCAGTAATACAATGTGAACCAATCTATGAAATTTAATGTCCCAAAAAAGACTCAGCATGCCTGAACAAGAATACAATGAAGAAAAAGTTACTATAATTATGAAACTTATGGCCATTAAGTTATTTATGTTGTATATATTTACTGCATCTTTTTGTAAACCTTTAAATAAGCAATCTAAGAAAATAATTTTCTGGGAAATGACTGAGATAACCAGAGATAAGAAATTCAAATGAATTATTTGGCAGCCACTGTGTAGTAACATTAGATTCAATTCTACTGTTGAAATTGCCTCAGTATTGTATGCAGTTACAAAACACTTTTTCAAATGATCAACATCTATTTCTAAAAGTGTAGTTATGGATAATATGCATAGTTACAAATCATCATGGACTTCCTTTAAGAATCAATCCAAGGAGAAGTATTCAGACAAATAGATACCTTTTAATAACTCAAGCTCCAGCTGTGAACTTCAAGGCAATCATAAGAGATAAACATAAAGAGTCCAGGCATAATACAAAATAAATAAGTCCTATAAAACTGGAAATTTGCAGAGTTCTAAATCCTTAGGAATCCACAGGATGTCCACAAATGCATTTAGAGGGCAAGACTTTCAAAGCTAACATAAAATCTGACTCATTATCTTCTTGTAATTTAGTATTTCCTCATAAGAATTCTAAATAGAGGGTAGCTAGAATAGCTGAATTAATCTAAACTTCTTTTCCATCAAGTTCATTACAAGCGCCCTTGGCTCTGTTCTCATCTCCTTCATCCCTGCACATCTCTCCTGCATGACTTCAAAGAGAACTCACCACACAGGAGATAGAAAAGGGAGGCAAGAGGATGAGAACAGGGCCACCTCTGTTAAAAGAGAGGCTTAATTAAGTACATATTTGAAGAGTGCCTTTGACATGAAAAAGCAGTAAGAAAATTCAGTACTGTTAACACTGAGCGAGAAGTGCTTGGTCCTGGGAGCAAAGCCTTATAGAGATTAAGAAAAAAGTTTATATTCTCCTCCTTCAGGCAAGCAGTTTTCAGTGGGGTTCTTTATTGATCTGTCATCCTAGGAGAGTCTGTAAATCTAGCATCTGCATATTGATTGCTGGTTTGTGTGGAGAAAGAGGAAACAGAGAGCAAAAGATACATCTTTCTTAAATCTGAATAAAACTGCAGCATGCGTGCTTTTAATGTGCATTCATTTCTTTGCAAAAGAACTTACAATACATGTAAAATTGGAAGAACAGTTTGTATAATAAGAAGACTTTTATTTTCATTTATTACTTAACAGAAATTTAACTGGCATGTTTTATTATCAAAATTACCAATATTAATGTAACAACATATGAAAATTGGAAGTTTCAACTGAGGCACTGTGATTCCACAGATAAAATTCTAAAGTATTTTCTAACTGCCAGATCCAAATGCATATAACCAAAGAAAAATAACTAGGTAGAAGGCTCTAATACCCATAACAAAAAGACTGAGAAAGAAAGTAGAATAAGTAGAGAATATATGGCCCCAGAGTTCCTTCAGAGAGCTGGCACTGGACTCTAAGTCCTGTCATCCGTCCCAAAGGTGTGGAGTGGGAGTCATCCCTCTTCTGCCTGGAACCTAGAAAAAGGGGCTTCACTGGGAGCATTTGAGGGGCCTGGGATACGTTCTCATAATTTTGGGGGCTCTCTGGTCTGCTATCTGACAAATGGCCTGACATTCTTCAGGGCAAGGTCATGACTCTCTGAGGTAGCAGAATCAAGAGAAAAAGAAGGTTCACTTGTGAAATAACTGTATTTTCACTAGTGGGATGGCAAAAAAACTCACAAGCTTTCCTGTGGCCCAGATGTTGATGAAAAGAGTGGGAATGCCATCCTGGAGCCATTTAAAATTCTGTTTAGCAGGACTTCCAGGATATACAACAGGATTCTAACTGATAGTCTACATGTGAAGATATCTGAGGGATTAAAGTGAGAGAGAAGCAGGTATCTGAAGGAAAGGCACAGAACAAGAAGTTAACAGGTGTTGTAGTCAGAGAAGTCTAGCCTCCAAAAAGTCCTCAAAAGCTTTAACCATCTGCCAGTCCAAGTTCCTGCACTGCCATCTTGTCCAAGTAACAACTTCCCTACCTCCACTCCTTTTAATTTAGGAGTGGTATTTACAGAAGCAGGTGAGTATGAGAGATGAGTGAGACAGAAAGACCCATCCCCTGTACCCTCTACCCCTAAATGGCCAGACTACAGCCAGGCCCTGGCTCAAAAAGGGAGAAGATAGAATGGTAAAATAAACTCAAAGTTTTGATTATGGGGGACTGAACCATGTAATTTCTGAAACAAGACTGTGTTTGGGACATGAACTGATTGTAGAAGCTCCAGTTACCCCAAACTGACATATGGATCATGAGATCTTCAAATGTTTCATCTAGTAAGTATCAGGTGAAAACTCCTCTCAATAGGAAAGAAAAAATAAAGTGGGATGCAAAAATAAGGTTTCAGTTTCAGTTTTCCACATGTGTTGTACTTATTAAATAGCAACCATAAGTCTAAAATTAATCTTTTTTCAGAGAAACTACAGTTAAGGAGCAACTGATTAAAAATAGGATGTATCTGCTATTTTGCTATGTAATAAAATTAATCACCATTGGACACAACCTTGTTTTTCTTTAAAGTTAAAGTGCAAATTTAAAACTCAAAAGGAGAAGAGTTGAATAAAAAAATCAACAATGCCTTCTGCCTTATCCTAAAAGATATTAAACCCCAAATTCACCTATTTATAATTGTATGTATGAGACCAGTTATTCAATGTCATACCAATCTTTTAAAGACAAATCATGGCATATACATAGAAACTATTTTAAGATTTCCTCAACTTGTTAGAAATATGGAACTATATATTAGACAAATGTAAATTGTGGAGACCTGGCAGTCAGACTCTAATGATTCAAGAAGAATATATACATACAACTATTGTATAGAGGGTTGACTAGATGCCCACTTAAAAAAAACTTTCAATGTGTCTATCTGAGCTTTCAATGTGAAGGAGACATTGATTCATGGAAATCTAAAAACTTACTAGTTCAGCCATGTGGTTTTGGTTGTGAATGCTTAAGTAAACTGAAATTTCTCTGCCATGATCTGTTAAAGATTGAATTTTTTATGACTTGAATAGATTTCATTTATTGGAATCAATTTAGACAACAGCACTTTGGTTCTATTAGTTAGCTGCCTTGACCCAGTAGAAAACTGAGTTTCTATCCTCTAATTTAGAGAGCAAAGCCTAGAACAAAAGAGGATACTATTGCAATAACAGTGAAAAGATAAGACTTGAGCTTCAAAGAACAGTTGCAAAATGTGGTTCTGAGCAATCTTCAGTTAGTGAATAAAGTCTCTGCAAATATTTATGAAACTTATATTGTTTTCTTCTTTTTGAAGTTATTTTAAGGATTGCTCTAGAGCTTAGAGAAATGACTGACAGACAAAACAGTTATGCATCTGTCAGTTTCTATTCACACTGTCTAGACCAGACCTTAATCTTTCAACTGGATTTTGACAATACCACCTTTTCCCTCGCATCACTTACTTCGGTATTGCTGTCCTCTCACGGACCCACCACTATATTGACAGATTTTTTTTTTTAATGGCACTCTGTTAAAATTTCTCTTTTGTTTAAAATAAATTATTGGTCTCCTATTTCCTAAAGGAGTGTTTCTCAGCAATTTTTTTCCGCCTTAGCACACAAGATATATGATATTCATACGAGGAACAAACCAGCTCGGGCGCACCTAGCTTCAGTCTCATTAGTTGTTTGCTCTGCTTTTTTCTTCTTTTTTTCTACTCACTCAAAAAAACATATTGAAATGCAAGGGACTACAAGGGATGGCAAAGGGATAAGCTTCTTTTTCTAGAAATAATGGTTTATAACTTCAATTTATTGTGGTACTTATCAAATTACTTACATAATAATGTAAT
Organism: Camelus bactrianus; assembly: GCF_048773025.1. Classification (NCBI taxonomy): domain Eukaryota; kingdom Metazoa; phylum Chordata; class Mammalia; order Artiodactyla; family Camelidae; genus Camelus; species Camelus bactrianus. The sequence goes on from NC_133539.1 coordinate 29,784,369, forward strand.
GACACTACAATTAAAAATCCTTTGGACTATAGGATAAATCCAGACTATTCATGTGGGTATCCATAGCTCGAGTCAAATATTTTCTCCTTCTTCCTCAGTCATATCTGTCTCAGACAGGGAAAAAATACAAATTATACAGGAGGGGAGAATTTTCTGCGAGGGAGGAACACATAAGGACAGTAGAGGCTAGAAAACAACAGACCAACTTTTGAACTTCACAGTTTGCCTGAGACTAGTCTTGAATCCATGAATTTTCTCATGCATTTTTAAGACTATCTTAACTAGGCATTGCTATATTATTGGCAGCCCTTGAGTTTATAACTCTTACGAAATTACAGAACGTAAATTATGGATCTAGGACATATTAAGTTGCTAAACTGTTAGTAATTAGAGATTAGAGCCTCATAATTTAAATTTCATAGTCCTACATTTTTTACTAACATGATTTGAACTTTTAGAATGGCAGAAATTCACAATCAAATAACTATATTCTAGTTATAAATATTACATTTGATTGCCTTATATATTTTTAATAAAAATATTAAGAATTCTATACCTATGGGATTTACAAAAATAAGATTAATTATTGTATCTCAAGTAGAGTAATTCATCAGATCAGATAGTTTGTGAGTTACTGTTGCTAAGGTCATTTATCTTTTAACATTCTGTTCTAACCTGAATGAGTGAAATTTTCCATTTTGACAGCAAAACAATTTTCTTAGCTAAGGATACACTAAAACTAGGAAACTCCATGTGCAAATTTCTAAGTTACAATTTTTAAAAAGCTCACATTCCTAAATTCCACATACATCTTTTTGATACAGGTTTTCCTTTCTAGGTTTAATTTTCTTTCTAAGACCTCATTTGACAATTACATGTCTCTTTGAGTCTATATTTCTATAAAGTTTTCTACCTTCCTAACTAAATTATGGTTTCTTTAGAGAAAAGAGTGTGTATTCTGTCTCTTTGTGTTCCAAATTTATAGCAGAGTGCTTTGAGGATATCAAGGCAAATTTAGTTTGGGGAAAATTAATTTTGAGAGGAAAATTTAAGAGTTTTTTTTTCAAAGTAACTCAACATCATTATCAACAAATGTTTGGTTGCAACACTATTCTAGATGTGGAATATGTTTTGTGGCACTTGCCCTCAAAGCATTTGCAATCTATTTACAGAAGCAGGCTGCATACTCACGGCTCATTCATAAAAGAGCTAAATAAGAGGCATAGACATTAATTGTTGGTGCAGTTTTGAAAATTATTTCTGGTGTTATCAGGGAAATTTTGAGGTATCTGAGTGGAATTAAATGATATTTTATATGATTTTAATACATATACAAGTAAAGTTTTTTTTTTTATTTTATTTTACAAAAAGAATATCACCGCACTTATGTGCAAGGCAAGGGGACATTCTGAACTTTGTAATCCTCTGAGGGAGGGCTTCCTTTGGCATCTGTACATGTGAACATATCATTAACATTGTTTTGAGAATTAGATGCTTGTTTTTTTTCATTGCACAGCCACGCTTTCTAATAAGAAATCGTGCACATTTTGTAATGTAAGGTTTTATATTTACAAAGGATTCAAATGAAGGACATGCAAATACTGCCATCAAATTTACTGCTACCCTTGCTTTGGCAGTGGAGAAGCCCAAAGGCCAGCAATTGAAGAAAAAACAAAAAGTGGTAAAGCCATTATTTATAAAAGTTAGTGAAAAATTAATTATTTCTATGACAATGTGCAATATTTCAGTAGTCTTGCACTGTCATGGCTAAGCCTTGTGCGACAAAAACAAAAGCCTCTGATTTCCAAATATGGTTTCATTAAATCCCAAAGGAAACTAAAGTTCTGAGAGCTCTCACCCAAAAGATTATTATCATTTGGACACCAGCCCCAGTTTATTTGACTTCAAAGCACATATTCTTTCCACCTCAGTATATTAAAATTGACCTGACCATTTGTGCATACATGAACATGTACACACACACACACACACACACACAGAGGCTTAGTTTTCTTTCAGGTTTGGGGAACATTTTAGTCACAAGAGATTTCTCTTAGTTGATCAACACAATGTTAAAAATTACATTATGAAGATTCTTGTCTTAATTTTCCTGTTGCATCTTTGCATTTCTACTTTCATAAATGTTATTTATTTATTCATTCACTCAGTCATTCATACATTCTGCTAGGTGCTGCTAATGATTAAGAAAGTCTCTGTTATAGGGACTTACTAGCCAATTAGGAAAAAATAAATATATATACACAAATATATGCCACAGGTAATTAAGAGGAAGGAATTCTCTAGGTTCAGTGAAAAAATAATGGAGGAGAGTGCAGTAATTATATCGTGAGTTATATTAAACTGGAGCCTCAGGTTTATAACATCTATTTTGTATGTTTGCCATAGAGATAAGATGTCTTATTACAATATCCTTTTCATAAGCACAGTATACAAAGGTCTTGGATGGTGTCCAGCATTGACCTATCAAAGGATGAATTTAGTTCTTTCTCTTGTGACTTTCTTTAGCCTATATATACTTCTGTCATAGGACTTAGAACATTTTGGTCTTTATTATTTATCTGTTTAAAAGTTCTAACGTAACTAAACTAGTACCTCCTAAGGGCAGTGTCTTTGATTGTATAGCTAAAGCCTTTCACAGAATCAGGCTTATATAAGGAATCTAACGAATATTTGTGTAGAAAATGAAACAAATATGCAGCACATGACAGTTTATAAATCTTTTCATAAAACACACAGATATATGTGTACATAAATATGTATGTATGTATACATATATACACATGTGTATGTATATAAGTATATATATATAAAAATACAAATTTATTATTACTATCTTAATGTGAGAGAGAAAAGTATAAAATTAAGCAAAATTTAATCTCTATTACTGATTTTTTTTATCCTAACAGTGACAATTGTAAGTTAGAGCAACTAATGTATTTATTTTTTGTGTTAAGAAATGATTATCAGAGAGATTGCTGCTAGGGCAAATTCAGGTGTAAACCAGAACCAGTGCACAGGTAACTGATTCCTAAATCAATGTTCTTCCATTTTACTGTACTAGTAAATGCACTAACGTAGGAAATAAGAGTAATAACTCCTATTTGTTCCTTTCACCCAAGGTTCTCAGCATGCCTTGCTAATTGTATCCACAATCAGAGAAAAGAAATCTCTTATACCTTCAGGATTTTGTCTAATTCATTCTGAAGCCAGTGGCTGAGCCCCAAATATAGCCCTTCTTTTATTTTGATCAAAAGATCGTATTGGCTATGCCAACCTATTAGTGTCTAGAGAAGCTGTGAGTTAAATTTCTGTGCTTCAAAGGATAAAAAGCATTATTTCTGTTTTGAGATGGTATCTAAAAAAAAAAAAAAGATTCTGTATGTAGGAGGTTCATTCAGCACACACTTCTAGCATACTTTTAAATCCATCTTAAAATAGAAGTCTGTCTAGTTCCTCTGGATCTCTTATAAATTGCTGATGTCAATGCTAAGAATGTATTATTTAGTTGTAATTTTTAAAAAACAGTACAGTTTTAAAGTTAAGACTTAGTATTACACAGGACCTCATTTGGATTAATGCAGTGTTGATGTTTAAGTGCTGATATCTTCCATCCTCATGCTAGCCTTGGCAAGTCATATTTATAAAAGATGCTTGACATACTACAGCCATTCTTTAATTTAGTGATAATTGTAATCAAGCACTTACAGATGATATTTCTGGCAATACGTGTATATGATAAGGTTAAGTAGTAATGGATCTGATTAGAAATAACAATGATAACTCTAAGGTTATGGTAAAAGATTTACATACTTGAAAGTTTGGATTAAACATTCTGTGACATGTTTATATTTAAATAAATTAAAAATCTTGCCCTTTGAGTCTTTTACTCAAATCCTCTATTATATCTATATTCATTCAACTTACGCTTCCTTATTATATAGTAGTACGGTATAGGTGGATTTAAGACTGATTTCTCTGTTTTAGAAATTATCATTAATGATCAAACACTTGATTAGATTGCCAAGTAGTCTAACTTGGTTATAATGGCAAAAATAATAAGGTTGTTATTTTCTGGTTCAAGTATTGACACTATTACATTGTCTCAACTATTAAACTGTAATACTCTTAGGGAGTCTTCTGTTGGTAATTTGGGATTTACTGATTGATCTTAAACACCTGGTAACTTTCAGAGCTGATTGCCCCCATGATGCAATCTTTTCTATCAAGAACATACATCGCAACACCAGTCCCTCCCTCGCAGTGTTTTTTCAATGTGAGCACATGCAGTTAATCAATTAAAAATTCATAATTATTGAGTACCTTAAATATAATAAGGGCATTGTGTTAATTGTGAGAATACAAAAAATAAACATCATATGCCATGTTCTCAAGGAACTTATTATCAGTTGTGACAGAACATTTTAAATTCAACTATTGTATAAAAAGCTTATGGAAAAAATTAGGGGCCATGTAAATAGAAGAATAGGAATATATTAAAAAATACTGGATGTAAGATTGACAGTCAGTACACTGTATTGGTTTTGAATATTTCCCTTTTAGTCAGTCTGTATCAATTTAAATCTCACCTCAATCAGATAGGAGTTAAGTGACTTTGGGCAAGTTACTTGAATTTTCTATCAGGTATTTATTATATGATATGTCTTCAGAGTGATATAACTTGTGGTAATAATAGTGTATATGTACTTCAACTTATTGTCAGAATTAAATAAATTAATATATATAATAGTGCCTGGCACATAGAAATGCTTTATAAGTATCAGGTATTATTATTAGTAGCATTATACTGAAGGATAAATAAGATAATAATGTATATGAAGTGCTTAGGAGAGTGCCTGTTTCACACTAATGCATTGAAAATGTTGATTTATTATCATCATTATTATATGTGCTTGGTTGCTAAGTTCTCTTTTGAAGAAAATAAAACCAAACCATACCAAACTAAACAAAAAATACATGCACAAGGTAAGAACTCATATATCCCTACAACTCACATCTAATTGTTAAAGAGAAACCATGTTTTGTTGTGATTTTGTTTAAGGAAAAGATTTTGAAAGTTATCTGGAAACGGGAATGGTCTATGATATTAATACTTGAATAAATCACACAGAGAGACACACAAAACAAGAATGAATGAAAAACACCACACCTGGTGTCACTTCTGTGTTCTGACTGTGAAAAAGGCCAAATACCAATATTAAACCTCAGTCAGTTGCCAAATGCTGTCAAAATAACTGAATTTCTTGCAGTAGGATGAGTGCATATGTATATATACACACATTCACTAAAGCTTCCTCTACCTACTAAAATAGCAAACCAAAATAAACTCATCCCTAGTAAGACTGCCTGTATTTCTGCCTCCACAAAGGACTTCAAAGATATATTCTTGTTAACTTGCCAATCTGGCTTGCACAGAGGTAAATGAATTTTGGAAAATGACAGTGGATTATCATAAACACATCCACTGGCAATTCTAATTTCAGTTGCTCTTCTAGATGTGTTTTCTTTACTAGAGTGAAACAGTAGAGTATCTGGCAACTGGTATGCAACCATGGACTTAGTGAACACCTTATTCTCTATACCTGATGGTAAAGACAACCAGAAGTGGCTTAATTTCATCTGGAAGATAGCAATACCCCTGTACTTCCTAATTTCAGGACGATGTCAACTTTCCAGGTTTTCTGTCATAAACTAATCTGCATGGGCTTGGTTTGTCCTGCTATTTCTGACAACATCATGCTGATCTGCTACCTTTATGATATATTTATTGGATTTGCTGAGCAGGATCTAATAAACAATCAATATGCAGGTAAGTCACATGTATCCCAGAGGATGGAAAATGAATCCATTAGAAATTTAGGAGATGGGAACACAGTTGTGAGGGAAGTACTTCACACTGCAGTTGCTAGGGGAGGAGTAGGTCAGGGCAGACATTGTGCAACATATGCATTTAATCTAGACCTTAAAGAATAGATGGGGCTTTTGTAGTTAGAGCTAGGGAAAGGAGGACATTTTAGGTGGAGAGAAAAATGTGGGAAGAAAAACATGGAAGTTAGAAGGTGGAACAGCACAAAAGCTGTTTTAGAAATGGGGAATAGTAACTGGAAAACAAAAAGTAAGTAGAAATGAAGCTGGAAAGACAAGCTGGGGCTTGAATTGCCAAGGTAGGGAATTTGAAGTTTATTTTTGATTCTAAGGTTTATATTTGAACTAGAGGAAATGTTCCAATAGGCCTATTAATCTGCAAGAGGAGGCAGGAACCAATGGGAGGGGTGATTGTGGCATACACTCTTATCTTTTCCCCTTCTCCCCAGTCCCCTGACCGCACGAGTCTGTTAGGTTGAATAGTATTGACCCCAAGGTGAGAGCTGTGCCTTTAATTGAACACTTGCAAAACTATGATATGCTTCTTTACCTAAACTTTAAAAACCCTAAATAGCTGGGAAAAGATAAAATTCCAAATCCACTTACATGGATGGTAATGTCCACTACCGTGGCAGTTGATTCACCTTTTAGTTTTTTACTCACTAAGTAACCGATCCCTTAGCAAGAGAATAGATTGCGAATTATCAGTTGGATATCTAACTTAGAAATGGTCTGGAAGAGGGAAATTATTGATGTTTGCACTTTAGTGGGCTAAATTGGAAGATGTCACTGGTCTACGCTCAGGACTACTCATAGTTTAGTAGACTTGTCCTGATTGTAATAGTGGGAATAGTGGTAGTAGCCCAGTGCTGGTAGTAGTAACAATACTGTAGGTCGTATCTATTACAAACTTACATGTCAGGAACAGTTCTATTAATCCAACTACAGCTCTATGGATTAGATACTATTATCATCCCTATTTTAGAGATGAAGAATCTGTGACACGGACAGATCACTGACTTTGATCAAGGACACACAACCAGGAAGTGTCAGACCAGGCAACCCAGCAGTGTCCCCTCAGAGTCTGTACCCTTAATTACCACACAGCATGAGAGTACTTGTGGTGTGGCTCACCACTCATAAAAACCTAGCAAGTTTTGGGCATAATTTCTGGAAATAGATTACAGTTGTTTGTTTTCATTTGTTTGTTTTTATAGATGAAAGCCATTAGCCTATATTTAAATATGTGATCTTTTCCTTATTGGCATGTTTATGTAACTCCAGCCATGATGTATAGTAAAGGTGAGTAGAAGAATTAATCATCCTCCTTTTCCATCAGTCACAACAGTTGCTTATCTTTTTTTATTTAAAAAGTAAACTTTATTGAGGCCTAATTTACATACAATAATATTTACCAATTTTAAGTGTTTGATCTTATGAGTTTTGAAAAATACAAATACATATTAAAAATATGTGTAGTCATATATCATATAGAGAATATTTCTACTATATCAAAAATTTAACTCATGCCTATTAGCACTCAATCATCTCTCTAATCTCTTGCCTCTGACAACCACTGATATGCTATTATCTATTGTTTTTTCTTTTTTAGAATTTCATATAAATGGAATTATACAGGATGTAGTTTTTGTGTCCGGCTTCTTTCACTTAGCATAATGCTTTAAATATTTCTCTATGTGGTTTCGTGCATAAGTAGTTTGTTTCTTTTTTATTGCTGAGTAGTACTCCATCATAAAAACTTACAATAATTCAATAATTTATTTATCCATTCACAAGTTACTAGACCTTTGGGTTTTTCCAACATTTGGTTATTTTGAATGAATTGAGTACAAGTTTAGTCTTTTTTTTTTTTTTTTTTTTTTAGTGTTCATGACATTTTGAAAAGCATAGTTAATTTAAAATTTCACTATTATTCTGAAATTGTGATTTTTGGTGGATTTACTTTTGATGTTGTCTTTTTTTGATTCCACCAAAGACTTTACTTTAGACTCATATGTCTGGCTTTATGGCCAATTATGTTAACACTTCTTTGTTCTTTATACTTTACTTCATGTTTGTTGATACTACTATTTTTGTTAAGACACATGTGATCATTGTGTTTTATTTTAATTTTTACATGTTCAAGTATTTAAACTTCACTTGTAAAATCCTGTTTTTAGTTACATCATGTAAGATAGCCAAGGATGGAGCCAGGCAATCTCTCTAGATCCTAATGGTGGTAATTCAGATCTTGTTTAATGGATGTATGAGCATGACTAAAGGCCAATGGTCCTGTGCCAGAAAGAGGAAGGACCAATTAATAAATGAATAACTTATCCTTCTGTTTGTAATTGAATTCCACAATCTAATTTTGTTTAAACAAATCCTCATGCCTTCATTATGAGTGTAGTGTACTAAAGTGAGTGCTGAGCTTTGGCTCCTCCTGTGAACTGTAAGGTGTGAGATTCTAATATATTTATAAATCTAGTACAGTTTCATTTATTACTCACCAAAATGGCCAATAATCAAGGCATAGCCTTTTAAATAAGCAATTCACTTTAAGAATTAATACACATGGAGAAGAACGATTTTTAAATTTTTGAATTATTGTTCTCTCCTGCAGATAATAATAAACTTTTTTTTGTCAGCTGATTTGTAGGCATGGTATTCATTATGTTCTGATTCTTGTATACTTTACTATATTCTTTCTATCCTCCTCAAATAGGAAATTTCCCAAAGATAACATTAATAATCATTCTCATTAAAAAACAATAAAATGTAGGAAAAATACCCTGGATTTTATTACTGAGAAGATCTTTATCAGACTGGTGATTTCTAAAAACATTTAACACTATTGTGATAATTAAAGATTTTCTGTTTCAGTACAATCACATTTCCTAGCATTTCTCTCTAGGTAGGTATATTTGGTATTTTTAAGTGAAAAACACAGCACAGTTCTGTTGTATCATATCATATTTATTATTAAAGGATTCAAATTTTCAATTGCTCTTTGACTTTGGAAGCCAAGTGTATATTGCAGAAATCTGAGGTCATCTTTAACGTTCAAGAGGCTTTTCAGAATGGTAAAATGAATATAAACTTTAAAGAAAATGCCAATTTTATTCTAAGTAATGACAGTAAAAAAAAATGAAATAGTTAAGGATTGCACGTTTTGAAAATTGAAAAAAAGGAAAAATAGAGGATATTGCTTTTTTGGCATGATACTGACATTGATGTAGCTCTACAAAGTTTGTTACATGTTAATTTTTTCCTTCCTTCTTTCTTTTTCTTTCTTTCTTCTTTTTTATTAACAAAACACAGCATGTTATAATATTCAAACCAGTTGCTTCATCTCTGAACCTTTTGTTTTCATGGCTGGGCGAGAGAGAGTTTTCATCAGTGAGACAAAATTCAAGTTGGTATTATAAAGCAAAAACAAGGCAGTCTGAGAGATTACAAGGTGTTTTAGGTACACAAGTCTTAACTGAAAACATATAGATTGATAAGAAGAGCCAAATTTAGGTCCCATGTTCATGAAAAAAACTCATTCTGATTTCCAGGGACATTTTGTTGTCCCTTGGATAATTTATTTAAAGCATATAACATACATAGTTGCTTCTCAGTAAAGAGTGAAAAACTGAATATTCTTTGGAGAGAGTTTGTAGGATAAATGAATTTGGAACTTCAATGGAAAAATTTGAGGTTTTCCATTTCGTGGTCCCTGGCTTGCCTCAACTATTCATTTTTTGTTTGCTTTATTTTCCTCTCCCAACATTCTGTGAATCAGATGACTGCCTCTTCATATACTAAGGTCATTCAGTATGTCCTTTTTGAATAGTTGTTACAAGTCTAAGGTACATAGAGGTAGGCAGTGAAAGGTAACAGGAAGATGGAAGGAGATGAGACGATGCGTTGGGAAGAATGCGGGCATTAGTCAGAGTTCCTGGGTGTCAATATATGTTGTGCCCTTATGAGCAATCCATTTCATCTCTTTCAAGATCCCCTTTCTTCATCAGCTTACAGAAGAACACAGGGTCTGACAGAAATGCTTGAGATGCTTGTGTCAGGGGCTCATTATGAGAATTATATCAGCTAATATGTGATGGTGCCTTGTATCTTAGGAGGCACTATTTAGGTATTAGTGGGTGTCTGAAAACTAGTGCTGCAAAGCTTGAAATTCTTGTAAATATTCCAAGATGTTTAATGGCTTTTCTGCAGCATACAGTCATGGTGAAAAAATTCTTATGAAATCCGAGGTACTTTTGGATACCACAGTTTTAATAAAACATCAACTATTTTCTTTATGCTTTCCTGAATGTAAGAGCTGACTGCAGGATAAAGAAAGCTGCCCTTCCCCTCTAGAGTCCTATAAGAAACTTCCAATGTTATAGATTCTTTCATTGACTGATTGCACTTATCTACATTTTCTTTTCATAAAGCATCTGTGAGAAAAAAGCAACCTGGATTAAAATTTGTGCTTTCTTGTAAGACTTTTATTTAGCAGGCAAAGTCAACTGTGGGCAAGGCTGGATCCAGGTTTTGTGGGGCCTGAAGCTTAATCAATTTGAAGATCCCTCTTTGAGGAAAAGAGTGCAAAATTACAAATACAAAATTAGGTATGAAAATGAAATTTTATTTAGGATGAGAGAACAAATTAAAACAAATCAGGTCCCTTTCTTCTCAGATCTTTTAACGCTATTTACTGGATATACTTGCATAGAAATGCTTCATGATTGCAACTTGACTTCTTCTCACCTGGACCTTTATAATCCCAGCAACTGCTAACAGCCACAGGGGCCTGTGCAAAGAAGGGACCGGGAAGGTTTTTCTGACCCTGACTGTGGGGAAAGTCTATTTAACTGCTTTTGTTCTGATTCTCTTCACTGGGACTATCAGGCAACCTATGCAACTCTTTAAAAAGCACATGAAGACTTTCTTTGAAGGACTATAGATTTTTCCATCAACTCCCCCTCCAGTGTAACTGCTAAGTGATATAAAGCAAGGATCCTCAGAGTACCTTTTATAGGTAGTTTCTTGTGTCTAGGAATTTAAATAAAACTTAGGAGCTAGGCCTGGAGGCTACTTTGAATGGTCACTTGCTTTCTGTCTCGGGGTGATTTTTATATTGTTTTATTTTCCTCTGCCCTCCCCCTCAAGGCTTTCTATCCTTCATTTTTTTTAGTATATTTGATTTCGCTGCATAGAGCAGTGGTTCTGGCACTGGGCTGCCTACCACCTGGGGAACTTTCAAAACTACTTAAGTGGGGTTACACTGTCAAGCTGTATTATTTAATTAGTCTGGGGTGATTTTATTACAGAGCCAAAGTTGAGAACCATTGTCTAAGGTCCCAATGGTTTGTCTTTTTTTAGAGCCACCACATTTTTTAAAGGAACAGAATGGCTGGAGATCCAGAGGTGAATATGCGTATAAGACCCTGCTGATTTGCACACTTTTTGTTGAAAAATTTAAAGACTCTGGGTTATTTCCACACAGTTGAAGATGATATCTTATTGGATGAGTCTTAAAATCAGTTTGGATATTATATACATCCTCTTAACCGTTGAAAAGAGGCAGAATTTAAAAATTAACTACAATATGGTTTCTAAATATACTACCTTTTCTAATTTTATTAAAACTAGATGGCTGGATTTATCGAGCTGGAAGTTTTTGTGTTTTAAGACTTCTTTAAAACATTATCTTTTATGATACTCTTATTAGGGGAGTCAGTGGCAGATCATAGATGAATGTGGAATATGGTAAACCTGGAAGTCAGGGCTAGAAGCTATGCTGTAAAGTGAAACGGCTAGAGGATGGGAAAGTCCATGTGTGGTGCTGAGCCTAAAATGCAAAGTATACATGGAGCTCACCTGGAGGGTAGAGGCAGGGTTTTGAGTCTACAGAGGTCGATATTGGAAATGAGAGTATAGACTTACCTTCTGGCACAAATCTGGCATTAATTACAGTAATGGAACTGAGACAAAGAGTTATCTTGCTAGGTGTTCCCAACAGTGCTAGAAGGACCAAAGTGTGATGCTGACCCCAGTGTTTTTTTAAATCAGATTTCCTGATGAGAGTAGATGTGTGGGTCCAAGGGCATGCTCCTCTCTAGAGTGAAGCAGGATTCTGCAGGACCTGAAACTGCAGCAAAGGGCCACATCCTTTTGTGAGACATGCAATCAATTTAGGATGTTGTGACCAGCATTTAGATTAAATGAAATTGAATAGAATTGGTAGAAAATGCTGTGGGGTAATTGCTGCTTAAATAGATGAACCTAGATTCAGTTCTATGTGGGATGAACTGCCGATTAAATATAGTTAAGCTAGAAGAGACACATAACACAGGGAATTCTAATAATGTTTGATACTTTAAGTTTTAGAATATCCCAACAAAACCTAAGAGTTGTGAATGGGGTAGTGGAAGGCTAGTAAATTGTTTCAAGTGTCTCATCTAGGGTGAGGGAGAAAATGGGAGAAGTGTAGTATTTAAAAAAAATGTCCATATTGAGAATATTGTGGAAGTAGGGGATGGACATAGGGTGTCTTGGAAGAGAACACAGTGCTTCTTGGTGAGAAAAATAGTTTTACTATTTTTAAATATCAGTGAATGAAGTCTGGCCATGAGAGCAGGAAAAGTGAAGGGAGCCATTGATGAAAGGAAAGTATACTCGGACGTCTACACTCCCAGGAGGAAAAGGAATAGTGCGTGGCAACTTGATCACACCAGCAGAAAATAGGAAAATAAGTGACAACAATGTAAAATTAATAAACGTGAACTAAAGTTAAAAGGTAAAATAAATTGTTTAAATCATTCTACAACAAATTAACACATTATAAATTTTAATAAATCATGATAACAAATCCAATTCTTCTAGGGAAAGAAAAATTAAGAATGGGATAAAAAATTTCTTCCCAAATCCTAGTTAAATACAGTTTATAAAATAATTAAAACAAAGTAATAAATTATGCCAGTGTAAAATGTGTATCTTATTGTGTGTCATGCCAGGAAAACTGAAAGCCACTGTTTCAGGAAGTTGTATAAATTTTAACCTGAGAGTTGCCCACTTGGTTGGTTGATTAGTTGATTGATTTATTCTTTTATTTGCTCAACAAATATTTATCAAATTCTTAATGTCCAAGTATATTGGGAAAAGTGCTTGAGCTACAAGGAGAATAAGAAAAACATTGCTCCTGATTTCATGGAGCTTACATTCTAAGGGAGGAGTTAAATAATAAACAAGTTTAGCAAGCCTACAATAATTTCATGTTATGATATAGGTTAGGTGGGGAAGTATGCTTGCTGTGGAGTAAAAGGAGGTGACATAACAGAAAGTGTGATCAGGGAAGATGACTGTGAGATAGTGACATATAGTTTAGTTTACTTCAACTTCTGTTAAATACAAGGCTCAGAATTTTTACATCTTATATTTTATAGCCTGTTTCTTATTTCTCAGTCACACACATTTTAATAAAACTTATAAAGTTACTTCATTTCCCTCTATAAAATGAAGGTCTAATTTTTACACACTTATAATGGGTTTATCCACTTCATTATAATATTTGAAATCAGACTTACTTGCCCTTAAATTTAAAAATACATCTGAAAGTAAATGGAAATAAAAGAACTCCTAAGAAAATTTCTCCAAACCAGTCTTCTAAAAATAACATCAAAAAAACCAAGTAATTAGCTAAATAGGTTTCATATTCAAAGCAAAATTACCAATTAACCTTCCCTTGGCCCCCTATCAGGAAAGACAGCTAGAGAGAGGAATTCCTACAGAGGGAGGATCTGATCCATTTTGAGGGATGCCCTTGCTAGAGGCAATACTTACTTGAAAGAAAATCCCAGCCACTGATTCCACTTAAGTTTAGAAACCTCTTAAGCGCTGAAAGGGAGAGCTCTGTTTGCTGAGAGAAAAGCAATCAAGACAAGGAGGGGGTTGGTTGACAAAGCCGGCCCAGAGTCAGATGTGATTTCTGTTGATGGGTTTACATTTCGCACTGGGTATAACCAAGAAGACTGTTTTATTTTGAGCTCGACACCACTGAAATGTAATATGCAAACATTTTTCTAAGCTGTATAACCTTAATTTGTTGATAGGAAGACGGTGCACTATTTGTGTTAGACTCGGAAGCCTTTCTGAATTGGGATCCTATGTGCTGCTGTTACTGCTTCTTGGTGGGTTACACTGTTCTTATGTCACCTACAGAAATAACACATTTTTAAGAAAATCTTTTCATGACATACAAAATGGAAAGCAAAAATCTGGGCATTCTCTTCTCAGCATTCCTAGAACACTGTATTTATTATCCCTTTCATATTTAACAAAGAGGTTTAAAACTATTGTAAATGTTTTTCTCTAGATATGAACTCTTTGAGGGATCTTGTTTATCTTGTAGTATCAGTGCCTAATGATGAATGTCTGACCTACTTTTAAAATGTTGAACTTAAAACAAAATTGGAAATGCTTATTCACCTTATTTAAAATGTGTAAACTGACTCCAACTTGGGCTTTTGCCCCCAACTGTCTGACAAAACTACTATATCCTGCTCTCCAGTGACCTCCACGATGCTAAGTCCAGTGGCTAATACTTTACCTATCAGCAGCATTTGGTACCATCAACTATTTCCTCTTCCTGAAAACATTTCCTTGCTTGGCTTCTGGGACAACACATACCTTTGTTTTTCTTCCTTCCTCAATCGCTGGAGTGACTCGGCACTCAATTCTAGGATCCCTTTTCCATCACTGCCCCCTAGATGGTCTCATCTAGTGTCTTACAAAGAGGCATCCGCATTTATATCTACACCTTGGGACCACTGCCTTGAACAATACATCAGTTAGCCAGTAGCTTTTACTTTGTAACTTCATTGGCATCTCAGTTTACTCTACCCAACATCAAAGCCTGATTTTTCTTCCTCAAACCTGTTTCATGCAAGTCTTTCCCATTTTAATAAATGGCAGCTCCATCCTTCCAGGTGCTCAAACCCAAAATCTTGTAGTTGTCCTTTACTCCCTTGCCCTCTAGATCACAGGTTTAATTTAGCAGAAAATTCTATTGTCTTTATCTTCAACATATATTTATATACTTATTTATTTTAATGGACGTACTGGGGATTGAACCCAGGACCTCATGCTTGCTAAGCATGCGCTCTACCACTGAGATATACCCTCCCCCTCAACATATATTCAGAAACTGACCACTTTAAAAAAAAGTTACTTTGATTATTTCTGTTTAAACCAGGGTAACCTCTCCTTTGGTTTAGCTATAGGACTTCTTAGATGATTTCCCAGCTTCCCCACTTGGCTTCCTGTAATCCAGTCTCCATACAAAGGCAGGCATGATTCTGTTAACGATGTCCAGAGCATGTCATTTCTCTGCCTGAGATCTTCCATGTATCCCATGTCACAGTAAAAGTCAATTTGCTTACAGTGGCTACTAGGAAGCTCTGTGATCTGAACCTCAACTTTCTCTCTGACTTTGCTACGCTCTCTTACTACACCTCCTCTTGTTCAATAAAGAGTGGTCTCACTGCCAAAGTTCCTTCTCCTTCAGGCCAAACATGCTCCTTGCTTCTGCCTGGAATGCTCTCCAGCCCCAAACAGCCTCATGACTTGTTCCTTATTTCCCTCTGATCTTTACTCAAATGTCACTTTTAACAGTGAAGACTTCCTTGAAAGTCCTGCAAGAAAAAAGCAATCACTCCTTGTTTCTTGCTCTCTATTTGTCTCAGTATAATAACTATCACATTCACATTCTATACATTTTACATGTTTTATTCTTATTATCTGTATCCTTCTGCTAAAATATAAGCTCCATGGGAGGAGGAATTTTGTTTTTTTGGTCTGTTTTCTTCATTGTTGTTTCTTTAGCACGTAGAATAGAAGACTATTTGGCGCTTAGCAGGCATTTGATGAATGATGATTAAATGACAGTTTATTTAGGGTGTGGAACATTTTGTTTATTTAAACTGCTGAAAACCTTTGTTTCACCTGTCAGTATACTATGTAGTTCCAGCCTTTAGGACAGTCAAGTCCACCATTTAATGAGGAAAAGGACAATTAGTATCATTGAGATGCTGGCAAAACAGGAGTGATGGAGAAAAAGTGAGTTAGAATTTAGACAGCTCTTTCTCCGTAAGGTGTGGCAGAGGCCAGCATTAGTTCTATGACCCTGGAAACTGACAGTGACTCTCTAGACACAAGTTCCAGTGAGTTCCATGTTTTAATTCTCTAAGTTGTTGATACTAGCTGTTGATACAGGGAGGCAGAGAGAGCCCTGCAGAGGTGATCAAGAATTAGGTGGAACTCTATGATGGGGGGAGAATAGAATTTAGTGTTCTGTAATGTTTTAACCTTACCAGTAGCCCATAGGAGCACAAAGGGTATAGAAGTTTCTTGAGAGTGGAGATTGGCAAGAGCTAGGCACAGTACTAGTGGGTGAGCTTTAGAGTGGTGTTCCAAAAGGCCAAGAAGGGAGATAGGTATGGACAAAGGAAAGAGAGCTTAGTGCTATCCTGTTCTGGTATCTGGGACCCCTCAGAGGATGTGGTGAGCAGAGGGGGTGCGAAGTGCTAAAACTGTGGATATGAGGGTCATCATTTGTACTCTGGAGTTTAGGGCATACTGATAAAGAAGAGATGAGGAAGAGAGAATATAGGCATCCTGATAGCCAGTCAAGGCCGTTAGTCCCAGGTCAGGAAACAAGGCTTTATTCCAAGTCTAACCAAATGAAAGTGGGGAGCTGAGAAAGGGTGTAACCCAAGCAAATATGACCAGTGCTCTTGTAGTCAACTTAGTAGTTTCAGAATACTCATCGAGCATTTCTTTTGTACCAGACGCTGTGTATTCATTTTCATTTAATCTTTACAATGCTATTAATAGTTACTTAGCAATCCAGATAAAAGAGAAAACTGAGTGTTAATGTTGTTCTCAAGGTCACATGGTTTGGAAATGCACAGGATTGAAATTTGAACCCAGAGTAGTTAAATTACAAAGTTATGCTCCTTTCACTGTTTCCAGGTGGTTCTCAACCCTAGGTGTCCATTAGAATCTCCTAGGTAGCTTCTAAAAATAACTTGTATCTAAACAGCACCCCACAGATATCCTGATGTGATTTGTCTGGTATGAGGTCCAGGTATGGTCACTTTTCCTTTATTTTGGTATTCTTCCCCAGATGATTCAAAGATATAGTTGAGATTGTGAACTACTGCTATACGATGTTGCATATGTGTGTGGCTGAGGGGTGAGGGGCAGTTCAGGGGAATTTAGTGTACTACAATGTTTTTTAGGCATGGTCTAGGATCAACAGCATCAGTTTCATCTGAGAACTTGTTAGAAATGCAAAAAACCTTGATTTAAAAACTCCAGGGGTGGGGCTTGACAATTTGCATTTTAACAAGCATTTTAATACACACTAAAATTTGAGACTGAGGATCTCGGATTTGGGCTCAAGAAGATGTAAGTTTTAACTACTTTCAACAAGTTTTAACTGCTTTCAACATATAAGAGTTATGCACACTAAATCAAGTACCTCAACGTCTCCAAGTCTCAGTTTCCCAGAGACATAAAGAATGGTATTTACTGCTCTGACAAATAATGGGAAACTTCATATAAATCACCTGGTCCATGCCAATAAATGGTAACTATTACTAAGGGGTGTTTCAGAAAGAGTGATGTGCCAGATACCGAGCCTGTAAGTGGAAGTCTAAGTGGCCCATCTTTAAAGATCTGGGAAGACAGTTATGAAGATGTAAAGGAGGAACTCAGGAACAGGGTGAGTGTATTATGTCTTAGAAGAGTCTCAACAGCTAATATTGAAAAACAGGCAAAAATATCTGGCCTTAAATAGTCCTTAAATAGTTGTCTTTCTGAACAGAATTGGAAATACTTCTTATGCATGCTGTTGCATAGGTAGTAGTTACATAATGATTCTAACATTTTCTACTTTTCCTACTACTTTTTCTACTTTGGTTAAGTTAAACACATTGCTGACTTACTTTTAGCCTCACCTGTTTAAATATTCTTTGAATGTTTAGATAACAGATTTGGTGATGCTGAAGTACTGATGACAAATGGGTTAAATCTGAACCTTGGACTTGAGTACGCATCTTTTTTGAGTCAAACTTCATTTCCTCTCTGTTTATTCTCCCTTGGAGATCTAGAGTCTAAAAGCAAGTGCTTGTGGCCACCAGGAAGAAGGCATGTGCCGAGGAAATGAAAGGATTCCTGAGATCTTAAATTAGATCCACCTGTTTACTCCTGGAACTTTTTATTTTATAGTTCAGTGACAAAACCTATGTGTGTGTTTGTGTGTTTTTCTGTGTATGTATGTGTAAGATACTCTCAAGAGGTTACTGAGGATTATCTCCCTAACGTATTTAGAATAATTGTGTGTTTTATATATAATAATTGTAAATGGTTATACCAGTAAACTGTCGTACAGTCTATTGGATTTAGCATTGCCACTGAAATTGTCGTAAGTTTGAGGAAGGTGAGCTCTTGTAGAAGGGAATTAAACACAGGCTTATTTCCTTTGCTCCAGAAGATACTGCAAGTAGATTGAATAAAATTCTGAAGATGTTTGAAAACTTTTGAGAAAAAAATAAGAACTAACATTTACTTGGAGGTGAATAGGTAGAAAGAGAAACAGGCAAGAAGGGACTATTGATCAGAGAAGATTTTCTTGGAAATATGAGTGCAGGAGACATTTCAAATTCACACGTATACATACACACAAGGAGGATCCTAAAAAACAAGTCACAGTACTTGAGAGAAAAAACCAAAAACAATTTACCTGTTGACCTAAAAGTTCAGTCTTTGGTATAACAGTTTTTACAGATGAAGGATAAAATGACTGACCTCTTTGAGTGGTTTATGTTTAAATATGACTTTAGTAAGTGTTCTGGTGGGATGTATAATTTTCAGCATAGAGTCTAGAATATGGTCATGATATTTATGTTGAAAAATAACAATCACTGGATCAAAAGATACACTGTCATAGACATTTGTGAACTGGGGTTCTGGATCAATGCTATTAAAATTCTTTTATTTATTAATTTTTGAGATGGAAAGATAACATGGGCAGGTATGCATTTGGATGATCAAAAAGGGGGGGAATCTCAATTTATGCAAGTAGGCAGTTTTCAAAAATACGTTACTGCGAAATTAATAATGGCATGAATTCAAAATTAGTACCCTAATTGAGGCAGTTAGACCTTCATGTAAGTGCTTGTACCTTTCTTCTGAAAAATATCAATAGCTTTCTTTTTTGTATTTGTTAAAAAGAGATATTTATATTTTTTAATCTACTATGGTTACTTTAACTTGCCAATAGATTATTCATTTGTGAGACTATTTACTCTACTAATTAAAAAGTGAGGTTACCATAGTAACTAGTATATCCCGAATATTCTGCTTATATATCCTCTGAGATTCAGAGCAGTTTTTCATCTGAATTCTTCTATCAGCTATACTGATTTCAGATGCTCTCTTGCACTTTGGACTATAAAAGAAAATGCTTTCTTTACTGATTATGTCCACTTGAATATTTTTAGATAATTTGTTTATAATATAGACTAAGTAGCTCTAATGTTTGGGGAAATTTTAAAGGTGAAAATAATTTAAAAGCACTCAAAAAAACTTTGGAAATAGCGAAGAAGTAGTGGTGGATTACTGAAGTAACAGTGGACTTAGAGTTTCTATTTCAGAAAATACTTTGAAGTAAAAAGGTCAGTCTTTTGATAAATATGTTACTCTGAGGAATTCTTCTACAAGAGAGATCACATTTTGTTTTTGGGAGACTATCTTTTTTTTTTTTAACATTTTTTAAATTGAGTTATAGTCATTTTACAATATTGTGTCAAATTCCAGTGTAGAGCACAATTTTTCAGTTATCATGAACATACATATATTCATTGTCACATTTTTTTTTTTTGCTGTGAGCTACCATAGATCTTGTATATATTTCCCTGTGCTATACAGTATAATCTTGTTTATCTATTCTACATTTTGAAATCCCAGTCTGTCCCTTCCCACCCCCCGCCTCCCTGGCAACCACAAGTTTGTACTCCATGTCTATGAGTCTGTTTCTGCTTGGGAGACTGTCTTATTAACTTAGAACATGTAACAAAAAGGAAATCTTGCTTAGCTCCTAATAAACTTTGCTACAAATAATATATATGATTTTTGCATTGAATGGGTGGACTTGGAGCTCTGGAAATTTGGCATACTCTTCATACAGCTTATTTTCTTACTGTTTAGTCTTTCAATATGCTACTGCCTCTACCTGGAATGACTTCATCATTTCTGCACATCTCCATCTCTGCCTTGCTCCTAGTATTTCTTGGCTTACTCTATTTGTTCCTTAGTGCTTAGTTAAGATGCCGTATTCTCTGGGAATATTGCTCTTATTCCCCAAGACTATGTTAAGACTCTTTCTACAGGTTTGTATAACACCTGTTGAAAATAATTTCATAAATAACCACTTAATTGTGGTGGTTAGTCCACTTGCTGAGTTGTCTTCTGGGGAACAACCAGGGTCTTGTTATGTGTTGTGGGCTCAAAGACCCACTTAATATCTGGCTTATAATAAGTTTTCAAAGAAACCTATAAAATAGTTTTATCTAGTAACTATTCGTTTCCTAGGGCTGCTGTAACAAAATGCCACCAGTTAGATGACTTAAAACAACAGAAATGTATTTTCTCCAGTTCTGGAGGCCTGAGTCAGAAAACAAGATGTTGGCAAGGTTGATTCCTACAAGAAGGTCTGAAGGTGAATCTGTTCCATGCTTCTCTCCTAGCATTTGGCAGTTAAAGGCAACTGTCAGCGTCCCTTGTGTGTAGACACCTCTCTCCAACTCTGCCTCTGTCTTCACACGGTATCCTCTGTATATGTGTCTATGTCTCTTCCCCTGTTCTTGTAAGGATACTAGTAATATTGGCTTAAGGCCCATCATAATTCAATATGACCTTGATTGCATCTGCAAAAACCCTATTTCCAAATAAGGTCACAGCCGTAGGTGGTACCAGGAGTTAGAACTCCAACTTACCTTTTAGGGGACATAATTCAATCTGCAACAGTAACCATCTAGTACATTTTTTACTTTAGGGTTGATATAAAATGCCATCTTAACCATGGTGAGACCAGTCACTAAGCTGCTAATTAGCTCATTATTTAGTCACTTAACATTCACCAAACGGAAAGTACTTGGTTTGATTATTTTAATGGTCTTAACACCCAGACCTGATAATTTCCTACAGAATTTCACTTATTGATAATAGACCCTTTGATTCAGTTGCCAAATATATGAACTAGTTAGCTGAGACAGTTCTAGAAAGGATAAGTTCATATGCAACAACTTCAGAAGAAATTAGGCCCAAATAACTGTGGTGTATACAGGGCTGTTTATTCTTAGGTGTAATGCACAGACTTCTATTTCTAATTTGGGTCATTTTAATTATATACCGAGTGTAAGGAAGGGGGAGAGGAGGCAACAGGAAAAGTTATTTCTTGGCATTTAGCAATTAGTTGATTAACATGCAAATTTTATTTAAAGTAATATAAAATATGCACCTATTAATTTTGGTTCATCAGATTGGGTTACTTTTAACTCTAATAAGATGCAACAATTATTAACCCATTTAAAATATATAATTTAATACTGAACTAGTTTCTCAGTGGCGATGATTGCCAGGTTGCACGTGACGTTCCAGGGACGCGCTTAGCTACAAGGTGCAACAGACAGCAAGCGAAGGATGGGACCTAGAAACAGCCCATGTTGGTAAGGACTAGAGAGGACTGCAGAATTCAAGGGAGAGGAAAGCAAAGACCCAAACTAGCACTAGGGAAAAGAGGGGTTTTGGCATGAGTCTATGCAGGTGTGTGTTGTGTGCCTGTGTGCATGTTGTATATGGTCTAGGGTTAAAGGGTTAATATGTTTTGGGATCTAATTGGAAGTGAATGATGTGGCTGGGATGTGTAGGAATGTTGACGGATCTATGCATTTGGTACATAAATGAATGTTGCTGTGACCGGTAGATGTTTTGTAGCTTCCAAAAGCCTCCCCTTTATTCTCTATATTAGCAGGACTTGGCTGCGTTAGAATTTAAGAAATTCTCATAGGGGTTTTCTTATTTTTATTATTCTGCTAAACCAGCAGGGAGAAGTCACACATTACTTTTTGGTGGGCTTTAGGAACATTTCTTCAGACTTTTTCTTAAAAAGGTCTATCTTCTTGCTAAAATACTTAAATAATTTAAGATGGAGTGCTGATAGTTATGATTCTCATAAATATACTTGTATCAAGTGTATTAAGTGTATTCTTAAAGAGCAACCTTAAACTGTTGTTTCTTATATTTTTTCTAATTAAAAAAAGATGTAACACCCCCAATATTCTTGGTAAAAAATTGCCTTTTTGTTGATGATGTTCATAGTGCTTCCAAATTGTTACCTCCATTTGTGATATAAGAAACTCATTTGCTGAATTTAAATGATAATGCGAAAAGTAAAGGAAAATCTCTTGGTCAGTTTTTCGTGCTAAAAGCAAATTATTTTGATATTTGCTACTGTATTCTTCATCTACATTTTTGCAGTTTAAAAATGTCTAATAGAAAAGGAAACATTTTAAATTTTAAGATACAGATAAGAATAGCTCTTTGCCAACACAAAACAATGTGGGGACTCTGGCTATTGTTTTTGAGAATATAAGAGCTGATTGCATCATATTGTGTGTGTTCTGTAGGAAAAACACTGTAATGCTTACATGGCTAGTAATGGGATGATCAAAGTCAATATATTGTGCAGTTTTGAGTGACATGGGAGGATAACACCATTACTCTTTGTATTTTAGTCTCTGTGCTAAGTTAATCATGTTCACTGTTCCATCATCAATTGTCATTCACTCATTCTGTAAAATGTGAGCATCTGCATTTAATGTTATTGTATTGTTTCTGTTTACTACAGCTGGTTGCAATAGACTCAAATGACAATTTTGCAGCTACACATAAAAGGTCACAAAAATAAACATTCAAAATAGAAACATCTTACTTTGCAACAAGTATACAATCTGAGTGAGATATTGAAAGTTATAAAAATTGAAATGAGTTTATCACATTTACTTAAACTCATCTATTTGTAAGGTACTGTACATTTTTTAAAGTAAATGGCTAGGTAACATTTACCTTTGAAATCATAAATTCTCAATCGTTATGATTCTTCCATATTGCTAATTACACATAAATATTTTTAAATTACAGAGAAAGAGAATAGAAAATAATGCTCACATTATTAATAAATATGAAAAAATATACAAAAGAATAACTATGAAATAAAATTCAGATTAAGAAATAGAACAGAAAGTATTTTAAATGACATTTACTAGAAAAAAGTATAGAATTAGTATATTGCATATTTTGAAAGCTTTTATTATTCTACACACATACACACAAACATACCTGTTAAAGTGCAGACAAAAAAAAAAATTGTAGTTGGAGAGCAAGCAGAATGAAATGGTGACAAGATAGCTATACTTCCAAACCTGTATCTTTCATCACCAGGATGTCTTCAAAAGTGTTAAAGCAAAAGCATACCTAGTAATTAGCTCTCAGAAGAATATCCTTGAATGCTATTGAATTGAAGTCACAAATGACTCATGGACTAGGAATAAAATAATTATTTTCTTTCATCGATAGAATACTGAGTTATGAGCCTTTCCTTTCACTGCTGGGGTTACAATTTTAGCCCTTCTATTCTGGAAGGAGTGGGTTTTTTTCCTAAAGTTTTATAAATTTTAAAGCTGTGGGAACACAGCAGTTAGATGTTAAGTCCAGTGCAAACCAGATCTGGATTAGTTATGTTCATTGACTAAAAATAATGAAAAAGTATCAATAATCTTAAGAGCGTGGCAAAAAGATAACACAGAATAAATGAGACCAAGAACCAAATAAGATATCTAAATATACTGACAAATCTGGGGCAGAACAATGAGAGGCAAGTTAGTCTACTAGTTAGATTCCATGTTTTTTAACAGTAAGGTTTATGACAGTCATATCCATGTCCTCACCTGCTATTCCAAGAATAACTGCCATATAATAGTTACTAAATAAATGTTTTTACAATAGTTAGGTTTCCTTTCCATTTATTTAGCTTTTAAAATTTAAATGTAATCATAAAAATCACCCCATTTTTAGCTCTGCTGTTTGGAGATCTGACAAAACTGATATTACAATAAACATGATATGATATATGGTAGACTCAAATGCATGGGTTGCATATTATCCAAGAGTCATTTCAATTTCCTGTCACTTTATGTTGTTATTTGTATTATTTTTGTGTTAAGTCTCATGGTAACTTAGGAGCAGTTACACAATCTTAGAAAAAAGGAATGCTAATGCTCTTGGCTTAAGATGTTCACTTGCATTTAGTATTACAGAAATTTACATGTTGGGATTAAGTGGCTGAAGTTCAAGTGTATAAGAAAAAAATGGAAATAATGCAACCTACTGCAATCATATTGTGCCAATATTCAGGCAGGGCACAGAGGAAAGACACAACAGGTTTTGAAACCAATCAAATTAATCACAGCCTAAACTGGGAAATAAAGAGGCAAAGATTGCTGCTCATCAGATCATGCTGTGATGATGAAGGAAACAGATCTGATCATTTGATTATGGGGCTATAGCTACAGAATTGTGGAAACACTTTCCGAGTAGCTAACTTCTGGTAATGTGTGGGTATTTCTGTAGCTTGGAAGCATGAATTGAATCTCTCTTATGTACGTTTGTATGTTTTAAGGTGAGGGCCCCAAATACAGCCAAAACTGTACAAGTCTCACATCAAGCAACAATTTATGATGCACAGAAAACAATACAGGAGAAGGAGCTAACAGTGGGAAATTGAAAACCAGAGTATCAGAGTCGAAGCTCTTGAAGTATATGAGTCAGAGACCTATAAATACAATTGTAAGCCCCTGATTTTCATTTTACTTTCATGCTGACCACTTAAAGACTTTTTTTGGGTCAATATTCATCTAGTTCTATTCATCCACTTCAGGGAGATAATTTGAGTGTCTGGAATACTGGCCAAGGACAGGCAAAGAAGTTGAGTAAATCCAGCTCTGTTTTCCTGTCAACTCTTACTTGCTTTCTCCTTGAGTTCAATGGTGCCATCTAAAGAAACCTCTGAATGACATGACATGTTTGTTGATAATAAGTATTTACCTTTATGATGAAGTGATGGTGGGTAATACTAGCCTCTAAGGAATTCTGAACCCAGACTTTGTGAAATATATTAAGGTTGAATTACTGGGACATAGCAAAACAGAGTATCTCTTTGAAATGAAGTCAAGTTTTATTGAAGTATCAGATCAAACACTGTCTGTGTGACTTTGGACACTGCTTATCTTTTTTCCTCAGTTTCCTTATTTATAAAAAGGTGTTAACATCTACTTCATATTGTCACTGTAAAGATAATGAAGTGATATATGTGACTCCTTCCGGAAACACCTGACCTGTCAGATGCTTAATTGGCTAACAGCTATTTCTATAGCCCACAAGATTCTCTTCACTAACTATTTAAAATATTCATCATTTGGAATTGGATGATGTCTTCAAACATAGGTGATATCAAATACATTTTCATACTTTCTGCCTTAAAAATATGATAGAAAATAAGTTACCACTAGGGAAATATTGGTAGTTCACAAAGTTTTCAAGTCTTCAAAGTCTGAATATTTTGGGGCACCAAATTACATAAGTCAAGACAAGTACTTGTTCTGTATTTTAATGAGTGAAACTGATATCATAACTTTTTAATGTAATGTTTTTTCATGGTTCCTGTCACTGTGAAAACCAAGTGTTCAAAGAAATACATTTAAAAAAGAAACGGATATGTGAATGCTTTTGGTCCCCACTCTCTTCTAGCTATGACAGACAAAGTGAGGGATGAAAGAAGACCTCATTATTTTGAAAAAATGACACCTTAAATTAAAATGGCATTGTTCTCTTCCTTTCTTAGAAGTTCCTTTTACAGCAAAAGCTAAACACCTCATATGGGTTGAATTTTGTCCCCCTAAATTTATATGTTGAAGCCTTAACTCCCTGTACCACAGAATGTGACCTTACTTAGAAATATGGTCATTGCAAATGTAATTAATATGATGTCATACTGAGTAGAATGGGTCCTAATCCAATATGACCAATGTCCTTTTAAAAAGGGGAAATTTGCACACAGACATACACATAGGGAAAACACCATATGAACAAGAAGACAGAAACTGGGGTGATGCTTCTACAGATAAAGGAATGCCAAAGATTGCCAGAAAACCAAGTGCAAGTTCTGGGGAATTGTATATAAGCCTATATTAAGCTTCTATTGCTGAGAAATAAATTAACACAATATAGGAGTTTAAAATAACACAAATTTGTTATCTAACAGTGTATGTGAGTCAGGGATCCAGACACAGGTAAGCTGTAGCCTCTGCATAGTTTCTCACAAGGCTTCAATCAAAGTATTAGCTAGGCTGTGTTCTCATCTGGAGGCTTGATGAAGGAAGAATCTAATGCTAAGCTCCTTGAGGTTCTTTGCAGAATTCTTTTCCTTGTGCTTGTATGACTCAAGTCTCTGTTTTTGCTAGTTGTTGGCTGGGGGCTTTCTCCGTTCTTAGGAGCTACTGTCTACTCCTTGCTAGGTGCTCTCCTCCACAGTCAGTTCACAGCAGGACTGTTTTTTTCCAAGATTTGCAGGAGAATCTTTTTTGGGCTGTGCTGCTAAGACAGAGTCATATAATGTAAGGTAATCATGGGAGTAACATGCCATCACCTTTGCCAAATTCTATTGGTTAGATTAATTCACAGTTTTGACCCACACTCAAGGGGAGTTAATTGCACAAGGACAAAACTAATTGGGGGGTTACCTGAGGATGAGTTGACCACAATACCTAAAAAATAAAATATCTTTTTTTTAGTAATGAGAAAGCATGATCAGCCTTAATATGCATACACACATTCAACTAGAGAAGCAGATCAGCTGCTCTGCTAGACAATAATTTATGGCATTACAGAGGCTGCAACTCTGTAATAAGCTCTGAAGACAAAGATATAAAGTTGTATTTACCCGTAGAAGATTAACTAGTGCAAACACTGCCATTCTTCAAACGGCCTTGGTTTTTAATTTTTTTTCAAGCTGTGATTGAATTTACTATCATCTTTTATACAGACTAAAGATACATTTAAATACTCTGTAGTACACCTGAATTAAAGTAAATGCTTATAATTATATGGGAAAGAAAAATAAAAATATTTTAAATTTATAAGTTTGAAAAGAAGGAAAAACATAATTGACCAGAATTATTAATGTATTTTTAATTAACTAGTTCTTTCAACAAGAGATATAACTAAATATAGCTAAGAAAGTGTCAATTATATTAATGTTTAGATGAATTGGGGGGATTTTAATTAAATATAACTGAGAAATATTTTCAAAGTCCTAGGTTTATTTATCCTGAAAAATATTAGATATTATGATTCGGTTATGGACATATATTACAAGTTTAATTGCATTCCAGTTAATGCTATGGTACACAGGTATACATTCAATAGATAACAAGAAAAATATTTCAAAATTTAACTTCAAGTTATATATGATCTAATTCTATTATAAAGTGATGGACTATGTTCTCCCACTTTTTGTATCTTTAGGTTTGTAAAGCTCTTTTGAAGTTATATAATGATTATATTGATTATTAGATTAAATAGATATTCTGCAGAGTTAAATTAAAACATACATATTGTATAAGAAGGTCAATCAGCAAGGATTGCTTTCTAAATTTTATGTCCCCTGACAGCCATCAGGCAGCGAGCAGAAAAATGCATTTTTGAAGCCATGGAGTCTTCAGTTTTTATCTCTGACATTACATTGAGACTCGACAGATGGAAGCCCAGCAGCAGACATGCAAAGTGGATGCCAAATGAGGCACATATACATAGCAGAGTGGTGCCCTACCCAGGTGGTCCTCTTCTCCTTTCCAGAACCTTTAACATGGCTCACTCCAAACTTGACTATGCTGTAGCAATATTGACACGTTCTTCAGTCATTGGTGAATGTCAGTGGGGTCTTGGCTCTCTGCATATGGAACTTTAGCATGCTCTCTGCTCTGTACATATGTCCAAGTTGGCAGCCAGTTGGCATGGCTGCTGATGTGTCTCTATCTGTCAGATCCCCTCATCACCTTTGGGATGGAGATAGACGATATGAGTATGTCAGCAAAAATGTTACCATTGGCTGTGGAAAGATGTCCAGGGAAATAAAAACTGGGAGATATTTTAGAAGAGACCTGGCAAATTATCTTTATCATTTAACCAAGTATCTGCTTATCTTTTGGAATACAGGGACAATCCAATTAAAATAGGAAAAACTTCAGGACAGTTTTAGCTAAGACTTCAAATAGTCTTTAATAATTAATGACTAAAACACACCTTGTGCAACTGAGCCAAAGAGAGTATAGATTGAGCTTATAGAAGACTAGAATGTGTTTTCCTAACACAATATCAGGCAGGGTATTTTTTTAAAAATGTAATAACCAATCTTTTAATAGATTAAATTCCAATAATAGATTATTACACGAAACAGAATCATGTAGATGTTCTAAATATACATGGTAATCAGTTTTCAGACATTTTTAGAATGACATGTTTATTTCTACATTCACATACACATATGAATACACTTCCCATTTGTCCTACCCAATGCCCAGCTGTTAATTGAAGCCACCTGAATCATTTTGCTTTAAATTTATCAAGTAACCTTGACATAATTGTTTGAAATGGTTCCATTTAAAATTAACTTCTCCATCATCTTTTAATTTCAGTGATGTTAATCTTTAATTCCTACGTTCATTCATCCATCCATTCATACCAACAAATATTTACTGGACTCATTATCTCCTGTCCAGCCCTTTAAGCAGTTCCTCTGACTATGTTCCTTAGTTAATTTCATGGAATCACTAGCCACTCACCCACTCATTCTCTTGAGACAAATACTTGAGAATCATTCTTGATTTTTTCCTCTCACTGACCTCTCACATGTAATCAGTTCTTATTCTTCTTAATTCTATTTCCTAAATATCACAGATTGGCCATTCTATTTCCAATGCCAGCAGCAGTACTCCTTTCCTGTGTATTTAAATGACCATGAATGGACTGTGTAACCTAGACTTTGGGAAGTACACCAGTGTCAGCCTATTTCATAATGGTAGGAATGCATTTTTCACAAAGGAGAGAAATACTATAATCTTTAATCATCTTGGGGAGATTAAGTATGGGGTAGTAAGAACAGAGACTGGGATGATTGTCTAGGGAAGGAGATTTTCCTTTTGCATCAGAGTGATGGTGGCAGACAACTGTGTCTCACTTTTAGATGTGGAAAAGTTGTGAAAATGTTTTTTCTAAAAGTAAACTTATCCTATTTCAATGACACTCCTGAGTTAGGAATGAAAGCCTTAAACCTTGACTTTTCTGTGGTGTTCTTGACAGCATAGCAATAACAGAAGAGAGTAGCCTGAATCCAGGACAATGTCTCTGGTCTATTGCAGGTCAAGGGGAATTTCCTGAGTTCTGCTCTGAGGGGTGAGGAAAAAAAAAAAAAACAAATAATAATCATTTTTAGATTTTAAGGCACAATAAAGGAAGGGAGAACTTGAAGGAAGACTGTACTTTCTATTTACCTAGGCAAGCACTGACTGTGGATCTTGACATCAGTCATCATTGGTTGAGTCCTCTGTGATCCCAGTATAATTTAGTGGTTATAAACACGAGATCTGATCGATTCTGTGGGCTTGAATTTGGATCCTCTTGATCTTTAGCAAATAATTTAACTTCTCTAGGTCTCAGTTCCTTCATATAAAAAAGAGATAATAATAATAATGATAATACTTATCTTGTGATAGTGTGGTGAGGTTTAATTGAGATAATACACATAGATATTTAGAACAGCGTTTGCCATAGAAGTAATAAGAAGATGGAAGAGATATGTTAGTTACAACTGTATTTCAGACAAAATAACTGGAAGTGTAACTTCTACTGACTTTACTTCCACATCCTATCTGCTTCCAGATTGCCCTCTCTGACCCATGCTCCAGCACTGCTAACAGAATTGCCAGAATGTGCTGTTTAAAACCAGAATTGATCATGCCATTCCCCAAGTTAGCTTTCTTCAGGCACTTTTCACAGCTTTTGGGTTAGACCAAAATTTCTCACCACAGAATGTAATGAAGGTGACCGTATGATTTATCATCTAAGCTTAAGAGTGAAAGTTTGCAGTATTCATAATCACTTTGGAACAACAGGCATAACTCAGCAACAGGGACTTATGGCTGCTATCGGTATAAAGTCTTTCTGTGGCCTGGTCTCCAACCTTACCAGCTAATTTCCTGGTTCTGGTACTGGGTGACTGCAGCCATCCAGATTCCCCAGCAGTCCCTGAACTGTCATGTTTCTCTCTGCCTTTGAATATGCAGCTGTTAAAATTCTCACTCTCTTCTCTCCATTCTTGTACCAGAATTTTACCTGTTGTTTTAAGCCATTGCTGAATTCTGGACATCTCTCTCTTCTCGTGAATTCTGAGCCATTTGTGTGCTTATGTGTAATATGACTCGAGCTTATCTTTATCATTATAATAACAAAAAATAATGATAATAGTTACCAGGTATATAACATCTTTGATCCCAGGCATACTGGTACCAGGACAGGTGCCTTATGTATGCTTTCTCTAAACTAGCCTTAAAAGTATACATATATTTTCTGAAGTTTAAAGATAAAGAAACTGAAGCCTATGGAGGTTAAGTGACTTACTGGGGCCCACACAGCTAATAAGTGGCAGAGGTAATATTCAAGTTCAGATAGATCTATATTTAAGCCCATCTTTTCACCAAATTGCCCTCTCATCAAAACAGTTATTACAAATAATTCTAATCAACATACGTGTTGTCTCTTTCCCTACCTTATAGATTTCTTGAAGGGTAATACTATTACTTATTCATTTTTTCTTTTAAATTTCCTGTACTTTTTTCAGTGTTTGGCACACACACACATGACAGTTGTTTGATAGATGTGTAGATCATCAGGTCTTGACCAATTCAGTGATAGTGAACAATAAGTTCCTTTCAGTTCAAAGACATCCTTCCCAAGTTTTCTGCCTTCAGACACACGCCTCAACCTTGGGGCTTTGGTTCTCATATCTCGGTCAACCACCTAGCAAGATCCTGTGAGCCTAAAACCAGCACTGGATCAAAATATTTGCAGAAAATTAAGGCAAATTTACACATAAGACAGGCACAAAGGCTTCATAGAGGTTGCTGGATCAGGGAAACAAAACATTTACTATACAATACAATTTTATGTAAAGATTGCCTCCATTTTGTTTCAGAATCAACCAGAAACCTTTTTTTTTTTTTTCAACAACTTGCTGAGATCATTAAGGAGATGGCAATTGTGATAAGAATAGGAGGAGGAAGAATGAGAGGTAATTTTGGAGCATAAGGTTACTGTGGAGGAGGCCAGGTCTTAATGGGATTTTAAAGCAGGGGACTTTGGATAGCTTGACGACAGTATGGCAAGACTGACAGTGTGGAGGCACGGAGAGCCTGGTGATTTGGGGAAGGGAGTATCAGCTCATGAAAAAGAGGCGGTGGCACAGAAAAGAGTTTAATAAGTAGCACCCTAGATAATCCTTACCGTTCAGTTTTGTTTTGGACTAGTCCTGACCTCCTGTGAAAACACAGGTGCAAAATGAATCTGCCACTTGACTCACGTGCCTGTCAACTTCAGGGTGACTGCTTCGTACCAGATAGGGCACTTCACAGATGTGAGTCCTTGCACAAGAGAAGGAAAACGGTGCAAGAGTACTTTATGACCTGTGCGGATGTGCATAAAGGGCCTGTGAGAATCGGTCACCCGTAATGTTTTGAGCTTAATATGTTAAACTCTTACTTGTGTCTCAACACAACGCAGAAATCGTCTCAGTTTGTTTTTCTGCTTCAGTTTTACCTATATTTATCTATATATGGAAAAAGACATGTAAAAATGAATGAGATACAACCCAACATTGGAAACATCCCAGTTTAGATGGCTCAAAGGTGACCTTCCATAAATGAGGGCTCAAATAGAGTCCTGAAGCCTGAATTCAATTCTCAACTCTGCCATTATTGGCCATGGAACTGTGGTAGACCTCTGGGCCTTGTTGTGCCTCTAGTACCTTATGTTTTAATTGAGGACATTGTGCAGAATAATTCCTAAAGGGCTTTTCAGGTTTACAAATTTTGTATTATTCTTACCAAAGGTAGAAATGCTAAAAGGGCATGGAATTTTGGAGTCAGCCAAATCTGAGTTAAAATCATCGAACTGCCACAAGGGCAACCTTGAGAAATTAATGTAGCCTCTCTATGGCTCATTTTTCATCTGTAAAATGGGAATCATATTGCTGACCTTGCAGGCTTGCAGTGGCCACCAAATGAGATCAAATGTGAAGCTGAC
Organism: Camelus bactrianus; assembly: GCF_048773025.1. NCBI lineage: Eukaryota > Metazoa > Chordata > Mammalia > Artiodactyla > Camelidae > Camelus > Camelus bactrianus. The sequence goes on from NC_133539.1 coordinate 29,816,796, forward strand.
AGCGAATCACTTGGTGTACAGAAGATACTGATAAATGGGGGTTATTATCAGGATATTTTTATAGGCAGAGGGAAATCTCATTTCCTATGAGAGGCATGCCAAATGGGATGCTCAAGTTATTGTTTGCATCCCTCACCTGTGAAGGTGTCCATGAATTGAAATTAGCACTGTGTGTGAGCCTCAAGGGATTCAAGTGTTGCTAAGGCAACCACTAATTTCCAAATCGGGGTAAATATTTCCACAGAATGTACAGTTTCCTTTAACAAATTGTATTCCAGTGAAGGGGGCACCTTTCCTTCCCCTGCTGCTCTGTACCCAAGTCTGGGTTGTGCACCTGCAGCTCTGTGTGCCAGGGGCCGTTTTCATCTTCTGTCAACGACACTGGGAAGGTAACAGCCAGTAACAGAGATCCCTGAAGTCTGTCAGCTTCACCTAGTCTTTACCTTTTGTCCTTTGTCAAGTTTGAGTCACATTTCTTGACTCACACAGTAGGGCACTGAAACAGCTCCTTGGCACATTCATGTAATAGACTTCTAAGCAAAGATGCCATGCGGTTTGCAGTCATCTCGTTCTGCCTTCTCCTTCCCACCTCGCAACTATCCTCATTTTCCCTACTCACTCATATGAATTCCTGCCGAGAATGAACCTATTATTAAGCCAGCATTGCTTCTCCTGCTACATTCTTATGTTAAATTAGTCCTCTTCATTGTTGCAAATAATAGGCAACCACTTATATATCAATGAAAATTCACTGCACTGCTATGGGATTATTTCAGTCCTTGATAAACGACACATTCCTACCATTGTTTATGATTTTAAGTGATTTGAAGTCTGTGTTGCTTTAATTTTAAATCTTTTCTTTTAGAAGTAGTGACCAATCTTCCTCATATATTTAGCATATTTTTTCCTTGACTCCCTTAGAACAATGGATACTTAAACAGTGGCATCTTTTTTTGCAGTGATTCTTAGCGTTGGCTTCTGCTTTTGAATATGCCAGTAGCAAAGCATGAATACAATACTAAAAATTCAGGGAAGCATGTTAATTTGTTTCCTTAAGAATATGGAAGAGAATTTATGACTTTTTTTTCTGGTCAAGTCCTGAAGTCAGAAAAAGCCTCACTAGATTTTTTACAGCTCCCTTGGCCATTTACTTTCCTTGAGGTCCTACCTTGTCCCAGCCACAGTGTTAGGTCTCTCACACATACTGTCGCTCTTAGAACTTGAAATAACTGCAAAGTAGGGGTTATTATGTCCATTTTACTTATATGAAAACTGGTTAGGATTTACAAGAATCTTACATTAATAGAGTATTCAGTCTGCAAAGGTCATATATATCTGCAATTTAAAAATATCTTACATTAAGAAAGTATTCTATCTGGAAAGCTCATCTATATCTGCAATGTACTAAAATTCACTGATACAATCCACTAAGCAAAAACTTTCTCCCCATGCTTGGAGAAGAAGAATCAAAAAAAAAAAAATCACAACATATATTGTGCATAAAATAAACCTGTATATATTTAGTTTAAAGAGTAATGATAAAACGGACATATATATACTTGCTACTCCCTTAAGTAAAAGAACCTACCATCTTGATGTGTCTGTCCTGGGCCTGGTTTCGGGTCCATTGCTCTGTCTCACAGGAAGGATGGCCCTTGCAGGCTACATTACCTGAGTTCCCTTCCACCTCCATTAGGTCAGGGTGAACTGCATCTTGGGTAGCTTCCCCAGCAGTGGCTGTGAATTCTGCATGGCTCTTGGATGAGCCCAAGTGGTTCCATTCTGGGCTCTGATAAGACCACCTCCCTCTTTTTCCTCTTTAGCTCAGAGATAACAGTGGCTCTTGTTTTTGCTAAATCCTGGCTTACCTCACTCTCTCCTATTTGGTTTGTCAGCTCTTCCATCATGTATGTCAGTAATTTTTTATGAAATTTCTTATAATGCAAAATAATGTCATTTTTTAATTGCTGAATGATTGACCTTAGAAGCCCTGTGTGCTCCTCCTTGATCATACCTCTCATCCAACACCAGAAGGAACCACTATCCTGATTTTTGACTTTAGCATTCTCTTGATTTTCCTCATTGGTCTTACCACTTATGTATCCTTAAACACTATATTTTTTACTTTTGTCAGTTTTGTACTTTATGTAAATGGAATCATACAATGTGTTCTCTTATATGTCTTGCTTTTTTTTAACAATATGTTTTTGAGATGCATGCATATTATATACTCAGAAGTTCATTAATTCTCTCTGCAGCATAGTATTCTACTGTATGTAAGAGTGCAATTTATCTATTCTATGTGATGGACTTTTATCTGTTTCCAGTTTTTACTCTTATGAATATGTTACTATGAACATTTTGATAAATGTTTCCTGGTACATATGCACAAGAGTTTCTCTAGTACATATGCCTACTAGTGGAATTAAAGGGCTGTAGACCGCATAAACGTTCAGGTTTACATAATTCCAAACTGTTTCCCAAAGTGATTGTACCAGTTTATAATCCCACTAGTGGAAAAGTGTCCAGGTCACTACAAATCCTAGCCAGCACCTGGTTTTATTGAGTATTAAAGAGTCAAGTGAAGACAAAATCTACATAACATATCTAAATAAGCTATTTTCTATGCTTTCTTACAGTGAGATACCCTTGTGTTGACACTTCTTGTCTGTAATGCAAGCAAATGCAAATATTTCTATAATGTCTATGTATAAAACTTTGTTTATAGATAAGAAGACTTCCGTAGATCATTACAGTCAAATTTCCTTTTTATGGAGGTTAGGTCATTCGTTAAACGTAGCTAGTTAGAGGATAAGAGGATATAAATAGGTAACTCTGTATCTCGTATTTCGCTGAAGTCCCAAGATGAAGAGGAAGAAAAAAATAGGGGAAAAACCATTTCAAAGTGAGGTTTTAGATCACCTACTCATAGCTTGCTGAGGAGATTCCCCGAACAGATTTTATAATGCTTAGCCCAATACTCAGTTGAAGGAAAAAAATGTTGAGATTAAAGAGATTAAGAAAAAAATATTTCTTTGGAGAAACATGTTGCATTCTGGTAGTATTCTCACTGCCCCTGGGAGAAGGGAATAAAATGCTTTTCTTTCACTTCATGCAGAATCTGAGGGGCTTCCATGGAATGTCTTGGAGAACTCGAGTTGGGTCACCTGAATATTTAGGCACAAAGGATGGTGCTATGTCCATTCCTAGAAAACTGTAAAAGCAGAGGCTGTGGCTGGGTAGTTGCTCTGATGGGATGGTGAAGAGACATGCTTCACTGAAAGTCACCTGCCCACCAAGTGTTTGACAAATTGGAGAATCTGTTGACTGAAGGTGGGCTTGAGAAATAGTTTTTTGCTAGAAGATTTGACTGGAAGGACTGTGTGGCCTGGATAGAGAGCTTGAACAGGGTGGATTGATAGAGGTTGAGAAGGAAGATTTAGCAACACAACAGAGAGAAACTTTGCCATGTCAGGTTTGCGACATTTGGACATTCCCAGGATGTGTGGGTGTGCAGTGGGGTGGTGTTTTTCAAAGATTCTACAAAAGAAAGATTCATCTTTGAACATACACCAAGATGAGAGATCACCAATCCCAGATCTCTGAAGTACCAGTAAATCAGTAGAGTTAGACTTTTCTGCTCTTTTCCTCTTTCCTTCTTCCTCTTCCCAGTTCCACCAGGAGCTGAGTGATGGATGGTGGGGAAAAAAAGAGGAGCACCGGACGGGGAAATAGAAAGTCAGCCATGCTGTCTTACCATGAGGTTCAGCACAAAGATTGCCAGTGCTGAGCCAGAGTACAACTCCAAATTTAAATGAATTTCTGAGTTTTGGTATTACATCACTGAACAACTTAATTACCTGAATGAAAATGTTTTGTGAATAAGAGTGACAGGAGAACCTTTGAAAGTGATGAGAAAAAAAAAATCATAAGGAAGAAAGACAGTTTGAATATAAACAGTTACCTCTTCTCTATCTGAAACTTATACTAAAAGTTCAGTAAATATATATATGTATATATATTTATGTATGTATGTGTATATATTTTATATACATATGTATATATACGTATGTATTTTAAGGCATAAATCCAGAGGCAAAGCAATTTGGAGAGAAGGTGATAGCAGATCTAGCAGTAAAAGTTTTTGAGGCTGGAAACCAGCAGGACAACTGGTAACAGATAGAGTAGAACCAAAAAAGCTGAACCCTCCGCAGTGGGAGGCTGACAGTCAATTCGATTTAATTAAAGAATTACTGAAAGGCTCAGGAATTGGCTAGCACTAGAGACCTGTAGAAGTGGAGGTGAAGTTGGGTGAAGCAGAATCATTGGATTTCTGTTTAAAAACCATTAGAATCTCTAGATTCCCTCCAGACTGTTGGATGCCCTTCCTCTGATCCTCCGTAGCCCTTGTCTATCTTTCTATATTTCCAAATAACGTACTTTGTAGTCTCCTTCCTGATGTCTCACATTTAGGTAGTATCTTTTTACTTCTCCACACATTTTTCTATCCCTTGTAGTTTTACTATCATTTTGGATGATTAATATATCATGTATATATTATTTGGACTATGTAAATGGTATTTCCTGCTAAGCCATGTAGGATAATTTTTTCCCTGAAAAAATTTTTGTTTTTCATGGCATTAATAAATGCCTTTCTTTTTAAAACTTGATTGGTTTATATGCCTATATCTAGAGGAATAAAGTTATGAGTCATACAGAATGTTCAGTAAGATAAGAACACCCACATTCACAGGACTAAGGCTTTGAGGAAAAACTGAATTTGAGGATAAAGCAACAGAGCTTAGAATTAGAATCACCAGGCAAGTCATATTGATTGAGGAGGCTGGATGTCACTTCAGTTCTATAAATCTGATATGCTATAGTCTTAGCACTGTGTTAGGCCCTTAGAACACAGACTCATTTTCAATATGGTCAGTACTTCACCTGTCACATTCTAGTGTTGTCAGAGAGACAAATGATCAAAAATTATATCACAGTGTATTTGAAGAAGCGTATAGTGGTGGAGATGATGGTAAATCATGAAAAACTTCTCAGAGTTATGAGGCATGATGACTCTTATAGGACAGGTAGGAATTAACTAGATGGAGGGAAGTTTCGGACAAAGAGTAAATATTTTCAGAATAGCTTGGTGTAATATTTTAGAGGAAATATTTTTCAGTGCTCTTGAGGATAAATCTGGAGGGAGTTAGTTCAGTGTGGAGCTAATGCAATAGTATAGGCAGAAAATGATAAGAAATTAAACTAATAACACTGTCCAGAAAGCAAGGAGCTGATTTTTTTTTTTTAAGCAAGGAGCTGATTTGAGAGCTGGTATAGCGTTTGAATTCACAGGACAGTGTTACTACTGGGACGTTTGAGGGATGCAGCAGACTCCTGGGTAGCATAGATGCTTTTGTTTGGAGTTACTAGATGGACAGCCATGCCATTCACTGAGATACTCACATAGAAAGAAGGTAGATTTGGGTGGGAAAAGATGACTTTTATATCTATTGAGTGTATATTATTTGTGAAAGGTATGCGTGAAGAAAATGATGAGGTAGGATAAAATCTTGAGATGTAAATGATGTTTTAATTCCTTCTCTTAGAATCAGTTGATCTATCCACTAGCCCAGGCAGTTAGGATTCTACTTTACTACCAGAGAAAAGATGATCAATATAAAGTAGACCCAAAGAGTTAATTCTTAGGTTTGATTCCCATTAGTTTAGGCCTTGCCGTAGAGGAAAGATTGTGAAAAACATTCATCATGAAAAAAGATTAAAATACTTCTTTTCTGCAAACTTCCTCCCCTCCCTATACTAGAAAAAAAATTTATGGTTTCCAGAAAGGGAACTCTCTTAACTCCAGAGTCTGGAGATTTCACAGATTACAGTGTTCCCTCATAATAAGCAAGGGCAAGAGGACAAGAAATCTTCTGGTATTTCTAGGTAGGCTGGCCAGAGAGGGCATCACAGACTTTCCCACAGCCTTGAGTGGTTTGGGATCAAAAAAGTATTCTCCATGAACCTTAGAATGTCTCATACTTGGCTAAAAGTGGGCTGAATTGAATGATGTCAGGGCAGAGGAGGTTGCAGCACTGATTTTGTGGATGGATGAGCAAAGTACAAACTGGAAACAGAAACATCTCAGCAAATGACAGAGTGGGTATGTAAACAGATTGTCTTCAAACCGTACTGTGTCACCTGAATTTACAAGCAAGTCTAGGGAGAAACAGATTGCTCCTTCCACTGATTGAATTGTTTTCATTATCAGGTTAAATGTGTTCTCAAAATAGAAATTAAGTTTAATTATGGAAAAATAAGGAGTATTCATTTATTAGATATAGTGCTTTCACAGACATATTCATATCTGCTGTATGGGATAGATAATTGGATACGCTCTCCTGGCATGCGATTGATAAAGCTCATCTGGAGGTATTGACTTGGAAGTCATCAATGTATCTGTGGTGTTAGAAAGCCTAGCAAAAATCAGATGATTTTGGTAGCATGTGGAGCAAGAGAGGAAAAGATTTAAGGGCAATAATGTCTGAAGAACAAGGTTCAAACAGGTTGAAGAAGATGGTCCCTTGAAGAATACTGAGGAAGCATTTTTAGAGAAGCCTTCTTTTGAAGGAGTAGTCTTCATCTGAAAGTCTAATGTTGCAGGCCTTGCATTTCAATTCAAAAGGGCTATCATCTAATGTGTCTAGGTTTCAAGAAAAAATGTATATTACTAACATAAAAATGTTCTCTTGCTTTTCATCATTTACATAAGTAAGCTGAATGACTCCTGCAGTTCTTTGTTTTATATTAACTTTGACTTCAGGCAGAAAGGGGAATTTGAATGCTGGTACATATGAACATTTCCACGAGCTTTATTTTAAACAAAAATCAGTGTTTACCACCCCCCACATCCCACCCTCCGCCAAAACAAAGAACACACACACACGCAAAGTAGACTCCAAATGACTTGCACTAGATTATGGGCAAGCTATGGTGCATCACAACAACCGTATGACTGAACAGCTGTAAAACGGGAACTTGGTAACTTTGTGATTTTTGAGTCTTTGTTAAAGTTTCATTTGTCTTCAAGTAACCCATAGTAATGCATTTAGTCTGGTGTGCACACTGGTATTCTTGAGTACTTCAGAGATATAGACTCTTATTTAGGATGAAGCTGAGGAGGCTGCCAACACTTCATGTGTCAGCCTTGGTAAAAACTGATGTTCATGTGCTTCTGTCAGTTGTCACCTGGGATGGATTTCAGTTGCCATTGTGAATATAAAAGGCTCACTATCCCATTACTAATTCCCATGAGTTATTTAGTCCTGTCTTTCTTTTTCTAAAGGTTAAAGTCTTATCTTTCTGCTAAAAAGTTAGATAATTAACATTCTCACTTACAATGCTTCCATAACATCTGTAGATTATGCACCATTAATCAAGTTCCTCTGCAGGCATGATTGACTTTTGTAAGGAAACTTAGGGAATAAATCCTTTCTCTTTAGTAATAACTTTGTTGTTATTATGCTTAAAAAAATCCTTTTCTGAGAAACTCAATTTAGAGTAACAGTCTCAAGCTACTTAAAATGGGTATTATAAAACCATATAACAGAAATAAGAGTAAATGATGTATCCTATAATCTTTGAGTGCTGATATCTCTTTGCATTAAAAACTTTAGAATTTGTGATTTCCAAAGCATTGCATATTTATAATATCATTTGTATTGACATTTAAATTCTCCATTTTCAAAAGACAGAAGCAAAAATTAAGGATACATACTTTATTAGCATTTTGACTTGAATTTAGAATTCAGTTGTATGGAAAAGATATATATATATATATAAACAAATTTTTTTGTTTTTTTAACATTTTAACATCAGATTTTTAACATTGTAGAGTTACAAGTGCAGAATTATTTGTCAAGAGCACCTGCACAAGGCAAGTGCTGGGCGTTTATAGAAAATATGTCCTAGAAACGATTTGTTCATGAAAAAAATCTGTTTTATATCTGTGATGTTTCCTTGACATTTTCTTTCTGCTATAGGTTTCCTGTAATGCCTCCTTGATCTGTCTGAGGAGATAGATTGTGGGAATTTTTTGGACGCTTTAGATTTCTATTAAACATAGAAATAAAACCTCTTTTTTTTCCATCATAAGACCTTGTTTTCATTCTCTCCCTCATGTTTCCTTCTCATTTCTTTTTCTTTTCCCTAAGTGAGAGGTACAAAATACTAAAGCACCTTAAAGAAAATAAGTTAACATAAGATTTTGTTGGTTGGACAACAAAAAACACACATGAATTGGGTCAATAAAACCAAGTATCAGTATTGGATGCCATAAATATTAATAAAATGTCTTGACCTAAATGGCTCTTTCTCTAAATTTTGAATATAAGAAAAATTTTCACACAAAAAAAGACTGACAACCTTAACATAGAGGCATAGATTTTTAATTTCAGTAGTAGTCACAAAGATGATTTTTTTTAGGCGGAGGATTCAGAGTGTTGGAAAAGAGTAGTCACAATAAAAAGAAAACAGGTTAGTGCCAATAGATTTTGATTAGGCAATTGGGTAACATTGTAAGAGTCTAGGTATCTGTTGAAAATCATCAATTAATCAAGATCTTCATATAAGACTAAGGTTTTGAAAAGGTGATACATGGAATAATTAGTCATCAAGCAACTTGTCTCTATTTATTTAAAAAATGTTTATGAAAATCATTACATTTAGTGTTCATTTAAAGTTTGATCTCTAACCATTTAAATACTTTTATAAATTAGCTTATATTGACCTTTATTTCTTCTATTTCTGGTGATCTGCTATTCCTCCTTAAAGAGGGAAAGAAAGTGTCTTCTCTGTGAAGGTTTCGGAACCCTTTTATTAAAAAATAATCCTTTTCCTTGCTGTGAGCCTATGTAATTTGAAATAGAGCTTAATTGATCACTTTGCATCTTACTTTTTGTTTATGTGTTTTGTTTCTCCATGTTAAATGTGATCTTGGCAAGGGCAAAGACCTTCAGCCATCATATTCCCAGAAATGAGTTCAGTGCCTGACACAAGCAGCCATAGTTTAAAAACATATGTAAAAATACAGAAATGTATATTCTTAGAGTTAGAAACATGAAGGGATATAATTAATATCTTGAGCTTAGGAAATGCTTACTTGCTTTTTCAGCTACAAACAGCCTTCATGGTTTATTATTACTTCCTAATGGAAGACTAAATTAAGAGTAAAAATGACTAAGATCAGAGATGTAAGTTGCAGATGGATTAAAAACTGTACAATTCAAACACTGTCAGGAAAAAAACTTGTGATGTAAATATTTTGTAACCCTGTACTTAAATGAATCCTTATTTAAAAAAAAATTGGGGGAGGTGGGCATGAAGATCATCAGAAATTAAGCATTTGAAAAATGAGAATGCATTTCTGTATTTGCCTTACTTACATTTTAAGTAAAGCAAACATAATGATGTCTGAGCAAGTATTGAAGCTATCAAGTACCAATTTGTACTTAGATTGAATGGCTGAGTACCCTTAAAACTGTGTTGTATCCACAGTTCAGTAGTTATAGATACAAGTATTTTACTTGCATGTTTGTTCTCATCACTTTGAATTTTAAATGTATATGTTCCTTTTATTCTTGAGTAAACTGAGAGCAAAGTTGACCAAAGACATGGAAATTGTTCTTCTACTGAGACTTAGTGTAAGTACACTCAGCTTCTTAGCTCTAATCTTCCTCTCTCTCCCTCCCCCTTCCCTCTCTCTCTTTCACTATGTGTATATTCTTGTTTGGACAAAAAGTTTGGGGGGGTATTTTTTTTTTACTAATATATCCCTAATAATTAAAACAGTGGCTGACACATAATAGGAACTCAATAAATATTTGTGGATGGCTGCACACTTCTATATTACCAAGGTAGACCATACATTGAAACAGAAGACATAGCCTTTGTTTAGTAGCTGGTGATACCCAGATGACTAGATCACCTCTAATACACATTAATAAGTTTCATTAAACAATCTTGCTGCTAAATTAGAAATATCTTTATTCAATTCTCAGTCCAGTATTCAACAAAGATCAACTAATCACAAAACCCTGTGAGTAAGGCTTTGTTGGTATCTATCTCCAAGACCAGAGGCCGAATGGATATGAACCTATTTCCTCTAATAAATCAGTTTAAACATAGATTGCAATATAATAAAACATATTTTCTAAAAGACGTAATTATAAATATTATCAACAAGATAGAAACCAAGTGTTTACTGAGCTGTCTGTAGAGCTTCCCTGGCAAAAAGAATGCTTAGCTCTAACAGCAACATATAAGGTTTATGGATATCCAATAATCTTAACATTTTAGAGATGAAATTTTTAGTTTTGCTTGTTTGAAACTGTCTTTCTTACACAGAGGACAAGCAGAAACCGAAGGAAAAGGCAGACTACTCTAGATTGGCAGGTGGCAGTTTTAATAAACAAGGGAACTTATGAAACTTGTCTTGGGCGATGGATGGCAAGACAAGTAGATTTCTGCACCCGTCCACCAGAATCTTGAGTTTATATAAAGCTTTAACTGAGTGCAGTTGTATGCACAGTCCAGATGGTCTCAACAACACCTTACTCTTTTAAGGCTATGTCCTTGGAATAGCTCTCACTGTGGGAACATTGGTAGCGTGTACATTCCAAGGACAGGAGACGAGGTGAAGAGACTCTTATTGCCAGGGTTCAGCTCGTGGATGAACCAGTGGTCAGATTCTCCTTGATTACCTTCTCCAAGTTTAGAAAGTCATTATTTCTGGGACCTTACACTTTTAAATGAAGGAATGAGATGTAGAGCATTTAAGATTGAGCAAGGAGACATTGTGAGACAGTAAGTCCTCAGAAGAGAATCCATGACTCTTGGCTCCCCATTTAAAGCCTGTTTCAGTACACCCCTATTGTTCAGTATACCCCATAATTAATAAAAATCCTCATCTATCCAAAAGCTAAACCAATTTTACTATTATTATAAAGTAGAATTAAATGCCTTAATGTAAGTAACAGTCATTCAAGCAAATCAGAGCAGGAAGCCATGTTTTTCTTAATCAATAGAAAACTGCATCATCTGTATAATTTATATATTATGAAGAGATACAACATGTGAAAATTTTGAGAATGTCAATGTAGATGATCCCAGACTTCCTGAGCCCTTGTCATTATGATAGGCCATGATTTTCCTTGAGTTATTTCAATTTCTCTGACTCCATTTTAAAAAAACTTAATGGTAATCTCTGTTTCTGATCAGAGAATTTTTCAGAATCTCTGTTCCCGAAGGCTATTTTGTACCACCTTCCACTAACTGGAAGACTGTGTTTGGGAGACTGATGTGAAATGTTATCTTTGGATGTAGTAGATAATTCTTTAAAGCACTCCAGTGTTTGAAAAATGGTATGTGAATCGAAAAATGGTATGTGAATCAAAAAATAATTAAAATAATTATGATGATGACAGAGGAAATCTTTTGGGGAAAGTATTTCAAACTGAATCATTGAATTTGTCTTTGAACATTTCAAGGTATTAACCAGAAAGGCAGACAATGGAACATATACAAATTAATATCTTGGTCAGGTGGAGAAGTTTAAAAAATCCTTTAATAGAACTGAAAGTGTAGCTATTGATTTCTTAGGAGATAGGATTGCTAAAGGCTGAATTGCTTCTGTGATTAAATCACAAGCTTCAGCTCTGGCATCAGTGTTTCCTTCAGTCAAAATCACAGAGGATATCTGCAGATCCCTAGAGCTGTTTCTCTGAGTAAACTAGTAAAACATAAATATTTCCCTGAGGGGTTTTGATCCAGTGTAGATTAGCTGCCTGAAGTTGATCATTTCAGTTTTTCTTTGAGAGATCTATAGAAACTAGTTACCTACTTGACTTGCCCTTTTGTATCTGAGAATTAAAACAGATAATGATTGAAACCTCTACATTTACTTAGTACAGCGCAGGGCAACATGAAAATACAGGTTCCTAATGTTCAGCCTTTTATGTTTCTACCTTCTGGGTTAAACATTATTGCTTTTGGTGCTTGAAAATATTATATTCTAGAAAGGGAAGTTAGGTATTTAGAATTCAAAATTAATCACCAAACACTCTTTAATCTCATAAGTAAAATAAACCACTACTAAAAAAATAATCTTATGAAACAAATTACACATACACCATATCCCCAAAACCCCAATGCAGCTTGCAATAATAAAATGATTAAGGGGTGGGGGTGGGGGTCGGGGTGGGTTGGAAGACAGGTAAAGTTTTAATCAAATACTTTTATTGGACAATCTCAACTTGGTTATATACAAACCCAAGATAGTTTCTTTTTCTCCAATCATTACCTTCAACCATGTTTCATTGATTATCCTTTTTCTAACCCATAAAAACATCTTAGAAGATCCCAACTTTTCCTATCACTGTCTGTTATTAAAGAGTGCAATCTTATCTTGTCCAATTTAAAATTTGAATTTCATCATTGTCTTTCCTCCCAAGGATGGCTAAGGAGTCATGGCATTTTCATGATTCCACCCCTTTGCCCTTCACTCTAGATCTGATTACCCCATTGACAGTGGCCGGAGGAGACATTGCAGAAACAGGCAATAATGTTTTAATACCACCGATACATTTCCTTTCTCTGAATACTTATGTACATTACAATGGCAAGATGCTGTTGTCTTTTGTCTGGCAGACATCAAATGCTGCTCTTCAGACACAAGGGTGATTCTTTGGGGGTTATGAGATGTTCCTTTCCATCTCACAATCCCAGAGGCAGGAGATGCACTGGTTTTAATTCCTTCAACCTCCTTTCCTTTCTTCCCTCCACCTCCGAAAGTTCCAGCCCTTTTCTCTGTGGCTCTCTGTGGTCTGCCATCACTGGTTGGGGACCAGGGAGGTGACTCTAATCAGGGTACCTCCTCTAATGTCTACTTGACTTATAGAAATCTGCTGCAGTCTCACACCTCCAATCATGGAAATGCAGGCTGTTCCATTGTTCTTGTTTCTTCACATTGTCTTTTCTAGGCAGTTTTCTTTCCTACCTGCTTATGTAGGTACCAGAAGATTAGTGAGCTCATGGCATAAGCCAACTTTCAATGTGATGCCAATCTCCCCTTCTGGAAAAAGTTACTCCTCATTTGGTTGTTGAGTAGGGTGACCATATATTCCATTATCCAAACCAGGTGACTTTTGAGACTACAAGGGGCTAGAGACACCAGCCAGGACTTTCCTAGGCAAACCTAGAGATGTATTACCCTATTAATGGAGAGTAGGGAGTACTCTATTGGTAGGGCTGTCCCTTGTGAGTAGAGTAAGCCATGGTACACTCTTCCTAGGATAGAGAGATTCTCCTCCCTTTCTCCCTCTAGCATTCAGTTTATTTTGGGGGAAGGCATAGGGTAGTGGAGGTTAATGATGTTGGTAGCAAAGTGAGTTTGGCTACAATCAAGATGTCTGACTCCCAGTTACTTTTGCTTCAGTTTAGACTATTAAGTATTTGATACCTCTTTGTTCTTAGCTTTTAATCATTCCTATCAGTTATGAGGCAAGAAGAACGTAGGCTGTTCAACTTCAACTTAAATGTAGAAATTTAATTCCAAAAATCAGATATTTCAGGAATCATGATTTTATATAGGATTAATGTAACTCGTGTAACTTATTTCCAACTAACCATGTGGTAAGTGGTGTGATTTTCCAGAAGAAAGGCACTAACATTCCAAGACTATTGCCTTCTCAATAACTTTCATTCTACAATTATATCATCTATCTCCTGTATCAATTTCTCCCTCTTTACAGGATAATTCTCCTTAGCTTACATATATGCTATAACAGATTATCTTTCACTTTACCAAAAGCTCTGTTTTGATTCCTCTTTCTATGACTGTGGCTATATAATTTCTCTCTCCTTTTCATTTTATAATTCCTCAAAATAATTGTCTATATATGTTTTCAAACTTTTCGTTTTCTTCTTAACCTTCTAAGCTTTCTTCCCTCATCTATACTCACATTTCTCTTGTCATAGTTACCAGTGGCTAAAGCCAGTGGTTACGATGCTTCATCTTTACCTCAGCTGAATTCAATAATGTTGGCCTTCCTGTCTCAATACATTATTTCATTTGTGAACTGAGACAAACACTGGTGGTTTTCTTTTTACTTCCATTGTAGCCCATTTCAAACTTCTTTGAGAACTTCTTTCCCAAATCTTCAAACTCTAGTGATTCAGGGTTCATTCCTGAACTCTCTACTTTCCTTTATATACTGTCTTATTAGGTGATCCAGTCCTATAATCTAAGATATAATCTTTATATAGGTGATTTTCAAGTATATGTTTCTAGCCCTGATCCCTCCAGAGTTGTACAGCCAATGGTCTTCTCAGTATCTCCACTCTTAATTATCTTAAACATTTGATTCAAGGCAGAGTTCTTCAATTTCCACTTCACTCTCTATTCCTCAGATCAAGTAAATGAATTCACAAGCATCCGAGCAAAAATCTTAAGAGTTAACCTTGATTCTTCTCCTTTTACCATATCCTATGTCTAATGCATCAGCATAGTCCAATAACTTTTATTCCAAAGTATGTAGTAAACCTGTCCATATAAGCTCTATCTTGAGTCCTAACAACATAGTCCAGATAATCCAGGCTATCTTCACATGGATTATTGCTAATTATCTTACTAGAAGCAGAGTTATACTTATAAGTAAAAGGTTCTAATAATTCGTTTTCCCTGATATCACAATCAGGATAATTTAAGACTCTTTAGGATGACTTTTATTTTAGCATCTTATTTTCCACAAATTTCCAAAAAGTATTTCTTCTTTACTCTGGAAAGCAAACAAACCCTCTAAGCAAATTTCCAAAACTCCATAGATCCAGGTTTGAGACTTGAAATCCTTTAAAAATTAATAACTTCCTTTCATTTATGCTTCATTATGTTAGTCATACTTTATCTTATTTATACTATTAAAAGTTTCTTGGATACTAAACATACTATGTGCTTACTTAGTAATTTTGTCAGCATAATTATGCATTTCTACTCTTACTCTGACTGAAATGAAGAGGAGTTGAGTAGGGGACAAGGCTTTTAAAATGCAACATATACAAGATATGAACCAAAGGTGAATATACATGATGGACATTGTGGTTCTTTCTCCAAATTCACTCTTCTTTCTCTGGGTAATTCCCCATTCAACTTCCGAGAAAACCAAGTGTTTCAGAAAGAATTCTCTTGCATTTCTTTACACTAACGATAAATCAACAGAAGAAGAAAGTGAAGAAACAATCCCCTTTAAAATAGCACCCAAAGTAATAAAATATCTGGGAATAAATCTAACCAAGGAGGTGAAAGAATTATACACAGAAAACTATAAACCATGGATGAAGGAAATTAAAGAAGACTTTAAAAAATGGAAAGATATTCCATGCTCTTGGATTGGAAGAATCAATATTGTTAAAATGGTCACACTGCCCAAGGCAATCTACAGATTTAATGCAATCCCTATTCAATTACTCAGGACATATTTCACAGAACTAGAAAAAATCATAATAAAATTTATATGGAACCATCAAAGATCTAGAATTGCCAAAGCATTACTTAAGAGAAAGAAGGAGGCTGGAGGAATAACTCTCCCAGACTTCAGACAATACTATAGAGCTACAGTCATCAAGACAGCATGGTATTGGTACCAAAACAGACATACAGACCAATGGAACAGAATAGAGAGCCCAGAAATGAACCCGCAAACTTTTGGTCAACTCATCTTCGACAAAGGAGGCAAGAATATACAATGGAATAAAGACAGTCTCTTCAGCAAATGGTGTTGGGAAAACTGGACAGCAGCATGTAAAACAATGAAGCTAGAACACTCCCTTACACCATATACAAAAATCAACTCAAAATGGATTAAAGACTTAAACATAAGACAAGATACAATAAACCTCCTAAAGGAAAACATAGGCAAAACATTGTCTGACATACATCTCAAAAATTTTCTCCTAGAAGAAATAAAAGCAAGAATAAACAAATGGGACCTAATGAAACTTACAAGCTTCTGCACAGCAAAGGAAACCAGAAGTAAAACAAGAAGAAAACCTACGGAATGGGAGAAAATTTTTGCAAGTGAAACCGACAAAGGCTTGATCTCCAGAATATAAAAACAGCTCATACGACTCAATAAGAAAAAAATAAACAACCCAATCGAAAAATGGGCAGAAGACCTAAACAAGCAATTCTCCAAGGAAGACATACAAATGATCAAAAAGCACATGAAAAAATGCTCAATATCACTAATTATCAGAGAAATGCAAATCAAAACTACAATGAGGTATCACCTCACACCAGTCAGAATGGCCGTCATTCAAAAATCCACAAATGACAAATGCTGGAGAGGCTGTGGAGAAAGGGGAACCCTCCTACACTGCTGGTGGGAATGCAGTTTGGTGCAGCCACTATGGAAAACAGTGTGGAGATTCCTCAAAAGACTAGGAATAGACTTACCCTATGACCCAGGAATCCCACTCCTGGGCTTGTATCCAGAAGGAAATCTACTTCAGGATGACACCTGCACCCCAATGTTCATAGCAGCACTATTTACAATAGCCAAAACATGGAAACAGCCTAAATGTCCATCAACAGGTGACTGGATAAAGAAGTGGTGGTATATTTATACAATGGAATACTACTCAGCCATAAAAACCGACAACATAATGCCATTTGCAGCAACATGGATGCTCCTGGAGAATGTCATTCTAAGTGAAGTAAGCCAGAAAGAGAAAGAAAAATACCATATGAGATCGCTCATATGTGGAATCTAAAAAACAAAAACAAAAACAAACAAAAACAAAGCGTAAATAAAGGACAGAAATAGACTCACAGACAGAGAATACAGACTTGTGGTTACTGGGGGGTGGAGGGTGGGAAGGGATAGACTGGGATTTCAAAATTGTAGAATAGATAAACAAGATTACACTGTATAGCACAGGGAAATATACACAAAATGTTATGATAACTCACAGAGAAAAAATGTGACAATGAGTGTGTATATGTCGATGAATGACTGAAAAATTGTGCTGAACACTGGAATTTGACACAACATTGTAAAATGATTATAAATCAATAAAAAATGTTAAAAAAAAAGAATTCTCTTTATCTCTGGATCTGGGATTAGGTCATGTGACTAAAACCTAAGCCTATTAGCACAAACCCATTTCTTAGGCATAGATCAAGAGTGGGTATGTGATTTCAATTTGAGCTAGTAAGACTTTAGAAGAGATTTTTGAGAGACTTCTGGGACACAAACTGACTATGCCTTCTGAGAGAATTTCCAAGAGTTACTCTGTTTCTATGGGCTTAGATTAGGAAGTAGGTAGTCCTAGGAGTTGATAGTGTCCATCTTTTGTTGGGTAAGTCAGCCGTAGAGTGAAGCAGAAATTCAGGGAGGAAAATCCATTATACAGAAAGATCATCCTGCTGTAGAATTTAGTCACTTCTGGGCCTCCCCCACCATCCACTTCTAGACCTTCTGAGCAGGAAAATCAATGGTTTAAACCAATTTCAGCTGTGTTTTCTATTGGTTCTATTTGAATGCCTCCTAAAAAGCATAGCAATTTAGAAGAAAGAGTACATAGCTCTTCTTCTTTTAGTTTTCTTAAAAACCTGAGAGAAGAACATTTTTGCCCTTAAAAGTAAAGAAAGCAATAAAGAAATGGAGAAACTTGGTAAGTTTATGACCGCTTTTGAGTTGGAATGTTTTCACCATCAGCTCAGTATTGTGTGAAAAATAAGCATCAGGAAAGTCTCAGTTCATGTGTTAGTACACGCATCATTATACAACATAGTAACTGTTTTCCCCTTAGTTATTGAGATGTGTTACTTTAGGATTTGTTTAACCATTGAATAGGCTATCCAGAAAACCGACCACAAGATGAAAGCAAAACATCATCAAAAGAGTGCACTTACCAAGAAAAGATGAAATTTTAAGCTGAAGGTGAAAGGATATTTTAACTTTAACAATATGATATAAAGAATGGGATTACTGAAATCACATGATAATCAACTTCCTCACTTAACTGGCTTGGCTTAGGTGTGAGATGTCTCAAGATCCATTAAAGGCAAACATTACTACTGCTTTCTTTACCTCAACACTCCTCATCCTCCAGTCCGTTTGAACTTTATATTCAGAGAGGGCACTGCTCTGGTTATTCTGTCCTTTCCTGACCTCAGGTTTGTTATTTATGTTGTTTATCTACCCTTTCAAATTTCTCTGTTGACCCCCTCTTCCTTTTGAAAATGCTACCTTCTCCAACAGGTTGAACTCTCACAGCTTGTATCCTTTCTGAGTCCTATAGTCTTACAGCTTTGGTTAGGTGAGCATGTTTGCAACTTTCCAGTCTTCCAGGCCTCAGTCCTATGAAAGAGGGTTCAGGTGAATTTTTCAATTTTTTCCCTCTTCACACTTGTGTTCCCACTGTTAGATGAACTGTGAATAAGACTCATCTTAGAAACATAAGCTTTTCTTTCCTCCTTAAATACAGCATAATCTAAATGTCTATTGAGGTAAGAATATTTCTTCTGTTAGCAAAGCTGTGTGCTGCCCATGGGTCTGCAGTATTGTACAGTGGGGCACTTGGGGTCTGGCATCAGCACAAAGAACCACAGTAGCTTTTAATGGTTGCTTTCTCTGTTGGATGGGGAATGGCATGAGTCTTGAATTAATTCCTGGGATTCAGATTCTCCTCTTACATGAAGGAATGGGCTTGCAAATTTCTGTCACTACATCTTTGTAGGGGTTCCTTTAAAGTCAAGGCAAAAATTCATTAAATTTAAAAAATTTCCTTGTTTTTGTTTCAACTTCAACAAAAGGTTTTTGACCTTAGGCATGTTCTGTAACGCCAAGCTTGACTTTCTAATTTAGCAAATGGCAAACAGACAAGCTAGCAGTTCTTCAAATATTGGGAAATTTTTAGTATATCACATTTTGTTGTACCTCTAATTTACTCTTTACCACATTTTGCTTTGTATTGTAATTACACAATTAGTCATGTATTAAGATTCTTCTTCCATAAGGCAGTATCCTTCTACGCACTATGAGGGAATAGAAATCTATGCACACACACTTGCATTTTTCTCTCCTCCACTAGGTGGTGATATCTTTGAAAGAAGGGCGTTATTAATTGTTACATCTCCTATAACACATAGCAGTGCTTTGTTCAAAGTAATTTAGAAATTAGCCACAAGTACAGAGGATGAGAAAACTATTTTCAAAAAGTTTGCTAAACTATTACTGAAGTACGTATCATAATACACTGACCTTTCTCTCGAAATGATCAGAGAACAGTTCAGATCTTTGACTCTTACAGTCTAATCATAGACCTTGACATTTTAACCAGAAATAAAGATCGGTGTGGCTTTTTCATCATGGCTTATTGGTTGTAATCAAGTTGCCAGGCTGTTTCTTCTGATCAATCAGAATTATCTCCTCCCAGGACCTACAGGTGAAGGTTATTTCCTTTAAAAGAAGTGATCATAATTTTTTACTGTGTTTGTCTCTTTTTCTTTGTCTGGTATGATATTTTCCAGATGTGGGTGCTTAACAAATGTTAAATGATGATTCTTTATTGACCTGACTGGGTTTTGGGAGCTTTCAAATTTTTCAAGGAAGCATTTTAAATGTTTTGTGATCTTTAGAATTTTAAAATAGAATTATTATGACCTTCCCAAAGCAAGAAGGCAGAAACTTGCTCCAATCTGAAGGCCAAGCAGTTAAAACTGATACGACTGATCTCTTTTGGCTCATTAATTGCATCTAAGTGGATACAGAGAGCTGCAGCTTTTGTTAAATAATTGACACACTGTTAATTCCATTTTGTAATAATAAAGCACAAAATGGCCTCCACGGCATAAAGTAGAGAGGAGAGTCAAATAAATGCTGCCCAGAGAGCCAAACTAGATTACTCAGTTTCTACCCCTATCCTCAGTGTGAGGGCTGATGCCAATTATGATGCTTATAAGCTTATGGTGGCTTCATCACTGCCAAGACCGCAGGAAAATGGCCCTGTAAGTAGCCATATACCACGTGTATTTCCTCTTGCTGCTGGAAAAAATTACCAAAAATATAGTGACTAAAAACAACACAAATTTATTATCAGACAGTTCTGGAGGTCAGAAGTCCAAAATAGGTCTTACTGGGCTAAAATTAGTATCAGCAGAGCTGTGTTTCTTCTGGAAGCTGTAGGGAAGAGGCTGTCTCCTGGCTTTTTCCAGTTTCTAGAGGCAGGCTACATCTTTGGCTCATGATCCTATTCCTCTGTCTTCAAAGTCAGAAGTGTAGATCTTTCTCTGGCTTTGATATTCCTGTTTCCTTCTTGTAGGAACCCTTGTGATTATATTGGGCCTACCTGAATAACACAGGGTAATCTTCTCATCTCCAGGTCCTCAATTTAATCACATCTGCAAAGGCAAAGCTCCTTTTGGCATGTAGCATAATAATTCACAGGTTTCGAGGATTAGGATTTTGTTTACTACAGCCTAAAGATAGTATTTTAAATTATTGTAAGGGATAATTTTATATTATGATACTATTTTCAAGGTATCAGAGTAGAATATTGTTTTGTTTTCAAAACAATAATATTAAATATTGAGCCACTATGATGGTTTGTGTGGTGGAAAAACTGGGTTTTCCATTGTCTTGGATTTTAATCATGTTAGTGCTAGGTATTTACTGAAGATTGTCTTATCTTCAATTTCATTACCTAGATAATGAGTTTATAATGCCTACCTCATAAGATTCTATGGAAAGTCTTATGTTGTTTTCTTTATTTAACACCTAGCATGGTCATTTTTTGACTTCTAATTCATTAACTGCCTTCTCAGGGAGAGGGGAAGTATTAATAGTTAATTCTCAGTCAGTACATTGTTTGATAAGTACTTGGGCTGGTCATTAAATGCAACTCAAGATAGCACTTGGAATGTCCTTGGTGTGGCCCTGAGAAGGATGCACAGATGTTTTACTGTGTGCTAACTCCATCTACTAGGATAAGACAGACAAGGGAAAAATAACATTCCATTTGGCTAATTCTCTTACTTGCTGGAAAGTTCTGGCTTCAAAGACTTCATCAGAAAGAAATGCAAAGCTGAGTGCTTAATATCAGAGAGTATTAGGTCTATGATCTCACAGGTTGGTGACTGGGCATTAATCAAATTAATATCTTCGATTAGATTTGTTGAAAAAACAGATCAAATGAGAGCCAGTAGCTATTTTAGTCAGTTAATAAATAGACCATTGTTACATTCAGAAGAAAATGGATGAGAATTGAATTCAACATGATAAAATATTATTAGTTTTAACCTTAAGACAGATTGGCAAATACTTGCTGTCAAAAATTCTTTTATACCTAATTTTTCTCCTCCTGATTTTGCTTTGTAAATAAGTGGGTTCCATGTCCTCTGCATTCTGTTGGACTTTATCAAAGTCCTGATCTAATACTGTAATTTTATTATTACTTGATATCAAGAGTTATTAAAATTTATTTGGAAAAATGTACCCTTTGGGGGGCCTTAAATATTCTATAATCTAGAAATTTATTATATTAATATTTTGCTGGTGGAGACAAAACAGATTACAATTGGAGAAACTCTATGTACTGCCATATTTCTAATTTTAATAGTGCATGAAACCATATGCTGTAGGAGGTTTGATTTAGTGTTTCTTAAAAGGATTAGTATTAAATGATACATTTTGATTTTGTTACTCCATTGGCTATATAAAATTACAAAATTTTTAACGTTGAACACATCTGTGGAAATGTGCCATCAAATAGCTAATAAGGTGTAAAAAAATCATTAGCCTTTCTTCAGAAAGATATCTAAGCTGGTGAACTATAAAATTTTGAGTTCTTCTGAGTGTCACTTGGAGTTCTGGGGGATGTCTCTTTTTTGAATTCAGAAATCATAAATTGAATATCTTGATATACTTGAGTAAGCGGGAAATGAGTACTGCTTTTGCAATTGACTCATAGATGTGATCCTAAGCAGGAGGGCAAGGATGAAGAGGGGAAGAATGAATAAGAAATGCATTTGAAGATGAGATTTAACATGTAGAGAGTAAAAGTTGTTCCAGTACTCTAAAGAATCACAGTTTCTTTTAATTTTGCCATGCCTCTTAAAGAACAGGCTATGTGACTGATAGGTTATTTCATCCTTATTAATTCTATCCTACAATAAAAATAAAGTTGTTAGAAATATTTCTTATTGTATTAATATGCCCAAATGGCTCTTCATTTTACAGATCCCATGTAGGAAACTTTCTTCCAGTATTATTTGTAGTTAATATATTTCCAAGTTTTTTGGTAGGAATTTGCTTGGTTAACTTGATACTGGCTTTAAGTTATTTCAATTGCAAACAAGTAAAAGTGGAATCAGAAGTATATTTTACGAAGTGGAAAATTTCCTCACAACTTCAGCTGTTTTTAGGCTTAAATCTTGCTTTCATTTTTTTTTTTTTTAAGGATTCCAAAGAATTCCAGCCTCCCTACTGTTGCTTCTTACATAGATTCATGTTGAATATGTATTTCCCAGCATCTAGAGATGCTGATTCAGTGTAGTTGGTGACAGGTGTCTCCATGACAAAGGCAGGAAGCCTTTAAAATCCTCAGTTTGGGAGTGTCAGGATGGGTATGACACAAGCCCATGCTGACAATCTAAAATGAAGGCTCTTGGCATAATTGCTTTTCATTCAAAAGTTAAGAAATGCAGCTGCGTCCTCTTCACCTCCAATTCTTGCCATCTCTATGCATGGAACAGAGAATTGCCTCCTGCATTTCTGAATTTCCGTTCCTTGCTTCTTTAAAGTAACTAAAGATCAATGAACTCCGTGCTATTCTGGTTCTTACTAAACTTAGCCTAGCCAAAATAATCTATTTATTTGGAAAATAAATCTAATATAAAGAGAAAGAGCCTGTGTTCTTATTTATAAAGAGCGAATGTCTCTTTTCCTTCTAGCGATGGGGGCACACAGGCACTGCAGCACAACCTCAGGCGAAATAGAAAAAGAAAGGAGGAAGTGCTGCCTTTCTCCAGAAATGACTCATAGTGTTCATTCAGATGACAGGCTGAATAAACTATCTGAAGATTTGTAAGAATCTATGAACTTGTGCATGAGTTGTAGGTTAATTGTGCTACAAGAACATGTTTATCTGTGAATTGCTCTTAGTTGTGTGTGGCAAACTGTGTGGATAAGCACACGTATGTTAATCATTTTTAGAAATATACCTGACTTAGGGAAAACAATAGTCTGCAATGGGTTAAAAATCAAGGTGTAATTAATAGATTCCTATATTTCTTCACATGGATTAATTACTTACATGTTGTTTGCCTGCATTTAACTATACATAGATACAACTCTTCATAATTTGGTAAGGAGCTCTTTCGTCACAATGACTTCCTACGCAGCGCTTTGAATTGTTGAATACAGGCTCTCTGCATAAATGAACATCGTTATAACCTTAGGGCTTCTGGATAATTTGAGTTGGTTTTACAATCCACAGTCGAGTAGCATAAAAGGAGCCACTGCCGGCCATGGGAGCAGACTTGACAATCGTCATCACTCACCATACATCCAGGGAAGTACCTCTGAATTTGATCGCTGTCAAGAACAAATCATCGGTAAATGGATACCAATTCTGATAATGAAGCAGACTGAAATGGCTCGAGACCTCCTTACTAAATTTAAAGGAAGGCAGCATCAGAGCCAAATAGCTATTGCCCAACCAACATTTTTCTTTTTGATTACACTGTGGTAAGGCCTCGGAGAGACAGGTAGGTTTAGGAATGTGTTGAAGCTAGTGGTGAGGTTAGCATACAGATATATAAAAAAGGAAAAAGTATCCTTCTGTGGGCATTTTGAGAGCAAAGCTGGGAATAATTAGAGATATATAACTATTTAAGTCACCATTATCATTAACTACCTGTGGTTGGGTTCAAATTACTAGCTATGAAAAAAAAAAAAAGCTCTTTTGAGCAGCATATTATGCTTTGTGTTACATGAAGCAAAAACTCCAGTGTTATTCTTGAATGTTATTTTCAGGTCCTTCCTTCCTTCCTTCCTTCCTTCCTCCCTCCCTCCCTTCCTTCCTTCCTCCCTCCCTTCCTCCCTCCCTTTCACCTTCCTTGCTTCTTTTCTTTCTTCGTCTTTTTTTTGTGACTGCCAGTTTTCGTATCTTAAGTATTAAGACCTGTGTTTATGAAAAACCTGCAGATGGAACTGTTTATTTAAGTAGCATACACAGATTTTGATTTAGTGGAACCAGAAAATAACTGCGCTTCTGTGATTGTGAACTAAAAAGATCCTTAAAAAGGCCCTTGAAGATTTAGTACAAGCTCTCCTCTTGGCAAATACATTATCCTGTTTAAAGATAGTGAAACTCTTAAATCATTTTCATTAAAATGTAACAGATTTGTTCAAAATGAATGAAGCCATAGGTTACTTAGTTAATTTAGTCAAACAAACTTCTGTATGTTTCATAGGGCAAGCCTACAGAGGGCAAGTCACAGTTTTCCCTGTGTTTTCTATATACTTTCCGAAGAGTAGATTCTGTTGGACTATGACATTTGAGAATGCTTTTATACCCTGTGTTTTTTCAGTGTACCAGCTGTGGAGTGATTAGTGAATCATTTTAGGACATTACATACTAATTGCTAAAATGATTAAGGCTCTTTCCTCTCCTATACTCAATCCCTTAACCCATCATTTTCCACTTTCACAATTTAAACGGAGATTATCCAAATTTTGATTCACTAACATGCTCATTTAGCTGAAGATCAAATTTTGTTTCTGAAGAGATTTGCATCGGATTTCTCTGATCTCTGGCAACTGAAAAGGCAAATCACCATTCTTGGCCAACAGGATGGAAACAGGAGAGAAGGGAAAGGGGGAGGGGAGGAGAAGAGGGAGGGAGATTTGCTTATTTTGGGACTGACTTAAGGCTAAGTTGTCCATCTCACCAAGACCTGCAATGAAACCTAAACACATGAAGACATTGCTGGCTTTCTCTTCCACCAGAGGTAAACTTCACAGCATCTGTACACTAAGTAACATTCCAGACAGATTGAGACAGGACAATTACGCATTTTTCAAAAACTATTTGAGAGCCTTGTTTTGTTGCAAACAGTCCTTTTTGCACAAAACGTTCTCAGAATCTATCAGGTTGTGTTTGTACAACCCTGATAATATCATATTCATCTCCAGAGATAAGAAAATGCTACTCCACTCTTGAGTGCAAAGAGAAAATTCTGACTGATAAAATGGTCAAACAGGGCTTGATAACAATTTATTTCTGACCTTTTAATGCCTTCTGTTCTTAATGATTTTCTGTCATTTCTGTCTAGTCCAGACTTGAAACTCAGTCTCAGAGGTGCTTCACTTTATGTTGCCACTTAACTTTCAACTTCCATTTTCAGCACAGAAAGGTAAATCAGTAATTGTCAATTTGGCTTCTCAAGGTTTGTCAAGCACCTGAGTGGTATTATGACATAGATCTGAAAGGTGTTTCATATGACTTTGACTTTAATTCTGATGTAATTGTGGAAATGTCTTAGGACATCAAAACTTAATTATCCTATTAGCCTCACCCCTTCCTTTGCTTGGGTTTCTGGTTCACTACTCTGGTCCTTTCTGTCCCCTGACCTGTCAAGAAGTGATTAAAAAATAAAAGAAATTCAGGGGTATCTTCAGTGAGATGTTTCCTTGGCTGACAATTGTCTTTCTCAATGCCTTTCTTTTCTCTTATCTTCTTTTCTTTTTCTTTTATATTTTATTTCTAAGGTGAGAGCATGTGCACGTTTCTCCTTTGGCCCTTGTGGAACAGCTGAGGAGCCTGAGGAACCACCCTCTGAGAGGTTAGTGAGTTGCCCTTTGTTTCAAAATATTTTTGAGTCTGATTTTTATTTTATCAGTTGGAACCCTGGGAGACAGCAACCCATCTAGAGACCTTCTTTGCAAGAGAGGAGAAATGGAAAAAGGGAGTCTCAAAGAAATGTTCTATGAATATCTGTCTTGAGAAATTTCCAATACATTTATCTGGATAGTTTTGTCTACAGATCTGTGGCTGTAGATTGCTGTGTGCATGTATTAGTCAAAACTTCTTCACTTATAAGTGAAAGAAATTGAACTCAAACTGGCTGAAGCCAGGAAGTCTTTAAGGACAACTAGATTCAGGAACCTCAGTAGGTAGCTAATTATCTCGCGCGCGCATGCGCGCGCGCACGCTCTCTCTCTCTCTCTCTCTCTCTCTCTCTCTCTCCCTCCCTTCCCTTTACCCCTCCCTATTTTTTTTCTCTTCTTGCTTGCCTCTGCATCTTTTCATGTGATGCCCTCATTCTCTCATGCCAGACTAGCTCTCTCCCTGTGATGGGTAAGGTGGCTACTGGCAGCTCCAGTCTAAAGAAAAAAGAAACTTTTTTTCTCCTGGCATTTATAGAACGTGTTCTGGAGAAGTACCTTGAACTGGCCCTAAAAGATTTCCATGACCACCTCTTGACTCAGTCTCTGTGGACAGAGGTGGGAGCCTGAATCAAATGCTCATCTCTGCTGACATGCAGTGGCCCAACCCTGTGGCTGACTGTCCCACCATATTGCATGGGGAAAGGGTAGCCCAGTCAAGGAAAATTGGGGTGCTGCTTCCAAAATTGGGGGTACAAGATAGCATGTTGGAAACGCCATATTTACTAAAATACAGATCTCTATATATTGCTACATATATGTCAAACCAATCAACAAACCTAGAGGGACATTTTATTGTTTTTTTCTTTTAAATCTTTTCGCAGTGGGCACATATGATATTATCTAGCTATTTGCCTATAATGTATTTGGTTGTTATATTCTGTCACAGATATGGAAAAATTGAACTAGTTCTTATTATCATTTTCACTCAAATGCACAAAACATTTATTGAATACTTATATAGATTTTTAAAAAATGGTTCCAGGTGCTACTATTTACTTTTTTATCATAATAAGTGTACTTTGCATTTTCATGGTGGTTTTATGTCTTTTGTCTTAAGAATCCTCAAACAGATGTATTTATTCTGTTTTTTTTAAAAAAAGCATGACAGCATTAGGTGTTTATGGTCATCTGTGCTAAGTTTTACCATGTTTTTAAACAGCTGTTTATAAAAAATTCATATGATACTTTAAAAGTATACATACATTATATATAAATATAAAAGTATAGTATAATACATATATATTTAAACTTCGTATTATGGATAATGGAAAAGTACCGTAAGATCACTGTCCTGAGCAGTTATTGCCCTTGAGTCTTATTTCTAGACCTCATTGATACATTGTTAACACTCAGATCAATAAACAATTATTGTTCTTTGTGAGATGCTGAGAGTAGATTTGGAGAGTTTACAGGTTAAGAGGCATACTTTACTAGAGGCTGTCAAATGTCAAACTAGCAAGTAAAATGTATTATCTATTGATCTCTATCTATCTATCTATTGTCTATATCTGTGAGTCCAGAAAGATCTGTATATATCTGTCAACCAAAGTCATATAAAAGATATTTGAATTTTTTTCCTTTCTGCAGACTTCCACAGGGAGCAGAGCTGATATTACTGGCTCTGTGCCTCACAGTGACTTACAGTTATAATGGGGACAGCAGGCCTCTATAACTCTGTTTAATAGAGAGCAGAGTACCAGCAGAGATTTTCTAACTCTGCATTTAAAATCCCCCCAATAGCTATTATTACTTCTTAAAACCATTTGAGCATTAGTGCCAAATCAAGTGGAATAGTTTCATTTAAATAATTTAAGGGGCTGACTGATGTTCTCACATTGGTTATAATAAATAATATTATTAATTTCAAGAGAGAGAGGAGGATCAGAATATTGTGATTTTGGTTTTCTTTCAACTGAAAAGTATTTTGAAAAGGATTAAAGGAGCAGATTTTCCTCCTAGGGGTTTGACTCCCCATGTTTTCTACCTCTAGTCCTTTCATAGAAACCCCACCCACTGTGTTTGGCCCCATGTACCTGCCCCTGCAGGGCGGTGTCCTGCCGTGGGAAGTTTTATTCTTCTATGCAACAGGCTTATTGATCAGCAGGGTTTGCTCACTCAAGTATAAGGACATTCTGATTCTTTCCCTTGGGTTTTCTTTTCCTTCTGGAGAAAACTCGTATGAAGAATTTTTTCACCCCTCTTATTGTGCTTTCAATCAATCTTTCATTTGATATATGTGAAAAAAAAGAGAAAAAAAATCTTAAGAGTTATCTTCAAGGGAAAAACTCTCCACATACAGTAGCTACTCTCCTTTTTTTTTTTTTTTTTACATTATCTGTATTTTCTCTGTGCATCATGAGGTAGTCATTGCAACTATGTTTGAGATTTTTTTTTTCTGTGCTGTCAACGAACATTCAAATACTACTGTTTCTCAAAATTCCGATTATAAAAAATCATTTGAAAATACAAATTTCCAGTTTGCTTCTTGGAATTTCAATTTAGTAAGTCTGGGTGGGGCTTGGAATCAGTATTTTAACTTACATGTCCAGGTGATTTCAGTTTGGGAAACACTGAATCATCTCCTGTACTTTGACAAAGTAATGACAGGTACCTCGCTTGATATTTCAAAACAAATGTCAGCACTTGCTATTTCATGTTCCTCATTCTAGTATTTTGAGCTTCATGTTTCATAAGACTGCTGTTGTCATTTCTGTCGAATCCTCTCATTGTAGAGCTGGAGTTGCCTCTGGTCAGCTATGGTCTTCTTTGAGGTGAAATTGGAGGGTGACCTAGAAGGAAAAGAGGAAAACTAGAGCTAAAAGAGCAGTTGCTACCATAGGCTGATCTAGCACGAAGGGTAACATGCTTTGATAAATGGGTAATGAAAAATTTACTTGCAGAGGAAACAAGGCTGGAAATGGCCGGGAGCCAAGAACATCTGTGTTCTTGGTATCCCAAATGTGTGAAAGGAGCAGATGTAACTGAATATATAACAGAAACCCTGGCACCATTCCTAATACCATGGAGGAAAGCTCTGGATGTGCACAGAAGGCTTTCTGAAACCCAGAAAAATGAAGAATACTGGGGAAACTCTCAAGTAATAGTATTAGCTATCTTGAGGAGTGATATTATTAAAGTGGCTCAAGGCAATGGAGACAGCTTATTTATACGAGAGAAAGAGAAGTTACTGACTGTGCACAAATGAAAAGACGCCTCCAGAAATATATTGTCTATGCAATTGTATATTGTAAAATTATATTTAAGCATACATATGAGAGGTAAAGCATTAGAATTTTTTATACATGCTTCATCTGTTCCCTATAAAACTACAAGCTCTTTCAAGGCCAGCATATTGTCTTTGCTTTACTAAGTTGTTCAAACTTTTCATGAGCTCAACCAAGTGGTCTAAGAATGACTAAACAGAGGTGCCTGTAAAATAGAACAGAATGTAAAATGAAGACCAGGAAAAGCCGGATCATAGCAGCTACTGTTTTGTTTATTTCATGATACTAAGAAAATTTATTTTAAAATTCTTATTAAATTAGTATCTGGGTAGGCCCCAGTGATTGGCATAATTGTAATATTGTACATAGTTAGGGTGGACACATAACATCCTTTCCTTGGCTCCCTTTTAGCTAGGTGTGGCTGTGTGACATAGTTCTCATTAGTGGGATTCTGTTGGGTCAGTTTTTGTCTTCCTGATAAAAATGGGACAAAGCTGACATACCTCTTGGTTCTTCCTTCTTCCTGTCTGCAATGTGGATGGGAAGCTAGAGGTGCGACAGCCGTGTTGTGATTCTGAGGTGACAACCGTAAGGAGGAAAGCAGACAGTCTAAATATGACAGAGAAGAAGGAATCTATTGGATTCCGTGGTACCCACTGCACCAAGCCTGGACTGCTCTCTGGACTTCCGGTTATGTGAGGGGAAAAGCCCAATTTAAGCTACACTTGGTCAGAATTTCTGATACTTGTTGCTGAATACACTCCTAATGGATGTAGTAGTTATACATTATTAGTAACTCCAACTCTGTACAATAGTTTCAAGGAAGTTTTCAGTGCACTTAGCTCTGCTTTTCTTTATAATTTCCTGAGAGTCACCACTGTCAGTTCTACCCATCCTCAATGAACACATCAATTATTTAGGTGTCAAGTCTCCTCATCTGCTCTCTCCATTATTTTCCCTTATTAAAATTTACTCAAAAATGATGTTATATGCCACCTAATAATGTGTATCTAGGCATATATATGTATATTACATATACATATATATACATACATATATATCTCATTGCTTAAAAATGTGACCTCACTTCAAAATATCCATGTGCATTATATTAGGCATGAAAGCTTTGGTTAATTGTGGACTTTTAGGCATAAGCTATGACAGAATTTTGGCAGTGAATGGAGAGTGAGTAAGAAAAAGTCTTTAGTAAGTCATATTATAATACAGATCTCTATTCTTAAGACTAGCCCTGAATAAAAAATTCTTACCTGGTTTATGAGGATCAGCTACATTAATTTTTTATTTTATGTGCCTTCCTTTGTAATCCTAAATTTTCTTTCCTTGCCAGTATATTGGGGCTCACAATTAAATGTGTTTAAAATAATTTTTTCATTGCAACTTTCCCTTCATTCAGATGCTTAGAAAAGATACAAATTTGCCTGGGTATAACTAGATTCAGAGTATCAGTTAAACTCACGTGGTTGCAAGTCTGTCTCTGAGTGAAGGAGGGAAGAAAGATTGGGTGGAAATGTCGTAGACCACCAGGATGTCTAAGGAAAGTTTTGCAAGGCTGTTAGGGAGTCCTTCAGACAAAACTGGCTATCAGAAAAGTCTCTCAGGAATGAGGCTTCCTTGGTATGTCTATCAAACTTAATTACTGCCTCAGAGCAGCCTATAAAAATCATTTGCCTTAGTGTAAATGAAGTGATGGGTTTCAGAGCTCAGCAGCTGGTGTCCTCCGTTATTTACGTTCCCATAGTTAAAAGTTGGAAAGGTGCATTCTCATGACAACCAAAGTACGTTCTAAAACATCAGCTTCTAGGGGGAGTCATTTTAAAAATTTCTCCTAGAACTCTGGAAAAAAAAACAGTCTAAGGTAATTAATTACTATAGAACAATCTTTCTTTCAAAAAAATACTCATGATAGTAAATAAGAGTTTTAAGAAAGTAAAAGATCTTTTAAATCAGTTGCTTTCTCTACAATACCTCTATTTCACTTTTTCCTTTTAAAGTCATTTCTGATTTTATGCTAAGCTACTTTTGAGAAGATAAGAAAGAGGAATGTCTCAAGTTGTGAATACTGACTCTAGACATAGATGTGTACTTCATTCGTTAACCAAATGTTTATTGAACACCTTCTATGTACCAGATATTTTTCTATATACTAAGGATATAGCAGTGAACAGAAAAACACAGTATCTTTACTGTGGATCTTATATTCATTATAGTGATGGAAAAATGGTTAGTTTTTTTTTTTTTTGTCATCAAAATAGGCTATGCATGTGATTTGTAAACTTCAGCATGAAACAGAGTAACTTGGAGGCCAAAGTTAAATTACAGATACTGGACCCCACCCCCAGTGTTTCTAACCCAGTAGGTATAGAATGGGGCCAGTTTATACTACCTTAAGGCATAGGATATGAAAATGAATAAATGGAATATTCTGTAAACATCACTGCTTCTGCTACAGATGTGAAGGGTAGAGAATGAAGAGTAGATCTGACTAATTACTAAAAGCTAGACAAAGCTTCTTGGTCAAACAATTCAGACATCATTAATATCAACTCCAATAAAGATATGGAAGACATGTTTTTCAATGCTGTGAATAACATATAATTAGGAGGGGTAATTCAGATATTAGTTGACATCTGGAATGACAGACCAAAACCAAAGGATAAGATTCACTCTAAGTTATGCACTCAGAGTTTTAAAAAAAGAACCATCAAATACAAGATTTAAAATTCCTTTATTTATTTATTCAACAACTAATTATTTAGTAACCACTATGTGCCAAGCATGAATTTGTGACAAGGATACAGACATGATCTTCTTTTCCTCTTGGTTTAATGAGATATTATTGACAAATAACTTATGCAGGTTTAAGGTGTACTATGTGATGATTTAATACAAGTATGTATCATGAAATTATTACTATAGTAAGGTTAGTTTACATCTCCATCTTCTCCCATAATTAATGTTTTTGGTGATAACATATAAGATTTATTCTCTTAGCAACTTTCAAGTATATAATACAATATTGTTAATTAAAGTCACCATGCTGTACATTAGATCCCTGGAATTCATTTGTATTAAAGCAGGAAATTTATACTCTTTGATCAACATCTCCCATTTTCCTCTCCCTTTGACTATGGACAACCACCATTCTGCTCTCTGTTTATGAGTTCTGCAGTTTAGATTTCAAATATAAGTAAGAACATACAGTATCTGTCCTTCTCTGTCTAACTTATTTCATTTAGCATCATGCCCTCAAGGTCCATCCATGTTGTTGTAAATGTCATGTTTTCCTTCTTTTTATGGCTGAATTATATCGAATTGTGTATGTGTATATGTGTGTGTGTATGTGTATATGTATATATATAAAATTTTCTTTATCCGTTCATCCATAAATGGATGCTTCTTTAAATGTTTGGTAGAATTCACCAGTGAAATCATCTGATCCTTGGGTTTTCTTTGTTAGGAGGTTTTTGATAACTGATTTAATCTACTTATTTACTTGTTATTGGTTTTTTCACATTTTCTGTTTCCTTACAATGTAGTATTGGTAGGTTGCATGTTTCTAGGAATTTTTCACTTCATCTCGATTATCCAATTTGTTGGCATACAATTATTTATAGCATTCTCTTATGAGCCTTTGTATTTCTGTGGTATCAGTTGTAATATCACCTCTTTTATTTCTGATATTATTTATTTGAATCTCCTTTTTTTAATCCAGTCAAAAGTTTGTCACTTCTGTGTATTGTTTCAAAAAAACAGCTCAGTTTCATTGATTTTTCTCCTGTTCTTCTTGTGTCTGTTTCACTTATTTCTGCTC
The DNA here is from genome assembly GCF_048773025.1 of Camelus bactrianus. Classification (NCBI taxonomy): domain Eukaryota; kingdom Metazoa; phylum Chordata; class Mammalia; order Artiodactyla; family Camelidae; genus Camelus; species Camelus bactrianus. The sequence goes on from NC_133539.1 coordinate 29,849,861, forward strand.
TGATTCCTTCCTTCTGGTATCTTTGGGCTTAGTTTGTTCTTCTTTTTATAGTTCCTTGAGGTGTAAAGTTGTTATTTATGATCTTTCTTTTTTCTTAATATAGGCATTTATCACTATATACTTCCCTCATAGGGAGCTTTTGCTCTATTATGTAAGTTTTGGTATTCTGTGTATTCATTTTAATTTGTTTCAAGATATTTTTTAATTTCCTTTTTGAATTCTTCTTTGACATATTGGTTTTTTACAAGGGTGTTGTTTAATTTTCACACATTTGTTTATTTTCCAGTTTTCCTCCTGGTTTTGATTTCTAGTTTTATACCATCGTTGTTGGAAATGATAGTTAGTATGAGTTCAGTTGTCTTATATTTGCTAAGGCTGTTTTTGTGACCTAACGTATAATCTATCCTGGAGAATGTGCCATGTGCATTGAGAAGAATGTGTATTTTGCTGCTGTTGGGTGGGATGTTTTTCAAACGTCTGTCAGGTCCACTTGGTCTAAGGTATAGTTCGTATCCAATGTTTCCTTATTGATTTCCTCTCTAGATGATTTACCTGTTGTTGAAAGTAGAATATCAGTATCTACTACTGTTATTGTACTGTTGTCTATTTCTCTCTTTAGATTTGTTAATATTTGCTTAATATAATTAAGTGTATGTATATTTACAATTGTTATATATTCTTGATTAATTGACCCCTTTGTCGTTATATAACACTATTCTTTGCCTCTTGTTACCATATTTGACTTAAAGTCTATTTTGTCTGATATAAGTAGAGCCACTCCTGTTCTCTTATGGTTTTGAATTGCTTGGAATATTTTTTCTGTCTCTTCCTTTTAGCCCATATGTATCCTTAAAGTTGAAGTGAGTGTCTTGTAGGTAGTAGTTAATTTGATCTTGTTTCTGAATCTATTCAACTACTGTATGCCTTTTGATTGAAGAATTAATCCATTTATATTTAAAGTAATTATCGATACATATGGACTTACAAATGACATCTTATTAGTTGATTTCTGTCTGTTTTGTGGTCCTCTTGTTTTTTAATCTCTCTTTTGCTGTGAATTGCTCTTTCTTTGTGAATTGATAATTTTTCATAGTAGTACACTTTGACTCTCTTCTGTTTATATTTTGTATCTACTATAAATTTTGCTTTGTGGTTACTCTGAGGATTACATAAAACATTGTCATAATCTTGGATGTCCCAATCTCTCTGAGATTTGGAACATTCTCAGCCATTGTTTCTTTAAATAAGCTTTCTGCCCATTTCTCCTCTCCTTCTGGGACTCTAATAATACATAGATTGTTTCACTTAATGGCATCCCATAATTTACATAGGCTTTCTTCACTCTTTTATTCTTTTTTTCTTTTTGCTCCTCTGACTGGATGACTTCAAATGACCCATCTATAAGTTCATGAATTCTTTCTTCTGCTTGGTTGAATCTGTTACTGGAGCTGTCTTTTGAATTTTCAGTTCATTGCATTCTTCTGTTTTGTTTTTTAAATTGGTTTCTATTTTTTTGTTGTTGTTGTAGAACTTTTCATTTTGTTTATACATTGTTTTCCTAATTTCTATGTAGTTGTCTATATCTGTTTTCCTATAGTTCACTGAATTTCTTTAAGAGGATTGTATTGAATTTTTTGTCAGACTGTTCATTGATTTCCATTTATTTAGGGCCAGCCATTGGATTTTTATTAGTTTCCTTTGGTGGTGTCTTCTTTCTTTGATTATCTATGATCCTGTGGTCTGTGGTGGTTGGTCTGGCTCTGGGGCAGGCCAGGAGCCTGAATCCTTAGGGGATGGTCTTGAGGCTGAGGCTATAGGGGTGGCCAGATGCTAGTGTGGGCTGGGAATTTGGGTTTGCAGGTCTGGTCTGGAGTCTAGGTTTGTGGACCAGCCTGGTACTGGGGGGAAACATGGGCCATGTGCCTGGTGCTGGGGTGGGTCAAAAGCCTGGGTCTGTAGTAGTAGTAGGCCTGATCCTGGGCCTGGCAAGAAGCCTGGGTTTGTGGGTGCCCACCTGGAGCCTGGGATTGCCAGAGTTTGTTGGGATCCTTGGGCCATGGGAGCTTTTGAGGCTGTGGGAACCCGCTGGTGCCAGGATGAGCAGGGAGTGTAGACTCACAGGAGCCTGCTGGGAGCTTGGGGCCAATGGAAGCCAACTGGGGCCATTGCAGCCAGCAGGCACTGGGGTGAGCTGGGGGTGTAGGAACCCACAAGGAGACACTGGGTCCTCAGGAGCTGGCCTGGTGCTGGGGCCAGCTGGCTCTGGGAGCCATGGTGAAGTAGGGCACTCATTTCACGCTCCTTCTCCCACAGGGAGGGTGTGTCTTCTCTGTGTGGTCTCTCTCTATGTTGGGCTACCTGGCCTTGGGAGAGGGTGATGGGGGTAATGTGATTCTATCTTTTCTACCCTCCTCAAGGTGTCTTATTATTTCTATGCTTCACTCAGGTGCTATAATCTGTCACCTGGAATTTTAGCTTTTTTGAAGATATTTTTTGTTTACAGAGAGTTACTCAAATTGGTATTTCTGAGGGTGGGACAAGCACTAGCAATTCCTTTGCTGCCATTTTGCTGACATCCTCAACAAGAGATTTAACCATGTTATTGCAAAAATTTTCATTAGTCAACAACACAGTTAGAGTCCAAATATCACAAAACCATTCAAAAGCTAATGTTCTATTAGGTCATATATAAAAAAAATAAGAAAGAAAGAAACCGTGGAAACCAAATTCGGGATAATGTCTCTGCTTTGGAGTGGATGCACCTGGAACACTGCTTTCACTTCTGAATAACCCCAAAGAAGGACACTGATAAATCAGAAGAACCCAGAGGTGCAATCAGGATATTAAGGGGTCTGAAAATCATTTCAAAACTGAAATGATCACTGCAGATTGGGGAGGTTTAGCCATAAAATAAAAAAACAGAACCAAAGTTTAAAAATGTATAGTCAAGACAACAATAATAATTCTCAAATACTTGAAAGCATTTAAAGTAGAAGAAATAAACTTCTTATTGTCTCCTACAAAGGGTTGTATTAGGGCAGATAAAAACAATGGGGAAGAAGATTACTGCAAGTTGGGAAGATTACAAAATTAATGCTGGATGATAAAAAAAGAAATTTCTGAGAGTAAGCCACATAACAAGGAATGTGCTGAACCATCTTTTTTAGATAACACTCCCACTAGATAAATCTTTGCTGTAGGAAAAGAGGGTCTCATTTACCTCTGAAGACTCAGGACTGGAACATAGAAGCTTTTTAATTGTATCTATGTAATGAACAAATTAATTCTGTTATGTTTATTCTCTGAATTTAAATTTTTGTATAGTTAGAATACATGCACTCTAATTGTGAGAGTCCCCTCACCATTCCCTAGTTGGATTGCATTACATGTCTATGTAGGATAAAGCATCCAGCTGAGCTGGGAAGTAAACACATGCTGACTACTCAGGAAAGAGCATTGCAAATATTCCACTCTTAGTGAGACAAACCGTGGGGCTAAAGACAGTACAAGATCAGAATGCTTAAAGCAAGTCTAGAAGACATTTTATCTCTTAGAGGCCAGTACTCCCATATATCCATTATGGAGATTATGGCTCATGAAAGAGTATAAAAATGATTATTTTTCCTTCCAGTCTCTGATGGATGTGAAGCACAAGCTTCGGTTGCCGCATCTAGTCTCAGAAATTGATTCAAAGGGTTACTTATGCTTTCAGGACATAATCCTCTGAAACAGTTCTAGCATCAGTTTTTGCTATTGTGAGCTGTCTATTATTTGGTTTTCTGTCAACCAGACAAGATGTCAAGTCATGTTTCCTTGCTTCAAATTGCTGCATATTATCTATCCCCTGGTGAACTTCTTTTCCACATGTTCATATTTAAGTAGGAATAGAGGTGAATACATAAAGTTGAATGCCTGAATTGTTTTTAAAAGGCCAATTCAGAATATTTTAAAAAGTATTTTAGTGTGTCAAATGTGAATTGACACACAGTATTTTGTTCACAGCAAGCTGAAAATCTTTGGAATATGAACTTTTTATATGACTTAGGAACTAACAATTCAAAAAGGTAAACCTGACTGTTTTGTAATGAATGTTTTTGGAAACACATTTGAAATCTATTCTTTACCCAACAAGCTTGGATATGCACGTCTTGGGCATTATCTTTTCTTCACTTGGCAAGCGTAGCTGTGGACAACATTTCCACTTGTCTAAAGAGTTTTTTGTTGTTGTTGGTAAAACTTTCCTCACTTTTTAGTGAGAGAGTGGTGTTTTTTTTTTAAAAGAAACCCTAAAAGGATTTTAAGCTGCTTTTTTACAGTGCTAGAGTTTATCATTAGTGCTCATTATCTGTGTTTGGCAAGGATGCGTCATGTTTAGGATAAATAGTTTTATTTATTCCAAGAAGTTTTGACATTTATTTAAGAATAGCCAGTTCTTAATTTCTCAGAGTAATGTAGGAAAGCCCAGTTATGGATTAGTCAAGTAATGTGCTGGAATATGTAGATTAGGCAGTTACAGTAATTAACATATGCAGCTTTCAAAGTAGAAACTTAATGTTCTGCAGTTTTGTTCAGCTATAACTGGAAAATGCTGAATTTCAAGCATAGTTATAACCATCAGTGTTATATATACAGCAAAATATATTTATATTCAAAAGAATACAAAAGCAATGACAAATATAATAGAAAACACAACTCTTAAAAAAAAACAATTGCTGTCTATTTACTTGTTTGCTTGGTTTGCACACAGCAGCTGGTGGGATTTGATGGATGAGGAAGTGGTAGAACGGGTGGCATCATTATTACCTGGGAGACCGAGGTGGTTGTACAGCTCCTTTGAATGAGGGAACAGAGAACCAGGAAGTAAGATAGAACCAGGAGATAAGGTGGGGGCAAGGGAAACAATGATCTGGGAGTGAATGGAAGGAATGAGAGAGAATAAGAAGGAAGGAAGACGTTGAGTCACTGAGTGTCTATTATGTACCAATTCCTACCCATACTAGATATTTTATGATCATGAACTTATTTCATACCAACATCATCCCTTTGAAATAGATAGTACTCTCCCCAATTTGTCGATAAGAAAACCAAGTCTTAGAAAGATTAGGAAATTTGCCAGAATGACACAGCTAAATGGAAATTTTAGATTGGTTTTAATGTCTACAAGGCATCTTAACAGGGATGGTTAGTAGGCAGTTGATTATATAGTTGGGAATTAGGGAGAGAGGTAAGGGCTAGAGGTAGAAATTTGGGAGATATCAGACTAAAGATCATAATTATGTACTGTGTCTTGATGAAATTACCTAAGGCAGGAGTAGAGATAGGAAACCAAAAGCTGTAGCTCTATTAGCCTGTTCTATTGACAATTAAACCATTCTGTATAAGTGTAGCCTTGGCTTGACTGCATGAAAATCCTTTCCACTCCCCCACCCCCTACCCCCCACATTTTTTCCTGTTAAAGAGAGAAGTACAAAGTAGGTGAATTGCAGCCAAATTTGTGTATTTGTGCTTGGGAGATGTGAGGGTTGGTGGTGGGCCAAGAACTCCAGTGTGAGATTTGGTGTCAAATAATTGTTTTCACTGTAACATGGATAGGAATGGGTAGTAAACATGAAATTAAGAGATAAAGCAAAAGATGGGGCGGAATAAAGCTGACATGGAACAGAATATTATTATTAAAGCATAAATATGGTAAAAAGAAAAAAAACTCATTGGACAAAAAATCAAGAACACATAAATAACACACTTAATAAGAAAAGTTTTCTAGCATGTTGCATGACTTTTATTAGAACAAAGAGAAATCAAGAAGTAAACCGTCTCTTCTCAGGATGTATGAGACCCTATTATAGCTCCGTCTCCCAGACTGGTCTCTCCACTTGATCAAACAATTTGAAAAATAGAAGAGGAAATAAAGAAGATAAACAAAAATTTGTGTCCAGTAAGACAAGATAAATTCATACATTATATCTCAAATAGGAAGGTACTTAATATTATATTTGAAGAATTAAGTTAAGGAGGTTACTAAGTAATTATTCTCTATTTTGCTAAGCAAATGATCATACATTATCTGAAGTCAGGTTAAAAAAATCAGGTTAAAAAAAGACTTTTTAGGAGCCATTAGTGAAAGTCGTGGCACACAAATTTTGATAGGCAGGTCCTTAAGTGTCTCAATGTGATAATTAAATAGAGTTACATTTGTCTGTCTAATTTCCCTTGCCCTTGTCCATCTTTGAGTGTCCCCGTGCTAAGGTGATTTTTTTTTTCCCCAGACCCTTTGTTCTGTGTCTAGATTTTGCTGTATTGGTTGTCAACTAATTTCTCCTAAGAAGTTGACTTTTAGGTTATTAGAAACAGGGACGGTGAATGGAAAGAGTACTGGAGCAGAAGACAGCTGTCAGGTATTTCTAGTCCTGACTCACATTAATTTTCTTTCCCTTGATTTTATTAACTACAAACTAAGAGAGATACATTAGACTCTCTAAGATTAAACTACATTTTCAGAGTCATTCCAGCTCTAACATAATTTGACTGCATTGTTTTCATTGTGAACTTTTCCACAGTTATTTGCTGTTAGTAGTAGAATTGTTATAACTGGTGGCAAGGACTGTACTAGAAAGGTCCCTGCAAAAGTACCATAGAAAATACTGTTGAGACTTTCAGGGGAGTTCTGTAGGGATTCTACTGTGCAGGCCAGCCATAACGTAGTGTCATCCATTACTTTTTTTCTTTCTTAATTTTTTCAGACTTGTCCATTCTACTTCCTAAGGGCATCTCATTCATCCTTACTTCCCTTTCCCACTGCTACTGCCTTTGTTAAGTCTCTCTCTCACTAACACAGTAGTGAGACACACAACAATTAGTCCTTTTAAAAATTCTGGTCTCCATTTTAAACCCTCTTCAATCTGTTTGCTGTTCATAGCGAGTGATTTTCCTAAATGAGGGTCTTAATCATGACATATCTCTGCTCAAAAGTTTTGATGTCTCCTCATTGTCTACAAAGTCCAACCTTCTTCCTAAGTCAGTTAAGGCTCTAAACAGTCTTTTTAGTCTGATCCATGATCTTGGTTCTACTTCTACCTTCATCCACCCACTAGTCTCCAAATGATTTATGGACTCAATAACCACTCTGTCTTTGCTGGTGGGGTTCCCTCTGTCAGGATTATTCTTCCTCCCTCCTCATTTCTTTCTGTCAAAATTCCATATATCCTTTAAATCTTAACTCAGCCATCTCCTCTGTGAAGCCATTTTACGGCTGGATTAATTTTTCAGAACACTTTATTTTTATGTATACTGTAGAGTAGGATTATTCTACCTTTATTATAGTTTGTGTTTGAGTCTCCCAAAAAACTGGAAAACTCCCTGAGGTGGAGCCTCAGAGTATTATCCATCTCTGAATTCCCCAAAGTGCTTACCTATGCAGGTAAATAGTCAATAAATGCTTTTTAAATTGAATTCTGCTGAAGAATGGAAAAGTTCAAAAGACTAGGAATAGACTTACCATATGACCCAGTAATCCTGCTCCTGGGCATATATCCAGAAGGAACCCTCCTTCAAAAAGACACCTGCATCCCAATGCTCATAGCAGCATTATTTACAATAGCCAAGACATGGAAACAGTCTAAAGGTCCATCAACAGATGACTGGATAAAGAAGATGTAGTATATTTATACAATGGAATACTATTCACCCATAAAAACGACAACGCCATTTGCAGCAACATGGGTGTCCCTGGAGAATGTCATTCTAAGTGAAGTAAGCCAAAAAGAGAAAGAAAAATACCATATGAGATTGCTCACATGTGGAATCTAAAAAAAAAAAAAAAAAAGAACATAAATACAAAACAGAAACAGACTCATAGACATAGACTACAAACTTGTGGTTGCCAAGGGGGTGGAGGGTGGGAAGGGACAGACAGGGATTTCAAAATCTGTAGATACTGACAGGCATTTGCAGAATAGATAAACAAGGTTATACTGTATAGCACAGGGAAATATATACAAGATCTTGTGGTAGCTCACAGTGAAAAAAAAAAGTGACAATGAATATATATATGTTCATGTATAACTGAAAAATTGTGCTCTACACTGGAATTTGACACAATATTGTAAAATGACTATAACTCAATAAAAAATGTTAAAAAAAAAAAGAATGGAAAAGTTGATGTAAGAAGATATAGTCACTTGATTGACAAGTGCTGTGATGTTGACGGTCCTGGGGAGGATAAAATGCAGCTTAAGAGGGGCACAGTGGGTACCAGAATGTAATTGCACATGTTGAAATGAGGGGAGGTAGATGAGGGGAGAAGAATCTCAACTGGTCAGGAAACAGCGGGATAATGATTCCAGGATCCACTGGAGGTAAAAGAAGATAAGCCAAATGTCAAGTATAGGACCAGAGACCTTTTCTGTACAAAGAGGCTTGCTACCTCTAGGGAAGACATGTATTGCGGCTGGTCGGGTCTGGTGCTGAGGAGCTTTCAGCTTCTGACTATGTCCAGGGATGTCTCCTGATGAAAGAGAGGAGGTGAGATTCACTGGGACTTCAGGAGAAAATGGGCTAGTATAAAGGAATAATGTTTCCCTGATAATATGAGAAAAAATGCTGAGGAAACTGCAGTATCCTTCTACACAATTTGAGGAAACTGGTGTACCACAGTCAGGCCTGGGGTGCTCATGTTGGAGGCTCTCCATGCTGTTGATGACAAGCAGACAGGTAATCTGGTCTATGTCTTCTAAGTCTCAAACCTCCACCTAGAAATACTTGTAGGATTCCTCACATTCAGTGAGTATTTAGAAAGAATTTCAGAACAATTGACTTTTCTTGTACTGCGTCAATGGGGTGCTGGCTTCTGAGTAGCAGCTAGCCTTGTCATTCATTCAAGAAATATCGAGTGCCTACCATGTGTTAGGGGCAAAACCAGACACAGCTCTACTGTGATGAAGTGTGGAGTCGAGTAGGAAAGGCACACCTTAGTCACATATTCAAAGACTAAACGTATAATTACAAAGTGTGATAAATGCCAAGAAACATCGTGTCATGAGAATATTCTGATCTCATCCTATGATGGTAATGCTGGCTCATCACTCAGTAACTTCATTGGCTACTTGTGTTCTTGGGCAGTTACTTTACCACTTGTTGCCTCAGTTTCCTTTTTGGCCAAATGGGAAAAATATAACCTGCTTGGTAGGGTGCTTAGAATGGCATGTGGCATATGGGAAACATTCAATGTATTTTAGCTTTTACTGTTGTTGTTACTAGTATTTTAGTGAATTCAGAGCACTAGTCCTGGTAGTTATTCCCTCTTTGGGGAATCTTAATGGAGCAATGAGATCTATTCTCTCATGCTCCTTTTGAACAGTTTCTGTCATTTGGTGTTACACAAAAATCTGGAGTGTGTAGCACAAAAATAGTAAAACTTGGTACGTTAATTATATTCTGATCATTTTGTCATATAATAACAAATGCAAGAGAAAATCATCTTGGTTATCTTCCCTCACTCTTTCATTCATCCCTATACCTGTACATCAAACATTTCTTGAGAAAAATAAAGCTAGATGCTGAGGGGAATAAAAAGATACATTAGCATCAATTCCTGATCTGTCTCCCAGTCTAGTAGGGCTGGCAGACAAGTGCATAAACAGTTACAATGTAGCCAGAGATGTTATTGTATTGAGAACTGTACCAAATATAGCTGAGGCACAATGGACCACTTCCACTCAAGTTGGGGAGATGGGGGAAGGCAAATGACAAAACAGAGGGGAGCCCTCCTGTCCTTTTCCTTATCTTACACATGTAGGTTATAAGAAAGGAATTTCATTATCATTCTCATCCACAGGCTATACACTAGAGAGAGCCATGCAGATTTCTTATGGTATTCTATTAATCATAGTGTAGTTTTATTCAGTAAATAAACATAACAATGATCATACTTTCAACTTCTGATTGACTATGGAAATCATATATAATGATTATTGGCAAGTTTAAGCTATACCATTCATTCAGTTTATCAGCATGCTTCTTCATCCGTGGCCTTATAAAAAAACTAATGATAGTCTCATGTCCTTGGTTTATGGTTTTACACATTATTTCCCTTAAATTACCCTCTTGCTCCTTATTTTATTCTTATTTTCCCCTCTCACCCTTTGCTGACAGTTTCACTGCTAATCCTCCTATCATTCTGTCAGTTTTCAACAAAGAACAGAAGTGTCCATTTGAAAAACCCTCTGGAATTACAGATCATAGGATTTGGGGGAAAAAAGTAGCAAGAAGTAGCATGCTATAATAAGGGATGCTACATTACAGGAGGAAAGGGGAAGAAAGAAAAGATATGAACAGAGAAGCTTTTGTGAGCAAAGCAAGAATGATTTAAGCAGTTTCTCACGCATATTTCTCTTTACACCTGTTTTGTAAAATTTCTGATGGCAGAAGGTGAATCAACAGTAGAAAGCTAATATTTGTCAATAGACAAAGAACTAGGTTTCACCAATGCAGATTTATTTCACAGGTGAATATTTTTGTATTTGAAAAGCAGGTGAACAGAGTAATATAATTCCTGGGTTTAAAAGTTTCATTACCTGGTGGGAAAGGCTAGAAATAATTATTCAACAAATAGAGAAGGACAAGGTAAAGTAGATGGCAACATGGGAAAGAAAGCATAGACCCTGAAAGAAAATTGTACAGTTATAAGCACCAAATTACAGAGCGCAGTCAGTGATTAAGATAGAAAGGGTGACTGTGTTAATATCCTTTACTTCAAGAGATAGACTGAAATGGAAAGTAGGCAAAACAATGATGGCATGTGCCTTGCTCTGTAATAAGAAATTGCTGAAGTTACCATAAATGTCTATGGCAGCAGTCTAACACCTCTCCAAAAGAAGTTCACAGAAGAGGAGACATGGCAGTGTCTGTTTACTGAAAGTCACAGAAACAGACTTCCGGCTGGGCTGGCAGTGCTGAGGGGGAAAACGCATGGGTCACCCATGGACACAAAACCACCCATACCAAAAGGAAGGGAATGCAGATAAATGGGAAAGGGAAGAGAAGAGCAGAAATGTACCTGGGGAAACAGAAAATCTTTAGGGTTTAAGTGAGTAAATGCCAGGAGGATAAAATAATATGAAGCAAAAAGGAAGTATTTCTCAAAAATGAGAAATTGTGGGAAACTGTATGTGTTTCACAGCTTTCCTGACTTCCAGTCCAACTCATAGCCATTGCTTCCTGGGCCACCAGTCCTGTACCATCGGAGGTCAGCTCAGAGTCAGCACTGAACAAAGGCCTGCTGAATGAGTCTTGATGTGCAGCTCATCTAGCACTTGGGGAAAATGTAAATCTAGAAAGTGTGGGAAGACCTTTCCATATGAAATACTCATAGAAATTCCTTGGAGATAAAAAAGGAGCCTGAAGGATTAAACACTGAAGAACTAATTGTTGTAGCCACTAGGAAATGGAAACAGGGGCTTGGGTGAAGGAAGATTTTCAGTAATTATTTTCATCATTTTTTGCTTGAATTTTTATAAGAATATGTCCATTTTTAAATTCAAAGATTAAGAAATATTTTTTAAAGTTAAAATGGACTAAACTGTTATTTACATGTTGTTTAGATGATAACTTTGTTAAGGCTATAGGACAAATTATTTGGTCAGGTAATGAATGAATGTATCCCTTAGCCCTACTTTCTTCTGTAAAAGAGATAGAAGACAGTTGAGTATAACACTAAATCAGGTAGGCTATGTAAATACTTCAAAGTATTTTTGTGTGTGTGTGTAAAGACAATGTGTAGACAATTTGAAGAATTATGTTCTCCACTTTTTCCAGTTGTAACTCTTTCTCATTTCTAACTGTATGTGCCCTGTTAGAAATCCCATGTGATAGTTGTTAAAATGCAGGTTACCAAGTTCCTGAAACAGATTTTCTGATTCTGTCGCACAGGTTGTACCCAAAGACTCACATTTTTTAACATTAATTTTTTTATTTTTAAAATTTGTATTATTTCTTTGAGTGTTGGGCCATTTTAAATATGTGATGTCCTAAAAGTATCTAGGTCATAAAGTCAACTAGGCAGTTGTATATATAATCCTGGATGGGAGGTAAAATCTGAGGTTTATAAGCATAGAGTCATTCATTAAAACCTTAGAGGTGGATTTGATTGCCCAGAGGTGATTATTATGAATATTTTTTAAAGCATAGAAATAAAAGAGCTCACAGTTGGGCTATGATGCACTTCAAATTTTAACATCCCAACAGAGGAATGGATGCTGACAGTGTGCTAGAGAAGCATCCACAGAGAGAAGAAATGAAAGAAGACCGTGGTGTCAGGAGGCAGAAATGGAAGTGTCCTCATGAAATAAACATGAGTCATACCCCCTGCCCCTCCACCCATGCCCACCACAGTCCTCAGCCAGGTAGTAGCACCCTAGATGCTCAACCTCAAGACCCAACCTGTCCTCAAGGCAGACTGAGGACCATTGCCCTCCCCACCTCACTGGGATGTGCAGACCTGGGCTCCCTAAATACTAGGGGTCCCTGGCACATTACATGCATGCCCCAAGGGTCCAAACCATGGTGGCCAGCCCCATGACCCACATTTAAAATAAGTGTCTTCTAGGGTAGGGATTGGTGTACTTTTTCTGTAAAGAACCAAGTAGTAAATATTTTAGGCTTTGTGTGTGAGAAAATCTGCATGGTAATTTCTTAACTCTGGCTGTGGTGGAAAAGCAGCTACAGACAACCTGTAAAATGATTATGGCAGTGTGCCAATAAAATTTCTTTTTTTTAAACAAAAATAAGTGGCAGAGTAGATTTGAAGTAGTAGTTTTCCCACCCTTGCTATCAAGATTTTTGTAAATGAGCTTATAAGATATTTTGAGGACATGCACATTTATATACAATATTTTAGTTTAATGCAACTCTCACAATTGTTTTTAAAAAATCAGGGCAGGGAGATGTAAAAGGTGTCTTTCCTCCTTTAGCAGGGCTAGTTTTTACATCAGGAACTGAAACACTTAATTGCATGTGTAATAATGTAATTGAAGGGTCTAGTATACTGTCAGCATTGAGCTATTATCACTACAGCCTGCTGTTTTGATGAAATGTCAATGGTGGAGTATTGCATGAAGAAATGTCCCTGGCAACGTTGATGACAAAATGTCAGTGATAAGATGCTGCATGGAGAAATGTTCCTACAATGAAATGGTGCATAACAAGATGTCCTTACGATAAAACAGTCAACAAAATGTCACCATGACAAAAGAATACACACACACACACAGACACCAAGAAATGACATGGCAACTTGGCTGCCTAATTACTTTCAATCTAATTTAAATTGGTAGAAAGTCTTTTTGCTTTTTAAAATGAGAGACTGCTAGCACATTTAAATGCCAAAAAGTTTTTTTCCCCTTTTTTTTTCTGGGACACTGCAGGTGGCCCCTTTCATCTCTGTGCCTCTCACTCTGCAGAATGTTGCTGAGCAGGGGATCCTGGCATCTCTGAGTCAAGAGAGCTAGTTCAATCGCCTGCTTTGCGTTCCCTACCTTTCCCACCTCCTTCCCAGTTGGAATAGTAAGTTCTCTGTGAAAGCTTCTGCAAATGATGACAAGAAGGAGAGTTCTCAGGGAAAGCAACTGAGCTTTAATGCTAGTAAAACTGTTCCAAATGTAAAACACATTTGAAAATCTAAATGTGTGCCCCCGAAACCACATCAATAGAACCTTTAATGATCTTCAGAACCAGCCTTTTCTCTTCCAGTCAGTGGGAAGATTGTTTCAAATCTGTTTGTGCCTGAAGCACTTTTGATTGTGACAGTCTTCTCATTCATGGGCTAAACATGGCGTCCCACTGGAAGTGCCATCCAGGTTCACAGCAATACAGTATGATATGAAAGTATAAACAGAAGTCAGAACTGCATTTCTCCTCTGAGATAACAAGTGCAACTAGATTTTCAGACCACCTATTATGCCATAAAAAATAAAAGGGAAAGGAAAATAAGACCTACTTTATGTCAGTTGCCTGGTTCGTGGGAATGAAACTTACCAGGTCAATACGGAGCCCTTTAAATGACTTCTATAGACGGTATCTTGATCCTTGCTTCTGGCCAATTGTTAAAATTTTTCATAAGATAAAAGCAGAGATAACATCAATCTGAACTTCTTTCTGCTTTTTGTGGGTTGGTTAATCATAATTGATTAAATAATAAACTGTTTCACAACCTGTCTTAGTTTTTCCCTTTTGCTTTGAGACTCTGACTGAAATAAGGGCTCAGCCATACCTAATGTTTGGGCTTCCCAACATACAGATTAAGACTTAAGATCCTTGTAACCCTGTTTCTCACAGTAAAGAGCTGACTGGATAAAATAACACTGGTTTTCTGTTATAGATAGATATACTCCACCCTCATTATAGAACTATTTCAAAAGCCAAGGGATATTGAAAGTTATAACAGTAATGGCAGCCCTCATGATTAAATCATGAGGCACATGAGTTTTTCGTTTAAATTTGATGTTCTCATGATCTCAATATTTTTCATGCAAATCTTGTTATTTCTGCATCCTTTCACACTCCAGCTTAAATTGCTTGTCAATCGGCATGCTTTTCTTGAGTGCAGCACTTCTGAGCTTCTCCAATACGATTTTATACATCTATTTATATCCACTTCTTTAGTATATTTTTCCTTAAGGAAGACATTGGTACAGCATTCCAAATCACATTTAATGAAGTCTTTTGAATTAGGAGCAGTGACTTTGGAGGCCAAAGGACTTGAAGCAAGAGGATGGGTTTAGCCAGCAGATGGAGGTGAAGAAGACTATAGGTTAAGAGAGGAAGAAACCCTTTTACATTTTAACATTTATAACATTTTTAATATTATACCTAGAGTGTTTACACTAGGGATTGCTTAGAGCAAGGGCAAAATCATAGCCTAACAAAGAGAAACATCATTAATTGGAAGATCATTAGAAAGCTAGGTAACCAAAAAGGTTGAAAATCCCTCATGAAATAACCCTTGAAATCTCATATCTTTCAAGGAATCTCAATTTTTCAGAACCTATAAGCCCTCAACTTAAAAAGTTTTTAGCCAAAATGTTCTCTTTTTTTTAGTGAATACTATTTCTGATTTCTATATTCCTGGTATCCTCATCCACGTTGACCTTAGAAATCTTAGGGAAATGGACCAGAGACAAATATACTTCCATCAGGTCAGTGCTCTTTTTCTTTCTGAATTTGCAAGACTCACACTACAGATATCTACAATTGCACAGGCAAGCTTTAGTCTCCTGTCACCAACCCTCCTAGCGCTCCATCTTATTTTTTCACACAGGAGAATGTATTGCCATGTATCTTGTAAAATCAGCTAATGTGCTTGCACAGAGCTAGAATGTCACTGGTATAACAAGACATGCAGTAATGTGCACTCATGTCATTGAGGACACTTCTAATTGATTATGCATTTATTTGCCACACCACTATTCTCCTTGGAATATTGCTTAAGAAAAAAACATTTGAATATTTGAATAATCTCATACTGTTTTAGGGATTCCTGATGCTTGCTAATGAACACACTAGAAAGCTTTATATTTCAGATGTGTTCTCAAATGTGTAACCTACTTATTGCTTTTTTCCATGCATTTTTATATTCCAGAGGATCCTCTAGTGACAGAACATTTTCAATCATTACTTCTCTTTGGTGGAATCAATTACCTCCTGATAGATTCCCTTTCCAAGTTTAAAATTACATTTAAAAACTCATCTCTTTTCTGAATTCTAATTGGGTGTACTTTGAACCCTAGATTCTTTTAGTGAATATTTGTTTATAAATCTTTCTATGACTTAAAGGGCTTGTTAACACATTTATGGGCTGAGTGTAATAATCAACATGTAATATGTAATTCCTTTGGGAATTTACATTTATTAAACAAATATTTTATTTACTTTCAAGGGAAAGACTAGAAACATAATACTGACAGTAAAAATTGAGAAATAATGATATACTTCAATCATATTTTTTTCTGCCTACATGATTTGTTTAAAGTCACATTTGAGGACACTGAAAATAGAATTGCCTATAATTATGTCTCCCTCTTACACACAGAATCATATATAGTGGCTCATTTATATTCCTTATATTACAAAGAAGCTCATCAGCTTTTCAGTGGTTATTATTTTGCAAACATACTAATCTGAAATATAGCCAAGAGATGAGAAAGTAAGAAAAATATACCTTTAAATAAATATACTACTATATGAAACCCTTTTATTGACAACTGTCATGTGGAAAGTGTTTTATTAATTAGTGTTATGATATTTGTTTTTTATAATAACCTTATGAGATGGGAATTCTTAGGCCTGTTTTTCATATAAGAAGTGTAGGAATGGAGCTAAAATTACCTATTGGAATTTACATAATTAACAAAAGAGTTGGGATCTGACCCTAGATATAGGTCACTCCAAGCTATTCACACTCTTTCTAATATGGTCTATCTCTCAAAGTAGAGAATAAAACATTCTTGATTTAAAATGTGTCCAATTTTGCCCATAGAAGAAATTTTTTTTAACATTTTTTATTGATTTATAATCATTTTACAATGTTGTGTCAAATTCCAGTGTTCAGCACAATTTTTCAGTTATTCATCGACATATACACACTCATTGTCACATTTTTTTCTCTGTGAGTTATCATAACATTTTGTGTATATTTCCCTGTGCTATACAGTGTAGTCTATTCTACAATTTTGAAATCCCAGTCTATCCCTTCCCACCCTCCACCCCCCTGGTAACCACAAGTCTGTATTCTCTGTCTGTGAGTCTATTTCTGTCCTTTATTTACGCTTTGTTTTTGTTTGTTTGTTTGTTTTTGTTTTTGTTTTTTAGATTCCACATATGAGCGATCTCATATGGTATTTTTCTTTCTCTTTCTGGCTTACTTCACTTAGAATGACATTCTCCAGGAGCATCCATGTTGCTGCAAATGGCATTATGTTGTCGGTTTTTATGGCTGAGTAGTATTCCATTGTATAAATATACCACATCTTCTTTATCCAGTCACCTGTTGATGGACATTTAGAGTTTACTTAGAGCCACTTTTTTAAAAAATTTATAAAACAAATCTTACTGCTCGCTTAACTGTTCTTTTTGTGTTGTTCTGTTTTGGTTTTTAGTCCCCAGTATGAGATACTGAATAGAAAGTGGACAGAGGGAAAACATTAATGGCACATACAGACCTGGCATCTTCTCTTATATTAAGATCACATGGAAGACACACAGTGACATGCAATAGAGATAATGCAAATCTTTTTTCTCTAACCTCAACACTCAGATTTAGTACTATTTCAATAATGGCAAAAATCCAGCTGCAGAAACCAAACAGTAGAAAATCTGTCCTAGCTCCTTCTAACTCTAGGTGAGTGCAAGACTGATCTTTTAAGTCAAGGTCACAAAATTTCAGCCCTTGGTCTTTTTTTATTTTTTAATTTAATTTAATGTAATTTAATTTAATTTTTTAATTTGGCTGGCTGATGTCTTTAAAAATCTGAATTTGAATGCCTTCAAATGTTCAAATGTTTCCTTTAATTGTAGGCCCTATCACACCCTGCCATCTTACCTAAAACCTACTTGAATCACTTATATCAAGTTTTTGGTCCATGAAGATGTTTGAGTTTGCAGCTCTCATTCTGATGTGTCATGTAAAGTAAGCTCCCTTTCCTAAGTACTCTAATTCTGCCCATGGTTCTTCCAAAGTACCTAACAGGATTGGAATTAGAATGAGATAATTTTACCTTGGGCACAAAATTTTAGATGGCACCAAAAACCCTCAGTAATCAAAATAAAGAGAATTAAAAACTATATTTTTAAAAATCAAAATTAATCCAAAAAATTTATGATAAACAAAATAAAGGCATCCCCTAGTCTTTACTCTAGTATCCAAACTGCCTTCTAGAGTCTATTTTGTTTTATACTAATATCCTTGAATCCAAGGCCCTCATTCTTACTTGGTTAATCTCTGCTTCTTCTGCCTCATCTCCTAGTATTGAAAAAAAGCATAGAGTAGCAACCAATGCTGATTAGAAGAGAACTCAAACAGCAAACCCATGTGGCTCTATTCAGAATAGGAGCCTACATTCAGTATGCCTTGAAGCACTCCTCTGCATAGTTAATAATTTTAAAACAACTAGAGCTAGCAATTATTGAGCATTTCTGTGGAGACCCTGTGCTAGGCACTTAATTTGAATTATTTTACTAATTCCTGACAACTATCATATGTGATAGAGATCGCTCTTATCTCCAGTTAACATTTGAATCTAAGTCATTTGCCAAATTAATACATGGTAGAGTAGGGATTAAATTAGGACATCATAATCACAGAATACACATTTTTAAGGAGATAACTAAAACTGACTCTGAGTCATGAAAAGAAGGCTAAATGATTTTATCTTGAAAAGTAGGGAGGTGTTATGCCAAGAGAGCTTGTTATTTAAAACCAGTTGTTATCATGGGATAATATTTGGAGATTTTTAGCTGATTTCTTTTCTTTCCTATATCATCATCATCATCATTTTAATAATTGCATTGCAACTCTTCACTGGAACGAGGGCATGCATTGTCTAAGGGGGAGGATAGATACAGTCTAGGACAGAAAAAGTCATTTTTCTGTTTTAAATTTGAAGATTGATTTTAAAATACTCCAGCAGAGACTATGAACTTGAAAGCCCCCTCCCCATTTTTAATTGTTACATTTGATAAAAAGTAGGCACTTTTATTTCCAAAAACTTGGTGTAAAATATCCAGAGCTACAGTGTCGAGGACGCAGATCTGGCTATAGCATAAGTCAGAGTGAGGAGAACTCCAGGATGATATAAAAGCTCCCAAGGAGGTAAACACCTTGACCAGCAGGATTGAGACAGAAATTTGGAGAAGATCTAATTGTAGTTGAGTGTGCTGGATTTCTGTATGTAGAGAAATGGCAAACATTGTGGGAAACCCCACACTCAACGTGGTGCCTGAGAGGTAAAGTAGCACTGACTGGGGCTGAGAGTAGTGTCACATGGTTTGGTATCATATGTCTCAGCAGTGTGCAGGGAAAACAACCAGGACTACCAAAGTGGTTGCATTTGGAGATAATGAGATAAAGAGTACACCTGAAAAGTGGAGACCACGGAAGGGCCTCAGACATCCTCAGTAGATGAATAGGGATGAGGCACACTCAGCAGAGGCCACAGAGGAAAGAGAGAACCATAAGCTTATTGTGCACTCCTCCATTTCTTCCCTGACCCTAGCTCTGCCTCCATGCCATGCAGTTATGGTCAACGTTCGCTGGAGCCAGAGACATCCAGGGAGAAGGGAAGGTGAAGAGGGAGATAGAAAATGCTGTATTGACTGCATATTGACTTCAAAGAGATTGAGATTTAAGTTGGAAGTGATTGTCGTCGTGTCTACTCTTGAATTTCCAAGATTAAAATTTTCTTCATCTTCAGAAATGGAGAACAGTGAAAAAGTTACAGAGGAAAAATAAAAAAAATATTATTGCATATCTGTGTTGCAACTATAAATTTATAGCAGCTATAAGAAAATAATTCAGCAATGTTATGATATTATAATCTTCAGTTACCTAGAAAGTTAACCTATGTGGAATGGTGCCCTCTCACTAGGATACAAAGTTAGAGCATTGTCTTGTGTATAAAATATCAATTAAATTTCATTACCCATCCAACAATAGAATCAGAAGTATAAATTTTAACATTTTAAAGATTTTAACATAATAATTATGTATGTTTTATGACTGCTGTATCATGGGACTTAGAGATACCAGATTCTACTAAAATCCAATTAAAAAAAGAGTAGGATATTTTTATGATTAGGTATCAGCACCTATCTACCATTTTCTCCAGTATTTTTCAGGGTATCAAATTAGGTTTGATGATTTTTGATCAAAAGTTCATTTTCATCTTTTATATTAAAAAAAACTCCTATGGTACACATTTTACTGAAGTTTAACATATCTCTCATTTTAAAATCAGCTCATATTTAAATTATTAGCAGCACAATGGAAATTAGCAGAGGGAAAATGGAGAAACTGGAGTAAAGATAGGGTCTGAAAGGAAAAAGCCATTTTTTTGGTTATTATTCCAAACTTTAAACTATTACGAATATTAAAACAGTAGATTCCAAGCTGCTTTACTATAAACTACTTTTAGCTACATGCTCAAAGGGAGGAAGAGTTTTATTTGTACGAGAGTATGTGCTTCTGGGATTCATGAAATCTACTAGAGAAATATCAAACATTTTGATAAGTCACAGGAAGAAATGTGAAAATTTTAAGGAGCCCAAAAAATAGAAGTTCAAAGAAAATGCTATGCCTTGGCAAAGAGACTTCAGACATTAGACTGACTTTTTGTCTATTGGGATCATCTTTTTCTCCAGTATATTGACAGAAAAACTCAATGATATGATATATGATATGAAAACTACAATGATACGATATGAAAACTACAAATATTAGAAATCAGTAAAAACTTTCTTTTTTTTGAAATCAAGGTAAGCTACCCTGGCACACTTTAGCTACCTCAAAGATCCTCCTAACTTTCATATTTATTTTAATAATTATTTGATAATTTAAGTAGTTAAATTGTATAATTTCTTACTTTGAATTAACCAACATATTATTTCAACTCAGAGTAGTAGGAGAAAAACATCCCTCCTCCACTATATATTTGGAAACATCACCTGTTATCTGGTAGAATAATTATTGTTATTTTGGTTTCTAGATTAAAAGCAAATGGCAGGTAGACTGCAAGTAGGGACTGCTGGGAATAAGGCCAAAGGAAATTAGAGTTAGAAATGTAAAATGTGTGCAAGAGTTTGTCTAAGGCCAAGCAAGGCCAGTCTGTTTGGAGAAGGTTGAAATCTCATTATTTGGCAAGAGGTACATTAACAAATGCAAAAGCTTCAGGAATTCCAGGTAATCAAGAGTCTTAGAAGCTCACTGAGCCAGCATGCTTCTTCCCATGAATGCTGCCTCTATAAAGCAGATTTTTCATTTTCACATTAATAGCATGGTTGAGAAGCTCTTGATAGAGTAGCTTCTGGGGGAATGGAATTTGTCTGAAGAAGAAATAAGCCTGGAAAAGCCAGAGTAGCCATAACTAAAGGCTAAAATTTACTTCCCTACGAGGCCTTCCTTTTTTGGGGTAGGTTGGGGAGTGGGGGGGAAGCTGTTTTGGAAACCATGGTACATTTCTGACAATTTAGGATTCCTGAAATTATTTGGGATCAGAAAGAAAAGGATTTTAAAAAATCTCTTATGAGGTCTTATTTCTTTAATTAAATAAAATGTTTAAAGAGACAGGAAAAAGATGTGTGGTGTCTGCCTGGATTTCTCTGAGCAGTTGTGTTTGTGATAAATCTGTAATGCCTTTCCTCTCTGTCTTCTGTTACTCTGTTAGTTGCTGACGGTAGTCGAGAAAAGTGATTGCTGTTCCCTGTCTCTTCATTTCCACCTCCTAACTGTGCTCCTTGATCACTGCTCTCCTACCTTCGCACATTTTCTCCCTGATGTCCTCATTCCTTCCTAGCGCCATTTCAAGTGTAGATTTCCCTGGTAGAGAAATACAGCATGGTCTGAAAACAAAACAGAACAGAATTCTATATTGATGTAGATGTAGTGAGATTTTTTAAAAAATAAAAACCCCAAATCCCAAAATGAAAAGAAAAGAAAAAAGCAAGGAAATAAAGCAAAGAAGACCCAATATCAAGGTGCAACTTGATTTTCCTCAGACTTACAGTTCATGACAGCCTCGAACAATTTACTCCATAAATATGCAAAGGAAGGTTTGTATTTAGAGTGTTCACAGGGCTAAGAACATTTCCCTGGAGCACTGGGAAATAGTCAATTTGATTACATTCCTTTTCTTACCTGATTTGATACACTATGTTGAGGGTAAGGGCAAAAAGTCAGCTCTGGCTTTATAACTCTCAATACTAAAGCTTTATTATATTGTATTGAGTTTTATAAAGGCTGCATAAATAAAATTAATACCATGTATACTACTTTGTAGTTTTATTATTATTAAAATTTAAAGTAATACATACTCAGTTAATAAACAAAAATGGTATTAAAATCTTATTTCAAAAAATAGACCTCTCTGCTTTGCCCTTTCTTATTCTCTGCCTTGTTATTAGTGTTATTTAAATTTTTCTTTTGAGTATTTGTGTTCATCTTCTAAAGAATATAATAATATTGCTGATTCTTGATTTATACAGTTTAGGTCCCATCTGTTGACATCCAACACGGCAGATGAGGCCTCAGCTCTTTTATGGCTCTGTTTCCCCTCCATTATTCCAATAGCATCATGTCCCAATTTGAAGTTAAAGTTATATTTAGTTTTTATATTATCCTGAAGAAATACTATTCACTCAACAGCTAAGGAGCATTCTATGTTTCCTTTCCTGCATAACTATGTTTTCTTTTTTTTCTAGAGTCAGTAATTATCTCATCGTTCTCATTTGTTTAGTTTTCCATGTACCCGTTTTCCCCACAGCCTCCGATAGCCTTCAGTGCAGTTTTCTGCATGATCAAATATATCAGATTATTTTTTCCATTACATTTTTTGTTCCTCAAGCAGATTCCCCCCAGAATTGATTCTTATCTTCCTGCTCCAGTGATGACTCCTAATTTTCCAGGCCTGCTATGCAGCTGTGATCCTGGAAATTCCCCTCACTTGACTCCTGTTGCCAGAGCTCGCTTTCTTGATTTCATGTCTTTTTTTTATCAGTTGCTTTTGCATATTAAAACAAAAGCCAATCGAATGAGAGTCTTATTTACTTATTTTTGGATGAATTTATTGAAAGTGTTGACAGTGCCATTCTACTGCTGTGTGCTTTGGGAAATAAGAATATCTTAAGGCTTTCAGTACACAGAGTAGTAACTGACCCTTGAGTTTCTTCTTATTGTCATTAACCTAGTCAAGTGCCTTTATAAGGTACTCAATAAAATATTCTAAAGAAAATAATAATCTGGAAATGTAAATATATTAGATTCCTCTAATACTCTTTAAATTATATTAGTGAGAAATTATATCTATTGGGTTTATCGGTGTTGGGCTGCACTCCTCAGGACTACAAGGCCTATGCTTGCCCAGCTCAAGACGGAAGAAAGCGTGGACTCAGCAACAGAGACACCAGTGGTGTCATAGATGGGGGATCTTACACGTCTGACTCAAAGTCCTGGAGCGACACCCCACCTTATGCAGCAGAAGGCAGGAGGGCAGGACATGGTGTCAGTCTTCATTCCTGCGTGGGGAGTGGGGTCAGGGGTGAGCGTGTAAAGAGTTACAGGAGGAATGGATATCCAGTTGGCTCATCGGTTACCGGGGAAACCAGCAGAGGGACACACTCCTCGCTACCCCTTTGATAAGCTATCATAGTGGAGATGTTCTGATCTAAAGCTAGAACAGTCATTAGTTGAGTCCCGGGTCAAGTATGTAAAGAGGCCAGTCATGTAAATAGGATGTAGATGAAGCAGGCACTGGTTGAGCAGGGAATGTACAGAGAGCAAGAGAACAGTCACCTTGAGTGGCCTGATCATACAATCTGATATGAAAAATAAAAGCATTAAAGCATTGAATTTTCCAAATAAACTGGAAGATTTTTTTATGAGAAGGTCACTCACTGACATGAAGCTACATATATATGTTTATGTGTGTGTGTGTGTGTATGTATGTGTACATATATATATAAAACACTTATAATGATTGGAAGGAAAGTAACATTAATTGAGTGTCTGTTACATTCACACTAAGTTCTTTTACAGACACGCTTGCTTTTAGTTCTCTAAGAGGCTACATGGTATATACTTGATGAAATATGGACTTTGAAGTTAACAGGTTTGAATCCAAGTCTTGACTCATAATTTTGTGGTTTTGATTAAACTTAACTTAGATTAAATGCCCTTCATTTCTTTACTTTTACTCTTAAAATGAAGTTTACAATACCTGTCTTTCAAGGGATTGTTGGAGGTATGACATGAGATAATGTGGCTCGAGTGACTAGTACACACTACTGCTTCTAACAATGCAAACATTATCTGACTGCCACGCTCCCACCGTGACTACTCTGACAGCAGCAACAGCTACAAGCACTGCTACCATTGCTACTGCTACATTTGATAGGCAAAGAAACCAAGAGCTTAGACACGTTAGTAAATTTAGTTGAGATCACATCCCCGGTAAGTAGAACAGAGATTTGAAAAATAGATCTTTCCAACTGACTCTAAAACCTTCCCAGCATATCGCATTCTCACTATTAGAAGCAAAGCCATCCACATCATTTTAGACCTTTCGAGCTTCAAAATAATCAACACTCCACTGAACTCTGTAAGGGACGAGGTGGTTCAGAGGACAATTTTTTTTTGATTAATTAATTTTTATTGAAGTACAGTCAATTACAATGTGTCAATCTCTGGTGCAAAGCACAATGTCCCAGTCATGCATATACATACATATATTTTCATGGTTTTTTTCCATTAAAGGTTATGAACAATCTTAACTGTGCTTAGAAAGCTAATCACTGTTAGGTTTGGAACAGGATAGAACATTTCTTGTTGGAACTTTTCACAGAACATCGGTCTTTGATTTTTCCAATGGCTAAGTGTAGGATCAATTATCAGTCAAAAATGACAAGTGATTTTGATTGTATTTGGACATTTTGTGTATTATGAGACACTGGGTCATACAAAAGCTTGTGTTTGAGCAGGCCTCCTTGTGATATACCATGCTGGTGTGCAAAGTTGGGTGGGGGGCACTGGGCTACCTCATTATTGCCAAGTTGGGGTACAAGCCTAGGTACTCCTCTGCTGCCTGACAGCAGGGGGGCCTGCTTGCTGCTGGGTGGGGCTAAGGACAAACTTCTTAGTAGGCCTCTGCTGACCCCTCCAGGGCTGGAAGGGGGAGGTCCCCTTGTCACTGCTCCCCATGAGGCATGCAAAGACACTGTAAGGTGATGGGAGAGACTTGTTACTGCTGGGAAGTAAGGAAAATCCAGGCTTCCCACGAGGCCTCCTCTGATACCGCTTTGCTACGGAGAAGCATGGGTCACCTCATCACCACTGGTTGGGAGCGGGAGTCCTGGATCACGTGTGGGCTCCAGTGGCACCACAAAGTGAGGACGATTTTATCTCCAGGCCAGCATGTAAATCTCAGTTCTGACACCATCTGGGAGAGATGGGCACTTCACTGCCACCAGGTAAGGTTCTAAGTTTAGGCTCTCCACTTGGCTTTGTTGGTAAGAGTGGGAGTGGGGCCATAGTTTGTTTTGTTTTTTTCCCAGTTTTAGTGAGGTATAACTGACAAATAACATTATATAAATTTAAATGATAATTTGATATATGTATATATTGTGAAATGATTATTGTAATAAGGTTAGTTAACACATCCATTACCACACATAGTTACCATTGTGTGTGTGTGTGTGGCGAGAACATTTAAGACTTACTCTCTTAGCAAATTTCAGGTATATACTACAGTATTGTTAATCCTAGTCACAATAGTCTATGTTAAACACTCAGAATTTATCCATCTTATAATTGAAAGTCTGTATCCTTGACCAATATCTCCCCAGTTCCCCCAGCCCTCTACATTTTCCCCATGGTGTTTAGCTGGAACAGATCAGTTATTGTTTAAAGGTTCTCTGTCTTGCCATGCTGCCCTGGCTTGGTCCTTTGTGTGGAGAGAGCAGACCTTTGTTCGGACTATTTTGGTCTGCACCCAAGGCATTCCTAGGCTGCTACTTCTCCAGCATCCAGTCTAGGAAAAATGAGGCCAAAAGAAAACCCAGAGGATTCACTGCCATATTATTCCTCAGGCCCCAAGAACCCCAGCTGGCCTGCCTTTCCCTCTCCTCCCTTTACAATCTTATGTTTGTTTTATAAAACATGTCCAGAGCTTTGGTATTTCTGAGTAGAAACAATAGAGACAAATGCATCTACCCCGTATCAGATGAGGTACATCTAAATCTGGAAGTCCTGAACTGACTTTCAAATCCTGTGTTTTTCATTGAATCCAACAATGAAATCAAGACACTTCCCTCAGAGAGTTGTATGAAAACATGAACAGAGAGTTTGTTCTTGGATGTGTACTGTGACTTCTCAACCTCATACAGTGCATGCCATTCTGTGTGACCCTTGGAGTATGCTAAATAAAATCATCAGGGAGAATGGGAAATAAAATGTTTAGGGGACAAGACTGTTGCGCTATGGTGTGGTCCCTCGACAAGCAGGAGATGTGTCAGGAATACAAACATCCATCCTAACCTAAGTAATTAAAGAGCTCTGGGGGCGGGGCCCAGCAATCTGTTTTTTTAACAAGCCCTCAGGTGATTCGGACGTGAGCTAAAATGTGAAGAACCATTGAGCTTTGGAAACAGCTGAGATGCCCGCAGTTTTGTAGGGTCTGCCAGTGGGAGAGTGGATACTCTGGAGCCCAGGCAGTCACGCGCTGTGCTGTGCATGTGAGGCCTTGTCCTGGAGACATCTCCTGCACCCTTTCCGTCCTCTTTCTTAGTTTTTTGGGTAAATAAGGGAAGGGAAAGTAGGCATACACCATGCTGAAGTTGCAATTTGCCTGTACAGTCTTGGAGTGGGTGGACAACTTAAATCTACTTATTTCCACATGAGAAATATTAAGGTAGTCAGAGCCTGCCTCACATTTAAGTCTCAGAAGAAGAGGAATGTTAAGGGATCCTTGTGTAACATATACTTAAAATTCCACTACTGAAATGATTTGGAAGAAACTGGCATCTTCCAAAATGAAGAAGCAACACATAAGGCTGTCTTTTCCTTTGTAACTGAGGAGGAATAAATTGAAAACTAATAGACTCTGAGACTCTGTTTGAAGAAGATCCAAGATATGTGAAGAGGCCATACTGAGAGGGGATGTTGATGGGGACTTGAGTCGGAGCATGTCAAAACAGCCTTGGCTGCCCTGCACGTTTCTCTAGGACTCGCAGTAAGTAGGATCCTGGCATTGTAATGCCGTGGGTGCCCATCTGTAAGTGGTTGATTCTGACTGAGCAGATTATATTCATCCTTTATTACTCACAGCACTTACGGAATTTAGCAATAATCCTGTGGCTTTGTAGGCAGAGGAGCATCTAGCTTTTACTCTTTCAAAAAAATATATTTTACTTATTATTGTGTTGTTTAATTATGGGGGAGGTAATTGGGTTTATTTATTTTGTGGGGAGGTACTGGGGATTGAGCCCAAGACCTCATGCATGCAAAGCACACACTCTATCACTTGAGCTATACCCTCCCTGCTGAAGCTTAGACTGTTTTCTCAGTGTTAAGACAAAGTACAATGAATGGAAAGGGACCTTCTCTAACTCAGTAAGCATTATCTTTATTACAGTTTCTTAAGGATATCATAATTCCAGGTTGTCTTTCAACATTGTAGTCAATCATCATCCACCTTAAGGATTCTGTAATATTTAAAATCTCCTGGCCCTCGGGGACAGAAGGAATCACTTCTCACTTGCTCCCCTAAAAGGCACAAAATCAAATTACACCAAAAGGCTCCTTAGAGTACAGCTCTTTGCCAATGACTTGAATTATTTTCAGCCACTTTGGCATATTTCCCCTCCAGACAGAATGAAAATCTTTTCGTCTGCACCAGTGAAGGATTTCCTATTTCTTCCATATATACAGTATAATGAGAATAAAAGCTTCTCTGCCTCAAAGACCTTTCCTACGGTGCCATAATGCAGGGAAAATAACACCCATTTCTAACACATGAAGCCCACATAGTTTCTGAAGAAGACGAGAAAGACATTAACATTATACAAGAAAACTATTTGCTCTTTGCTTTCAATTTCCAAATTTGAGCACACCAGAGATTTCAGACTTCAAAACTACATATATCTGTGCTGAGGTGTGGCCCCTCTAAGGTGCTTCATCATTGGCACTGAAAGCTGGTTTCATGAAACACCTGTTCTGAGTAAGCAATGTGATCAGAGTGTCAGCAGGGCAGACAGATTTTAAATGGAAGATTGTTACTTACCCAGAAGCCATTTGGAAACTAAAAACTGCAATATCAGTGAACCAGCTACAATAACTTAAATGTCCCCAAGTATGTTATTAACACTTCAGCCCTCTAAAGATCAGATGACTTCTTTTCAGAAGTCTTTGTGTCTCAAGAGAACAAATTGTTTCTCCACATTTATCATTTTGTAAAAACCTTCTTTTGCACTGATAGCCTTACTTATCTTTTATTATTTCCAGTTGCCCTTTTATTTTTCCTTCTGATTTGTGTTATTTCCTTTCCACCAGTGCCTACAGCAGCATTCACTGCAATCACTACCCATTGCTCAGTATTCTTCTCTGCTCTCAATAGCACAGCCTTTAGGATTGAATCCCTTGCCTAGAGCATTAAGAATTGAGAAAAAAAATCACTACTCATTGCTTTGCTTGCAGTTCTCATTTGGACTAGTGCTTGCAGAAATTGAACTGAACTTTCTTCACTGTTACTGCATCTGTAAGGTAATTGCCTAAACTTGTTGAGCCAATCGGAATTGCTGTTCTTGAGTTTTGCAAATGTGAAGAATCCGATGGAGCAATTTGTAAGCCATACATGGTATATCCCTCTTTCCCCACTCAAGGTCATACTGCTCTCTATAGGATTATGTATGACCCTTCTGAAACATTACACTCCTGAATTCTATTTAAAAGCTCCAAACGTTAGTGGTTTAAAAAAATCATTCCTATTTATGGTATCATTTTGGTTGCACAATTGTTATATTACATGAAAGGGTCTTGAAACTCTTTAGCACTTTCTCTTGTGTTTTGGGCAACTCAAAGAAATAGCATTTAACTAGAGAGAGAACACACAAAAAATATGGTCCTGAAAAATAATGTCACATGCGTGCAGCATGGTTTGGTCCACTACAAAATTTGCGTTCAAAATGTCTCAGTACTAGTGCTTCCTGAAGTGGAAAAATAGAATGTTATACAGAGGGAGAGAGAGAGAGAGAGAGAAAGATAGTGAATGATAGTTTCGTACCTTTAGAAAAAGCTTAGGGAATTTAAGAGCTTTATCTATTCCCTAACTTAGAGAGAGTGAAAAAACAAATTATGTATTTCCTGGATCACATCCCTATCCCTACTTGCAAAATTTAAAGTATTTACCTTCATAGGGAAGGTACTGCTTCTGATTTAGTTGAATTCTCTCTGAATGCCACACTAGCTAAATTATCCCCTTCAATTTGATGTCATGCAGGTTGTTGTCTCTTCAAAGGGAGAATTACTGAAAACTAGTCCAATTTTTAAAACATTTTTCTCTCTTGTAGACCGGTCATTGGAAAGATAAAATAATGACTTAAAGTAACCACAATTCTGCAGATCCTATTACAACGTATTTACCCTTGTGTCTCATTCTTTTTCTTAAAAAGCCACGTTATTCACGAGTCCTAGATTAAGGTACTGATTTGGCTGAGAGGAGCACTGTAGTGAGATTCAAGGCAAAGGTTTAAGAAATTTCAGTTAGCTTAAGACAGTGCAAATGATTATATTTGCAAGCAGGACAGGGTATGTTGTTATGTAAATGTTATAAATTTAAGAAAATTGAGCATTCACAGGAATCAAAGTGGGGTGGAGGAGGAATGGAGGTTATTGTAATGCTATCATGCTACACACTGGAAGAGATTGAACCGTTTCAGTTCAATATGGCAATTATAATGATTAATAAAAATCATAAATGGTTGTGCAATACCATTCTGATACGGATGTGTGACGTAATAATGACTGATAGAACAATATTCCTGAGCCATCTGAAGGGGGTGAAAATTGGGATTTGCACTTGCAGGAGGATATGAAGGATATGAAGGTTCTGTGAAAAATGAGGGAGGATAACAATGGGATTTCATTAGTTTAGATTAATCATTATGATCATTAATATTTCCTTTGGACATTGCATTTTTCTGGGTGCCAAGAGGATCGACACAACACCAGGATTATAAATGACAGCCATTATTTTCAATAAAATTGTCATATGACAAAGTTATATTCCATTTATCAACTCTTTCTTGACTAAAAAACCAAATATGTATGTGTACAGATGTGAAATGTAATCAATGAAAATACTTGGATGAACATGAGCAGACGTGCTGGTGAAGTGAATACCATTAGGGTATGAAACTGAGTTTAAAGAGTCAGTGCAGGTTTCCAGAAAGAGATAAAAATTGTTTCCAAATATGATAGGACAGGGGCTACTTTAAGAATGTGGCACATTTTGAGAAAATTCTTAAAATACTCAACAGAGAAAATTGGATGAGAAATTCATATAAGAACTGAGTTGTTCTATGGAGGGTAGGAGAATTTGACAGAGGATTTGAAAATCTGGCTGGGAATTCTGATGTCAAAATTCAGAAAATTGAAAGCTTTTCAGAGATTTGAGGAAAAGGAACACAAGCATGCTTACACAAGATAAAGCTGCCCATCAGAATGCTCTGAATATGAGGGAACAAAATAGAAAACTAATTAAGAATTTAAAAACATTGATATAGATTTCTTGTACAAAATCACTTCTTCTATAATTGGAAGAGTCTCAGTCCTGGATAACTAAAGAGATTTTAACACTAATTAGATTGTTGCAGTGACAAGATCTTATTTTTTTTTCACACAAACATACTTTTTTCCTCCATCGAGTACAAAAATATTTTCCTTTCACTTTATCACAGTAGCTCATTTTGATTATGCTCAGACCTCAGTGTATCACCTATACCTACCCAGCTCATCTGAGTAATTAAAAGAAAAATGATGCATGATGCATTTATAGGTAAGTGAAATGAGTACAAATCTCACATTAACAGCTGGATTCTTATACTTGGCAACATGGCACAGTTTGAGAAAAGCAATCATCTTCCTTTCCTGTTGGCAAAACACTTCACTGGTCTCTCCAATTTGAGTCCTCTTCAGGATTTCGTGTCTGCTCACTTTGCAATGCACAGAACGCTCCTTCCAGATGGACAGCCTTGTCAGATGCTATTTTTATGCTGCACTTTAGAATTTTAAAGTGGGAGAAGTTATTCACCAAACATGAAATGTATCACTTATTGTATACATTGAAGCAGCTTTTCAAATCAGCATGCTCAACCAGCTGCTGATGAGCTTAATACCCCCAGATGAATGAAAGCATGTGTAAGCCAGGCAGCGTACCTTTAAAAGTTCTTATCTTGTGTGGCGCTGATAGGGACTGAGGAAAACTCATAAGAAGAGAAGGCAAGATTCCTGTCCTTGAGGGGTTTCCAATCTTGCATGGAGAATTGAAACCATTTATAGTTAACAAGAATTTGCAGGCAGAATGTATTGTGGCAAATGTAAAATGCATATTTAGGTGCAGAGGAAACAGTTATCAAAATTGGAGAACCATACAGCAGAAGGCCTCCAGAAGCACAAGAGTTTTAACTGAATCTTGAAGGACAGTGTGTATCTAAATTTCAATAGGAAAACCTTTATTTGTAGTATAAAAATAGGTTAACAGGAAAAATGTGAATGCTATCTAGAGCAGCTACATAATTGATGTGGTTGGAGCGTAAGACAATATGTAAACAGCTGAGATATGGTATTAGAGAAATGCATCAAGGATTAGGTGTTTGGATTTGGTATAGAAAGACAATAGGGAGACACTGGTAATGATAGAAGGTGTCAAAGTGGCATTTAAAGAAGACTAGCTTGGGAATCCTTTTAGAAATATGGTCAGGAATACCAATTGATCAGCTGAGTAATTCAAGTATTAAAGGCGCCAGAGTCTGGTCTACAGAAGTAGCTAGGAAGTGGGAACTTCTCCAATAAATCTTAATTGTCTGTATAAGTTTTTTTTTTGATAAGTTCAGTATTTCAGTGGCTTGTCAGGGCAGTGCCTTATGAAGTCAAGTCAGTAAGAGACATTGCTACCTCTTTAAACAGGGCTGTGCGGTGTAGAAATGCTTGTTGAGTTATGTGGGGTTAGAGAAAATGTCAACTTTTGGGAAGCATATCAATTAAAATAAAAAGAAATACTTTCTTTATTCCTTTCTATGTACCATGCACTTTGAGTCACAATCAACACTGGTATCAACATATAAATCAGATTATTGCCCACACTGTGGACTTTTATTATTATTATTATTATTATTATTATTATTATTATTATTATTATTATTATTATTATTATTATTATTATTATTAGTCCTTTGAACTGAATTTGAGAGATAACTCATCTTTCAGCTAAAAACAGTGCTTGGTGGTTCTCCTCTGCTCACTATCAATACTGGGTTGGCTGTAGAGGTGGTTCTGTGAGCCTGGGGTGGGTGGTGAATGGGAATGAGGGCTCTATCATTTCTGAAAGCTCTACCAGAGTTAGTTTGGAATCCTGAATTTCACTTTAAATCTTTCCTCATGAATATCATGGACATTGGAGTTTTGGGGGTGGTGGAGGGCGTTTCTTCACTTATTTGTGTGGAAATAAATACAGATCAAACAAATGAGAAAAGCAAAGGCTATTTATTTGGAAAATAACAACAGAGTCAGCTACCATCACTTGTGTTTGGC
Organism: Camelus bactrianus; assembly: GCF_048773025.1. Lineage (NCBI taxonomy): Eukaryota > Metazoa > Chordata > Mammalia > Artiodactyla > Camelidae > Camelus > Camelus bactrianus. The sequence goes on from NC_133539.1 coordinate 29,882,421, forward strand.
AGACACTCAAAGGCAGGCAGAGGACTGGGAAAGCTTTACAGTGAAAAAAAGGGCAGGCTCCAGGTATGCCCTGATTGGAGGTTGTTGGGTTGGGGAGGCTGTAGACAGGCTAACTAGAAGCAGGGCATCCTGTGTGATCGGTTAGGGCTTCAGACATGGCTTTCTTTAGTTAGTCCTAAGTCGGAAGAGGGGAATGAAAAATAGAGAACCTGTCAGTTATTAATCAAATCCTGGCTATATTGGGCTGACTGTTAGAGAAATTATTATTTAGTTTCCTTGATTATCACTAGATAGCAATCTGGCTTCCTGCAAGCCTGACTTACAGCAGGTTGACATCCTGGGCTGTTTGTTAAAGATAGGGGTGCTGGTTTCTTGGGCATGTTGCTGCAGATTGCTGGGTTAGAGTTCTATTTTTATATATGGTCTGGCCATGGTCTATTTGTATATTCAATATCTCAATTGTTATTGGAATTTTCCTCCTAGAGACATGTCCTGTCACACATAATGTTTGTTGTGCCCTTTCCCTTGGTACAGCTGCACATGTGTGTAGTGAAATGTGCACAGATAGCTAGTAAGCCTTCTCCTAATGTTTGTACTAAAATCTTGCCAGTTTATATTGTTTAGTAAAAGTGCCCGTGTTTTTTTTTCTTTCAATTGTTAATTTAAAAAATACTTTGGCTTTTATATAAATATCAAGAAAACAAGTTGCCATTCTCTATGGAAGTCTTAATAAGTTTTGATAACAAACCCACTTTCTTTTCAAAATATACTACTCTGCTTCATCACGTCTCTTAATTGCAGACTCGATTTTAATAGTTAGTACCTGTCCTAGCCTCTTAGCAGCCTGACTGCCTCACTCTCTGTGGCTCTGCACATTTCTGCTTTGCCCTCTGTCTCTAAAGCCTTTCCTTCCTCATTTCTACCTATTTCCTAGCACCAGTATTGTTATAATCATCTTATTTTCTGAACCAAAGAGCAGAAAGTAATTGCTACTAAGTTTGGCTGTACTTGTGCAGACAGTGAAATAAGATATTTGAAATCAGGACTGCTTTGGAAAACACAGGCTATGTTGTCTATCATTTTTTTGATGCTTTGGGTTGCAAGTAACAGAGGACAATATGCAAAATTGCTTAAGCAATTTGTTATCCCAGGTTAGAAATCTCAAGGCATAATTTTAGGCTTGCTCAACTCAGGGGATCAACGTATACTCCATGACTTAGGTTTGTGCTGCCTCTCCTTCTGTGTCCATCATTCTCAATGTCTTGACACTTTTCCTCAGCCTACTTCCCCCATGAATATAAGTTTGCTACAGCAACCCTATATTAATGGAGCTGCCATAACAAAGCTTCTGAGCATCTAAGCAAACTGAGTGGCTTAAACATACAAATTTATTGTCTCAGTTCTGGAAGTTAGAAGTCTGAAGTCAAGGTCTTGGCAAGGTTGGTTCCCTCTGAGAGATATGAGGGAGAATCTGTTCCAAGCTCCTCTTCTGGCTTCCAGTGATTTGCTCGTTATCTTTGGCATTCCTTGGCTGATAGATGCATCACTTCAATCTCTGCCTTTATTGCTGCATGGCATTCTCCCTGTGTTTCTGTCTTTACGTACTATCTTCTTATAAGAACAACAGTCATATTGGATTAGGGGCTCACCCTACCCCAGTATGACCTTCTCTTAATGAATTATATCTGCAATGATCCTATCTCCATGCAAGGTTATATTCTGAGATATGGGAGTTAAGACTTCAACATATCTTTTTGGGGGGAACACAATTCAATCCATAACAAAGCCCTTGTGACATATCCTGATTCAACAATGTTCAAAGGCTCAAAGAACAGATGCTTATTTCTTATTTTCTTTCTGAAGAGTATACTTTTCCATGTGCTCTGGTGTCACAACGAATAGACTTCCCCAAGCATCTCATTGACAAGAAAAGTATCACCTGCCTTTGTTTAAACCAATCACAGTAAGGGAAATGGAATTACTATGATTAGCTTAGACTAGGGATTGGCAAACTTTCATTGTGAAGTTGTGAAGAATCAGGTAGGAGACATTTTAGGCTTTGTGGGACATGTAGTTTCTATTGCAACTACTCATTGTGGCCCCAGGGCATTCATAGATAGTAATGAATGGGTGTGGCTGTGTCCCAATGAAACTTTTTAACTTTTTTACAAAAATAAATAGTGTCAGAATTAACCAAAGGACCATAGTTTGCCAACCCCTGACTCAGACTAATATAAATACACTATCTGGAGCTGGTGACTGACCCAGCTTTCTAGCCAATTTAAACTTGAACCATTTACCTTTTTTTATTAACAAAGGAAAAAGTTTGATATTTGCTGGATGGCAACATGTGATCAATGTAAGCATAGCACTCAGCCTCTCTAATCTTGAGTCCCTTATGGTACAGCTTGTCATAACTACTCACTTGGAAATGCTACTTTACAAGACAGGTTTTGAAGATAAGAGCATAGCATGGGAAACAGGACACCTGTGTTTAAATCCTTGCTTTGCAACTAGCCAGTTGGATGACCTTAACAAATTACTACATTTCTGTGCCTCATATTATCATCAGTAAAATGATGATGATGATAATAGTGCACACTTTATATCTAATAGACCATAGGGTTGTGGTGTGGCTTAAATAAACTAGGAATGATCACTCATTTACCTGAGCCATTGTCAGTTGTTGTATGTTGAGTATGTGACCTATTTCCACATTGTGGAGGAAATGGAATTTGAGGTAAAAACTTTATGCAAACTAACTTTTCCCAAGAGTCGTCTCTGTTAGACTATTGTTCTTGAACATTCCTTTCAGGACTAATGAATTAATTTATACAGTTACCTATATGAATGGGTAATAGATACAAGGATGAGCTTCAGTACAAGAAGTGATAAGTCTGCCAAGTTTAATTAATCATACTCATGGTCTCAGCTGGAGAAAAATGGACCACAGCACAGTAGATTCAGCCTATGGATCTGGACTCTATCGGCCTCTGCAAACAATATAGATCACTCCAGGATGGAAGGAGCAGTAATGATCCATATTGGTGATGACATGAGGAACCCATGAGGTTTGTGTCTGTGCTGCTCTAGTTGGTTTTTATTACTTGCACGTAGGTGAGGTTTAACTGATGCTTACGTCTTACTTGCTACTTGCCCCATGCTTACTGGGTTTACAGTGCTATTGGTCACGCAAGGAGAGAGGAGTTCTTAGAATGGCAAACTTGTCTTTTATTTCTGTTCTTTTCTCTAGGACCCATTTTAATGATGCCTTTCTACAGAACACTAACTTAACGACTACTCATTTCTCTTTTCCAGGATGCCCTTAAAGTCCGCTGGGGATGGTGTTAATGAATAAGACCTCCTAGCCTTCTCATAGTCCATGTTTGTTTTCACTATAATCAAAGTCAGAATCAACTTTCCTTGCTGTTGAATTTCAGAATTTCATGAAGGGAAGGAACCTTTGCCAAAATGTGGATACCAATGAATTTGATATAGAAAATGGGTTTATCAAAGTCATATTGCCTTTAATGCAAGATATTTAATGTTCTTTATGCTACAGGACTTTTGTTATGGAAAATTTCAGCACATATACAAATTTAAGAGAATAGCATAATGAACTTTCCATGTACCCATCACCTGGATTCCACAATTTTAAAATCTTGTTTCTGTAAAACTTAGGCTGAATACATTTCCATTCCCACATTTCACATCTAAATCACTATGTGACTGCTAATTATCTTAACCTTCCCTTACTCTCTCAAAGGTGTTCCCATTTGGGCAATGAGTTATGCAGCCATCTTATCTATATACCTTACTAACTGCCTTTTGCAACCCCGTGCCACTGGGTTATTTTGAAGCAAATCCCAGACCTCCTATCATGACACCTTTAAATACTTTTGTATGAATATCTTTCTTAATAAAAATTCTTAGCTTGCCATATGTCCCTTTTCTTCAAAACCATATTAAAAATTCTAATCAATAATAAAATATGTGAAAATACAAAATGCTTGATCCATACTAGATAATCTCTTCCTCTTCTTCCTCCTTTATTTTTGTGCTATGTTTTTATGCTCCAGATGGACCATTTTGACTAAATTGACTGATCAATGTCAGCCTGCGTGACTCATTATTTGACTTCAGGGACTCCTTAGTTAATGGTTTGGCCAAATTCACCAGTAGCTTTGGCAGGTGGACTTCATTTGCTAAAGATATGATATATGGGATGTTGCTTAGAGCTATGGTAAGGCAAACATTAGGTCTAATAAATAATCCTTCTGTATGACTTACTGATTGTGAAATTAAATACAGAGAAAATCCTTCAGCTTTTGATGTTTCAAAATCTTTAGTAATTGTCATTTTTTTTTTCTACCACTGTATAAAATAAAGATTGAGAAAGCCTGTATGGGTATGAAAAATTATTGAAACATGATAGTTTTATATCAGCTAGTTTCAGGCTTTCATATTATGTGCTACTTTGCAATTAGGGGAAGAATTTCCTTATGTGTGGCACAGTATTTTGTGTTAGATATTGATTTAAATATGCCAATCACTACCTTTTTCTTAGGTTTTTAGATGAAGATGACAGCAGTGAAACTGGAACAGAGGAACCAACATGATTAACTCCTAGTTGATAATTACTTTCTTTAAAGCAGGCAGTACCTTTCATCCTCTACCATATCATACTGCAAAACTTTCTCTGCTCTTGGAATTTGTTTCCTAAGATTCCAGGTTGAGCCACTGCAAAACTACAACCACTTGGGAATATTCCATTCAACACAAACCAATAGAGTCCAAGTAAATTTCCAGCTGAGACATTTTGAGCAAATTGTATGTCAGGTTTTGTGTGTGTTAACAAAAGTCTCAAGACCTTTGACAAGTTCTGAAGCTTTCAGTTCATTTGAAAAGGACAAAATGAAGACAACCAGTTGTGTCTATATGCATGTATGTGTGTGTGTTGTGATGTACTTATATATTGCTATATAGAGAAACTTTGTCTTTAGATTTTTCTATAAACCAGGATACAAATACAAAATTAAAAAGTCATTACTTTCTGATGAATGCATTCAATCAAGAGAACAGTGGTCAGTGTTTTTTACATTAAAACCTGGGATTCCTATTCATTTCTCTGTCACTAAAACATAACCCATCCAATTCAAGCACAAGCATCATTAGTCTTAGAACTGAAGACACTGGGACTGGTACCCAATCTTGATCCATTTCCTGATTAGTTTCTCTTTCTCTATTTCTTTTATTGTTCTTGGTTTCTCTTGAGGTCTCTTTGCCATTGGGGTATAACAGCTATAAGAGTCTGTGTTGGAAGTTACAACGCAATTCACTTTGCTTGGCCCTGTGTTTATGACATGATTGGTTATCTGTGAGCAGGTGGGGAATTGGAAAAACATTCCATCTGACTCTGAATGTGGCATAGTCTGATTACAGCACAGACAATGAGGCAGATTTCTTTGCTCTGATCCTAGGAACATCCTATTGCTCTTGTTCTGACACCAGGAATAGTTCTGTCTTTTTAACCTTTTCCAAAGATCAGATTATTCTGAGTTCTGGGCCTTGACGATAACTCTAGTGTGTTATCAGTTGTCAAGGCATGATCTCCACAACCGTAATACATCCTGACAATCACTGTACTGAATGACTCTATGCCCTAACCTCTAAGAAATGCCCTATCCTTGCCAAATATTGCAGAAATTTGCAAGTACATATGCAACTAATGAAAAGAGGTTAAGCCCAAAGCTTTTAGCCTAATTGTGCATGCAGTCAAGGTAGAAGAGTCAGAATCCTGCATCTTCCTACTGCAGTGACTTGTATTTTCTTACACTTAAGCCTCAAACCTTTCTAGGCTGGCATGCATAAATAAAAAGATAAGGGAATTGAGCTTGTGTCCTGAAAATGGAACTCTAAATACTTAGAAAAGAACCTTCTTTAAGAGTGGGCAGAAGTCTGTTCGTCTTCCAAAGCCTAAAGAATGAGGCAAAGGTCTACTAGCTATAAAAAGATGGAGATAAGAACAGCTGGAAAAAGCTTAAATAGTACTTTTTTTTTCTCATTTACATCCTCTTTATGGTTCTGATTTGCCTCGAAGGAACCATTTCAGAAAGCAAATGAAGAAATGTACCTGGGAATTCATAATATGCTGAAAGTATTACAGAATGAAGATATTTTGAAAGTGAGGAAAAATCTTTGTAGATGCCACTTTGTATTTTAATGGTCACCCTGCCTTAACTGATATTCTATAGATGAACCTAATGTAAATTTTGGAAGGGGTTTTTAAAAATATCTGAACATTTGTTTTGGCAATGTCAGAGTGTCTTTTGGACTGGAAATACCTTTTTAGTTTCAGAGGATCAGACAGAGTTTTATATGCAAAATGACTTTCTGGAGAAACAAGCATTTCATTAGGCAGCTGCCTGGGAATGTTAAGAGATGCTAATTGCTTGGCAGACTTATAAGAGCAGGGAGCACAGAGGGACACTCTTGTTACCCCAATTCATGAAAAGCAGAAAGTGACACCAAACTGAATTTAAGAAATGTATCTGTTGTGACACAACTTCCTTGTAGCCTTAAACAAAGTATATATATTTTTAATACATGTATTTTTAATAAGTCATCAGATAAAATTCAAGACCAAGTAAAAATTAATTCTTCAAGTTATGAAGAATCTCAAACACAGTAATTGTGCTTGAAGAACTAGCTGTCCCTCCCAAGAATCTATGATTCTTACAATGAAAAAATCCTGAAATGTTATTTATCAAATACTAAACAAATAATATCACACTTAGAGGTTAAGTTAGTTAATGGCCACTTTGAGTCCTAAGAAACAAATGAAATAAGTATCCACCTGCATGGTATGGCTAGAGAACTGTGCCAAAAAAAAAAAAAAAAAAAAAAAAAAAAAAAAAAAAAACCAACCAAAAAAACAAACCCAAAGAACAAACAAACAAAACCCCCCCCAAAAAAACAAAAAAACCCAACTTCATTTATTGAGTATTTCCACCTTAAACAACCCTGTCTTTAGTGAAGACATTGCACCCCCATTGCTGAAGAAAGAAAACTTAGCTTCCAAATAAAAGTCTTCTAAGTATTAAGTAAATAAGCTTTTGATTTTTCAGGAGTGTTATGAATAATTTCAAGAGTTACTTAGGTCTTAAAATGAAACATGGAGTCTTCAATGCTTATTTATGTCTTATAATGAAGCCAAAGCACATTTATTGAGTGCTTACTTGGCATCAGGCACTACTGTAGCATATACTAACTTAATCCTTACAATAATCATGTCAGGTAGGTACTATTATTATCATTATATTCATTTTACCAAGAGGAAAATAGGCACTTAGAATTGAGGTAACTTGCCCAGAGCCATACAATCAAGAGGTGGGAGAGCAAGAATTGAACCTTGGTTAGTCTGGGTTCAGCACCTCCATCATCAGCACTATACCAGTGGTTTTCAAACTTCAGTTTGGATCAGAAACACTGGATGCTTGTTAAAGCACAGATTGCTGGGCCCAGTCTCCAGATTCTTGATCCAGTAGGTATGGGGTAAAGCCAAGAGAATTTGCATTTTAACAAGTTCCCAGGTAATGCTGATCCTACTGGTCAGGGGTCTACACCTTGAGAAGCTGTGTGTAGTGCGCTAGTAATATTTAATTTACTTAGAATCATAAGCCCTTCCAATGGAGTAGACTGTTGTTTCTCTGAGGGCAGAGAGAGTGTGTTGTGTTCATTTTTCAGTTTTCCACAGCTGGTGTTTGTAAGTAGCAAGTAAGTACTTAATACATGTTTGTTCAAAGTATGAATGAATGAATGAATCTCTAGAATTCCTTTTTAACATGTGAAAGACCCTAGAAGTGATCTTTAATTAAGTCATCATCTTACAGATAATTTACTATGAATTCATTTATTAGGAATTAACAAATTAACCATCTAAAAAGCCCTGGAGAGATTTATGGCAGGATTTCCTGATGCAAATTATGCGAGATAGCTGGGAACAAGCTAAGGGCAATGTTTGAGTACAGTCCTGGGTGTAATACTGCGTTGTAGGACCAGGGAATGGAGACGTGAGTCTTGAGTGGGTGAGGAGACCCAAAGCAGGGAAGGGAGACTGAGAAAAGATAAGGTTGTTCCTTTGCTCAGAAACAAACCTGCTGGGAAAAATATGATGATTATGGACCCCTTGGAAAAGACAGTAGAATATGGTAGAAATAGCCAAGGCTTTAAAGAGGCAGGCAGATGTGGGTTCAAAATACTGGTGCTAATACTTACTAGCTGTAGGCCACTGAGTAAAAATATAATTTGACCTTTACTTTCTTATCAATAAAATCACTTGACTCATGAGATCAATATGAAGATAAAACAACTTGACATATATAAATCATACACCAGCAGTGACTGGTGCTCACCAAAAGTTAGTTTTCTTTTCTAACACTTCTGATACATACTACAAATTAAAACATACATTCCACTTTGGTGGGAAGTTCTTAGTAAAAGAATGAATATGCACATTTCTCTCTCCTTATATATTATATAGAATAGACTTGGACTTGTTGGACTATTTGCTAAATTTCTTTATTTTCGTTGTGCCTTTTATACAGGTCTAAGCTGAAAGGTCCCAGATTGACTTCTTTAATTATCAGTTTTTTTGTTGTTATCCTTTTGCACCAGGTATCGAGAGAATTTATATTGGTTATGTCTGGTTATCAAGATCAATAATACTTAAAATATCAGTGCTGTAACCTTTATCTCTGTAATATATCCTCAGATTATTCTTAGAAAAGGTTTATCTTCTCTGCTTTTAAAGAGATGCTAAACCACAAACATGTGAAATGGTTAGAAGAAAAATTCGTATGTTGCTAAAATTCAGCTTTTCAACGCTGACTTCAGTGCTTTCTGTTAACTGTTGCTGCTTCATTGAATTACAAACAATAGAACTGACATTTCCTGTGTGTTTGTATTAACCACACTAAAAGTTTTGTTATTATAATACTATAAGAATTTTTTCACATCTTACTAGTCACCTACTTATCGTATGTTTTAAGAAGACCATTTGAAGCAATCCCTAATTTAAAACTGTGTTCCTTTTTTTTAACCATTGAATTTAACACTTCCCCACCCCTTGTCCCTTGGGAGTTAGGTTTTGGCAGGAAGTGAGTGAGATGAAAAGGAGGGGGAGATTTCTAGATGCTTGTGTAGCTCTTTGATCATTTTTACTCTGTTTGGACTAGTATACGTGTTATAGTAGTTCTTTCGTGATTTTGTTTTTCAAAACAATTTTAAAGCACATTTCTAAGATTTAGTGAATTTTAAACAAAAGCATCTTTTGCTTTTGAAGGGGAGGAGACTATGCCACCCCAAAATATGCCATTTTGGCATATTGATTGTTTTGAATTAAAGTTACTTAAGAAACAGCCAGTGCAAGAAGGACACTCTGACCCTCCTATGTCCTCCTGAAGGCAGGAAATAAATCTCCCATGTGAAAGGTACCCTCCCTGTATGAGGAGGGTAAAAGGCATCCTTATCACCAGAGACAGGGAATTCAGGGCGAGAAGGCTGTATAAACAACCCTTTTACTTCTTCACTAATTTACTACCCCAAACCCGAACTTCTTTGCCGTGTCAATTCCTCACAAATTTATTGTTTCTTTGTCTAATAGGTATAAAAGCCGCCTGCTTTGGTCACTTCTTTAAGTCTCATGTTTTTTATGAGCTCCCCTATGTATGAATTTTTTTTCTCCTGTTAATCTGTCATATGTCAGTTTAACTACTAAGTCAGCAAAAAAAATGTAGAAGAAAAGAAGGGAAAACTTTAAATCCCCATTTCATGTCTTTTTTTTTTGGAAAAAAAACCCAAAGCTGACAATAATAATCAAAATGAACTGTTTTAAACATTTGCTGCATTCTATCCAATTTATGCAGATAATGCCCTGCATCAATAAAATGTCTCATTCTCCTTGAAAACATCCCCTTCCCTCTGGCTGCTATGGTCCCTGTTTTCTTGTTGCACACTATGGACCATCACAGAGAGCAGGAAGGGGAGGTGTTCTGAGAATGCTGTAAAGCATTTCAACCAATTGCTGCCACAGTTGTGGCTGTACATCCTTACAGTGGCAGATTTATTAGGAATTCATACACACACACTTTTTCAGTTTGGATGATTAAAAAACTCTCTATGTAGCTTTATATTTTTAATGGCCCTTGCTTCAAAACTCTGAAGCCCTATGAATGTCATTTATAATAAGACCCATATTTTTAGGTGTCAACACACAGAGATGTAAATATACTGAGGTACTTGATAATAGGCAATGAAAAATGTCACCTTTAAGTCATTAACTACAAGTTAGCTTCAATTAAGTATTTATTTATTGAGTATTGATCAAATAATTGTATCTCTATGAAGCAATAGCATAATGATGGTCAAGAAGAGTTGAAATAGACATTCCTTTGTCTTCAGTGACTGCTGGTCTCTAGCACTGCTTCTGAACATCATTCAGTTCCAGTGGACCTGAGGTCGATGGCACAATTCCATTTATAACACAGCCTCCTTACATTCATGGTGAAGAAGTTGGCAGTATCTGAAACTGAGACTAATTAATTGCTTGCCCCAGTCATTTAATAAGTGCTTAAGTACTGAGGACCTACAATGGCCTAAGCGTAGTTCTAGGTACTGGGAGTAAAACAGTGAATGAGCTCATATTCTGGTGCAGGGAGATAGATAATACAAAAATAAATCTTGATATAATTTCAAGTTATGAAAAATACTATGAAGCAAAAGTAATGATAAATACCATGAAGTAAAGCAGGATAAGGGAGATTTACTGGGGAGATGATCTGTTTAGATGGAAAGAATGTATAGCATTAGAATATGTAGTAAGTAATATTTCTTAAAAGATCCTTGGTAATTCCAATGTAAATAATAGACACAAAAATTATTTGTTGAGTGAATGAATGAAACACTATTTACAATCCCCAAGGATCATTGTTCTAAAAGGCCTGCTACGGATTTTGATTAAGAGGGAAGAAATTTCAGTTGCAGGAGAAGGGAGTTTTGGTGATGATGGTGGTTGCTGCATAAAATGAAGGGTGAAATAGGAAGCACTCTCAAACACAGGAAGTCACTGACATCAGAAGGTGTAAATTAAGCTTCTATAGGCTTATATAGGGACAATATGTGACCTAAGTAATACTCATAGTCCTTGTATTACAAGCACTTGAGTTTCATGACATCTGACATCAGTGTAGGTGATCATAAGGGAGAGAGAAATAGAGATACATAGAACATTTTCCAAATTCAAAAAAGTAAGGTGTTTTCCTTTGTATTGGGTAGCAATAAATTTGATAAGGAATGAGTAGTTCTTAGGAAGTTAGTCCTTTATTGCTGAAAAATGTACTTTAGGAAAAAAACGTATCCTACATCACTTTAATATATAAACTAGGAGTATGCAAAGAGCCAGAAGACCATCATAACCTCCCACCACACACTCTTTACTGCTGCTGTATAGAAAGATTTGCTGCATTGAAAATCTTTCTTTCAACTAGAGTCCCCATTACATACTATCTCAGAGGCCTTCCGTGGCCTGCTCTCCCCTTCAGAAATGTGAATACTGAACTGGAAATGCCTTATAACTTAATATTTTACCCCTCCTAGGTGAGATTTTTGTTTATTTGAGGATTAAGCCTCAGAAGAAAGGCAGGAAGTTTCTTGATGTTGTTCTTGATGGATTCAAGTCACCTGACAGATAAAGAGATCATCTGAGGAGTTTTTTGTTTTTTTTTTTAACATTTTATTAGCTAGTCATTTCACTTAGGAGTAGTGCTGAGGTACTCTGATTACAAGAACAGACAGATAAATTCATCTTTTTACTAACTTTATTCAAGGTCAAAATTTTTTTTAACTTCTCTGTATTTATCTGTTATGTACTCACTACTCACAATTAAAGCTTTATACTTCACTTACAAAACTAATTAAGCAATGAGAGAGAGTGGGTGAGAGAGAGAATACAACAGAAATATCACAAATAAAGCCTGAGTGTTTCTTGCTCAATATTCACTTACTTTTTTTACATTTAGTGCATATTAAATTGTCAGCATTTCACCACTTTCTCCTCTTTTGTAATGCTTCACTCTAGTAGTAACTGAGAGTACTACAACTTATAAAAAGGGATTTTTATCCTTAAAAGAGCTTTTCTATTGAATGAATCAGAGGATAAAACCAAGGCATTTTAAAAATATATCTCTATCATTTTTTTTCTCAGCTTGTTGCTCTAGACCTTGAGTTTAAACCAGTTCAAAATCAATCAACTCAACTCAGAAATAGAATGAAAGACTTCTCAGAAGAAAGTGAGAACAGAGGAAAATATATATATTTTAAATCTCCTATCGTCCCTTGTATCATGGACAGAATTTATCAATGTCTTGCACAGGATCAAGGCACGTGGCAAAGCACCCAGAGAGCAGATGCTCAAGTCAAGCGGCCAACATTGTCACATAAATTGCAAGGTGGGTTGAGAGTCATTAGACAAAGTAGTAAAACAAGATGGAAAAAAAAAAGTGGCTAGTCCATAAAAATAAAATCTACATTTCATTAGTTCTTATCTATAATGGTAGTTGGAAGCAAATCTAGGTTGACCTCAGAAAATCCAGTCAATGTACAACTTTACAACTCACAGGAACACTATAAAATAAGATTGGCAGCTCTTTGAGGTAGAAAGGAAGAAGGTATCTTACTTTCTTTTAAAACATGTATAGAGTCCTATTCATTCTTATGGCTTGGTGAAATTTTTTAGGAAAGAATTATTTGATTGGTTTTTGAAAATTCATTTTATCAAGAATTATAGATTCTCAAGATTTGTGTTTTTTATACAGATCTTTCTTGACTTTTGATAGAGTGATGTCCTGATAAGCCTATAATAAGTTGAAAATACCATAAATTGAAAATACATTTAATACACCTAACCTGCTGAACATCAGACCTTAGCCTAGCCTACCTTAAATGTGCTCAGAACATTTACATTAGCCTATAGTTGGGCAACAGTATCTCACACAAAGACTATTTTATAATAAAGTGTTGAATATCTCATGTAATATATTGAATAATGTACTGAAAATGAAAAACAGAATGGCTGTGTGGGCAAAGACTGGTTGTTTACTCATCTGATTGTCTGGCTGCCTGGGAGCTGGGGCTCAGCTGCTGGTGCCCAGCATTGTGAGAGGGTATCTCACAGCATATTGCTAGCCGGGGAAAGATTAAAATTCAAAACTTGAAGTATAGTTTTTTACTGAATGGGTATCACTTTTACACCATTGTCAAATTCAAAAATCATGTTGAACCATCCTAAGTTGAGGATGTCTGTATTTAGCATTATTTCTAATGGAGACTTAGTGACAACCTGGAAACATGTTGGGTAAGCCCAAGAGGAGTAAATGCTTCTCCTAACTGAGACTATGAATACAAAATAAAAAAAAAAAATTAAGGATTCCCAGGAGAGCAAATCTAACTATTTCCTGGGTACATGGACAGGTAAAGACCTTAGGGGTAAAGGATTAACACTGCTTGGGTGCATGCTGCATCAGGACCATCAGTTATCCAGCAGTCTGTCATGCCTAAGTAATCACAAAGACAAAGGTAGAGCCTTGGCTTTGGAGGAAAGGGAAATTGATGGGAGACCTATATTACCGTCAACCCAGCGGAGCAGAACTCATTTTCTTCCAGTTTCTCTTTTCTGACTGGCCATCCTTAATTTTTTTTTCTCTTTTGTAAACCTCATTTTTATGGGTATTCTAAAAATATTGGTTATTGATTTTACAATTATCATGAAGTAGATAAATGCTCAGAGTTTCTGCCCTAAGACAACCTTCTAAAATTGTGAAAGGATGAGAAGCTACTAAAAGAAAGTGGTGATGCCCATGAATGTTGGTTTCTGTTATAGTTATACCACACTGATATGTCTAATTTGTCACTGAAGCTCCAAACTCATTCATTAATTCATTTGTTCATAAACTTAGAATTGAGTGTCTGCTGTGTGCCAGGAACTGTGCATGGGGCCAGGGGTAAAAAGGTGAACAGTACCTCATTCAGCTTTCAAGAAGTTTTTATTCTCTGGGGACCAGCCAATGATGAAACTGTCATAAATGTTATGCTACAGGCTTGAATAGATTATTATAGGGGAGCAGATAAGGGGGAGGTCTATCTTGAAGGAAAAGATCACATTTAACTTGAGTCTTGCATTCAACTTGGAATTAGCTTGGGAAAGGAGAGTGTTTCAAGCAAATCAAACAGTGGATCTGACTGAGTCATGAGATACTCACTATAGTCAAGCCCACCTCAGTGTTCTGCCTGGCAGGCCCTCTGTATATGGTAGTTGGAGGAAGAAATCTGCGTATGTGGAATGGTAAGATTACCAAGATATCTCTAAAATGGGTAAGATAGATTATTTTTATAGGGCTAGTGTAGTTGCTTTTCAGAGGGAATATTACATTATTTCTGCCTTTAGTGTGGCAAGATTCTCTCATTAACCAAACTCTACTCCAGCTCCTCTGAGCTATTTTTCAACTAGGTCTGACTTTTGGACTTCCATGATTGTCTCTGCCTTGTCCAGTTTTAGTAAGAATCCTGCTAAGTCCATTTGACCAGAATCCCCCATCCTCCATATCTGATCACCCTCTGCATATCTCATCAGGTTCCTCATCCTCCACCATCTCCCAGGTGATGGCCCATCACCCTGGCCTGACTTTAGCATGAATCCTATTAGGTTGATTTAGCCACAATCCTTCTTGCTCCTGATGTTTCTTTCCTCTTAGTGCTTTTTCACCCACTGATCCCCATCCTGATATAAATTCCCATTTGCCCAAGCTGTATTTGGAGTTGAGTTCAATCCCTCTCCCTCATTGTAAGATTCCATTGCTGAGGGTGGGGTGGCTCATACATCTGTTTCCATGGCCTCCTTGAATAAAGTCTTCCTTACTATGGTTTAAGAAGTGCCACTGAATAATTTTTTTCTTTAACAAGTGTTACAATACTTTTTGTTATTATTGCTATGTGTTTCTCTCTTCGATGTCCATGTTTCAGGAATAACAACAATGTGGTGCTCTTACAGCAATGAGTGAAAAAATTACAGAGCTAAAGAGACAGAAGTAATTCTAAACCCATAAGTACTTTTAAAAAATGACTAATTATTCATAAGCATATTTTTGAGACTTGAGTTGAAGTAGTTAATTACAGAACTACTTTTAATAATGAAAAGTAGTTCTGTAATTAATTCATGCATACTTAATGGAAGGTAGTAAAACAAGTGTTCAGTCCATACTATTGTTTGTATAAAATGAATCCTTCAAACCAAAGCTAAATAGTTTTACTTGTGAGGCCAGTTGAATTTCTTATTATCACATTATCTGGTAAAATTTACAGAGAGAGGCAAATGTTGTGAATAGTAGATAATAGCTAATATCTATTGATCATTGCAAAAGTGTGTCTTAAAGGGAGATCGGGCATCACTGTGAATATGGGAGATACTTTACAGATTTTTTTTAACCCCTCTTTTGTTTTTGTAAGAAATAAAAGTGTATCCTATATTTTATTTAGCATTTTGAGATAGTTTTGTCCTGCTTGAACAAAACTGGTCACATTTTAATTCCATACACTGTCATAAAAATAATTTTAAAAAATTGAACCAATAGACTACCCTTCCCCATCCTCTCTCCCATCTCCTTCCTTCTCTGACTGGGTCTTAGATAGAAATAAATAATAAGAAGCCAGAAAGAACTTCTGTTTAACAGCCTTGGGAGCTGTGGCCTAGTAACTTGCTCTGCTCCAAATGGACAGACATCTCTTCTTTCATTATCTACTAAAACGCTTGCTGTTGCTGAGGGAACAATTTGATTGGGCCAGATGGGTAGTTGGGGGATGATTTTTAATAAACTCATTTCTCCCTGCTCTAATTCAAGAAGCTTTCAAGAATCAATGCATTACATGCTCAAGACTCTGGACTACCAGCTTTATATAAATATTTTATTTAATTCCCATAATAATTCTATGAAGAAGGTGCATATATCTCATTTTACAAACATGGAAATTGAGGTTTATAATTAAGTAGCCCATCAAGGGCACAAAGGTAGTAAGTGGTGAAACAGGGATTTAAAGCCAGATCTTATTTTTCAAATTCCAAGTCCAATGGTCTTAACTGTTATGTTATATTAAAGTAGGCATATTTTTATTGTGTATATCCTGGTAACATTATTTATGTGCAGGAAAACATCATTAAAGATAGATCCCAACACCTGGATGGGTTTTAATCAGGCATATAATTCTATGCAAGTCTAAACCACCGCCACAGTGAGCTCAGTGCTGGCACTCTCTTTAATGTGGTTCGATTCTTATGCATCTACATTTCTTAACTGGGTTTTAGCAAAAACTGTATTTAGTTGGGCCTAAAAATCTAATACTTTGCCTGTGACTTTCAGGGAAGGATGTGTGCACGCAGTGTAAAAACCTCCTAAATTAAATTTGCAAAATAAACTCATCATTTCTAGTTGTCTCTGTTGTGCATAAAGCACAAGGAGTGCTTATGCTATTGCTCTCAGAGGGCTTTTTATACACTGTGACAGGCTGAAGAACTGCTGCAGGAAAGAGTCTGGAACAGCAGAGGCTGGGCATACAAGTCACCTCTTGTCTTGCCTAGTTAATATCAGCAGAGTTTAAGAAGGTCCGACACCTGTATGTGATTCAGGGAATTAGGATCAAAGAGATTCTTCCATGATCTGACTTTGGTTTGCACTCCCAAGTGTACGTGGCTTTTGCAAATCTATTTTTCATTTTCACCATCTGAAAAAAAGCTTTCTGCTTAACTGGAGGCAATAAAACATGGACTTACAATCAATGAGTCATAAACTAGCTATTCAAAGTTTCGTTAAGTGGAAGCCAGATAGGATGCCTCTGTAGGGCATGGTGTTATTAGAAGTGGCCCATGATTGTGTTCATAGATTTAGTTGTCTCCACTATTCATGTTATGAGAAATAAACACATCCATTAAGAGAGTTACCCTGGTAAGCCTTGCAAACCCACTTCATCTAGCACAGAGATGACAATTCTATCTTTAAGATACAGAACTTAAGTAAAATTACTACTTTGTGTTACAGGTAGTGTATGGCTGCCTGTCAGATGGTCGCAACTCACTGAATGGTGTCTGAGGGAGACTAGGAAGAGCTAAAATGCACTGGCGATACAGGAAAGAAATTGAATGACTGAGGTGGAATTCTAGGAGAGGGAATCCATTAGCAGAAACATTATTAAGCATTTAGACAGCACTTTGCTTATAAATGCTTTATCATCATTTTTTATTTGATTTGTACAGGCTTTCAGCAGCAATGTCAATTCTGTTATATTGTTCCCTCAGACATTTAGGCTAAGTATTTTTTGTTTAATGTATTGGAAGGTCTTGCTGACATCAACCTGCCTTTAAGACAGAGGTATCAAAATACTCAGAAAGGTCACATTGAAAAAATTAGATGTGACCTCTGAAATTGAGAAACCCAAACCAATTTTTTTTTCTTTTTTTAGACTTCTTTTCTTCATTCACTGAAAGTTTTTATGCTAGTGTTCTTCCCATTTTAGAGATTAATGAAATGATGCGGTATCTATCTCATTTTACAGATTAATACAATTAATAACAATAAAATGAATAAGCCAGTTGTAAATTGAGACAAAATTTAGCTTCAAATTAGTTCTGTTTGTGGACTTGCTTTCCAGTTGTTAGTAGTATATTTCCGTACCTAGTAGTATTTCTGTGTTTTGGACCATACGGACAATGAAAAATAAGATTTCCTTACTTCGCATTTTAAACATTTTAAAATTATTTACATATTATGTAATACATGAAAATCTGGACAATTCATTTCATTAAATGAGTTAGAAATAACTCATAAATTTTCAGAAACTTTAGAGATATGCACTTTGAATGACACGTTCAACAAAAATCCCTTGGGCTTGTGCAATATTTTGTGGACTATTCTGTAGTTCACACTGCATGTGGAAAGATAAATGGTCTGTATGAAGGGAGAGCTGCAGCCCGTGGGCTAAATCCTGCCAACCACCTTTTGTAAATGATGTTTTAGTAGAGCAGAGCACTTCCCATTCATTTATGTATTGTTCTTATTTATGTATTGATTTTGTGCTACAATAGCAGAGTTGAATCGTTGTGACAGAGCCTGTATGGCCTATCTGCCTAGAATATTTACTGTCTGGACTCTTAAAAAAAATGCTGACCCCTATTCTATATGGTGCAAACAGGAAACCCAGTCTTCATTTACTGTCATAAAATATATAACGGTTTACATACATAAATATATTGAAGTCATACAAGTAACACTTACTGAACTTAGGCACCAGGCAGAGTGTCTAAAATGTCTGTGATATAGAAATTAAAATTCAAGATTAAGGAAATATCCTATCAAGTTTCTCATCTTCAAACTTTTTCTTGGTATGTTTTCAACAACCTAGAAAGTTGCCAACAAGCCAACGTAGGAAGGAGAGAAGTATTAACTCACTAGAGATGGATTCAATTCCATTTCATCCCATTTCAATTACACATAGTCAGCTGGCCATTGCATTTGCACATGAGCCAATCGAAGGTATTTAAAGTGAGACATATAGATTACTCTTCTCAGAATTCATTTATCAAGCAACTTGTAGCAATCAAAGAGGATTAAGGGAGGGAAATTCTTTTACGGTGTGTGATATTATGCAATGTACCAAATCAAGGGAAAGGAAAGCAATATTACAATTCCGTGGTTCTAAAATTACACAGCTTTCAAATAGTTTTTTAAAGAATTCTCATGGACATAATGGTATGTATTTCACAAGTAGCACCCTGAGAGTGCCTCTGAACTGCTAAGGAAAGTTTAGAAGGTCCAGAGTTCAAAAAGCCAAGAATAACTATTATAGTAGCATGACTATGACCCAAGCTTTTCAATGTAGTTGTCCTAATTTAGTAGAAACACAAAGATTAGGTAATTTCCTGTACTTTAGCTTTTGTTTGTTTGCTTGTTTGTCTGTTTTAATAATCCTCATTAGCCAGAAAACTGGACCACTAATGAGGAACATTTTAAAATAAAAATCTTGCAAGAACGACTTAAGACCATAACTCATTAGAGGGTTATTATTTATAACAAATGTGCTCATTTTTCTAACTTGCACATTCAACCATTTTGAGTGCTCAATAGATTAATTCATAGCCATGGGAAAGTTTTTCTAGACGTTAAGACTATTTATTAAGCACTGTGGCAAACACAAAATGTTATAAATAGATTTATCTTATGTTCAACTCAATGGGCATAACATACTAATTTTTTTAAGTAGCCAAAATATTACATGAACTACATAAGCTACTATATACATTATATTACAGGTATATTTGTTTTAGCAATCTCCTGTAAAATTCTGCCAACCTTTCACTTGCTTTAGCCACAGTTGTTATTATATAGAAAAGAATAAACTTAGATAAACAAAATATAAGGGCATAAATTTATTATATGTTTTATTAGAATTTGTCTCCTGACTTGATTTTCTCTTAGGTTTACACTTGCAATTCTAGGAAGATTTAGAATTAGGCAATCAATTAGAATTGAGATGTGAATAAATTAGGAAGCGTTCATTTTTCTCAGCATGATGTCAACCATGGATATACAGTGGGAAAAGCATGTTCCAACAGGTCTGATAATAACTAAGTCTTCTTCCAAACAAATAAAAAAAATAAGTAACAAAAACCTGTAGTTTCAAAGTGTATTTGCTTTGTTTATTACACCTTGAAACAATTTACCCGCGTCTCCTCCCCTTTGCTCCCCTCCCCTTGCACTCCCCCTCCCCTCTTCCTTTCTGTACAGCCCTTATCATCCTTTATCACCGTGTATAATTCACTGATCTGTTATGTTTACTGTTCATCGTCTGCCTCTCCTGCAACATTATGCAGCATATGAGGGCAGAGATTTTTTTTTTGTTTGGTTCCTACTATATCTTACCAGCCTGGACCTTAGTTGGCATACAGGAGAAATTCAGTTTGTATTTGTGGAAGAAAGGCAGGAAGGTCAAAAGGAAGAAAGGAAAGAGTGGCTACCACTGGAAAGAATTATTAAGGTGAACTGATAAGAAATACAAGATAGAGCAACACAGTGAGACACATCAATAAAATTAGTAAAATCCTTGAGTAGTTTTTGCTTTCTTGTCTTCCACCAAGGTTACATTTCCCCTGAACAATGAGACCTGGCTGAGAGCAGCCGGGAGCTGGAATCCAATCCCTGCCCCACCTACCAGATCCTGAACCCTGATGGGACTTGTCTTTACCCAGAGGGAGAGCCTTTTCCTGTTTAACACAGAAGCTGAGTGTGAGCCAGCTATCACCCTTGCCTCTGTTACCCCAAAAGGTAAAGATCCCAGTTCTTGTCATACTTGAAAGATAAGTTTACGGTTGGGAGATGGTGTGTTGTGTAGTGAAAGATTTTAAAAGATTTATTTGCAAAAGGAAAAGTAAACCTCCAAGATCAGGAAGCGGGCTGCTCCAAGGGAGGAAGAGCAGTGGTCTTTCTCTCCCCTTTCTCTTATATCCTCACTTAGAGATGGTTTTTTGATTGATTGATGGCTCTTGTCAAGTCCTTACCCATGGTGTATTTTACAGAAAAACCCATGGTGGGTGTGGGCTAAACCACAATGTTAATTATAATGCAATGAACATTAACTCATGTCCAGTTAAGTCCTTTCTGCTACCTCACAGTCATGGCCATCGGGCTTTGTCCAGTTTCTTGCTGGCACTCCTTTAGAAGAAGTAAAGTCCTTTCATGCTGGAGGCGGGGATAACACCATCTTCTGGACCATCCTCCCTCCCCTCCACCTATCTGTGCGATGCTCCCACCTGTCTAACTACCCAACATATCTACTCATAATCTGCTATCATCTTCTTCCTTGGCCTGATGTTCTGCCAACACAACAGAGGTTTTCCTTATTCATCCTGATGACTTGCCCTCCATTTAGCATATTTTTTTCCTCTTAAAACAATTTTCTGATTCTTTTTTACTTAAAGTCTTATTTGTGTCTTCAGGAGAGACACATTTCCCTATTAGCCCTCATCATATAATTCTGTCAGATTAAATACTCAATGAATGAGGACTCCTCTTGCACCAACCCTTTTTTTTTCTTTCCAAAATAGAGATCAAGCTTGCTGTAGAATAAACGATTTGACCCAATTTCACACCCCTCCTGGCACCCACATTTTCACCATGCTTTTATCATGGGCAAGAAGTAAGACCTTTGACTTGAGGCTCAGAGTTTTGATGTGCTTTGGCTACCGGCACATTGATGAGAGTGATAGTGTGTTCTAAAAGGCCTCATGCATTTCCACTTGCTCTTTTGCACCTCTGCCACTGCCACAAATGAAACAAGGCTCAGACAGCCTGCTGGTAAAAAGAGGATGGGGGAAATAGAAGAGAGCTATTCCAGCTGACCTATTGAACTGCCTTCTGAAGCAGATGAGTTCTGGCAGCCACAGAGGGAAGAAGATTCACCAGACAAGCCTACCCTCAATTAGCCAGAACCCAGCCAACCTACAGACGCACAAGAATCATCAATTTTGTTTTGAGCCCCTGAGTTTTGTGTTGGTTTGTTAGGCAGTTTTGGACAATGGCTAACTGAAGGAAAAGTTAACTCTATTTCTTTTTGAACACCCCAAATCAACAGTTATCCACAATTCATAAAACATACACCGTGTGCAACACTCAATACCAAGGCAAGATATTTTAATGTGCTTTATAATACTTATTAAAAACTTGCCTAGGTGTGTCTGCACTCTTTTTCTTAACATTATTTGTATGTGTGCATTTATGTTCTAATTCATGAAAGATTAGTAAAATATTATAACTCCTTTTACATGAATACAAAGATGTACATATTGGAATAAGGGAAACCCATCATATTTTCTTTCTGTTTTTCTTGAAAATAGTGCTCTTTTCATTAGGCTTTTTTTTTTTACAACCACTGAAGCAATTATATCTGTTTTGTGCTTCATTCCTTATGTGAATTAATTATCATCTTGATATATTGCCATAAAAATAGGAATTCCTAGGGGAAATGCTTTCATAGAATTGACTTAACTATTCAGAAACCAATTATCCTGTTCTAGACTATTCACATCATTTTTATTTCCTCTCTTCTCCCTACATTTAAATATTTCTCAGTCCATTAACGATTCAGTTTGCTTCTCATTAACATCTCTGGGAAAAAGTATGGTGAAAGAGATAATTGAGACTTTGGGAAATAATGAAACTTTTGAATTAAGTAAACTCTGGATACTCCATCTTACTCTCCACCTTATTAAGACAAATAGCTGAGTTGATTGCGTTTTTTAGGTAAGCTTAGACTGAGAAGGGCTTTGAGTATTATGGTGTTCTTCAGATGTATAAACATATAAGGAGGACATCAAAAGTGTTCTCTTTTCATTATACTACAAACCGGAATTGTAGCAGTGTTAGCCTCTTCTAATGAATATGTTTGATATACTCTGGCCCTCAGATTCAAAGTTATGTTTGTGGTGACAGTTATTAACTG
The DNA here is from genome assembly GCF_048773025.1 of Camelus bactrianus. NCBI lineage: Eukaryota > Metazoa > Chordata > Mammalia > Artiodactyla > Camelidae > Camelus > Camelus bactrianus. The sequence continues at coordinate 29,905,014 of NC_133539.1, forward strand.
TTATATGTCAGTTCTGTGACGCTGGGGGCTCTGCAAGCTACATTTCTTCCTTGCCAGCTAGTTTCCTGTTAGTTCTGCCAACAGAGGGCACTAAAGTAGCTGAAAAGCAGTGAAGAGGGAAGGCCCTTGCTTCCTCCAGGGGGTCTACTTCTATTAGCCTCATCTCAGTAGTAGCATCTAAACTCTGGAGTAGAGCTGTTGGTTCCAGTTTCTTGCTTGCTTCCTGTTCCTAGAACCGACGTTATGGCATTTCTTTGGAAAAACTAGCAGCAGTCTGGTTAGCTGGTTAGCAGGGCACTTTCTTTGAGCTCTTAAGGTACCAGTTTGTAGTGAGACATTCTCACTTCTGAGAGATCTGTCACAGCTTCCCAAAGCTTCTTCTCTAGTGTCCTGATAATCGCCATCTTTTCCTTTGTTCCTCACATTCTAAAGATGATAGATGCTTGCTTTTCTTACTATCTCTGTGTTAGTCCAGTATTCTTTTTTGAATGTTCATTCTTCCAATAACTATAAAGAATTCCTCTATTAGATTCTCTCTGTTGAACTAACTAGTGTGTTTTCCATTTGTTGGCTGTACTCCGATGATATGGTGCTAAATTTAAATGTCAAACACCTTAAAGGTTAAGCCTTTTGGCTTTTTTTTTTTTTCTTTTCTTTTTTTTTTTTTTGCCTCTCTCCCTACCTCATAGCTCGCTATAGAAATGCTTGTTCTGTGTATACAGTCACAGAAGATTCCCCTGGCCCCATACTTCAATCACTAGACATCTATTTCACGTCATTTGTCCCTAATACATTTTGGTGTCTATTGGCTTATTTTAAGTGGTTCATTTGCACTATTCCCCCCATCAGATACTGAGATTTAATTGTCATGCTCTCTGAATCCTTTCAATTGCTTCTCTCCCACATGTTGTCATTATTTGGCTCATTTCTGTCCCCAGGGAACGATGTCATGTCCTCATCCTCATCAGCCACTTGATGAGGCTGAACAGTGTCAATGTCAGCTTGGCTCTCACCTGACTTTTCATTATCTTCCTCCAAGTTGGCAAAATTTCCTTTCACAGGGGTTGATGTGGGGCTTTCACATTAGACCTATTCGTTTTAAGTGAGGCATGGCCGTGGCCAGTTCTAGTCTAGTTCCCTTGTGTCTCCTTTCCTCACAGCATCCCACTAGTCATTACTGACTTATAACACAATACTGTGTAATAAAATTGGTCATTAGTGCTGAGAAAACAGCTAAGAAGCAATGGCTGAGCCTTCCTTCCTTCTCAGCCATTTACTGCACTGTTTTACAAAATCTCAGATTTCTTTCCATGGGTCAAGCCCGACCTGAGGTTAATCGGTCTTCTGTTCTGTCATTTCTTCATACTTCTCTTGTTGGTTCTGTGGATTGTCACTGAAGCAGAGTCCTCTACACACCATGCCAGAATTTGGTATTGACCACAATGTTCAGAAATAAAGTTTTTCACTTTTTGTTTTTCTTTTTTCCCAAACTAAGTGGTGATTTGTGTGTCTCAAGAAAATTTCTCCCAAAGCATCAGCTAGAAATGTTATGTATGTCTTTGCATTTTTGCCATTTATTTTCCAAGTATAAAACACTCTGGCAGCCTCTGAGGACAAATACTTGTTGTTGCATGCTATTTTTCATGCTTTCCCACAAGCTCTTTGGAAGAGCCAGGGAAGCAAACAAAAGTGAATTGGAATTGAACTGAGTGTAACACTCAGGACATTTTCAAAGTAGACTCCTAAATATAAAAAATATATATCTATATGAACAGTTTTCTTTCTTTTTCTTTCCTTCACCAACTACACTTTGTGGAATCTGACTTTTACACCTGCTGTCATGTATGATTGAATGGTAACCAAATGGAAGAGAGCATTGAAAAGGGAGGTGGGTCTTATTTTAGTAACAAAACTGTAAATTCAGAATTTTGATGTATTTATTTTAGTTATTTAACTTGCAGAAGATCCCCTTCCTTCCTCTTTCTATAAGGAAATTTAATGGCTAATGGCTGGTAAGCAGACATAAAGTTATCAAATGCTAGATATTGTTTTGGGGGAAGGTTTACAAGGGTCATGAGTGAAGAAAGAAAACAGGTAGAAAGTGAACTTTTAACCAAAAATTTCGCTAAGTCTTAATGAAGAAGATTGGTTAAAAAGAAAGAACTATTTTCCATGGCTTTGTTTTTCCACACTGCTGAGAAAGTAAGCTATCACTGTTTCCCCTGCTGTGTCTTTCTTGTTTCCTACTTAGAGGGAGGATCTTAAAACGTGTAGCATCGATGCTCTTCTTTATGCATAATGTAAAAATGGACAAGAAAACAGAGTAAAACAAAGTAACCAACTTACAATATGCTAAATTCAGTGCCTGTCCAACATGCTACAACAGCCACGAATAATGTCCTAAATTCTGTTTATTTCCACACACAGGCAGAAACCTTTGTTAAGACACCAAAGAAGAGCTATGGAGGACAGAATATGAGAAACAATATATTATAAATAAATGCATATAAGAAAGTTTATCCAAAATGTATAAAGAACTCATACAACTCAATAGAAAAAAAGCCAAACAATCTGATTAAAAAGAGGGCAGAGGAACTGAATAGACATTTTTCCAAAGAAGACATACAGATGGCCAACAGGTACATGAAAAGATGCTCAACATCACTGATCATCAGGGAAATGCAAATCAAGCCACAGTGAGATATCACATCATATCTGTTAGAATGGCTATTATAAAAAAGACAAGAGATAAATATCAGCAAGGATGCAGAAAAAAGGGACCCTTTGTACATTGCTGGTAGGGATGTAAATTGGTACAGCTACTATGGAAAACAGAATGGAGGTTTCTTAAAAAATTAAAGATGGAACTACCATATTATCTAGCAACTCCACTTCTGGGCATTTATTCAAATTAAACAAAAACACTAACTTGAAAAGATATCTACACCCCCATATTCACTGTAGCATTATTTATAATGGTTAAGATACGGAAACAACCTAAGTGTTCATTGATGGATGAATGAATAAAGAAAATGTGATTATATATATATATGCACACATATATGTATATATATAGTGGAAGGTTATTTCAGCCATAAAAAAGAATGAAATCTTGTCATTTGGAAAAATATTAATGGACCTTGAGAGCGTTATACCAAGAGAAATAAGTGAGGCAGAGAAAGACAAACACCTTGTGGTCTCACTTATCTGTGGCATCTAAATAAAATACCAAAAACTAAATTTTAACTTATGGATACAGAGAACAGATTGGTTGTTGCCAGAGGTGGGTAGGGGGTGGGTGAAATGGGTGAGGGGGGTCAAAAGGTCCAAACTTGTAGTTATAAAATAAGTAAATCATGGGGATTTAATGTACAGCATGATGGCTGTAGTTAATAATGCTGTAGTATATATTTAAAAAGTTGCTAAGAGAGTGGATCTTAAAAGTTCTTATCACAAGAAAAAAATTTTGTAACTGCGTAGTGATAGATGTCAAGCAGACTTATTGTGGTGGACATTTCATAACATATACATATGCTGAATTATTATGTTATACACCCAAAACTAATATAATGTTGTATGTCAATTATATCTCAATGAAAAAGAGAAAGTTCAGTTTTTATTTTTAACCCTGGCCTTGGCTTGTTCATTCACCTGGTTTCTCATTTATCCCTTCTGTTAGATTAAGTAGTGTCCTTCAAACACTTATAATCCAAATGAGAATTTAAAAGATTTACCAAGGCATATTGAATAACCCTTGCCCCAAATCCCTAGAAATAGGTAAATAAAACAGTACAGTAAGGATTTAAAGACTAGAAGTAATTTGGTGGCTAAAGAAATTATAGGGTTAAATTTCTGGAGTGTGTTGCAGTATCATAACCATAACTGTAACCTCTCATTTTAGAAAAGAATCCAAAGTCAGGGACAAAAGTCTGTTATAATTCATTTTGATTTGTGCCTGGTATATAGTTATAACATTTTGAATGCTAAAATGGAAAGAGTGTCTTTACGGCCATTTTCATGTGTATTTTTCCATGTATATTTAGGAAAGGAACTTGAGATTATTTTAATGGGAGAGAAAAGTAAAAATTATTTTCACAGTTTTGGTTCCCCTACACAAACAAGCTTTACATGTTACTACTGAGCAAAGCAAGGGTGATAAAATGGGAATTATTTGCCTTGAACCAGTGGTTGAAGAAGAGCTTTAGGCTAAGAATCAGCAGATCTATTATGTACCCCCTGCTATGTCACAGATTCACTGGGTGAATCATCACTATTAAAGTGGCGGTGGGGGAGGGAGGCAAATTGCCCACCAAATCCTGTTCATTACTGTCGATCTTTTCTCCAAAGCATGCCACACTTAGACGATTTTTTCCCCTCCTCTTTAACCTGAAGGACTTGTTAACACCCCAGAACGTGATCTTTTCTGCTTGGTGCTCTGTGGTGGAGACCAGCTCTGCTCTTTCCATTATGGGCATAGACAGGTGTCCTCAGCTCTCTCCTATCGTCATTGGCTAGGAGCCCGGAGCCGTAAAATGGCCCTACCTCTGTTTCTACAAAGCTGCTGGGCCGTTTCCGCTTTGCAGCTGCTTGTCATGAATGCCAGATTCTACTAGCGCGAGCTGACTGACCACCTGGCCGGCGCCGTGCAGCCAGCTGCCGCTTACAGCTTGAGGCTAATATATAAGCATTCTGATGCCTAACCTCAGCCTGGTCTGAACTCGCTGTGGCTCCCCATTCTTTTTCTCAGTGAGAGTAAATTCGGGTTTAGTTCTTTCTTCTTTCCTCCTTTGCTTCCTTCCTTCCTTCCTTTCGTAAATTGCCTATTAAGTGCTCTGTCTTGTATGAGGATAGAGCTTTTTATTTCTATCTATGCAAATATGAGCGAATTGAGGTTTCACATGCAGGGAAAAGTGAAATGAAGTTTCTCTCTATGTATCTCTCTCTCCCTCCCTCTCTCTCTCTCTCTCTCACACACACACACGCGAAAAAAATTCACCGAACTCCATTCCCGTTGCTAACATTTCATTTCCCCATCCTTCTTGGAAGTCACCTGCTCCCAAATGCTGCTCGGTATATTTAAATGCTAGTCAACAATCCCAGCCGACAGTTGTTAGCTGACTCTGTTTCTGACATAGCTCATATCTCTCCCAGGATGTTTTTGTTTTAGTATACAGGCAGCACCATGTATACGACAGTTAAACTAATGTATTTCTGTTACTCTCTTGGGTGACTTTTTGCAGCTAAAAATGATTCCATGTTGTTTTCTAATGAGAATTTTGGTCAAACACTGAGTGATAGTAGCAGGTCAATCCTTAGGTTTAGCACCCCAGCGTTTCCTCTTTGCTTTTAAAAGCTCATTGGACAAAAGCCAAGGTAGCAGTTAGAATCCAGAGGAACCCAGGGGGAGAGGTTTATGAATGCATAGTGAGTGCATATTATCAGTTCCTATTTTTGTGTTTCAAAGTCTCCCCTGGTGTTTGTATCTTGATAATTAGAAGAAAATATTATCTCCTAAAAATTCCATCTTCTTTTCAAGCTAAAGGACAAAAATATACTCAGTTTTACAGAAATTGGATAAACTTTGCTCTTTCTTTCTGTCTGTCTTCTGCACGTAGTAAAGCTGATTGGTAGAAAAATAAATAATTAGCTCTGGAAAATTGTGCCATCTGACTTATTTTCTTCATAATTAGACAGCACACCTTTCCTATTAGTGTCAAATCCTCTGCCCTGGGGTGATCTTGGCTTTGAGATCTTAAAAATCACAGACTCATTTAAGCCTCCAAAGTATACATTGGGAATGAAGCCAAGACCTTTATAAAATGTGAAATAAACACAGTATTTTACAGATAAAAGTGCACCCTCAAATGCTTATCACTACATATCTTTGATAAGAATCAACAAATTTGCCAATACTTGTAGCAAGATGTGCATGTCCTCTAACGAGATCATACATTCAGATGATATTTTTCATACTTTACATCCTCACCGTGACATTGACCAGGAATGTGTGGGCCCACTGGAGAAGAATAAAGGGCTTATACGGTCTATGCCAACATTGCTCCTTTCTAAAGTGATGCTGGAGAAAGATGCAAACAAATATATTCAGACCCCGCGGTCTCATTTCTCTTAAAAAAAGAGCATTACCAAAGCCAAGGACACTGCTTTGTGACATAATGGGTGGGGGGCTGACCTGCTCACACAAACAGGGGCATCAAGGGGCTGCCTCGGGGTTTTGATTTCTTGCCAAATAGTGAATAATCTTATAATCAAATGTGCAGCAATAACAGACCGAGCCGGGAGGATTAAGGACTAAGTATCCATTGGGCTGCCTGATCTCTTTGTTCTTCAGGTTTAGAGTAGGATAAATGAAAAGGAGGAGGCCAAGAGGGAGTGGTTTAATATGGAATAAATTGTCTAAAAGGGATCAGTGGAAGCAGGATTATCGATGAGTTGAAGAGTGAGCTCGCTGACTTTTTATTTTAAAACTAAGGCAGGATAGAGGTATGGGGATAAAGTAGGAAATCAGATAAGAAAAACAAAGGATGCAGGCATATTGGCCTTAAGTAGTCTTTTTCTGTTTCTGAGATTTCTTATGTTCTTGTGCTCTGAGCCAAGATCAATTGAGATTAATCAGTTGTATAGAAAGCATTGTGATCGCGTTGCAGGCTTTTAAAGTTTAAATTTGTTTATTGAGCACAATTTTGTTAGCATCAGGTGCTGAAGTTATAGACACCAACACTAGCATAGAAATTACTTTATTTAGCTCCCAGTTGTAAGTTTCTATAGCAACTGGATCCTATACCAGAAAGCTGAGATTCTAGAGCTCAAGTGATACCGTCAGAGAAGGCAGTCTCATGTTTGGGGGGCACTTGCTTCTTTTTTCCATTTTTTTCCCTCTATTTTGTGGGAAGTTTCTTCAATGTGACTGTGTCTGTTTAGTCATACTTTTAATTACACCTTTTGCTCTGAACCTTCTCCTCTTGGCAGCAGTATGAAGTGTCTATTTCTCTTGCATTTCGATTTCCATTGACTAGTTGGTATGTTGATGCAGAGGAGGTGGATGTGATCTGCTTTAAATACAGTTGGAAATTCTGAATAGTGGGGAAAGTGTCCTTAGTGCCAAATTTAGTTAGCCGCTCCAGGCAGAAATTAGGATGTGACTTCAAAAAGGAAACCTACTCTAATTTCTGTATTATACTTCATTCTGTTCATAAATGCAATGTCATGATTTTTTAATTTTTAAATTTTTTCTTCAATTTTTAAATTGACATATAGTTGGTTTACAATGTTGTGTTAATTTCTGGTGTACAGCATAGTGATTCCATTATGTGTAGAATGTCCCTTATGAAGTTATTTTTTTTTTTAATTTTAAGCAAACATATACTTGGAAGAAAATTGATTTTATTTTTGTGTTTTATAAATGAACATTTTTATTGTAACAAATAAGCATTTTCTAGAGAGGCTTGTTATGGTCGAAGTAATAGTTTATGATGCTAGTTTAGCCAATACTGGAGAAAGGTTTAGGGAAGAATAATTACATCTGGGTTCCGATTGTGAGAATAATCACTACATTAATAAAAGAAATAAACAGAGTAGCATTCTCTCTGTCAATGTTTTTGAATGGTTCTGATCCAAACATATAGATAGATGGATGGATGGGTGGATAGATAGATTGATAGATAGATTGATAGATAGATAGATAGATAGATAAAACTTAGGTAAGATAAACCCACACAGGAAATACATGTTTTAAATAATGTCATCTTTTTGATGAAACTTCCTGTGTTAGAAGAACTAGCTTTTGTTATTTGAAATAATCACTAATTGACTGGGTTACACTAGTTAGCAGAAGAATGCTTACCGTGTAACATATGGCATAGAATTAGTTTGGAGAATGACAAGAATATATTGTAAAAGCATGAATTCTATGTGTGCCCGGATAAACCAAACCAAAACAAAAGATTTTCACTAAATGTTCACATTTATTGCTAACTTGGGGCCTATTAACATTTAGAAAATACAATTTCTAAGAGGCAGCTGTTAGAGATTGGCAAATTATAATTTCACAATTCAAAGAGAAAATCTTACTTGATTCTAAAATTCTGCACTTGTTTTCTCCTTTCATGAATTATCACACAGCCAAAGCGTAGTGTGTGTGAGAGGAAGGCTAAAACAGACTTGCTTCCTGACTGTCTGCAAAAATGCATCACCTCAGATGACCTTGGTTCTTTTTGCGCTAAAATAAGGAATTTTCTTCTTCTAATTTTACTACCAATTTAATTATAAGAAAACCAACTGTGTGAATAAAACAGATTGTGATTATCTATCTCTATTCTCAGTTTCTACAAGGAATCTTGAAATGTCACCGTTCTGTAGGAGAGTGTTTGTCATTTTTTTACAGCATGCCTACTATATCATGGTATATCCAAAAGTCATTGGAGAACAATGTTTGGTCCCCTAGAAAAGTAGTTTCCAGAGCTGTGTTAAAATTCTGAGTAGGTAATAGTTCTTGTAACAACCTATGCATAGAGAAAACATTTGATGAATAAAGAGCAGTTACTGGCCTATACCAACATTTGTGAACATCAGGGTTTAGAACTTCTACAAAATGGATTCAGTCATGAACCACTGAATTTATTTTTCCTTTTCAAATTCATCCATGATATAATTTTTATTCAGGTAACTAATAATAATAGTAATTAATTTAAAGCATTTTGGGCCACCTAATGCAGTAACTTGATTAAAGAGTTAAATAGTTATTTAGAGTAATACTACATGGAATACACAATTTGGATACAGCTAGTTGGATTTCTCAGTATTTTACTAGAGAAATGACAATAGCAATAAGTGGAATAGAGTCATGATTCATACAATTTGGTTTGTTAACTGAATCAAATCAGATTTGCTTTAAAATATTTATGTATTTCAGTCAGGACCAGCTTTTATAATCACTAACCAATCATAATTGATTCCCATTAATTCTTTTTTGGTAGAATCAACAAAAAAGAATCAAAATCAAAAGATTAGAGTATTAAAAGTTGTTTGTGTGTGCAAAAAAGTTAATAGCACCTCTGAGGCTAGCTAGTCTCTTGACAAGGCTTATTTGCAAGGCTGGCCATGGGCTGGTGTCCGTGAACTTGGCTTCTGAAACATTGCCTAATTAATATCATAATTTTGCTAGGGCTAGACTCTGTGCAAACAATATAATTTATAGTGATATCTGCTTTCCTTTTGTGAGTCAGTATCTAGGTAGTGGTTAGGCAGAGAATACCTATGTGGTCAGTCTCCTATAAAATCCTTGAACTGTGAGTTTAAAATGGATCTCCTACTGTGGAAACATTACTTGTACACATGTTGCTGCCTTTTTTTTTTTTTTTTGCTATATGTGACCTCTCACACGAGGGAGAAGATATAGGAATTCCAATGGATTTCTCCTATCTTTACCTGATGTCATTTTCTCTCTCTAATTTGACTGTGATCTTTACTGTCTCTATAATATTAGCCATTAGTACAACTGTATGTCTTAGTCCCATGAGTCTTTCTAGCAAATCACCAAATCTGTGGGTAGCCTTGGGGATTCCTGAAACAGATAACTACTCTGGCTGATTTTATCATTCTGGAAGTTTAAAAGAAAATAAAACCCAAACTGAGCCATGACATGGATTAAATATATGGGAATAAACATCTGTAGAATAAATCGACATTTCAGCTTATGTGCCATGACAAATATGCCGTCTACCACCTTCTCATTAAATTACTCATAAGATCCATAGTGATACAAAAGCTGATGTCAGCTTTGTAAACAAAATAAAAAAAGAGATGCTATGGCAAGTTTGGCATAATTTACATCAACTGCACTATTGCTAGTTTGTACTGGAACTCTAACTATCAACTCCTGGTGGAATTTGAGCTTCTGTTTTGGTAGTTTCCTAGCCAAAACAGGAGATCATACAGGAAACCCTAGAATAAAAGTGAGCTAGTAATAAACCTGATATGTAGAAAGGCTCAAGGAAACTTGGCTTTCTTAACCTTGGTGATGGATGGAAGTAAAACTAAAATCATCTTTAAAAGTTTATAAACACAAGCTTACTTTTATGCTAGTGTGAAGACTGAATTCACAAAACTGGTTTGATCTGAAATGCTTTAGCAAATAATTTAATTTAAAGTGATTTGGGTTGGTAGTGGCCATGGTGATTGGCAGAAACACACACAATTCCTTCTAGAAAATTACATTTCCAAACCAGACCAGTAAGAAGTCCTATTGCTTGAGTTCCAATGAACATGAGATCACAATAAAAAAAAAAAAAAAAAATCAGAAAACACACAGAAACCAAGAAACTGAGTAAGGGCCAGCAGAAGAAACAAACAAACATACAATAAAAATTGTAAAAGCCAGTCAGATGAATATGACCTGCAGTAATTACCCACAAAAAGTTCTCTGGACAACAGTGATTTAATGAGAAAACTCTTTCAAATGATTAAAGGAATAGGCAATTCTCAAACCTTCAAGCCACATGATCTTATCTAGATCTCGGAAGGAAAAAAAAAAAAGAGCTTTCCAACACATGTATGTATATACATATAGATATAACTTATTTAACAATATTGTGACGTGAGTAGCAATATTACCTTCTGTCTGGCAATAAAGTAACTAAGGCACAGGAAATGTAAGTATCTTGGCTATTTCATTGGCCTATTAAAAAGTGGAGTCAGGATTTAAATGAAGCAATGATGTTTCAGAGTCTATGTTCATAACTTTATGCTACCCTCTTCAGGAGGTCAGATGCAGAATGTTAAATCTGAGTTGACTATTAGACATGGAGGTGGTGCTACGCAATTGGATGTGAGTCTAGAGTTTGCGAAGAAAGTCTGAGCTAGAGATGAAATTTAGGAATTATTAAAGTATAGATTGAATTTAAAAACACAAAATATGATGAAATCACCAAAAAAGTGAAGCTATCTAAAGAATTCATTATTCAGATATGAGGCAGATGAGAAAAAACTGTGGGACTGAGAAGAAATTGCTTGAAAAGTATCAGGAAAATGAGTGTCATAGAAACCAAGCAAATGAAATATTTCAAGGAAAAGGAAGTAATCTGTGTTCAGTTCTGCTAAAAGGTCAAATAAATGTGGCCTAAGAATTAACTCATAGCTTTAGGAACTTGAAATTCACTGAGGTCTTGACAAGAATAGGTGTAATGAAATACTGGGGCAAATTCTTAAATGCAGTGGGTTTAAGAGAGAATGGGAGAGAAAGAATTGGAAGTAATAAATTTTATTGAGATGTTTTATTGTAAAGAGAAGGAGAGAAATGAAGCAGTAGCAGCAAGGAAACATGATTAGAGTAATTATTGTTTTGGTTTTAAGATGAGATAAAGCAATATGCATTTTAGCTGACGTGACGATCTAGTGGAGAGAGAAACACTTAGGATACAAGAGAAATGTAGCACCTGTGGAACAATGCCCTTGGGTTGGTAAGAGGATGCAATCTAGGGCACTAGTGGAGCAGCTGGCCTTAAACAGTGACTTTTAATTATTAAAATATGACAGAAGGCAGAGCACGCGAGTAAGTGAATGGATTTTGTCTTGTAGAAGTTGTCTTCTGCTCACTTAAGTTTTCTCAGTAGGTAGTATTGAAAATGATGATGGAGAAGAAGATGCTTAGAAGAGTCAAGAGGATTAGCCAAATCAGAAATGAATGAACTACAGATAGGTAGAGTTGTCAAGAGACAATGGGACACCTCAATATTTATAAGCATGAATTTAAAACAAGATTAGCTGGTATGGTTGAGCATTTTTCTTGAATCACAGTCAGTTCCAAAAAGTGGTGCAGAGTAGGCAGAGTTTTGGGGCTTTACCAAATAAATATCACACATTAAGAGAGAGCCAAGAGATCTCAAGGTGTAGGCTTGGCAGTGGGAATTAATTGGGTAAAGCGGGAATAAAGGGCTTGAAGTGAATAAAAGTGAAAATGAAGTAGGATTAGTAGACTGTAGGTCCTTATATGACTTAAGTACTGTAGGTATTGGAATATTGGAGATAATGAGTTGGAAATTTAGGAGGTAATATTCAAAGAATTGGGTAATTGGCACTGAGATTATAGGCTTGCAGTGATTGGTAATGACAAAAGCAAAGATATGACTAACGGAATTAGTGGTTAATTTGGGTGGAGAAGATCATTCAAAGGAAGCCAAAATGCTAGGGTGTTGGAGGCATTACCTACGTGGACATTAAAATCTTCAAAAAATGGAGACAGTAATAGAGTTAGAGAAAGTTAAAATTGTCCATAAATAAGGGGGGATCAGTAGATAACTCCAACAAGGAGGTAAAGGTTATTATAGCCCAATGACACAAAATTCAAAGCTGGGAATATTTAAGGCACGAGGAAGAAGAGCCTGAAAATGACACTGAGGGGAATAAAGAAACCTGCCCACCTTCAGGCCCGGTGCTGGAAGGCTGTGGGCAATAAAACTGCTACCACTAGAGGGGGCTGCAGAGAAAGCCATCTGTTTGGCAGCACTCCTGGTTCCAATTGAGATTATAGAGGATTTTGTTGCTGATGTATGATGAGCGCCAGAAGTGGGGAGGTTTTATAAGTGGGGGAGTTGTAGGAACCGGAAAGAGAATAGAGGGTGTACAGAGCTATATGGAGACTAGGAGGTGATGGGGGCGTCTCCTTTTGTAGCAAACAGAAAAAGGGAAAAGGGGCATAATGGGACTCATGCTGGTGGTCTCAAGACAAACGGTGATGGTCAGGCCTTGAGGGAGGAAGCGGCAGTAGAGGAGGATAATCAAGAGCCCCTTTGCACTTCTGGGGAAGGTATAATGGAAGCCGGGCTGGAGATGTTCTTGTCCGGAAGGCCTAGAACTCTCGGTTGAACTGGAGGCTGGGAGGTCTGAGGAGAGTGGTAGGTCTTTGAGTGCTTACAGATTAAGGGCTAACTCATGACACCTGCTAGAGGTTGGTTGTGATCTTACTTCAAGTCCGAGAGGTGTGAAGACTTCTTTATTCCTCGACAATGATAAGATACTAAATAAGCAGAATATAAAACAATATTTTAAACTTGACTCCTGTTTTCTTTCTAAGATTGAATCCATATGCAAATAAATGCGTGTGTATATAAAAATGGAATGGGAACACAGACCTCAAAATATTAAAATTATATTGCTGATGTGAGGTTATAGATGATGGTTACACTCTTATTTACTGTCTCTTAAATTTCCAAAAGTAAACACTCATAATTGAGAGAAAGCCTTTTATATCAGGGGGGAAAAAAGCTATTAAAAATTTTTTTCCAGTTATAGGGTCCTGCATTTAATAAATGCTTGGTGAACTGATGATCATATTTGAATATTTGTTGTGGGTGTTGCTTAATTCTGAGAAGCCAGACTCCGTATTTCTCAGTAGCAACAATAACTTTTAAGCAGTTAAAAAAATTAAAATGTTGCTGATAACAAAGAATGGGTGTTCTCACAGCTGGTTTTCAGTTAAAATTTTAGAATATGTAATTTAACCAGAAGAGAGTAATTTTAAATTTACTTGAGTGGTTTAAATAATTACATGGAGACAAGGCAGGTATTCCTCCGTTAGATAAACATACACTATTAGAAAACAGTGAGGATGATTTAAGGAAAATTTAAAAGTCTATGTTAGAGAATTTAAATCAGCATTTCAATAATTGAGGAGGATTTAATGTAAAACAGGGAGTCCTTTTGAAATAAGCAATCAAAATAATTCATTAAGGCAGTAATCACTCGTAGGCTTGGCTGCTTCTCTACACATAAACAAAATCGGTGAATATTGTTGAAGTGACACCTCACCTCCAGTAGTTTAACCTTATTGCTGAAGGAAAAAAGCTGTTTATTATCACCCTGAATTATTTTTATTTCCTTTCCCATGCAATGCAAAAGGGAAGATTCAGCCCAATAAATAGTTGGTGAGATCATAAATGTGGACCAAATTATTTTTCAGTCTATGAAAACTAATCCAAGGTATACAATACAAAACTACTGGGAAATCATTGAGCTAAAAAATAGATATTAAAGCTTGCATCGCCCCTCACTTAGGGGAGTGACTGGACCAGAAGGTCAGGAATGAGTAGAAGGAGGATATTAAGAAGGATTGGGAAATGTGGTATTAAGGGAGTGATGCTGACTAGTTTAACCATCAATGACTAGAAATAAAAGAAATAAAAATCCTAATTTTGGAAAAAGGTCTGAGTCAACATAAGGATCGCAATGTCACAATTTATTTTTAATTCCAGGTTTATGGTCGGATGACTCCTGGGGCGTTGCTTCCTCTGGGTCTGACTTACATTGAAGTCTTTCAATATCATCATCTTCCTTTCAGTAACCAGAGTAGGCTTAAGATTATGTAAATAGGCAGACACCTTCAGATACCGGGATTGCTGCTGCAAGCTCTTTCTTGCTAAGAAATTGATTCTGATAGAAAAAAAAATTAATAAGCATTATGTAGTCCCTTCCTTTAAACTCATTCTTCAGGACTTGTAGAATAATGTAGATTATGAGTAACGAAAAAAATAAAGTATCACTTTGCCTCATATAAGAACTGTGAGATCTCTGGTTATCACTCTTCCTTTATCCTGTTAAAACTAAGCTTTTTTTTTTTTTTTTCCTGATAATTACTTCCCCATTCCTGATAGGAATGTTAAGCAGTCACTTTATTTGCACTGATAATGTTGTCATTTATTCATTCATTTAAAAATGACTGAGTTGCCTCTTCTTGTAGGCATTGAACCAGTTTCTCTAATATAAGCATTGATAAGACGTCATCCCTAGGTTGCTCACAGACCAACAAGAGAACCATGAGAAATGAAATAATTATGATCCACGGTGGCTAAATACAAATGGAAAAAGTCATGCAAGTTTTCTTGCAGCGCAAACGAAGGGCACGAATCCATCCTGACTGGAACTGGCAGGGGTGGGGGGAGGAGGAGAGCTTCTCAGATGAATATTAAATAATGAGGGGCTGATAATTAAATGGACAGAAATAATGACAACAGCATGAGTGAGGCAGTGAGGTGTGTGCAGAGAAGTGTAAGCAGCTTGTTGTGGAAAATGAGGCTGTGAGACGAAGCAGAACTGGGAAGCAATAATGCAGATTCTTAGGTCCCCTGGAACAGATTTGGGCATTATCCTAAAGGGGAGAAAATGAAAAAAAAAATTTTTAAATAGGGAGTGTTTTAAAAGCCAGCTCTGGATGATGAATTTAACATTTGACAGGAAGAGTTCTGGAGGCAGAGTCATCAATTAGGATCATGATGAAGTTGTCCAGTCTCTAGATCATTAGGGACTAAATCAGTGGATTGTAACCCTGGCTGCAGTTACAATCACCTGGGAGTTTTAAAAGCTACCAATGCTTGGGTCCCCCCAGCAATTCAGCTGTAATTGAACTGGAGTGAGGCTAGGTATCAGGAGCTTTAAAAGTTTCTGCACATGATTTCGGTAAGTACCCAAGGCAACCGTTTTTTTGAGATTAGTAAAGGGAGAAGGTGGGTTCAAGCCAAATTTAAAAGACAGAATGTAGCAAATTTTTGGATATAGGGGTGAAGAACGACATTAGCATTAAAGATAATTCTCCAGGTTTTTTCTTGGTTTCTGAGTTGATGGTAGGACTGTAAACCCTGGAAGGTAAAGCAGGTGAAAGAAAACGTCTGAAGGAAATATGAGTAGATTGGTTTTGATTATGTTTAGTCTGGAATACCAAGGAAATCCTGGGCAAAGAGATTAAACTTGGAGAAGACAAGAGGGGAGTTACTTATTTGAAGTATTTTCAAATTCATCAGACCTTTTGGTTCACAGAACAGACCTATGGGGTGTAGAAAACCCCATATGTATACTGTATGTAAATTTACATAATAATGCTTTTTAAATTAATAGACTTTATGTTTTAGAACAGTTTTAGGTTCACAGCAAAATTGGGTAAAAAGGCTGCAGGATTTCCATGTACCCTCATTGCCGCACGTGCACAACTTTCCCCAGTATGGACATCCCCCACCAGAGGGGTACATGTGTTATAATTAGTGAACCTACATTGACACATCACTATTATCCAAGGTCTATGGTTTACATTGAGGCTCACTCTTGGTGTGGTACATTCTATGGGTTTGCAGGAATTTATAACGATGAATATCCACCATCGTAATAGTAGTACAGAATAGTCTCATTGCCCTAAAAACCCCTGTGCTTTGCTTGTATATCCCTCCCTCCACCAACCTCTAACAATCACTTATCTTTTTACTGTCACCATAGTTTTGCCTTTCCAGAATGTTATATTTGGAGTCATATAGTATATAGCCTTTTCAGATTGTCTTCTTTCACTTAGTGATATGTATTTAAATTTCTTCCATCTTTATTTATGGCTTAATAGCTCATTTCTTTTTAGTGCTGAATAATATTCCATTGTCTGGGTGCCTCACAGTAAATTTTTCCATTTGCCTATTGAAGGACATCTCGGTTGCTTTGAAGTTTTGGCAATCATGAATAAAGTTTCTTTAAACATCCACGTGCAGGTTTTTGTATGGACGTAAGTGTCAACTCATTTGGCTAAATACCAAGTACAGTTGACCCTTGAACAATGTGGGAGTTAGGGGCACTGACCCCACATGCAGCTGAAAATGCATATATAACTTTTGACTCCACCAAAACTTAACGACTAATAGCATACTGTTGACCTGAGTCTTACCAATAACATAAACAGTCAGTTAACACATATTTTGTATGTTACATGTATTATATACTGTATTCTCACAACAAAGTAAGCTAGAGAAAAAATGTTATTGAGAAAATCATAAGGAAGAGATGAGATATTTACAGTACTGTACTATAATTATCCATACTGTAAGTTTACGTTGTCTGTTTACAAGATGGAATGTCTGTCAGCACCTACATCAATATTGTATTATATGATACAAATACTGTGGACGTTATACATATTACTTATACCAGACATCAAAAATTAAAAGATAATATAAATAAGAAACTCTTATTTATTTACAGGTGTAATGATTCATTCATTGATAATGAAGGAGCCACAATGTTAATTGCTTTCCTTTAGTGTAATCAATATTATTGCTTCATGATAGCTTTGCCTATACACTAATGAATAGATCATTATAAAAATGTTATGGCATACAGAATTACAGTCATATTCATAATCCAGCATAGCAAACATTGTTACATTTTTATAAAAACCACTTCTCTGTGGTGATAGGCTGATAACTAGTTTCTCCAATTACCAGAGAGAGAGGCATACTGTAACATAATGTAATTCTTTGAAAGCACAGTTTAAAAAACAGTAGGAAAACTAACATAATATTAATTTTATATTAAATATCATTCACCTTATGTCTATGTAAGGATAACCTAGTATCTACATGTATTTTATACATTCATGACACACATACATTCTTCTTATTTTTTTCAATATTTTTAGGCCAGCCAGCTCATCTGTGAGTTTTTTCAAATTGTCACAAATCTCCAAAGATTTTTTTCAATGTATTTATTGAAAACAATTTGTGTGTAAGTGGACCCATGAAGTTCAAACCCATGCTGCTCAAGGGTGAACTGTAGTGTGATTGCTGGATTATGGTAAGAGTATGTTTCGTTTTGTAAGAAACTGTCAACTGCCTTCCAAAATAAATGGCTGCGCCATTCTGCAATCCTACTAGCAATGAAGTTCCTGTTGCTCAACAACATAGCCAGCATTTGGTGTTGTTGGTATTGTTGATTTTGGCCATTGTGGTAGGTGTGTCATGATACCCCATTTTAATTTGCATTTTCCTGATGACACATGATGTTGAGCATCTCTTCATGTGTTTATTTGCCATCTCTATATCTTCTTTGGTGAGATGTCTGTTAATGTCTTTGGCCCATTTTTAAATCTGGTTGTTTATTATCTTGTCAAATTTTAAGTATATTTGAACATTTTGGGTAACAGTCCTTTATCAGATGTGTCTTTTGCAAATATTTTCTCTCTGTGGCTTGTCGTCTCATTCTATAATAATACATTTTTTGTATATATATTTTTTATTGATGTATAGTCAGTTTATAAGATTGTGTCAGTTTCTGGTGTATAGCATAATAGTTCAGTCATACATGAACATACATATATTTATGTTCATATTCTTTTTCAGCATAAATTACTACAAGATACTGAATATAGTTCCCTGTGCTATACAGTATAAACTTGTTGTTTATCTATTTTATATATAAAATATATTTTTTAAGGAAATAAATACACTTTAAACAACACCTTCTGCTTCTGCTCCTCCTCCTTCTTTTTTCCTCTTTAGTATATATACTTTTTTTCTGCACAGTTCTGGAGGATATCCAGTTAGCTGTCATACGTTATCAATGATAATCAGTAAATAGACATAAGCCATCCCATTGGAGGAAACAACATTAATAATGAATCAAGGAACAGTTTAGAAACAATGTACAGAGAGTAGAATGGACCTGCTGTAAATCCTGTAAATGCTATAAATGTTGGTATTGATGTGTTTGGAATTTGTTGTGAAAATTCATGGAAGCCACAAGAAGAAATATTAAACAGTGCTTTATAAACTGTGCTCCACAGGGCTTTAGAGTTTTAAGGAGGTAACTGAAAGTCAGCTTGCAGGGAAAGAGAGGGGTTCAATAAGGTGGGCCTATGCTTCTCATCTTTCCTATTAGTCTGAACATACTCTGATTATGTTAGTTTTACATATTGTGTTTGACCTATACTTTAAACAAAAAACAAGGTTCTGCAACTAAAGGACAACTGAAAACCACTAATTTAAAGCATTCTGAAGTTCCTCAGTTGGACTTTTTCACCTGATGACCTTTTAAATTCCTTCCTTATAATCATCATTAATCATCCTAAAGTCAAATCTCAACGTTAGTGGAGCGAATAAATTGGAACTACCATTTCAATCACAACTTACGTCTTTCTTCTTTAGCTGCTCAAAAGTTGATTCCTATAATGTGTGTGCACTTGTATAGTTGCAGAGTAATTGTTTTTTCAAAACCAATTTATTAACATTTCAAGTAGGTGTGGTGTAATTTTGAGTTAGTCATTTTTAATCCCATAGAACTTTTATTAAAACACACACTTGGTACCTTATTTGTGAGTTAACTTGCTACAAGAATTTTCACTTAGGTATCTTGTCAATAAATATTAGACTCAGTCACCTGTTGAAATATAATATCTTAAATAAGCTATTAAAATCTGTTTCTTTTGAGAGTTTGTCATTATAGGAGAGTAATTTTTCCAACTTCAGTAAATGTTAAGTCATTATGATCTGTCTGGATTAGCTAGATAAGAGGCATTTCTTGAGAATGTGTGTTTTCCTTTTTCTGTGATTGAACATTTTCTTTTACTAGAAAAGAGCAATGGTTTAGGACTTGGTTCATTCAAGAATTATTATCTTTTAATGTACTGGGTCACAGGAAACCATATATTACTCATTTGCAAATTAGATGGAAGATTGTTTACAGTGAATATAATACTTTCCTAGTGATGAGAAACCTTGTGTCTATAATCCAGGTCAATGTTTCCCTTATATAAAGCTACTAGGGAAATTGAACTTATGAGTTATATGACTGGGGGGTGTGCATGAAAATAAAGACAGCCAGGTTGTCTTAAGAAATATTGCATCCATGACAGGGTAAATTCACATTATCCACATTATCCAACGGAAGACACCTATTTAGTTACTTGAATATTCATGATGGCCATTCTCTCTTAGACAAAGTTGCTTAGCATGGACTCATTTTTAATGTACAAGCAATTCTTTTTGTAAGTTCCATGCAAATCACATCTTTTCTGTTTTGAAAATATGGACACTGCTTCAGATACACTGCGAAAGAACTGAATGATTTACAGTTTCCAGGAAACTTCGATGTCTTTAATCTGTTTGCTTGGATAGGGTAGAATGCCTTGGATCTTTGGATAGGTTACTACTGTAGATGGTCACATGCATTAACATAATTTGGGTTATCTTTCAAATTCACAATAGTTTTGCTCCTATTTACCATGAGTAATTCATGGTGGCCTGTAACAGCATGTAATGTTGCCATCCAGCCATTGAGGATTAGATTGGATTGGACACATGACACAATTGATGCCCACTAGAGTCTCAATTTTTTTTTTTTAATTTGGGAATTGGGAATGAGATAGCAAATTTACTCTTGCTTATAGGCAACACTTAACATGTAAAATTAGGAGCTGGGATGTGGCCATAATATCCTATATGGATAAAGTATCAGAGAGAAGAATAATGGAGCTATACAAAGATAAGCATCATTGATACAAAGAAAAGTTCTTTATAGTTTACATTTCCCAGTCTTAGTCAATATCCGAGGCCCATCTGCAACCTTATTTGGCTTCTGTAAGTTTATTCCCCTCCTTTTTTTTTCACAATACATTTCTTTTTTTTTTGCTTAAGCAAGCTTGAGTTGTTTCTGTCACTTGCAACTGATAGCTCACTAAATAATAACAGAATCCATGAATGAGGACAATCAATGTTAGGATACATGTAAATAACATGGTATGTGCATAATATATTTAAGTAAATCTGATATTGAAATGATTTGATCTTTATAACTTTCAGTTCCAGAGGGTAATCCTTATCTGACTTTGTCTTTTAACTGTGGGAATCCTTTACTACTGCCACTAAAGCACTTTTTACCATGATATTTAAGATTCATTTCAAATCTAAGATTACATAAAATTGTTTGCTTTATTTCATAGGGCAAAATTTCGAGGCATTATCTTCGAAGAAACCAAGTAATAAGTCATAGTTACATCTAATGAGTTGTTACTGAATTTGCACAGGCAAATCAAAGGCCTCCTCTTATGCAGCCGTTAAATGCGGATCTTAACTGTTACGTTAACTTACAATTGATATCTTAATCTCATTGACAAAACTAAAAGTGCGAAGCATTATGTCAGTTCTCTGTTGAACTACTGAATGTTTAAAATGTGACAGTAGACATTGTTGACTAGAAGTAGTGTTTAATTTTTTTTTTTATTTTTGCAAATGGCCACTTAAATGTTTGTAATTTGTAGAAAACCTTGTTTATTTTTCGATTTATATCTTTATGACCTCTTCCTTTTAGGAAGTGTCAGTTTTTTTTCTGTGCTTGTGCAATATATTTACTTGACTATTTTATTGTTTTGAATTTATATAAAGTGGAGAAAATAGGTTTGGATCTGTCTGATCAATTCCTTCAAGCGCTAGTTCCCTTTAATTGCAGTATTGATTGCAGCAGGTACAACAGGACCGGTGATTTCATACAACACACCATGTCAGCCTTCAGAGGAAACAGAAGCTTTGGAAGCAAGTGGTTAAGGTTACCATTTATCTCATGACCCTATGAAAGTTGACATGTGTCATCAATAGTGACACGCCAAAGATTCAGATTTCTTTGGCATAGCTTTGGGAAGTTAAGACAATTCTCTAAATCTTTATAGTCTTGAAATCTCTTCATGCATGTTTCCCTTGAGAGTGTTAGTGTTTCTTGTGTTCAGCAAGGTCAGACGAAAGCAGTTTTTTCCTTTCTCTGGTTCCTGGTTGGCCTTATTGTTTTAGATAACCACCAGCAGAAGAGTTTTGGAATTTTAGGAGCTGGTAATTTAGTAAGGGAAATAAATCATGGCTATGAACAGGGGCAACCCAAGATGGTCTGTGAGTGGCCTGAGACTGAGGCATTAGGGAAGAGTGGTTTTGGAAAATGAGTATGGTAGAAGGTTGGACGTGTCTCAGACACTTTTTAGCTACTTCCTCGCTGGTGACTGTGTGCAATAAATATAATCGATATAACCCTAAGCTTCTTCATCTGAAAAATGGGGACAATAATAATATTCACTTCATTAGGCTGTTTGTTAGGAGAAAATGAGACTGCATATTTCTAGATAATTGTAAGCACTCAGAAGTGTAAATGAAACATCATGCCTGGAGTAGAGGAAACAGAAGTTACTTTTACCTCATATAATTAGGGAAGAAGTCAAGCAAGAAAGAGAATCTAACTCTAGGATGTGTGGAGTTTCAAAGATTGAGATAGTGGAAAATGCGTCTTAGGTGATGGATCATAGAGATGTGAAAATGCAACATATGACTGCAGGAGACTGAATGAATTATTTTGAGCAATATCTAAGGCATATGTGTATCAGTGCTTCACCAGACTTTTCACCAAAAGACCCCAAGGGCACAGGGAAATCTCCGACTCTAGGGAAGGGAACACCACCAGAATCACATCTACCATCACCATGATAATACTAAACATTTATCAAGTGCTTAGAATTGACTGGCTCTGTGCTTTACATTCACTGTCTCAGCTAATTGCCAAAATCTCCGTGGGCCATTTTGGCATGAGATGAGCAAAGTGAGGCTCACAATTAATGAGTTAATAGGTGGTGGAGCTGAGACTCCCGAGAGCATGATTGCAGGGCCCTCCCTCTAAAACTGCTCTATATTCTGTTTCTGGGGATTAGGTCCTGGGTGTCCAATTTTTTTGAAAGCCTCTTGTTTTATTATTATTATTTTTAAATCATTTGAAACATTGAATTGCAATTCATAATATATACATTTGTTTTGATATAACATGTTTTAAAATACTCTCTGTGCAAATGTTTTCATCTATTTGGTAGGTTAATAGTGTAACACAGACTGTCAATTTCAGAAGATTTAATATTTTTCAAGTGTCTTCTTTCAAGGATGTTAGAATGTAACCTTGAGAGAGCTTCAAGCAATTTTTAATTTGCTTGTTTGATGGTGCTTTTCACTATATAAGTCCTAGCGAAGATTCTTGATGCTTTGTTTGCAAAAAGAAATAAAAAATCTGATGCTCTTTCTTCAACATTTGCATAATTAATTTAAACCTTTGCTATATTTACAGTTTTATGCAGTTATTAAGGTTTTGTGATAACAATATCTTTGTATAAGATTTTCTTGAAACTTTACAGTTTTTCAGTCTATGATTTACAGCTGAATACTTGTCGTGAGGAATCATGAATCTCCTCTGAAGAAACTTATAAATGCATTCCTAAGTGTCAAGTTTAGAGTCACTTGAAATATGCCTTCTATGGAATTAATAAAGGACAATTTCAAAGAAGTAGTTGTAAATATCTATATAATATAAGATTACATTCTACGTAATGTTATTTGTCACCACGGAGAACAGTATTGTATCTTAGTTATAAATAATTATGTTAATCCATGTAATGTGTGCTTAAAACTTATAAGTTATTCTCTATTTATACTGTAACTGTGAAGACAAATGCTAACTTGAATCAATTATGTTTAATATCCTTTTTTAAAGCTTTTTGTTGTTTTTTGGGGGGGGATAATTTGATTTATTTATTTTTAATGGAGGTACTGGGGATTGAACCTAGGACCTTGTGAATGCTAAACACGCACTCTACCACTGAGCGGTACCCTCCCTAATGTGTAATATCTTAATTAGCAGCATATCTCTGCTGCTAATAAACAAAATTTGCAAGATGTATGAAACTCAGGAACACTTTAAAAGTACAAAAAGCTTTTACTTATTGATAGTCAACAATGGATGGAGATTAAGCTTAATCTAGTAACTAAAAACAGACAAATGAAACATGTATCTAAAAAACACTAATTCTGGTTCTAATTTTAAGTAAGAACTTGAATATGTAGAAATTTAACCCTTAAGTTGATGGGACTAGATGTCTCTAGGTAAGTGAATTATGACTACATTTACATGTAACATTTTATAATAGAAGTGTTGTCAGAAAAGAGAAACCAAAACACTCTAAAGAACCATCATGCCTATAATACCAATTTTTTACCTCTGGCATTCAGCCAAAAAATTTCCCTTTGTCCAAGAGGAAAATAAGATTGCCATTTTGATTATGATTACTTAGACTGAAAAATTGCTTAAAGACAACACCCCCACATATGATGTATTTAAAAATGAAATGTAGAACTCTTATTTTTCAAAAATATATTCTCCACATGAAAATAGCAAACAGCATGATGGATCAATAATTTCTAATAAGGTAGTTTCAATTCCACTAAACCTGAATTGATACTTTTAAATGGTCTCTACGTTTGAGGAGTTGAAGTTTAGCAATATAAAAAATAATGTAATTCAAATATATTATCTTGTTTGTTACATTCTACATATATAGTCCAAGGGAACGTGTAGTGAAGTTGATTTGAGATCAGAAAGGCTTCACAGAGGGTGAGTTGATCTATGAATACATGAAATATAAGGAGATAATCATCTAATGAATACAACATGTGAAAAACAAAATGTGCAAAAGCATGGAGAAATAAAATAATATGGCATGTTTGGAGGAATATGAATTTGGCATTTTCAGAAATTAAGGAGGGAAGGACTTGGTGGATAGATATGAGACTACAGGCAGCTGTAGTAAGATCCTTGGAGTTGGAGTTGACAAGGAAGATCCTTATGGTTGGAGTTGACAAGGGAGGTACTTGGAGTTGGAGTTGACAAGGGAGATACTTGGAGTTGGAGTTAACAAGGAAGGTATTCAGAGTTTTATTACTTTGATGAAATCGTACCTTAGAAAACATTTTGGATCAGCGTCACAAGATAGGATAGTTCACACTACTAGAGTGGAAGACAAATGTACTAGTAGTGAGCCAGGTGACAGGGAAAATAGTTGAAAGGTTAGCTTCACAGTTTAAGTGGGAAATGCTATAGTGCCTAATCTAAGAGAAGGATGGTAAAGATGGAGAAGTAGGATGGATGGAGAGTCATTTCAGTAAGAGCTGGTGGTTAAATGTCTAGTGAGGATGAGTCAAATTGACTTCCAGGGGTGTGACTCTGGGGAAGAAAAAGGATAACAGATTCAGTTTTGCACATATTGAATCTGAAGTTCCTATGGATTACACAGGTTCTGTAAGTCTGGGAGAAAATCATGTGTATGTGTTGTAACCTTGGAAAAAAGGACAGGATAGTATATTGGTGAACATAGCGTTCAAGTTCCCAACAGGAAACCTAAGGAACACTCAATAATAATTAGACTAATTCTTGGAGGGGGTATTACAAAGAAATGGACTACAAAAATGTGGGAAGGATCAAAGAAAACCAAAAGGATATTGCAGGAATCTGTGACTAACAGCAATAAAACCATCACTAGACCTAAATAGGTGAGAGAAGTTAAAGGTCACCTAAATCTACATGTAAAGATATACAAGGAGTGCAGGTCACCATGGGAGAAACAGTGACCATCTACTGAGGGACAGAGCCAGCTTGAGGAGACCTCACAGGAAGGGAATAAGTAACCTGACCTGATTCTCTTCTCCCTCCTAAACTCTTGCTGGTGATCCCCATTGACCAAACCAAGTCAGAGGAAGCCATAATACACGGGAGCTTATTGATACAGTAAATATAGGTCAGCTTCTTAGGGCACAGAGCAAGATGGTGAGAGTTGGGAGTCGGTCTAGAAGAATGAGTGGAAGATATCCGTCATAGAAGCACCAAGGGATGCCTGCCTTAGGCAGAGTGTGCTGAGCAAGATGAGCCTCTGAGAATAAAACTGGGCAACATCACCACCGAAAAGAAACTGAGAAGGAGTTAATGAGGTGGTTGTGATGAAAGAGCTTGATGTTAGGTCACTCATGAAAATTCAGACTGGTCACAACATAAAATATCATGGAGAGGCCAAGGAACATGAAGGTAAGGCCAGTAAGGTGTATGCTGGATATTGCAGGTGGTGATGTTAATCACAGCAGTTCTTGTGGGATGGTGTGAAAAGAAGTGATATTGCAGTGGGTCAAGGCATGGAGGGAAGAGAGGACGAGAAAGTGCTGAGCCTAGACTCCTTAAAAGAAGTTTCGTAAGTTCAGTTATAAAAGAGTGATGGCTAGATATAAGTTCCTCGAGGAAATTTTCAAAGGATACACATTTTATCTAACATTTTAATGCTGTGATTTTAGACTTGGGGATTTAGGGATCAAACTTCAGGAAGGCAGCGACATCTGTACTAAACAAGGCTAGTGTAATCCTCAATGGGGCATAAATGACGGTGTGTATCTCTTGCTCTTGAGGCACAAAGCATATGTGCCAGCACGCGGGCAAGATAGCACAGGAAGTATTAATTGAAGGTGCTCTTTACCTGGCTTTCTGGGCCATGTGTTGTCCCTTACTGATCTTAAAGTTAGATGAAAGTGTATTTCTGTGGAAGCAGCCCACTGCTGAGAAAAGAGAAACCCCAGATCTTTTTAAGCACTAGGTTTCAAATGATACCACTGACAGATGAGACAGTGCAGTGTGTAGAGATTTTAACAGACAGAGCAGATTCTTGTCTTCCCTCCTCAATCCATATAACATATTTACAAAAGACCTGTATATTAGTGGAAGTCAGTGTTGAGTGGTGGTTCTCAGTGCAGGGTGGTTTGCCTCTCCCTCAGGGGACATTTGGCAATATCTGGTGTCAAACTGGGGACTTGTTACTGTCATCTCATGGGCAAAAACCAGCAATCCTGGTAAGCTTCCTATGATGCACAGGGCCTCCATACCCACAGCAAAGAGTTATCCAGCCCAAAATGTCAATAGTGGAGCACTTGAGAAATTCTGGTGTAGAGTTCCAAGAAAGGAGAGGAATCCTGCCTCCTCTCAACGATTCCTCAAAAGGAAGGGGTAGTATGCTTGAGTTCCTCATGAAGTTGTGGCATTTAAGAACTGGAAGAAACTGGGATTCTACTGACAACCGAGTTTGAGAGTGGCAACCCATAAAGATGTCCTACCAGGTGGTCAGGGAGTCTGAGCATAAGAGGGGCTCCAATTCACCCCCTGAGTTTCTAGAAATTTATGTGGACTCAGGGAGATTGAGAGTAAGCGTCATGTGCTTGCCAGTGACCAAAGACAACATGGACAGGGAATCTCCGTGCAGTCTCCATAAGGTCTAGCGGTACAAAGCCACCAGCTAAGCTTGTGGGAAACCAAGGGGTTTGTCTCTCACAGGGAACGGGAAACCCAGGGGTTCTTCTCTGCCATGAATCATCATCCCAGATCTAACAGCTGTCCATCACCAAAGACTCTTCTGCCAGGAACAGCTCAAGACAGAGAGGTAGAGTTGTGTCCAGTCCCGAGGCAGCTGAGTGAGTTCCTAGGAGCTTGCAGTCAGGGCCCAAGGAAGGCCATTAGGAGGGCTTTGCAAACACCCTGCGATGGGCTTTAAATAAAATGGAGACTGCTTTAAACAAGCCAGAGCCAGAGAGAGTGAAAACCTCAAGTGGACTCAGTAAAGATGTCTGTATGAAGTAGGGAGGTCAGGAGCTTGGAATAAGTTGAAAGAAGTTCAGTTTCAGAACATCTGAATTTTATTGGCCTTTATTGCTGATATTTCAAATCCACTACAGATTGAAAAATTGATATTGGATATTCAATTGTTACATTTCCTTTATTGAAGGATTGACTTCACTCTCTCCTTTTTACTAGGAATTAAAGTTGTACATGAAAGCACTTTACATTTTAATTGTGTTCATGCCAATTTTAGAGATACATTTCTTGTGCATACCGTAATTTTCTATCACAGTAAATTTAGTGATCACACTCTTCTGTGATTATCTTCTGACAATTGGCTACAATAGAATTTGTCCATGAATGTTTCTATAATACTATAAAACCGTATTCAATTTAAAGAAAAACATTGGAAAATGAGGAATTTGTAAAAGACAGTATCACTGGGACACCTAAATTTCAGGAAAATGGCAGTAGGGGCATGGTTTTATTAAAGAACAAAATACAGCTTGATTTTTATGGAGAATTGGTAAATAGTTGAAAAGATTGTTTTCTGAAATCTCCATAAGTAAACCTTTTTGTCTAGGTAGCCATTTGAAAAGCTTATAAGAAGCTTATAGGCATACTGCGGTATATTTAGATAAATTCAGGGAGAAAACGTAGCGGTGAGAATAAAAAAGTTTATCCTCTCCTTCTCCAATTTCTTTTCCTATTCCCTTTAGGAAATCCCTTACTCGTATATAGCAGTTTCCTGAATGCACACAAGTGGCCCTTTTAGCAATCTCCTCCTCATTCTCGACAATAGAGATTTCTAACTTTCTTTTTGGTCCTGCCGATCACAGCCACATTCACCTCAGCTGCCTGAGACCCCTCTCTGTACTTCCCACCCTGTGCACGAAAGCCTTTCCCCATCACTCTTTTTCAGTTATGCACCCTATTGTCAGATTTCTACTGTAGAGAGAGAAGGGGCTGGGAGGAAGGAAGGTAAAGAGCTTAGGAAATGTGGGATAGGCAGCAATGAAGTGATGACTGCAAAAGGACATAGTAGCTACAACCTCAAATGTGCGTTTCCCACTGCCCCCCTGCAGCTCAGCTCTGCCATTACACAGAATAAAATATGCTCTAGCTTAACTGTGGAAATTTCCTGGGTTTCAGTCTATTACTTGAGCCAAGAATTTGGGGATTTGGGCTGCTGGTCTTTGTTTTCCTTTAAATATCCAGTGCTATTAGAAGCATCTGCTCACCCTGCAGTCCTTGAATGCCTCCTTCCTGGCATACTGTTAGGTGGCGGTAGCTGTTTCTCAGTGCCTTCAATGAGCATTTTATTCCATATTCCTATAGGTGAAACATGACTTGTAGATGTGCTATGTCTTGCTGGGTGTTGAGATCCTCCCCTTAGAATACTAGATGAACTTTTGGTTGCTTTGTTTTCAGCCCCAATTAAACAAGATGGTTAATTCCACACTTCTTCTTATTTACCGCAACTGCTAAAGGTTAGACCCCTGGGGACACAACCTGGACTCCTTGTATATCACAGGAGCTGCTCCAGTGTTACCTTCGCAACCTCTTCATGCTATCATTTTTCCTCCCAATAATCAGAATCCTTTACTTCAGAAACCACAGCTGCTCTCTGGTGAATTTAATCAGCCAAGCAATTTATTTGGGGAAAAAAAACCCCAGATATAATGGGAAATCTAGAGGAAAAAACTCAGAAAAACTCAAAACACCTAACTAGCTGGAAGCCCAGGCAAGGTCATCCAAAGGTGGATGACCAGTAGAGGAGGAGAGAGAGATTAGAGTGCTTATTCCCTTGTCTTTGCCCCAACAGGGTCTCCATGGACTGACTATATCCTTTCCTGAAGTGTTAGCTGCTGCAGGAGGTCCCATCCTGCTTTCTCCAACTTTCTGGGTCTCTGGGATCCTATAATTGCTCCTTCCCTTTGCTCCTTCAAATCTATGGGTGGTGATGGCAATATCCCCAGTGGTTTCCTGATACACTTCTCTCATTTTTGCAAATTGCTCCTTAATGAAATCCTTCTCAAATTATCCTAATTTGAATCTGCCATCTGTTTCTGGGTGGGACCCTGAGTGATAAAGCATCCTCAGAAATGATAAATGTCCTCTCTAAAGGATATTTTCTCCCTGTGGTCTAGAGCAGAGCTGTCCAGTAAGGAACACCACATGCCTCTTCTCTTTTTTCCCCGCTGTGGTCCTTTTCTGCTTTCTGACAATGGACACCCTTCAGGAAAGAGCAGCAATCTCAGGACTATTTTATTAGTAGTACTTCTATTACAAATACATGAAAGGACTTAGAGAAGAGACAGCCCAAGGCAAAATGATGTGAAATAGAGAAATCTGGGGGAAAATATCATGGAAGAGAGGAGAGTCTTCACTCTGGAACCTGTCAAGAAAGACACAAACTGGTCTTAGCAAAATATTACTTAATGTTCTTTATTCATAACATAGCACCTTATACTTGGGTGTGGATTTGGGCACTGGGAGGTAGGGTAAGAGCCTTAAAGAACAGGGTATTGGCCACTATCTACTGTTCAGTGTTAAATGAAATAGTGCTTTGTAAACTGCTTATGTGCTACAGGCTATGATGCTGGAATGAGTCATGTAGCCTGTTAGTGAACTAAACAGGCTGATTGGCATCCAAATATGAAATCAGCATACTTCAAAATTATAGACTTAGGAAGATCTCCAGATGTTTTGTTTTCAAGGAGATACTAATGATTTTGTGCCCTAGTACCAGAATCTACCACTATACCTTCAGCTTTGTAGCTAAATGACACTTTTTCCTGTTTTATACGTTATATTATATTGTTGTAATGGTTTAATGCATGATTCTTTCCAGGTGTAATTTACTCTTGAGAAAAGGATTTGCAGAGTCTAGGCATTTTAAAGGAATTTTAAAAATGGGGAAATTTCAGACACCAGAACAAGGGGATAATTGATACAATATATTCAGAGAAAATAGTTTGGGGGCACTTTTCATCACACTGTATGTGTGCAATTCCTTATTTTTTCCTACACATGTGGCCAGAGGTAGATATTTCTTCCTGGTATGATCATACCCTTCTCAGCCTTATGAGAAAGAAAAGATGTTCCTTTTTAGAGCAAAATGTAGCCAGTGCCCCTTCCGTGTCCCATCTGTACACAGACCAACACCCTACAGGCTGCTTAATGCTGCTTAATGCCTGTGTCTCTGCTTGGGGGCTTCAGTGCAGCTGTGGGGGGCATGCTTGCTCTGTACACACAGCAAGCTAAAGGGCCAGAGGGTTAATGCTCCAACCAATAACAGAGGGAGACCTAGTTGGTAAATATCTCAGCTTTTTCACCCCTTGATTGGCATAACATCATCTCCTCAGAGTGCCCTAATAGGACTGAGCCCACTTCCCGAATTGGTGACTAGACTGAGAACCCACCTTGTAATGGTCTCCTGCCCCTTCCTGTTACAGTTACACTCCCCCTAGTGGTGCTTCCTGGGATCACCTCATAAATTCTCTACACTTGAATCCTTGTCTTAGTGGCTACTTTGGGGAGAATCCAAACAGACAGTGGGTTCCAAAAGTGGTCACAGGAGCAGACCCTCAAGACAACATTCTGGAACTGTATTTTCCACCTGCTAGATGGCAGTGAGGTTCCTATTACTGGGGGTAAGCAGTGTGGTTGTAACTTCTCCTATGCTGAGATTCTTACCTGAGGTGAGTTGGGTTGGGTTACAGGGGAAGGAGACACTTTGATTCAGATAATACCTCAATTTCTTGAGAAGGATGATGCAATGGTAATTATAAGGATACAGCACTAATTGGTGTAAGTGCAACAGAAGACTTATAGGAAAAAAGTGACAGATCTGAGGAAGTCAACTGTCAATTCCAGGCTTGGTATGACACAGATACACTCTCCTCCAACAGTGGGAGGACAAAAGGCTGACTGAAGTACAAAGTGAACTGACTTTACAGCCCTGGCAAGTTCCTTCGCTGGTGCTGGGGTCCTTTTGGGGGAAGAATGGGCACTGAGACTTGGGATGAAGATTTCCTGGTAGATACTTTGGGGAGAAATTATCCACCAAATGAGTTACAGAATCTATGTAATATGTACAGTAGGAACTGGGATAATATGCTTGGAAGTGAATGCTAAAATGCTAGACTGTCCTAAAGAGTGGGGAGTGGAATATAAGGCAGGAAAAGGCAGAGTTTATTGATACAAAACACACTTAGGAAATTCAAGATTACTGTCCTGGAGGAGGTCCTGCAAGCTAGTTCTAATATTCTGTTGCAGTGGCTCCTTAGGATTTGGAAGAAATGACAGTCCACGGTAAATGAGGTGGATTTGCCAGAACTTCCTTAGAAAATATTAAAGAAGAGATTAATAGTCTCAGGAATGTGAGTGTTAGAATGACTCTACTAGGTAATACTAGTGAATCAAACAATTGACTGTGTCCTCTGGTGGGGTTCAGAGGGTATTCCTTTCTCTGAAGTAATAGGGAATGTGATAGTAAAGGGCACATGATGTTGTTAAGAAATAGGAACTATCTTTCACAGACTGGTTTGTGGTAGGGAATTAGAATGACGGTGATTTGTGATTGTAGAGGCCATGTAACAATGTTTAACTATCAGATAATAGGGATATGATCCTTGTAGCAGGCAGTAAGTGTAGAGTGACAACCAGGAGGTCTTGATCTTTGGGAAAAACAGGACATCTAATTCACTGGAGCCTAAAGTAACAGAAGGGGAAGCACCCATTCCTAAGAACATAACTGAAAGTGATGGAGAGTCCTCAATACAATACCACCAATTAGAGACAAATCTGTCACTTGATGGCAAGTTGATTGCATCAGTCCCCTTATATTCTAGGGGAACAGACAATTCATCCTTGCTTGGAAAGTATCTCCAGTATAGTTTTACTTTCCTGCCTGTAATGCTTCAGTTAGCACCAATGTCCAAGAATTTGAGATTACACATAACATTGCCTTTATTCTATGACAATGGACACTTGACCATGATATTTACTGATCTCACCATAAACTGTATACTTCAGAAACTACCAGCCAGATAGAACTTTAACTGGGACTCTAAGAAGCTATTCCAAAGTTCTATCCATATCTCTGATAGTGGATAATGTCCTTTTACTGAGTTCTTTCCCTTCTTGGTCTTGCTTCTTCATTCCCCATTGATGTTTCCTGGGATCACATCAGAAATAAAATATTTGCCCTTGAATCTGTCCCAGAGTCTGCCTCTGTGGAATTACAGACCAGGAAAACATAGCTGACTTAAAAGATGTATAACCAAATGATGCATGATCTCTATCAGTTAGGTATAGGTTCAGCTGCAAGTAAGAGAAAAACCATACAATTAAAAGCTTAAATACACAGAGAGTTGTCTAATATAACAACAAACAAACTTGAACATCTTCAATCCAAGCTTGGCACAGTCTCTCAATTATGTCAACAAGGACCCAGAATTTTTTTCAGGCCTTCATATATACACTTCTATTGCCTCATGTCACAAGAAGGCTGCTATGCTTCTAGGCCTTACATCATTTTCCAGCCAAAAGAAAGTAGAAAACATTTAGAGGTAAAGACAGAATCAGCAGACATCAGTAGGACCTACATTTGTCAGTAGGAAGAGTAAGAACATGGATATCCATATTAGCAAGGAAGTTTGGAAAGTTGGAGCTTGAGTAGTTGAGTTTTTAACTTTTACAGCCTTTAAAATAAAGGCATGAGAGAAAGAGGATGGCAAGGGAAGTTCAGTCAATCAACCCACAGTGTTACCATATGAATGCGAAAACTCAGAATTCTTTTTTAAAATTTGACCTAAGACCTAATTTTTGTTTGTTTAAATAAGTAAATAAATAATAAGTTACAATATAGATTACAATAACTCTCTAGAATTTTTAAAAGGAAAGCACTTAAAATAATTCACTATATTCAGTTGTAAAGTTTTCATATGCCCCACTTATTAATTTGAAAAGTACACACCCAGCCCTTACTGTCTTCCGTGAACATCGCAGACAAGATTTATGCTTTACTTGAGCCTCTGTTTTATGTATGAACTATCCAAACTGCTTGATTGAACAGAATAACTGACATAAACTTTTTCCTCTTTTGGGTCATAAAAATATATCATAAAGTTTACAGTATATTTTATTCTAACTGTAAGAATAATTCTCCCCTCTTAACTGAAAAAAAAAAATCAGAATTTATTTTTCTGAGCTTTAAGCTTTGTCAAGAGTTTCCAAATAATTTTTGACACTTATGTCTCTCCAAGTACAAAGACATCCAGAACCTTTAATTTCAAAAACTGTAAACTGTTACAATTTTAATAAGCACAAAGTATTACCAAAAAATGAAGCAGGATATTCCTGGTTCTGCCCATAGCTGTGAATTATTGGCTACATCCCCATAGGCAACTGTTTGCTACAACTTGCATCCTGCTTTGTAGACTCATGCTTTCCATTAAGTATCCTCAGATGAGAGCTGACACTAAAATTTGGAGCATTCAATTATTTTTATTTTTTTGTGGCAGCAAATGATTTTTCCTGTGCCAGTTCTGTCTGTTTGGCTAACGATCTTACATATTTTTAATTGCTATTTTTATTTGCACTCATATATTTTCACACCTTCTAGAAGTAACATAACAGCAAGATTTTTATCACCACAACTGGTGGACACCTGGGTCATTCCATCCACCATTTAGAGAAATATTCCCAAGCTGTATGTAACAAAGCTATTTCTATGTGCTCACTCACTTCACTCTGCAGCTTCTCTGAGAATTGTGTTTCTGTAGTTTAAAAAAATCCCTATGGAGATTTTTCATTTTTAAGTGCATAAAATTTTAAAACCAAAATAGTATAAAATTATGAATAATATATAAACTTTACAGTGATCTTTGATTTAGCAAGAACAGTCTTTTCTCTAACTGTATCAATAGAGTAGTTTATTAAAATATGCATTATAATCACATATAAATATTATTTCTGGAAGTTTAACTTTTTTCATTGCAGATTTATTGAGGTATAATTGATGTATAAAATTGTAAGATATTTAAAGTGTACATAGCAGCACTTTAATATACATATACTACATTGTAAAAAGACTTCCCCCATCTAGTTAATTAACATACAGATTACCTCACATATTCATCTATCTTTGTTGTTGTAGTTGAAAACTTTTAAGTTCTACACTCAGCAACTTTCAGTTATACAATATAGTGTTATTAACTATCATCACCATGTTTTACATTAGATCCTCAGACTTTATTCATTTTATAGCTGAAAATTTGTACATTTTACCAATCTCTCCCTATCTCCCCCCCCCACACACACACACATTCCCCCCATGCCCTGGCAACCAATCACTTTTTCTACTGTTTTTATGAGTTTGACATAAAAAAGTTAATTCCACATATATGTGATACTATGCAGTATTTCTCCTTCTGTCTGGCTTATTTCATGTAGCATAATGCCCTCAAGGTCCAGACATGTTGCTGCAAATGGCAGGATTTTCTTCTTTCTCATGGCTGGTTAACATTGCCTTGTATATATACACCACATCTTTTTTTTATCCATTCACCTGTTAATGGGCACCTTGGTTACTTTCATACCTTGGTAATTATAAATAATGCTTCTGTGAATATTGAGATGTATGTATCTTTTTGAATTAGTGCTTTTGTTTTCGGGGAGATATATGCTCAGGAGTGGAATTGCTGAGTCATTTGGTAGTTCTGTTTTTAGTTTTTTGAGAAATCACCATACTGTTTTCCACAGTGGCTGCACCAAATTACATTCCCACCAACAGTATAAGAGGGTTCCCTTTTCTCTACATCCTCACCAACATTTTTTATCTGTGTTGTTTTTGATGATGGCCATTCTTACAGGTGTGAGATAATACCTCATTGTGGTTTTGATGTGCATTTTCCCGGTGATTTGCAATGTTGAGCATCTTTTCATGTGCCTGTAGGCCATCTGCATTTCCTCTTTGGAAGACTGTCTATTCAGTTCTTCTGCCCATTTTTTAAATTGGGTTCTTTGTTTTTTTGATGTTGAGTTGTCTGAGGTGTTTATATTGGATATTAACCTCTTATTGGTTATATCACTTGAAAATACTTTCTCTCATTCAGTAAGTCCCATTTGTTTATTTTTGCTTTTGTTTCCTTTGCTTTAGGAGATGGATCCAAAAATATATTGCTGCAATTTATGTCAAAAAGTGTTCTGCCTGTATTTTCCTCTAAGAGTTTTATAGTATCTGGTCTTACATAAAGGTCTTTAATTCTTTTTGAGTTAATTTTTGTATATGGTGTTGAAGAATGTTCTAATTTCATTTTTTACATGGAGCTATCCAGTTTCCCAGCACCACTTGTTGAAGAGACTGCCATTTCTCCATTGTATATTCTTGCCTCCTTTGTCATAGGTTAATTGACTCCAAGTATGAAAGTTTATTTCTGGGCTTTTTATCCTGTTCCATTGATCTGTGTATCTGTTTTTGTGCCAGTACCATACTGTTTTGATTAATGTAGCTTTGTAGTATAGTCAGAAGTCAGGGAGCATGATTCCTCCAGCTCTGTTCTTCTTTCTCAAGATTGTTTTGGCTATTCAGGGTTGTCTGTATTTCCATTATCATTTTAAAATTATTTGTTCCAGATCTGTGAAAGATGCTTTTGGTGTTTTGATAAGGATTGTATTGAATCTGTAGATTCCTTCTGGTAATATGGTCATTTTAACAATATTAATTCTTCCAATCCAAGAACATCTGTTTGTGTCATCTTCAATTTCTTTTATCAGTGTCATAGTTTTCCGAGTACAGGTCTTTTATGTCCTTAGGTAGGTTTATTCCTAGGTATTTTCTTCTTTTTGATGCAATGCTAAATGCATTTCCCTTTTTAATAACTCAGTGTCCAGAAATGCAAAATATTTCTGTATAATAATTTTCTATCCTGCAATTTTATTGAATTCATTGATCAGCTCTAGTAGTTTTCTGGTGGCATCTTTAGGATTTTCTATGTATAGTATCATGTCATCTGCAAACAGTGAGTTTTATTTCTTCCTTCCCAATTTAGATTCCTTTTATTTGTTCTTCTCTGAATGCTGTGGATAAGATTTCCAAAACTATGTTGAATAAAAATGGCAAGAGTGGATATTCTTCTTATTCCTGATCTTAGAGGAAATGCTTTTAGCTTTTTACCACTGAGTATGGTATTAGCTGTAGATTTTTCATATATGGACTTTATTATGTTGAGGTATGTTCCCTCTTTGCCAACTTTCTGGAGCATTTTTATCATAAATGGATGTTGAACTTTCTCAAAAACTTTTTCTGCATCTATTGAGATGATCATATGGTTTTCATTCTTCAATTTGTCTTTCTCTTTCTGGCTTGCTTCACTTAGAATGACAATCTCTAGGTCCATCCACATTGCTGCAAATGGCATTATTTTATTATGTTTTATTGCTGAGTAGTGTTCCATTATATAGATATATCACAACTTCTTTATCCAGTCATCTGTCGATGGACATATAGGTTGTTCCTATGTCTTAACTATTGTAAATATTGCTGCTGGAAACATTGAAGTTTCATTTCAAGTGTGCTATAGGACAAAATTTAGTAACAACAAGCAGTTTCTGAGTCTGGTAAGGTTTAGAGACACGGGCCTCAAGGAATCTGCTTCTCAAATGCTTTTTTAAGAATGTATAATGACATAAGAACGTATATGTTTAAAGTCTGCAGTGTGATTATTCAATATACATAGACATTGTGAAATGATTACAACAATCTATTTAACATAGCCATCAGCTAACATAATTACCATTTTGTATGTGCATGGTGAGAATGCTTACTATCTCCTTTCATAGCGAAGTTCAAGTATACAACACAGTAGTATTTAACTATATTCACTATCCTGTACATTATATACCTAGAATTTATTCATTCATTCAGTACTGATCTAGCACACTAGACATAAGGACCCATCTATTAAGGACTCTTCTTTCATGAACACTGTAAATAGGACACTGACAACATTTCTTTAAAAATTTTTTTTGGATTTTGGAAATCAACCAAAAGAGAACAAAAGTGAACAGCTTCTTATTTAGACATTAAAATGTTATTTATCAGTTTATAGTGATGCCTAGAAACTCTTTATTTTTTAAAAATGTATGTTAAAATTTTGTTTAAGTTGATAATACATATCTCTGATTTGTAAAGTAAAACTATTAAGATGCAATTTATTTATATCACTTAAGAGAAACATCTTACAGTCAACTTCATTTACAATCTATAAAAATTTTCATTAATTTCTCATGTATTTTGTTGGACTTTCCTTTAAATATACCATATTCCTCCTCTTCCCATGAATAAATAAAAGGATTATTTACTCCATAGTTTTGAAAAACAGTATTAATTTTGAAAAATCCTAACATTTTGATGTTCTCTTATTTATTTTTTAAGACCAAGGATGAGAGCTGGTAGGCAAGCAAAGGTTGGTGATATAAGTGTAACTTATGATATACAGGAAAATACATTATTATCTTTGCACTCAAGGGCAATTGCACTTTAATTAATTATGTATTTCATATAATTATATGGATCTCTAACTTCTTCAGTTTGATAAGTTTGAATCTCCTTATTCCATAATTTTTATTGGGCAGATATTACATTTTTGCAAATTTAGGCTTTCTTTCAGGTAGAGACTTCTATAATTCCCTGATATATATGAACTATCTACATTATATAGTATATAAATTGACTTCTGGTAAGCTACAAAATTCCTTACACAGATTATCCAAAGTCCAGCTACATAACATATGTTAGTAAAATTGTAAGAATTCTCCCTTTTAGTTGTGTAAATAAGTGGCATATATATGTAAGTAATAGTGTAAATAAATGGCCAGTTTTACAGTAAAAAACCCACGAAATTTATATACACAAAATATAATTATAAAAAATGTTATAGCCTAAACTGAGTGAAACAGTCCATCTGCTATGAATTAAACAATCCAGAAATCTCAATAATTTTATTTTGTTAGGGGGAAAATAGTACTTTTTCAATTTTTCAAAGTGGGTTTTGAGGGGATGGTGTCTTTTTTTTTCAAACTTGAAGAACACACAAAACACACAAATCAGTCAATTTTATTAGCCAAAGAATTTTCTAATGCCTGAACTGACCTAGAAATTAACCTATTGTCAGTGTATACACATCAGCACAATATAACTGAAATTTCCACCTGAGTTAGTTGATTAGTGCTTGTTAAATTAGTCCATCTATTTCATTTGTGTTGGCAGGCACATTTTCCTATGTGCCATGTGATTGACAGAATTGGTCGATGGAACAATGAGCAATCACTCCTCTTAGCATCTCTTTAGCCTGAGGCATCCTCATTTTCCATCTTCATGGGTTTTTTTGTTTTGTTTTGTTTTGTTTTTTTGGCCAGCTATCCTGGTTTCCTTAAATGCTTCTGATGTTCACTAATAATAACAGGAGAAGCTTGTAACCTTCTGGGTACATTTCCTTCTCTCATGAAAGCACTGATGATTTACACATCTTGTCCCGGAAAAGATTGAATGAGAGAATGGAATGCTATGCGTTTCAAAGCACCATTGATAAGGTAATTCCAGTATTTGCAGTCTCTGCCACAGATAGAGTTTGGGAAGGAGAAAGCTTAGTTGTAGTATGGTGTCTGACAAATAAGCACTCATCAAATATGTTGATAAATCACAAATTCATTAGGTCAATTTAAAAAAAAATTGGTGTTCTCTCAAGAAATACCTCCTCAATACCAACAATGCTTAACTACCCAACATTGGATGACTCCAACAAAAATTCCAAGGTCCACAGTAGATCTTCCTTCCGTGTTAGTAAGGAGGATACTGCAACAAGCAGCAGGCATCCAAATCTCAATTAGGCTTCTGTGCTTGACTTGCCTTGTGATTTAGAGTTTGGAAACCTCAGCAGAGAAAGAAAAAATGGTTTATGTGATTTCCATTGGCCTTCACTACAGCCACATAAGTTGTCATTTAAATCAACTTACAGCTGGTAGCAACTGAGGCCAGAAGTGGATTACCTGCACTCAGACCCATGTGTCATGTTATTACAATAAAATTAGGAAACAGTATACACCAGTAATCATAATAGTCTTTTGTCTTAAAGCTAAAAACATACAACCTTCTATTATGTCTCTGAAAGTATTTACAAATGACTTGAATTGGAACCAATTATTCTTTTCACAAAATGCAATGAATGCTATTTCATCATATCTTGTAAGGTTTTACAACCTTCAAATGAGTTAATGTCCAGTGGTTGACTGGTTTTATGCTTTTGCTGGCCAACTCATATTTTTTAAGTCTAATAATTTTCAGGAGCAGTTGCTGAAATTTCAGAGCATAAAGTATTTTAAGATAGGAAAAGAAAGATAGAGATCAAAAAAGAACTTTGCCAAGGAACATATATTGTCTATTTGACCAGAGACATCTAGGCAGTGTGACACAAAAGAAAAATGACCTATATTAGTGTTTTGTTTCAAGACATATATAATCATAACGTCACATCTAACTCCCTTTTCCTTGATCTTGACATGTTAGCAACATTCCAGTCAATAAGGTATTGAAAGGATTTTTCATTACCTGACATTAGCTTCAGAGATACAGACCATCATCCTATATTTGAGAGGTACATGAGTTAGATTGGAGGACATTAATTTGATGGTGAAACATTCACCCAAGTTCTTCCAACAAAATGGGCAGTGCACCATATTATTACCTGTAGCCTGAAAAAGAGATAAAATTCTCCAAAATGACCCTTCTCCCACTTCAACAATCTAACTCCCAACAAATTACGCTACTATAAAAAGACTGACTAATTATGTTTCCACTAGGTACTATAAAGTGTCCAATTATGGGTCTAATTAGAAGGGAAGGAGGTAAAGTAATGGGCCTTTATTTAGAAATGTTGTTACTCTCAGGACACGTCTAGAGTGGTTTCTGTGTTTTGTTATATGTATTACATTTATTCTACCTTTCTGCATCTTGCTCAGATTTATCTCAATAGGACAAACATCTGTCACATCTTGCATATTGCTTTAATTTGATTGTCCCTGACCCCTTAGGCAAATACAGACAGGTGGAAAACATACTGGCTGTTTCACATAACATCTGTAGTCACTTTAGCCAGCCTTTTGTTTTTTTTTTTAATGGCTTATCACAGCACAGGAGGGCTACAGAACCCATTCTGCTTCTCTCATTGTAGCAGAGAGAGAGAACCAGGTGGAATTCCATCCTCTGTTTGCTTGGGTAACTCTGAATCACTTAGCATCCACAAATGCTGGCTAAGGAAAGGAGCCACCTGGTTGCAGGACTGGTCCTAAGAGTTAGGGAAAAAGAGAAAAAAAGTAAAAGAAGTAGACAGTGTGCAACTTTCAATTAAGTCATTATCTTCATTCTGTAACTCCGAAGGAGTTTAATAAATGACCATGCACACAAACACACACACTCATGCACACACACACACATTCATACACAAAATGCCTTTAGCAGCAATTTGACGTGATTAATGAGGCTGCTCTGGTGCGTCTTGAGGATGGTGTATTAGTCACAGTTAATGACTCTTGCATAGCCTCCTCAAAGAGCAATATATTCTTATTAAAGGTTTCTAGCAGAGAACCAGGAAAAAACTTAAAATATCCTATAGTCAATGACCCTATTTCCAATATTGGTGAAGGGACACACCCTAAAATAGCCAGGACTGATAGGTTTTTATTATTATTATTATTCTAAACAAGTCAGAACAAAATAGGAATATAGATTCTCCTAAATATCCTTCATGACAGTTCTAGCCTATGATCGTGATTTAAGTCAAGAAATCTTTCCCAGTAAATGAGTTTTTACTTTAATCTGAGTCAATTACCTCTTACGTAGACAACAATGGAAATGGAGAAAAATGGCTTAGCTATCCTCTTATATATGCACTTAATACACTGGGAGTGGGGTTATTATATCATCCTCCTGCTTTCTGTGCTGTTACCCAACTTAACTTCTTTAATCTTTCTTGCTGAAATTAATTCCCATCTTTTAAAATGTAATTACGTACATATTTTTGACCCTCCAATATTTTCAAAGTGTGGGAAGGAGACCACCTCTATCACCCTGGAGATAATTACCTACGTCGCACACCACCATCTACACGTGGGCACAGAAGGTCTCTGATGGGGCTCAGAATCTGAATTTTTAACAAGAATCCTGGGAGATCCTCATGTACATTGATGTTTGAGCACCAGTCCTCTA
This sequence comes from Camelus bactrianus, assembly GCF_048773025.1. Lineage (NCBI taxonomy): Eukaryota > Metazoa > Chordata > Mammalia > Artiodactyla > Camelidae > Camelus > Camelus bactrianus. The sequence goes on from NC_133539.1 coordinate 29,946,538, forward strand.
ATTTCTATTCGATTAAATCATCCAGATACCTTTTTCAGCAGGGCACAGGTGATACCTGATCTCTAGTAAACTTTCCTGTTTCATCATTTACCATTTCTATGTTTCAGTTTAGTCAAGTAATAAATATAGGTCCCTCCAATCTATTTATAACCCTTCCATTTCTTCATCAATTGTGCCTCATTATTCCTTCTGAAAGTATTTCACCTCTTCTGGCATGTCCTCCTAATACAATTGCAAGTGATTCCTATTACTCCTGCCTTTCCAGTCTAACATATATAACATCCCCTCCAGCCCCCAAAGTCTTGTATTTCTCATTCCCTTGCCTTGACTCAGTTTCCTGTAACTTTTAAAATTTTTTCTTGCATTTCATGTGTATGTATTTTTAATTCATTCTTAAATTTGTGTCTCCACATCATTATGGTTTGATTTCCCACCTATCTTGTATGTATTCGGGAACAGTATCCTATAAAACTGTCTTTATTTCACAGATCCTGGCATAATTATTTGCATACACTTCTCACGTAAATGTGTTACCATCATCTGTGAGAACTTTTAGAGGATACATGGGAACACTTTCTGAGGAAACATCAACCAAGTCAGCCCTGCTTATTTATAGGTTAAGATAGAATTTTTATGTGAACATTCCATTCTCCCTTTTATACTACATTCCTTCTTGTTCCTCCCTAGTTATTTTCTGATGAATCCACTACTTCTTGGCTCAAAGTCTTACCCTTGTCCCAGATCTACTTTGCCAAAGAACACTAACATCTTGTTAAATCCAAGACCCCATTCTTGGTCTTCCTTGTTCTTGACCACTTCTTAATATTTGCTCTTGGTGACCATTTCCCTTTCAAATTTTCCTTACTCTGCTTATGCACTATTCTTAACCTCTCTATACTTCTAAACTTGCTTTTCTTCCTTTTTTATTATTACATACTGTCTTTGGAGTTACCTAAAGTTGAGTAAGTTCCCCACTATATTTGCTTTTTGCTCCATTTCTTTGGAAAACAGGATACACTCCTGAGATCATTTCTTAACCAGAACACCCTAGATGTTTTTCTTTGGTTATGGCCTTTCTCTGGCATCCCAGTCCTCCATCTCCACGCCACAATATCCACATCTATCATTCTACTATTTCTTCATTTTCTATTGAAGATTTACACTTGAATGTAGTTAGAACCTAAATGAATAAAGCAGAATTCATCATACTTTTCTGTAAGTCAGTTCTTCCTTTTCCTTTTTTTTTTTTTTTTTTTTTTTTACTAAAAAAATCAGCTCACAATCATCATGTTGCAGGTTGAAATTTGAAGTCACCTTTCTCTCCTCACCTCAAGTAATATCAGAAGCTACTGCTTCCTTCCACCAAAGCTGGGTCATGGGAGCTCCTGGAATTGGCTGGGAATTAGACAACTCTTCCAACAAATACTCTTTAAATATATTATCAACATCTACACTGGGATGCAACTCATTTTCTATTATTAAAAAAAAAGTGTATGCAGAGAGAGATTCATGCACTAATTGCTTTCATCGCCCAGAGCAGCATCAATATTCTGTAAAAAGATATGACAATGTTATTACTCTAATTTTCTTGTGTGACTTTTAAACTAGACATTGCCTTGAAAATATTACTTAAGGATTTAACATCTAGATAATAAATTCTTCATTCCTAGTACATCGCACATTATTTGTTTTCAGAAATTTAGCCAGTGGTGATCACCAAATTTAGGCAGCTACATCACAAAATTTTAGAACATACATGTCACAACACTCCAACCCATCCTTGTGCTTTTCTCCCAAGTTTGGGAGTATTTTTTAAAGGTCCATATGAAAAGGGTGCTGTATATTTGATGGAGCTAAATCAGTTTACATTTTTTTAGTCCAGTGCTGTTTTTATGAGTTGGCCTCTTCGGAGGAGATAGTGTCATAATTGACTTACCGCCAATGAATACACCTTTATTTCTTTCTATTCTACTTTCCCAAAGACCATTTTAAACCTAATCATAGGGTCACAATTATCTTCTTCAAATTTGCCTCTTAATCTGTCCTTAATGTGCAACAAACCTCCCTTTTCATTTTATTACTAAAAGTTAAATCTCTGTCTTATTTTTCCTCAAACACAGTTGTGTTAATTTCAACACTTGGTCTTTATTTGTGTTGCTCTCTCTGTTGGAATGTCAACTAATATTTATTGAGCAAAATCATTAAAAATATGACCTTTCAAAGTCAGAAACAACTGGGATGAGCTCTCCTTCTATTATTTCAGAGTAATGTGACCTTGCATTAGTAATTTAACCACTCTAAAATTCACTTTTCTCAGCTATAACTTAGAAAAGTAGTAATTATTATGTAATCTCTATTAGATAAGGATATTAAATGATGTGACTTTTTTTATTACTTGCAAAATTCCTGGTACAAATAAGTGCTCGATAATTGGTAGCTCTTTCTTATTACTAGTGTTAGTAGTAGTGGTGATTGTGATCTGATACTAAAAGTAAAGTAATCACAGCAATGTGCAAAGCATTATACAGGAAATACAGTGGAAAATACAGGAAAGCTGTTGCCTCCTTTTAGAGAATCTACAATTTACAGAGAGAAAAAGAAAATGAATCCAATACTTAGAATAAAGTCTGTATGCTACATAGCAGGTGAGCCTAAACTAGTTTCAATATCTTGAGAGATCTCCCTGGTGGAATGAAGCCGTGAGACAGGAAAATTTCAGAGTTAGTCATGTTCATTGGAAGAGGGCAGTGGAGAGAAAGGGCGTGCTCAGGCAGAAGGGGCAGCATGAGGCATATTGGCGGAAAGTGAACAAGTCCTGCATCTCTGAAGTGTGGCAAACCTGGAAAGTGAAATTGTCAAGAGATTAGTCTAGAGAAGTTAGGGAGGATCCAGATCGTGGGCTTCTTCAGGATTTATAAATTAATTTGTATTCCACTGGAAGAAGATAGTTAAAGAAGGATGTTGACCAACAGAGTGACTTAATTGATTTTTTTGTTTTTTCATGTGGTATTAGTTTCCTAGTGCTGCTATAACAGATAATTATAAATTGGGTGACTTAAGACGACAGAAATGTATTCTTACAGTTCCAGAGGCTAAAAGTCTGAAGGCAAGGTGTCAGCAGGCAGGGCCATGCTCTCTCTGAAAGCTCTCTCCTTGCCTCTTTCAATCTCCTCATGGTTCCTGGCAATCTTTGGTGTCCCTTGGCTTGTAGATGCATCCAATCTCTGCCACTACTACTTCTCCATGGTCTTGTAGTATTCTCTCTATTCTTTTTTTTTTTTTTTTCCTGTGTCAAAATTTCCCACTTCTTATAAGGGCACCAGCCATTGAATTAGGGCCTGTCCTAATCTGGTAAAGCCTCAAATTAACTTACTTCCAAATAAGGTCACATTCACAGGTATTGGGGATTAGCACTTAAGCGTATCTTTTTGGGGAACTTAATTCAACCCACAACACTTATTAGCATGGTGGTAATTTGGAGAGTTGATTCTAGCAGAACTATTAGAAGCAGAAGGATGGTTAGAGGGATTTAGCAGGAGTGCAAATGAACAAGAATGGTGACCTGAACAAGCATTGTGCTAATGGGAGGAAAAAAATCACTAAAATTCACAGATTCACTAAATTGAATTCTGGGAGGAGAATCAACAAAAGTTGCTTATTGAGAATTATATTGGGAGAATGAGTAAGATAGAGGAAGTCTGTGATGATTCATGGTTTCTTGCTTGGGCAAGTGGATGAATGTCAACACTGAGAAGAACAAGAGTGAGGAGAAATTGGTGTGTCATTGCAGTGAAAGACTCATCATTTTATTATCCAAGTACCGGTTCTGTGTCTACAAGGTATCAAGCTGCAGATACTGCAGTGAGTCACACAGTTATAGGCCTGCCCTCATGAAGCTTATGGCCTTGGCTAGTCACAAAGGAGTTGACTTCTGCTTCAGTGGAAATTCCATACAATTTTAGGATCTAAATCTACTGTAGTCATCAATGTTTTATAAAATTGCAACTGCATCTACAAATCCCAGACTCCGGTTTATCCCTCCACCCTATCCTTTCTCCCTGGTAACTGTAAGTTTGTTTTCAATGTCTGTGAGTCTGTTTGTCTTTTATAAAAAGGTTCATTTGTGTCATTGTTTTAAAGCCACATATAATTGATATCATATCTCAACATAATAAAAGCTATTTACGACAAACCCACAGCCAACATAATACTCAGCGAGGAGAAGTCGAAAGTCTTCCTGTTAAAATCTGGAAAAAGATGAGGATGCCCAGTCTCACCACTTCTGTTTCAACATAGTATTGGAAGTCCTCACCATAGTAGTCGGACAAGAGTTAGAAATAAAAGGGATCCAAATTGAAAGAGAAAAGGTAAAATTGTCACTATATGTGGATGACATGATGCTATATACAGCAAACCGTAACGACTCCATACATTTTTATCCGTTGATTCTCTGGCTCTTCATTCTCTGGCCTAAATAGTTCCCTGAGCAAAGATTGTATAATCTTTTGATGTGGCAATTTTCTATTTGTAATTCATTTGCCTATGAAATTACCTTCTGTATCACCTGACCTTTACTGCCTGCATTTCTCTTCTTGCTTACTGTCCACTTAGATTCTGACCCTACTATGATCCATTCTTATCAGCTGACTTTCTCATCTTTCCTCCCAGCTAGTCAGTCTGGATAAAAATCTGCTTTGTCCTATGCAATGTGCCCAATCCTTTACTCCCCACCAAATGATCCTGTCCCTGCCTTTGGGTACCTGGTTGGTAGGTTCATCTCAGTGTGGATCATTATTCACTGATTCCAGAGCTCCAGAACCACAGCAGCTATGGCTTTAGGGTCTTTCCATAGGCCTGACATTTTCCTCTGCTTATTCTTCATCATATACTCACAGGTTTTTCTAGGTTTCAGATTTCTTTAAATCATTCATTCACTCATTTATTCATCAAACACATATTGAGTTGCTGTTTAATTTCAGTCATTGTGTGTGCCCTGGGCAATCCAAAGACTAATGTGAAGGTCCTATTTCAAGTAGTTTAGAATGGAGATACAGACAAGCCACCTGACTATTACAAAAGTATGCAATGAAATGCTAAAGGTTAAAGAAAGCATGCAGGTGGAGTACATGTTCTGGACTGGCCAGGTGATGGGAGACAAATCAGAGAAGGCTTATCAGGGCAAGAGATAAAGAAACTGAATCATATAGTTCCAGGAGGAACTATCCATGAAAGTGGTGTGATGGGAGGGTGGAGGTAGGGAAGTGAGGATGATGTTAGGGAGAAAAAAGGCACGAGGGCAGGGGTAAGCAGCAAGTATAAATGTCAGGATGTAAGAGAGAACATGATCATTCTAAAATTGCAGAAGTGTGTGCTGTGTGTGCTGTGAAAAAGCAATAATAGGAGGAAATCAGACTAGATGGGTTAGTAGGACCCAAGTCAAGATTTGCATCCTAGTGTGTCTTACCCTGATCTGATGTCTTATAGGAAGCACTCATTATCAACTGTGTTTCCTGTACTGAATCTACGATCGGACATTTTTACCTTCCCTCATGGTTCTCTAATAACACTTATGCAATTTCCTTTCTTCAAATGTCTGTGTACATATGTGACTAGAGGTTTGTTTTGAAATGTAAGTTGATGCTAGTTATGGGGCCCTGTGAATGCCATGTGTCATGCCATTGAGTCTGGCAATCTTCTTGTATATAATGGTAGAGCAAGGAGCATTTTGAGTATTTGAATAAAGTGACAACAGTTATGTTTTTGAAGGTTGACAAAGTGAAACATTCATTGGTGAAGATAAAGTCAGAGGGGATAGACTGTTTGAAGATAATCTCATATAGTGATTGAGAACATGGACTCTGTGTATTGACTTTGTGGATTTGAACTGATTCTCTCATATAATAGGGATATATAATCTAGGAATTATCTCACTTCTCTGTCCCTCAAAATAAGGATTATAGTGGTAATAACTGTTTCAAAGGATAGTTGTAGAGGATTAAATGAATTAATACAAGTAAAGCACTTATAATAGGGCTAGATACATAGACATGTCCAAAACATACTCCTTTACTATGTTACCAAAATAATCAATGATAATAAATGGTAAAGAAATGATTCATTTTTAAAATAAATCCTACAAAGCTCTATTTATGCAGTAATAGTCCATGTAATTTATATCAGGTGAATTAAAGTAGCTATTAGCTTTACATTTCCAAGGGCTGCCAAAAACTGGATGGCTTAGAACAACAGAAATGAATTCTCTCACTGTTCTGGAAGCTGAAAGGTGGAAATCAGTGTGTTGGAAGAAGCTTGCTTCCTCTGAAAACTGTAGGGAAAGGATCGTTCTTTATCACTTTTAGCTTCTGCCCCAGACACTCCTTGGCTTGTGGAAGTATAACTCCACTTTCACATGGCATTCTTCTTACATCTTTTTGCATTGATTTTCCTCTGTACATATCTGTACAAATCCCCCCAGCCCTGCTTTTTTTTTTATAAGGACATATGTCATTTTGGGTTAGGGTCCACCTAAATGAACTCATCTTAACTGGATTACACCTACAAAGATCTTTTTCTCAAATAAGGTCACATTCTGAGTTACTGGCAATTACGACTTCAACATATCTTTTGGGGAGGACAGAATTCAATCCACAGTATGACTTCTGCAATTATTGTAAAATATAAATATTTCTAATATTTTGCTATTGAGGTTGAGTTTTAGTAAATAAATGGCATTATTACTAACCAAAATTGGTGCACGGTTTTCCTAACGTGGGTTTTATTTTCCGTATTAGGTCATCAACCTAGAATTAGTAAACAGTGCAGGATGTTTTAAATAAGGAAGTGGTGAAGAAAATTAATGAACTTATTTTATTTTTCCCTATCAAAAAATAAAAAATTTGATTTGTGATCCATTATTTAAATTTAAGTGAAATCAAAATGCTGCTACAGGATTTTCAAATGTCAATTGGTAGAAAATTTTTTAAAAGACCATTATGATAGGAAAAATATTAGATCTATAATGAGTATAAGAATTTTAAAAACATCTTGCATTTTCAGAGAATTACCCTTGTGAGCTGTTTTACCATGAGAAACATGTTTATATCTGATATATATAACACGTTAGGAAAGTGTGGGTGGGTTCATCATATTCTCACATAGAAAATAATGTAGTGGTACTTGTACGTTCATATCCACATTTTTCACATTAAAACTCCATTGATGAAAACTGGAGGAGTAAAACAGTAACCAGAAATTGGAAAAATAAATTTATAATGATATTTTATGCACATGTGCCTAACAATAGATCAGAAAAAGAGTCTCAGTTTTGAATTTGGAGGTTTATAGAGCAAGGAGGGAAGTAATTATGTTTTAGATATTTATTAAGGCATGCAAATAATGAATAATATAATCATTGAAAAATAGTTTCAGAAATGGGAGTAGTAAGTGCAAAGAGATTAAAGACCTAAATTAACAGAATTTTTTTTTCTTCTTGAACTACATTACACTTATACTATATTGATTTTTTTTTTTTACTTAAGGGGAAGGGTAAAGAAATTGAAAATGAAAATATTAATGACAGTTTTATCACATAAATTTCAATATTACTTCATGTAAAATAAACAAGCAACTCCAGGGATGGTCAATAAATAATTAACAGGACAAAAATTTTTTGACAAGTTATTAAAACTTATATTAAGGATTATCTGAAGAATGATGATAAAAATTTTTAAATACATCATGAAAAGGATTAGACATATAACAGATAAGGAAGTACTACTGGCCTTGCTTTTTCAAATACAAAGCAAAATTATGAGCAAAATATGCAATCCTCAGGATGTAGACTTTAGGAAAGGCTTTCACTGAAGGATAAAATAATGGCTGCCAGCAAATTGATTTGATATTATCAGAAGATAGGGTTCACACTGAGAACAAATAAAAAGCAAGAGAGAGAAGGGAACAAAAATTTAATGGGTATCTAATAGATGGTATTTTATATCTGTTGCCCTACTGAATCTTTATAAGAATTCTTTGAGGTAGGTATTATTCCCATTTGACGTATGAGGCAAGGGAAGCATAAGTAGCCAGCAGGTTCTATAGCTAGTGAGTAAGGAACCATGCAAATACTTTCCTCAAAGTCTGAGCCTTTTCTATTATAACATAAAGAATCTCCAAGAACAAACATTTTGTTCTAAAACATAGAAATTGATGTCACATTTTTCATCTGATTAAATTTCTGAAGGCCTGGTGGCTTTTGACAACTCTTCCCCGAAACAATACTTACTTGTTTTAGAAAATAGTGGTCCATGTCTTTGGAATAAAGTAGAGCACATTAGCATAGCAAATGGCATGGAATAATACACTTTATTTGATGATGTTGATGAGAAAGTACAACTGGGTCATAGCAGCATGTTCATTTCAACATATTATTGAAATGACAAGTCCACAAATATGACCATTACTCTCACAGACTGGGCTCAAGACACTGCATTTGGGACTGCTGAGGCCAACTGAGGATAAGTCAGAAGAAGACTTTGAGGGAAAGCGCTCCCACATCAAAGTGCTAAAACCACATTAGTTCCTTGCATAGATTCCAGCTTCCCTTCTGCTGCTTCATTAACCTCAGACACCTTCAGAGTCTCATTTCCCTATTTCTTCCCTCTCCTCTATGTTGGATTTGCCTTTTCTTTCTATGAAATTAGTCCATGAGCTTAGTCTGCCCCTGTTCAAAAGGATAAGTGGAAACAATTTGGGTAATGTACTTTAAAAAGAAATGACCTTATTCATGCTTAAATAATTTCAAAGAAAAATTCTATAGTTTTATTATTTTGTATATGTCAAATGTAAATTTATTAGAATCAAATCAATGAGAGAAGAAATGAAAATAAAGAAACTGCAAATGATGCATTGACCAGGATTAGACTGTCATTCCAATACTGTGAAACTAAAAGTTCATGGCATATCTTTTAATACTATTTGACTTAAAGTCCAAAATGTCAAGGTATGTAAGAATGTAGACAAAAAAGCTTTCACAAGGATTAACGACAAATCATTTTTGGTTATAGATCAAACAATTTAAACACTTACCTGATTTTATATTTTTACATATACAATTGGTATGGTGGCCAGTCTCCAAGATGTCTCCTAAAGATATTTGTTTCTGAGTATTCATTCATGCCTATCTGTTCATACCAGTTGAATCAAACCTGACTGGGTGGCTAATAGAATACTGCAGAAGTGGTAGCACATGCCTTTCAAGGCTAGGTTATAAGAGGCATTGTGATTTCCTCCTTGGTCTCTTGCATTGCTCACTCTGGGGCAAACGAGTTGCCATGTTAAGAAGACACCAGAGTAGCCCACATGGAGAGGAACCAACTTGGCAGTCTTGAGAGTAAAATACTTTAGAAGTGAATCTGCCAGCCCCAGGCAAGACTTTGGATGACTGCAGCCCCAACTAATATCAGACTGCAGCCACAGAGACTCTGATACCTTTCTGAATTCCTGACCTGCATAAACTGTTAGAGACAATAAATATTATAAATTGAAATCACCAAGTTTGGGATGATTTGTTATGCAGCAATAGCTAATTAATACAATTGGATAAAGTGATACTCCAGCAAGACAAAAAGAGGAAAACATGTAAATGTTCTGCTTTTACTAAAAGCCATACTTTAAATAACTTAAAATAACTTACTCTAAGAATAATAATTGATAATGATTACCTTACATAGTGGCTAAAAATTATCAGTGATAAATTATGAGTCGAACAGAGATACCATGACATTCTGAAAACTCCTCAGAATTTGATAGCTGGAATAGTATTTTAGATTATTTTTTAAAAATCATACAACAATAAAATAAAACTCACTTGTTTGTTTACATAATCAGCAAATATTAATTGATCAAATATATGTGCTGTTCACTGTGTCAGATACTAGAGATGAAGTAACAAGTGATACAGCGTTCTCCATTAAGTTCACATCCATATATCAATGAACTTTATTGTAAAATTAAAGTTAAATAGGGTCCCACTAAAATCTGGAACAAGACAAGAATGCCCACTCTCACCATTTTTATTCAACATAGTCTTGGAAGTCCTAGCCATAGCAATCAAGAGAAAGAAATAAAAGGGGTCCAAATTGGAGGAGAAGAGGTAAAATTGTCACTATATGTGGATGACAAGATGTATATAGAAACCTCAAAGGCTTCACACAAAAACTACTAGAGCTGACAAACGAATTCAGCAAGGTAGCAGGAACAAGATTAATATACAGAAATCTGTGGCATTTCTTTAATTTACCAGTGAAATATTAGAAAAAGAAAATAAATAAATCCCTTTTAAAATGTCATAAAAAATAAAATACTTAGGAGTAAATCTGACCAAGGAGGTGAAAGACTTATACATGTAGAACTATAAGAAGTTATTGATTAAGGAAATTAGAGATAATTTAAAGAAATGGAAAGATATCCCATGCTCTTGGATTGAAAGAATGAATATTGTTAAAATGGCCATACTACCCAAAGCAGTCTATAGATTTAATGTGATCCCTATCAATTACCCAGGACATTTTTCACAGAACTAGAACAAACAACCCTAAAATTTATATGGAATCACAAAAGATGCCAAAGCAATATTGAAGAAAAAGAATGAAGCTGGAGGAATAACACCCCCCTCCCAAGACTTCAAACAATACTACAGAGCTACAGTAATCAAAAAAGTGTGATACTGGCACAAAAACAGACACATGGATCAATGGAACAGAATAGAGAGCCCAGAAACAAACCCAGACACCCACGGTCAATTAATCTTCCGCAAAGGAGGCAAGAACATACAGTGGAGTAAAGACCGTCTCTTCAGCAAGTGGTGTTGGGAAAACTGGACAGCTGCATGTAAATCAGTGAAGTTAGAATATACCCTCACACCATACACAAAAATAAACTCAAAATGGCTTAAAGACTTAAACATAAGACAAGATAATATAAACCTCCTAGAAGAAAACATAGGCAAAACATTTTCTGACATAAATCTTAGCAATATTCTTCTAGTGCAGTCTACCTAGGCAATAGAAATAAAAGCAAAAATAAACAAATAGAGCCTAATTACAAGCTTTTGAACAGCAAAGGAAACTATAAACAAAACAAAAAGACAACCTATGGAATGGGAGAAAATATTTGCAAATGATGCAACTGACAAAGGCTCAATTTCCAGAATATATAAACAGCTTATACAACTTCATAACAACAACAACAACAAAAAAAAACAAAAACCCAGTACAAAAATGGGCAGAAGACCTAAACAAGCATTTCTTCAATGAAGATATACAAATGGCCAAGTGACAGATGAAAAAATGCTCAATATCACTAATTATCAGAGAAATGCAAATCAAAACTACAATGAGGTATCACCTCACACCAGTCAGAATGGCCATCATTAAAAAGTCCACAGAGAATAAATGCTGGAGAGGGTGTGGAGAAAAGGGAACCCTCCTACACCATTGGTGGGAATGTAGTTTGCTGAAGCCATTATGGAAAACAGTATGAAGATTCCTCAAAAAACTAAAAACAGACTTACTATATGATCCAGTAATCCCACTCCTAGGCATATATCCAGAGGAAACTCTAATTGGAAAAAATACATGCACCCTAATGTTCAAATAGCAGCACTGTTTACAACAGACAAGACATGGAAACAACCTAAATCTCCATCAATAGGTGACAGGATAAAGAAGTTCAGATATATATATGTATATATATATATATATATATAGAGAGAGAGAGAGAGAGAGAGAGAGAGATCACAATGGAATATTACTTAGCCACAAAAAGGATAAAATAATGCCATTTACAGCAACATGGATGGATCTGGAGATTGTCATACTAAGTGAAGTAAGCTAGAAAAAGAAAGGAAGATACCATATGATATCACTTAGATTTGGAATCTAAAAAATGAGACAAATGAACTTATTTTCAAAACAGAAACAGACTCACAGACATAGAAAACAAACTTATGGTTACCACTTTAGGGAGTGGGAAGGAATTAAAAAATTAAAATTAAATTAAATTAGTTCACTTATTTATATTTTTATTTCCTATGTAACACACAAAAATGTATTTTCTTTAGTTTTCTGTTAGTGAACATTCTCCTCTCAATTTCACTGATTCTGATGAGGAATCAGTACTGAGAGAAGAAAAGTGAGTAACAGTTTCAAAATTCCTTTGTTTTTTGGAGAAATTATGGAGTTATAATCAGACCTCAGTTTTTTATTCATTCATTCATTTCAGAAGCATTTATCAAATATCAGCTATGTATTTCTACACCTTTAAATATGCTATTGTATTAGAAGATTTAAAAATGACTTAACTCAGATAGTTTCTTATCAAAAAAGTTTAAAATATGTTTATTTACTTTATTTTATAAATCTGTGACAGAAAATATAATTTAATGTTTTAATTGAAAATATATAATATTTAAAGTTATAGCATTTAATGAGATCACAGGATGAAATTATATCAGAGAAATGAGATGCTACTATGTTCTTTTACTTTAAAATGTATGTTCGTGTGAGGAGAAAATAAGGTGGATTACAAGTATTTAGGGAGTAAATATTTTACTTTCTGTAAAAGAATAATTAAATAAGGGTTATTGAGGGGCCTGGAATATAGTAGTCAGTCAATAATAAAATTAATTAGTTAATTTTAATTTTATAAACAGGTAGCCAATATTTACTCTTAATTTACCTCTTAAGAGGTAATTAAATTATCTTTTATTATATAAATTATTATTACAGATTTCTGGTTGTTGTTTACAAAATTGTATATACATTTGCCTTGTGGATTGTGCTGTGTATTTGAATACAGATACGTTTCAAGCATGAGTTACATTATCTCGAGTCATTGTTAGAAGTGAAATTATTTCCTAAAAAAAATTTTTTTTCTTAACACTCATCCAATTTAATTTGAAACAATTCAAACCCAAACAAAAGAATAATTTAGAGTTCACTTTCAGGCTAACAGTTAATTAGCAATTTTAATAAAGAAGTGGTTTACTGGGTGTCTCACTCAAGTGCTTTAGATTAATACCAGAAACAGAAAAGTTGAATCATAGGCAAATTGGAACAAAATTTCAAGATGTTATGTTTAAGGTACCTCTTTTCTTCCCCAGGAGCCCTGAAATTGTTACTTTTTTGCAAAATGAACCTAATGATGTGCCTTTTCCTTCCCAGGTGACTTTCTACAGCTTAATTATCTGATTCAGGCCAACTACCTGGTTCATCAGTTTTTGAACATCTGAGACTTGGTCTTAAATTCCCTTCTGAGAAATGAATTCCCATCACAGAGACCTCATGGGTGTGCATGTGTGGGAAAATAATTTTGAGCAATTAGAAATTAATGATGACCTTGCAGGGGATAGAAGAGGACATAATCATAAAAGTCGAATGTACATCATCAGTAGGAATGAGTAATGAACTCCCATTAGCATAATTGGCTAGCATTAACACGGAGGTGTCTATGATTATTATGGTTTGGAAGTTTCTTGAGGAAATGAGGAAGTACTGGAAGGTACAACCCTAGACATTACTCTTGAAATCTCATCAGTGATAGTTTGGAAGCATATAGATATAAAATTGTTTGAGTTGAAATCTGGGAATTTACTCTAATGGAAAAAAAGTGGGGGAAAAATCACACTGAAAATGGAAAAAACAAATAATATTGCTGTGGATTAGGCTTATTATAAGAATAGTAATCTAGAACTTGGGCTATGTGTTTTGATGACACCCGCGTTTGACTCATTGCTTTCCTATCACTTAGCTATGTGGTCTTAGAAAATTTTCTTCCGAAGATGAGTATAATATTAGTAATTACTTCATAGGCTTAAAATAAAGAAGATACAAATTAATAATAATACCTATCTGTCTCACTTATCTTTTGCTGGGTAAAAAAACATGCCAAAACTTAGTGGCTTAGAAAACAATTTTTCTCATGGTTCTGGGGGTTGACTCGGCTTAGCTGAACAATTCTCGTCTGGGGTCTCTCAATTCAGTTATAGTCAGATGTTGACTGGGACTGCCACCATTATATGTTCACATGGGCTGACTGTCCAGTGTGACTCACTGACATGACTGACAGGTAATCCTGAGTCTGGAAGCTCAGCCTGTCTGTGTGGTTTGGGCAAGACCAACTCCATTGTTTGCAGGACCCAGCACAAAATGAAAGTACAGGGCTTCTTGTTAAAAAAAAAAAAAAAAAAAAAAAAAACTTATTAAGAATTTCAAAACAATGACAACACAAGTTGCATCCTCATGCGTCTAGCCCTGGGCATGGGCTTCTCAGAGTGAAAATAAGTGGATTCCAAGAGCACACGTTCTAAAAGACCCAGATGGAAATTGCAAGGCTTCTTATGGCCTGGTTCGTCACCTTTCTATTTGTCAAACGTACATTATAAAGCCAAGCCAGGTTTACCAAGAGGGGAATTTAGACTCCATCTCTTGACATGAGGGGAGCATGCCTGTACCGGGAGAGAAAGAACTGGTAGCATCCATTTTTGGATATTATCTACCACATGACCTTGAAGAATTTTTTATAATTTTTAAGGTGATAATTCATATCGGATAGTTAGCAGAATGCCTGTCCTCTAAAAATGCTTATGTAATAGCTGTTATTATTATCCCAGATTATAAACGTGGTGAAGAAACTAAGGTCCATGGCTTTATTTGCTGTATATCTGAGTTAAAAATGTATATATTATCAGATTTTATCTTCACTAGTCTATGAAATCTGTTTTGCAAAAATGTTAGAAAAGCTAACAGATTCTGCAATGACTAAAACACATTCTTAAAGTAATTATTAATGAGTTTAATGTTAGTCTCAATGATAATAAGGCTTCTCTTTTACCTAAAGGTATTTTGCAGAAGTGGATAGTTTAGCTATGACTTTTCTGCCTATTAAATAACCATCTGCCACCTGTGGTCTGTTGTCTTGCTGCATTTATCACAGATGAGTGCAGAACAACAACAACAAAAAATGAAAATAAATTGCTTTAATATAATACCATTTTCTCACACTTTGCCATAAAGTGCCACATTCCTTGAATGTATCTTAGCTAGTGTGTAACTTGGGATTCCAGGTTATAAAAGCTTTTTATAATCCTTAGTCATTTAACACTACCTACATCTCATTTGATGGCTTTTCCTTTCAGTTCATGCCAAAAGCAATATAATTTTTCAATTAGGAAGCAAACATACTTTTTAAAATAAGATGCTGTTTCTGACATCCGAATTTTGTTTATAGGTACCAACAATATTCTAGGAAACCTTGTGTATAAAGATAATTATAACTGAAAAGAAATGCTAAATGATCATCCAAGACATCATGGAGCAGTTTATTCTGTTGTGATAAAGACAAAAGAATATAGTCAATGACAAAATTATGTTTATTCTATTGTGCAAAACCCTCAGGAGGCACTGAGAAAAAAATATTTTTAAAAGTCAGTGTTGGAGGCTGTAGAGCAGAATCTAAGGAAATCTGTGATTTAATTTTAAGTACTGTATATTTTTTTTTGAGTGGCTAAGCTATAGACCTTCATATTCAATTTACGAGAGTACATTTTTTTTCTAAATTTGACCCTTTCCTTATTTTCCCTGGACTCCTGTTCACTTTTATTATTTTTTTACACTGTCTCATCTCAACGATGCCTTATATGCCAGAGGTGTCAGGTCCATTAAATTTTTTTTGATTGAAGCGTAATGAACATAGGTAGCATAAAATATAAGTGCACACTTTGGTGGATTTCTGAATACATCTTTTTTCAGCATCCCAGAAATCATTCTTATGCTCCTTCTAGTGACTAAACCAGCCCCTCTCCCCCCAGGGCCATCACTGTCATGACTTCTACCAACATATATTAGATTTCCCTCCCTGTCTGTATATTTTATATAAATGGAACCAGACATGTGAGGTCTTTGTGTGTGGCCTCTTTTGCTCGGATTTCTATTTGGGAGGCTCATCCACATGGTTGCATGTTGTAATATCATTTATTCTCATTGCTCTATCATCTTCCATTGTATGACTATACCATGACTTATTTGTCAATTCCATTGTAATTAGGCGTCTAGATTTTTTTCCAATTTAAGGCTTTTATAACTAGTGCAACTATAAACATTCTCTTACACGTCTCTTGGTGCATCAGGATACAATTCTAGCAGTGGAACTGCTGGGTCATATGATAAGCGTAGGTTTAGTATTAATAGATGCAAGCAATTTTCCACGTGGCTGTACCAGTTAAGACTTCCACCAGTTAGGTATCAGAATTCCAGTGGCTCTACATCTATGCAATCTTGGTATTTTTGTCTCTTTAATTTTAGTCATTTGGGACATTATGTACCACTAATGACTGATGAGTTTAAGCACCATTCCATATGTTTACTGGCCATCTGGTTAGCCTCTTTTGTGAAGTGTCCAAGTGATTTGACCATATAAATATAAGAAATATTATTAGTAAGAAGGATTATCTATACTTAAAAATTAATTTGTAGGAGTCCTTACTGATTTATAAAGTTTAAAAAATATATACTAAATATTAATGTTTTGGTGGATATGTGTATTGTGAATAGCTTCTCCTACCCTTTGGGTTGTCCTACTATATTTGTAACAGTGTCTTTTTAATTAATAGAAAGCCTCCAATTTAATGTAGTCCAATTTTACCAGTTTTGTTTTTACAATTTGCTTTTTGTGTGTTTTAAGAAAACTTTGAAGATGATCTTTTTTTGTCTAAATGCTTTACTTTATACTTTCCAAACATAGATCTGTACACTATCTGAAATTAATTTTTATGCTTTGTGGGAGGGAGGTCCAGTTGACCACACATCATTTATTAGAGAGAAAATTCTGTCTCCATTGTAACACAGTGTCAACTTTGTCTTGAATCTGGTGACTGTTATTTATATATCTGTTTCTGGACCCTCTATTCTGTTTATTCTTGTACCAAATCCACTCTGTCTTAATTAACCAAATACGTTTTTCTTTACTAAAATAATTTGAGTAACTTCAATCATTTAACAAGGAGCAAAAACATTACGGTTTTTTCTTCGGAAAAATATGTTCTAGTGGAGTTACTATAAGTTAAATTTAACATATTGAATAATAATAACTTCTATTGCTTTTCACTTAAATATGAGACATTTACCCCAAAGATTAATATGTCACAGTACAGCATTTACTTAGCTTTTATTCACCAATTTCAATGTGCTAGACAGCAGGAATGAAAAAGTAACTAAGACTTGTTTCCTGCTTTCAATGTGTCTAGAGAGGGAGAAAGGTGTATAAACAGACCAAACACAATATGAGGTGGCATGCTATTTCTTTGAAATAAACATCTAATAGTCTAGGGTTTGGTGACATAGTCTAGGGTTTGGTGACATAGTCTAGGGTTTGGTCTAGGGTTTAGCTGGACTAAAATTTGGAGGAAGCCCGATGGCATTTCTCAGAAAACTGGATGGAGGCCTGAAAAAGACTGAATTGGATTTAACCAGTTTATGTTTTTTTTAGATCAATAAATTTACAGAACAGTAGGGGAAAAAGTTGATGATATTGAGGGAAGTGAAATTTTAATGGGATCTAAATACCCAGTTAATAATGTGAACAGGAGAAAAAAAAATGAAAAACTGCTGATAGGAGTAAAATGGGCCAGAAAACTGGAAATCCCTGTAAGAATAAAGAAATGTGCAATGGGAATTAGAGAGAGCAAAAGAGATGGTATGATGTGGTTGGACAGTGGAGTTACTTGAATGCAAAATGTAGGTGGATAAATACTTCGAAGCATTGCTACTGGAGTGGGATGTTTCGGAGGAGCTGAGATGAAGGTCACTAGAAATAAGGACGGTAACTGAAAGATTAGGGTACTGCTTGAATCTTACTCACAGACACTGAAGTAATTCAGGACCATGACACAGCATAGAGTAGGAAGAAAATTAGTGATTCTGGTCCTAAGGTCCCCAGTGAATGAGAAGAACAGGGATTTTTAGCTGAGAAGATGAAGAGGGTATTTTTGTCAGATGCCATCCATCTCCATGTCACCGGGATTTTCACATAATCGTCACTGAGTCATGGCCCAGAAGTGTGGAAAAGCAAGAATGGCGCTATCCTCATCTAACAATCCTGGAATGGGTGGAATCTCTGAGAGTGAGTGTCTTCCAGTTGAGAGGGTTTTATGGGAAATTGTATCTTCAGGAAAAGCTAAGTTTCTGTTAGGCAGGAATGTTATGGGAAGATACTGAGGATAACTGGTATTCATTCTGGTGTAGTTAAAGGGTTTGGAAGAAAAGTGAGCAGCTGGAATTAGTCATGTGAGAGAAGACTCTCCAGTATCCTTCCTCATGGGAGGGAGCAGTGCAAGGGTATGGGCAGAGAGGGGAGAAGTTGGATTTGTGAGGTAATGCGGAATTAGCATGTCAAGAATCTTAAAATGATCAGACCCAGATATCTTTTGGAAAATTGATTCTGGTACATGTCCTGGGGATTGGTTGTCTCTTCTCTAGTTATTCCAAGTATAGTGATCAGAATTCTTTTTGGAAGAATGAATGCAGTAATCTCAGAAGTTTGGATTTTATTCAGTATGAAAAAAACATGGGATTCTAATCAGAGGAATAGATGAAATTAAAAATAGAATGACTGATTGCAGGAAAATTAGTTGAAATAATCAATAATAATAATTAAAATAAGAGAAGACAAAAACCATGGTAATTGGGATGGAAAGGAGAGACCAAATTTTGTATACTCTTCAGAAGCAGAATCAACAAGATTTACTCTCAGGGATGGATATAAGAATGGATATGGGCGGTTAGAGAGAAGTAGTAGTTGAGGTTTACCTAGTTTCCAGATTAGAAGTCTGGGTGGATGCCAGACAAGATGATTAACTGAAGACAACAGAGGAGGTGTTACATATTTAGGCTGGATATTTGGGGCTGTCTTTTTTATGCTTCCTCAATATCCATTGTCTTTTATGTAAAACAAGTCCATATAATTCTTGAAGAAGGATCCTGCCTCCTTTTCATAGTCTATGTTTTAAATGCAGCTAACTCCACTACCACTACCAGAGATGGCCAATGACCATATGGGATATTCTTGCCCATACTGATGAAAATATTGGTAAAGGAGAATTTCTCTTTGGGTTCTGAGCTGTTGAGAAGAAATGATGTATATCTAAATCTGCTGGTCACCCTAATGATTGGAGCCAGAAAGAAGACAGCTGGGATCTGAGATGGAAAAAGCGGGAGAGTATAAAAAAATTTTTCTGAGATCCTAAAGGCAATCATTTCTTTTTTTATTTTTGAGGGGGAGGTAATTAGGCTTATTTTTATTTATTTCTTTTAATGGAGGGGCTGAGGATTGAACCCAGGACCTTGTGCATGCCATGCATGCACTCTACCACTGAGCTATACTCTCTCCTCAAGGCAGTCATTTCTAAAAGTGATGAATCCTTGGAGTTTTCTGAAGCACAGCTGCAACATTTTCTCCTCTCTTCCCTTCCCATTTCTCTTCTCTTCTTTCTTCTTAAATTGCCATTTTTCTCCTTTTTGCCATTTTAACAATACAAAGTCTTCACTAATATAGTTGAAGAGGGACGATGGAGGCAGAATTTTTTTCATTAGAAATATTAAATTCGAGGTACCTGCACTAAAATCTGACAGAGATGGTTAATGGGCAATTACAATGAAAGAATCTGAAGCTCAGAAGAGAAGTCAGGGTCAGAGATAAAAGAGAAGTATATAAAAGCTTTGTGAAGTCATGGATACAGAAAATTCATCCAAGATGAACAGAGAAAGCAAGAATTGATGCAGCCCAAGGATTGGGTCTTAGAAAACTTCAGTATTTAGAGGTCAGGCCATAGAGCAGATGGAAGAGATAGAGAAGGACTGGCTAGTGTTGTCAACAGTTGAGAACGGTCTGGACGTAACTGTAGGGGTGGGAAGCAAATTTCCAAGGCCAAAGAGATTCTGGAATCTAAAACAGAGCTACTCAAAGTGCCTGTGGAGAAATTGTTTCTGGATGGAGACAACATAAACAGCTGTCCTAGAATGTAAACCAATGAAGCACACTGTTCATTTCAGCTAACTTTTGTTTTTGTTTTCTTCTCCTAACAAGACTTTGTGTATGTGAAGGAAGCGATGTGTTGATTTACATTCCAGCACCAGCTTCTTACCTCAGACTCAGGAATAGTTCTCTGATCATACTTTGAGCAGCCTTGATCTAGGATCGATCTCTGTGCTGGTGGCTGTTCTGTAATCAGATCAGGTCAGTACAGGGTGCATATCATAGGACATACAGATAGATCTGAATCAGGATTATTGTATAGAATTTTAAACATGAATAGTTGATAATAGAGAATAAACTAGACACATACAGATACATAGCACTTAAAGATAAGGACTTAGGAACTCTTTGTAATGAAGGGATATCCTGATTAATTTTGAAAAACAAAATTCTTAACAGTAAAATGCTTTTATTTAAAAAAGAAGTCTTTTTTGAAGATATTTTCCTCTGAATACTTTATTGTATACTTTCCAAACAGATCTGTACACTATCTGGAATTAATTTTTGTGCTTTGTGGGAGGGAGGTCCAGTTGATCACACATAAGCCAAAGAAAGGATCTTGTCTCCACTGTAACACATTGTCAAAGTCTTAGTTTGAACTAAGATTCCAGAATTGAACCAGATGAGTCTATATCTCAGTTTGAAAACCGCTGGGGTTGATCATAAAAAGCAGTTTGCTTTGAACTCCAGGTTGACTCTTGACTCTTGCACTTCCTGGTCCTGTGACCTGAAGAAAGCCACTTACTCTTCTTGAGGCTCAGTTTTCTAATCTATAAAACTGGGATACAATAGCAATTTTAAGAATTGCTTTTGATGGTCTAATCAGTTGGTATGAGAGAATGTGCCTTGTGCAGTTTAAGGACTTGATAATACAACAGAGTAGGTTAGCATTTCATTCAGGGAGGACCTCTCCAGTTCTCACCACAGCCCCCTGTACTTCAGGGAGTTCTGGTGACAGAAATTGTGTGGCCTCAAGATGGTGCTTGAGTAGCTCAAGTTCAGTTGCTCTCTGAAACCTGGTTGTTTCTAGGCAAGTGAGTGAGAAGAATGAAAAATGAGCCCCATGTTCTAGGGAAGTCTTATAACCATGAGCAGGGACCTGCTAAAGTGTGTGGCAGGTCAGAGTCCATACGTGTTTACGGCACTGTCAAGGGCACGACTTAAACTTTCAGTCCCTGATTTTTGTGGCAAAAGTACTAACATAAGAGAAAGTAAAATTCTTTTTTTTCTCTTTTAAAAATTATATTCAGATTTCTATTCAACAATCTTTTTGAGTCTCCTTTTTGTTTATTCTTTTCTTGATTTCTCACTCTTCCTTCCCTTATCCAGCTTTTCCTTATCATTTGCTCCCTCACTCCATCTGTGGAACTTATATTGGAAGGGGGATTGGTACTCATGCATGTGTGTAGCCTGTTTTCTTTGAAAGTTAGAAACGGTACACAAATACTTCCTTACTTATTGTGTTTCCATTTTGATGAAAAATTACCAAGTTTCCTTAGTTCCCTCTTTCATTGCCTTGTCAACATTGAAGTTTCCAGGAACTCCAGGAATATTGGGTTGCCAATCAACATTGAGTTTCAAAGGAAAAATCCGTTCCAGTTTCAAAAATGGAAGATGTAACATCCTTGAGAAAATGTGAAAGAAGGTGACATCTTTTGAAGGCAATCTTCAAAGAAATTCACAGAGGTGTGTTTTAGTATTGACAGCAAAACTGAAGTAATAATTCTTAGTCATCATTAATTAAACACTTACTCTATATTAAGCACTCTTCCAGATTTTCTGTATCAATTAACTTTTAATTCTCATAAGACCCATATGAAGATAATGCCACTATTATCCTCATTTTACTGATAAGGCCATTAAGGCACAGAAAGGTTGAGTCAATTTCTCAGGGTCACACAGCTAGAAAACAGGGAAATAGGATATAAACCTAGGTCATCTGACTCCAGACACCTGCTTTAACAGAATGCTATCCTTAAGTAAGTTTGTCAAATGATGAGTGACTATCGCTCCTCTTCCCAAGATAAAAACTAAAAAGATAAAGTTAAGAAGAAAGCATTTGCTCTAGTCTGTCTCCTTTGTAAATTTCTGGAACAGTGTATAGAATAGAGGGTGTGATTTTCATTGATTCATCTACTCTTGGCTCCCACACAGCAGAAGGCATTAGAGGACTCAACAGATTGTTCCCTAATCATCCAAATCGGTGTAGTTTCTCATGAATAAAAGTTTGTAATATTTTCAAACTATTTAGAGATTGGCAGCTGGATACACTATTAATTCCTTTTGGAGCATGCCACTTAAGATGGGCCTTAATGAATTCAGCATTTTATTTTTAATTAAAATACTTAATTCAGGGAGTATTTATTAATAATTCTAACAGCAACAGATGGTCTGCTTATGTGTTGTAACAATCTTTACCCCAAATCAGTCAAAATAATTAACAAAATGTAAATTATTAAACACTTAAATATGTATTATGTATCATTACCATTCCCATAACATATCTGAATCTTTCATGAGAAAAAACCTGACAGTGAAACAATAATATATAGAATATTGCATACCAAATGTTCAGAAAACTAGATTCTCTTGTTTTCTTATATTAAAAATATCATTTGTATTGGTAGCATTTTCAAGCATTCCTGTTCCTGCTGCCTAGAAGTGAAAGTAAAGCCAAAACTAAATAACAGGAATTGTTCTTTGGTGAGAACATCACATACAGCACTTTATGAAAGAATGAAGGAATTGCAGCTAGTATTGGACAAGAACCTGAAAGTCCAGGTCTGTCACTGGTTTTTGTTGGGACTCTGGGAATTGTCCTTATCTTGTCCACTCATCTGCACTTTGCTAGGGCTGCTCCGAACCTTAGTTTCTTTAAAGTGCTTGAGAATTCTTGGCAGAAAACCACCTCCGGTATATACAGGTTTTTTCCCTCTTTCTCCCTTACTCTTGCCTTCTCATCCCAAACACTTCCTATTGCTTCTAAATCTACCTCTTTGACTCTGCAAATAATGGTCTTGTTTTTATCTTCTTATGTTCTTGGGTCATCAAAGTGAGATACAGTTTTGGAACCCCCTATCTTGGTGATCTCTGGGTACTTTGTAGTGGAGGCTAGATTTTAACTAAATAATGATACTTAAAGTTACTTTGACTGAAAACTAGAAGACAGAAGATCAGTTCATGGTTGGGGGTGGGCATAGCTCTAACATGCACCAATTTGGGATAATATGGTCTATCGATCTCTAGGTCCATCAAATGCAGCAAATGGCATTATTTTATTCTTTTTAATGGCTGAGTAGTATTCCATTGTATAAAAATACCACAGCTTCTTTATCCAATCATCTGTAGGTGGACATTTAGGTTGCTTCCATGTCTTGGCTATTGTATATGGTGCTGCTATGAACATTGGGGTGCATGTACCTTTTCAAATTAGAGTTCCCTCCAGATATATGCCCAGAATTGGGATTGCTGGATTGTATGGTAAGTCTATTGTTTAGTTTTTTGAGGAATCTTCTATTAAATATATATAAATAAATATATACATATATATATGTCTGTCTTGGAAATTTTGGGAACCATGCACAGATTCTGAAAACTGTACTTTACTGTGGAAACAGTGTATGTATACATGGGGATTAAATAATGCCATCTTAATTCAAATAGTATTTGAGTTCAAATTTCAAAATGTAATTCAATTCAAGTATTTAAATTCAGTGTTTTGTGCTATTCTTCAGCTATTCTTCAATTTTAATGGTAGCGGTGAAAGGGAACTAAAAGCTCATTTCAACTGTGTGACTGAATTTTGCTATCTTGAGCAATTGATTGAAATTTTCTAAGCCTTAATTTCCTCACTTGTATACTGAGGATAGAAATAGTACCCACCTGATAGATTTGTTGTGACTATTAAGAGGAAAGTCCTTGCTATAGTGACTGGATATGATAAGAGACTATCTATCTAATCCATCTTCCTTTTTTAAAAAAACTGATGAAGAAACTAAGTTATAGAAAGTTAATTGATTTTTCCTGAATCACTAAATGGTTAGACATGCCAGAAGTAGAAATGACGTATCACGGATACCAGGTCAGGGTTCATTTAACTAGACACTTACGATTTTTATTTGCTGGGAAAGAACATTTATCTCTCAATTTTCAGGTTATGATTTGCTACTAATAGTCACATTTGTGCCCACAGGAAGCATCAGCTAATTAGTTTTTGAGAGCATAGCTGCATATTTAAATTATTTTCTTTACAATGTATCAAGAATTATTTTAAAATATTTTTAATTCATATTTTTTTCTGGTCAGTTCTAATATTTGCAAATTGTTCCGGTAAATGATGTTTTCAAAAATTTAATTTTGCTCTTTACCTACTATCATTTTTTTGTATTTAAGTTAAAACTACCAAATAATCACATAAACGATTACTCTATGAGTTTTAACATCTTAACAATTTAGTACCTAAAGGAAACAGATTTTCTTATAGTTTGACCAAACACACAAATCAGCAAAACCAATTGTGATACTTTATTATAAATGAACAATTCTTTGAATTCTTTAGTCATTGAAAACTTTTGTTTTGCCTTCCGGCAGCTGTCTTCTCCAGGAACAGCTGTTAATACTCACATATAACATTTGTCAGGTTCTTTTATAAGCCATATAAACTACAAATGCTGCTTTAAGGGAAGTTTAAAATTCTACATACATCTATATACCAAATGGTTAAATTGCTTTCAAATTTTTTGGATAGATTGGTAACAGAATTCATGGAAGCAATTTTTTTTTAACGTACTTAGCTGCATGTCATTCATGTCTTTGTAAAATTCTCTTTTATTTGTGAACCCAAATAATTTCTTCTATGACATGATTTAGCCTAAACTGAGTTATTGAATTATGTATATTGTTTAAAGATAAAGCATAGGCAGTTAGAGTTATTATCCAGGATTTTTGACATTGGAGATTATGTATTTACTGTTAAAAATGCCAATTTAGTAATGATAATGCATTCTCAGTGTTCAGTGTGTTCCACCATTTTGTTCCCTTCCTGTCACCAAAGTAGAAACACCTGCAGTCCATTCAGGATGGCTGCTGCAGTCCTGGAACATAATCAGTCACTACTGACCAAGTGACATCTGTGGAGATCTTGAGGCTAGATGGTCCCTGCTGTGTTTGAAGGCAGCCCCTCATTCTGCGTTTTCTTCTTAGGCTGCTCAGGATGGTTGCTAACTTTGCAAAGCACACATGCAGTTGCCTTGGGGTATCTAGGGCAGCATCATGTCTAGAGGGTTGCAGACATTAATTATCAGCCTCTTCTGCTACACATGGTGGCAGAGAAGAGACCTGGGGAGTAAGCAAGCGAGGTACAACTTAAAAGGAAAAAAAATGAAGTGTGCTCTTTCTGCATATTTAGCATTCTGTCAGCTTCCTGGTCAACAGATTCTGTCAGCTTCCTGGTCTATCAGACCCCCAACTAAAGCAAAGATGCAGATGCTTGGGGCTGGGCAATCCAAAATTAGAGAATATCTCTAGGGTAGGAGTTTGGCTTTATTAACTACTGTCAAATGTCTGCCTTCTTAAAATCTGTACAAAATCAAGTACACTGCTTTAAGTTTTACGTAAATAAGCTCATGGCTGTTAGGATCAGAAATAAGAGGGAGAAAAGGTGGAAACTAAGATCAGTATAAAGAGTTTAAACTTTTGACAATGAAAGTCCCTTCCCCCTACCAACTGATCAATTTTCTGACAGTTTATGGACTTTTCAGCATTTTCTGTAAGCTAGTTTTTACCAATATAAACATGTTTCCTAAAGTGCAAAGTGCAATCTACTTGGTTCAAATTTAATTTAATATTCTTGTTAAAATACCCATACCTAGGTATTTTTTTTCTCTTGCTTTTATCCATTAATTATTTTAAAATGACTTCATTTATTCCATTAATTCTTAACATGTAGATGTCGGTCTTTTAAATTTTCCTTTTTTATCTAATCATCTCTCATTTTGTTGACCTTTACTAGTTTTAGTAGCATTTTTGAATACAAATTCTGGGTTCAATTTTTCTTTCAACTCATAAAGAACCTGTGTGCTGCATTAAAATCTTTTGCCTTCTATCCATTTAAATGGTCCATCACAAAAGGACCTTGATATTTCCTGGCCATTTAATCCTCATATAAGCACTTACTTAACATTCTCAAATTTCTGCATTGACTATATACCTTGATTTTATGTGTGTGTGTGGTGTGTGTGTGTGTGTGTGTGTGTGTGTGTGTGTTTTAAACTGACACTTGTCTTTCTTAAAGAGTTTTTTACATTCTTTAGACCAGATTTGATTACCTACTCTTTCAGGGGAACCTGTGTATCTGGATGCTGAGCAAGGTCTCTGCACATAGTTGATGGTCAGGACATGATTGTTGGGTGAAAAAATGAGTAAGTAGGGCACTTCAATACTTTCCGCATTCTAATTCAAGCCAACAGAGAAAGGTAGAGATATAATGTTCTTTTAATATGAAACTCACTGAGAAGGATAACAGTGATTATCCAGGAACCCTAAAATAGTGGGGGGTTTGAAAACCCTGGCTGACAATTTTGCTGACAATTTTGCTAACAATTTTGCCTTGATTGTCTCATGGGAACTAACTCACAGATGGGAGAACTGGCCTTGGATAGATATCACATGACTCTGTAATTTAAGTGTGTGTGATTGTGCTGGCCAGTGGTAATTATACCATAT
Source organism: Camelus bactrianus (assembly GCF_048773025.1). Classification (NCBI taxonomy): domain Eukaryota; kingdom Metazoa; phylum Chordata; class Mammalia; order Artiodactyla; family Camelidae; genus Camelus; species Camelus bactrianus. Next base: position 29,973,346 of record NC_133539.1, read on the forward strand.
GAGAGCCTTTCTGACAGGGTCTACACAAGCCAGGGAACTTTGGATCCCAGTTTTGTGTTTTAGGGGGAGGGGCCAGCAGCAGTAGAATTCCTAAGGACACAGAGGCCCAAGATCTGCCAGCCTGGAGTGCTATGGGTATGGTATTAGTGCCTTCATTTTCCAGCTGGCACCTGCCATGGGGGAAAGTTAATCAAAGCCCTCTCAGAAATTATATGTAAGTAGGTTTCAGAAGTCTGCCAAGTAAATGCCTCCTGTAAAGGAAAGTTGGCAACTTGCAGCTTAGTAAAATCAAGAGGAAGCGCCAACCATGCAGACAGCACAAGCACAGGTGAAAGTAGGTTATTTAGGGTCTTACACAGAAGACCACTGCCTTCATTGCAAAGTGACAAAGTGTCATTCTCTAATACAATTATGCAGAAAACTCATTGTATAGATTCTGTTTTGTGCCTATAAAAGACAGTCTCTCATTTTTTATTGATAATAAAATCTTCTTTAAGATATTGCATTAACTAGAGACCTCTTGACTTGAGTAAAAATGGAGTCTGGCCCTGGTTCAGGGTGGGTGTTGGTCCTAGTTTTGGGCTGTGAAATCTAAGGGGATGTTCACTTGAGGCTTCTGGGAAGGTTTATCTTCACTGATAAATCTGTTTTATCAGATAAGTGTTGGGGTGGTTTGTTATATCCTAATAGATAACCAGTGATAAATAAAAGAGTACTATATCCCTAGCAAAATATTTTTACCATTTTGAGAAAACTTGAAAAGGGAAAATGTTTAAGTTATTCACATTGAAAAGGTCGATTTCAGTCTATCATCTGGTTCCCTTTATATATGAATTCATTTGAAAGGAAAGCACACCATCTATCTACCCCTGCATGGATGAAAGGCTGTTCAACACGTGTAGGATGGAACCTGCGTACCCCGCTTTCTCTCCTGTCTGTGTCCAATGGATTTAGACAGGTTTGCCTTCCGATTTTAGAATACCCCATCTGTCTGTAGTTCCAATCAGTGATGCAACCAGAAACTTGAACAGTGGTATAAAGATTTCTTTTTCCTCCTCCAGAAAGTTCTTGCCCTTGAGCAGGATTCAGTAGCAGCCTGCAATATTTGAAGCAGTCACCTAGCAGTTGTTTAATGTGGATGACTGTGCCCTGCAGGCTTCTACAGAAGGAGATGGAGCGGGTTGTCAATTATTTCTGCACTTAGGGCTATGGACTAACAGTATGCTTGAGTGAGGCCAAGGTTACACATCAGCTGCAACCCCACAGGCAATCGAAGTCAGCCATTAATGGTGAGGAACTGAGATTTCAACAAGGTTGTGTTTCTTTGGTAGGGAGTTCCTAGTAATGCAAACTTGGACCAGGATATAACAGTTCTTGTTAAGTCAGTGCATCAGCTCGAAAATGAACAGGTAAGGTATGGCAGCAACATGTCATCCAATTATGGTTCAAACTCCAAGGCCCATGTGTTGTCAGGCCTTTGTGACTCTGAGACCTGCATCTCACTGTCAGCACATGCAAGCTGAGAGTTCTTGCACAGGTTGCTTTCTCTGGAACAAAAATCTGGCATGAAATTTACCTTACTGCAATATCATAATATAGCCATTTTGTAAGGTTGAAAACATGAAATACAGGATGGAGTGATTAGGGCATCTAATGAGAAGTCCCAGGATCTAACTTAGATACATTAGGATAGTCTATGGTGAACACATTGTTTTTTTAGTTACAGAGTAGAGTGGTGAGGACATCAGTTATAGATGTTCTATGGGAACTGCTGGTAGCAGGGACACTGATCTCACAGATTTTGAGGTTAAATTAGATGCAGGGCAACACACGACAAAGACGTCCACAAGGCAAAGCCATTTCTTGTAAACATCATTAATTTACCTAACCAAATGAAATCTCTTCACTGAGAAAGCTGTGCTCCTCTGCAGCAGGCTATGGGGTCGTCTCAGTCCTGTTACTTGGTGTTTCTCCTGGTCCCTCCCATGTCAGACACAGAAAAATTATGGATTTGTGTGTGTGAATAAATCTGATGAAGTGGGAAATACAGGTCTTTCTACTTTCAGATCCTCCAAACTATCATTTCTCCCTTTCTTGACTAAGAACTCAGTGGAGTGGGTTTAGGGTGTTAGCCATGGTCCTACCAAGGTCTTAACTGTCTTTTTCTCTCCTTTCTCTCTCCCTCTTCTGCCCTGTTCCTTAGTATCCTTAAAACAAATTTTAACTAACTTTGGTATATGGGAAATAGAGAAGAGGAAACTGTCTCCAGTGGATTTCTTTTCTTCCAAATTTCTCATTTGGAGAGCCATTGTACAAAAAGGAGTTAAAGGAAATGAAAATCATGGGGAACAAAAACACACCAATATATTGAAATATTGTTTCCTTGCTTTATCAAATATAGTAGTGTTGAGCTGTACTCCGCAGACCTGCGAGCCTTGTAGTTGCCCAGCCTCAAGACTGAAGAAAAAGCCTGGAGACAGCAACAGAGATGTCAATGTTTTATTGGATAGGGGATCTTACACATCCGAAGCCAAAGGTCCTGGAGTGACCCCCCCTGCCCCCAACTCTCCACCCCATGTACAGCAGGCAGAACACAGCAGCAATCTTTCCTACTCAGAGGAGAAAGAGGCTACCATTTATAGGAGAAATTGACATTAGGTTGGCTCATTAGTTATCAGGGAAACCAGCAGCTGGGGCACGTCCCTCACAGCCCCTCAGGTTAACGACGACCATCACGAGGGCAGATGGTTCCCTTTGACAACCAGGTGGAACCATTCTGGCTTAAGGATTAGAACAATCAGTAGCTGGGGCAGGGGGCATGCACATTCATGTAAATAGAGTGTAGGTAAAGTAGGGACTGGCTGAGCCAGAGATGTAGAAAGAACAAGAGAATAACCATCTTGAGTGGCTTGACCACCCAACTGGTAAATATACTTTAGGTTTTGAGCTTTTTCCTTTAGCTACATTCTCACTATTTTTCTTTATGTCTATTTCCTATTTCTGGGTAAGGATCTAGCTTACTCATACTGTATGGGATCAGTATTACTCAGGATTCTCCAGAAAAATAGAACCAATAGGAGAGATTATCTATCTTTCTATCTATCTATCTATCTATCTATCTATCTATCTATCTATCTACCTACTTACCTGGAAAGAGAATTATTATAATTATTATAATGAATTAGCCCTCATGATTTTGAAGGCTGAGAAATCCCATGATCTGCCATCTGTGAGCTGTAGACCCAGGAAAGTTGGTGGTGTAGCTGTGTGGTGCTAGGACCTGAGAGCTGGAGAGCTGCTGGGTAGGTTCCAGTAGGAACCTGGAGATTTGAGAAGCAGGAGCACTGAGGCAGGGGAAGACCGATGTCTCAGCTCAACAGTCAGGCAGAGAGTGAATTCAGCCTTACTCTGACTTTTTGTTCTACTCAGGACTCATGTTGATGATGGCCATCTGCTTTACTCAGTCAACCAATTCAGATGTTAATCTCTTCAAGGAACACCCTCACAGACCCACCAAAGATAATCTTTAATGAAATATCTGGACATCCCATGGCCCAGTCAAGTTGACACATAAAATTAAATATCACAGCGTGTTACTGGGTCTTCTTTTTTAGTAGTTAGCTTTGGTCTTAACTATTATTGCAGAAAACTGAATCAGTAAACATTTTTACCTTTTTATTTTCTGGTAGAGGATTCTGATGATCAGTTTTATGTGTTACCTTGAGTAGGCTACAGCCCAGTCTTTACCTATTTAATCAAGTATTAATCAAGATTTGCTGTGAAAGTATTTTGTAGATGTGATTAAAGCCCATAATTAGATGACTTAAAAATTTTTTGTTTTTTATTGCGGTATGTTCAGTTTACAATGTTGTGTCAATTTCTGGTGTACAGCACAATGCTTCAGTCATACATAGATATACATATAATATCCTCATCTTGTATCACTCCTTTAATCATTATATAGTGTCCTTCTTTATCTTTATTAATGGCCTTTGTTTTAAAGTCTGTTTTATCTGAAATCAGTATTGCTACTCCTGCTTTCTTGTCATTTCTATTTTCATGGAATAACTTTTCCCATCCTCTCACTCTCAATCTATGTGTGTCCTTCTCCCTAAAGTGGGTCTCTGGTATGGAGCATATTGTAGGTTCCTGTTTTATTATCCAGTCTGCCACTCTGTGTCTTTTGATTGGAGCATTTAGTCCATTGACATTTATGGTAATTATTGATAGATGTGTGTTTATTGCCATTTTGAACTTACTGTTGCAGTTGATTTGGTATTTCCTCTTTGTTCCTTTCTTTTGCTTTTTGTAGTTCGATCATTTTCCTTTGTATTATCTTGGTTTCTTTTTAGTTTTTGTGACTATCGTAAGCTTTTGGCTTGTGGTTATCCTGTTTTGTAGGTATATTAACCCATTACTTTATCTGTTTGTTTTAAACTGATAGTAATGTAAGCTCAAACCCATCCTACTGAGAACAAAGGAAAAAAAGAAAGAAAGGAAGAAAGAAAGAAAAAGAGAAAGAAAGAAAAAGAGAAAGAAAGAAAAGAAATACTCTACATTTTCTTGCTCCTCTCTCCCACGCTTTATGATTTAGATGTCCTCTTTCACAGCTTCATGTTTATTCTGTTGTAATTCATTGTAGTTATCACATTTCCAATATGGTTTTCTCCTTTCTGTAACATCCTGTTTCTTTTCTATTTAAAGTAGACTTTTCAGTATTTCTTTTAGCATACGTTTAGTGTTGCTAAATTCTTTTAGTTTTTGCTTATCTGTGAAGTTCTTTATCTCTCCTTCTATTCTAAAGGATAGCCTTACTGGATAAAGTATCCTAGGCTGCATCTTTTTCTCATCCAGGACTTTGGATATATCTTGCCACACCTTTCTGGCCTGCAGTGTTTGTGCAGAGAAATCAGCTGAAAGCCTCATGGAGGTTCCCTTGTAACTAACTCTTTGTTTCTCTCTTGCTGCCTTTAGAATCATTTATTTATCCTTAACCCTGGCCATCTGGATTATAATACGTCTTGATGTGGTCTGTTTGGGTTCTTCTTGTTTGGGACCCATTGTGCTTCCTGTACTTGGAGATCTGATTCCTTCTTTAGGTTTGAGAAGTTTTCAGTCATGACTTCTTCAAATACCTTTTCAATCGCCTTTGCTCTTTCTTTTCCTTCTGGGACTCCTATTATGTGTAGGTTGGCACAGTTCATATTATCCCATAGGTCCCTGATGTTGTTTTCACTGATTTTTATTTATTTTTTTCTCAGATGTTCTGATTGAATGACTTCTGTTGTCCTGCCTGCTAAGTCCCTTAGTCATTCCTTTGCATTATCTAGCTTACTTTTTACAGCCTTAAGCTCAGCTCTCATCTTAGCAAATGAGTTTTCCAATTTTAATTGGCTCCTCTTTGTAGTTTCAATTTCCTTTTTGATGTATTGTGTTTCTATTCACAATTTCTTTTAGTTTCTTCAGTACTTCGATCACTTTTTTTGAAATCATTATTTAGTTGACTATTAAGGTCTATTTCATTGATTGTTCTTTCAGGGGATTTCTCTTGTTCTTTTAATTGGGAATCGTTCCTCTGCTTCTTCATTTTACTTATATCTCTCTGGCACTATGGATTATGGAGTATCAGTTATCTACTGTGGTCCTGAAGGGGTTTATTTATTTATTTATCAAAAGCAGATGTGGAAATAAAATGAAAAAAATTAAAAGAAAAAAACAGTAAAATCAATAACAGAACAAAACAAAGAGAGATAAAAATCAAATTGAGACAAATTTTTTAAAAAATTAAAGAAGAAAAAAGATTTGAAAACAGTGTAATCAATAACAAAAGAATGAAACAAAGAAATAAAAATCAAACTGAAAGAAATTAAGAAAATTTAAAAGAAGAAAAAAGCTTTGAAAACAGTATAATTGATAACAGAAGAACAAAACAAAGAGAAATAAAAACCAAATTAAAACAAATTTTTAAAAATAAAAAATGTAAAAAAAATTTTAAAGGGATTAAAAAATAATAAAAATTAAAAATTAAAAAAGAAAAAGAAAAAAAGAAAAAAGATAGATGTGTTCCTGTGGAGACTGTGCGTTCTTAGTAATTTTGTTGAGAAGTCTTTCTTAAGTATGGGTGGTTGCCAAGTCTTCCTTCCATGCCTTTTGTCTGTTATCCCTTTGGTTGGGGGTGTGGCCGGAGCTGTGGTGGCCAGAGCCTGCCCCGGCTATTGAGCGGGGCCTCCTTTTGGTTCTGTGGTTGTAGTGGCTCCTGCCCTCACCCTTCTGCGCGAACACTGCTTGCTGGTTCCAGAGCTCTCCAGTCACGCCCCCGTCAGTGCTGCTTGCAGTGCAGGTGGGTGGGCGGGTCGCGTCTCCTCACAAAGCCGCATCCAGGCGCCTCGCTCCTGCAGGGTCGGCTGGCGGGTCGCGCCCCCTCCTGACGGTGCGTCGCCTAGCCGTCCTCGTCCCCGGTGGGTGGGCGGGTCGCTCCCCAGTTCAGTGCCACTCCCTGCGCCATGTAGGGGCCGGACTCGGTAGGCAGCTTGGAGAAAACGGCCGCACCAGCCCTGCCCCTGCTCTGTGCCGGAACTCCGCTCCTTGCTCGTTTGTCTTGGAGGCGCGAGTTCACAGAGGCCCGGGGCAAAAACCGTTCCCCTCTGCCTGGGGCTGTGAACAAGTCTCAGTCCCCTCTGAGAGGTTGCGGAGCCCCCAGGTAAGGATTCAGGTTTCTACCCCACCTCAGCCTGCACAGGAGCCGCGCACAGGAGCATGTGGCGGCTGTGGCTGCGCCCCGCCTCACTTCTCCTGAGAACACACCAGCAATGGCGCCCGGGGCTGAGGAGACAGAGGCTACGGCGCCCCTCCCCCCGGGGCAGCCAGCAGTGTTGCTTTGCTTTTTTTCTTATGGGGACCCAGGCTGTTCTGTAAACCCTCCCGGGCACGGCACACGGCGCACAGCACACTGCAGTCTCCCAGGTTGCCTTGGGCAGCCTGCTCTGCCCCTCACCTGCCGGTTCGCGTCTAGGGCTGGGGGTCGCAGGGGCCCTTTGTGCCCGCTTATCTTAGTTCTGTCAGTCAAGGGCTGCTCCTCATAGATCCGAGCCTCAGAGGCTCCCCCTCTGTCCCGCTGACCTCTCCGTTGAGAGGGGGAGACCCAGCCAACGACCGCTGTCCCTCCTTTGCCACTCTGTCCCCGCAGGAATGGTCCCGCACTATTTTCCTTTTTCTTCCTACTTTTTCCTATCGAATTTGTGGCAAATTTTGTCTTTTGAAGAAGGTGATGTTCTGTCAAAGTTCAGCAGGTGTTCTGATTGGCTGGGTGGGTCTGTGGATGCTAGTCTTGATGTATTTGTGGGAGAGGGTGAGCTACGATTGTCCTGCTCTTCCATCTTGGCCCTTTATACCCTAGGTGACTTTAAATAAGGAAGATTATCATAGCCTGGGTAGGCCTGATGCAATCAGGTCCTAAGAGCAGAACTGAGACTTCCCTGAAGAAGAAGAAATTCTGCCGGTGGGCAACTGCTTTTGCTTCTGCTTGAGAGTTTCCACCTGTCCTTCCTGAGAACCTGCCCCCCAGATTTCAGAGTTGCCTCACCAGCGACCACAATCATGTAAGTCAATTCCTTTTAACAAGTTTCTTAATATGTAGCATCTGCTGGCTTTGTTTCACTGGTTGAACCCTGACTGATGAGGGAAAAGGGAGTTGGGGTGATAAAGATGTAATACATTGTCTACCTGTGAAAAAAATGTTTGCATCTTAAATGCCTTCAAGCAGCCTTTGGGTGTTGGCACCACAGGTTAGGTTTTGCACGATTCTCTCTGGGGCCATTCACATATGCTGTAAATGCCACTTCTTGGGGATTTTCAGTGTGACTGCCTTGAATTCAGTGCTTTTCATGAAGTGGTGACAGTGGAGGAATTTGAATCACTAAAAACGTCAGCTCTCTTGGGCTCTAGACATTTGATGCTGGTTGAATGCTCCCCGACCTATGCATAAAAGTAGCCCTACGGTCACCCTGGTTTCCCTAGGAAAGAATACACTTGGATCTGCTTGTTGGAAAAACTGCAGCGGATAGAGGATGGACTTTGCTCATAAAGAATTGCTGTCATTGAGGTTACGTAGTTGTGTTTTAAAAAGCATGATATCTTTCAGATAGAGGCCCTAGAGTATGGGAAAAGATTGGGTACTGGAAATTGGATTTCTGGCACTGGAAAATAGTCTAAGTGAGGCGGTACTGAAGGATTGGTGGTCTAATCACAAATCTAACCATTGCCAAGGAGGCTTAAGCTTTCCAGAGCCTCTGAGGGTTTCCTTTGAGCCGAAGGACTACACTTACTGAGGAGAATGAGACTGTTTACCCAGTAATTTTCTTGCATTTGAAACTTTTTCTTTCCTTACATTTTCTTCCTGGTTTTGTAGTTTCACTTAAATGATTCAGCAAGGAACTCACAATCTGGAGAAATTATTCTGATAAAAAATGGGATCAACTGGCTTGTTACATAGTTTCTCTATCTTTGTCAGCTCTTCAAAGTTTTAGTTAAGATGCTTAAATAATACGTCAGAGTACCCTAGAACATAATCTGAAAGCCCTGAACTAGCCAAAATGGTTTTAGAAAAAGATCCAGCTTTTAAATTCTATCCAACAACTGTCAGGACTGCAGTGTCAGATCACCCAGCACCACATGTGTGACCCCATGGTATGCTGTCTTTTTAAAAAGCCTGCTCTGTTTTGCTATCCCTAGTCCTTTTCTCCATCTGCCTGCTGACCCATGTGGCTGTTTTAACATCCACCTCAGTGGAAGCCTCATACCTGCCTGGCCAGCAGAAAGTAACACGATGACAGCAGTTTCTGTGGGACTGCAGAGGAGGGGCTGGGAAACCTTGGATGCCCTGTCTTTTTCTGGACAGCTAAAATGAAGATAGAGGACAGCTCCGGGAAAAGTCATGCCCTGGAATTTTCAATTGATGCACAGCGGTTTAGAGAGTGGGTGAATAGATGGGCAATCTATTTCAGGGCAGTTTCCCTTCTGGAAGAAGGGGCAATTTGTTTTAGGGTCACATGCTGGGTAGCTATCTGCATAAGAAACTCAAATCGTTTCTGAGCACAAGCAAGTCACCACAGATTCTTGTGACCATTTTCTCAGGAAGGTGAGTTTGTAATGAATCAGTCTGTCAACACACTGATCGAGATTGCGTTCACCCCAGTAGTCACCCGAAAGTGTGTTCTGGGGGGTAATTGCTTCCTTTAAGTGCATCCAAGGTTATTTACAGGATAATTTTCACCTGAATTTCTTCCACATTTCCTGAGATGACATTTAACTAGTATAATTTCTTCAAATGATCATGTAGACAGTTATGTTCAGAGAACCCAATGCCTGTTTACTGAATTATCTCCTAAAGCAAAATAACATTTTAAAAGAAATGCAGCCAAAATTTTAGTTTTATCTTCCCCTCACCCCCGGGAAAATGGCTGTTGCTTCACATTAAATAGAGAGAGAGAGAGAGAGAGAATTTTTCTAACTAAAAAAGGAAATCATCTTTTTGAAAATTGACTTAGGCTCAGTGGACTCTACTTATTCAGTTTATAAGACTGCCAAAAAAAATACAGAACACATTTTGGGGAGTATCACTGATAGAATTAAAATGCATTGAAAGTTTTGGAAAATACTTAAATAGCCACATAATTTACCTGATGTACATGTCCAAGCTAAGTTGTATTAAAGTCAGTGGATGTTCCCTCCAAACATACATGTGGCTGCCAAATTTTATTTTGAGATCTTAAATTTATTAGAACTCCAAATTAATTCACATTAACAGTCTCACATGTGGTACAAAGTTTGTCTTAAAGTTCTGTGAACCGAAATTTAGCTTTAAAATTTTACCCAGTCGCGTGCTTGTGGTAAGATGAAAGCCGTGTTCCGTGACAGCCTCTGTGGCATTGTGTCCCCAGTGCCCTGCCTCTGACAATTCAGCTTGCTGGCGCCTGCGCCTCTGTCGGTAATTCAGGAAATCTGTCTGATGGGAAACCTTAGGAGGCCCAACTGCAGGTTAACTGATCAGAAAACGCTTACAGATCTTGCCAAGGCTGGCAATGATCTTTTGAAATGCTCATTCTGTCCAAACAGAAATTGTCATAATGACAAAGAAGACAATTCGGCCATCTCCCTGTCTTGAAAAGTTTATTTGTTCACTAATGACCCGAAGACCATTCCTGAAAAAATGGAGCTGGTCAGAGGCGATCAAGGGCACCTCATTATTTGGGGGAGAATTCAGACTTTAAGGCAGCTGACTACTCTGTTCAATAATAGCGATCTCTTTAATCACAGTTAGGTCGATAGTGAAATATTTACTGCGGATTCTTCCAGAATGATTTGAAGCCAGCTCTTTGGAGAGCATTGATAATCTCAGGGTAATCTGAGGCATCCTTATGTGAGGTGTCAGTGTGCCGCGCTGAACAATGCCTCAGATAGGCACCTGTGGATCATAAATAATAAAAAGCTGTTTTGAAGGTTTCAGAGCCCCATCGTAAAATTACCTCTAACTAAAAATAAGATAGAGCAGCTCTCAGCTGGGGGAAGAAAAAGGTGAGAGTTTAGAATATCAGCAGTGAAGAGCAGAACGTGGTAAAAGCCCAATTATATCAAATTTGAAGGACGTTTAAAACACTTTTTTTTGGTGTAGGTTTTGTTTTTATTTTTTTAATTATGGTGTGTGCTATGACTTTTGCTCCGTCTTTTGTTAGCTAACCTTTATTGTGTTCCCACCCATCCCATATTACTAAATGTGCTTCAGTTCTTTTGGGACAGAGATTATGGGCTTTTCTATCTTTAGTTGATCTCATCCAGTGAATTTATTAACAAATTAGATTTATAGAAAGATGTATCGCTAAAAACAAGTGATAGGTCAGTTTTGAGTAAAATTCTATTTAAATTATTGATGTGTATCATCTGAAAACAAGCTTAATAGCCTCTTATGAAGCATATATGAGCGAAAAGACGAAAACAGTCACTCACAGAGATTGTCTAGCAGCACTTCACAGACAATTGCACAAATTATCCAAAAGCAACCATGACATGTGCTCCATTCCATTTATAATGTGACATAGATGCTATGGCCCACTGCCTACAGGGCCATATCTCAATTATTTTAACTAGAAAACTTTAACAAATGCACTCAATTAGAGCACAGTTTTAATCGGTTGCAACCTAGGCAAGGCAATGTTACTGTTTAAAGAAGCAAAAACCTTCTTTCACACAATTATGAGACTTGAAAAGATCACATGCATGGGATGAAGCTGTAATTCTAAACACTAAAGGTGCTTCTGCAGAAATATTTAGTGGCATACCTGCCTTAAACAGCATATAATTGTGAAGAAAAAATACTTCCGTGTCCTGTGATATGTTATTAACGGGCCGTTTAGAAATAGCTTTCTAGTAAGTTTATAAATGTCATCTTTAAAACTCAAGATTCTTGACTGTGACATATGATCGTACAGAATTATTTTGTTTTATATGTCCCTAATCAGTAATATAAGTGTTTCATAACTGGTAGGGCATCAAGATATAAAATAAGTATCTCATGGAATCTCAAGAAATGAATTTATGGCTTTGAATTAATTAAAAAAAGAAAACGTATAGGTGGTAATATTGGTATGGTCACATAAATCTAAAGTCATTTCTTCTATTTACAATAAAACGTTGAAAATACCTACCAGATGTTTAAAGATCTGCATGTCGTATTATTAACTGAATTAATTCAGTGAGTCATATGGAGAATATGTTAAAAGTCTACAGACTACAACAAGAATCCTCCAGGTATTCGGTTCAAGGTATCAGTCAGTTTTTTAGAAGGAAGCTAATGACACTTTTATAGTTTAATTGTCCTTCTTGATTGGCTTCTCATTTGTAATACACACATCAAAAAAGTATGAGGGTCAGAGTCACATGATGCTACATCAAGATATGTGTGAATGTGTGCGTGTGTACATAATCACCTGTGTGTATATATAATTAGTATTCACCATCAGACTCATATTTAATACCTGCCATGCCCCGATGCAGGGACCTGATTGTTTACGGCCAATTAGACTGGTGTCTGCTGTGATGTAATTACCCTAATAGATGTCAAATATTTTTAGTATAATTCTGTGTAAAACCAGATGATCAAATGTTGATAAGCAGCAATGCTTGGTCTAACACTCTAATACATTTTACCATCCATGTAAAATTTCATTGCTGACCCAAGTAATGAAGATTTGGGTTTATAAAAGCACTAGATAAAATAGGGGGGTCATTTAGCTTAGTGAAAAGAACGCTTAGAGTTGAAAACATTTAATGTTCAAAGTATGATAAATAGAAACTGGGTGTATACACATACGATAGGTCAAAAAAGAAATCAGTATAATGCAAGTAGAAGTGAGGAGCTGTATAACACACCCTTGCTGAACCTGGGGTTGCTTTCAATGTGAAAAGTTCTGTGCTTGGCATTTTGAACTGTGGCTTTTACCAATGTCTCTGAGAAAATACAGGTCAAATTTGAAAAACCTCTCTTTTTAAAGTTTTTGAACTGGACATACATAGCTTGAAATTAAGTATCTTTAACCTTTGCATTCTCCTTTGTTTAGTTTTCACAAGAAATAAACTGTTTAAATAATGCCTAGTTAAAATGAAAAACCCTACCTATTTTTTCCCCCTCAGGGCCTAGGCATTTCTGTCTGTCAATCGGTCTATTTATCCATCATCTGTTTAGCCATCTATCTATGTAGCCAGCCAGCCAGCCAGACAGCTATCTATCTGTCTGTCTGTCTATCTATTTATCTATCAAATGAGAATAAATTGATCTCTGGCACGAGTCCCTGCTTTGTCCAAATATGAATCACTGATTGCTGTAATATTTTGGTACTTGAAAGACTTGTATTGAACCCAGATTATTTAAAAAACGATCAAATATTTAAATGTTCAACATACAAGTATAAGATGGTTGCTTTTTAAACCATAGCTGTTGAAGGTTAAGTGTAACTCAACTCAACCCCATCTTTATTTTTTTTTGTTATTTAAACTACAAATTAATGAGGCAAAGAAGGAAAGGTAATGGTTTAACTGCTTCTGCTGCACACCATGCAGAACTTTAGGTAAAATTAGTTCCTCTTTCTTACATTCTTCGACAGTTTCATGTTCTTAAATAGTTGCTCACTATCTTCCTAAATTTACCATTCTGGTACCATCTTGAAAAATATAAGGAAAAAACACACTGATGGAAAGTAATTTTATTGTGGGTGGCTAAATGCTGACTCTGTACTGGAAGATCTTTACTCCCTGTCTTAGCTTTTTGATTACAGGCTCCTAGCATTTTACAATAGATTTTATGATTTGGAGTCCAACTATTAATCTAATATATACTAATTTGTTACTGGATTACAGATATTGAAAGGCTAATTTTATTAAAGTTTGTTAAATTATGTGGCAGATTAAAATTTCCATATCTTTGTAATTATTCATTAAGATGTTTTGTAAAATTATTTTGCTGATGTGGGCATATATAGGAAAAGTGGTGTATTTTATTCAATGTGCCAAACGAGTTGCTAAGAAATTTACCCCAACCCTCTTCCTCTCTGAACATAATCTGGGGAAACTTTTTCTCCTTTATAGTTATTTCAACACAATGCAGTAAGTTTCTAGATTGACACTGAACATTAGAAAATCAAAAAGAAGATGGTGAAGTTTCACAGTCAGTATTTGATTTGATATTCCTTTAAATTTAAATCATGACCTAGCTGAATCCCTAAAAGAGGCTTGGTTTTTAAAATCCCAGGTTACATTCCACTGAGCTGCTCTGTGCACTGACTTCAGAAGTATCTGGGAACACAGAGGCAGGTGCAGACAGGGCTTAGAGTTTGAGGTAGAGGCTGGGATCAAATTTTTCCTAGGCTCTTCTGTGAGCAATGGGAAACAGTGTTTCCATAGTAATTAAAATCTTCCACCTGTGGAAAGGGAACATAATGAGTTGTCATTTCTACTCACTTTGCGGAATTTCTCTAATCATCTACTTTCTTAGTGAGAAAATCTGGCCCTCTGATTTTGAATAGAAGATGGGATGTCAGTTTATGTGCCAACAATAGGTCTCCAAACCTGTATCTTCTTTAAATAGCCAATTTAGACTACTGTGTAACACATTTGAATTAAATTCAGCATTAGAAGTATGAAAGACTAAAGAAATCAACTCTAATGATTTTAAAAGTAATCATACACATAAACATCAACCATCTTTCTCTCCTTTCAGAAATGACTGCTTTATTTGTCCCCCTTTCTGTCCTGTTTTCTCCAGAGACTGCTCTAAAATTACATTTTTATGTAAAGCTCACAGCACACTTTAATTTATAAGAGCCATGCATAGATTTCATATATTCACAATTGTGTAAAATTTTCTCTGTAAAGCCCTTTGGTGTCTAAAATTTGGAGCTCAGGGAAGTTAAAATATCACCCATCAGAATTATTGGGGATATAGAGGAGGCTGTGAGGGATTAATCTCCATTGCTAGGACCACACTACCAATAATCCTATACCTGGACAGACTTAAATTGAATTTTAGCCATCTGTGTACATGCTCAGCTCTGAGAGGAAGTTTTGTGTTTTTGGTTTCTTTTTTTTTTAACCACATGGGGGATGTAGGCAGAGACAGTGACTGAAATGGAATCCATTGCATCAAATAGCTTGTGTGCTGATTGAATTTAAAATTGAACTTTCTCATTCCCTGATTTTTGCTTCAGAGATGTGCAAAGGGGGAGGCAGGTGTCTTGTAAATAAAAAATGTGAATCAGCTACAAAACATGGAATGGGGGGAATAAAGAGCTTCACTGTTCATTTAAAAAACAAAACAGAAGAAGAAGAGTAGGAGTCTGTGTAACATAAACAGTCTTGGCAGTTTCCAGAAATCAGCTTTTGCACAACAAACTTAAGTATCAGGGTGCTTTTCTGGCTCTAGCTTTCACTATATGTTAACAAGAGGGTTGGGATAACTTCATCTGAAAAGCAACACTAGCATATCTAAAAACAATTTTTCCCTTTATTTACCATGTCTTCTTAACAATACATTTTAAAAAGAAATAGAAATAAAATAACTATTTTCCAAAAGAGTCTGACAAATAAGATAAACTTGTAGTGTGACAGGGGCAAATGTTTACAATGTGCCCCATCTATTATGTCCCACTAAAATTTTGCATTACAAGTACATCGAATCATTTGAAAACATTTTCGTTAGCTTTGATTAACTCAAACTATATTATTTTAGAGAGAAAGAGAGAAGGCAGCCGACCTCAGCCTCAGTTGTAAGAGGCATCATTCTGTTGCAATGTAGCAAATCTGAACGTGCTATTTTCAGTATGTATTAGAGTTTCCTTACTTTGGTTTTCCCATCAAAATCATACACTAAAATTCGATATTCTCCTCTCAAATAAAGCAAATTCCCTGTTGTCTTGAAGGAAGTTGTTCTTAGCCACCTTGAATTTAAAGAGGAAAACTCCAACAGCCGTCAACAAATAAGAAACACACTGGTTACTTAAAAACTCTCTCGGGCATTGTCCAAGAGACTCTAGAGACCTGAGGAAATAGAGTATTTTAAGAGAAACAAAAACATACTTCAAAGACAGAGGTATTGAATTTCTTCCTGAATGTTATTATGTGTAGCCTCTGTTGAAATAGGGAATAAGGATTTTAACAGACTGTATCTTCTTTTCATGGTGGATCTTGGTTGCATAGCCTTCAAATGATAAAATCACAGGAACATTGGGCATTCTATTTGAGTTTTTTTAAAAAAATAAGACAGTGAAAAAATCTTAAAGTATAGGGTCGATGGGGAAAAATCTTGGCTAGAAACTAAGTTCCCTGTAAGAGTATATGAGGTAGACTCCAGGTACAAAGACAACCAGGCACTGTAGGTTCTGTAATTTGTTTTCCTGGCTCGACAACAAATTATTGAGTATATACTATATGCTGTGATGCTGCAGAGGGACATAGACTGAACTGACAAGGGAAAGAGCAAGAAATGATTTGCAAAAGGAACCAGGAATTCTAATGATTAACAATAACTGTATCAGAGTGAAGCTAAGCTATTCCCCAGAACTGTTACATAAAAAAGTAACCAAGTATCTTTGATAATAATTTTATCAGGTCATACAAGCAACATATTCCCTATAGAAAACCAAAAAAAGGAAAAATAGTATATACACAGATAACTACTATAAATGTTTTAGCATATTTCCTTTCCTTCTCATTTCTGTGTGTTTGCATGAATGAAATAGTGAAAGATTGTTCTCCCCATCCTTTTTTATTGTATTGGCCCACACCACCATTCAGATAGCAGAGTTAGCTTTACATACCTCCTGCCCTGCATGTGAGCTTATATACAGCCTAAAAATACTATGTTAACTGAAGAGCAAAATGGGATTTTGAAATGTATTACAATCTTGAGAACAAAAATTTTGTTGGCAAGGACCAGGCTTTGATGAGACAGAATAGGATTCCTAGGTTCCGTCAAGGCAGAGTCTGAGAGTTTGTAAAGCAAAGCATAGAGTAATTCCTTTAAGAGCTCTTTCCCTTGAGATATGATGTAAGTACAACTAATTGGCAGAGGACAGGATATTAAAGAGCATAACAATAGAGCAAATAATGTTGCTGCCTCCTAGCATTAAAAATCTGGATGTGAGTGGTCGAACCATGAGCAGAAGGCTTTCCAGGGTAGAACGGTGCGAGCTGTGAGTTTTCATATACTACCCAGTATCTAATGCCATATGAGTCATGGCAAGAGCGGGGTCTCTGTAGAAAATCCTGAGCACTCCAGTGTGGTTCAGGGAAAACAGCTGAAGCTCCCTTAGTCTCAGGTTAGAAAGGGATTAGAAAATGCCAAGGGGTTAGCCAACTAGTAGAGGACTAGAATTGTGATTTGGCAGACTGAAAGAACAAGGGTTTTGCGTTCAGAAGCTGGGATGAAACTATGGACAGTTTTAGTCAAATGAAAATTATCTCTATGGTATTTTGATACTATCATTTATTTACTGATTCTCTAGTGTTAGTTTTCTATTGTTTTTCTGTTTTAAGTACTCTACAATAAATACATATTGTATTTATATTTTAGTGTGTCTTATACATATATTTTAGTGTACCTCACTAATGAATTTATAATAAATTCCTAAAAGGTCAGTTATTGGATCAAGAAATATGGTTATTTTAAAGGTTTTACTCTATATTTTAAATTTCCTTTCAGAATGAGCATACCAGTTTATTCTCCAAATGACATGGCTTGAGAGTTTCTATTTCCCTTGTCCTAACACAGGACAATGACAGTTAAAATTATTTAGCAATTTGAAAGGCCAACACATGACAGTTTCTTTGTTTGCTAAAAGATGCTAAAGCCAATAAAGTCACTGATTATAGAGTGTTGGGGGAAATCATTGAGAACACGTGACTGCTAGTTGACCTTAGAATTGGACCGGGACAATTGGAGACTCCCTACCCTCTCCCTTGCCCTTGGAAGGTGTGTTTCTCTTGCCTCTCTATTCCCAGAAGCTGCCCCAAGGATACAGCCTTGAGATAATAACGTGGTTTTTGAGTCTAGATGGTATACACGACTGAATCCAGTGAAGGCTCTACATAACTTCTAAGATTTGGTGGGCAGGTGTGGAGACCTGCTCATCGTTGCAACTGCTTCACTTAAAAGTTCCCTTGCTTATTAAACTTGCCACTTGCCACTCTGGAATGATCTACTCTTTCTCCCATCTCTCTCTGCCCTCCACAGCTGGGGGGTCTATTTCAGATTAAAACTGGGAAGCTCCCAAGGAGGTGGAAAACCAACAAATGTCATAGATTTTCTAAAGTTTTCTTCTGGTTCTTGAAGTGAAACAAAATTATCTCCCAGGGAAGCATTTGTTTTGTGTCTCAGATTGGCTCTGTTTATGCGTCTTAAGTCTGACTCTGTTTGCTCATACTTAAGAGATCAGGGGAGGCCTAGGTTCAGAAATGGCGTTAAGATAAATTGGCTCCAAGACTGCCTGAGTCCCTGTTCAACTGTGTCTATGATGAAAGGAGAAGAGAAAGTTCAGATTTGCTGCAGTCTTAATTTGCCGCACTAAAGGTCTGGTTGCCTGAGGGAAGCAAGGGGGGAGCTTCCGCTGTATGTGTCTATCTGGAAGGGGTCTTCATTGCTTCTGAATATTTTCTTTTTTATTTTTGTTGCAGCAGATTGAAGTTAGTTAGAGCCTTGTGCTCCCTGTTCTAATTGGCATTTTGATGATAAAGGGAGAAACTTTAACACGTGGACTAAAAGTTCCAGTTGAACCACAAGTCAGTATCCATGTATTACGGCTTTTCCTTCAGAGGATTTTATGGCTTATCTCCATCAGCAATGTGTGTAAATGTCTATTTAGGTACACCCTTCATATTCCAATGTGCAATATGATGGTCAAAAATCCAATGCCATTGTTGTATAAATTTGGATTTCATTGAATGAGGGTGGTTAATATCTCATTCTTTTTTCTTTTTTTTTTTTTTTTTTCGTATTTGTTAACCTATTTTAAAGGTGTATAATAACTTACCTCCAAACTTAGCAGCTTAAAACAACAAACATTTATGAGCTCAGATTTTCTGTGGGTAAGGAATTCAGAGGTCACTTCATTGGATGGTTCTGGATTAAGAACTCTCAAGATGTTGTAGTCAAGAAGCTGCCTGGGGCTACAGTCTTCTGAAGGTTTGACTGGGCCTGGAGGATCCACTCCTAAATGGCTCAACACACATGACTCTTGGCAGGCAACATTCCTTCCTTGGTGGATGTTGGCAGGAGGCCTTAGTGCCTTTCCATGTGGACATCTCCATAGACTAGCTTAAGTGTCTTCACGGTACTGAAGTTGACTTGCTCCAGAGCAATTCATTCAAGATAACAAGACAGAAGCTTCAATGTCTTAATGATTTTGCTTCAGGTGTCACATTCCATCAGTTTCATAATATCCTATGGATAACATAAGTCAACCCTATTCACTGTGGAAGAGGTCCCTGACAGGATTCCAAAAGTCAGCATTTCAACCCTGTTCCACATGGATACCATTCTCACCCAGCGTGAGTTGTGATATCTTATACCTGGCTTCCTATGGCTTCTTCACCTCCACATGGGTTCCAACACCCTACAGGGGTCCACACCTTTGTGAAGATGCTCTACTCACCACCATGGGGCTCCAAAACCCAATTTCAGACTTCACCACTATGAACACCTTCTCACTATGGAAGACCTCTGGCAGTCCACTTTGGGCCACTGTGCCAATAGCTTCCCTCACCCACTCACCTGAGGAAACATCTTCCTTGGTCAGTTTCACCAAAAATGGGAGGGAAATGATGGAAAGGGAATAGAAGAGACATCATTCTTAACAAGAGAGATGCTGGTAGGACTCCGTGAAAAATCAGGAAAACAGCAAGGTACCAAATACCTGCATTTCTATCTAACACTATACCAGATACTGTAGTAAGATGAAACAAATCAATAGGGTAAGCATTGGAAAGAACAGATCAGAGTGCTATTATTTGGAAATGGTATGACCCTCTACATAGTGAAACCAAAAGAATTTACAAATTATTAGATATAATAAGGGAGTGCAGCCAAATGTTTGGCTATAAATCAGCACATCAGTGCATACAAATACATTGTAACATTTCTATTCACTAGTACAAGAACAACAGCAGAAAAAACACAATTAACCAAAAACCCAGTTTACCATAGTAACAAAATTATGTTACCTTGAATAAAAACTGAAAAATACCAAAGACTGAATAAAAAATTATAAAATTGTGTTGAAAGACATAAAAGAAAACTTAAAGAAATGAAGTAGTATCACATGTTTGTGAAAAGACTCAACATAAAATTTTTATATCTTCCCATTTGACCTATAGATTTGATGTAACCCAATTAAAATGTTAAAAGATTACTTGTGGATATTAACAAGATATTAATTCTAAGATGTATATTAAAGAGAAAAATGCTAACAATAACCTCATCACTCTTAAGAATAAGAAGGGAGGGTTTGCGTTATCTGATAAAGGCTTCTTATAATGGTAATACAGTATAGCATTAGGTTCAGTGGATACATATACTGACCCACAGAACAGATGATAAACTCCAAAAACATATCAATTCAATTAAAAGTGAAGTGTGAAACTTTAGATTTTTTAGAAAAAAATGTTTTTAACATTTTTTATTGAGTTACAGTCATTTTACAATGTTGTGTCAAATTCCAGTATAGAGCACAATTTTTCAGTTATACATGAACATATATATATTCATTGTCACATTTTTTATGAAGAGCAATAACTATAGAAACACAATTGATAAATTTGATTCCATTAAAATTGAGAACATTTATTTCTTATAAAGAAGTAAAAAGGCAAGTCACATGCTCAGAGAAAAATATATGCAACATACATAACTGACAAAATAACCTCCTCACTCTTTCTCTCTCATATATATATGTTTATTGCTAAGAAGAAAAATACCAAATAAAATAATAGACTAATGGCATAAACAGATGTGGCAGACAGATGCTAGGGTGGGCCCCACCATGATTCCTGCCTTCTGGTATCCAACCATTTGTATAACCCCTCCTCTTGAGTGTGGGCAGGACCAGTGGCTGGCTTCTAACCAACAGAATATTAGGTGATGGAATGTCACTCCCAGGATTATGTTACATAAGACTGTTTTGCTAACAGACTTGTGCTAGAGACTCTTCTTGCACGTTTGATGAAGTAAACTACCCTTTTGGGTAAGTCCTTATGGCAAATAAACGTTGGCAGCTGGGGTAACGTCTATAGACTGCAGATGTCTTCTAGCTGACAATCACCAAGGAACCCAGGGCCTCAGACATAAAGAAGCAAAATGAAGTCTGCCAAACATCTGGACAAACTTGAAAATGGATTCTTCCCTAGTTTCGAGTGTCCAGGTGAATATTCAATCTGACCATCATTTTGATCATACCCTTGTGAGACTCTAAATAGAGGAACCAGCTTAGTCATGCCTAAATTCCTGACCCATGGGAACTATGAGATCATAATTGTGATTTTGTTTTAATTAAGTTGATGGTAAGTTGTTAAACAGCTATAGATAACTAATACAACATGTATTTTGCAGAATTTGAAAGACATTTGGCTAAGATGTATGTATTTAGTCTGATTAGTCATCAGGAAAATGCAAATCAATTTACAGGAAAAGTATAATCATCTAATCATCTGAAAATAACAAGTGCTGATGTAGAGGTAGATAAAGTAGAGTCCATTTTCTTTGGAAGTTTAAATTGGTTCAGTTGGTTTGAAAATT
The DNA here is from genome assembly GCF_048773025.1 of Camelus bactrianus. Lineage (NCBI taxonomy): Eukaryota > Metazoa > Chordata > Mammalia > Artiodactyla > Camelidae > Camelus > Camelus bactrianus. The sequence goes on from NC_133539.1 coordinate 29,994,677, forward strand.
ACTTTGGAATTATCTTGGAAAGTTGAGCAGTGGACTTGCTCCTAGCATGGGAGGATTGGGTTCTGGACTCAGGAGAGAATATGTAGGTGATGAAAGTTCTCATTCTTGTGTTGGGTGGTAATTGGTAAGTGCTCATTTTGTTGTTATACTTATAAATTACTTATCTGTTATAAATATTCTTTTGAATGTTTTGTGAATGTTTAGATGGTATATGATTAAAAAGTTATTAAGTAAAATGGTAATATCTTTAAAAGTATTTTAAAGATTTAAAGAGATTTAAAAATGACAAACTGCTCTTAGAAACATACAAAACACTGACTTCTGCCGTCACGAGGTGGGTGTGTGTGTGTGTGAGAGAGAGAGAGAGAGAATAAGTATTAGAAATGGGTAAAATTGTGATGAAGCATGAATGATACCATTAAAATACTTTAATACTACCTTTCTAAGAGAAAATACTTATACAATAAAAATTAATTATTTGGAAACTTTACCTCCTTTCAGATAATGTTCACATTCCTGTATTTGAAACTTGATGTTGCACTGAACTCTTTCCATCTCAGAATCATATGCTAATACTCCTCCCTTGGGGATAAATGCCATGGCCTTCATCTAGGACCTGTAAAATTATCATTTGCCAATTTTTAAAATTGTGTCAGGTAATTTATGGAAAATACATTAATTTGCTTTATTCAGAAGAATGTCCAAAGCTGTTCAGAGGTAGGTGATACAAACTGTAGCGTTATCACTATTGAATACAATGAAATATAGCATGACCAGAAATAATGTATCAAATTTCTGTCAGATTAACCTCTTTTAGTTTTATTTTCTTTATATAGTATTTGATTATAAAATCTCTAAAAATTCTAAAAATCCAGTGTCACACACAGTACCTTAGCTAGTAGACCACACTAAATATTGAGTCTTTGATACATTAAGCATGTCAAAAGTATAAGATTTTTGTTATTTGAAGTCAAATCTATGAACCCAATAATTCTATTATCTCACCAAATCTTTTTCCAACAATTAAAAAATGGTAATATTTCAATGAAATGTTTCATAAATGAATAGCAAAAATTTTTTGTTTGTCTCTGTTTTCCACAGGTCTCCAAATTTATATACACACACTTATATAAACATATATAAATATATATGTAGCTTTTCATTTTTTCCCTATAAGGTGATTTTTAAATAAGACATGGCCAGTAAAATAGGCAACACTAACATTTTTATAACCTTAAAAATAAAAGAAAAAACTAGAAGTGTCCTTGTATAACTTCAAGATCTGTTTGACTTTCAGGTAAAATCAAAGACTTTTCTACAGTTTATTCCCATTTTTATATTGAGCTTACTTTAGTCTCAGTAGAACTATGATATACTGTTCCCTTTGGAATAAGAAACAAGTAACATGGATGGCTTAATAGGGAATTTGACTTTGAATTTATTTCCCATTTAAGCTTCAAGAAATTTTCACAAAGACTGAAATGTTTTGGACTATTTTTAAAAGAACAAACAGAATTCTCCCTGCTCATACACTATCTACAGGCTAAAAAGCACTCTGACAGCTAAAAAAAAATCCCTTTGAGATGGCAGAATGGAACCCCGAGTACAGTACTTCTTCTAGCATAATGTCATTGAACAGTTCTAAGTCCTTTGTTCTTTCTAAGCCTACTTTGAAAATGGAAGTTAAAGATGTGCATATGATATAATGGAATTCTTTGTGCTCTCTTTTATGAGACCAGGATTTTTCATGATTTAAGGAATCCATGAAATTTCGCTATTGTAGGTCCAGTCTTTTCTTTGAATTTAAACATGGAACTAGGCTATATTTGTGTCCTTCCATGTATTTACAAATCTATTATCAATTTTCTTTATGATGATTATTTTTGTTTAATGTCTCTTTCAAGACAGATGCAACTTCTGAACATCAGATATACAGAAGGTGACCGTCTTTATAACAAAAGGAGGTATATTAAACAGGAAGTGATTTGTCCTAAAAAAATGTTTTTTATGTTTTAGAAATAATGAAACAATTTTGTATCAGTAGTCTTAGTTCTAGAAAGCTGTGATAGTATCATTATTTAAATGTTTATTAAATACATTTTTGCTTATTATCTGGTTATTTATTGCAAAGGAGGAGATTCCTCACATATCCATTCATAAAATAATTCATTTTTAAGTATTCTCAAATAAAACACTCAACAGACACTGCAGAATATAACACAGCCCACTTTTCAAAGTTAAAGTGGAAGTTTAACCATGGTTGCTATCAATTTGTAAAATCTGACTGCAAATATAATAAAAGTTTCTTAAATAAATACCTTCTTAACATTTCTCCTGATTTCAAGTATAAAAGAGTTTTATAAATTACTTAAAATAGTATAGCAAATTACGTTAATTTTCTTATTCTATTTTAAAGGATTTTACTTTATTATTTTAATAGTCTTGATTTTAAACACTATCATATCAAGCAAAAGAATATCTTACAGCCATTTCTAAGCTTGATTTTACACTTAAATCTCTGGAAAATGCACTTCTACACAAGGGAATAGTTCAACTGAGGCTTAGCGTCTGTAACTAAAAGTAATTTTCATTTGAGGTTTGCATATTATGTTACCATTTTTATAGATGGCAATTATATAAAAAGTACACTCTATTCTTACCGGTTTAACAAACAAACTCTATTTTGTTTCCTTTGTCCAGTTGTTCAATACATTTGAGTAGAAGGTAAAAAGATAAAACTAATTGTCTTAAGGTGTAATAGATGCATGTTCTTGGCTGGCGTCGTTTAGAGAACTTATGGTATTAATTCGAGCTAAGGCTAGTTGGGAAGCAACATGATTTGTTAGCAATGGTTCAGTATTATAGTTCATTTTTCATACTAATGACAAATATCCTAATGTAGGGATTGAGATCTAGTTTCCTCACAGGCTGAAGTTATTATTTTAAAGTATTATCCACAAATTGACATAATGTAAACTTACTTCATAAAGACAGTATGTCACTCTTTGAATTTCACATGAAATATTAACTAGACCAAGGAACATCAGAGTAAAATTTATATTCTATCCTAGTAGGCAAAAGACATGACTAAACTGGGGCAGAAGATAAAAGTTCCCTTTGCATGAAGAGTAACTTAAAATGATACAGAAATAGTGTGACTCTGATATAGTTTTGGATTAGATAGGCTGATACCCATCAATTTGTTTTATTTTCTTTATTTATTTTTGTTTGTCCTGTTCCTTATGAATTCCATTACCTTTCAACTATCGGTTGTGTTAATAAGCTTGAAATTTCAATATGTATTAGTTCTGTTGCTTATGGTTACCTTTAAATACACCTTAATCACGTGACTCATGTTGAAGCTTTCCTGGACATGATCGATTTCCTCTTTCCCAAGAGTTGTTAGCTTTCTTTCATAGTTTTGATGTTAATCAAATTACCTAGAATTTGAATAGTGGCTGAATTCTTTTGATTCCATAATGCGTATTAACTAAACATATTAACTAAACATCCTAATCAATCTGGTGAAGAATATTTCAAGACAGTTATGATTCACTTGTACACTATTGGCATTTGTTGGACACAGCATAAATCACAAAGAAATTGAACCATCCCTGGGATTATACGGATACCTTGATTAATACATTGAAAATACTAGCAACTATAATACAACCTCTGGATGATAACATTAAATTACTTCTAATGAGTGATTTAAAAGTTAATTGACTACTTTTATAACAGTAACAAATAGAAAAAGATATTTTGTTCCCCAAGCATTTTTCAAAAAATTAATGAGGCAATAAGAGCTATGTATAGCAGGTAATCACTTGTTAATTGATCTGTTATTAGGATTATATTAAACCTGGAGTAATATATTTGCTTCCAGATTTCTTTAAAATGGACAAGGTGGTCACACCCTTCCTGAAAAAAATCTCTAGTTTGTTGCTTAGGTAACCACTTAGCCATTTATTACAATAGGGAGAGAAGTTGACAGATCATTAGTGAAATAAATATATGATCTCTGTGAACTCACATCTATCTACATGTACTAACTGTCTTGTGATGTGAGAATACATTACAGCCCTCAATAGGCATGTCTCCAAAGTGTTTGATGCGAAGAGTATTATGCTGGGGAAAATAAATGCAAAGAAAAATTACCACCCTGTGAGAATTAATTTGCTTTGATTTCATTTGAAAACTTCTAGCTATATTCAGCAGGATTTCTTAGTGAAGCCCACATGTGAGTTAGCTAGCAGGATGAATGGAATAACTCACCTTTCAACATAACTTTGTTGGCATCCTTCAAACATTAAAAACTATGAGGAGCCATTACAGTACTTCTGCCCCTCTCCCACCCCACCTCCATGTTTTAGACCTAATTATTTCTATGAACAGGCTTATGTTTTCAGATATGGCAATTAATAGAGTCAAACTCATCTACACACTAGTGTCACTTTTCTTTCCTTTTATCATATAATTTGTAGGGATATCTTTCTTCTCAGTCCTTCACTTGAAATCTAAAGCGCTTTTTTTGTGTGTGTGTGTGTGTGTGTGTGATTTGTCTCTCTTCTTTTTATACACTTTTCAGAACTATTTCCCCCATAATTTTCATATAAAACAAAACAAAACCCTTTTATTGGTTTGTTTTCAAGCTTGAAAGAGCCTTAAGCTCTGACCTGTCCAAATCAGGCATGCTGTCTTCTTCCGCCCTTACAAACAAGAGCATATTAATCACGGAGTGAACCAGTAACGATGAATGCCTGATTAACTCCCGGGCCAGAATTAATTACAGCAGAAGCAGTTGTTCTTACAACCTAAATTAGAGCTTGTAAGTGATATGGGTAGTCAATGAATTACTGTTTCTGATATGGTGTCCAAAAAATGAGCATTAGATGTGTCTCATTCACACCAATAGCAGGTTATACAGTGGGATGAGATTCACATTTCTAGCGCATATTTGTGTATAATTATACTAAAGTTAAAATGAGTCAGAGTTATGGATTTTAATTTTACCTCCTGTGGGCAAGCTAGCTGTATTGTTAATTCTCATTGCTTTTCATCCCTACTGTATTTAAAGCCTAGGATTGTTAGTGTGTACACTGAACATGCAGTATTAAAATATTTAAAAAACTATGATAAAATAAGAGGCACTTGTCATTTGGCATAATTAATATTCTGTGTTTCTACAACTGCTCATTTTGATTTTTTCTTCCAGTAGATCCTTCTCTACATCTTTTTTTTTTAAATGAAGATATTCCTTAATTCAAAGAAAGAAACATTTTTATTGCTTTTCTGGGCATTTATCATTGCAGTCTCTTGTGGAAAAAGGGAAGAAAATTTCTCACTATTTCTTACTTAAAGACTACTTTTTTTTCTCACTTTATTATGATTGACTTTGTGCTATTGTGCCATTTTTATGACTGTCCCCAAAGTCAACAACAAATACCTTTTTCCCATCTAACATACTTCTGACAACATACTAGCAAAGCTTTTTTTAGTTTTTACAAGTTCTCTTCTTGTGTTTTTATTATTTATTTTTCCTTATGCTGAGTGATATATGGATCATTAGGTTATTTGTGATATAAGATGACCATTATGGGTTTTGGTCTATTTTTTTCATCTTTTCTATTTCATGATTTTTTTCTAAACTTTTTAAAGTAATTTATATATATATGTGTGTGTGTGTGTGTGTGTGTATATATATATATATATTCATTCCAGCATTTTAACAATGACTTTGAAACTCAAAAGAAATCACACAATTGTACTTTGTACATGTGCTTATGTAAAGTAGATATATGAAGTTTTTGTTTAGTGATTTAGAGGATTTGAGATTGCTAGTCACTAAGGTTCAAGAATTTATGGAGATTAGTATAATTTGTTGTGAGTTGACACATTCTGTACCTAGTTATTCTAACTTTATTTTTTAACTTCAAAAAACTTTCTATTCAAAGATGTTTTTAATCTTTCAAGATTAAACATTTAATATTAATGTTTTTCAGTGATTTCCTCTTCTGGTGATAGGGGACCGGGTGACTAGGACCTATTCCCTACTAGGGACAATTAGAAAATTGGACAAATTATATATTAAAACAATTTCATTGCAAATATGTAAGTTATATATTATATAGCAAACTAACCCAAACTTAATGGCTTAAAACAGCAACAGTTCATTTAACTCATGATTCTGTGGGCTAGGAATTTTGAGTGTTATTCTGCTATAAGCCAGGTTTATCTGAACTCACATAGTTTTCAGATGATGTTACTTTTAGCTGCTTGGCTTACGTACCTTATGTGGAATGGCTGAGATGGCTGGAGTCTCTCTCCCCAGAGTCTTTCATTTCCCAGCAGAATGCTCTGTGCTTGCTTATACATTATTTGTAAGGCTCCCATGAGCAGCATTTGTAGAAGCTGCAAGAAACTATTGAGTCTTGCACTTTGAACTTGTGCAGTGCCATATATGCAACATTCTATTAGCCTAAGAAAGTTGCAAATCCAGACTGGATTTAAAGGGTAGGGACATACACTTTGAGACTCTATCCCTTGATTAGAGGAGCTGTAAAATGTGACCATAGTGCATCTGTCTGCCACACAGAGATTTCACAAAGTAGTGTTGCATTATAGGACTTCCAGAAGAAGGAAGTCTAAAATAGTTAACTTGACATTTGGATCTTTAATCCTGCTTTTATATATTCAAGCATACTGTTGACATCTTTCTCATAAAATCCATCAGTGTTTCCTCACATATAAGAAATAATGGTCTGTCTTCATTTTTTTATCCTGATTAACTTCTCTGCTTTATTGTCATTGGTGATGGTTTGTTGTCTATGCTCATGTCGACCTGCTCCCTATTTTGTAGGCCCTCTTATATAAGTCTGTTAATGGACTTTGTCCAATTTTACATGTTTCTTTCTTTTCTTTTCTCTCTTCTTTTTTCTTTTTTTCATTTTCTTCTACAATGATCTATTCCTGGTTCTCTCAACCATTTTCTATCAACAAATATCCAATCTGCATTTCAGCTTTTCCCCATTCTCCTTGTATCTAGGCTAATATTTCTAATTGTCTAATGGGCATTCCCAAGTAGCTCTCTAGCATCTTCAACTCAGCATGTCAAAATATGAATTTATCATCTACTTATGTTTATTTGCTCTCTCTCCTGAAGTCCATATTTCAATGAATGGCAGAAAAAAAAAATCATCTTAGCTTCAAACCCTGTATTTGTGTTTGACTTCTTCCTCTTTTTTCCTAAGTCCAGTTTAGTCTCTTTCTGAAATGCTATTCTAATGTTTATCTTGCTTTTAACTCCTGTAGTGAACTTTTGTCGGTTTTTCTGGCTACCTTCCACTTTTCTTTCTCATGCAAATGTCTGCTTCAAGCAACTAAGCGCTTTGTATAGAATTACGACATCACATCTCTATTCATCGGTTTTGTTATATCTGAAATTCTGTCCCTTTGCCCATAATAACTAATTTAGTCAAGGATATCTGATTATTTAGGCCAAATTGATCCCAAACTTACAGAGAAATTGGAAGTAACATTTAATTTTTTTTTTTTCCTCTGAGCTATTTGGGATAACGTTCTATCACTCTCTAAATGGCATGTAATTCCTAAAGACCCAAACATTCTCCTCTATAGCAATGATGTAACTATTGAGATCATGGCCCCTTTCCTCCGTCTTTAAAGTCAGAAGTGCAGCATTTTTGAATCTCTTTGTAACTCTGACTCTGACTCTCCTGCATCCTCCTTTCAATTACAAAGTCTCTTATGATTACATTAGGTCCCCTTGAATAATCAAGGGCAATATCTTTATTTTAACATCCTTAACTTACTCACATTTGCAGAGTTCCTTTGGCCATGCAAAGTAACATTTTCCTAGGTTCTGTGCATCTTTAAGGAGCCACTATTCTGCCGGTACACCATCTAATCTTCAGATCCAACTCAAGTTTTATCAATTGTCCCATCCAATGACATCCTTTATATCAAACTAATAAATCTTGGATCATACATTACATTTAGTTGTCATGTTTGTTTGATCTCCTTCTATCTGGAACAGTTCCTCAGTCTTAACTTTCATTATTTTGACAATTTTGAAGACTGAGTATAGTTATTTTACATTGTGTGCCTCAGTTTGGCCTTGTCTATAAATCCTCATGATTTCCTTTAGGATTTTCATCCTGTCAGGTAGCAACCAATTTTAATTAGCCATATTACTGATTATATTCACTTTGATTACTTGATTAAAGTGGTGTCTTCTGGAATTCCCTAATTTAATTCTACTCCTTTTTCTTTTGGTATCAATGAACATTCTGTGTGGAGGTATATTGGGACCATATGACTATCCCATTCCTCATCAAAGTTTCAATTTATAAATGTCTTTATATCAGTATGGATACATGGGTAGAGAATTAATTACTATTTTACTTGATGGGTTACTATCATTATTTATTTTGATGCTCACATTCTCTTTGATTTAAACAGTGGAAATCCCTTTAAACTATCTTCTGTGTTTTCATGACCCCATTATTCTTTGAGTACTTCTGCATTTTCTAGGTGAGCTATAAAATCAACCATTTCTCCAAGAAGATCTAGTGTATTTTATTGTAGGATGATGATTAGAAACCAGTATCTGGGTGTTAAATGTGTTTATTGCCACTGAGGTATCACTGCTTTTAGTATCTTTCAGTGGACAGAGATAAGGAATACACACACACACACAGACACACACAAACACACACACACACCCCCTTATCAAAACTATGTACTGACACTACCCCTTCATTTCAAGTCCAATACCACATTTTACTTTTCTAGGACAAAACTTTTGGAGAAGGAGAAAGAGATAAAATGAAAGAGGAATGAGAGGTTCAGGAATAATTTTTCCTCACATTTATTGTGGTGAAATCTAAATGGAAGATAATTTTCCCATTTTAAGTTCAAAATAAAGAGCATTTCCTTCATCCTTAATATTTCTTTATCCTCTTAACAGCCTCTACTGGCCTAGTCCTAGGTAACTGCTAATCTGCTCTATTTTACTTTAGTTTTGCCTTTACTAGAATTAGACACAAAGGGAATCATATAGCAGGTAGTCTTTTGCATTCAACTTACTCACTTAGCATAATGCATTTTAGATTATCCGTGCTGTTGCATTATCAATGATTTGTTCTCTTACTAAGTAGTATCCTACAGCATGGATATATTGCAATTTGTTTACCTATTCATCAGTTGATGACCTTTTGAGTGATTCTTTTGTTTTTATGAGTAATTCTGTTATAAACATTTGTACACAAATCTTTGCAAGAAAATATGTTCTCTTTCTCTTGGGTCAGTAATTAGGACTGTGACTGCTAGGGTTTATGATGTATATGTTTAAATTAAAAGGCATTGGCAAACTTTTCAGAGTAGTTGTAATATTTGGTTTCATGTACAATATATGAGAGTTCCTTCTGCGCCACATCCTCTCCAGCGCTTGGTAATGTTGGGCTTTTTAATTTTAGCCGTTCTTATGGGTATGTGGTGCTATTTTATTGTGTTTTTTCTTTGTATTTCTATGATGGCTGGTACTATTACACATCTTTTCATTTGTTTATTGTACATGTGCATGTTTTCTCATAAAGAAATGCCTTTTCAAATTTTTTGCCATTTACTAATTGGGTTGTTTGTCTTGTTATTGTTGAATCATAGGAGTTATTAATGTATTCTAAATACCCATTCCTTCCCAGGTATGTTTTGCAAACATTTCTCCCAGTCTGTAGTTTGTGTTTTCTTTTCTTAACCATGTATTTCAAAGAGCACGTGTTTTTAATTTTGATGAAACATAATTTATCATTTTTACCTTTTTATGGTTTCTGATTCTGTACATTATCTAGAAGATCATTGCCTAATGTTACATGACAGAGATTTTTCTCTTACATTCTTCCAGACGTTTTATTGTTTCAGCTTTTATGTTTAGATACAGGATATATTTTAAGGTAATTTTTGTATGTAGTGTGAAATTTGAGGTTCTTTTTTTTCATATATTTAGCTATCCCAGCTCCATTTGTTAAAAAGACTCTTTTCTCTTCCATTTAGTTACTTTGACAACTTGACTATATATATATATATGTCTATTTCTAGACTTCTGCTTTATTCCATTGATCTTCAGGCATACCCTTTATCCCATATCATACATTCTTGACTAGGTTGATTATAGTAGTATAAGTTATTCAACTATGTTCTTTTTAACAACTTTTTTTGTTAAGTCCCTTTCTTTTTTATATAAATTTTGAAATAGCTTGACAATGTCTTCAAAAAATGTTAATGTTTTATTCAGCCATCTAGAGGTCATAATTCCTAGGTGATATATCCCCAAACCTATTGTTAATACCGTATAATCATATGGAAGTTGAAAATAAAGTGGACATTGACAAGTGTAAAAATATGGAGAGATATTGTGTTCAAGTGACATCTTTTGAGCCTCTGAATCAAGCAGCTGTTTGATTTTCAGTTACTTGATACAATAAATTCTATCTTTTGAACAAATCTATTTAAGTTGCTTTTTTGGGATCCCTTGCAAATAGTAGTCCTAAGTTTTTACATTCCCATCACAGCTACTCTAGTTCAGACACTTTTTATGTCTTCCAGAATTATTGTCCCATAAATCTGTATTCATAGCTATGAGATCAGATAATTTTAAGAAGCTTCTCACCACCTCTTAAAAAAATACCAAACTTTTAATCATGTGATTTAAGACTTTTGATTATTGGTTCTTGCTATAATTTTTGTAAACAAATTTTTTTTGTCCTCCTCTACCTCAGCTCACATATTCTTTGGTCCAATAATATTGACTTTTTCACTCTGTGTCCAACACACCCTGGAAAAGCACTCCTTTGAACTTTTAATTAAAGTTGTTTTTGTTGCTGTTTCTAAGTTTGAGTGCTTATTCCGTTTAACTTTGACAGTTGAAACCCTAGGGATATCACATTTTCATTAACCCTACAAGTTTTACTAGATCTCATCTTAGAATGAGTCCCTCCATTAGCCACCCTTGCAATGACTAGAGGACATTCAGCCTCTATGAAAACAATTATTACAGCCATATTTCATTATGTTTTGTGTACATATCTCTTTCCCTCTAGAATACAAACTCCTGAAGAACAAGATTCATATTTATATCCTCTAAAGTGCCTAGAAGTATGTCTTAAGGAAAGTATTTGTTAAATCAATTACAAAAAGCAACTTAAAGTATTCTAAATTCTTGAAAAAAATCTAAAATACAAACTTTTCAGCTTCAAAAATAACTGACCCTTATTGTCTTGTTTCTTTGTGGTTTCCTTGAACTTAAGAATTTGGGGGTCTCTTTTCAACATTATAAGTCTTTTATTTTGGAAGGGTGATTTTGTTGTTATTTCTGGTCTTTTAGCTCAAAGATATATATATATATAATATAGGGTTTCTCTTTTTTAGGATCACAGGGACTGAGTATACATCCTAATAAGACCAAAGATACTTAAATTATAACTTATTTGCATTATCTCTATGCAAGCCTAGGTATATTAATACACTGATACACATTTGTCAACAAAATATGATTTCACAGTTAATATTGCACAAATGGAAAACTCTCTAAAAATTTAATGTATTTTATACCCATATCAGAAGTTTTTAATCTATCTTGTTAGGTTGCTACTTTTCTCACCTCTTTATTTTAGTATTAGATGCTAGCTGGTAATTGTCAGTAAAGATCTACTGAGTCCACTTTGGGGTCTATTCTTGTAACTAAAGAAGTTCTTTAATTTGGGAATTTATAAAGATGGCCAAGAGAGAAAATGAATTCACAGCATGTATAGGGACTACATAAACTTATCCACATAGAGTTTACTTAAATGCAACCTGTATAAAATTCTCTATGATAGTTTTCTTTCTTTTTAAATCTTATTTTCAATACCTCAGAAAAGGGGCAGATATTCTTAGCCTGATATGGCCAAGATAATTGTGTGTGTCCTGGTTCTTTTACTGTCATTAAGGTTGTGCTAGTGGTATGACAGAACTGGCTTGTATTGGTTCCCAGGAGACAAATGTTAAAAAGTGCAGAAATTTTGCATGTCAGCTGTTAAAACACTGATAGTTTAAATTTTGCCATGGTGTAAGTATTCACACCATAAACAGTAGCATGTGCTACTGACTTAGGATTCCCAGTGTCTTAGTCTGTTGGAACAGCTGTAACAAGAATGTCATAGACTGAGTGGCTTAAACAATAAACATTTATTTCTAGCAATTATGGAGGCTGAGAAGTCTAAGATCAAGGCACATACTTGGTATCTGGTGAGGGATTACTTCCTGGTTCATAGATGGCCACTTTCTTGCCATGTCGTCACATGATAGAGGGGTAAGGGAGTTCTATAAGGTCTCTTTAATAAGGGCATTAGTTCCATTCAAGAGGTCTCTACCATCATGACCTAATCACCTACCAAAGGCCTCATCTCCAAATACCATCACACTGGGGATGAAACTGCACATATAAATGGCATTGAGCACTGCACCTACTTATCCATCTATACAGGAAAGTGGTTTACAAATATACCACTGATTACTATAGTTATGGGTACTCTTTTTTTGTTTTATGCTGTCTTGTTCCACTGGTTTATCTCAAGGGTCTTAAACTTTCTCAGTGTAATTATCCCCTTGGTACTCTTGCAGGGTACTCTCTCCTCTAACTAGTGGGTGTTTAAGACATCCAGCTCCACCACTACCCAGGCCCTTCCTCAGAGTATACACGTGACCTTGGGGAGTTGTGGTTTGCTCTCCAATTGGTGTGAAGTGAAGTCTGGCAGACCTAATATGCTTTGTTCATATAGTTTAGTCAAACAGTGAAGTGTTGGTGCAGAAAGCATTAACTGAGCTTAGCAAACTAAGATTTAAGTTTTTTAAAGCTCTTGGCAAAAGAACAATTCTTCTGAAAGTGGTCCTTACTAGAGTCCTTGTTACAAATCCATGATTGATAACATTCTTTATTCTACTTTGCTCCTATCCTCATTCAAACTTCTCTTTATTACAGTTTCAAAACAGGAGTTGAAATGCTCTTTCCCTGTATTTGTTATTGCTGGACAGATCATAATCTCATTGAGGTTTCTTTCTAATATTTAGATCTTTCCCAATGCAGTATGCTCAATATTACTTACCTGCAGATTCTCTCTCTAAATCTCCAAAACAGACTTTACGAACCAGCTTCTCCAGTCATCAGTGCTTAGCCACCAGTAGGATTAAATTTGCTCACAATGTGATGAAACACATAGGGAAACTGGAACTAGGATTCTAGGGTGTAGCTATGCCATGGTCGTCCTCACCATGAGCAAAGCTCCTCCTGCCACTCCGCCTCTGGGGACAAAAAAGGATGGTCAGAGGGAACACTTACTCTGAAGTACAAGGAGGAGAGAATGAATGCCTAGTCTTCAAAAGTGCTCGGACCTGAATCCTCAACTCCAGTCACGTGGTAGAGAGCTTGGCTCACTCTTCTGGGGTTGGGTGAAGAGGTTTGTTCAATTGATGTTTACGTGATACTTCTGCTTTGAGGGAATTCTTTATTATTGCTGAATATGGAAGCCTGAGACAGGAGGTCTCAGAATTTGGAGGGCATTGGTTATCTCTGTGGGCAGTACTGAGTTTAGGTTAGTCTTGTCACCACTTTTAAGGGCAGGGAATATCTTCATCTATCTTCTCTTCTGTCTGAGAAATGCTATGTCTGTATATTTATATATAGTCTGAGAATTTTTCACACAGAAACTTACTGGGGAGAACAAAACAAAGGGTGAGCTCTGTCTTCTTTAGTTTTGCCCGTTGTTTCTTGGATCTTCTTTCTCCTTCATTACCATTTTGCATTTATTGATATACATGGAATCCTCTGTTTTAAAAAAATAGAAGAAGTTGGGATGAAGATGGGGGAATTAATTAGAATGGATCTTTAAAAATTGTAGAGGATGGCACTGTGTCTATTCCTGTCTGACCTATACTGAATTTGAACTTCTCCAGTTAATATATGAGGAGTGGAAATGGATGGATCCTTTTTTGATGAGAGGTTTAGACTAAATCTCACAAGTATAATCACTGACAAAGACAAACTCTCTTACAGCCTGAGAGACACTGAACCCTTGAGAAGGCAGCAAACCATGAAGCTATTCTCCAAACAATTTATCTGACTTCATGAAGTTAAGGGGGTCATAAAGGAATGGTTTTAGGACGGTGTGAAAGATGCATCATCTGTTACGGGAAATGGATCCTTAACCCATATATGCTCACATTTTTCACTTAGAATTCAGAAAACTTAAATTTCAGATTGAAAAACCTGTACTTCCCTTTTTCCCACCTTTATATTCAGCTTTTCTCAGCCCTCAGGGTTGTCTCAAAAGGCCTAGTAACTACAGTGGTTATTCTCAGAAACTGTTTTTCACAGAAAAAGGAGATGTTTAGAAAATATTAATCATTATTCTATTTAAAACTTCATTATGCTCCATACAGATATATTTTAAATCCCAATAAAGAGTGGGATTTTCCAATTATGAATGTTTAACATCAGTGAAAATGTACTAATTAAGAGAGAGAAATTTTTTTTTTTTCAAGAACTTATACTGTCTTCATAGGTAGAGCTCTGTTCTTTGGTCTTTACTCCTGCAAAAAAACAAAGATATTTTAAAAACATTTTTATTATAGGACAGAAGGTTTTTATATAGGTTAGAGGATTTATACTATAAATTAAAAGTGATTTCCTTTTGGTTAGATTTTATATGCTTTTTAAAAGTTGTTTAAGCTAAATATTCTTTAAACAAATTTAACACCTGGAGACAAATGTGCAGATATAATAAATTAGGAGATTATCACTTTAATAAAAAGTTTTCACTAAGTTATTTATAGTGATTGCTGTAGCGTGTCACCCAGATCAGTTCCCCCACTGTTGCAGGTATTACCTGCAGATTCTTCGTAGCTAGTTCCACCCTCAGGAATTGCTGTCAGACAAATGAGATTACCTCGTCCATGTTTCTCTTTTCCCTAGGGCAGCTTGTATATCTTGACTGAGTCATGTTGGGAATAAACTGTTTGGCTCCCTTGTGTTTTGTGGGTACAACTATGAACCATTACAGCTTCAGAAGTCTCCTTGGAAATGGCTGTCTTTTGTTACAATAGAATTACAACTCAACTTCCTCCTCTGTCCTTTCCTGCTTGCCCCACTCCTCCACAGGTGTTGATCCCAAGCACATTAAACTCCTTTCATTTAAATCTCTGTCCCCAGTTCTGCTCTGCAGCAAATGAAATCTGACCTAAGAGTTGGTGCCGGAATCTGAGACTTCCAAGGAAACAGATTCTAAGAGATTTGGGGGCTTAGTCACCTGCTAGCCAGATAGCAATGCATCCCTTATTATGGGTGATGAATGCAATGATAATATTCCCAGGAATGTTGTGATTGTGCAATTGTTAAAATATTCACTAATGGTCAACTAGGGTAACATACCAGTAGAAAGAAGTGCACTGATGAGTACAATAACTTCAATGATTGAGAAGTTCAGAACAAGCAGTAAATGTAGGACAATGGAACTGGATGGCTACTGCTGAATGTCATCAATTTCCTGGGAAAGACAGACAGGGGCTTTGGTTTTTAAACACCAATTTAAAATGAAATGTGAAAACCAGAGTATCTTCTTGGCAGAATATGAAGAGACTCTCATCTCCTACAGTCAGATATAAAAAGCAAAGGATCAGACTCAGTACCTAATTACAAGGAGAGGAGAACTTTAGAGAAGACTGAATTATCAGCTGTGGCAAATATGCTATGCTAAGGTTAGGGTCTTGTTTGGAAAAGAGCGAAACCCCTTTTTCCTCCCCCAGCTTTACTGAGATAGAATTACATACAACATTATGTAACTTAAGGTTTACAGCATGATGATTTGATATACGTATATATTGCAAAATGATATCCATAATAAGGTATATTAATACAGCCATCATGTCACATGTTTACTAATTTTTATGGTGAGAACCTTTAAGACCTACTTCTTAGCAACTTTCATTATATAATATGGTATTGTTAACTATAGTTACTGTGCTGTACGTTAGACCCCCAGAGCTTACTCTTATAACTGGAAGTTCATACCCTTTGACCAACATCACCCCATTTCTCCAGCCCCCAAGCAACCACCAATCTAATTCTTGTTTCTGTGAATTCATTTCTTTTTAGAATTCCCACATATATGTGAGATCCTATGGTATTTTTCTTTTCCTATCTGATTTATTTCATTTAGCATAATGCCCTCAAGATGCAACCATGAAGTCACAAATGACGGGATTTCCTTCTTTTTTTTGTCTTTAATTTCTTCATTGACCTATTGATTTTTTTTTTTTTTTTTTTTTGGAGCATGCTGTTTAGTCTCCATGTGTTCGTATCGTTCCCAGTTTTCTTCTTGTAATTGATTTCCTGTTTCATACCATTGTGGTTGGAAGGAATGCTTCTTATGATTTCTATCCTCTTAAATTTGTTGAGATGTGTTTTATGGCCTAGCATGTGATATATCCTGGGGAATGTTCCATGTGCACTTGAAAGAAATGTATATTCTGTTGTTTTTAGATGGAATGTCCTGTAGATGTCTATTAAGTCCAATGGGTCTATTTTGTCATATAGGAACCCTGTTGCCTTATTGGTTTTGTCTGGATGATCTGTCCATTTATATAAGTGGGATGTTAAAGTCTCTTATTATTATATTGTCAATTTTCCCCTTTATGTCTGTTCATATTTGCTTTATATATTTAGGCATTCCTATATTATGTGCATATATGTTAATGAATGTTATGTCCATTTCTTTAGTGATTCCTTTATCATTATGTAATGCCCTTCTTTGTCCTTTGTTATAGACTTTGATTTAAAGTGTACTTTGCTTAATATGAGTATATCAATACTCCAGCTTTCCTGTCATTTTCATTTGCAAGGAATATTTTTTTTACCCACTCATGTTAGCCCTGAAGTGAGTCTCTTGTAAGCAGCCTATAGATAGATGGGTCTTGTTTTTTGATCCAATCAGCCACTCTATGTCTTTTGATTGGAGCATTTACTCCATTGACATTTAAAGTGATTATTGATAGGTATGTACTTATTGCCATTTTATTTTTATTTTCTGATTGTTTTTATAGTTATTATCTGTTCTTGTCTTTTAGTTTCTTCCATTGTATTTATTTATTTTCTTTAGTGGTATGCTTGGTTTGTTTGTCTCTAATTTTGTGTATTTATTGTAGGTTTTCGATTTATAGTTACCATGGGGTTCATATATGTTGACCTTTAACTGTATCTACTTGTTTTAACTGATAGTCATTTAAATTCAAACTATCTAAAAGGCCTAAAGATACATTTTTTTTAATGTCTCTACCTCAACGTTTTGTGTTTTTGATGTCATATTTTACATCTTCATGTTTATTCCTTAACTATTTATTGTAATAATAGTTGATTTTATAATTTCTGTCTTTTAATCTTCGTGCTTGCTTGTTTAAGTGGTTGATTCATAGCCTTTACTATATATTTGCCTTTGCTAGTGGGATTTTTCCTTTTGTATAATTCTTATTTCTTGTTGGAGGCTTTTCTTTTTCACTTAAAAAAGACCCTTTAACATATCTTTTAGGGCCAGTTTAGTATTTGTAAACTCTTTTAGTTTTTGCTTATCTGTGAAGTTCTTTATCTCTCCTTCAATTCTGAACGATAATTTTGCTGCGTAGAGTATCCTAGGTTGTAGGTTTTTTCTCTTTCAGTACTTTAAATGTATCATGCTGTTCCCTTCTTGCCTGCAAAGTTTCTGCAGAAAAATCAGCTGATAGCCTTATGGAGATTTCCTTATATGTGATCATTTTTACTTAGCTGCATTTAGAAATCTCTCTTTATCTTTAACTTTTGCCATTTTTTACTATGATGTGTCTTAGTTTGGATCTCTTTGAGATCCTCTTGTTTGGGACTCTTTTGTGATTCCTGTTCCCGGATACATGTTTTCTTCTTCAGTTTTGGGAAGTTTTCAACCTTTTGATCTTCATCTCTTTATCTTCTCCTTTTGGGACTCATATAATACAAATGTTAGCACACTTGATGTTCCAGAGATCCCTTAAACTGTTCTCATTTTTGCTTTCTTTTTGCTGTTCTGATTGAGTGATTTCCTTTTTTTTTTTTTTTAACTTTCAGATCACTAATGTGTTCTTAAAGAACACCTAGCCTGCTATTCATTCTTTCTAGTATGTTTTTCATTTCAGTTATTATGTTCTTCAACTCTGACTAGTTGTTTCTTATATTTTCTAGTTCCTTTTTAAAATTCTCACTGTGTTCATCTATTCTTTCCCCCAATTCAATTAGCAGGTTTTTTTTTTTTTAGCTAATGCTTTGAACTCTTTTTTTTTTTCTAGTAAATTGTTTATCTCTGTTTCATTGATTGTATTTTCAGATTTTTTAAAAATTTGAAACAAAGTCTTCTGTCTTCTCACTTTGATTGACTTTCTCTGTCTCTTTGAAATTAGGTGAAAACAGTTACCTACCCTTGTCTTGAAGTGTCAGCTTTGTGTGGGAGCATATCCACAGTCTACATGTCTCCAGAGGCATTGGTGGGAGAGCTGGATCTGAAGTGAGCATGGGTCACATCTCCCCCCAGGGTATGCTGCCAGGTATCACTTTGGTTGGAGATAGGGCTGGAAATGGAGGGCTAGAGCCGGAGCCAGGTGTGAGCCAGTGCTTATCCTATGCTCAGTGGTTGTCACCACCTGTCGGGGTGGGGTTGTATCCCAAGTTGCTGGAGCAGAAGCCCTGAGGCTTGAGTCCGAGCTGGTTTGGCTCCCTCTAAGTGTGAGCTCTCCCACTCACAGTAACAGCATCTTCAACCCAGAGAGGAGCAGTGCTGGAGCAGGATGGGCCAGAACAGATGCCAGGTGTGGGCTGGGTTACTCAGTAGGATGGTCCTAGCACACCAGTCAGAGTTCCAGACCACTCCAGATCTGTCTCCTCTTTGAATGCCTAAAATGGTTGCATTTGCTCTCTTGGGGTGCCATATTTGGCCCAGGCTCACTTTGTCTACCATAGCTGTGTACTTCCCTTGGCAAATGCAACTTTCTCCCTAGTGTGGAGTTGCATTGGAGCCAGAGGGGCCAGTTTGGGCACTCAGTGTGGGCTGGGGTGTGCAAAACTGCTCCCAATCTGTCACCTCCAGGAACATCAGTAATGGTTGACTTTGCCCCAATTGGATGCCATGCTGGATCTGAGCCCTCTCTGTGTCCCCCCAAATATGCACTCTTTTTAGCAGGGGCAACATTTGCCCTATTGTAGAGCTGGCCAGAGCTAAAGGTGCTGGAGTGGGCACTTGGCAGTGATATGGGACATGGTCTAGGGCAATTGTAGGAAACCAGCCAGAATCCTGGACAGTTTCAATCTGCTTCCTTCACCTTGTTTCCAGGAGTAAGCAAACATGTGCATGCTCTTCATAAGTGGTCTAGATTTCTTACAGCCTTCCTGTAAGTCCCACTGGTATTCAGACTAGCTAATGAGACTTGTCTTCCTGGTATCAAATCAAAGGCCTAGGGACCCCAACATGTGGTTTGAATTGCTCACTCCCCAAGGAAGATCTCTAAGCCTGATTAATCCCCCTCCTCTTCTGTGTCCCCTCCTAGTGGCACAGGTCCCAATCTGATTTCTTTTCTTCCCTTCCTACCTGACTCCACATGAGTCTTTCTTTATAGCTTTTGTTGCATAAGACTCTTTTTGGCAGTCTCCAGTTTGTTTTCAGTAAGAATTTCTCCATAAGTATTTTTGATGTGTTTGGGGAGGGAGGTGAGCACAACTTCCTCCTGCTCCATCATCTCCAGGATTTCTTTTCTTTTATGGCCAAATAATATTCCATTGTACATATGTATACCATATTTTCTTTGTCCATTCAATGACTGACAGACACTTAGGTTGTATTTAGGCCTTGACTATTGGAAAAAAAATACTGCAATAAACACAAGGGTGTGGATATCTCTTTCAGAGAATAATTTAATTTCATTTGGATATATGCCCAGAAGTGAGATTTCTGGAGCATATGGTAGTTCTATTTTTAATTTCTTGAGGAGCCATAATACTGTTTTCCATAGTGATTGTACTAATTTATATTCTCACCAACAGTGCACGAGGGTTTCCTTTTCTCTGCATCCTCACCAGCACTTGTTATCTTGTCTTTTTAATAATAGCCATTCTAACAGGTGTGAGGTGATTGATTTGCATTTCCCTGATGATTAGTGATACTGACCACCTTTTCATGTACCTATCAGCTATTTGTTTACTTCTTTGGAAAATGTCTATTTAGGTCTTTTGCACATTTATAATCAGATTATTTGTGTTTTCATTTTTTCACTATTGATTGTATGAGTTCCATATATTTTGGATATTAAGTTCTTATCAGAGATACGATTTACAATGATATTCCCATTTTATAGGTTGCCTTTTCATTTGTTTACCATTTCTTTTGCTACACAGAAGTTTTTTCATTTGATATATTCCTGCAAATTTATTTTTGTTTTTGTTACTTGTACTTTGGTGTCATAGCTAAAAATCATTGCCCAGACCATTGCCCTGATCTTAGAGAAAAGGGTTTCAACCTTTTACCATTGAATTTGTTAGCTATAAGCTTGTCGTATATGGCTTTTATTATGTTAAGGTACATTCCTTCTATACCCAATTTGTTGAGTTTTTATTGTGAAAGGATGTTGATTTTTGTCAAATCCTTTTCCTGCATCTATTGAGATGGTTGTATGATTTTTATCTTTCATTCTATCAATGTGATGTATCGTGTTGATTGATTTGCGTATGTTGAGCTATCCGTACATCCTAGGGATAAATCCCACTTGGTGTATGATCATTTTAATTACTGTTGAATTTGGTTTGTTAGTATATTATTAAGAATTTTTGTATCTGTGCTCACCAAGGATATAGGCATGTAATTTTCTTTTTCTGTAATATTTTTGTCTGATTTTGGTCTTAGGATAATGCTGGCCTCATAAAATGAGTTTGATAGTGTTCCCTCCCCTTCTATTTTTTGTAATAGTTTGAGATGGATAGGTGTTGCAGTTGACCCTTGAACAAAATAGGGGTTAGGGGACTGATCCACCCCCTGACGCAGTCAAAATTCTGTGTATAACTTTATAGTCATCCTTTTGTATCTGTGGTTCTGCATCCACTGATTCAACCAACCACGGGTCATGTAGTACTGTAGTATGTATTTATTTAAAAAAAATGTACAGATAAGTAGATCTATGATGTTCAAACACATGTTGTTCAAGGGTCAACCGTAATTCTTTTTTGAATATTTGGTAGAACTTACTTGTGAAATCATTGAGCTTTCTTTGTTAGGTGGTTTTTAATATCTGTTTCTATCTCCTTAGTCATTTCTTTGTTAGGTGGTTTTTGATATCTGTTTCTATCTCCTTAGTCATTATTGATATGTTCAGATGTTCTATTTCTTCGTGACTCAGTCTTGGTAGGTTATACATTTTTAGGAGTTTATCCATTTTTTCTAAGTTGTCTACTTTGTAGATGTTTGATTACTCATAGTTCTCTTACGATCCTTTGTAGTGTCTCCTCTTTCATTTATAATTTTATGTAAGTCCTCTTTCTTCTTTCTCTGGTTAGTCTAGCTAAAGATTTGTCAATTTTGTTTAACTTTAGTTTTGTTAATTTATTCTACTTTTCTATTATCTAGTTCACTTATTTATTCTCTAATCTTTATTATATCCTTCTTTCTGCTAAATTTGAAGTTAGTATTTTCTTCATTTTCTAATTCTTTGAGATATAGTGTTCTTTATTTGAAATCTTTCTTTTTTTCTTAATGTATACATTTATAGCTATAAAATTCCCTCATAGAACAGCTTTTACTGCATTTTATAAGTTTTGGTCTGTTGTGTTTCCATTTTCAATTGTTCAAAAATTTTTTTATTTCCCTTTTGATATCTTCTTTGATCCATTGGTTTATTTGGGAATGTGTATTTAGTTTCCACATATTAAAAAATTCTAGTTTTTTTTTTTCTGTTTTTGATTTCTAATCTCATACCATTGTGGTTGGAAAAGATATTTGATACAATTATATATTCTTGAATTTATTGAAAATTGTTTTGAGGCGTAACAGATGATCTCTCCAGGAGAATGCTTCATGTGTTCTTGAGAACAATACGTATTCTCTTCTGTTGAATGGAATGTTCTGTATAAGTCTATTGGGCTTGTTTATAGTGCTATACTATATTATACTGTTGTTCAAATGCAGTGTTTTCTTTTTGACTTTATGTCTAGGTAATATATGCATTGTTAATATAGATCCCAAGTATTATTGTATTGCTGTTTATTTTTCATTTCAATTCTGTTATTGTTTTCATTATATAATTAGGTGGTCTGATGCTAGTTATATAAATATTTATAATTGTTATATCTTCTTCATGTACTGACTTCTTCATTATTTTATAATGAACTTTTTTTGTTTCTTGTGACCATATTTAGCTTAAAGTTTATTTTGTCTGATATAAGTATAGCTATCTCTGCTTTCTTTTGGTTACTGTTTGCTTAGAATATCTCTTCTGTCTTTTCACTATCCACTTATGTGTGTCCTTAATGCTAAAATGAACCTGTTGTTGGAGACAGCAGCATTTCTTTGAATCTTGATTTCTTATTTTTTTCCACTTAGATAGACATTCTATATCTTTTGATTAGAGAATTATTTTAAACATGTTTAAAGTAATTATTGATAGTTAAGGCCAGTTTGTTGCTGGTTAGGTGAGGTCACAGGCTGTGTTCCCTGAAAAGAGCAGTTCCACTTGTTGGGTTTCAATTAGGCAGGGCTGTAGGGTAGACTCCACAATTGTTCCTGGTCAGTTGGGGTCTCAGGCTATGCTTTCTGACTGGTGCCAGTTACTGGACTCCAAGTTATAGTGAGTCTGTAGGCTGGGCTTTGCAGCCAGGTGGTCCCTTAGGCTGTGCTTTGTGATTGGGAGTGTTGAAAGCTGTGCCCTAAAGTTATATGGGGCCACAGGCTGGGCTTTGTGATCAAGTAGGCTGCTGGTTGTGTTCTGTTGTTTGGTAAAGTTGCTGGAGTGGCTCTTTGGTTGGGCAGGGCTTCCCATTGTATTTTGCAGTTGAATGAGGCTAGAGACTGCTCTGTGGTCAGATGGAGTAACTATTCAGGCTCTCTGGTTGGATGTGGCCACAGCTTATGCTCTGTGATTGGATTGGGTCACTGACTGGGTTTCCTGCTTCGCTGAGGCTGTAGGCTATGTTCAGCAACATAGTATGGCCATAGGCTGGACTCTGCTTCTGGGCAGGGCTTTAAACTGGGCTCCGTGGCTGACTGTCACAATCTCTTGCCCGGCTGCATGAACCAATTTTAAGTTCCAGATTATATTGACTGAAGGGAAGCCCAGTTTTCCAGGAGAAGGAACTTGCAAAACCAAAGCAAATATACTGTTCTATAAAGATTCAAAGTCCATTACTCAAAGGGACCTATATCCATTTACTTGGATAACCATACATTGGGGAAAGGAAAATAGCCAGACATTAAGAGGACAGTAGGGCACAGGTTTTAGTTGATACTGATAGCATCATCCCCCTGATAGAGTGGGGGCATGTAGAGGGCTGGTAATAAAGGAGTCTTTGGTACACCGAATACATGAGACCACTTATTTTACATTTCTCTAGCCTTTAAATGCATACTTATAATGCAAAGGCTGCTTTAATCCCATTGTCCATAGAATAAGGACTATTGGGATGGGGGATGCCAAGTAGAAGCCCCTGAAGTTGTTCCTGAAGCTGGCCAAGATGGTATATCAAGAACATTTTGCATAAGGTTTGCCTAAAGGCATAAAAGGTGCAAGAATGGTGAATCTCATTTAATTCTCCAGCCTTACCCCAACAACAAAAAATCATATAGATGCTGGAAGATGACAGTGGACTACCACAAACTCAGCTAAGCAGTGGTCCCAATTGCAAGAGCTGTACCAGATGTAACAATATCTTAAATAAAGACAGTATCAGAAACAGCACCATGCCAAGCTATATTGGAGCTTGAGGCAAAAGGAAAAATCAGTAATATTGATTATGTCTTTAAAGTTTTTGATATTTTGCTCATCATGGATTTTTTGCTTGATAATGAGTTTTTAAAAATATATTACATTGCAGTGTTATTTATCTCCATTACTGAGTTTTTGGTGTTCTATTAAATTTTATGTCTGATGCATGTGTCTTACTGACTTCACTCTAGTCCTGGCTCTGCACAACAAGGCTTCAGGAACTTGTTAAGCAACTATTGTTTTGATGAATGTATTACTTCCCATTCCTGTTGGGAAGGAGAACCAGAAGAAGTTAACATTCACACTTGATGTACAAAAATTTGTATTTATAGTCTTTTCTCAGGGCTATGTTAATTCTCTTACCCTAATATCATAAATATAGCCTTAAGGGAACTGAATAACATGAAAAATCCATATGAAATCACATTGATCCATGATTTCAATGTCATTATATTAAACAGACTGTATGAAGCATAAACATTTATGTTGGTGGCCTTGCTAAGACACATGTAGTCCAGAGTGGGAGAAATAAAGCCTGTGAAGATTCAGGGACTTTCCACATCAGTGAATTTTGTGGTGATTCAGTGATCCAGTATATGTCAGATCATCTCCATAGCAAAGGACATCTTATTGTATCTTTCATCTCCCACTGCTAAGAAAGAAAACACAGTTCCTAGTAAACAAATGATATGGAAGGCCAGTAGCTTTGAGCTGAACACTGAGCAGGAAAGCATTCAACAGAAGGTTCTGGCCAATGTACAAGTGGGGCTGCCTCATTCACCCCTTGCTTGAAGATAACACAAAAGACTGTGATATTAAAGGTGTCTTTGGTAGGCATAATCACCATGTGGAGTTATAGCATGAATCAAATGGATAATTATAATGTGAAAATTTTAGTGTTCTGGAGCAGGACTATGCCATCTGCAACATAAAATTGTATTCTTTTGATTGATACCTGTGGGATGCTAGGAGTCTTGATAGAGACAGAGAATGTAAATGGAAATCAAGTAACCGTGCAGCCCTGGGTTCTGTCAAACTCATCGAGTCATAAGTTAATCAGGTCCAGTAGCAGTTCATCTTGGCAGCATTATTCATGAGCAGGGTCAGAGGGTACAGGTAAGCAACACAAGCAGGTGTTTCACGCCCCATATCATCTACCACTGTTACCTTGGAATGTCTTATGTAGCATGCACCTGTGGTGTGTGGGGAATTCATTATGAATAGCTGATGAAGGAGGAAAAGGCTGAGCTCAAGTCATAGATGGGTTGAGTTGGTATGCCAACTAAGAACCCAGTGTGCTGTGCTATAGATCAGTGTAGGAGTGGACCTGAAAGATAGATATGAGGAGAATCCCTCCCAATGAGTATAGCTTTGAACAGTATATATCTGTGTGGAAGAAAAGTGGCCTGAGGTTAGAATATATGTGGGCTCATGGGCAGTGAAGAATGAATCAGGATTGATCAGGGATTTGGAAAAACAAAGATTTGAGGATTGGGAAAAAATAATTTTCTAGGGATGAGGTTTATAGATTAATCTACAGGAGGCATGAAGTGTGAAAAACCATGTAATACATGATAAATTCCTGCTGTAGATCATCCGTTATAGAAGAAGCACTGAACTATCAAGTGGCTAGTTGACATCAGCCTGATTTGGTCATCAGCTGCCCAGTTTGGCAGAAGGGGAGAATAAATGGAATAGCCTTGAGTGGCAGGGATGTCAATCATGCCTGGGCTCAACAGCCTGGGCTCCCAT
The DNA here is from genome assembly GCF_048773025.1 of Camelus bactrianus. Lineage (NCBI taxonomy): Eukaryota > Metazoa > Chordata > Mammalia > Artiodactyla > Camelidae > Camelus > Camelus bactrianus. Next base: position 30,020,492 of record NC_133539.1, read on the forward strand.
TCAATAAAGTTGATCTACTTATTGCTGCTGTTGAATGTACAGCCTTCCAGCAACAAAGAACAGTGCTAAGCCATTAACAAGGCTTCTTTCCTCAAGAAAGCTAGCAAGCTATTTTGTGACAAAATGATTTCGCTAAATCCCTGGTGTCCTAGCAGCAATTCGTCTTGACTTACATAAACACATGCTCCAAACATATGGGTTTCCCGTGACTAGAGGACCTTATCCAGCTCCACTATCCAAAGGTTTATAGATTATTTGTTTCACCAACGTAGAATTCTGCTTAACATTGTTTTGAATCAAGGGACCCACTTTACAGCTCACAGGGTGTGAGCATATGACCACTTGGTCATTAGTCCTATTATGTACAATACCACCCTTTTTTTTTTCCAGCATGGCTGAGCAATGGAATGGCCATTTGAAAATATATCTGAGGCACTAGCGTAGAGATGATGTCCTCTAATATTGGTACTCCATCCTCCAGAATGCAGCGTAGACTTTAAATCAACAATCATCATATGGTGTTATATATCCATTTAGAGTTCATGTATCTAAGAATAAATGGGAGGGGATGGTTTCATGTAACATTACTGCCAATAATCTAGTTGCAGAATTTGTGTTTTTCATTCCCTCAACCCCATAACTTTGACTCTATGGGTCTAGAAGTCTTGATTCCCAAAGGAGAATTCTTCTAGTAGGGAACATAAAAAGTGTCCCATTACACTTCAGGCTATGGCTGCTACTACCTCATTGCTTCATTGCTTTGGGCTTCATTTACCAAGAGACCAGTAAGCATGGGAAGAGTCACCATCCTGGCAGGGACATTGATGTTCATCACTAGCACAATAGAACTGGTGCTATATAATTGGTACAATTGGGAAGGACATCTTTCATATTCAGGTGATATAATCAGTCATATGTTGATACATTTTTACTTAATTTTTACTTAATTTTGACAGTAAATGAGGCAACTGTCTGAGCAGGCATAAGACTAGGGACTCTTTCCCCCAAGGGATAAAGGTATAGGACCCCACGTAAGCCACTCTTATTAACAGAAATGAATCAAGAATGTGCGGTGGGTAGGGAAGGGCGGATAATATTTGTGGCCCTCTCACCAGCTATAGTAGCAGGGCACGTAGTTCCTTCTACTAACCTTCTTATTGTACGTTTTCCTAGAAGAAGAGATAAACTTGAATCCTGGAGTGACTGTTCCCAGGTGGGGTGAATTTATTATCTGAAGTAAATGGATCTGAGCAGCACAAGGAAGGAGTGGACAGTAGTGAACAGTATGGTGCATTGCTCAGATTCCATCCCAGTTTGGAGATGTATTATCCTTGTTGCCGAGAAGATTGGTTGCTGAAGATTCACAGATAAATCTCTCCTCAGGAATTACCCTCAGCTTGGGTACATCGATTGTTTGAAGGGGGAGTACAAAATTTAGCCCCCTTTCCTTAACTGGGGACAAATCTAAAGCCTCCATTGAACCGGCTAAATCTTTGTTGCAATTACACTGCAGTTTAACTACTCCTTCTGTCCAGTCCAGTGCCCCTTCAAACACTCAAAGATGTTGCTCTGAGAGCATTCCTCAATAAAATTCCTGCATGCGAATCTCAGATGCTCAAAGATTGTTCTCTGGGGAAGTTGACCTAAAACAGGATTCCTTCAAATTGCCAGGATTCATTTAATATGAAATAACTTTAAAAGGAGTTGTGCACACAAATGTTAAAAAGTAAATCTATTGCATAAAATAAATTTATCTCCTTATGTACTTTTTATTCTAATTTCTTCATTACTTTTTTAAAATTTCTATTTCTGTTTGTTTTCCTTTTGCTAACTTCAGTCATCATGGAAAAAATACAGTTTAAGAGCCTTGCCTTTTCTTTTTTTCCCTTGGCCTCATCACTAACTCTTGAGAACTTGGATAAATTAAGTTTCCCTGGGGTAAGAGTTGATTCATTTGTTAATTGAGGAAATTGTACTAGGTGATTGATCTTTAAAGCATCTTGAAACTTTAAAAGTTAAATATTTTCCTTTTCACTATGTTTTTATACTTTCAATGCCATGGTAGTTTGGGTTACAGAGTTACTGGCGAGGAAGGAAAAATACTAAAGAAATGTTTGAATCTTTTGGGGTAGGGTCTTGGTCATCCTGAAAATAGTGCAAGTTGTATGAACATTGTTTAATAATGCTAATGTGGCAAAAGAAAGGCTTCCCCATGGCAGATGACTTGCAACAGACCATGTAACAATAATGTGAATAATTCATTATATTCTTCAAGCATTTGCAGTATTCATGATACGAGAATTTGTAGACATGATTTAATTCATGATTCCTTCATTCAGTGATTACTCAGAGTGCTTATTCTGTGCCCAGATTATACTAGGCCCTGGGGAAATAGAGATTAATAAGATCCCAATTCTTAACAGCTTAGAGTCTAGTGGGAGAGAAGAGAGACAGACATATATACAAATATTATAATGCAAAAAATCTACTATAGTAGAGTATAAACAGAATGCTTTTTTGTAACGATCCTATGTGAACAGGATCCATTTCTTCTACAAAGATTTACTGTCAATCAGTTTGAGTATGTCTGCATTATAACAAAGGTGATGTCCATCCCTCTAGCATAAGTCAGCAAGGCACTTCTTGAAACCAACAGTTGTATCTCTTCACATCAGCTCGGCAGTTCTGCTGGGACATCATAAGCTCCTTCTCTTTTCAGCAGATCTTGTCTAACATCTCTTTTAATCTAAATATCACAGAAATAATTCTTCATGAAAAAAAGAAGAAGATCACTAACTGAAAATAGTATTTCTTAGACTAAAATATGATTCCAGACTGGGCCACTCCCTAGCAGCTCAAGGTGGCAGAGGGGAAAGTTTGCAGAAATAAAGGAAAAGAATAAACTATGGAAAAAGAAAGATTACATAAGCAAGGAAGGGATTATTTTATGGCTAGAGATAAGTAGCATAATATATAAGGTGTGAACTTCTACAACAACCCTACATTTTATTTTTACTCTTCCAAACCAATGCACCATGTGGGTACTCTGGTAACTCAAAAGCAAAACCTGCCTGAAGTCAACAATTCTTTCTACCTTTTTCTGAATTTAGGCCCCACTGGAGAGCAAATGCTAGGGGACCTAGAGGAGTGGTGGTTGATGGGTCTGCTTCTGTAAGGAGGGGAGGGTTCAATCTAGCAAATTGGGGACTGCTTTTAAAAATAGTGAAGAAAGAAAGGGAGTCTGTCCTGGGCTTACAGGTAATAAAGGTCAGTGTGTCCTAGAGTTGCAAAAAATCCTATACATCATCCAAACCAAGACAATTTTGAGAGTGAAAGCTGGTACAAAAACATACAATTTATTCATGTTTTGAAATGTATATTTATGGATAAACCAATTAGCTTCATAACATTGGTTGGCTCTTCAAATAGTTTTATTCAAAAAATTCATATATAAAAGTCTTTCTAAAAAATAAAAGTAACATATAATAGATATATTAAAGCCAAGTTTAAAAAGTCTTCTTTATATTGGTTATCTGTATGTTAAAAATAAAATAAGAATAATTATTCTTGGTAAATAGTCATATACTTTTATTCATTTATATCTCTAATCCTGAGTTATTAGCATTTTTCTGAAAATACATTTTAATTGTCCTATTATTAATTACTTATATTCATACCTTGTATTCATACCTTCAAGTGATTTCTCTCTAAACCACATTGTGTTGAATTGAGGAAATACTCTTTCTACAGGTACCAAGGTACATGTAAGCTTAGTGAATATTCTGCAAAATGGAGGCTAGTCTCATACACTAAGACTTTCACATTGGAATTTGTGATTATTTCAGACCAAATATTTTCACAGTTACTGTCTTTTTACTTCCAATCAAAAGCCCTTTCCTTGAAATATATTTTTAAAGATGAGTTGTCAAATTAAGTTTTCACTTGTTTATAATTCATCTAAATGATTTGTCAGATTCACATACACGATGTTTTAGGCAATCTCAATTTTATTTCACTTTGGTTCAGCATGTAAATTTTTAAATGAAGCTCCATCAAAAAATCATTTTCATGAATTGATATATTCTGAATCACAAAAACAGAATTTTCAACATTAAATTGTATACATTATTTGTACTCTCATCTTTTAATGTGTTCAGTTTCTCATGTGCTTTTATAGGAATAAATGTCAGTGTCTTTCTGCTTGCAAGCTTTTGCTCACTAATTTCAGTTTGCTAAAGGCTTTAAAATTGGTGACTTTGGGTTATCTATTGTCTAAGTTCATTTTGGTTGCTATAACAAAATATCATAGACTAGGTGACTTAAACAGCAAACACTGATTTCTCACAGTCGTGAAGTCGTGAAGTTGGGAAGTCCAAGATCAAGGGCCCAACAGGTTTGGTCTCTGGTGAAAACCTATTCCTAGTTCATAGGTGGCTGTCTTATTATTGTGTCCTAACATGGCAGAAAGGGTAAGGGAGTTCTCTGGGTTGCTTTTATAGGACCAGTGATCCTATTCATGAGGGCTCCACCCTCATGATCTAATCACCCCAAAGGCCCCACTTCCAAATATCACATTGGGGGTTAGGATTTCAACATATACATTTTTGGGGAACATAAACGTTCAGACCCTAACATCCATTTACTGTATAGTTAGAGTAAGATTTGACAGTTGACCTTGACAAAAGCACAACTAAAATTTAGAAGCCTCACTTATTAATACATATAATGCCATTGTAAGAAAATTAGAGTGAATTCATATGAAAGTTGTTCAAGTTGTTACCCCAAAAGGGGAAGGGAAAAGACCTCAGTTCTTGTCATAGCCAAAAGATAAGAATTCAGACAGGAGATGGGGCATTGTATAGCAAAAGATTTTAAAGGATTTAGTTAGTAAACACCTCCAAGAGCAGGAGGTGGGCTGATCCAAGGGAGGAAAAGCGATGGTTTTGTTTGCCCTTTCTCTTATACCCTCGCTTGGAGGTGGTCTCTTGATTGATTGATGGCTCTTGCCCCTGGAATGCTTAGTCATGTTTGTCCCCTTTGCACATGTCCTTACCCATGATGTACACAGAAAAATCCACTAGGAGGGGGGCCCTAAACTGCAATATTTATTATATTACAATGAGTAGTGGTTCATGGTCAGGGTAAACCACACATCCTGGTTTGGCAGTGAACATCTACTGGGCCAGAGTCTTGTCTTGTGTAGCACTTCAACCTGAAATATTCACTTTTGTAACAATGTGTGAATTCTGAATAAATGCAATTAATGGTTGTATTACAATCAGTTAGGATGGATTTGGTAGAAGTTCACTTTTTACTTCCAACTTACCTTGATCTTACCTAGTAGTATGTAAAATGCCTATGCTGTGATCAGGATTATCTCTGGATGTATGAGGAAATGAGAAGATGATCTGCAAGATCCAGTGCTCTTTTCTGGACCGTTCCCCTCCCACACACAATATAATTTATATTTTGCTTTCAAGGACAGCAGCTGATTTGCTGATGCTAAAACTTAGTGTACTCACATATAAGCAGGTTTAAGTTCAGCTAACAACAGCTGGGTGTGGGTGATGGTGGGAAAAGTATTTAAACTCCTGCCCCTGCTGGATACTTAGTGTTCTGTGTTACCAAATACCAGTTTAAGCAGGAAGTAAAGCAGAGTGCTATTACTTATTTCTTAGAAATTATCCCAGTGGAGAAAGTTTTGCAATCTCACTGAAAGTGGATTTTTCAAAGGGCTGAAACTCAGCTTTTACGTGATTAGGTCCCAGCAGCCTTTGCAACTATAATTAAATGTCATGTGTGTAATTTATAAGAAGCCAAATGTTTTTATATCCTACTAGTGTTTGTAGAATGGACTCAAAATGGTATTTTCATAAAGCACATAGTAGTTGCTATGACCATACCTTCAGCAAAATAGATAATAATTAACTGAAGTTTATGTATGCTCTAAAGAATGATTAGGTATTTAAAAATAATGTATCAATCAAGGTGTATTAATTTTCTATGACATCCATAACAAATGATTATAAACTCAGTGACAAAACAATGTAAATTTATGATCTTATAGTTCTTCAGGTAGGGAAGTCTGACCTGAGTCTCAATAAGCTAAAATCAAGGTGTCAGCTGGCTTCCTGTAGACTTGGAGGAAAAATTGTTACCTTGCCTTTTTCAGCTTCTAGAGGCCACCTGCATTCCTTGTCTCATGGTCCCCTTCCTCCAACTTCAAAGCCAACAATATTGCATATCTCTGGCCATCCTACTGTAGTCACATCTCCTTCTCTATAGCCATGCCCTTGAAAGGTTTACTGATTTAAAGTATTCATTTATAAGGATATATCTGAATAATTCAGAATAATCACTCTATCCCAAGTCTTTAACCTAATCATTTCTGTGAAGTCCTTTTGCACTTAAGGTAATGTATTCATAGGTTCCTGGTGATGTCTGGTGTTGGGTGGGGTGCATTATACCACCTACCGTACAAGGTGATATTTTTCTCAGCAAAGAATACCCTATGCATGTAAGGCAAGCTCTGGAGCTCATTCTTCTTTTATTGCTTTAAAGGGATAGGAAAAAATGACCTAAATTTGGAATAATTCTGAGAGTAATCACAACTGAAGGCATCGATGTTTTTTCTGCATGCATCTGGTACTTCTTTCAAGAAAGTCTATAGCCAAGATTCAATACTGATCACTTCTTTATTTCTGTAACTCCTTGAAACTTTCGTTCATGGTGGCCAGATGTCTATTGTTTGGTTAGAAATTAATTCTGTAATTGTTTAAAAAAAAAAGAGTTTTCTGTCCAAGCCCACACATGTCTCAGGTGCATTTTAACCACTCTACTGTTAGTTTATTTAATTAGAGCCTGGATTTTGGATGCTCACACATCCCTCTCACCCTTCAAGGGCTGCATGTCCACTTAATTAAATGAAAGAAATAATAATTGAATGGCGCTCACTTAGATCTTGGGCAAATGTTGTGCAAATTTTAATCTACAGATTACATCAAAGATAAATTCAGACAGAGATATATGTGACACAATTTTAAGTTTTTAATAATAGAACTTTGGTCAAATCTAATGTTAAATGATTATATTATTGACTGTTTATACATAGGTATACATTTCTGTTAAATATTTGTAGATACATAAAATACAAACCTCCACAAAATAAGGCATATGAATTTTAGGAGAAGTTTTCTCAAGAGGGAAATTTCTTAAAATTGTTTGTGTTCTCTTGTATGTAATTATTAGAATGGAAGCAAAGAATATTGAGAAATAGAAGTTATGCAACACAACTGAATACAGGGGGTAATCCCTAATACAGATGTGACGTCTGTGGTTGACTGAAAATGTTGAAAATGGATACATTCATGAAGGAAAAACAGTCTATAAAAACATGAGGTAAATTCAACTGAACATACTAAATAACCTCTTTCCCCGAAGGTGTAATTCTATGTAATTCTACTCTCATCATCCTGAAATGTCAAGAATGGAAAGTTTTTGAGATTATAAATTCCTAATAAAAATAAAAATAAAAGACATAAAAATTGTCATTTAAAATTAAATTAAAAATGTGTTTGTCATTCGTAAATTGCTTATTTTTTATTTTTAAAGTTCTTTATCCCTATGCAGTTCCCTAGGGCTGCTATAACAAAGTACCACACAGAAATGGATTCTCTCACAGTATAGAAGTCAAGGTATTGGCAGGGTCAGGCCCCATTGGAAGCCTCTAGGGGAGGATCTTAATCTTGTCTCTTCCAGCTCCTGGTAGCCCTAGGCATTCCTTGGCCTTGGATAATTCAAATCTCTGCCTCTATCTTTACATGGCCATCTTCTTTCTGTGTGCCTCTGCTTCTTCTTGCAAGGACATCAGCCATATTGGATTAAGTGCGGACTCTACTCCTGTGTGATTTCATCTTGACTAATTACATTTGCAATGACCCTATTTCCAAATAAGGTCACATTCTAAGGTATTGGAAATTAAAATTTCAACATCCCCTTTTTGGGGGGGACAAAGTTCAACCCATAACAATCCTATGATATAAAAAGACTGGTTCTCTCATGAGGCTTAAAGAGATGGTCAACCTAAAGGTGACATGTGTTCTATCTCATTTTTAATAGATCAAGAATTAATCTAAATTATTAAATCTATGTTTACCCTGGCTCACCAGTTCTATTTTCTGATTACTACATTAAAAAAAAAACAGTTTGGAAATGCTTTTAGAGAATGCATAAAATTGAATATATTTTAAACTCTGTGTTATTAAATATAGTACATACTCAATAAAGAAATGAGGGTCCTGATAAATGGGTCAGATTCCATAATTTGTCTTCCAATCTCAATTCCAGTTCTGAATGAATAACTATCATCTCTGTTATTCTACTTGCATAAGAAATTAAAGAAATAAGCATGATTTTAGTGCCGTCCAACCTGCTCCATGAACCTGATAATATACTAATACTATAAAAATTATGTACGTGCATGTGGTTGCCTCAGATACTTTATGGAACGAGGCACGGTATGAGTGAATAAATATATAAAAGGCATGAACATGTTGAAAAGTCATCTTTTTTAATTTAAGCAATGCATGAGGTGTGATAGATTTCTATTAGCCAGAACTCGGTGAAGATGTGACACTTAAAATTGACTACCGATTCTATTTTGGGGGAAACTCATATATGCAGCAATACAGCTAAATTAAGAATTTGCTTGTGCAGAAATATTCTCAGTAGTCATCAACCAAACTTTATAAAGCATTTCAGAGAAAGAAAAGCCCATCCAGTATGCTTTCCTCATCCAGAGTGCTTTGTCTTTTATTGGAAAAATAGATTATTTATATTGTATAATTTTCTAATTATATAAAAGTATGTTTCTTTAAACTGTCACAAATCATTTTTAGAGTGAGATAGTGATCAAATAAATAGACTCCTAGCCTCCATGCCCAGCACGGTCTCCAGGATTATATGACAAGACTGGAACCCTAGTAGTCGGCTACTCTAGGTACACCATGTAACCATTTCTTTCTGAGTCTTGCCTTGCCAAAAGTGTTTTATGGTCAGAATGAACCACACGTCCTAGTTTGCCTGGGACAATCCAGTGAACACTTGCTGTGTTCTTTTGTCTAGAACTTCTCCTGGTTTGCTTAGTTTGTGATGAAGTGTGAATTACAAATAAATGCACTAACATAAGCCAGAGTAGGTTTGGTAGAATTTCACGTATGCTCCCAGCTTCTGCCAAGGTCTTGTTCCCTAGTATGTGAAGCTCAAAACCAGCAATCAAGGTTCTCTTTTAACATGTGATTAAATAGAAAACATGATCAGCTATAATTCATTACTCTTTCCTGACTCCTCCCAAACACAACACATTATGTCTTTCAAGTACATAATGCCAGGTTCATGCTGATTCTAAGACAAAATGCATTTTAACATTGTGGGCTTAGGTCTGCTAATTCCTTCTGACAGTGAGTGGTGGTAGGAAAAGAATGACACTCCATTGCAGTAGCAGTGAGGTATTTATATTTATGAGCAACAGTCTTAGAATATTTTTTTCTCTCCTGAGTATCAGGATGTCACATAGAAACTGATGTGCATACTAGATCAACTATGCATTTCAGCAAGAGTATATTTCAAAAAATTTTTTTTCATTAACAAGAAAAGGATACTTTTTTTTAAGGTAAAAACTCATAGCACAACCCTCTTGGTTATGCCTAATCTTGTCAGCTAGCTTCAATCATCTAACAAAAAACTGAGACAGAAACAAAGGGACCATATAAAATGGCATATAATAACATATCAGCAGAATTTGAAACAATCAAACAGAATAAGGGACCCCCAAGAGAGAATAAAGCTATTTGGCTGCTTGACTAATTATGTGTACTAATAGATTTCCATTGGGCCCTCTGGTTTATAAGAGTTCATTTAATTGCTCAATCAAATGAGAGGTATTTCCAGACTCCTCTCATGGTCAAGGGTATATGCAGAAATACAACAAAATCAGAAATCAGAAAATTTAAATTCAGACTATTCCAATTTCTCATTTCGTTTGAATACTCCGAGCTTCACTATTCGTTAGCTATTAAATAGAGAAATAATAAATTAACTCAAAAAACTATTCTGAGTATGATTGTGAGAAAAATAATTATAAAATGTAAAGATATACAAAGACAAATATTAATATGAATTGACTTGAACTGTTTCTTCAAAACAGTAGTAGTATTTTGAATTTACTCCCCTTATATGTAAATAAGTTTCATTCTATTATGGATTATATAAAACTATTTCTTTTTTTAATACAAATATCATCTCTTACTTTTTTTTTTTTTTTTTTTTTTTTTTTAGTAGACTATTTTTTAGAGCAGTTTTGGGATCACAGCAAAATTGAGCAGAAGGCACGGAGATTTCCCATGAGCCTGCCTCTCAGACACGCGTGCTCTCCTCCATTATGAGCATCCCCCACCAGAATGGTACATTTGCTATATTCAATAAACCTGCATTGACACATTATTTATTACTCAAATTCCATAGTTTATATTGAAGTTCACTCTTAATGTGTTACATTCTGTGGGTTAATTTGTATTCATAATAACATGTATCCACCATTATAGTATCATACAGAAAACTTTCATTGCCTTAGAAATCCTCCTGCTCCGTCTATTCATTCCTTCCTCCCCCCTAATCTCTGGCAATCACTGATATTTTTACTGTCTTCATAGTTTTGCCTTTTACAGAATGTCATATAATTGTAATTATACAGTGTGCAGATTTTTCAGATTAGCTTCTTTTACTTAGTAATATGCATTTAAGTTTTCTCTATGTCTTTTTGTGGCTTGATGGACAATTTCTTTTTAACACCAAATAATATTCCATTGTTTGGAAGTACCATACTTTGTTTATTTACTCACCTACTGAAGGACAGCTTGATTGCTTCTAAGTTTTGGCAATTATGAATAAAACTGCTGTAAACATCTATGTTCAGGTTTTGATGTGAATGTAAGATTTCACATGTCTTGGTTAAACATCAAATAATGTGATTGCTGGATCATATGGTAAGAGTATATTTAGTTTTATATAAAACCACCAAACTACATTTCAAAATGCCTGTATCATTTGATATTCCCACCAGCAATGAATGAGAGTTTCTGCTGCTCCACGTCCTCATCAGCATTTGGTGTTGTCAGGGTTGTTGATTTTGGCCATTCCAATAGGTGTGTAGTGGAATCTTGTTGTTTTAATTTGCATTTCCCTGATGACATGTGATGTGGAGCATCTTTTCATGTGATTATTTGCCATCTGTATATCTTCTTTGGTGAGGTGTCTATTAAGTTCTTGGCCCATTTTTCAATCAGATTATTCGTTATTGTTGAGTTTAAAGAGTTTTTGTGTGTGTATTTGGATACCAATCTTTAACAGATGTGTCTTTGCAAATATTTTCTCCCAGATTGTGGTTTATCTTTTCATTCTCTTGATAGTGTCTCTCACAGGGAAGAAATTTCTAATTTTAAAGAAATCCAGCTTATCCATTATTTCTTTTATGTATTTTGGCTTTGATGTTGATATCTAAAAAGCTATCACTATACCCAAAGTCATCTTGATTTTCACCTATGTTATTTTGTAGGAGTTTTATAGTTTTGCTTTTTACATTTTAAGTCTTTGATTCATTTTGAATTAATTTTTATGAAGGTTGTACAGTCTGTGTCTAGATTTATTTATTTATTTATTTTGCATGTGGGTGTCCAGTTATTATAATACCCTTTGTTGAAAAGACTGTCTTTGTTCCGTTGTATTGTCTTTGCTCCTTGGTCAAAGATCAATTGACTACATGTGGATCTATTTCTGGGCTCTCTATTCTGTTCCATGAGTCTATTTGTTTATTCTTTCATCAACACTATACTGTTTTCATTACTGTAGCTTTATAGTAAGTCTGAAACTTGGGGAGTGTCAGTCCTTCACCTTTGTTCTTCTCCTTCAATATTTCATTGGCTAGTCTAAATATTTTATCTCTCCCTATAAGCATTGCAATTAATTTGTTGATATCCACAAAATAATTGGAATTACATTGAATTTATAGATCAAGTTAAGAATTTACACCTTGACAATTTTGAGTCTTCCTATCCATGAACATACAATATCTCTCCATTTATTGTTCTTATTTGACTTTTTTCATCAGAGTTTTCTAGTTTTCTTTATATTGACCACATATATGCTTTGTTAGATTTATACCTAAGTATTTCTCTTTCGGGGATTGCTACTGTAAATGGTAGTGGTTTTTTTATTTCAAATGAATTTTTTCATTTCTGATATATAGGAAAATAATTGATGTTTCTGTGTTAACACTGTATCCTGCAACATTGCTATAATCACTTATTAGTTCCAGAGTTTTTAAAATAATTTTTTTTTTACTTTCTACGTAGACAATAATATCAACTGCAAACAAAGATAATTTTATTTATCCCTTCCCAATGTGTTTACCTTTCATTTTCTTTTCTTGTCTTACTGCATTCACTAGTACTTCCAATGTGTTATTAAAAAGTGGCAGTGAAAGGGGATATCCGTGCATTGTTCCTGAGCTTAGTGGGAAAGCTTTTAGTTTCTCAACATTTAAGGATGATGTCAGCTGCAGGTTTTTCTAGCTATTTATCACATAGAGAAGGTTCCCTAGTTTATTGAGAGTTGTTATCCTGAATGGGTGTTGGATTTTGCCAAGTGCTTTTTCTGTATCTGTTAATACAATTATGTAATTTTTCTTCTTTGACCTATTGTGATGCATTACACTAATTGATTACTTAAATATTGACTCAGCTTTGCATACCAGGGATAAATCTCACTTGATAATGGTGTATAATTATTTTTATACATTGTTGGGTTCAGTTTTATAATATTTTGCTGAGGATTTTAAATCTTTGTTCATGAGAGATAATTGATCTGTAGTTTTGTTTTTGTTTTTTATTTATTTTTTTGTAATGTCTTTGGTTTTGTTGTTAGGGTAATGCTGGCTTCATAGAATGAATGAGGAAGTAATCTCTGATTCTGTTGTCTGAAAAAGATTGTAGAGAATTGGTATAATTTTTTCTTAAGTATTTGGTAGAATTCACTAGTGAACCTACTTGAATCTGGTGTTTTTTGTTTTGGAAGGTTTTTAATTATTGAATTAATTTTGTCAGTAGATATAGGCCTCTTCAGATTATTCTTGTGCAAGTTTTGGCAGATTGTGTCTTTCAAGGAATTTTCTGTTTCATCTAGGTTATGAAATTTGTGGGCATAAAATTGTTCACAGAGTATCTTTATTATCCTTTTCCTGTCCATGAGATCTGTGGTGATGTCCTGTCTTTCATGTCTGATATTAGTAATGTTTGTCCTCTTTCTTACTTTGTTTAGCCTATATGAGGGCTTATTGGTTTTACTGATCTTTTCATAGAACCAGCTCTTGATTTCATTGGTTTTTTTTTCAACTGATTTTGTTTTCAGTTTCATTAGAGCAGAAATCAATTTCTTAATTATTTCCTTTATTTGCTCTCTTTGGATTTAATTTGCTCTTTTTCTAGCTTTTAAGGTGGATGCTTACATTATTGATTTTAAAATTTTCTTCTTTTCTGATATATACATTCAATACTATAAACATCCCTCTATGCATTGTTTTCACTGCATCCCATAAATTATGGTAAATTGTGTTTTCATTTTCATTTAATTTAAAATATTTTAAAATTTCTCTTGAGATTTCCTTTTTGATCCATGCTTTACTTTAAATTATGTTGTTTAATCTTTACATATTTGGAGATTTTTCCAGCTATCTTTCTGTTATTGATTTCTACTTTAATTCCATTTTGGTCTAAGAACACATATTGTATGACTTCTATTCTTTTAAATTTGTTAAGCCGTGTTTTATGGCTTAGAATATGGTCTGTCTTGGAGAGTGTTCAATGTGAGCTTGAGAAGAATGTGTATTCTGCTGTTCTTGGACAAAATAGTCCATAGATGCCCATTTTATCCAGTTGATTGATGGTGTTATAGAGTTAAACTATGAACTGATTAAATTTTTGCCTGCTGGATCTGTCCATATCTAAGAGACAGGCATTGAAGCCTCCAACCATGATAGTGAATTTATCTATTTGTTTTTGCAATTCGATTAGTTTTTGCTTCACATAGTTTGAGGCTCTATTGTTGGGCACATACACATAAGGATTTTAACATCTTTCTGGAGAATTAATCCTCTCTAATTATGTACTGCCTTTTTATCCCTCATAGCTCTCCTTGTTTTGAAGTCTACTCTGCCTATAATTTATATAGCTACTCCCACTTTCTGTTGATTAGTGTTAGCATAGTTTGTCTTTTTTCCATCCATTTACTTTTAATTTGTATGTGTTTATATATTTAAAGTGGGTTTCCTGTAGAAAACATATAGCTTGGTCTTGATTTTTGATCCACTCTGACTATTTGTCTTTTTAGTTGGTGCATTTAGATCATTGATGTTCAATTGATATAGGTAGATTAATATCTATCATAATTGTTACTTTTTCTCTTTGTTGCCCCTGTCCTTTGTTCCTATATTTGTCTTCCATTCTTTTTTTTTTTTTTTGCCTTTTGCTGCTCTGAGCATTTTATACGATTTTATTTTGTCTCCTCTCTTAGAATACCAATTATAATTATTTACTGTTTTTTAGTCATTACCCTAGAGTTTTCAATATACATTTACAAGTAATCCAAGTCTACCTTCAAATAACCCAGTATCACTTAATGGGTGGTGTGAATACATCATAATAAAAAATTTAAAAATACCTAAATCTACCCTTCTTTTCCTTGTATTATTGCTGTCACTCATTTTCTTTATGCATGTGCGTACATGTACATAAGCATACATAACTGAATAGATTACTACTATTATTATTTTGAGCAAATTATCTGGTAGATTACTCAAGAATAAGAAAAATAAAGCTTTTATTTTACTTTTGCTTGTTTCTTCTCCAATGTTCTCCCTTTGTGTAGGTCTGAGTTTCTGACCTATATGATTTTCCTTCTCTCTAAAGAATTTCTATTAACATTTCTTTCAAGGCAGGTCTACAAGCAACAAATGCTCTCAATTTTTGTCTATCTGAGAAAGTCTGTATTTGTCCTTCATTTTCAAAGGATAATTTTATAGGATACAGAATTCTAGGTTAATATTTTTTTTCTCACTTAACACTGAAAAAAAAATTCACTGCAGTCTCTGCTTATCTGCATGGTTTCTGAGGTTCAGATATAATTCCTATGTATTCTCTTTTCTAGGTAAGGTGTTTTTTAACCACTCAATTTTTTTCAAGATTTTTTAATTTGGCTTTGATTTTATGTAGTTTCAAAATGATATGCCTATTGTGAGTGAAGGGAGTCAATGGTACAAGCTGCCAGGTATAAAATAAGTAAGTCATGGGTTGTAATGTACAGCATGGTGACTATACTTAATAATATTGTATTGTATACTTGAAAGTTGCTAAGACAGTGGATCTTGAGGTTCCTCATCACAAGGAAAAGAATAATTCTGTTAATATGTATGGTGAATGACATTAACTAGACTTATTGTGGTTAAGTCTATTATGGATATTGTGTTAACTAGACCTATTGTGGATTTTAACTAGACTTACATTTCTCAATATATACCAATATTGAATCATTATGTTGTACACCTGGAACTAATATAAAATTTTATGCCAATTATTCCTGAGTTAAAAAAAAACCCTGATTTTCCCACTGCACCACACTGCTCTCCTTAAGTATACAATTGCATATGTATATATGTGTGTGTGTATGTGTGTATGTGTATGTATGTGTATATATGTATGTGTGTGTGGGTGTATGACAAATGAACATTTCCTGTTGACACTGAAGCCTGGCTTTTAAAAAATTCCAACTGTATTATGGTATAATTGACAAATAAAATTATGGGTTTTTTAAGATGATATGCTGATATATATGTAGAAAAATCTTTATGAAGGCAGTAGTCATTTATCCTGCTTTGTTTTCCAAGCTTCCTAGATCTCTGGTGTGGTGACTGACATTAATTTAGGGAAATTATCAGTGATTATTATTTCAAATTTTTCCAGCTTCTGTCTTTTTTCTCCTGATATTCTCATTATGTGTATTTTGTAATTGTCCCACAATTCTTGGATATTCTGCTTTGTTTTCTAGTCTATTTTTCTTTTTTCTTTTCATTTTTGCATTTTTTATTAAGGTATATTTAAGCTCAGAGATTCTTTTATCAGCCACTTCCAGTTTACTAATAAGCCCATAAAAGGCATTTTAAAATTTCTGTTACAGTGTTTTTGATCTCTAGCATTTTTTTTTTTTTTTGGTTCTTTGTTGGGATTCCCATTTCTCTTCTTACATTGACCATCAGTTATTGCATGCTGTCTACTTGATCACTAAGAGGTCTAAGTAAATCATAGTTGCTTTAAATTTCTAGTCTGAGAATCCCAATATCCATTTCACATCTGAATCTTGTTCTGATGCTTGCTCTGTCTCTTCAAACTGTGTTTTTGCCTTTTAATATGTCTTGAATTTTGTCTTGATAGCCAGACCTGATGTACCTGGCAATGGTTCCTGCAAAAAATTTTTTTCTCATGGGTTTCTGCTCTTTTAAGTTAATTTTCTGTATTTGCCTATTGGTCTCTCCAATTTGGGGAGCAGTGCTTTGCCTTGTGACCTCACTTCTCTTACAAATCTAAGAAGAGCTGTTGCTATATCTATTTGTTTGGCTTTTTACTTGTTGTTAGGACTGAGTGGGACTTCCAAGTTTCTAACATGCTGGACCAGAAACCAGAAGTCCTCCGTTATATGGAAAAAGATATGTTTCATGAATGATGCTTAATAAATACAATCTTATTAAAAATGAGTAAAGTTTGTTGCCTGGGGATTTTGAAGCAATGAACATATTGTGTCTTTTCTCTACAACCAAACTTAGTCAAGAATCACAATTACCTGAAACTTCCCTACTTACCTCATTGGGTCCCATTATCTGGATCATTCTAGAAATTTAATAGTGATATGAATAAATAACTTTGGATTGTGTTGTATATAAAGATACTAACATGAGTTAATTTGCCTTTATCTGTTTTCTCCACTAATACAGAAATTTATTCAAGACAGGATCATGTCTTCCATTGTTATTACTTGTGAAATAACTAATCCTTAAAATACAATATATTTTGAAAGTCTGATGATCAGAAGGAATCTTTAGAGATATCTCTTTGCACATAATAGGTAGTTATTGGATAACTTGCCTCATATAGTGCACAAGATCACTGGATATCATTGCATATACATATTTGGAGTAGGTAATATGGTGATAAGTATGACAGTATACAAATGAAGAGATAATTATTTGGGGCTTATTAATAGGCTTATTCTTATTAATGTATTGAATTTCTCATCTACTGCTGTGCACATATTATCCACACTGATGGAAATTCATGATGGAGTGACACAGAATATGAAATTAACTTTGATAATTTTTTTGAGTTACCAGTGTGTACCAGGTTTTACTAGCAAAGTAAAATGAAAATCAGGGACATCAATCTTAAAAACAAACTAATTGTTTTCTCTTTTCCTAGATAAAAGCCTCATACTGCCACTCAATTCCCATGACCCTGGCATTGTATCCATGACCTCTGTTAAAATACTATTGTCCCAAATTGAAAAAAAATATGAATTCCATATGCAAAGTTGTAACCTAGTGTGGCTAGTGAGCTCATAATGAACTGCATTATTGGGAGCAGCATTTTGTTATGGAACATCATTTTTACTTACTCTCTTATTCTTTTCATTAAAACAATGAGCACATCATAATGAATAAAACGTTTATATGCCATTTATTACATCCACTACTAAGGTGCCAATACTGACCAAAAAGTGAACTCATGTGCTGCCAGGTTCATGCCATAATCCATTGAATAGATATCTAAGAATTGTTGTAAAAACAAAAGCTTACGTTTCCCAGAGGCTGTCAACATCTGTATTTCTTTTGGAAACCTAAATACTATTCATTTCAGAAAATAGAGAACATGAACAGGTGGAATTTGACCTTTTGTGGCATATGGATAAAATAAATTAATTTACTTTGTGCTAAACATCATAATGTAATTATAAAAAATGTACTTTTTCAGAAATTAAAATAACTAAAATGGATTTGTAAAGGTATAGGGAATTCTGTTGCCATCTAAGTCATTAGATTGTATGATATTTGTAAAGAATAATAGGTCACACATACTAACATATAATTACTGTCTCACTGACCTGATGCCACCGGGGGCTAAGGTATTATACACTGATAATTTCTAAATCCCGAATCTTACCACTTTAAATACCAGTATTTCAAAATGTTAACCATATTTGTTGGAATTCTTTCTGCCATGTGTTACATGCTTTTCAGCTTAGGAAAAAAAAATCTTTACTACATTTTTACACTACTCAAAATCAAAAACAAACAAAAAAATGAGTAATTAAAAAATTTAAATTAATAGTTGAGCTTTCAGTTAGACCAAAAATATAAATAATATATTAAAAAGTAAGTAAGGAATATTACTAAAGTTAACAGTTCTTGGCATGGGGACCAGGCAGAATGAAAATAATCAAGATTCTTAGGATTCTCTTACAAGATTTTGTTATAAAATGTTAGCTAATTATAAAGATGAAATTAGCTTGGATGAAAGCAATAGTCATCTATTCCTAAATTTATTTTAATGTTAATTATATCCACTGTTTTTTCTGACTAATGCTATATGATGGGGATGGAGGGAAAAATTGGTACATGTAGAAATACTGGAAGAGGAAGAATGGCAAGTAGCAGGAGCAGATGTTCTCAAGGACCTCAAGGGGATTTGAGAGATTGCCCTTATATAATTGGTAATTACTTCACGGAAGCTAATGCATAGCTAGTAGCACCATCATCATCATCATCATTAACACTTAAGAAAGGGAATGAGATAATCAATGTTAAGTGCCAATTAAGTGGAATAGAAGAGGTCTAGAAAAGCTTTGTGAATGAGGTAAAAGGAGATAACAGAGAGAAATGAAAAGGAAGGCAGGCAGTGTTCTTTACCTGAACATTGATATGAGCAATCATGCTAAAAGAAAACATGTATTTCTATTTGGGGAATGTGTACAGCTTATTTCTTATAAATGTCTAAGACTAAGGGACTGAGTTGAGTGAAGTCACCATAGTTTCAGGGCTATTAATTCAGCATCCCAATTTGCATATCATTTGCACTTTGGTACCATACCTGTCAATCATTTCTGGACATCAGCCAGCAAAGTGACAAACACTCAGCCTTAAATTAGAGAAAGAAATTTAAAAATAAACAAAAAAAATCTGGTGACTTTAACTTGACTGTATTATTGTTTTTAGTGGCAGAGTAAATGGATTTGGTTATAATTATGATTGAATCTTTTTGGTATTTTATGAATAATAGAGTCATCAATCACATTATTTAAC
The DNA here is from genome assembly GCF_048773025.1 of Camelus bactrianus. Lineage (NCBI taxonomy): Eukaryota > Metazoa > Chordata > Mammalia > Artiodactyla > Camelidae > Camelus > Camelus bactrianus. The sequence continues at coordinate 30,039,945 of NC_133539.1, forward strand.
ATAAAACAACATATTTCAGTCAAATTTTACATTACAATATAATCACATGTGTTTATAAAGAATGAGTTTTAATGAGGAAAATTATTCTTGGAGTCTAGGAAAGTAGTCAGTTTTTTCTCTTTTAAGGTATTTTGTTTTCAGGAGTGACTTTGAAGATTAAAATATAGAGCTAAAATATGTAATGACTCATTTATGATTAATAAGAGATTAATCATGATTAATAGGAAAGTATTCAGACTATAGTGATTAAGAATTTGAGCTTTTGAGTGAGGTAGCCCTGGATTAAAATCTCAGTTTTCCAATTTACTCCTGTTTGAACTTGGTAAACTTGGTTTCCTCTTGAATAAAATGAGGATATGATCAATATGTGCTCATTGGGGCCTTTGTTTTATTTTGTTTTCTATGAGAATTAAGGTGATAGTATCTTTAATGTGCTTAGTACTGTACATGACCTAGAGTAAGAGCTCAGTCAATGATAGTGTTTTGTTTGCATTCACTCTTTGCATCTTAATAGCACACTTTGTGTCTGCTATATAGGTTTACTGTTGGTATAATTAAAAGCCTGGGTCATAGAAGAAATGGGGTAACAATCTCACATATGCATCCAATAAACTAAGTTGATCACTAGTCTCCCTAGACAGTGAATTCTAGCTTCCTAAAAAGTTTCTTCCAATATTGTGAGGTTGCTCTTAATTCTCTTTCAGAATTCTTCTTACACTAGTTGTGTTAGAAATTTTGCTGTTTCATTTTGTCTGTTTTTTGAAATTTATTTAAACTAAGAACAAAAACAATTCACCCATTTCTTCCACCCTCCATTCCACATCTCTGACAATTGTCAAACTGTTCTCTGTATCAATCAGCTTGGTTTGTTTGCTTGTGGATTATTTATGTATTTTTTATCTATTTATTTATTTATGAATTCCTCATATAAGAGAGATCATACAGGATTTGTCTTTCTCGGTCTGACTTATTTCACTTAGCAAAATAAATAGGCTTGAGGTCCATCCATGTTATTGCAAATGGCAAGATTTCATTTTTTATGGCCAAATAATATTCTATTGTGTATATATACCACATCTTTATTCATTTATCCATTTATAGACACTTAAATTGTTTCCATATCTGGCTATTATAAATACTGTTACAATGAACATTGATGCATATATCTTTTCAAGTTAATGTTTTCATTTTCTTCAGATAAGTACTCAGAAGTAGAATTGCTGGATCATGTGTTAGTTCTGTTTTTAATTTTGAGGGATCTCCATAATGTTTTCCATAGTGGCTGCTCCAATTTATATTCCCACCAACAGCACACAAGTGTTTTCTTTTCTTCATATCCTCACCAGCATTTGTTATCTTTTGTCTTTTTACTAATAGCCATTCTAACAGGTGTGAGGTGATCTTATTGTGGTTTGGGTTTGCATTTCCCTGATTAATAACATAGAGCATCTTTTTCATGTACCTGTTGGCCATCTGTATGTCTTCTTTGGAAAAATGTCTATTCAGATCTTCCCATTTTTTCAATCATGTTGTTTGTTTGTTTGTATTTGCTATTGAGTTGTATGATCATTTATATATTTTGGATATCAGCCCCTTATCAGATATATCATTTGCAAATATCTTGTCCTATTCAGTAGGCTGCTCTTTCATTTTGTTGATAGTTTTCTTTGCTGTGCAGATGCTTTTTAGTTTAGTGTAGTCCACATGTTTATTTTTTGCTTTTGTTGATTTTGCTTTGGGAATCAGATCCAAAAAAATTATTGCCAAGACATATGTCAAGGGGCTTACTGACTATATTTCCTTCCAGGAGTTTTATGGTTACAGGTCTTACATTCAAATTTTTGATCCATTTTGAGATAATCTTTGTGTATGGTGTAAAATAGTGTGATCCAATTTTATTCTTTTATATGTGGCTTTCCAGCTTTCTAACAACATTTATTGAAGAGACTAGCCTTTTCCCACTGTGTTTTCTTGGCTCCTTTGTCATAAATTAATTGACTGTAATTGTGTAGATTTCTTTCTGGGCTCTCTATTCTGTTCATTGATCTATGTGTCTATTTTTAATGCCAATACTGTGCTGTTTTGATTACTGTAGTTTTGTAATATAGTTTTAAATCTATGCCTCCAGCTTTGACCTTCTTTCTCAAGATGATTTTTGGGGTCTTTATACTTCCATACAAGAATTGTTTTTTCTATTTCTGTGAAAAATGCCATTGAAAGTCTTGGTTATTTTGTTAGAACTCCTTTGCATTTTCTATAAGACATTTGAAAGTAGAGACTTTACTATTTACTTAGGTCACCGCCTTTTTCCTTATTTTTTTCAGTGAAGTTTTGTCAGATACTTGCCATATAATTTGACAATAATTTTAACAATTTTTTTTTTGCTACATATTGCCAAATGGCTCTCAAGAAGTATTGCGTATTTCTATCAGGGGAGTGTAAAAGTAAACACTATTTTAAAGTCTAATAGTTTTAAAAGCTTTTGTTCTTATTAAAAAAAGGCCTGGATTGAAGTATAATAGGCATTTCGTAGATAATAAATATAAGACACTGAGTACATTGAAATTTCCTGGGGCATCCATTTCCCATCTTCATAATAAAGTAGTTAAGTTACACAATGAACGTATCAACTTAACAGAAATTCAGTAGTATATCCAAAGAGTGTAATGCCTCCCTTGAGTATATATGTATAATGGAAAACAATTAAAAGTTAAATACTAAATGAAGCCTCATATTTATAAAAGAACTGTTTATAGGACATAGAAAAGGAAAAAAGTAGTAACTTATTTATCATGCAAAGATGTAATACTTGATCTATAAGAGTTTGAGTTCTAGGCAGGTCACTGTCATTACAGGAGTATTTAGAAAGGGAATTTTTAAGAGACAGAGGGGAAAATACATATAATTATTTCAACCCTAAGTAGCTTATGTCCTCAGAAACCCAAAGTAATCATATCTTTGCATTTAGTCCAGGGAAGTAGGTGTCATTTTCTTATAAAGATACTAACATTTCCTAAATTAATGAGAATACCTTTCTTCAACAGAAAGTAAAGTGACAAAAAAATCTCTGTATGTTTCTGAGTGGATAGTCATGTAAGCCTGGCTTTGAGGGCTTAAAACTTGTTTGCACTTGTCCTGGTACTCTTTTGTTTTAGGCCTTTTGGTAGTTTGTCAGGTTGTTTTCCTCTTAGCTGGGTGTCCAGTCTTTAACCATGATCACCACTTAACTTCTCTGCCACCTGTCTTACACCCAGTTATCCAGTTCTGAGTGACTGATCTTGCTTAACCTGGGTCTAGATACAAATTCCTATCTTTTATGGGTCTATTTTCTTGGATTCTGGAATATAGCATATACTTTGACAGGATAATATAACATTTATAAAACTAGGACAGAAGTAGCTAATACTTTGGGAAAACCTGAGATGCAACAAATTACATTTCATCACAAATAATTCTAGTAAATTGAAAAAATAATTACCAGTTTGTTGAAGGAACTATGAAGTGGTAGTTTGGATTCCAATCAGGTCATTAAAATTTTTCAGTTAATAAATAAAACTCTGAAATTAAAACAAAAAATACCATGAACTTGACAAGGATTGGGAAATGTTAATAGAATGTAACATCCAAATTTGTAATCAGTGGGAAGGTGGAAATCAAAGGGCCATTCAATCATTATTAAAGAAATAGTTTATGAGTTCATTATAGACTAACCTTATTTTCATTTCTGATTGGTACTTTAGGAGAAGTTACACATAATAAATATGAATGTGAGCAAAGCCCTTAACATGGTAATTTGAAAGCATTTGAAAGATTGTCCTCTTCCACTAAGTGTATAAACAGCTTTAGAAAGAACACAAGAGGAGCAGGGAGGGAGAGGAAATATCTCTAGTGTCTATTAGAGCAACAGAACTGATTCTGGCATTAGATAGGATGGCTACAGCTCGACAGCTCTCACAGCCCTGTCATGGTATCTTCGTGGATAAGGTGTAGAAACACACTGAATGCTAGTAAAGGACTGTGGATTGAAAGACAGGTGATTGCTGATTAATGGATCATTGTCTACTGTGATAAGGTCTTGAACAATGTGTTTTGGAATTCGGTTCCTTTAAAAACGGCCCATTCAACAGTTTATCAGCAGCTTTTCTGAACACACAGACATTGTCTTATTTGTGGGTGGCACAAATCTAGATTGGTAATCTAGTTAATGCATTGCATACAAGATTTGGAATCTAAAGATCTGGCCAAGTTTGAAGAATGGCCTAAATCGAACAAGAAGAAATTGAATGGATAATGCAAAACTCCACACTTAGTCTAAAAAATTCACAAGAAAAAAAAAAAAACCAACAAAACAAACCTCAGAATGAAATTAAAATCAATTAATTAATGCTATTTTATGTAAAATTTATTTTGAGGACTTGGCTAACTCTCAGAGTGACACAAATTAATATGACCTGAGACTACCACAAATAAATTTAGGATGCATTGATGGAGACATTGTGTAGAACAAGACTAGACCATACTGTGATCACCAGTAATGAATTTAGGATGCACTCCTGGAAATATAGTGTATAGCATATGAAATCAACTCCCTTCTACTTTGTGTCTACTTTGAATCACATTTTAAGGGAATGGCAGACGTAATAAAGATTACTTAGGAAGATGAAAGAAAGATACTATGTGAAACACTCCAATGGAATAGGTATTGAAGTGCATGTTAATTGTTATGTATGGGAGAAGTGGCAAGCATCCAGACTTGAGGGATGGGTGAGAAGGACACACTGAATGACTCACTGGGGCCCAGGTATAAGATGATGCCAGAAGGAAACACTGCCTATTTGAAATCCATGCCCATCAAATGACAACTTTGCTCAAGAAATGTCTTTTACTCACAGATGTTATCAGTTGAGACTAGGCTGCCCAGAGGGAACAACATAATTAAAGCAACGATAGGTGAGTTGCTGCAGGGAAGCCAGGAATTATCAATAACAGACCTTAAATGTCAGAAATGATTTTTCTGACAATTTCTAACTGTGGTAGATTACATATTGTTCCCAATTATCAGGAAAATCATCTCTGACATTTAAGGTACATCTCTCACAGGTAGGCACGGCAGTCACACAGCAACCAGAAAGGAGATGTAGTTCTCGCTCAGGGAGAGCCGTGTGATTTGCAAGGCTCCCCCATGAGAACTGTTCTTTTCTTCAGAAATGGCCATGGGACTTGCTTTATCCAATAGAATGCAAAGGAAGTGGCATAGGAGACGCTGGAAAGAAGTTTTAAAGGCTATTAGGAGGTCCAGCCACTTCATTTTTTTCCTTCTGCCGCAAGAACAAGATAGGATGTGCACATCAGCCTGGTTCCGGGAGGCAGACCGAATGGAACATGGCCACAGATGTGGGCCACAGGTGCCCAGCCAAAGTGTTGCATGAGGAATAAATAAGCCTTGGTTGTGTGAGGCCACTGAAATTTGGAGAGTGTTACTGAAAACTTCCCTAGCAAAATCTAACTGATTAAAACACAGAACCGAGGGAAAGGACCTGTGATGGGCACTGAAGTAAGGCTTTTGGGCTACTTGGAGAGTCTATGGTGCCGTTTGGCTGGTTAATGTCAAATAAGCAGTTTGCAACTTCTGTCAAGTGAAGCTTGCCAAGAGAAGGCCTGGAGATGGATAACTGCCTATACTGGTCAGTGAGGGTTTAAAGGTGTTTAATTGTCTCCAGAAAGTAGAGTTAGAACAAAGACAGCACATTTGCTCTGATTTTAATTTAAAAAACTATCTAATAAAGAAAAATGTTTCAAAGTAGCATGGATTTCTTCTCAGGTGGGATGCTTCCTATTATTATGCCATGTAGTGATGGAGTAATCATGTTTTATGGGATTTTTGGGGAGAAGAATCAGGAAAGCATCAGGTTGAATGCTTCAGTAAAACTCTGCACTATAATACAATAGCTAACATTTCCTCTTAGTCATCTGTAACAGCCCAGATGACTTGTCTAAGTAGATTGAAAAGAGAGTGAAATTCATCCTCGATATAGCTCCCCTCTCAGCATCCTTTTCCTGTTTTTAGTTACTAGCAAAACTGAGCACCAGGGCTTTTTCACTGCTTCTTTCTCAACCTTAAGTAAAATATTAGGACACACCATCAAGGTAATGAGGATCTTAGGGTAGAATATCAAATAATTGGTCTCAGCTTGGATCTGATCGATCGATCGATCTATCTATCTATCTATCTATCTATCTATCTATCTATCTATCTATCTATAATCATTTTAATCCCTCTGAGCACTGCTTGTTCATTAACTAAGTATAATACTATTTCTCCTACCTTCTTCATAGTGTGTTGTAATGATGAAACAAAATAAGGTAGGTAAAAGTAATTGTAAATAATTTAGGGATACACAAATTTAGACCATTATTACTATCATCATTTCTTTTTTAATTGAAGTAGAGTTGATTTACAATATTGTGTTATTTTCTTGTTTACAGCATAGTGATTCAGTCATATGTGTATATTCTTTTTCATTATAGGTTATTACAAGATATTAAATATAGTTCCTTGGGCTATACTATAGGAACTTGTTTATTGACCATTTCTTTATCACTGTCATCATCATCCCTCTACATATAATTATACTTTAAAAGAGACTGCACTCTGATAATGATGTTAAGTAGGATGAAATGATTACTTAATGTGGAAATAAAAGTAGAGGTTTTTGTTTTTGTTTTTGTTTTTTTCCCAGCAGAGAGGAGATTCTTTTCAGGATCTATCAAACTATGATACTAAGGTAGCAGCACTTTCTTCTCATCCGCAAGATTTTCTTGAGAGAAAAGACAATTATTTAGTCATTAAAACTAGACAATGAGGACCTGTTTAAAATATCGTCTCATAATTCACTGTAAAGTGTATTGATGACGTAAAAGACAATGCACGTTTGCTACTCGTTCACATGTACTCAGGTCGTCATTCTCATTAATAATATGTGAATAAAAATTGAACAACCACAGTGAATTGACCAACAATATAAAATTTGATCACAATGTAGAAGGGGAAAAATGAAATTGCAAAAAAATTTGGGAAAATTGGAAGGAGGCTTTGTACAAATGCAATTGGTATTAATCAATAGATACTGAAAGTAATTCAAAGACATGCCTGTGGAAAGTTGAGGCTAGATGCAATGTCATCTTTCTCTGTTCACTCTATTTTGTGCTACTATCCAACTTTCCAGAATTGTCGTGTCACAATCTTCAGGTGTCATGCTCCTAATTCTTCTATCCCAGTACATGTTTACGTGCCACATTCAGCTTTTTCTCAGCTTTCATTCTTATTCCCATCCCATACATTCCCAAGCTGTTCAGTTGCCTTGTCCTCCCTCATCAAATGCCTCACTCCCTCAATATTATTTATTTCAGGGGGATGTTCAAGTGACTTGTTAATATGTAACTGATAAGTAGGGGTTATGGCATTGTGAAATAGGCCATTCATAAATGAGTTTACTGTAAAATTTCAGACAGCATGATTAAGTGAAATGAATTACTAAGAATAGTGGGTGTATGGTGTCTGAGACCAAATTAGTCTTTCAAAGATCATTGCAGTCATATTATAAAATTAGCCTAATTTAGAAAATTATCTGGATATTTGACTATAGTAAAGCTAGAAAAAAGTATGAACAATCAGATCAACCCTTAAAAAGAAATAGAATAAGGATTAAGCACTGTAATTAGAAAAGGCCCTGTCAGTTGGTTTCTTCTTTTTCTTTTCAACATTCACTACATGGGAGATAAATTTTGGCTGCTGTTGCTCTGTAATTTATGTAATTCTTTCTGACAGTTTCTAAGTGCCATCTATTTTCACGTGCAAAGTTAGCAGCAGTTGATGCATTTTTTATTTGGAATGGACTATACACTTTTCACGGGCAATATACCCTTTGAAGACAAGAGAGTTTGATATGCATGCTTCAAGAAAGCTTTTTTTTTTTTTTTTAAACACACGCTGTATTCTCTTTATAATGTGTTGGAAATCTTGAAGATTTACTCATGTTGTGATAGGAAATATACATTTAAAAATAGTTAATGGTTTTATTTCTGTTCTCTCTATTTACTTGATATTATCAAAATGGATGCATGGTCGTGTAATAAGTGTAACCAGTTTCTTGAAGCTAATAAGTAATCCTGAGTGACTCTGAACCATGTATAATCCATTAAGTTTTGAACTATGGTTATAATTTTCTTTAACAGATCCAGATACAGTCTATACTTTTTCATTATCATGAACCTGACGAGGAGACTGAAAGTAGAAAGATAGAGGTTTACATAGTTCTCACAAAGGCTCTTGTTAAACGGCCAGAAGTAGTGGGTTAGAAAATCTAAACCTGCTTTATGTTTCTGACATCCTCCTTGACTATTAAACATGTGGGACTTTCAAGCACAAGACACTTGTAGAAATAAGTCAGGAAGGAACCAGGACCCAATAATGGCACAAACAACAGAAAATAAATGGTCTTTAAAGACTTAATAAATACACATGTCACTGCACTAACTAGACTATGTGAAACAGAACGGAAGTTACCCCTACTCAAGCAAAATATTTTGATTCAATACCAAAGCACAAAAAAGTACATCCTTGGTGTTAGCAATACCTTAAGCTTTACTATTTAAAAAAAATATTTGGATTGTAGCCACATTTGAAAGAGAAAACCAATATAAGTCAAGTCTCCTTTCTTTCCTGGTGCACAGCTTACAGAAATATGTTTACTTTGCATCCCTGTGTTTGCATACATACCACTCTCCTTGTTTCTTTGATAAAAGTTTTATGGGCAATAAATTATAAATCATGCTTATGTATAATTTATGCCTTTAAATACATATTTTATTTTTTGGCTTTTTAAATGAAAACCATCTTTAGCTTTGTATTTTTAAGAGATTCAAATTCAATACTTTAAGAAATTCATGAATAAGGCATGTTTCAACCTTAATTTGCATTTTTATAGTGTCTGCGGTAGAACAGTATAGATTTTGCTTTGAGTGTACTCTTTCAAGCAGACACGATTCGATTCCCTTAAGAATAAGCCTTGAGAAAATTCACTTGCCCTTCATAAAACATACATTTCATTATCTCCCTATAAATTGGACACTTCCCTAACATGGTTGTGCATTTGTGTCTGCTTCTCAAATATTGTAATATCCTCCCTATCCTCGTATACACACTAATACAAACAGAAAATGACCATTTTATTGTGTTGAATTCAATGACAAGTGACCTGACATGAATCCAAAATGCATTCCACCTTCAAGAAGAGAATCTTGAAATTATACAATCCTTTAAGTAAGAAAATCATAGGGGAGAAATTAGTTTTCCTGAGCTATAATCATATTTTAGACTTGGTTTAATATGTTAATATTGGTTAAAATAGCTGTGAGTTTGGAATATTTTTAGAATACTGAACCAAAGAACTTTTGTTGATAAACTGCAAGGGAACAGACGTATGATACTGTTTGAAAATGAATCTAAGGACTCTGATGATCCTAGTAGCATGGATAACACTCTATTTTCTCTCCCTCCCCTCAACACAGGCTGGTACCTTAGCAATCCCTGGTATTTGTGAAGCTTTTGCTTTGTGATGCGGAGAGGAGTTGCATTTTCTTTGCGGCTAGGGCCTTGAGTAAGAAGAAAAATTTAGGTGTTACTGGGGAGCTCCATGCTATTGTATAGGAACTAAGGGACCTCCACTGATCCCTTTTCATTCACTTGTGCTCTTGTAATAACAACACCCCAGAGTCACAGTCATCCTTTGATAATCTGATCACTTCTTTCTTTCTTACTTAAAGATCTCTGATTGTTTGTTATTCTTTATCAAATTGTGTATTCCTTCATCCACCCAAAAGAAGATATATTGAACTGCTAAACCCGAGTACCACAGAATATGTCTTTATTTGCAAAGAGAGTCTTTACAGAGGTAATCAAGTGAAAACGAGGTCTTTAGGGCAGACCCAAATCCAATATGACTGATATTCTGACAAAAAGGGAGAAATTTGGACCCAGAGACAGACACACACAGAAGGAAGACTGAGGACACAGGGAGAATGCCATGTGAAGGCGGAGATTTGGGGTAGTGCATCTGCAAACCAAGGAACACCTGTGGCTCCCGGAAGCTAGGATGGAGGCATGGAAAACAGCGCCTTCTCAGGCACCTTCAGAGAGAGCATGGCCCTGCTGATGTCTCCGTCTCAATCTCAGACTGTCAGAACAGACGGACAATTACATTCATGTGTTTTAAGCCAGTTGGTCTGTGGTCCTTTGTCACAGCAGCCCTAGGAAACTGGAAATCTAATCCAGATTCTCATTGTGCTAAAACCAGTCTTGTAAATTTCAAGTGGATGACAAGGCCTTCTGTGGGCCCTGTGTACCTTTCCAGCTTCGAGATCACTGATGCTTCCCATTCAGCTCTGTTATGAAGCAACAGTGGGTGCCTCCAGTTCCTCACGATGTCACAATTTCTCATGTTCCTTCACCTCGAGCCTCCTCTATTCTCCTCGCTGCAATGTTAGCACCACCCTCTCCCCGACACATCTCCACCCCAAATACTTCATTTAATGATTTCTAATCATCATTTAGGTATGAATGTCAACAGTATTTCTTTTTTCAGAAGTCTTTCTTGCTCTTCTAATCCCCCATAATACTCTGCTCTTCTATCCTAAAAGTCATCTCACTTAACTAATAGAAGTGTTTCCCTCCCTGGCAAGATTGAATGTTTCTTGAAGGAAAGAACTATGTTTATTTTATTGATGCTTTAGCTTTAGTGCTGATTTAGTGGCTGCCCAATAAAAAAATTATTTAACAAATAAACAGCAGAGTGGAAGCATGTCGTCCTCTCCCTGCCCTGTTGCTTTGTCTAGGTTTGTGCTCTGTCAGGAGAGGTGAGTATTAGTTTTCTAGGGATGCCACAGAAAATGATCACAAACTTGGTGGCTTCACACTACGAATTGATTCTATCATAGTTTTGGAGGCTGCAAGTCTAAAGTCTAGTCTTGGTAGGGCAACCCTCCCTCTGAGGCCTCTAGGGGAAGATCTCTTCCTGCCTCTTCTGGCTTCTGGTGGCTCCTGGCATTCCTTGGTTTGTGCCACAAAAGTCTTATCTCTGCTTCTGTCTCCACATGGCTTTTTTTTCATGTATCTTTGTATCTCAAATCGCCCTCTTGTTTCCTCCTCTTATAAAAACATCTGTGATTGGATTTCAGGTTCATCCTAAATCTAGGATAATTTTATCTCGGGATCTTTAAGCTAATCACATCTGCAAAAATCACTTTTCCAAGTAAGATCACCTTCATGGGATCCAGGGGTGAGGATTTGAACATTTCTTTTTGTTGTCTACTATTCAACCCACTACAGAGTGAGGCTGATTACAGTAATTTTATGAGATCTGTGGTAATGTGGGCATAAACTCAGCTGCTTTGGGGTCTCGATGAAAAAGTGTTGCATGGAGTGAAGAGAGAGTTATTTTCTCCATTGTTGCATGGAATCCAGTCATGTCCTGGCACCCAGGGGACTGGTGGCTTTGCTGACATGAAATGCCAGCTTTAGTATGGACACTGGAATCTGTTCAGTGGCAGAAGCTGCTTCACAGGCAGACGACATGGCAAAGTTTAAGTAGGAAAAGGAGTTGGATGGTGGACACCTAAGGGGACTGCCACTGAGAGGGGTTCCTTGAGATTCCCTGAAATAACAGAGGGACAGCTTCAGGGAGAATAATGGTGAGCTAAGATCCACTGGAATGGGAAATAAATAAATGTCAAGGTGAATCTATTTTTTGTCATAGCTCAGTAAGGCCAGGTGACATTTAGTTTCTAGCTATAATTCAAATAAAAAATGAGATGTTTTATGATTATATGAAATAAACTACAAGGACTTTCCAATTAATCACATTAATGTGAGGATTAGATAAACAGCTTAAGTTCACAGAATCATCCACTTCATTTTAGCTTTAAATTCACCATTTTTTCCTCATTTGACGTTACTATAAAATGGAATTAATGAGTGATTTGAGTCTCTCTTTGATTGAAATATCCTCTTAGTGAGCCAAATTAGAAATAACAATATTAAAAAAGCATGATCAGTCTTATATTTAGGTAGAATGACTTCTTTGCCTTGACTAACTGTCCACTCTGGTGTGATCAGTTACACTGAGTTAAAATAGAAAATATCAGTGGAAAGTATCACATTTTGCCATGAAAAAATGTTTATTTAGATCATCTTCCCATTTTTAAAGTGGGTGATTTTTTTCGATGTTGAGTTATATGAGTTCTTTGTATATTTTGAGTCTTAATCCCTTATCAGAAGTATCATTTGCAAATACTTTCTTCCATTCAATACATGGTCTTTTCGTTTTGTTGATGGTTTCCTTTGCTGTGCAAAAGCTTTTTAGTTTGATGTAGTCCCATTTGTTTATTTCTGCTTTTGTTTCTTTTGCCTGAAAAGACATATCCAAAAAATACTATAAAAGACCATGATGTCAAAAAAAGTTACTATATGTGTTTTCTTTTAAAAATGTTATGGTTTCAGGTCTTACATGTAAGTCTTTAATCCATTTTAAATTTATTTTTGTTCATGGAGTGGGAGAGTAGTCCAGTTTGATTTTTTTGAATATAGCTGTCTAGTTTTGCCAATACCATTTATTGAAGAGGTTACCTTTTCCCCATTGAATACTCTTGCCCCTGCTGTGGTAGATTATTTGCCCATATAACTATGGGCATTCATTTCTATGGGTTCATTTCTGTGCTCTCTATCCTGTTCTGTTGATCTATGTATCTGTTTTTCTGCCAGTACTATACTGTTTTAATTACTGTAGCTTTGTAGTATAGTTTGAAATCAGAGCATATGATACCTCCAGCTTTGTTCTTTCTCAAGATAGTTGGGACTATTCAGGATCTTTTGGATTTCCATGCAAATTTTAGAATATTTGTTCTAGTTCTGTGAAAAACGTCATTGATATTTTGATAGGGATTACATTGAATCTGAAGATTGCCTTGAGTAGTATGATCATTTTAACAATATTAATTCTTCTAGTCCATGAACATGGTATATCATTCTATCTTTTTGTGTTGTCTTCAGTTTCTTTCAGAGTGTCTTAAAGTTTTTCAGTTGCAGGTCTTTTACCTCCTGAGATTTATTTCTAGGTGTCTTATGTTTTTTGATGCAATTGTAAATGAGATTGTTTTCTTAATTTCTCTTTCTGAAGTTAGTTGTTAGTGTATAGAAATGAAATAGATTTCTGTGTGTTAAGTTTGTATCCTGCAACTTTACCAAATTTGTTGATGAGCTCTAGTAGTTTTTTGGTGGAGTCTTTAGAATTTTCTATGTATAGTATCATGTTATCTCCAAACAGTGACAATTTTGTTTTTTTTTTTCTTTCCAATTTGGATTCCTTTTATTTCATCTTCTTGATTTTTTGATTTATGCAGCTTGGACTTTGAAGATTATGTTGAATAAAAGTTACTTGAGTGGGTATTTTGTCTTGTTCTGGATTTCAGAGGAAATGCTTTCACTTTTAATCATCGAATGTGATATTAGCGGTGCGTTTTGTCATGTGTCAGTTTTAATATGTTGAGATATATTCCCTTTATACCTACTTTTTTGAGAGTTTTTACAATAAATGGATTTTGTCAAAAGCCTTTTCTGTATCTATGAAGATAATCATATAATTTTTATTCTTCAGTTTGTTAATGTGATGCATTATGTTGATTGATTAGTGGCTATTGAACAATCCCTGCATCTCTACAGTCAATCTCACTTGATCATGGTGTGTGATATTTTTAATGAATCATTTAATTCTGTTTGCTAATATTTTGTGGAGGATTTTTGCATCCATGTTCATCAGTGATCTTGGTCTGTAAATTTCTTTTTTTGTGAAATCTTTGTGTGGTTTTGGTATCAGGTAATTCTGGCATTGAAGAATGAGTTCAGAAGCATTCTTTCCTCTGTGATTTTTTTTTGAAATAGTTTGAGAAAGATAGATGTTAACTATTTTCTAAATATTTGGTAGAATTAACTTGTGAAGCCTTCTGGTCTGGACTTTCGTTTGTTGGGAGTTTTTTTTGTTTTTAATCACTGGTTCAATTTCAGTACTGGAACTTGGTTCGTTTATACTCTCTACTTCTTCCTGGTTCAGTCTTAGAAGATTATACCTTTCTAAATAAGAATTTGTCCATTTATTCTAGGCTGTCCATTT